>NW_027611725.1:2235200-3695700 GCF_964261635.1 Lissotriton helveticus | reverse complement strand
GATTTGTGGATCTCTGGAACTACACCAATCTCCAACGAGTCATTCAAAAATGTCAAAGGAGGAGCAGGGCAGGCCTGAAAGATTTCTCTCAGGATGGGCGCTGGGCATACATCTGAGGGGGAGCCAGCGTCTCTCCAGTCAGCAGAGGGATACGATCAAGGTGAAACCTATTGGGAGGGGGATCGGGGGCCAGGGGGAATGGGGGAGGTGGGGGAATGTTGGCTTTATTGACTCTGATATCCTCCACAAAAAAATTATTCAGGGAGTCACAGAGAACTTGAGAGGGCACAGGTTTTAAAGTGGTTCTGTCAGACATAGCCAGCTCCTGTACGGTGGAAAAAATTTCTCTAGACTGGTTTCCTGCTGAGAGGATTTTGTCGGAGAAATAGTCAGTCTTGGCTGAAAGAATTGCCTTTTTGTATGCATTGAGCAATAGTGAATACTGGGTTTTTAGGATGGGACAGTACGAGCGCCTCCATGCACGTTCAGCCTGGCGAGCAGCAAGCTTCTTAGCCTTAAGTTAGTCAGAGAACCATTTATTTGCACTGTGGGCGCGTTTCACAGCAACGCGTTTCAGGGGAGCAACCAGATTACAGGACCTGGATAGCCATTCGTTAATAGTGACAACCTGCGATGCTGGGGAAAGTTTCTCCGGGGACGGGGCGGAATTGGGGAGGGCTGGACGTTTGAGTTGATGCAGGTTTAAAGTGAACGATATTAAAAAATGATCGGACCATAAACAAGGAGCAATAATGGGGGGGAGACTGAAGTATTCAGTGACCAAATTTGATCAAGGGTGTGGCCCTTACAGTGTGTGGGTGTGGATACATGAGGAGTGAAGTTAAGAATGAGAAGGGAATCTGTGAAATTCCTGGATGCTGTGTCTTCTGCAGGGGCAGAAGGCCAAAAATTGAAGTCACCGAGGACTAAAACAGAGGACTTATTGACTATTAATGTGGCTAGTAGCTCTTCAAACTCAACTAAAAAGTGAGGGGCAGGACCGGGAGGGCGGTAGACAAGCACGCAAGTCACAGGGGTTTGAAAAGATGCTGAGCGCATTACCAAGCATTCGGTTCCTTTAATGGCCGGGCAGGAGAGGGTTTGGAAATGAAAGTCCGACCGGACGATCAAAGCAACTCCTCCGCCTGCCCTGCCCGGCGGCCGGTCCGCCCGCAGTGCGTAGTAAGTGGACGGGAGTAGTGCGAGAATATTAGGGAGGGAATCGGGGCAGAACCAGGTTTCTGTCAAGAATAGCAAATCAGGTTTCTGGCTGTCCAAAAGGTCATAAAGTTCCAGTTGGTGCTTCACCGCTGATCTGGTGTTTAGGAGACAGGCCGAAATGGTGTCTCCTGGGCTGGAAGTCTGGGCAGGTTTCAGCGAGCGGTGAGGCGGGGACACAGTGGGAGGACAGGTAGGGGCCATGGAGGGAGTCAACTTGGGTCGAGCAAGGCCAAGGTTGCGAATGGTGGACACTGAGGTGGCACTGAGAGAGCCGAAGCTTTGAAGGGCATAGAGCTCGTCTGGGGAATAGGTTAAAAATTGGGCATAGCAAGGTGCCCCTAGCCCCGGCCGGCCGCGGACGGGTGCAGACGGGATTGCCTTTGGCGCGCCTTCGGCGCGCCCGCTGCGCGCGTCCGCTGCGCGTGCGCATGGGACGCTGCTTAAGAGTCCTGGGAGCGTGAAAGCTAGAACGCAACCCGAGGACCTGGTCTGCCCCTCCAAGATGGTGGCCGCAACCCCGTCAGC
Organism: Lissotriton helveticus; assembly: GCF_964261635.1. Taxonomy (NCBI): domain Eukaryota; kingdom Metazoa; phylum Chordata; class Amphibia; order Caudata; family Salamandridae; genus Lissotriton; species Lissotriton helveticus. Next base: position 3,693,954 of record NW_027611725.1, on the reverse strand, counting down.
CCTCCGGAACAAGCGGCACTCAGCCATGCCGGACCGGGGCTAGGGGAGCGGTGATGGTAGATGAGGAAGCAGCAGCCAGGTGAGAAGGTAACAAAAATTAATGTATTTATTGGTATTTATCTTGAAATAATTGTTCAATAATGTTTAATTGGTAATTAATTAAATTGTAATTGGTAATACATTTTTATTAATTGATTAATTGATAATTATGTTAATTTTTTTAATTTATTTCCCACAGCGGGTTGTGGGTTTATAGTGGAATAGGGCGGAAAGTTTTTTAATTGTAATTAATTAAATATTTTAATTTATTTATTGGTATTTATTTAGAATTCATTGTTAATTACTTTTTAATTGCTAATGAATTAATTGTTAATTAATTTGCATTAATAGGTAATGAATTTTAATAATTAATTTGTATTAAATTGGTAATTACATTTAATTAATTGTTTATTGGTATTAATATGTAATTAATTTTGATTAATATAAGAAGTATTTACTTTCCCTACTGTTACACTCACTGGAGTGGGAATAGTCATTTTTACCCCTAAACTATCCAACGCTTTCCCTACTGTTGCACTCTCTGGAGTGGGAATAGTCATTTGTACCCCTACGCTATCCAACGCTATCCCTACTGTTGCACTCACTGGAGTGGGAATAGTAATTTTTACCCCTACGCTATCCAACGCTTTCCCTACTGTTGCACTCTCTGGAGGGGGAATAGTAATTTTTACCCCAACGCTATCCAACGGTTACCCTACTGTTGCACTCTCTGGAGTGGAAATAGTAATTTTTACCCTCCTGTTATACAACGCTTTTCCTACTGTTGCACTCTCTGGAGTGGGAATAGTAATTTTTACCCTCTCGTTATCCAACGCTTTCCCTACTGTTGCACTCACTGGAGTGGGAATAGTAATTTTTACCCTCCCATTATCCAACGCTTTCCCTACCGTTGCACTCACTGGAGTGGGAATAGTAATTTTTACACTCCCTTTATCCAACGCTTTCCCTACTGTTGCACTCTCTGGAGTGGGAATAGTAATGTTTACCCTTACGCTATCCAACGCTTTCCCTAATGTTGCACTCTCTGGAGTAGGAATAGTAATTTTTACCCCTACACTATCCAATGCTTTCCCTACTGTGACACTCTCTGGAGTGGGAATAGTAATTTTTACCCCTACGCTATCCAACGCTTTCACTACTGTGACACTCTCTGGAGTGGGAATAGTAATTTTTACCCCTACGCTATCCAACGCTTTCCCTACTGTTGCACTCACTGGAGTGGGAATAGTAATTTTTACCCCTACGCTATCCAACGCTTTCCCTACTGTTGCACTAACTGGAGTGGCAATAGTAATTTTTACCCCTATGCTATCCAACGTTTACCCTACTGTTGCAGTTGCTGGAGTGGTAATAGTAAATTGTACCCTCCCGCTATCCTACAGTAAGAATATTGTATATTATTAATTAATATTATGTTAATATAGATATGTGTTAAAAATGTAATTGTATGTTTATTTTTTTAACTTACATTAATTATTTAATATGTTTTTAGTTATTTAAGTATTTTAAGTATGTTTTAGTTAATTATAGTTATTATTTCATTAATTTCAAATTACTTTTAAGACATTTTAAAAAATTCGATATTTTGACTAACTATATATTTTTTTCGATATTTTTGATTAGATATTTTTGTACTTACCTGTTTGTAGATAGGACTTCGATATTTTTGCTTTCTATATTTTTACTTCGATATTTTTAGTATTCTATATTTTTGAATTCTATATTTTGTCAGTGATCCATCTGAATAGGTACTGGAGGTTAATGAAATCACTTAATGAAATCTTAAACAAGTGTCGAAGTTTTAACATTTCCGTCGGGCCAAAAATGTCGAAATCAACAGTATAATGTTCACTGCAGACAAGTCTCTTTCTTCATGGTGGGATCATTTGTGAGGTTTTAAAATTAGGTTCACATTTTTGCTTGTAGAATCTAGATGATTTTATCTGCTATTTACAACTAAACCTAGCCAGAAAAAAGAACAGCATTCCTGATATTAGTCACAGTTCAGTCCATGGTGAAGTCAGATAAGTCTCTTTAACCCCTTCCACGCTCATGACGAGCTGGGCTCGTCATGAGGTAGCCTCCTGCTACGCTGATGACGAGCCCAGCTCGTCATGGAACATTTGTTTTTGCATTTTCCAGCACACAGCGGGAAAATGCACAGCATCGATGCGGTTAGGAAAATGAAGAAAATCTTTGTCTTGCTGTTTGTAGGATTTTTTGACTGGCGTTGTTTCAGGTTCTCGTGGATCGTCAGAGAACGTATCAAAATTAATGAAATAGCCAGAAGTAGTTCAATCAATTGTTTGGATTGCATCAGGATTTGTAGAATTGCTGTGTTTGCTTGTTCTCGTCTAACTAATTGATCACTTGTTACATTGGTGTAGACAGGTGTATCTGGTCGGACTGTTATTTGGGTTTCAAGAGGAATGAGTTCCATAGCATTGTTGCATAGTCCTTCATTTTGCACTGGCGACTCCTCGATGGTTATGAGTCTTTCAGTTTGAACCTCTTGGATAGTAGCGAGAGGAGGGCGTCTGCTACTAGGGCGGAGACCACGAGGCCTACTGTTGAGTATTGGTCACATATTGTGATTTGATGAGGTTGATTGACACACATCTTTTCTCCTTTTTTTCCGGCAAGGGGTAGCAGAAGTACTGTTCTTGTTCCGTTGACAGCTAGGATGGGTACAGGTTTTCTGTAGGAAGGTCCAAATTCCTTTTTATCTGCAATTTTCTCTCTGACTAATTCCCTAACTTTTGGGACCCAGACAGGCCTTGCTGGCACTGCCGATTCTTCCCCAGTGGCGGTTTGCTTCAGGTTAACGTTGCTTTGTTTCGTTCTTAATTAAAGTAAAACAAATGATCCCTTGGAATATGCCACAATGAAGTGGCATAACCCTTTGCTCACTTCAGACTTCACCCTTAGATGAATAATATCCTCCAGCCTGTGCAATAGACCCCCACCACTGTGATAATCATATAAATTCCAACACTCAAAATGTATCATTAAAACCTTTTTTTATTAAAAACCTAATTATCAGTTTACAGTAATCATTACAAACTATGTGTCACACATTTCATCTGAAGCAATACAAGTTTAAAAACCACACATTACATGTGATACAATCAAAAGCCAATTGTTTAGAATAGCACCCTGCAGCACTCCAGGCAACCCTTATGGCGATGTTAGTGGTTCAGCCAACCTTATAAAGGCTCTCAAAGTGGTAGCTATGGAGAGCAACCTTTAGGCTTAGTCTAGGAGGAGTGAAAATCAGCGCGGTTTACCAGTATCTAATCCTTTAGTGTAGGCTAAGAGAAAAATAACCACACATGCTATGTATAAAAATAGATATTTATTACAATAACCAACTAACACTAAACAATGCACACAATATTGCAACAATATATTAGTAAAGCAGCACCAATACACAATAGTCCCCCGAGGGAGACCCGTGGAATACAGAGGGTTACGGATCCACCCCACCAGTGGATGCCATCGGAAGCAGGATTCCTATAACCACTGTCGGAAACAAAGGAGGACTTGCGTTCGATGCCGCTGCTGGAAGGATGAAAGAGTCTATTGCAAGGTCGACAGAGTCCATTGGACGAAGTCAGTCTGTTAGAACAAAGACAGAGTCTGTTGGAACCCTAATGCGGGTCGTGTAAAGTAGTACCTGTAAGCAGATGGTGTGGTGTTGGGTTCAATCAGGCCTACATATTCCGCTAAACTCTCGAACACCTTAGTATAGAAGTTGGCACGGACACTGGAAAATGCAAAAGACAAGTTTATTAAGACCCCATGGGGTGGTGGTACATTCCTACAGCACCCTTCGGCAATGTAAGAAGTAGCACACCGAACACCGGTGCGCGACCTCTTTTATACAGTTTGATAGCATTAAAAGATAGGCGGTTACAAGTTACACATTTTAGGTACATATAAGGTCATTTTTGGAACACAGCCAGCTTGTGGGAGGAGTTCAATAGCACTGGTCAGTTTGTGCTAACATTCCTAAAGAATGACCAGTTAATGTATAGTGCGCATGTGCGCTTGACCAGTACTAAAAAAAGCCTGTTGCTAAGCAGAATGGATGACCATACGTATCGAGAAAGGACAAGAGGGCACGCTGACCATGAGGCAGCGTGTTCATACAAAATGGAGGTCGGAAGGATTTAAGATGGCCCTCGTGCATTTTGGTCAAGTTAACAAAAAAGACCGTGTAGCTGAGCTAAACGCTAACTCAGGAGCTGCCAAAACACGACAGACGGCCCTTTTAGCGTTTAGCAAAAGCTACCTCATAGCGGACGTAATCAGGATTCTCGTCATCAATATTGATGGCCATTATTTTCAGCACTTCGTCGTTGACCAATTTCTCTTGCTTAATAATAGCTCGTTTGGACGGGATACAGGCTGTAATACATACAGAACATAATGTTGGGCCACATTGAATACATAGACAAAGGGAAAACAATACTCCAATGAAAATACATAGAATGGTTAATAATTTCCAACCCCAAGTACTAAATAGGGTCCAGAACCAACCAGAAAGGGTCCAAGTTCCATTTTCTGGGTGGATCTCAGCAGCTATCTTATGCAATTTCGTAAATCGAATCATACACGGAAGGTGAATTATCTGGCACGTACACGCAGCAACTACTACCGATAATGCGGCATGCTCCACCACGATCAGCTAGTATCACGTCTAGAACCATCCGGTTCTGGAGCGTCACAATTCTGGTAATTTGTAATTCTTCAGTTATATTTCCCAAAGCAGAGGCAGTTTCATTAGCGACGGCTTCCACCACACGTGTAAGCCGCCTTATTTTTCTGCTATTCAATGCAGCTCCTACAAATGAAAATAAACCCAAATTGAAATCTACATATTGCTGTAAAGTGGTATCAGTTTGGTCTATTCCATCGAGATCTAATGTTCTTTTAACTCTGTTTAGGACGAAGTCATGATACAGAACGTAATCATTGTGATACATAGGAGGAGCAATAAATACAGGCGGCAATACAAAAGCTATGTAACATGTTCCTAACCATCCCAGTGGCAGACAATGGTATCCCTTATTTCCACAAATGAAATATGTATTACGTGAGGCTACAAATGCAATTCCATTTGGCGTATCAAAGGTAAGTGTAATATTGCATTCGCTGCGGCCTACAGGGATTGTACCTTTATTTCTAATACAAAGATCTGCTTTTGTATCAATAACCGTTATCACATGTAAGCTCGTTACATTTATAAGTCTTTGATTCGTATAAACACGAGGTGCAGACACATTGTCCGGACGATATTCTTCCCATTCAAATTTAGTTCCTTCAGCTTGTGGATAACCATCTTTGTCATTGAAACATATCTTGTTCAATCGAAAGAGTAGTCCACCTTTCGTTGGCCATCGTAAAGTAAAAAGAAGAGTATACCAAGCATTGCAAGAACCATTGTGAGAAAACAGGAGAGGAATGAGTGGAGTTCCTCCCCTCTTTTGGTGTCCAGGCAACATTCCACATACCCAACAATTTGATGTGTTGGTCATGTTGTGAGTGTGATGCAAAATCTGAATAAAACTGTTATTCAAATAGGTCTGTCTATGTCTCTCTTCATGATAGGGCAAAGTAAAATGAAAATGTTCGGATGGGCTTGGAGTGGTAGGCAGTAAGTGTTCTCGTGCAGGAAACAATTGTTCTATAGTCCAAGCTACTACTGCAATCACCACTATGGTCAAAACAAACAATACAGCACCAAGAATTCTCCCTTTTCGTGTCGAAGGAGATGCCATAGTTCACAAAACAATGATCTTCAAGAGCAACACTAAGAGAAAAATAAAACGATGGTTCTGGACTGAGGCTGCCGTTGGTTTGTTCTCCGAGATTCAAGACGGGTGTCGCTACTCTGGACAGAACTGATCCCCCCCCCCTTGATATTCCCGGCTTCCGTTTCACAAACCTCAGAGCGGTTACCAACCAGTTTCAAAAAATGCAAAAAGAAATTATTTCCTGGGACGTAGATTGTACTTCACTCCATCAGAAACAGTGTGGTCTGGGAAGGCTCCCTCCAATTCATTGGACGTAACAGCTGGGCTCTTTTCTGCATCCAAAATCTTTCTGTACTCGGATAGCACCACAGGGTTCACCAGATCCAGGGAAACACGACGACAATGGCTGGAAGGAATCCACCGTTTCTTATTGGTGACTCTCACTGCTGTTCGGGTAGCCAGCAGCACCTGCTCTGGGCCATGCCATCTCGGTTCCAAACTGCTGGACCTCTCGAACACGCGGACCATCACGTGGTCCCCAGGATGAAGATCATGAGCCTCTCCAGTAGAGTTATCAGGGAGCGCTTCCCGAACCTGTTGATGAATAGAAAGCAAATCATTTGTTAATCGTGCCAGATAGTCATTCATCATTATACAAGGCACATCATGTATCAAACGAGGTTTAGGAACTCCCCAAATATTCATCGGCCTTCCAAACACCACTTCATAGGGTGTGAGGCCAGATCGAGAATATGGCACTGATCGAATAGACAGCAATGCCAAAGGCAAAGCGTCTGGCCATTTCAAAGATGTGGATGCCACGATCTTCGCTAGCTTCAGCTTCAGAGTCGCGTTATACCTTTCCACTAAACCTGCTGATTGTGGATGAAAGACAGCGTGGAATCTTTGCTTGATTCCCAAACCTTTCAGGACGTACTCCACTACTTTCCCAATAAAATGAGGACCATTATCATTCCACATAAATTTACAAACACCATAGCGCGGGAAATACTCTTTGAGTAACACCTTAGCTGTTGTCAATGCTGTATTATCTTTCGTGGGGTAAGCCTCAATCCATTTACTGAAGCCACACACCACCACTAAGACATACTTGAGGTTATTACAGCGCTCCAGCTGGATGTAATCCATTTGCAGTACTTCGAATGGTGCAGTAGGTGGAACAAACCCTCCTTTAGGAGTATAAGTCCCTTGTCCAGGATTGTGCTGTACACATATCAGACAGGTCTGCACTACTCTCTTAGCCGTACTAGCAATTTCAGGATTTTCCCAAACCCGTGTAAGCAATTTAGTAATTGCGAGAGCTCCAATGTGTGCCAGCCCATGCGTCATCTGCACCATTGTTTGTAAATAGGCCATGGGTAGTTTCCATCTTTCCATATCTTTACTCCGCCAGCAACCCTCATCATCCAACACTCCTTCAGTGGCCCATTTCACAAGTTCTGCTTCAGATGCCGACCTCTGTATGTCTAATATTTCTTCTCTAGCATCATGCCACCGCTCAGCTTGTGATTTCACCACGTACATGGGGGAATTATTTTGTAGCATAGCAGTCTCTCTCGCAATGCGATCTGCGAAAGCATTGCCTTGTCCTATTTTGTCCGTCACCTTTTTGTGTGCACTGCATTTGACTATTGCTACTTTCTTTGGACATAATAGTGCATTCAGGAGATCGCGTACCAATTCTCCATGCATGATGTGTACTCCATGTGAAGTCAAGAATCCTCGTTCCTTCCAGAGTAGGCCAAAATCATGCACTACTCCAAAAGCGCAACGACTATCCGTGTAAATGTTCACACATAGCCCAGCACTTAACTCACATGCTTTCGTTAAGGCTATCAATTCAGCTGCTTGGGCCGATTTCTGGGGTATTCGTGCTGCTTCTACCACTGTCTTAAGTGTCGTGATCGCATAAGCTGCGGAAGTCGTACCATCTGGTAACTTCACACACGATCCATCGACCCACAGTTCCCCATCTACATCTGGAAATGGTGTATCCTGTAAATCGATACGACCCTTTGTCTGTTCCTCAGTCAGAAAAACACAGTCATGTTGTTCTTCCTTCTGGGTCTCAGCAACAGGATCCGGCAGTAAAGTCGCAGGGTTCAGTGTCGCACATCGTTTTAGTGTGATGTGCGGCGCCAACAACGTTAGCTCATATCCTGTTATGCGGGCACTTGTTAGATGCTGTGTTTTCGTTTGATTCAACAACGCATCTACCGCATGGGGAACTAACACCAACAATTTGTGTGACAAAACTATTCCATCACTTTGTCGTATAGCTACTGCTGTTGCTGCAACTGCTCGAAAACATCCAGACAGTCCTCGAGCCACAGGGTCGAGTACCGCCGAGAAGTATGCACAGGGTCTCTGTTTGTCTCCATGTGCCTGCACTAAGACTGACAATGCGCACCCATCCTTCTCGTGTACGTACAATGTAAAGATCTTCGTGTAATCAGGTGTACCTAACACTGGTGCAGAACAAAGAGCCTGTCTCAATTGTTCAAAAGCATTCTGACATTCATCCGTCCATTCAATGGGAATCGGTGTATCTTTGGACAACAGTGCCAACAAAGGCTTAACAATGTGTGAAAAACCCAATATCCATTGCCTACAAAAAGACGTCAGACCTATGAAGGCACGAACATCTTTCTGAGTACGGGGGACTGGTGTATCTAAAACTGCTTGGATTCGATCTGGTGTCAATGCACGGCCCTCCTTAGACAAAAGATGACCGAGGTAGGTCACCTTGGGTCTACAATATTGTAACTTTTTCTTCGAAACCTTATGATTGTTTGTGGCTAAGAAGGAAAGCAAGGAAAAGGTACTTTTCTCACATTGTTCCTGCGTGTCTGCTGCAAGTAAGATGTCATCCACATACTGAATAAGAGCCACTCCATCCTGTAATTCAAAGGAATCAAGCTGCCTCTTTAAAGCCTGACTATAGATGCTAGGACTTTCTGTATAGCCTTGAGGAACTCGACAGAATCTATACGATTTATTATTTAATGTAAATCCAAAGAGATATCGACTATCAGGATGTACAGGAATCGAGAAAAATGCATTTTTCAAATCGATGACTGTAAAAGTAGTAGCCGTCGGTGGAACCAACGTAAGCAACGTGGTGATGTCAGACACCACCGGGTACTGAGGCACTACTATCTTGTTAATTTCCCTTAAATCAATAATAAAACGATAAACCTTAGCATCAGTATCTCTTTTAAGGATCGGTAGAATTGGGCTGTTGCAAACATTATAGGGAACTTCCTCAACTACTCCTGCCAAAATCAGATCATTCACAATGTGTATTAAAGCAATTTCGCCTTCCCTCGAAATTTTATATTGTGGGACACGTGGCAGAGATACTCCCTCCCCTCCTTTACAGTAATACGTACTGGGGGAATACTCATTTGCCCTACGTCAGTATCAGAAGTGGCCCACAATGCTTTTGGTAGGGAGGCTAATATTTCAGATTCATGGAGAAGACACAATGGCTCAATTTCTGGATAATTTTCGTTCAACACAACTCGCACTCCTTCCGGGGCACAGCGAATAGTAGCTCGAAAATGTTTTAACATATCGAGTCCCATAATATTATCTGGTGTATTCGGAGACAGCAAAAAGGGACAAGGGGCAGCAAATTTATCAACATGAAATGCAACGGGTTGAGACAGTGGGCTAGAAGTAGGTGTTCCATCGAACCCTATAGCTGTAATTACCTCGCCAGACAGGGGAGCCCTTGGAACCAAGTGTTTGGACAAAGCGCTACGAGTAGCTCCTGTATCGACCAGAAATTGATCAGTGGAACCCAAGACATGTGCTTCTATGTATGGACCCCTTTGATCAACCGGTACCTCAACCGATTCCACACCCCATCCTACGCAATCCTATGCATAGTGTTCATCGCGTGGCTCAACAGAGCCACCCTCATTTATCTGACATTGATTGCGATTATCGAACGTATTATAATCTGTCTGACCACGACCCCTTGCTCCATATCCTCCGCGATCATTTGCTCCATAACCTCCGCGATCATTTGCTCCATAACCTCTCGGCCCTCCATAATTATTCCTAGACCTTCCACTTCCTCGTCCCCTCAAATTACACTGTTCTCGAATCACCGGACAATCTGCAATCCAATGTCCAAACTGTTTACAGTATGCACACTGATTCACAGATATGTCAGAACGAGGAGGAGGAGCATTATTATACGATCCTCGTCCCCCTCTATTGTTTCCCCTCGTAGCCTGAACCTGAGCCAACATTACCTTCGTCTTCAAATCCTTCGCTTTCTTATCACTACTTTCCTTTGCCTCCAATTCCTGTCGTTCATAATATTGAGCCATAGTCAATAAAGAAGCAGGGGTTGCCGTGGTCCACGAACTTTCACTCGCTTTTAATCGTTTTGCAATCTCCGGTAGGAGATTAGCCACATACTTATCAACCAATAAATGCCTGCCTGTATCTTCTGTTAAAGATTGTCCACTGTAATCATGGAACGCTTCCTCAAAGCGAGAAAAGAAATCAGAAACCGATTCATCCGTTTTCTGCTTACAAGAGGCTAGTATGGTCCAATCAATCTTTTTAGCGGGAACAAGCGTCTTTAATTTATTTAGTATGCACCCTGGAAGGTCCAATATCAATTGACAAGGCTTACATGCTGGTTCCCTGTCTAAGTCAGCTTGAATTAAATCTTTCCAACTCGCCCCGAGAGTCGTGTGATCATCAAACTTACGAATCGCTCTCCACATATCAGGGGGCAATATTAGCCCAAAAAACAGATCAATATCAACTAACGTCATAACACACGAAGAAATTGCACTTTCAACACTTTCATAGAAAGCCGCTGGATTTTTACGGGGATCAGGCAAAGCATTCTTAAGCGCCATAACATCTGCTCTATTCCAGGGCGTATGAACCCAGTTATATACAAAATACCCTTTTGCGTCTTTGGATGTTTTATCATCATCTGTGCCATCCCCTTTATGAGGGACATATAAAGGCGCAGCTTCTCGCATAGGTCTAACATTAATCGCAGCTATCTTATCTGTTCCAAAGATAGAGCATTCTTTGGATATCTCCGTCGATCCGGACGCAGGCGGACCCTTTGACTTTTCCAACTCCCGTAGCCGTGTCGCCTCATTCCGTAGCTGAACCAAACGTTTGAAAAATTCCTCCGCATCTGAAAGAACAAAAAGACCTTTACGAAAGTTATCGCGACCCTTGGATATATCCTTGGGTTCTAACTCTGTAGAATACTTTCTAAATCGATCAACAACCTCATCACCAAAATGATCTAAAAAATACAACCGCTCCCTGTCAGACCATTCTTCCATTTGTTTACTAATTTCAGAGACAGTTACGGAATTAACATTTAGCTTTCGTGCAAACAACCGCAATTCCGCAGTTCGATCCGACGATAACCTCGTACGCTGTGTATTCTGATCGTCCTCATCCGAGTCCTTGTTCGGGGCCGTAGGTGCGACGTACGGAGGCGGGCAACGATCTAGTAATGAAAAATCATCTGTTTCATTAGTAAGGACCGGATAAAGAGGACGTCGGATGGGAAACTGACCATTAACCTGCAAATTATGTTCTCGAGTCTCCCTCTCTTTCTGTTCCTGTAACTCCTTCTCCTGTAGCTGTAAAGCTGTGTCACGCGCAGCCTTTCGCTGCACCTTCTCCGCCAAGGCTTCCTCACGCTTCACTCGTTCCCGCACCTCTTTCTCCCACATACGCACACAATCAAACATATCTTGTCTAAACCTTCGCTGAAACAAACACTGCTCTACATATTGAACCTTTCGAAGATCGAATGACCCATGTAGTGGCCACTGTAATTCACGATCGGCTTTTGTATACTTGTGCCATAACGTGCTATACATTATTGGCGGAATGCCAAATTTCACATACATCTCACGATTCGGAGTCCCCTCTGGGGGAGCCGGCTGTGATTTATTTAATCGATAATTGGTACCATTCTCAAAGCTGCACATCCCTCGGAGTGTGCTGAAAACAGGCATGTTCAAAAGTACCACGGAAACGCGATACTACATAAAAGGGCACTTAATGTGCTTCATACACGGTGTGCCGTTCAAATCAAATAAATCAGAGAAATATCCCTACATGCCTGCCTATGTGAGGTGCACTCCACATATAAATCAAATTCAAAGATTCAAACGTTAGCTAACTCAAACAAATTCAAATTCAAAAAGCCATAGTAAGTGTCAGTAGACTACCTCACCAATCAAAAGCTTACCAAGTATCTTCAAACGTCCAGGGTCCAACTGCCAAGTTCTGTGATCGAATCAGCCAAAACGGCACTACACGACAATCCAAGATCAGAATCTCAGTCGAGGACCGGCGCCACCTGGAAGGTCAGATCAGAAGGAAAGGAAGAAACACCGTGGGTGCCAAGACTCGGGTCACTCAATGGCAGCGATCGCTTCCATGGCGAGTTTCCAAACCTTCGTCGCGACCTCTCCTTCGGGCATCCGAGTCGCCGATGAGTCCCTTCGTGGTCGCCAATTGTGGTGTTGGGTTCAATCAGGCCTACATATTCCGCTAAACTCTCGAACACCTTAGTATAGAAGTTGGCACGGACACTGGAAAATGCAAAAGACAAGTTTATTAAGACCCCATGGGGTGGTGGTACATTCCTACAGCACCCTTCGGCAATGTAAGAAGTAGCACACCGAACACCGGTGCGCGACCTCTTTTATACAGTTTGATAGCATTAAAAGATAGGCGGTTACAAGTTACACATTTTAGGTACATATAAGGTCATTTTTGGAACACAGTCAGCTTGTGGGAGGAGTTCAATAGCACTGGTCAGTTTGTGCTAACATTCCTAAAGAATGACCAGTTAATGTATAGTGCGCATGTGCGCTTGACCAGTACTAAAAATAGCCTGTTGCTAAGCAGAATGGATGACCATATGTATCGAGAAAGGACAAGAGGGCACGCTGACCATGAGGCAGCGTGTTCATACAAAATGGAGGTCGGAAGGATTTCAGATGGCCCCCGTGCATTTTGGTCAAGTTAACGAAAAAGACCGTGTAGCTGAGCTAAACGCTAACTCAGGAGCTGCCAAAACACGGCAATGGGACAGAGTCAATGCGGGAGGCCTGGAAGATGCAGGTCTCTCGAAGACAAGAAGAACAGGATGCTTGTTGCAGAGCCCAGGCTCTGTTGCGCTGAACCAGAAGCTTCGCCTGAACTACTGTGTCTTTGGAGATGGCCGAGTTGTTCCGATCACACAACTGCATCGGTACGGGTCAGTTTTAAAGGGGACAGACTCAATGACAGAACCTTCCGTAGTGATCGACTCCGCTACCGCGAGTTGGTGGAGGTAACCGATGCGGTCACCAGGAAATCAAGTGATCCAGCGTTGCAGTGCACAGGGGTTCGGTTCTATGAGGGATGCTGACCTCAACTGGATGAGAGGACAGATCAGACATCGAAGGGATGCAGGACCACCACCTGTGTTGCTGAACCTTTGGGGAGTCTGGAGGAGCTCAGGCTCGGCCGACCGATCGGTTGCCTTGCAGTGCCTGCGACTGCAGGGGAGTGACTCCTTCACTCCAAGGGAAATTCCTTTAGTTATCTTGAAGTTCCACAGGCCTTGGTTGGACCTGTATGTAGCACAGGCACATACGTTGCAGAGGGCTTGCAGGGCGAGGCAGTAAAGAGCAGCAAGAATCTACCCCGGTGCAATCTCGAGGTCCAAAGCGAAGTCCAGAGTACCCAGGCGGTCGAAGTAGAAGTGATGTTGATCTGAAGCGAATCCCACAATGACTCAAGGGATGCATCCACAGGTAAGTCCTTAAGTACCATAAGGTGAGGATTGGGATGATTCAGGGGTCCCTCTCTGTAGTGTAGTTCCTATTATCCCAATAGGCTCTGCGCATTGGAATAATACCTTCAATAGTATAGACCTAGGACGGAGGTTAACTAGGTCTTCTACTGACGATATTAGACTTAAAGTTTTGGGTTTGCCAGCTAGCTCAGAGTTCACTAGAAACTTTCTCGAATAGGCAAGGAGGAGTTTCACCTCCCTGGATAGACAAGAAGGGATTTAGTTTCTGACAACCATAGAACATGACAACTTTGCTCTCCCCTAATCAAGAGTGTATCTCTAGAGTCGTGTGAAAACAAAAGACAACTTATTTTACTCAGTCATTTCAGTGCATTCTTAGTTTCACCAGATTGTAGAGAAAAGGAAGAGACGGGCGTGTTCAATAAAAGATGTTATTTATTGATCAGTCTCTTTTCTCATACAAGAGAAATGAATTGATATTATTGCAATACTTATGGTTAAGTAAAGTGCATACAATAAAAGCAGAATTATGAAATAATACTGTAAAAGCATGGATATGGTTTCTAAGCCATATGATATTTAAAATGGATAAAATAGATACATACATATATACATTTGACTAATCGTACTCAACTGGTGCTTCTAACTACGCCTACCCCAGTGTACCTGACCTGAGCCTAATACGTGGGCGGGAGTAGATAAGTAGCAGTTTAAGTTAAGTTTGTTTTGCCAAGTGACTGACTCAATAATTCTCTGCAAGGGGTTATTCAGTTCTCTACCTGAGATCTAGAATGGTTGAGGGCTGGTATCTCTCGTCTTTGGTCTCGATATTCCAGGCTGCCTGAAAGGGCTGCTCGGAAGCGCCGGAGCTGGATTTCTCGGCAGGAGAAAGCAGCGTCTCGTTCTCAGCGTGTCAGGAAGGCGGGGCAGCGCCAGTGGGCTTCGCTCTGTGCTGGCCTCTCGGCAAGTCTCGCTGCTCCGATCTCGTCACCATCGCGTGTGTTTGCTTAAGGCAATGTCGGTAATATTTATACCTGTAAGGTGCCGAGATTGACGTAAGGATGGACATAGATACGTCAATAAGGATGTCATACGAACTGGTCGTTAGCACATTCTTTTACTGAAGTTCTCGGTGAAATCAAAACAATGGCTGCAGGGATTTTCCCAGGTTGTCATAGGTTTGATTTGTTTTGAGAACTCCGTATGCCTTATCAGGGGCTGGAGGAATATTGCTTGCCTAATTAGATGGCAAGCATTATGACCTAATCAGATAACGCGTTCCTGTGCCGTGGTGTGGCTTAATCAGATAACGGTTTCTGCATCATGGGATGGCTGCTAGTTAATTGTTAACCAGAACAGGGTCAGGAATAGGGGGATCGATACAGAACCTATAGGAATACATCACACCCACTCCACGCTAACTATGGCCATATTTACGAATCTAGGTATAGTAAACATACTGTAGAGTATTGTGTATACCTTACACCCCAAAATACATATAATGCATTTCTAAATTATGTAATATACGGAAAAAAAAATAATCACATGTACTGTATGCATTCAAGCTGTAGAATAATGCTAAATTAATCACGCATATGTATACATTATTATTAAACGAATATGAGAATTACACATGAAATGGCTCTTAATACAGAAGAAAAAGTTCGAGACCACTCCATCACAGATCAAAATATTTATGAACATGCCAGCGGGCAGCTAATGTCTATAAAGTTCCTAAAAATAGAAATTTAGTTCTCTACGAATAGTTTCTACTTTAAGCAGAAGATAAGTGTCCCGAAAAATTGTAAAAATATTTTGGGGCTGCTGAAAAATTGCTGTCCGTAAACTGGAGGGAAAATTGTTCATGTTACTTTATTATTAAAGTTGAAGGCCAAATTCAGGGTGATGGGAACGCCGTGTGCTAGCTTGCTCAAAAGTCGTTATTTCTGCTCTGGGGAGAACATCATATCATTGAGACTGTCGAAAAAGCTGTCAACAGCTTCCTGTGAAGGTTCTATTAACTCGGAAAAAGATGTAACCATGCATTCATGTGCATGATTGCCTTCATTGGCGTTTCGATTATCATTGCTGACAGAAGGTCGTACCTGATCGATGCTGCTTTCATCTTGAACCTCACTACCCCTCAATCGTAGTGGTGAAGTTTCCACAAATGCCGTCATCAGGATTGGTAGCCGTTGGGGGCAGCACAATGCATGAGCCGTTACCGGACCCAACAATGTTTCTGCGTCCATTGGCGCATCCGATTGTAGTGTCAGACAGGTGTCCAACACGCATTCTTCTCCGCACAGCATGCACCTTAATACAGGTAAAACACATCGATGCCACATTGGTCGAAATGAAAGAAACCAAGTCATGTTTAGGTCTCTAAGCTGGGATAGTCCCAGGATTTTTGATATCCGGTCCCGGTATCCAATGGCTAGGATTGTTTCTTCCATTGTCGCAGGTGTTTTGTCTGTGACACGGTCTGCCATAACGAAATAACAGGATCAAAAATAGGATTCCTGCCACTAATCCTAAAAGGAGTGGTAGTCCGCCGAAGATGGAGTGGACAAAGTCCGGAAAAATACCCAGAATGGCTTTGAATGGAGTTAAAGCCCCCGAAAACACTGTCTTAAATACATTTGAGACTCCACTGGTATCAGAAATATTTAAGATTTCATTCAGGATTTCTGCGAAATGTATGGGGGAATTAGTTGATAACAATGAGTGAATCTCTGCAGTTGTCCTTGCGACTTGGAGATCATACGTTTCTTTTGATGACGTGAGCCTGGTCGGCGTCTGAAGAAGCACTGTTTTCATTCTGCTTAAAGTATCAATTCGAATAGAAGTAATTTTCAAGTTGGGCCATGTCCTTGCCTCCCTGTCTGTAAAGGAGCTGGGGAACAATAAGCGTTCACAGCACATGACCTTCGCAGTCGTAGTTATGAGATAAGGAATCCCGGGCAGTAAACTACAACATCTGCGATCTACTATTAGAATGTAACTCCCGTTATAGAGTCTCCTAAAGAATGGTTCTATTTGTGTTGCAGGTGTGCCTAGCTGGTGACATGAAAGGTTATTTGAGTTCCCTTCACAGGCTCCATGCAAACTAATTCCATTACACAGAAGTGTACCGCTCAGTGACATCTCACAATTATTGCCACTAAGAAACACTTTCTGTCCTTTATTACTGACACATGCATGTGAATAGGGCAAATTCCATGTTGACTTAATGTACCCTTTTCCCAATTTTTCGTACATGCCAGCCTGTATATATTTTTGGCAGTATTGAAACCTGAAAGTAGATATTGGAATATTAATTATCCCATGTATTATCCATTCAATGACAGGTCGTTCTGACATTGTCAATGGTAATCTCTCGAGTTTCTCAATGCTCAGGATTGTATAATCAGCACCCTTCTGTGCCATACTGATTTGTTTATCAGTAAGGTTAAAGATATTGAATAGTGACGTTGTGTTGATTAAACGCCAAGGCACATAGCCTGAACGCAGATTTTGTAACGTCCAGCCAAGCTGTATAATAGAACGCAATTGGGACTGACCGTGTTGTAACATCAGTAAGTCTTGCGATATTATGTCGATTGCTGAAGACACAATGCTGTCCAATGAAAAAATTCTGGAGGACAGAGTCATTAACCCATTGTCCACTACAGAAAGCGATTTTTCCAAATTAATACGGTCAATTTCCCGTATACTTTCTGCTGTCTCAATTTGAGTTATCTTCCAGGCCTCGTTGTAAGCTGCATATATAGAGGCTGCTATGAAGCGTTTTTGACGCTGTTTGCGCGGTCCCATAATGAAATCACGCAAGTCAGCACCATCAGTAAGTAAAGTTAGGTGTTGCTTAATTTCCGTCAGTGTGGATGTTTGTAGCCATTGAAGGCAGAGCTTGCCCACACTGTACGTGGTAATTATCCCTGGGTGTTGTTTTTGGGAATATCTAGGGTCTGGCCTGGTCAATGTGAACCCCTGTATTTTGTTCAGGAATCTGTCTTGACAGTTATTAGTATCTGTGGGCCAGATTAACCATTTTTTCCAATCAGGATGTGTTCTGTTTTGGTTTAATACATATTTTATGTCTATCTCATCATCTATAGAGCTGTTGCTGTACATTGTTGGCTTTGGAATAGACGGTTTATTTAAGTCTTTGATTTTGGCTAGGCCAAGACAGGTAGTTTGTTGAATAGTGTCATTCAAAAATATAATTTGTTCTGGGATCATGCAGGCTCTAAACAATGATTCTATACCTTGTACTTGCCATTCTTTTGTACCCCAAACACCTTTTACTTCAACATTTTTGTTCCAGAAATCGAAACCAAATGTATTCATTTGTTCAAAAAATGAATCTGAATATATCAATTTTGTATTTGTAAGCATAGTCTTTGTACCTGTCTTATTTGACAATTTGAAATAAAATGTTTCTGCATTACTTGTGTTGAATCCTGAAAAATATGAATATTTGTCATAAAAGGTTCTTGAGCTACCTTTTGGAGGGGTTGCACAATGTTCCCATTGATTATAATTTCAAACATTTCTAGGTTGTGCAGATTTATGTAGAAAATGGTTACCATAGTGGTTGTAACAGAACATACTATCATAATTAGACGAACCCTGCAAATAATCATGTTTTGTATATTTAGCAGACATCACTAGGTCAGACATCATATCATTAATACTTTCAAAGTCCCAATCATCAGCAAATGAGCTTGGTTTTACAAAGTCACTCAATGAGATCTTAATTTGATGTGGATATCTCAGGATTTCAACCGGACCATAAATTTCATAGTCAGTGTTGTCCCATGCTACCCCACCCGGTATAGGATTGGCTGTGAAGTTGACTGAAGAAAGTTCTCTTTTCTCGACGTGTGAAGACGTGTGTGGTTTGAAGACCAAGTTGATTTTCTGGCTTGCTGTGTCCATTTTAGCATATTTTCCCTCAATGAAATTTCCCAAACATAGTACCATGATGAGCCAAAGTATGAGGATAAATGCACCCAAGGCCACCCAGAATTCAATCCATGGAGAAATCAGATAGGTTTCTTTCAGTTGTTTCAAAAGTTCCTTAGCTTTATCTTTAAAAGTTTTTGTTGATGGCTGTGTCTTTGATTCATTGAGGTCTTCAGAGGAATCATCGAAGTTTATGAAGTAGCCAGATGCTGTTCTGTCAATTGTTCCAATTGCTTCAGGATTACTGTTTCTTGTTGCTTCAGCATAGTCATTTGTTACTTCATTGTAGGTTGGTGTGTCTCTACTAAATGTTTTATTTGGGTTTTTAGAGGTGTAAGTTCCATTGCATTGTTGCATAGTCCTTGTTGTTGTTCTGTAGGCGTTTCGAATGTGATTAGCCTCTTAGTTTGAACCTCTGTATTTGTAGCAAACCTTGGTGTTCTACTACTTATCGGGAGTCCACTTGGCCTACTGTTTGTTATCGGCCACATGATTGTGGTTTTACCAGGTCGATTGATACAACTCTGTTCTCCTTTTTACCAGCAAGGGGCGGTAGTACTACTGATCTTGTCCCGTTGATAGACAAGACAGGAACTGCTTTTCTGTAAGAAGGCCCAAATTCCTTCTTTACCGCGATCTTTTCTCTGACTAGATCCCCGACTTTTGGAATCCAGACAGGTCTTGCTGGGACAGGTGGTGTTTCTTCAGTGGTCGTTGGCTGTTGTTTCAACTTTATGTTGCTCAGGTCTTTTCTTGTTTCATTTAAGTCCTGCAAAATAGCCAAACGATCTTTGATATCAAAGCTTTTTTCTTTCACCACTGAAGTCTGACTGTCAAGATCTAAGACCATCATCCTAGTCCCAAACAATAGTTCGTACGGACTGAATCCCTTCAGAGAATTTCTTGGCAGGTTGTTTAGACTACGTTGGACACTTATTAGATGTTTGACCCACCCAGCTCCCGAACCTAATACCTTCGCTGTTATAGATTGCTTTATGCCTTTGGTTTTTTCTTTACACCATCCCGTATCCCTCAGGAAGGAAGTGAGAAGAGTCCCGCTATGCAATGCTCATTTGGCTATGTTTTTCCACACGCTTTTTAGGGCACGAGGAGAGTATTAGCCAAACGTAGCATGCTCCTAGCGTATATGCCACTACAGACTCGCAAATCTTTTTATAACAGTCCAGACGTCAGCCAAGTGCTGGGGTCTACATTATAAGTGGAAACTAGTCTTTATTTGTTAACTGGATGCTTTATTTACACTGGTTTTTATTGATTATTGTTTTAGCCCTCTATAATCCTATCTCTTCTAAAGAAGTAATATGTCCTTTTGTAATAATACGCTATTATGCGCATCAAGTGTTAGAACCTGACACACCAGGAGTCAAGTATTTCCTTAACGGAGTGCTCTATAGACCCATTTCTTTATGAAACAATGCAATATGTCTTTCGGTAACGTTGCGCTAATTCGCGCATTCATTTGGCAGACCATACTTGATTCTTTTCCCTTATTTTTCTTTCTGCGATCCCCTTTCACACAGAGTGGACAAATACGAAGATTTTTGACATTCTTGAATGCAGATTGCCAATTTACAAGTACTTTCTACGTGACTATCATAAAGGGACAGACCGTTTCTATGTAGTCACATTTAGAATTGTGGTAAGAATACCGCACTTATTGTCCGCCATCTATTCTACTGAGTAGGTGCCTTTTTCCCCTACTTTAGAATGCTTTTCCTAATGATTCCCTTTTTGTATATACTCTTTCCTTTAGTCTCTCTCCGGCGAGTACCGTCCAGTACACGGATATTAGCCCAGACCTAATGCCAAATACCACGAACATACCATTCCTCAAGGTAAATAATCCATAATGGCGAGAGAGAGTGAATTGTCTAAACTTATCCAATCACACGTTTTTAATGGGCGCAATAACGGAACATCCTGCTAGCCCCTAAACAACACGGATAAAAACCACCGGTCAACCACGTCATGTTACCGTTATGGTCCCTCACCTACACCCCCTCACAAAGGCTCACCTAGTTTTATTCTGACTGATCCACTACTGCATGAACCCTCGGAATGCAAGATCACCGTGTATGTGTTAAACACGATCACACACCAAAGCGTTATGTCATAAGACTTCATGTCTATGCACCACCACCCAAGGGCAACCACTCACAGCCTTGGAGTGACACATGTACCAGTGTGTTGACGTTACCACTACACAATACCATCACGTGCGAACCCACACGTACGGCACTACTGCATGTTGGCTGCACCTTGTCACCATTTGCAGTATGTAACAACGGCAGTACTGACTCTGTATATGTTATTCTTGTATCATCAGCCCTGAAGAGTCGTGTTGACTCAACTGTACACGACGAAACACGTGTCGGCTTTGCATAACATCTCTTGAGTCTGGAGAGAATAAATCATCTTCTTGCTGTATCAAGAACACACCAAAGATTCTGCTTCTGTTTCCTTAAATACTTATCAGTCATTGCACTGTTTGTGATACTCTGTTGTAGTAGCGAGAGCACACTTGTATATAATTGTTTAGTCCCTTGACTTTTCAGACGGTTAAGGGTGTTTTTCCGCCTGCTCTTCACGCACTACATGTCTAATTGTCAATTAACACTCTGTAACGTATATCCTAGGCAGTGCGCCTGAGAGATCTGAATTTCTAAAAACCCCACTGAAGTGTTTCTTGAGTTTGCAGATTGGGCGCCTCCACGTTACATTTTGAACCACTAGACCTTATTTTGGACGCCTTACTGTCCACCACACCATGGACAGGGCTAAAGCAGCAGCAGATCTTTTTGAGAATCTGGCCAAGGGCATGCCCACACACCAGGCATCAGCCACGGCAGGTCCTGCACGCATAGAGGGTTTAAGAGACAAGTTCTTCAAACTTGAAAAACTAAAGAAACAAGAAAACTCCCGTTGGTGGGACGGAGCAACTCTGAAACACTACCTGAAACTTAAATTAGTTCCTAGAGGACTACGGTCCAACATCTTCCCGACCCATGATGATCTAGACCGGGATCTCATGAGCAAATGGGAAGATTCGCTGAACCAGAATTCCATCACACTAATAGACATTCTCATTGAGAGTGCTGATCGGAAGACTGCCCTATTACAATCAGAAATCTCTGTGGTAGAACAAGAGATCAAAGACCTGAACAAACCTGAGGCCACTGTTAAGAATTACACCATTCTGGACGAAATTCTTCTGAAACACCAATCCGAAATCCAGAGCAGGAAGGCACGTCAAATCAAAAGGGATGAGGCAGACTATAAAAATGGCAGGATATACACTTTTGATCGCAAGTATGACTCCTTAATCCCGAAACCTAAGGCAGGCTCACAAACCGGCAGGACCACCACCACCAACTCTGCCAGTTCCAGCACCACCTCTCTGAGTTCTACTGGACTCAGCGACATAGAGAATGAAATTCTGGCCAACTCAGAACCTCATAATTCAACCTTTTTTTTAGAGATGCAACGAGTAAGGAGAGGCAACAGGACTCAGCCACCAAGGGCCGCTACAGACCCAGAACCCACAGGGGGAAACGTAGGGACAAGCGAGGAATATCGCAGGAAATTGAGGTCAGTCACACAGAGGAACCAACCACACTAGGTGACACAGTTCAAGTCATAAACCTTTCCTCACTTCCTCTAACATCCGATATGACATCCTTACTTAGCAGAGGTTTGAATTTCAATCCCTATTCCACTGGCGACATATGTCAAACCAAAATTGATGTCTTTAAGTTCATACGTAGTCTCAAACTCAAGAAACATTTTGCTGGATCACAAGACGTGCAGAAACAACCTAGACACATCCCTACTGTATTTGACAATGTACCTTTGACCATTAAAGATGTGCAATCCACACACCTGCTTCTTTCTTTGACAGACAGGGAAGATAGTCCACTTGAAATGGAAAGGCTCCTTGAAGAGCTGGATGTCGAGACCGATTACAGTATCACGAGTGGCCTTAAGAGTAGATCCAAATGGACTCCTACACTAGCAGGGGGCAACAATATGGACAAATTTTACAGACACGTCCTTGAGGATCTTAACAGTACCAACATTAAGAACCTTGACACGAAATTTAGATATAGAGACAACTTGACCAAGGGTGAACGGTCAGCACTCTCTATTCTTAGCGACAACCACAAAATCATCATCAGGGAAGCGGACAAAGGGGGGAACGTGGTGGTCATGGATCTCAATGACTACAACAATGAGGTCCTTGGCCAACTGAGTGATGACTCTTGCTATGAGCTTATTAACCATAACCCTATGGGTCCATTAACAATACTACTAAATGGACTCCTATTGAATTGGAAACAATCTGGTCTACTTGATGACAATGAATATTTGTATCCCAAAGTCTTCAGACCCACGTATCCGTGGCTGTATACCCTACCTAAAGTCCACAAGAATCTACCATTCCCACCGGGCAGACCGATAGTATCGGGGATTGGGGGCCCCACCGAAAGAATCGCAGAGTATGTGGATCTTTTTCTGGGACCTCTAGTCAAGAACCTTCCATCTTTCATACAAGACTCGAAACACATACTGAACATCATGTCAGACCTGGAGTGGCAGCAAGGTACTAGACTAGTAACTTTGGATGTGGTGTCCCTGTACACCAGCATCAATCCTGAAATAGGTATCAGTGCAATTACCAAACTTCTTTCAAATAGACCTGCTTCGCTATGGGCACATACCAACATGCTGCTACACATGATGAAGATCATCCTGGATAATAACTTTTTCATTTTTAATCGGAATTGGTACAGACAGAAGAAGGGAGTAGCCATGGGCTCGAAATTCTCACCCTCCTTCGCTAATCTCTTTATGGGGGCCTTGGAAACCGACCTAATCTGGGGTATCAAAGGCAAACCATACATTGACTCCATAGTCTACTGGGGGCGATACATTGACGACTGTTTTCTCTTATGGTCAGGATCCGAGGAACTTCTCCAGTCCTTCTTCAAGTATCTAAACAATAACTTATGGGAAATCAGTTTCACTATGCGCCACAGCCTCACCAACATTGAATTCCTAGATCTTGAATTCTATGTTAAGAATAACCAATTGCATTCCAAACTATTCAGGAAACCAACCTCCTGCAACTCCATTCTCCACGCTTCGAGCTTTCACCCTGAGCATCAGTTAAGGTCTATCCCATATGGAGAATTCCTTAGGGCTAAACGTAACTGCAGTGAAGCAATGGAATTCGATAACTGTATCATGACCATGAAAAATAGATTTCAAAAGAGAGGGTATTCGAGCTCATCCCTTCTAAAAGCAGAACGTAAATCCAGAGTCATCTCTAGACCAGATTGTCTGAAAGCACGTACGGAGGTGGAGTCCTCCAAACAACCAATCAGACTGATTACTGAATTCAATGCACTTAACTATCACGTCAAAAAGAGCTTCAACAAACACTGGAAAATCTTAACAGATGATCCTGTTCTTAAAGAGCTTCTTCCGAACAGACCTTCCATCACATACAGAAAGGGCTTCACCCTGAGAAACAAACTAAGCCCTACAGTCCCCCACAACACATCGGTTCAGGACTGGCTATCCACAAGAGGTCTTGGTTTCCACAAATGTGGGTTTTGCTCCATGTGTATTTGGGGCAAACATGGTACCAAGACTTTCAAAGGCCCTGATGGAGCTATCTACAAAATTAGACACAACATCACGTGTTTGACTAAATTTGTGGTATACATAATTGAATGCCAGTGTGGAAAGATCTATGTAGGCAGCACCATCAGGACATTCAAGGAAAGAATTTCTGAACATATAAGAGCAATACAGAGGAGAGACCCCAAATACCCTGTGGCTTTACACGTAGCAGAATGTCAACCATTGGTAGATGATATCAAAGTACGTGTTTTCGGCATAGATGTGATTCCCCTCGACATTAGAGGGGGCAACCGCGAACTGAAGCTTAGACGTAGGGAGGCGACTTGGATCATGCGTTTAAAATGCGTGGAACAGGGGCTCAACTACGACCCTGAGCTTCAATTCTTCTTAGGCGACTAGGCAGCCGTCTGGGGGACCCTTCTTCCACAAAGACTTACTGAACCTTTAATGTGTGATCAGCGAGGAACTCACAGTGTCACATATAGACATTTCTAGATACACCTACCATGTACTATGATGTCAATGAAGATAACTACTATGTATATTGTGTTAATACATGATCTCATGAGCGGTTATACCATGTAATACTTCTGACCAATACCTAGGTCTAATATTGTATAATGATCATAATGTTTAAGAAACTAATTGTAATGTGTTTTGAACCCGTTGATAAAAATGACATGCTCACTAACGAGAGGTGCGGGTGGGCACTTTCACTCTAAATTACTTAGGTCACTGAATTTACGATCTTTACCTCGCTTGGGTCTTGGAACCCGAACACTCACGTGCACACCAACCACCTTCACGCGCCTCCTGTTCCCAACCATGTAAGCCCCCTCACTCTAGGCAGGCTAAGACATTAGGAGTTCCTTTATGAAATGACTTTCTCTTTCGTCCTAATTGAAACGACCTCTGCATAGAACTGAGTGCATATTTTATATATTTTTTGATGCACTTCTGCCACTTAAAGATGGCGAACCCGTTTTTCCACACCACTGACGACGTGGACATCTTCGATTTCTACCTTTGTCTATAAAGTAATCCCCCCCACCTGGTCACGTGTCCGTACAGAGAGACGGCAACCGGGAACCACAGGAGGAGGGATTCCAAAACAGAGGTAAGCGGCAACTAACTCCCGTTATCACCACCGCATGTTCTGAAGCCCATGGTACTGGGCTTTCTAAGAGCTAACCCGCGCTCTTGTTTCCCGTTTTGCAGCGCACCGCCTTTTTAGAGACGTACTCGTCTCTAGCCAGCCAAGTATCAGACGGATCCCCTCCCGGCTACCTCCTGACACACCAGGAGTCAGGTACTTCCTTAACTTAGTCCTCTATAATCCTATCTCTTCTAAAGAAGTAATATGTCCTTTTGTAATAATACGCTATTATGCGCATCAAGTGTTAGAACCTGACACACCAGGAGTCAAGTATTTCCTTAACGGAGTGCTCTATAGACCCATTTCTTTATGAAACAATGCAATATGTCTTTCTGTAACGTTGCGCTAATTCGCGCATTCATTTGGCAGACCATACTTGATTCTTTTCCCTTATTTTTCTTTCTGCGATCCCCTTTCACACAGAGTGGACAAATACGAAGATTTTTGACATTCTTGAATGCAGATTGCCAATTTACAAGTACTTTCTACGTGACTATCATAAAGGGACAGACCGTTTCTATGTAGTCACATTTAGAATTGTGGTAAGAATACCGCACTTATTGTCCGCCATCTATTCTACTGAGTAGGTGCCTTTTTCCCCTACTTTAGAATGCTTTTCCTAATGATTCCCTTTTTGTATATACTCTTTCCTTTAGTCTCTCTCCGGCGAGTACCGTCCAGTACACGGATATTAGCCCAGACCTAATGCCAAATACCACGAACATACCATTCCTCAAGGTAAATAATCCATAATGGCGAGAGAGAGTGAATTGTCTAAACTTATCCAATCACACGTTTTTAATGGGCGCAATAACGGAACATCCTGCTTGCCCCTAAACAACACGGATAAAAACCACCGGTCAACCACGTCATGTTACCGTTATGGTCCCTCACCTACACCCCCTCACAAAGGCTCACCTAGTTTTATTCTGACTGATCCACTACTGCATGAACCCTCGGAATGCAAGATCACCGTGTATGTGTTAAACACGATCACACACCAAAGCGTTATGTCATAAGACTTCATGTCTATGCACCACCACCCAAGGGCAACCACTCACAGCCTTGGAGTGACACATGTACCAGTGTGTTGACGTTACCACTACACAATACCATCACGTGCGAACCCACACGTACGGCACTACTGCATGTAGGCTGCACCTTGTCACCATTTGCAGTATGTAACAACGGCAGTACTGACTCTGTATATGTTATTCTTGTATCATCAGCCCTGAAGAGTCGTGTTGACTCAACTGTACACGACGAAACACGTGTCGGCTTTGCATAACATCTCTTGAGTCTGGAGAGAATAAATCATCTTCTTGCTGTATCAAGAACACACCAAAGATTCTGCTTCTGTTTCCTTAAATACTTATCAGTCATTGCACTGTTTGTGATACTCTGTTGTAGTAGCGAGAGCACACTTGTATATAATAGCCCTTGGAGAGATTATCCCAAAATAGGCCCCTTATTTTTAGGTCGAGCGACCTATCTCAATGCGCATGCGCATTGAGCGGGAGCTCGATATATTGTGGCTTAAACAGAGCTTACCGAGATCAGGCGATTCCCAGGCGATTTCTTCCAGTGCACGTGAAAGCGCGTGCACAATGCCACCAGCCGCTTGCCTCGCATTACCACATCAAAGGCAAGGCGGCCTCGTCTCAGGCCCCTGCTGCTTCACACCCTCATGCCGCTCTCCCCGCTCCGCCCCCTCCCCTGCCCGCCATGTCGCATTTCTCCTCGTACTTTCACTTTGACTGCCGCAGGCCGTCTCTCGTGTTTCTCCTTGTTTGTTATTTGGGCTTGAAAAGGCATTTATACTATCCTTCAAATTTGGTAGGAGTTTGTGTTGTTTTGAATTGCTTTGTTGTTGTCAGACTTGAAAATGACTTGCGCTCATGCTTATGTTTTTGTGCTTCCCATTTAAATAAATGTTTGCCTCGGAAAGGCATTTATACGTTCGTTCCTCATCTCGCTGTATTTTTTGGGTGTTTGGAAATTAATTTCGAGGAGCATCCGTTTTTCTTTAGGGTAACATTTAAATATATTTTGTGCTTGATAAAGCATTCAAATGCTCATTTCCTTTTGTTTTCCCATTGCGTTTTAATCCGGGCGTATTGTATTTTGCTCTGAAACTGTGCCTTAAGCAAGATTGAATATGGCATGTGCCAAAAGTATTAAATGTGCAAGTGAATTAATGGCTGAACGCAGGCAAGTATTACATTTAACCCAAAAGAATATGGAAACGTGGACAATGCCGCTCCCCCTACACTTGTTTTGTGAACATTGTTAGTGTGTTGTGCGCGCGCATGATCTCGGAAAACACATCGGAATAAAACACGCATTTCTTAGATTTTTTTTATCGAAGCTCTTTCATTAAAGAAATGCGCTACCGCTACCTGCATTTTGTAAACTTTAGCATGTTGTACCCGCACACAATATCATACATATTTACAGCATGCATGAGCAATTGTTCCATTTCAACGTGATATCAGCAGTAACATTACCGCCATTACTCTATGTACATTCCCAGTAAACTAGTGGCTCAGCTAGCGCATTGGGATTCCTATTGATCTGCATGTCTAATCGATATACTATAAAGGCAAAAAATACAACTTTGTTGAAGATTCCACATAAATATAATTCCATACAGTGGCGATTCTTTCAGTTGGTGTCAACGAGGGAGTTGCAGGTAAGGCATCCTCATTGTGTTTTTAGTGAAGAGCAGGCCGGATTTTGGAAGACTGAATAAATAACACCTTTTAGAAGCTTGGCTTCAGAGGTCTGCACTTGAGAGAAGTTAAACTGCTCTTCCATGCAATTCTAATGTAAACAAGAGGGGCTCCTTAAACCCCCATTGGTCGGCAGACAATGTAAACATTGGCACAGCTAGTAAAAATATGTTAATGTAGTTGGTTACAGCTACACACTGCACTCCATTTCAGGGGTACGATGTGATTTAATTAGTTTGAAATCCCCTGCATATTTCAATTAAGTTAAACTGTAGACAGGAGTTTAAAAATCCTAGTTTTAAATGCTTACCTTACGGCGTCCTACGCACGCAAAAAAGCACTCCAAAAATACATGTCCACTATGTGTTCAACTGTTACATTTCACCCGAAAGCATATCCATTCAATTGAATATGGCATTGGCTAAAATTGTTACAAGTGCAGGCAAATGAATGGCTGAACACATGCAATTCAGATACTAATAGATTAAACTACTGTTTTAACACATGGGGTGCTCTTAAAAACAGATTTTCGATCCTTAATTCTCCCGATACAAGTTTTTAAAAAGGGTTTACAAGAGTTCTTTGAATTTATTGTTGTCTACTCCATGTGGGTTTTAAAAAAAAAACTATGAATACGAACCTGAATGCCATCGGCTAGCCACTGCCCTTAAGCTATTTATGTAGCATATGTTGTGCGTTGCAAGGTAGTTCACATCTGTTCATATTATTGTTTACGGAGAGACGATTCTGCCCATTGTGATGTGGCGCTAGGGGGTTGTCTGTCACCACAGGAGATCTACCTCCTCCTCGTCCTTCAGGAACGCACAGGCCAATTCCCTGACCATGGTGGTTAACATACTCCATTGCGCTGTGTCAGAGCCGCCAGCCCCATTTTTTTAACATGTCTTATATCAGACAATTATTGACTCAGAACAAAGTGGTGATCCTTTCTGTCCTCATTGCGTTTTCAATGAAGAACAGTCCGGCGATTAAATTTCAAAGTTTAAAAAAGACATTTTTCAGTCTTGGCGTCACCATAACATATGGCAAATTTGGTCAATTTACCCTACTTACAGCCTAGCCTGTTCTCTGTCGAGACTTGAGCAATCTTTAGAGCACAAGATAAGATCTTTTCACATGGAAGAGTCAGACGTATTGCAACACTACTTAAGAAACAAGCATTGGCATAGACAATAGGTCTCGCCTTTGGGACCTTATACGTGTTTAGCCATGCAACAGTTGATGTTGCTGCACCAAGGATATTATGCTGCATAACTAAATACTTAGAAGGTCCCAAAGGCGAGACCTATTGGCTATGCCAATGCTTGTTCTAGTCTTATCCCCCTCTATACGTAATGTTATTTCATATATTTTGTGAGGTTTGCTAACTCTGGTGTCTGCAGTTTCCACTTGAAGGTATTCATTCGTGTCCACTGTCTCCAGATGATTCATAAGGACTTTGCGAGCTATGCTCACTTCTGCTGCGCTGTCTAGCATTGTCTGAGCCCATTCTCCGTTTTTCAGTTGTGTCCTCAGTATTCTCGGCATTGTTGATTACTTTAATACAGGCTACCTTCTTTTTTGGAAATTGTAATTTTTTATTCAGATGAGCAGATTTCTTGTCTTTGGACTTGACGTGCTCTTCCCTGTGTTCTGATCGTCCTCTTCTCGCCGATTTCTGCAAGGAAGTCTGAAAAGATTGAGAGGGACGTGTATCAATTTCTTGATATCTATCAGGTTTTTTTATATTATCCCTATTTCTAAGGTTGTATTTTTTCCCAGAGGGCTCACTTTGGGGAGACCTGCGTCCTTGGTTCGGAGATCTTTCTCTCCGCCGAGGAGACCTTCCTCTGGACTGGAATTTCTTTTCTTTAGGATTGGATTGTTTGTTTCCATCCCAGCTCTTTTTTGGTGTTATTAAATTATTTTTAATAAATACTTTTTCATGACTTTCAATTAGTTGAGGTTTTACTGGTATTCCACCCAAACTATCTCTACCTAGTTCCTCATAGGATTTTTCTATTATTCTGGCAATTTCAGCTGGTTGGTCTGCTATATCTGTCTCTTTTAACCTCTGGCGGATCGCCACATTTGCTGCTTCTCCCTTTATGTTGGCTAGTAATATTGCCGAGACCTGCTTGAAGTCTTTCAGTAATTTCATACCAAGAGTTAAAGCAGGTTCTGGACCGTATTCATCTTGAATTTGTTTTAGCACATCTGGTATTACTGACATGGATGGAACACCATGTGTTTTTGTGTAAATGGAAGCAAAGACTGTACCCCAAGTGTCACAGTCCTCCACGTGTGGTGCGATTCCCATTGGAAGACAGATAGTCACAATCCTGTGTTTTTCTAACGGGGTGGTGTCTGGAAACACCGCCTCTATTTGGGTGATTTTTTTGCTAACCAGAATGGTATTTGGTCCCGTTTAGCTGGTACTTTACCTAGGCAGGACTGTATGTTCTGTGGTGTAATTTTATTTGTGTTCCCCTGATGAGGGGTCAGCGGTGGAATTTTAATTGCTGGTTGGATTGTTGAAGTCCGCATTACATATTGGACTAATTGTCTATGTACTTTTATTAATTGTTTTAGTTGTATTAAAAGATCTGCTGCAGACATTCTTTCGATGTCTGGATGTGGTGTGTATCCGGCTAGGACCGGCCACGTTGCTCCTGGTCTACCTAATGGACCAAGCCTGGTGATGTGATTATTATGTTTTAGGGCGCCATTAAACAAGAGCAGGTGCTCTTGGAATTTGAGTTGTACTTCCACCTCTTCGAAAGGAATGTACTCATTAGGAGGTTCCTCTGTTTTGTAATAGTGGAAGTGCTTTGTTACAGCGTTTGCTGCTGGAAAGTGTATCCATGAATAGAATACCTCTGTCTGCCGATATTCGTGTGCCTCAATTACGAATATGACTGTGCCACCTCTCGGTGTCAGTCCATTTTCTATAAGTTTTAAAGTTATAGATTTTCTTATGTTGACCGGGATGAGTATTATATCCTAGTCTGCTTCTTGCATAGTATTATCAGCTGCTGCGAGTTCAGCTGCTATTCTAACTGTCTCTCTTTCATCATCACTCTCTGACATTTTACTGTCAGGAAGGTTATTCTGTTTGTTTGCAGATCAGGTTCTTATGGAAACAAAGATTAGATGCACAATATTTTGGAACAGTGTATCCTTCAACGTTGACTAAACCAAGAACCGTACATAGGAGTTTCCTCCTGCGAGGTTTGGCGGATATGACCTTTCACCCACTCCAGACGTCTTTGGAGTATTATGGGAAAAAAGGGGTCTGAGTGAAAAAGCACGACTGAGTTACTCTAATGTCTTGCGTTAGTTTTATCGCCTTTCCAAACCTTTGGGCGCCATGTAGTGTAGTTCCTATTATCCCAATAGGCTCTGCGCATTGGAATAATACCTTCAATAGTATAGACCTAGGACGGAGGTTAACTAGGTCTTCTACTGACGATATTAGACTTAAAGTTTTGGGTTTGCCAGCTAGCTCAGAGTTCACTAGAAACTTTCTCGAATAGGCAAGGAGGAGTTTCACCTCCCTGGATAGACAAGAAGGGATTTAGTTTCTGACAACCATAGAACATGACTACTTTGCTCTCCCCTAATCAAGAGTGTATCTCTAGAGTCGTGTGAAAACAAAAGACAACTTATTTTACTCAGTCATTTCAGTGCATTCTTAGTTTCACCAGATTGTAGAGAAAAGGAAGAGACGGGCGTGTTCAATAAAAGATGTTATTTATTGATCAGCCTCTTTTCTCATACAAGAGAAATGAATCGATATTATTGCAATACTTATGGTTAAGTAAAGTGCATACAATAAAAGCAGAATTATGAAATAATACTGTAAAAGCATGGATATGGTTTCTAAGCCATATGATATTTAAAATGGATAAAATAGATACATACATATATACATTTGACTAATCGTACTCAACTGGTGCTTCTAACTACGCCTACCCCAGTGTACCTGACCGGAGCCTAATACGTGGGCGGGAGTAGATAAGTAGCAGTTTAAGTTAAGTTTGTTTTGCCAAGTGACTGACTCAAGAATTCTCTGCAAGGGGTTATTCAGTTCTGTACCTGAGATCTAGAATGGTTGAGGGCTGGTATCTCTCGTCTTTGGTCTCAATATTCCAGGCTGCCTGCAAGGGCTGCTCGGAAGCGCCGGAGCTGGATTTCTCGGCAGGAGAAAGCAGCGTCTCGTTCTCAGCGCGTCAGGAAGGCGGGGCAGCGACAGTGGGCTTCGCTCTGTGCTGGCCTCTCGGCAAGTCTCGCTGCTCCGATATCGTCACCACCGCGTGTGTTTGCTTAAGGCAATGTCGGTAATATTTATACCTGTAAGGTGCAGAGATTGACGTAAGGATGGACATAGATACGTCAATAAGGATGTCATACAAACTGGTCGTTAGCACATTCTTTTACTAAAGTTCTCGGTGAAATCAAAACAATGGCCGCAGGGATTTTCCCAGGTTGTCATAGGTTTGATTTGTGTTGAGAACTCCGTATGCCTTATCAGGGGCTGGAGGAATATTGCTTGCCTAATTAGATGGCAAGCGTTATGACCTAATCAGATAACGCGTTCCTGTGCCGTGGTGTGGCTTAATCAGATAACGGTTTCTGCATCATGGGATGGCTGCTAGTTAATTGTTAACCAGAACAGGGTCAGGAATAGGGGGATCGATACAGAACCTATAGGAATACATCACATCTCAGAGGAGGGGTCAGACAGGGGGGAGGATACTCCCATGTCCTTTGTCCAGTTTTGCGTCTGAGCAGGGAGCCAACAGTGTTGAGGTATGATTCCAACAGGTTTGATACCAAACATGCCCAGGTTCGTTCTAGTCAGTTTTGAGATGGTCATCGCGTAATGATGCTTGGCCTCTCTATTTCAGGATGGCTGTTCCACTTACAAAGCCTGCAGAATGGACTCTGGGGTTTGTAGGGGTGTCCTGCTCATGCAGGGGCACCCTCACAAATAAAACCAAGAACCCTGCCTTTGGGACTGAAAAGGCCTGCCAGAGGGGTGACCTCTAGGGTCTAAGTGCACATGGGGAGAGATATAAGGAAACGTATATCTTCCGTACCACATACTAGGGACTTACAAGGGTGCACCAGTAACCAAACAGGAATGTACCAAGGTACTTGCTATAGCCAATTTAGGGGAGAAAGAACAGAGGCTAGGGTCCTGCGTAGCAGGATCCACGCCAGAGTAGTCAGAAACAGTATATCACCAGGCAAAATGTGGGGGTAACCATAGAAGCATATCCTACTTTCCTACACTGCTGCAGACAGCCTTTTTTCAAGCATCACCACCCGCAATTTATGCTGTTTGCTGGAGCAGAGGCTGTGCATCTCACTCTCTGAGGAGGACTCCCATGACCTTTGGAAAGGCCATGGCAATTTCCTCCAGGAGGCAAGGTTGAAATTCAGTTATTTCAAGTTCCTACACCACTGGCACTGCACGACAAAAAGCACATTTGGCAGAGTATTCCAAGTCCTGGAGGTGCTGAAGGTGTGCTGCACCGACCTGTGACATTTTGCATTTCCTGTGGGTCTGTATAATAGTTTTTTGCTACTGGGGCTCCATTCAGGATACCTTGATGACCAACCTAGGGGTGACACTGCAATTAATGACCCGTCTGGCATAGTCAAGTCAAGTCAAGTTAGAATTTATATAGCGCACTACATACCCATAGGGTCTCAAGGCGCTTGAGGAAGGGGGGGGAGGTTTACTTATCGAATATCCATGTTTTAAGTTGTTTTCTGAAGGCTAGGTGGTTTTGAGTGAGGCGGAGGTGGATGGGAAGGGAATTCCAGGTCTTGGCCGCTAGGTAGGAGAAGGATCTTCCTCCCATGGTGGCTTTGTGGATGCGCGGAACAGCGGCGAGGGCTTGGTTGGACGAACGCAGCTGGCGGGTGGGGGTGTAAAAGGAAAGGTGCGTGTTGAGACAATCAGGTCCAAGTTCGTATAGGGCTTTGTGTGCGTGGGTGAGGAGACGGAACGTTATTCTCTTGTTGACGGGGAGCCAGTGAAGGTCTTTCAGGTAAGCGGAGATGTGGTCTGTGCGAGGGATGTCTAGTATGAGTCTGGCTGAAGCATTTTGGATGCGTTGGAGTTTTTTCTGTAGTTTCGCGGTGGAACCGGCGTATAGGGTGTTTCCGTAGTCCAGACGGCTTGTAACCAGTGCGTGGGTGACCGTTTTTCTTGTTTCGGTGGGGATCCAGTGAAATGTTTTTTTGAGCATGCGTAGGATGTTGAAGCATGAAGATGAGACGGCGTTGACTTGTCTGGTCATCGAGAGTGAGGAGTCTAGGATGATGCCCAGGTTCCGTGCGTGGTCCGTCGGTATGGGGGCTTTTCCTAGGGCCGTTGGCCACCAAGAGTCGTCCCAGGCGGAAGGGGATGAGCCTAGGATGAGGACTTCCGTTTTGTCCGAGTTCAGTTTCAGACGGCTGTGCTTCATCCACTCGGCTACTTCTTTCATCCCTTCTTGTAGGTTGGTTTTGGCGGTGGTTGCGTCTTTGGTGAGTGAGAGGATCAGCTGAGTGTCATCAGCGTAGGAGATGATGTTGAGGTTGTGTTGACGTGCAATGGTTGCGAGGGGGCTCATGTAGACGTTGAAGAGGGTGGGGCTGAGAGATGATCCTTGCGGGACGCCGCAGATGACTTCGGTGGCCTCTGACTTAAAAGGGGGGAGGCTGACTCTCTGAGTTCTTCCAGCGAGGAACGAAATGATCCAGTCCAATGCTTTTCCTTGAATTCCGATGTTTCTGAGGCGTTGTATCAGGGTGCTATGGCAGACTGTGTCGAAGGCTGCGGAGAGGTCAAGGAGGTTAAGGGCGACTGTGTCTCCGTTGTCCAGTAGTGTTCGAATGTCGTCTGTTGCTGCGATGAGGGCGGTCTCGGTGCTGTGTTTGGCTCGGAAGCCAGACTGTGAGGAGTCGAGTGATTTGTTGGTTTCGAGGAAGGTGGCGAGCTGATTGTTGATGGCTTTCTCAATGACTTTGGCAGGTAATGGGAGGAGCGAGATGGGGCGGTAGTTTTTGAGTTCGGTGGGGTCAGCTGTGGGTTTTTTCAGAAGGGCGCTGAGTTCGGCGTGTTTCCAGCTTTCTGGGAATGTGGTGGAGTTAAGGGAGTAGTTGATGACATCTCGGAGATGGGGTGCGATAATGGAGTCTGCTTTGTTGAAGATGTGATGGGGACATGGGTCTGTAGGGGATCCTGAGTGGATGGAGTTCATCAGGCGAATGGTCTCTTCTGTGGTGATTGGGTTCCATTCTAAAAGGATATTCGGAGGAGGTAACGGTTCGGAGGTGAGTGGGGTGGACTGGTTTACAGGTTGGTTGTCAAAGCTGTTATGGATGTCGGCGATTTTGTCATGAAAGAATGAGGCAAGGGAGTCGCAGAGGATTTGAGAGGGGGTGATGTCGTTAGAGCTGGCGGTGGGGTTGGTGAATTCTTTGATGATGTTGAAAAGTTCCTTGCTGTTGTGGGCGTTGTTGTCTAGTCGGTCTTTGAGTGCTGATTTCTTGGCTGTCCGGATTAGTTGGTGGTGTTTGCGGGTGGCGTTTTTGAAGGCGGCTTGGGTGATAGTGTTTGGGTCTGTTTTCCAAGTTTTCTCAAGGGAACGACAGAGCTTCTTGGATTTCTTAAGGTCGTCGTTGAACCAGGGGGCGTTCTTGCTTCCTTGCTTGATTTGATGTTTTTTCAAGGGTGCTAATTTGTCGTCGGTTTGGGTTAATCATTGTGTGAGGTTGATGGCGGCTTGGTTAGGTTTCGTTGAATAGGCAGGGGGTTTTTGAAGAAGCGATGTTGAGATCTGGTCGATGGTGATTTTGTTCCAATTTCTTCGCAGAGTTGGTTGAGGGTGGTTGTGGATCGAGGTCTTATTGTAAATAAAGTGGATGCAGCTGTGGTCCGTCCAGTGGAGGGGTGTGGTATGAGTGAAGGAGATATGCTTGCTGGAAGTGAAGATCGGGTCGAGTGTGTGTCCTGCATAGTGTGTGGGGGTGTTAACAAGTTGTTTGAGTCCGAGATTGGCGAGGTTGTCCAGAAGGGTGGTGGTGTTATTGTCGTTGCTCTTTTCCAGATGTAAATTGAGGTCTCCAAGTAGAATGTATTCTTCCGAAGGGAGGGCGTGTGGGGTGATAAAGTCAGTGATGTCTTTGCTGAATTTTGTACGGGGTCCTGGTGGCCTGTAGAGGAGGGTGCCCCTAAGTGTTGTCTTGGGGTCGGTGTGGATCTGGAAGTGAAGGTGTTCGGCGATAGCGAGGTTGTCATCTGAGCTGGTTGAGACGCGGATGGTGTTCTTGTGGACGATGGCGATGCCTCCTCCTGTTTGGATGGGGCGGTCCTTACGGATGATCTTGTAGCCGTCCGGGATGGCTATGGTGATGTCTGGAGCTGAAGAGGCATTCATCCACGTTTCTGTTAGGAAGGCGATGTCCGGAGAAATGGTGTCGAGTAGATTCCAAAGGTCGATGGTGTGTTTGTGAACCGAGCGGGTGTTGAGAAGGATGCATTTGAGGTGGTTGGTGTTGGCTCTCTGTTTGATGTTTGTGGGTTTGGTTTGGGACCTGACGCAGGTGAATTTGCAGGAGTGGCAGGTGAAGGGTCCAGGGTGTGTCCTGGTGCTGCTTGGGCGCAGTTAGTGAGTCGGCCGGAGTTGAGTGCAAAGAGGGAGGAGGCGTCATATGTAATGCGGGGAGGATGGGTGGAGCGGGGACCAGGGGGTCTGGCGCTGGGCGCGGTCCAGGCGCGGACGGGCGTAGACGGGCTTACCTTTGGCGCACCTTCGGCGCGACCGCTGCACGTGACCGCTGCGTGCCTAAGCATCTGTCATAAATGGATAGTGGAGGGGGAGGGGCGTGGGCGGGTCAGCTGGGAGGCGGGAGCGGGGAGGAGATAAGGGCCACGAGGACAACAAACAACCAAATGGCAGGAAACGAAACTGGGGCACAAAGACCAAAATGCTATTCAAAGCGCAGAAATTACACAGCAGTGCAGCGCTATTAATTTAAATATTAATACAGGACACTTGGCTATGATGCGAGGCAGATAACGATACCAGGCGCTATGTTCGCGTTGCAGCGCTCTCAGAATGCAGGCGATGTCGCTGAGGCAGGCAATCCGATGTAGCTGGAGGAGGGGTGCAGGCAGAGAAGGGGCTGAGGCAGGGAGCATGTGGGAGCGACCTCCACGGAGCGAGTCCAGCAGGTCACAAGTTGGAGGTAGGAGGAGAGAGCTTCCTCTACCAGTGGGTGGGCGGGTCAGCTGGGAGGCGGGAGCAGGGAGGAGACAAGGGCCACGAGGACAACAAACAACCAAATGGCAGGAAACGAAAATGGGGCACAAAGACCAAAATGCTATTCAAAGCGCAGAAATTACACAGCAGTGCAGCACTATTAATTTAAATATTAATACAGGACACTTGGCTATGATGCGAGGCAGATAACGATACCAGGCGCTATGTTCGCGTTGCAGCGCTCTCAGAATGCAGGCGATGTCGCTGAGGCAGGCAATCCGATGTAGCTGGAGGAGGGGTGCAGGCAGAGAAGGGGCTGAGGCAGGGAGCGTGTTGGTAAGAGTTGGCCTGCTACGGCCTTTGTAGAGGCAAAGGTGGAATTTTACACCATTGGTCACCCACCACGCTACCGTCTCATAGTACATGGCTCTTTGACATGCACAACATGGCCACTTACAAAATACCTATGTGTAAGCTGAAAGACTGTAGGAAGGTGGCTACCTGACTATGGTTACCCCAGATTTTTTGCCTGTGTTTAGCTGGTTTTTTGACTTAGTTGACCTGGTTCCCTGCTAATCAGGGCCCCAGGCCATCTGCTCTCTCTGTAAAATGGATTCCATGTACCCTAGGTACATACCACAATTGGAAATGGACTCCTTGTCAGCCCCTGTATAATGCACTATAGGTGCCCAGGGCATAGGGGCCACCAAGGCCTACCAGGGGCTGCAGCATATCTTTTGCCACCCCTGGCTGGTTCTTAAATTGACACAACTGGCTGATCACTCAGCTGGGGTAAGGTGGTATAATCACCCCTTGCTTAGATGTAGTATACCTATATCTAAACCTATATCTGGACACATATTAACCTGTGAGCCACTCCTATGGAAGGCCTCATCAATCCTGGAGGCAGAGTGCGTGGTTTCATGTGAGATGGAGCTCTAGCATGAGCTGAGCCTGTCTGCAGCTGTCGGGAACAACTCCCTAAGCTGTTTCAGGATAATGCCATACCATATACTCTTAAGTGCCTTATAATCCTCGCGGTTATATAGCAACTTTGGTTTGGCTTTATCAAAACATGTCGTGTAAGGTGTCATACGATTTGGAATACCATCCCCTCGCCAGTTCTGGCGACGGGGATGGCATTCCACCCCTCTAGAGGGGTAAGACATGTTCCTTTACTAAATGCGGTTAATTTCTCCAAAGACCTTAAGATCCACAAAATGGATGCCTCTGCCACAGACAAATGTCTGGACCCCTGCAGTTGACCGAAACTCAGCAGATGGGGCCTGGACAAAGGGTTTCCTGTCACAGGAGGGTGTCACCACCCTCCAGACAGGAGATAGTGGATTGTAGCAGGGAGGTTTGAAAGAAACCAGACACTGCCTGGGGCGCACAAGGCTGCCCCTTGCATAATCCGGCCAAACCGGTTCTGGGGCACTCCAGCCCTCGTGCCAGGGCGGCCTGGATCAAAGGAAAGGGGTGTATCCACCCCCTTCCTGGGTCCCACCCATAGGGAGGGACCTAGCAGGTAATCACGCCCCCCAGATTGGAATAAGAGTGGGAGCAGTGCCAATGCACATCAGATTTCCTGGAAGAAACATTAGAAATGAAACTCTGGACCCTTGGACCTCCATCTCAACGTGGAAGCCCGAAGAATCTCCCTTGTGGTCAAGGAGTGACCACCCTGCAGCAGCAGGCACCATCCAGCCCTCGACGTCTACTTAGTTGCAGTTCCCGCCGGAACTCGAGCGACTGAGATTGACGAGATCAAGCTTGCCTGCCTTCCAACAGCCCGATCCACAGTCCCTGCAGAGCTGAGACCCGTGGAGGCGACCGGAAGCGTGGGGCACGCCATCTTGAATTGACCACGAGACGCTGACCGTGCAGCCCACGAGTGACCCTCGAAGCTGTGCACCGGGGTTTGAGAAGCCCCCACCCTGAGCTGCTCCTGAGCCGAAGTTCAGCCCTCCACACTCGACGAGTGCTGCGTGGGGCCCTTTGGCTCTATTTGGCTCAACGCGTTGGCCCGGTCACTTGCCAGCTGGCTAGTGGTCCCTGTGCCGACGAACTACCTAAGAAGACTCGTGAATCTGGTTGCTCCAGATCCACACCAGCTCCCCTGAAAAGGAGCCCCGACTCTGACCTTCCTGGTCCGAGTGAGAAGCAATCTTCCGATCCCGCGTGGATTGCTCTTGCCAAGGCTTGTTTGCTCCAAACTTGAAGCCGACTGCACCGACGGTGAGAGCCTGCGTGGGACAGATCGTGACCTGCTCCTGGACGTCGCAGATGCCCCAGAGCCCACGTGACAGCGGAGAGAAGCTCCTCGACGACCACCTGATTGCGCCCGACATTGCCTGGTTCCGTCCTGGTTCCACCCTGGTCACTGCTGAGTGACCCAGACTCTGTCCCCTCTGCTTTCAGGTACTCTACAACTTGAGTCCACCCTTGGACTCCACCGGACACTTCATCTTTAACCAGCCTGCAGCCCTTTCAGCTTCAAGCACCAAGAGCCTGCGTGTCAAAACCCGACGCCACTTCGACCCTGTGCACCCACTTCCTGTGGGTGAGGTAACTTTGCTCCGCCGGTGTTCCCACACTGGTGCACACCTCTAGGGTCTGTGTGTTAAGTTTTGTTCCTCTAGGTTCAGCGGAAGTGTCCTTAAACTTTAACTCTATGACTTTTACGCACCATTGGTTAACATTGGTGCATGCGTGCGCTTTCCGCACATCTCCCGAATCCCGAGGGCCATTCCCGACTTCAGCATTGCTTGTCCTGACTGCTCCCAGCGATTCCCTAGGCCCTAGGCCTAACCACTGTTCGAGTGGCCTCTCTTATACCACTTGTTTAGTATATGGTTTGAGTGGCCACCCGCCCTCATCCATAATTGTGCAACTTGTATGTTTAAACAGTGCTTTTGATTTAACGCTTGTGCCCCTTTATTCATAAAGAATACTGGGGATTGTTTTTAGTAATAAACACATATATTTTTATAATATATACTTGTGTGGTGTCCTTTCATTTGGTATTACAGGATTGTATGTGGTAAAACAGCTCGCTTAACACGACCTCTTAAGTTAAGCCTTTAGGCTGCTTAGTCCATGCTACCCCTAGGATAGCTTGTCTAATAAGGTTGACTTACAACCAGACACCATAAGGGATTGTTTGGTCAGGTAGTAGGTGGTTCCAGAATTGGAAACATCCCCTACCAGGCCAACTTCTCACAAAGACCAACTGCAGAAGTTTGGAGTCCCTTCCTACATGGACAGTGGTATACGCTGACACCAATCGACCTGGTTCCATCCTCTGTACCTGCCCCTTGACTACTTCGGGGGTGGGAGTTGGCTTCTTGAGGGGCTGCCAGGTGGCCTGGCAACCTGACTTTTCTCTCCTGTCCCCATGTTCCTTCCCCTCGCGTTCCCCCACATCCTCCTTCCTTGATCATCTGTCCGATCTTCTGGGCCGTATCACCTCTATCTGGAGGGGTTATTCTATTTATTGTTTTTCCTGTTATCAATGTATTCTAACAAGTTCTAGTTTACACAGAATCTTGGACTCTGCTTAACCGATAATCATTCATACCTGTTAAATGCTGATTGTATAAGGACAATCAATAAAGAATTGAGATATTATAAAAAGGCTATTTGAGACATTACTGAATTTATAGACATGATGGGAACACATGTAAAGTGATACAATTAACAACCAAGTCTCACTAAAATAGACAATCGCATTAGCATTCTTCTGAACTGTAACATGTGCAGTGCTCAAGGTGAAATATGAGAGAAGTTTTGCCACCAAAATGTGGACAGAGAGTTTGCTCTGTGTAGAAAAGTTTTGGAGATGCTACTCAGCACACAGCAGAAGTCATGTGTGATGTTCTAGTTAATCCCTCTAAATGTGTGAGTGTCAGTAGTTATGAGTGATGCTTGAGGGCTCTGATGTATGCACGTCTGAATTAATGTCGCTGTCGAGGCATTCAAGGCTGCTTGCATGACAATGCTACAAACAGTTGACGCACTCGCTAATCAATGGTGTACTGATGACTCGCGTACTATGATATAGGGGCTTATATGAAGGAGTACAATATTTCCGAGTAAGGAAATGCCCCTCCGCTGTTCTTCAAACCAGTAACACCCACTCATTTTTTTTATGATACATTGCAAACTGTGTGAGAAAATTCTGGTTCATACTTGATATCTCTATCTTAGGAATTAATTGCTTCAAAGATAAATTGCCCCCCCCCCATTCACAGTGACATCAGGAGAGCTCAGCTCTTCCTCCTGCTGAGCCTCAGTGGGGAGCGGAGGAGGAGAGGCCTGTCCAGGGGAGCGGAGGAGGAGAGGCCTGTCCAGGGGTGAAGAGGATGAGAGGCCTGTCCAGAGGTGCGGAGGAGGAGAGGCCTGTCCAGGGGTACAGAGGAGGTGAGGCCTGTCCAGGGGTGCAGAGGAGGTGAGGCCTGTCCAGAGGTGCGGAGGAGGAGAGGCCTGTCCAGGGGTACAGAGGAGGTGAGGCCTGTCCAGGGGTACAGAGGAGGTGAGGCCTGTCCAGGGGTGCAGAGGAGGTGAGGCCTGTCCAGGGGTGCAGAGGAGGTGAGTCCTGTCCAGGGGTGCAGAGGAGGTGAGGCCTGTCCATAGGAGGGGCAGAGGAGGCGAGGCCTGTCCAGGGGTGCAGAGGAGGCGAGGCCTGTCCATGGGTGCATAGGAAGTCAGACCTCTCCAGGGGGGCAGAGGAGGAGAGGCCTGTCCAGGGGTGCAGAGGAGGAGAGGCATGTTCAGTGGTGCAGAGGAGGAGAGGCCTGTCCAGGGGCAGAGGAAGTGAGGCCTGTCCAGGGGTGCAGCGAAGGAGAGACCTGTCCAGGGGTGCAGAGGAGGTGAGACCTGTTCAGAGGTGCGGGGGAGGTGAGGCCTGTCCAGGGGTGCAGAGGAGGAGAGGCCTGTCGATAGGAGGGCAGAGGAGGCGAGGCCTGTCCAGGGGTGCAGAGGAGGAGAGGCCTGTCCAAGGGTGCAGAGGAGGTGAGGCCTGTCCAGGGGTGCAGAGGAGGAGAGGCCTGTCCAAGGGTGCAGAGGAGGTGAGACCTGTTCAGAGGTGCGGGGGAGGTGAGGCCTGTCCAGGGGTGCAGAGGAGGAGAGGCCTGTCGATAGGAGGGCAGAGGAGGCGAGGCCTGTCCAGGGGTGCAGAGGAGGAGAGGCCTGTCCAAGGGTGCAGAGGAGGTGAGGCCTGTCCAGGGGTGCAGAGGAGGAGAGGCCTGTCCAGGGGACAGAGGAGGTGAGGCCTGTCCAGGGGTGCAGAGGAGGTGAGGCCTGTCCATAGGAGGGGCAGAGGAGGCGAGGCCTGTCCAGGGGTGCAGAGGAGGCGAGGCCTGTCCATGGGTGCATAGGAAGTGAGGGCTGTCCAGGGGTGCAGCGAAGGAGAGGCCTGTCCAAGGGTGCAGAGGAGGAGAGGCATGTTCAGTGGTGCAGAGGAGGAGAGGCCTGTCCAGGGGCAGAGGAAGTGAGGCCTGTCCAGGGGTGCAGCGAAGGAGAGACCTGTCCAGGGGTGCAGAGGAGGTGAGACCTGTTCAGAGGTGCGGGAGGTGAGGCCTGTCCAGGGGTGCAGAGGAGGAGAGGCCTGTCGATAGGAGGGCAGAGGAGGCGAGGCCTGTCCAGGGGTGCAGAGGAGGAGAGGCCTGTCCAAGGGTGCAGAGGAGGTGAGGCCTGTCCAGGGGTGCAGAGGAGGAGAGGCCTGTCCAAGGGTGCAGAGGAGGTGAGACCTGTTCAGAGGTGCGGGGGAGGTGAGGCCTGTCCAGGGGTGCAGAGGAGGAGAGGCCTGTCGATAGGAGGGCAGAGGAGGCGAGGCCTGTCCAGGGGTGCAGAGGAGGAGAGGCCTGTCCAAGGGTGCAGAGGAGGTGAGGCCTGTCCAGGGGTGCAGAGGAGGAGAGGCCTGTCCAGGGGACAGAGGAGGTGAGGCCTGTCCAGGGGTGCAGAGGAGGTGAGGCCTGTCCATAGGAGGGGCAGAGGAGGCGAGGCCTGTCCAGGGGTGCAGAGGAGGCGAGGCCTGTCCATGGGTGCATAGGAAGTGAGGGCTGTCCAGGGGTGCAGCGAAGGAGAGGCCTGTCCAAGGGTGCAGAGGAGGTGAGACCTGTTCAGAGGTGCGGGGGAGGTGAGGCCTGTCCAGGGGTGCAGAGGAGGAGAGGCCTGTCCATAGGAGGGCAGAGGAGGCGAGGCCTGTCCAGGGGTGCAGAGGAGGTGAGGCCAGAATGGGGTGCAGAGGAGGAGAGGCCTGTCCAGGGGTGCAGAAGAGATGAGGCCTG
Source organism: Lissotriton helveticus (assembly GCF_964261635.1). Lineage (NCBI taxonomy): Eukaryota > Metazoa > Chordata > Amphibia > Caudata > Salamandridae > Lissotriton > Lissotriton helveticus. The sequence continues at coordinate 3,650,222 of NW_027611725.1, read as the reverse complement.
TCCAGGGGTGCAGAGGAGGAGGGGCCTGTCCAGGGGTGCAGAGGTTATGAGGCCTGTCCAGGGATGCAGAGGAGGTGAGGCCTGTCGATAGGAGGCGAGGCCTGTCCAGGGGTGCAGAGAAGGAGAGGCCTGTCCAAGGGTGCAGAGGAGGTGAGACCTGTTCAGAGGTGCGGGGGAGGTGAGGCCTGTCCAGGGGTGCAGAGGAGGAGAGGCCTGTCCATAGGAGGGCAGAGGAGGCGAGGCCTGTCCAGGGGTGCAGAGGAGGTGAGGCCAGAATGGGGTGCAGAGGAGGAGAGGCCTGTCCAGGGGTGCAGAAGAGATGAGGCCTGTCCAGGGGTGCAGAGGAGGAGAGGCCTGTCCAGGGGTGCAGAGGAGGAGGGGCCTGTCCAGGGGTGCATAGGAGGAGAGGCCTGTCCAGGGGTGCAGAGGAGGAGAGGCCTGTCCAGGGGTGCATAGGAAGTGAGGCCTGTCCAGGGGTGCAGCGAAGGAGAGGCCTGTTCAGAGGTGCAGAGGAGGAGAGGCCTGTTCATAGGAGGGGCAGAGGAGGTGAGGCCTGTCCAGGGGTGCAGAGGAAGTGAGGCCTGTCCAGTGGTGCAGAAGAGGTGAGGCCTGTCCAGGGGTGCAGAGGAGGTGAGGCCTGTCCATGGGTGCAGAGGAGGAGAGGCCTGTCCATAGGAGGGGCAGAGGAGGTGAGGCCTGTCCAGGGGTGCAAAGGAAGTGAGGCCTGTCCAGTGGTGCAGAAGAGGTGAGGCCTGTCCAGGGGTGCAGAAGAGGTGAGGCCTGTCCAGGGGTGCAGAGGAGGAGAGGCCTGTCCAGGGGTGCAGAAGAGGTGAGGCCTGTCCAGGGGTGCAGAGGAGGAGAGGCCTGTCCAGGGGAGCGGAGGAGGTGAGGCCTGTCCAGTGGTGCAGAAGAGGTGAGGCCTGTTCAGGGGAGCAGAGGAGGTGAGGCCTGTCCAGGGGTGCAGAGGAGGTGAGGCCTGTCCAGGGGTGCAGAGGAGGAGAGGCCTGTCCATTAGAGGGGCAGAGGAGGTGTGGCCTGTCCAGTGGTGCAGAAGAGGTGAGGCCTGTCCAGGGAAGCGGAGGAGGTGAGGCCTGTCCAGGGGTGCAGAAGAGGTGAGGCCTGTCCAGGGGAGCGGAGGAGGTGAGGCCTGTCCAGTGGTGCAGAAGAGGTGAGGCCTGTCCAGGGGTGCATAGGAAGGGAAGCCTGAAATGGGGTGAAGCAGAGGGGAGGCCTGCCCAGGGGTACAGATGAGGAGAGGCCTGTCCAGAGGAGGGGCAGAGGAGGAGACCCCTGCCCAGGGGCAGAGGAGGAGAGGCCTGTACAGAGGAGGGGCAGAGGAGGAGAGGCCTGTCCAGGGGCAGAGGAGGTGAGGCCTGTCCTGGGGTGCAGAGGAGGAGAGGTCTGTCCAGGGGTGCAGAGGAGGAGAGGCCTGTCCAGGGGGTGCAGAGGAGGTGAGGCCTGTCCAGGGGTACAGAGGAGGTGAGGCCTGTCCAGGGGGTTCTGAGGAGGAGAGGCCTCTCCAGAGGAGTGCAGAGGAGGGGAGGCCAGTCCAGGGGTGCAGTGGAGGTGAGGCCTGTCCAGGGGTGTATAGGACGCGAGGCCTGTCCAGGGGTGCAGAGGAGGTGAGGCCTGTACAGGGGTGTAGAGGAGAAGATGCCTGTCCAGGGGTGCAGAGTAGGAGAGGCCTGTCCAGGGGTGTATAGGAGGTGAGGCCTCTCCAGGGATGCAGAGGAGGAGAGGCCTGTCCAGGGGGTGCAGAGGAGGTGAGGCCTGTCCAGAGGGTGCAGAAGAGGAGAAGCCTGTCCAGAGGAGTGCAGAGGAGGCGAGGCCAGGCCAAGGGTGCAGAGGAGGTGAGGCCTGTCCAGGGGTGCAGAGGACGTGATGCCAGTCCAGGGGTGCAGAGGAGGCGAGGCCTGTCCAGGGGTGCAGAGGAGGAGAGGCCTGTCCAGGGGTCAGAGAAGGAGAGGCCTGTCTGGGGTGCACCGGAGGTGAGGCCTGTCCAGTGGTGCAGAGGAGGTGAGGCCTATCCAGGGGAGCAGTGTCTCTCTTCGGGGGACTGGGCATAGCGCCTCGAGGCTCAGAGCGGAGTGAGAGGCACTGTATGGGGTAGAATGAAGTCTAGGCTCCCCTGACCTTAATGAGAATCCTTCACCGAGAGCTCCTGTGAGAAGCACCGAGAGGCCTGTCCAGGGGTGCAGAGGAGGAGAGGCCTATCCAGGGGTGCAGAGGAGGTGAGGCCTGTCCAGGGGTGCATTGGAGGTGAGGCCTGTCCAGGGGTACAGAGGAGGAGAGGCCTCTCCAGGGGAGCAGAGGAGGTGAGGCCTGTCCAGGGGCTGCAGAGGAGGTGAGGCCTGTCCAGGGGGTGTAGAGGAAGAGAGGCCTGTCCAGAGGAGTGCAGAGGAGGCGAGGCCTGTCCAGGGGTGCAGAGGAGGCGAGGCCTGTCCAGGGGTGCAGAGAAGGTGAGGCCTGTCCAGGGGTGCAGAGGAGGTGAGGCCTGTCCAGGGGTGCAGAGGAGGAGAGGCATGTCAGGGGGGCAGAGGAGGAGAGGCCTGTCCTGAGGGGTGCAGGGGAGGTGAGGCATGTCAGGGGGGCAGAGGAGGAGAGGCCTGCAAAGCTGATGCAGAAGAGTTGAGGCCTGTTCCGTGGGGGTGCAGAGGAGGTGTGGCCTGTCCAGGGGTACAGAGGAGGTGATGCCTGTCCTGAGGGTTGCAGAGGAGATGCCTGTCCAAGGGGAGCAGAAGAGGTGAGGCCTGTCCCGGGTATGCAGAGGAGGTGAGGTCTGTCCCGGGGTGTGCAGTGGAGGTGAGGCCCGTCCCGGGGTGCAGAGGAGGCGAGGACTGTCCGGGGTGTAGAGGAGGTGAAGCATGTCCTGTCCAGGGGGTTAAGCGCAGGTGAGGCCTGTCCAGGAGTGCAGAGGAGGTGGTACCATGTTCCTGGCTGGGGGTGCAGAGGAGGTGAGGCGTATCCGGGAGGGGTGCAGAGTGGTTGAGGCCTGTCCAGGAGGATGCAGAGGATGCAGAGGAGTGGAGGTGTGTCGTCTGCTGGGATGAAACCTGCCCTGTAGGGGTAGGAGGTGAGGCCTGTCCTGTTCTCTTGGTATGAAGAATGTGGACCGCCTCAGCCGCTGCTCTCACCGCCCAGAGATGCTCCTTTCCAGACATATCATTTTATTTTAAGAGCTCATAATCCGAGTTTTTGAAAAGTATCTGGAGTTACATTAGAGCCTCAGATGGCTCCTGACAAAGGCAAACTGGCTAATTTCTCTTTCGTGAGTGCCCTGCCTTGTTTTAAGATGTTTATGTGTCGAATTCTGCTAGTTTAGGTGCTCCTTTGGTAACGCCTCCTGTCCTGGTGACGCAGAATGTCTAAAAGCTTTAATTGTGCTTCCAATTAGTAATTGGTTGCATCCCACAGGGCACACTTACATTGTTCCAGTATAGGATTCCACTAATATTCAAAATTAAACCAATTTTGCAAAAATAGTTCTAAAAGAATAATGTTTATTCCAATTGTTCAGAAATTATATTCATTTCTTTCATGCTCAGTAAACAGAAAAACTGTATATTTTCATATCGAGTTCAGTTGTTAGCTCCAATGCATTTCGGGCGCTGTGCCCTTCATCTGGGAGCGTGTCTAAAGTAAAAGTAACATAGCTAAGTTTTAGATTACATAGACATCACAAAAAATGTATGTAAACAATTGTATCAGCCTGCAACAGTGTCCCCATGCTCAATAAAACGTGAAGTGAGACGTGATTTAAACGAGGTGTGTAATTCGGCGCGGTAAGTGAAGAACGCTCTATGAGTGAACAACAAGCGTGTGGTTAAAAAAATGGTGCACCCAATTACTAATTGGAAGCACAATTAAAGCTCCTGACAAAGGCACACATCTCCTCCAAGCATGGAGTTTATTTTTTAAACCACTGTCTTTAGTAAAGTAACCAAGACTACAACCCCCAGAATGCACTTATGTATTACAGGCATGAATATTCGGGGGATCACTCTACGGAAATATTTGGTACTTCCCAAGGCATCGTGGCAGATAAGAGTAGAACAGTTCATGTGCAAGGGTGTTCATTCTCAGCCTCTCTCTGCAGATTGTGAGTCCAGTGAGATCTGTGATAATATGAATCTCTCCCAAGGAGATTTCACACAGTTTTATCTGTTTCAGGGAGAAATACAATGAAAAACAGGGGGTGCAAGTCCAGCGCCAGAGTTTCTGGTGTCCTTGGATCTCTGGACTGACCCTTCCCTGGTCCTGCAAGAGAGGACAAACCAGGTGTTTAGTCTGGCCTCTCTAAGGGAGCGAGAGCTGGCTCAGTATCCTGGTCCACCAAGTCCCATCTCCCATCCCGGTCCTCACAAGGCCCCGACTCACGTCCTGGTCCTCACAAGGACCTGGCTCACGGCCTGGTCCTCACAAGGCCCGCGGCTCACATCCTGATCCTCACAAGGCACCAGCTCACGTCCTGGTCCTCACAAGGCCCCGGGTCAAGTCCTGGTCCACCAGACCCCAGCTCAGGTCCTGGTCTACCAGGCCCACGCTCACGTCCTGGTCCTCACAAGGCCCGGCTCACGTCCTGGTCCTCACAAGGACCTGGTTCACGTCCTGGTCCTCACAAGGCCACAGTTTACTTCCTGGTCCTCACAAGGCCCCAGCTCACGTCCTGGTCCTCACAAGGCCACAGTTTACTTCCTCGTCCTCACAAAGCCCCAGCTCACGTCCTGGTTCTCACAAGGCCCCGTCTCACGTCCTGGTCTTCCCAAGGCACCGGCTCACATCCTGGTCCTCACAAGGCCCCTGACTCACGTCCTGGTCCTCAACAGGCCCTGATCACATCCTCTTCCTCACTAGACTCCGGCTCACGTCCAGGTACTCACCAGGCCAAGCTGGAGAGGGAGATCAATTGGTTGTTGGCCCACAATGCCACCTCAAACAGGAAGCAGACATATGCAAATCAGCTTTAGACTTCTTCCATTAGGGCAGTCCAGCCTGAAGAGCCAATGCAGATCCTTTCTGAACCGGAACACAATCAACCCAAGACTGGTTTCAGCCTATCTGGGCGTTGACTGTAGGGTGCGGCTTCATTCCAGTGGTGCAGCGAGCACTGAACCCACATCTGGGCTCTGACTGCAGGGTGAGACTTCATTCCAGTGGTGCAGTGAGCACGGGACCCACACATGGGCACACCTGGCGTATTTATGAATAAGCAAAATGATGGGTGGAACGTTTGAGTTCATCTCTGCCACTGTTAATTACTCTGGGACACATCCCAGCCCAACCTTCTTGTTCTTGCGCTCCGTCACTACTCAGCATACAGCCAATCAGAGAGTTTTAGCTAACATTACTTCCATTGTTGTCTGCTTCAGTAGTCACAGCAGTTCTAACTCTAAGGATCGGCCTGTCTCTCTGCTCCTGTTGTTCACCGAATTAACTGAGGCCGCGGTGAACAAGCAGCTCACCAAATACCTTGAGTCCCACCAACTTCTACACAAAGTCCATCCAGGGCTCCAAAAGAGCTAAAGCCACGTGGGATATTAGCGACATTATGTATGGGGGTGGGGAGGTGGGGGCTCTGATCTGATTAGATCTGTCTGCAGCCTTTGCCCCCATCTCCCACTCCACATTACTACAGAGATTGCAGATGGTGGGTCTTAGGGGAAAGTGCCTGCTTGGTTCTTATCCTTTTTGAAAGATTTGACCCAAGTGGTGGCATCAGCTAACTTCAGATCAACCCCTAAGACAATTACCCCTCCCACGGCTGGTTTTGAGCCACAATCTTTTCAATCTTTACATGGCCCACTTGGCCAGCCTGATCGAGTCATTCGACATCCCCTCTACTCAATGATACACAGATCATTAGATTAGAAGAAAATACACCTGATCGAGTCTTTCGATAATCGATATCACCTCTACTCGATAATACACAAATCATTAGATTAGAAGAAAATACGCCTGATCGAGCCATTCAATATCACCTCTACTCAAATGTACACAAATCATTGGATTAGAATTAAATACAGATAAAATGGCCAGTAATTTCAGGATCTGCCACCAGGAAGTCGCTGATTGGATGAGCTCAAACTCCCTGGCGCTAAACAGTGAAAAAAACAGAAATCGGGGTATTTGAGACCAGAGCCTCATGTCACAAGGGTGGCGGCCGGTGCCTTTGGGAGCTCTGTCCATCCCATTCCATCGGGTCAGCAAACTGGGAGTTTGGGTGGACTTGCATCTGTCCTTAGAAGGATACATTAAAATCACCTGCTCTACAGCCTTCTGACTGCTGAAAGTTATCACAAAAATACTTCCATTCATCCCTGCTTCATCTAGGAGGACCTGGTACTGGTTCTGATCCTATCGAGAATGGATTCCTGCATCACTTTACACGTAAGCATATCTGAATATCGCCTACGTAGGTTGTTGCTGCTACAAAGACAGCATTTGGGCTGGTTCTGAGGTTAATAAAATGAAGGTCGATCTCCAACAAACTGGTCAAATTGCACGGGCTTCCTGTCCTGAAAAGATGTCAATATAAAGCACTTCATGTCATAAATGCTCTGCAATCAGGGGATTCATTCTTATATGACCTCGCTTATTGCCTGGTATCAGCTGGCCGAAGGGTGAGAACCCATCATGCTTTGCTGCGTAAAGTATCTAAGTTTACGAAATCAGAATAGATGGCCTCTCCCTGCCTGTGGTGACTGCAGGTACCTGGAATGGAATGCGCTCCCACCTGCTCTGTGCGCCCAAGAAAACATGAGTTCTTTCAGGAAACAGATCAAAACCTTTCTGTTCATGTTCAGGGGCTGTGGGATTTTGATACTTATGTGCTTATACTAGCGCTAGGATACTTCTTTCCCGAACTAGTTGTTCAGTGCTATATTAATTTGCTCTCACATCCACTCATAAACCATCGATCTCTGGGCAACAGATCGTTGCCGCTATAGACGCCCTAGGAGGACGAAAGGCTTTGGGATCTGAAGGTCAGGTGTGGAGTTTTACAAATCTTAGAAATAAATACTGGATGTATATCTGCCGGATGTGTATGCCGAGTGTTGGACTTGGCCCTTCTGGCAGGTTCACCCCTGAACTTTTTGCCTTTTAGTGTTACATAATTATAATGATTTCTGGTCTTTGCGCACTTTAGCACTGTGGCGCAGTGTAAAGTGTGTGCGCTCTCTGAGTGCGTGTGTGAGGTTGACCTGCCCTCCCATAGGAATGCATGGGGAATGTATGTGTCCATGTTAGTTCCTGATGCGTGGGGAGTGCAGGTGCGAGTTTGGTTTGTGCGGACTCGTGTGATTAAATGCTGCGCGATGATGTGTGCGGCATAAATGTGTCTAGTGTGGAAGTGCCACTTCAAGAAGTTGGCATACCTGTGTAATTTATGTCTGGCGTGTGATTGACTGGAGCTGGCTGGTGAGTCTGGCTCCAGGAGTCAGGATGGGTCTGCCCCGGTGGTGAGTGGAGAGATTAGCATGCTAAAGTGAGGGAGGAGTGCACCTGGGAACTAACTAGGGCTGGGCTTCCCCACACAATGCTGGCTCCGCTCCCTGTGGTGCGACTGATGACCCTAGCCTGGCCAGTGAATAGGGAGAGGGGCTGAGAAAAACAAAGTGCTCCAAAACCAGCTGCGACTGGTTTTTCCCCCACCCTACAGACACAGACAAAGGGATTTCTCTGTATAAAAAGGGGATGTGTCCTCTTGTAAAAGGTTCTTTTGCTGAACTTGAATCTACCAGGGGCGTGCTGCTGCTAGGGCCCTGGGGAAGGCTTGCCTATCTGGGCCCTGCCCAGCCCCTGGATGCCTGGCGGACCCTTCTATTGCCTGAATCCTGACAGAGGTGGCCTGGCTGATGGTGGGGCCCAGGAGGGACCACCATAGGGGCTGTCTCCTTGCTGGAGTGCCCTGTGTGCTGGCCTCTGGGCCCTACATGCCCCCCTGACCTCCAGGACCTTTTTCCTTGCTGTTGCCATTGCCCCAGGACTTGATGCTACCTGTTGGCGCCCTGGGAGCGCTGGGCTCCTTTCCCCTGTGGCCCTGTGTGAGGGAATCCCGAGCGTAGGGATTCCCCCTGTAGCCCCTTCATCGCAGGTGCCCACCCTGCATTATGCCCGTTGCGATATTTTTTTAATAAGGGTGCCACCCCTTTTCAGATGCGCCTTAGCGGGTGCCTACCCCGCTTCTACGTTTATTTCCTTCACCGAGGGTGCCCACCCCTCATTTTATGCCCCTTAGTTTCACCGCCGCGGCACCGGGAAGGAAAATGCCTCCCAAACCGGAAGTCAGGCAGCCGGGCGCCCGAAGCGGGGTGGGACTTTCGCTTGCTTCAAGGAAGTCCCGCCCGCTGCCGCACTAAAATTAGCTGCCCGGGGCCGCTGCTGAGAAGAAGGAAGAAAAGCCGGCCAAGTCATGGCCTCCCCGCGGCCCAGGGCTCCCAGGAGTGAGGGAGAGCCCCGGGGCCACCAGCAATGCCGCACCAGTGTTGCGGGGCTCCCGTGCAGAGGAGGGAGCCCTGGTGATAGAGAGCCCTGCCGGCCACCCTTAAAGAAGAGCAGAGAAGCCCCGCAGAGACGCTGCCTCCTTGAGCAACCGGTGAGTGCAGATGTCTCGGTGGGCCCCCCTGTCAGTGGTAGAGCGGCCCCGGATAACAGCGGGCCGCTCAACTGTTCTCCCGCATGTTGGTAGTTAGAGCCTAGAAGGCTCCTGGGGGCATTTTGTATCTCGAGCCCAGGAGGCTGTACCACCTTGGGGGCATTGTTAGTTCGAGCCTTCGGGCTCCAACGTCTTTGGGCATTACGGGAGGTAGAGCGGCCCCGGCTGGCAGCGGGCTGCTCCCCCCAGTCAGCATGAAGGTCCCCGAGCCCAGATGGCTCCCACGAGGCCCCATTATTTTTCAGAGCCTAGAGGGCTCCTGGGGGCACATTGTTTTAGAGCGTAGAGGGCTCCTCCGATGGGCAAGTGTTGGCTTGGAGCCTAGAGGGCTCCAGCCTTTGGGCAGTTTTGGTTCCTGAGGGCTAGTGAGAGCCCATGCCGCAGTTCGTTCCCCAGCTGCCCAGCAAGTAGTGGGCAGCTGCACCGTTTAGGCTCTTTCCTTCCTAGGGACATGTGTTCTCTTGACTGAGGAGTGAGGCCCACTCCTTTCCCCTACTTTGGCCTTCCTCAGCTGTGCAGCACTTAGTGCCAGCTGCAGCATTTAGGCCCTGCTCTTGTCCCCAGCTGCCCAGCAAGTAGTGGGCAGCTGCTACGTTTAGGTTCTGGCGCAGTGGTACAACCTGGACTTTGATGTGAGTTATGTGCTACATGTGATTTCTGCGCTAAATGTGATTTATATGCTATTATGATTCATGCGCTAATGCTTTGGGTGTTAGGAAATGTGCTGTGTGTAGTATGTTTTGCGCACCCTGTGTTCTGACACCTCTGAATGTGTTTTTATGCATCATGTGTGAAGCTTCTGGCCTATACCCCTAAATGTATTTTCATGCTTAGGTGGTTGTTTTATCTAGTATCGTTATGCTAGTGAGTTCATGGTGCCCTGCGTGATACTTTCCTAAGGTAGTCAGGGTTGCGTAGGTGGTACTTACCTTTTACCAGTAGTTACTGGTTGTGTGCTACATTTGCTATTTGGTGCTACAAGCGTTCTAGGTTCTAAGTGCTATGTTCTAAAAGTGTTACTTCTACAAAGTGCTAATTCTACAAATGCTAGTTCTAAAAGTGCTTATTCCTGACAGTGGTCCATGTGGCCCTGTCCCATGTATATAATCCCTTGTAAATATTGCCGGTGCTAGTTGGCACAATGTACATCCTGTGATTATGATTCTGATGTGTTCTGATAATACAAAGGCTATTTTTATATAACCTTATGTGGAGTTCCTTTTGTGGGGGGCCTGGGATGTTGTTACTGGTGGGTGCGTGCGCAAATGCTTTACACATCGCCTCTGAGATAAGTCTGACTGCTCGTGCCATGCTACCAAGGGGGTGAGCAGGGGTTATCTTGGCGGGTGACTTCCTTGCCCTGACTAGAATGGTGGTTTCTGCCTGGCTGTGGCGCAAGCCTTAGCCAACCAGAAATTCCCATTTCTAACACCGAGGCATTAAAGGGTGCTGTGACGCTGCTGTCTATAAGTGACACAATCATATCAGCGCTCCCCAAGCTTGGGACAGACCGGGCTAAGTGTATCTCTTATCGCTCTCTGTCACTGCTTCACTGTGACAATAAATTCCTGCCTGAGGTGATGCAACTCGGCTATCCCTCCTACGAGAGAGAATAGTCTCCCTGGTACAGTTGGGATTTGTCCCACATAAATCCACAGCGGTTCATCTAAGGGCGGTATTCGCAGTGCTGCATCGGGAAAACGCACACATGAAGGCTGGTGATGCCGATAAGGCATTTGACTCCCTGGAACAGTCTTTTATGATCGAGACGTTTAGGCGCCTTGTTATGTCAGGGAGTTTGAGATCACATAGGAAGCTGATGGACACACAGCCTATGGCCTGAGTTTACGTAAATGGGCTCAACTCAGACGCCATTCAGATGGCCTGGGGCACTGGGCTGGAGCGCCCCCTGTCACCCGTTCTTTATACCAGGAATGAACCCTTAGGCCTGTGAACTCCAGGAGAGGCATACCCTACCCACACTGGGCGGAGACCTTTTAGAAACTGAAACCAAAAAGAAAACATGTCTTTATAAATTGACAGGTTTATAGTCACAGTGGCCAGGCCTGGATGTGCGTTGAGAGTTGTGAAGGTCAGACGACGGAACTTCAAAGTTCAATTGTTCGAAATCCTTAAAGTTAAAGGTTTTCTGGACAGGTCCGCAGTCCTCTGGAGATCTGATCTTTATTGAAGAGTAGAAAATAAAATGTCCTCTTGGAGTCAAAAATATCACCAAATAGGTGTAGCCACCATTCAATCCACTCTACTCAATCACATCTACACAAGATCCGTTAATTACACATATATACCACCAAGAAACAAATTCCACATAATAGCTTTAATATAAAAAAATACAACTCATGTTATTGTGTTTTTACTTAAAAAGTAGATTATATATGTGACTCCCTATAAACAGTTCTAATTTTAATCCCCCAGTACAAAATATAATTTGGCGCACTAAAACACTTCAGATAAAAATACATGAGGTACTGGCATCAGTGCGGGTTTAATGTGCTGAGAAGTTTGATACCAAACTTCCCAGGTTTCAGTGTAGCCATTATGGTGTGAAGTTCGTAATGACAATCTCCCAGCACCATATACTCTTAATGTCAGCACTGTAATTTCAATGCCTAAGAATGGACTTGGCCACTGTAGGGGTACAGGGCTCATTCACCTGTACCCTCACCACTGGCATAGTACACCTAGCTGGAGGGGTACAGGGCTCATTCACCTGTACCCTCACCACTGGTACAGTACACCTAGCTGGAGGGGTGCAGGGCTCATTCACCTGTACCCTCACCACTAGCATAGTACACCTAGCTGGAGGGGTGCAGGGCTCATTCACCTGTACCCTGACCACTGGTACAGTACACCTAGCTGGAGGGGTGCAGGGCTCATTCACCTGTACCCTCACCACTGGTATAGTACACCTAGCTGGAGGGGTGCAGGGCTCATTCACCTGTACCCTCACCACTGGCATAGTACACCTAGCTGGAGGGGTGCAGGGCTCATTCACCTGTACCCTCACCACTGGCATAGTACACCTAGCTGGAGGGGTGCAGGGCTCATTCACCTGTACCCTCACCACTGTTATAGTACACCTAGCTGGAGGGGTGCAGGGCTCATTCACCTGTACCCTCACCACTGGTATAGTACACCTAGCTGGAGGGGTGCAGGGCTCATTCACCTGTACCCTCACCACTGGTATAGTACACCTAGCTGGAGGGGTGCAGGGCTCATTCACCTGTACCCTCACCACTGGTATAGTACACCTAGCTGGAGGGGTGCAGGGCCCATTCACCTGTACCCTCACCACTGGTACAGTACACCTAGCTGGAGGGGTGCAGGGCTCATTCACCTGTACCCTCACCACTGGTATAGTACACCTAGCTGGAGGGGTGCAGGGCTCATTCACCTGTACCCTCACCACTGGTATAGTACACCTAGCTGGAGGGGTGCAGGGCTCATTCACCTGTACCCTCACCACTGGCATAGTACACCTAGCTGGAGGGGTGCAGGGCTCATTCACCTGTACCCTCACCACTGGTACAGTACACCTAGCTGGAGGGGTGCAGGGCCCATTCACCCGTACCCTCACCACTGGCATAGTACACCTAGCTGGAGGGGTGCAGGGCTCATTCACCTGTACCCTCACCACTGGTATAGTACACCTAGCTGGAGGGGTGCAGGGCTCATTCACCTGTACCCTCACCACTGGTATAGTACACCTAGCTGGAGGGGTACAGGGCCCATTCACCTGTACCCTGACCACTGGTATAGTACACCTAGCTGGAGGGGTGCAGGGCTCATTCACCTGTACCCTCACCACTGGCATAGTACACCTAGCTGGAGGGGTGCAGGGCTCATTCACTTGTACCCTCACCACTGGTATAGTACACCTAGCTGGGGGGGGTACAGGGCTCATTCACCCGTACCCTCACCACTGGTATAGTACACCTAGCTGGAGGGGTACAGGGCCCATTCACCTGTACCCTCACCACTGGTATAGTACACCTAGCTGGAGGGGTGCAGGGCTCATTCACCTGTACCCTCACCACTGGCATAGTACACCTAGCTGGAGGGGTGCAGGGCTCATTCACCTGTACCCTCACCACTGGTACAGTACACCTAGCTGGAGGGGTGCAGGGCTCATTCACCTGTACCCTCACCACTGGCATAGTACACCTAGCTGGAGGGGTGCAGGGCCCATTCACCCGTACCCTCACCACTGGTATAGTACACCTAGCTGGAGGGGTGCAGGGCTCATTCACCTGTACCCTCACCACTGGTATAGTACACCTAGCTGGAGGGGTACAGGGCCCATTCACCTGTACCCTCACCACTGGTACAGTACACCTAGCTGGAGGGGTGCAGGGCTCATTCACCTGTACCCTCACCACTGGTATAGTACACCTAGCTGGAGGGGTGCCGGGCTCATTCACCTGTACCCTCACCACTGGTATAGTACACCTAGATGGAGGGGTGCAGGGCTCATTCACCTGTACCCTCACCACTGGTATGGTACACCTAGCTGGAGGGGTGCAGGGCTCATTCACCTGTACCCTCACCACTGGCATGGTACACCTAGCTGGAGGGGTGCAGGGCTCATTCACCCGTACCCTCACCACTGGTATAGTACACCTAGCTGGAGGGGTGCAGGGCTCATTCACCCGTACCCTCACCACTGGTATAGTACACCTAGTTGGAGGGGTGCAGGGCTCATTCACCCGTACCCTCACCACTGGTATAGTACACCTAGCTGGAGGGGTGCAGGGCTCATTCACCTGTACCCTCACCACTGGTATAGTACACCTAGCTGGAGGGGTGCAGGGCTCATTCACCTGTACCCTCACCACTGGTACAGTACACCTAGCTGGAGGGGTGCAGGGCTCATTCACCTGTACCCTCACCACTGGTACAGTACACCTAGCTGGAGGGGTGCAGGGCTCATTCACCTGTACCCTCACCACTGGTACAGTACACCTAGCTGGAGGGGTGCAGGGCTCATTCACCTGTACCCTCACCACTGGTACAGTACACCTAGCTGGAGGGGTGCAGGGCTCATTCACCTGTACCCTCGCCACTGGTATAGTACACCTAGCTGGAGGGGTGCAGGGCTCATTCACCTGTACCCTCGCCACTGGTATAGTACACCTAGCTGGAGGGGTGCAGGGCCCATTCACCCGTACCCTCGCCACTGGTATAGTACACCTAGCTGGAGGGGTGCAGGGCCCATTCACCCGTACCCTCGCCACTGGCATAGTACACCTAGCTGGAGGGGTGCAGGGCCCATTCACCCGTACCCTCGCCACTGGCATAGTACACCTAGCTGGAGGGGTGCAGGGCTCATTCACCTGTACCCTCGCCACTGGTATAGTACACCTAGCTGGAGGGGTGCAGGGCTCATTCACCTGTACCCTCACCACTGGTACAGTACACCTACCTGGAGGGGTGCAGGGCTCATTCACCTGTACCCTCACCACTGGTACAGTACACCTAGCTGGAGGGGTGCAGGGCTCATTCACCTGTACCCTCACCACTGGTACAGTACACCTAGCTGGAGGGGTGCAGGGCTCATTCACCTGTACCCTCACCACTGGTACAGTACACCTAGCTGGAGGGGTGCAGGGCTCATTCACCTGTACCCTCACCACTGGTACAGTAAACCTAGCTGGAGGGGTGCAGGGCTCATTCACCTGTACCCTCACCACTGGTACAGTACACCTAGCTGGAGGGGTGCAGGGCTCATTCACCTGTACCCTCACCACTGGTACAGTACACCTAGCTGGAGGGGTGCAGGGCCCATTCACCCGTACCCTCGCCACTGGTATAGTACACCTAGCTGGAGGGGTGCAGGGCCCATTCACCCGTACCCTCGCCACTGGCATAGTACACCTAGCTGGAGGGGTGCAGGGCTCATTCACCCGTACCCTCACCACTGGTATAGTACACCTAGCTGGAGGGGTGCAGGGCTCATTCACCCGTACCCTCACCACTGGTACAGTACACCTAGCTGGAGGGGTGCAGGGCTCATTCACCTGTACCCTCACCACTGGTACAGTACACCTAGCTGGAGGGGTGCAGGGCTCATTCACCTGTACCCTCACCACTGGTACAGTACACCTAGCTGGAGGGGTGCAGGGCTCATTCACCTGTACCCTCACCACTGGTACAGTACACCTAGCTGGAGGGGTGCAGGGCTCATTCACCTGTACCCTCACCACTGGTACAGTACACCTAGCTGGAGGGGTGCAGGGCTCATTCACCTGTACCCTCACCACTGGCACAGTACACCTAGCTGGAGGGGTGCAGGGCTCATTCACCTGTACCCTCACCACTGGTATAGTACACCTAGCTGGAGGGGTGCAGGGCTCATTCACCTGTACCCTCACCACTGGTATAGTACACCTAGCTGGAGGGGTGCAGGGCTCATTCACCTGTACCCTCACCACTGGTACAGTACACCTAGCTGGAGGGGTGCAGGGCTCATTCACCTGTACCCTCACCACTGGTACAGTACACCTAGCTGGAGGGGTGCAGGGCTCATTCACCTGTACCCTCACCACTGGTACAGTACACCTAGCTGGAGGGGTGCAGGGCTCATTCACCTGTACCCTCACCACTGGTATAGTACACCTAGCTGGAGGGGTGCAGGGCTCATTCACCTGTACCCTCACCACTGGTATAGTACACCTAGCTGGAGGGGTGCAGGGCTCATTCACCTGTACCCTCACCACTGGCATAGTACACCTAGCTGGAGGGGTGCAGGGCTCATTCACCCGTACCCTCACCACTGGTACAGTACACCTAGCTGGAGGGGTGCCGGGCTCATTCACCCGTACCCTCACCACTGGTATAGTACACCTAGCTGGAGGGGTGCAGGGCTCATTCACCTGTACCCTGACCACTGGCATAGTACACCTAGCTGGAGGGGTGCAGGGCTCATTCACCTGTACCCTGACCACTGGCATAGTACACCTAGCTGGAGGGGTACAGGGCCCATTCACCTGTACCCTCACCACTGGCATAGTACACCTAGCTGGAGGGGTGCAGGGCTCATTCACCCGTACCCTCACCACTGGTACAGTACACCTAGCTGGAGGGGTGCAGGGCTCATTCACCTGTACCCTCACCACTGGTATAGTACACCTAGCTGGAGGGGTGCAGGGCTCATTCACCTGTACCCTGACCACTGGCATAGTACACCTAGCTGGAGGGGTGCAGGGCTCATTCACCTGTACCCTGACCACTGGCATAGTACACCTAGCTGGAGGGGTACAGGGCCCATTCACCTGTACCCTCACCACTGGCATAGTACACCTAGCTGGAGGGGTGCAGGGCTCATTCACCTGTACCCTCACCACTGGTATAGTACACCTAGCTGGAGGGGTGCAGGGCTCATTCACCTGTACCCTCACCACTGGTATAGTACACCTAGCTGGAGGGGTGCAGGGCCCATTCACCTGTACCCTCACCACTGGTACAGTACACCTAGCTGGAGGGGTGCAGGGCTCATTCACCTGTACCCTCACCACTGGTATAGTACACCTAGCTGGAGGGGTGCAGGGCTCATTCACCTGTACCCTCACCACTGGTATAGTACACCTAGCTGGAGGGGTGCAGGGCTCATTCACCTGTACCCTCACCACTGGTATAGTACACCTAGCTGGAGGGGTGCAGGGCTCATTCACCCTTACCCTCACCACTGGTATAGTACACCTAGCTGGAGGGGTGCAGGGCTCATTCACCTGTACCCTCACCACTGGTATAGTACACCTAGCTGGAGGGGTGCAGGGCTCATTCACCTGTACCCTCACCACTGGTATAGTACACCTAGCTGGAGGGGTGCAGAGCTCATTCACCTGTACCCTCACCACTGGCATAGTACACCTAGCTGGAGGGGTGCAGGGCTCATTCACCTGTACCCTCACCACTGGCATAGTACACCTAGCTGGAGGGGTGCAGGGCTCATTTACCTGTACCCTCACCACTGGTACAGTACACCTAGCTGGAGGGGTGCAGGGCTCATTCACCTGTACCCTCACCACTGATACAGTACACCTAGCTGGAGGGGTGCAGGGCTCATTTACCTGTACCCTCACCACTGGTATAGTACACCTAGCTGGAGGGGTGCAGGGCTCATTCACCTGTACCCTCACCACTGGTACAGTACACCTAGCTGGAGGGGTGCAGGGCTCATTCACCTGTACCCTCGCCACTGGCATAGTACACCTAGCTGGAGGGGTGCAGGGCTCATTCACCCTTACCCTCACCACTGGTACAGTACACCTAGCTGGAGGGGTGCAGGGCTCATTCACCTGTACCCTCACCACTGGTATAGTACACCTAGCTGGGGGGGTGCAGGGCTCATTCACCTGTATCCTGACCACTGGCATAGTACACCTAGCTGGAGGGGTGCAGGGCTCATTCACCTGTACCCTCACCACTGGCATAGTACACCTAGCTGGAGGGGTACAGGGCCCATTCACCTGTACCCTCACCACTGGCATAGTACACCTAGCTGGAGGTGTGCAGGGCTCATTCACCTGTACCCTCACCACTGGTATAGTACACCTAGCTGGAGGGGTGCAGGGCTCATTCACCTGTACCCTCACCACTGGTATAGTACACCTAGCTGGAGGGGTGCAGGGCCCATTCACCTGTACCCTCACCACTGGTACAGTACACCTAGCTGGAGGGGTGCAGGGCTCATTCACCTGTACCCTCACCACTGGTATAGTACACCTAGCTGGAGGGGTGCAGGGCTCATTCACCTGTACCCTCACCACTGGTATAGTACACCTAGCTGGAGGGGTGCAGGGCTCATTCACCTGTACCCTCACCACTGGTATAGTACACCTAGCTGGAGGGGTGCAGGGCTCATTCACCTGTACCCTCACCACTGGTATAGTACACCTAGCTGGAGGGGTGCAGGGCTCATTCACCTGTACCCTCACCACTGGTATAGTACACCTAGCTGGAGGGGTGCAGGGCTCATTCACCTGTACCCTCACCACTGGTACAGTACACCTAGCTGGAGGGGTGCAGGGCTCATTCACCTGTACCCTCACCACTGATACAGTACACCTAGCTGGAGGGGTGCAGGGCTCATTTACCTGTACCCTCGCCACTGGTATAGTACACCTAGCTGGAGGGGTGCAGGGCTCATTCACCTGTACCCTCACCACTGGTACAGTACACCTAGCTGGAGGGGTGCAGGGCTCATTCACCTGTACCCTCGCCACTGGCATAGTACACCTAGCTGGAGGGGTGCAGGGCTCATTCACCTGTACCTTCGCCACTGGTATAGTGCACCTAGCTGGAGGGGTGCAGGGCTCATTCACCTGTACCCTCACCACTGGTACAGTACACCTAGCTGGAGGGGTGCAGGGCTCATTCACCTGTACCCTCACCACTGGCATAGTACACCTAGCTGGAGGGGTGCAGGGCCCATTCACCTGTACCCTCACCACTGGTATAGTACACCTAGCTGGAGGGGTGCAGGGCTCATTCACCTGTACCCTCACCACTGGTACAGTACACCTAGCTGGAGGGGTGCAGGGCCCATTCACCTGCACCCTCACCACTGGTATAGTACACCTAGCTGGAGGGGTGCAGGGCTCATTCACCTGTACCCTCACCACTGGTATAGTACACCTAGCTGGAGGGGTGCATGGCTCATTCACCTGTACCCTCACCACTGGTATAGTACACCTAGCTGGAGGGGTGGCTGATCTAGGCCAGGGCAGTGTTTTGTAGGCATGGCTCACAGGGATGTGTGCCATGTTGACTCTTCACTTTGTTCTGCATCAAAACACGCAGCCTGCAAAGGCAGTGTGTGTGTGTCTAGAGGTACAGGGCCTCTAAGGGTGGCACAATAAGTGCTGCAGCCCTTTGAGGCCTTCTCTGGTCACAGTGCCTTGGGTACCTGTGGTACCATTTACCAGGGGCTGACATGTGGCCAGAGATGCCAATTGGGTTAGTTTTGGGGAAAGAACACAGGCCCTGGGAACCTGATTGGCAGGGTACCAGGGCACATCAAGTCAAATTGCATCAGTGGTCTGGAAAAAAGTGGGGGGGTTACTATAACAGAAACCCCCTTTCCTACAGGTAGTCTTTGAACAAAATGTGGAGATGCATACCATGCGTTCTAACTTGTCATTTGCTGGTCTATTTTCCAGAAGGGTCTCTCTTGGACTCCACCAAGCACGTTTCATCGTATTTTCAGCAACTTGTTTGGGTATGCGCGTTCCTTTAATTTGTGCACAAGAATTTCTGCATTCATGAAATAATCACTTTTACCTGAGCAATTCCCTCTTATTCGGAGAAATTGGCCCTAAGGCAACTTGTCACGTAAACTGCGTAGATGATGAATAGTGTAATGCAGGGCATTGTTCCTAACCCTTGATTTGGTAAACAATGTAGTTCATAATCGGCCATTGTGGCCAAAGACTGCTACATCTAAAGATTTGAAAGATGACTGGCTACTGGACACACAGAATTGTATATCTACTAATCTGGAATTCAACCATTCAATAAACACATTTAAAATATCATCTTGTCCATCCCAAATGCAAAAAATGTGATCAATAAACCGAAACCATTTGTGGATATGATGCACAAATGGATTGCTATCATAGGTAAATTTCTCCTGAAATTTGGCCATGAATAACACGGCCAGCTCTGGGGCAAAGGGACAGACCATCGCTGTCCCTTTGATTTCCTCTCCATGGGCAGCTCGCTGGTGTGACAGTGTCTCCATGACGACACGTTGAGATGTCTGCCTCAGTACTCATGGCGGAAGGTCGAGCAGTCGCGGTGGGAGGATCTCCATCTTTGGTCTGAGGTGCTGGTGTTATTGCAGAAGTGGAACAACGGTAGAGTCAGCAGTGGTTGTCTGCATCTTCAATCTGCGGTCTCCGAATCAGCGTTTTTTATTTAGCAGTTGACAGTGGCAGGACTTCTCAGCACTCTGCCACATTTCCTCTGTTCATTCTGGGCCGTTCCTCACAACGGGCTCTGCTGCTGGTCCTCCTCAAAGGGCAGGCAGACTTCTGCTGGACAAGGCTCTCTCCTCTTCCCTCTCATCAGACAGGCAGCTCACAGGGCCACTGCCAGAGGCAATAGTTTCGTCCCGGAAGACTTGCAGAAACCAGGCAATGTGCCCTCACCTACGGGGGAATCACTAACAGTGATACTTATCTTGAAACAGAAGCTCTTTGTGTCGGGCTGTAAAGCAAGTTGAGTTACAACAAAGCCAATATGTCTGTGACCCACATTTCTGTGGTATTTTCAGACCCTGAATGCTTATTCCCTGTCTGGATTTACCGGTTTACCTGGTTCCATTTCATTGTCCATTTTCTTCTGCGGCACAAACAAGGACTTTGTGCAGGGTGATTGCCGCTCACAGCAGGTAGTGATGATGCTGCCTCCATGCGGGAATACTTACAACATGAGCACAGTAAGGTGACCTGACCTGACCTGGTCAGTGCCGGTCGCTCCACCCACCGCGTGGCCCACCTGCGTGTGCCAGTCTCCGTTGCCGCCGCCACTGCCAGTAACTTTTGTTTGCTTGCCTGTATTCTGTATTGCTTGCCTGCATTGCCTGTATTCTGTGATAGTATTCTCTCTCTCCGTACTTGCCATTGTCTGTTGCCCCTGCCCCTGATTGTATTCTGCTATCTCTGTGCTGTTGTGCCCCCTGTTTGACTGTTGTGCCCTTGCTTGGATTCGGTCCTCTCCTTTCGTGCTCCCGCTGACCCACCCCGCTCCCCGCTCCCTGCCACTGCTCCCCACGCGGCCCCTCCCCCGCTCCTTCAGCCTCTCCTCACATCGCTCCCCTCCCCACTCGCCACCCCGCTCCCGCCTCCCAGCTGCTCCTCCCTTGCTCCGCCCCTCCCACTACAGTCCACGCGTACGCGCAGCGTTCACGCGCAGCGGGCGTGCCGATTGTGCGCCGAAGGCCCGCCAAAGGGAAGCCCGTCTGTGCCCGTCCGTGCCTGGACCGCGACCAGCGCCAGACCCCCTGGCCCCCCGCAGATGCCAACCCACCCGCCGGACGTACAACGCCGCCACCCTGAGCGCACTCAACACCGGACGCCTCCCTGGATGCCAACAAGCCACACCAGGATGCACCCACGGACCCTTCACCTGCCAAGCCTGCAAGTTCACCAGCATCCAGACCAGCAACTCACCCGCACCCGCTAAGCCGAGCACCTACAGCAACCACCTGAATTGCATCCTGCTCAACACCCACTCCATCCACAGACACGCCGTGGAACTATGGAACCTGCTCGACACCACATCCCCGGACGTCGCCTTCCTCACGGAGACCTGGATGAACGCCTCCTCATCGCCCGACATCGCCATCGCCATCCCGGACGGCTACAAGATCATCCGGAGGGACTGCGCCAACCAGACTGGAGGAGGAATCGCCATCGTCCACAAAAACACCATTCGCATATTGTCCAACTCTGAAGACACCCTCACAACCACCGAACATCTTCACTTCCAGATACACACCGACCCCAAGACCACACTCAGAGGCACCCTTATCTACAGACCCCCAGGACCCCGCACACAATTCAGAGAAGACATCGCATACTTCATCAGCCCACACGTCCTCCCCTCCGCCGACTACATCCTCCTTGGGGATCTCAACTTCCACCTGGAGAACAACAACGACAACAACACCACCCCCCTACTGGACAACCTCGCTAACCTCAGACTCAAGCAACTGGTGAACACCCCCACCCACTACGCCTGACACACGCTTGACCCAGTCTTCACATCCAGCAAGCACGTCTCCTTCAGCCACTCAACCGGATCCACTGGACAGACCACAGCTGCGTCCACTTCAGCTTCAGAAAGAACACCACCCACCACCACCCGCAACAGGTTCCCCGCAGGAACTGGAACAAGATCACCACCGACCACCTCACCGCATCACTGAACCAGAACCCCCCCGCCAGATCAACGGACCCCAACCAAGCAGACTTCAACCTCGCACAATGGATCACCAACTGATCTGACGACCTCGCACCCCTGAAAGCCCACCCCAGCAGGCCCGGAAGCAAGAAAGCCCCGTGGTTCAACGACGACCTCAAGAACTCCAAGAAGAACTGCCGCACCCTCGAGAAAGTCTGGCGAAAGAACCCAACCACAGCCAACATGACCGCCCTCAAGCACGCCACCCGCAAACACCACCAGCTGATCCACACCACAAAGAAGACAGCATTCAAGGAACGACTAGACAACAACGCACACAACAGCAAGGAGCTCTTCAGCATCGTCAAAGAGCTCTCCAACCCCAGTGCCGGAAACAACAACATCACTCCCTCACAAGACCTCTGCGACTCACTCGCCACGTTCTTCCACAACAAGATCGCAGACATACACAACAGCTTCAGCGAACAGACCACGCACCCAACCACAGAACCAACGCTCCCCACCACCACCCTCCGCGACTGGACCCCAGTCAACACCGAAGACATCATCCGGACGATGAACACCATCCACTCCGGATCACCAACCGACCCATGCCCTCACCACGTCTTCAACAAGGCAGACTCCGTCAACGCACCCCAACTCCGGGACATCATCAACTGCTCCTTCAACAACGCCACCTTCCCGGAGAGCTAGAAGCACGCCGAACTCAGCGCCCTCCTGAAGAACCATCAGCAGACCCCACCGACCTCAAGAACTACCGCCCCATCTCGCTGCTCCCGTTTCCAGCCAAAGTCATCGAGAAGACCGTCAACAGACAGCTGGCCGCCTTCCTCGAGACGAACGGATCCCTCGACCACTCCCAGTCCGGCTTCCGAGCCAATCACAGCACCGAGACTGCCCTCATCGCAGCCACTGACGACATCCGAACCCTGCTCGACAACGGGGAAACAGCGGCCCTCATCCTCCTGGACCTCTCCGCAGCGTTCAATACTGTCTGCCACCGCACCCTATTTCAACGCCTCAGCAACGTCGGAATCCAAGAGAAGGCACTGGAGTGGATCATCTCGTTCCTCGCCGGAAGAAACCAGAGAGTCCGCCTCCCCCCGTTCAGATCTGAGGCCACCGAAGTCATCTGCGGCGTACCACAAGGCTCATCACTCAGCCCCACCCTCTTCAACATGTACATGAGCCCCCTCGCAACCATCGCACGCCAACACGGTCTCAACATCATCTCCTACTCCGACGACACCCAGCTGATCCTCTCCCTCACCAACGACCCCGCCACCGCCAGGACTAACCTACACGAAGGGATGAAAGAAGTAGCCGAGTGGTTGAATAACAGCCGCCTGAAACTGAACTCAGACAAGACGGAAGTCCTCATCCTTGGATCAACACCTTCTGCCTGGGACGACTCCTGGTGGCCCCCGGCCCTAGGCAGCGCACCCAAACCAACGGACCACGCACGCAACCTGGGCTTCATCCTGGACTCTTCCCTGTCAATGACCAGACAAGTCAACGCCGTCTCATCTTCATGCTTCAACATCCTACGCATGCTCCGAAAGATCTTCAGATGGATCCCCACCGAAACCAGGAAGACGGTCACCCAGGCTCTTGTCACCAGCCGACTGGACTACGGAAACACCCTCTACACCGGAACCACAGCCAAACTGCAGAAAAGACTCCAACGCATCCAGAACGCCTCTGCACGACTCATCCTGGACATCCCCCGCCACAGCCACATCTCCAGACACCTGAAAGACCAACACTGGCTCCCCGTCAGCAAAAGAATCAATTTCAATGTTGCTTTATTCGAGAATGAACTCATAAAAGCTTTAAAAAACTATTTATAAAACATTTAAATTGATTAAAAAAGAGTTAAGAAAAAGTAGTAAAAAATTTATCACATACATAGTCACATACATTTTACAGATAAAATATGCAGATAAAATATGTACACTCTGATTAATGACCTCCAGTTCATTCATTTATCTAAGGACTTTTGTCTAATGGACCATGACCAGCCGAGAATTTTAGAAGTGGCTATTAGTATAAACAATGAAGAGCTAGTACAGATAATTCTTAATGCCACTACACTGCTGGTTGTACCTAAGCTCTTACACATGGGAGTGAGCCAGATACGTCTCGGCTCTACATAGGATTTGCATGCAAATAAAAAGTGACCGATTGTTTCGTCATGTGCTCCATAGGATGGACAAGAACTATTTGATGGGCCTCCCCACCTACCTGTTAGGGATTTAAGAGGGAGAGAACCTGCTCTAATCTGGAAAAGCAACTTCCTATCCCTTGGGCTAGTGATAGTGTCCCAGTATGGTTCTAGACTTGGGAGGAACTTTGCTTGCAGAAATTTTCCAGCCATAGTCTCTTGGTTGATTTCTTTCCAAGTCCGTTCTGCCACTTTCTCCCAATAGATCTCTTTAAGGTTAGTCTTTGTTGGAAAAGTGGCCACCTCCGGATTTTCCCATAACATGTAGAGGCCTAGTTTGCCCAACATTTTCCTTAGTGCATTTAGCCATCCTATTTTGTGGAACTCATCTGCATTGATTATATCCTTAAATCCTTCTGCATAGTGTGAGAGTTCGGGTGTAGTCCACAGTCTACGCCAGTACATAATAGGTCTTAATCTTGCTTAGTCAGTTAATGCCTTTCTGCCTAGATCATACCTTAGTGGCAGCAGGGGGGTGCTCTTGGGTAGACTTGTGATAAGTCGAAAGAACTTATTTTCCGAAGTTTGTAGTTTCCCTAGGTTCTCATAGCCCCACAACTCTGCACCATAAAGTGATGATCCTAAAGCTTTGGCCTCATTTACCTGAAGCACAGGTTTTACTGGTTTTGTTAGAGATTTTCTGTGCTCAGAGCCAAGTGCACCAACTATTTGCCTGTGCTTTATACTTGCAGTGTCTATGTGTTTGATCAAACTTGAATCATTTGATATGTGGATTCCCAAATATGTAAAAGCATTGACAATCTCTAAGGGCGGTCATTCATAACAATATGAGGTTTACGGCCACAAGAAGGGTTAAAAACCATTGACTTAGTCTTAGACACATTAATTTCCAGTCCGTGGTCCTTACAAAATTCAAAATCAAATCAAAATCAAAATCAAAGATTATTAAAGCACGTTGTAGGCCACTTGGGGTCTTGGATAAAATCAGAGTGTCATCGGCGAACATTAAAATCGGTATCTTAGTACCAGCCAGTATCGGGGCATCAACATTCTCAGCCAACATGCGGGAAACAACTCCATTAATATACAGTGTGAACAGGGTGGGGGCCATTGAACATCCTTGTCGTACCCCCCGCTCCACTGGAAAATCAGAGGTTACCTTACCATGCCCTCCCCACTGGATCTTCGCATAGTTTGCCCCATGGAGCCTCATTAACATCGTTAAAAGTTCTTCAGGGATGCTCAGGTTCTTCAACACTTGCCACAGTTTGGGCCTTGGAACAAGGTCGAAGGCAGCCCGTAAATCTACAAAGGCTGCGTACAGGCTACCCTTCCTCAGTAGCACGGTTTTCCATTGTAGAAGGGAAAAACGAAAGACCTGATCCATTGTACCTACAGATTTTCTAAAGCCGGCTTGAAATGGTGACAAGGCGTTATTTTCCACGGCCCAGTCCAAAAGTCTGTTCACAACCGCCCTACCTATCACCTTTTGGATGGTGTCAATTAGGCTTATGGGCCTATAGTTTCCTGGTTGTGATTTGTCTCCTTTCTTATAGCTGGGAATTATAATTGCACATTGCCATGACGCCGGTATATTTCAATTTCAAAAAATCTTTATTTCGATCACGGATCATAAAAGATACAACACAGACAAACATTTTAAAAACTTATTAAACATAAGGTGATCGGTGAAAAAATCATTAAATATTAAATAACATTCGGGGAAATCGCTGAAGGAGTCCGTTATACCAGTCTTTTCAGCATGCGAGTTCGAGTGACCCATAATGCAGTTAAAAATTTTGACAATGCAAAAACTACATGAGGAGAAAGATCAGATTTTAGAACTCTATACGCAGTATGAAAAGATCTAAACCCTAGGTTCCTGAGCATAGGGACTAGCCAATATTTTCTACTTCGGTCATAGCCCCTACAGAAGAAGATTGCGTGGATGTCATCCTCTATCGGGCAGGCACACATCGGGCACGATGGTGTCGTAGGACACGCTGTCCAAGACGCTGTGTACGAGGCCAGAGGCAGACATCCATAGCGCCACTGGAGGAACAATTTCCTTGTTAGAGCGGGGGAAATATTGTCCAATACCTTTTCGAGAGTGTAAGTGTCTTTAATTTTCAGGAATAATTTTGTCAGGGACCCCTCAGGGGAATTATTGAAGGCTTTAGTGAGCATTAAGTCATTATAAGCGCTAGTAAGTGCCTTCTTGGAGGTTTTCGTGCATGAATTGATAGGGTCAGACCATAATTCTGAGAGCCCAATTTCTTCGAGCCTTCCCTTGACATAGGTCAGCCAAGGAATCTTCTTTGTCTTCCCTATTTCCAAGAATTCCTGTAATTCCTCTCTGTAAGTTATAAGATCAGGACTAGACCACAGCCGCCTCCAGAATTTTAGGGGTTTAAGTCCCAGTTCCTCTGTTATTGGAATGATACCCAGATCTAACCTGAGTGGAAGTAATGGGGTACTCTGGGGAAGGGTGGCTAGCTGTCGCAGAAATTTGTTCTCACTGACCTGCAGCTTCGGGTGTTGAATATAGCCCCACAACTCACCCCCATAAGTAACCCCTGCTCTCGCTTCCATCTTGTATATATGAATGATTGGGGCAAGGGGTCGATAGCTTGATTTGTTCGCCAGGCGCAAAGTGCCACCCGCCAACTGTGCCAGTTTGATGGTCATTTTGGCCTGGTGAGGTGACCAAGCAAAATATTCATTTATCGTAATGCCCAAATATTCAATGTTATGGACCCGTTCTAACTGGATCATTCCTAGGTTGGGAGGGGCTCTATTTCGGGCGCTCGGATTTAAAATCATAAATTTGGTTTTTTGGGGGTTTATTTCCAATCCCCTCTCAGAGCAAAAGTCAAGGAAGCCGTCCAAAATACGTTGGATCCCCATCGGAGATTTAGACAGCAGCAGGGTGTCGTCCGCAAACATGATTGCGGGCACCCTGTTGCCAGTCAACTTTGGGGCATCAGAGTTAGCAATCCTGTTGAGGTGGGCAACTACCCCGTTCACAAAGATACAAAACAGGGTGGGTGCAAGCACACAACCCTGTCTTACACCTCTGCGAACGGGGAACCTTTCGGTTAGCTTGCCACCTTTGCCACACCTGACTCGAGCATAATTGTTGGAGTGGAGTCTCATCAGGATTGCCAAAATATCCTCAGGGACGTTCAGGTCCTTCATGACGCTCCACAACCTTGCCCTGGGAACCAAATCGAAGGCGGCACGGAGGTCTACAAAGATGGTATATAGACTGCCGCCCTCGATAACCGCTGTTCTCCAATAGAGGAGTTGAAGCCTGAAAATTTGGTCAGTAGTAGATACACCCTCCCGAAATCCTGCCTGGTATGGTGACAGGATGTCCATTTCATGGATCCACACCTGCAAACGATTTAAAATCAGTCTGCCAAAGAGTTTTTGGGATATATCTATCAGACTGATAGGGCGGTAGTTGGATGGGAGCAGAGGGGATCCCTTTTTAAAGATTGGGACTACCTCTGCTCCCATCCAAGTATCTGGTACAGTCATTCCACCCTGAATAGCATTGAACATGAGTGTGAGGTACGGTGCCCAAATCCCTGGTTCCTGTTTAAACAGGTCCCCCGGAACCCCGTCTAATCCAGGTGCTTTTCCAGCAGATAAGCTCTTAATAGCCTGCCTCACTTCTTTCTCTGTAAAAGGAGGCCCAGAGGGGGTTGGACAAATCAGAGAGGGCTCAATGGTAGGATCCCCAACACCCTGCTCATACAATGCTTCAAAGTGGGCCTGCCACACAGAAGGGGCTATATTTGGCTCAAGTGCTGGAGATAGCTCAGTCGTGCCATTCGCTACTACCCGCCAGAATTTACGTGAATCTCTGGTTGATAGTGCTTTCGTGAGGGTCTCCCAGTAATCATGATCCCATTCCGCCTTGGCATTCACCACAAGGCTCTTGTAGTTTTTTCTCCTGTCACTAATTTCTTCCCTGCCGAGGCGTCCCTTAATAGCAGCTATCAAGTGCGCCTTTGCATTTCTGCACGTGGCGTTATACCACGAGATCTTTGTCTTTAAGCCCTTCTTTTTTGCGGCGGATGTGAACAAGTCGTGTTGAAGGGAGTCTATAATATTTTTGTGTATTGTTGCTAGTTCGCCTCTAGATACTTCATCTAGGTCTTTAGTACCTAGCTCGAAGGCACACTCAAAAAATGGAATTAGCCTTTCATAGAGGCACGGTATTTTATTTGCACTAATGACTAGCGTCTCCCACTTGACTTTCCTACGATTGTTTTCGAGTAGGAGGCCTGACTTGTCACTGCCAGTTCCCTGTGAAGGTTCCTGATTCCAGTGAAGGGAATAAGTCAATTCCAGGGAATTATGGTCGCTATCCATTCTTGGGCATACTTTAAAATCGATTATTGCTGGCCACATGAAGGTTTTGACCATAATGTAATCTAGACGGGATTCACTACCGGGTTTGTTGTAAGTCGGTTTACTTGGAATGTCCGAATTACAGCGCCCATTACATGCCCGGAGTGCCAAGTTAAGGGTGAGGGCGTTTATTTGTAAGGCCAAGGGGGTCCAGGCCTTTGGAGGTGGTGCCGCCGACTCTGGAATCAGCCAGGTGGAGTCTTCGTCCAGAGAAGGACCATCACGTAGTCCGGAGAGGGGTTCATAATGGGAATTGAAATCCCCGCCCACTAGACAGGGGTGATCACACGGGAAGTCTTCGAGAAACTTTGCTAATTCGTCTATAGTGGGGGATTCATTATACATTTTAGTCGGCCTAGAGTAGATGTTGGTAACTAAAAGCTTTAATGCGCCGGGCCACTGTAATAGGACGGCCAACAGATCATCAGAAGCGGTCTCCAGAACGGAGGCCTGACAACCGAGATCCGTTGCTATCCCTATCAATAGTCCCCCGGATGGTCTCCCCTTTCCCTCCCACTTGGCTATTTTAGTAAAAACAGCAAAGCCAGATAGATCTACTGGATCTCGCGCCCAAGTTTCCTGTAGTAGTATTATATCCTTGGAACTAACATAAGCACCCCACTCTGGACAGTCTAATTTGCTAGAGAGCCCAGCCACATTCCATGAAATTATGATTAAGTGTGGTACTTCTGTACAGGACAGGCTCACAGCCTGGTCGTTGGATTCGTGCTGGGCCGTAGAATTAGGAGAAGGAAGTGTAAAGCCAAGTGGGCTGGATACACTCAGTGGGGACGGGTTTGTCATAACTGGCATCTGGATTGGTTCGTCTAGCGTTGTTGCCAAAATGTCCTCCATTCTATCTGATGAATTGAGCGGTGAAAGACTCCGTTGCTGGGGAGCGATCTCAGGGGGAGATGAGTCTCCAAACCTCCCGAGTCAATCCACCTCCTCCAGGCAGCCGAACCTGTTTGAAGTGGGGGCCCCCTGCCACCAATTGAGTTGATTTTGTCCGACCAGTCTATACGTTGGTCGACCAGGGTTTCTAACAGTAGACCATGACCCCTCACTCACATGTTGTTGCCTAGGAGGATAAAAAAAGGTGAGTGGCCTAACCACAATCGTAGAGTTAGGCTCGAAGGATGGCCCTGCGCATAGACACCGGGCTGTGAGGGGGTCCGAAAATGATACCACCACACAGTCACCGGGTATAGATTTGTGGGTATGACCAATCCAGGGAACTCTCCGCACCATAAGTATATTACTTCTTTGGTGATCGGGTAGTTGTTTATTAGAATTGAGCCAGTGAATGACTTTATTTTTTAAGGAAAAATCATTTTCCTGTGATTGCTGATCTAACTCTGGAACACCCGCTAGAACAATAACGTACGACCCTGCTTCTGGCGGGAGGTCAATAAACCCTCCGCGAAAATTGTGACGACTAACCTGTCGTGTTTGGTTATGCACCAAGGGTGGCCTGGAATGGTGGTTAGCCGGTGCCCTAGATACTGTATTCGGCCTCTGTACTAGTTTCTGGGGATGAGAAGGTTTTCGAGTTACTGTACTCGGAGTAGGGGGAGTAATATTTAGAACAGTGGTACGGGGTTTTGGAATAGGCTTGGGAAGGGTCTCGGGAATGCTATGGATTCTTTGTGCGGGAGGTTGGACATATTGTGTATCTTTAGGCTGTGAAGTGGGTTCCGTTACGCCTTTGAGCTTAGCATCCATTTCCTTAAGGCTCAAACTAGCTAGAGTCACTATAGTCCTATCCATTTCTAGGAGGTTATTCTCTATGCGAGAGAGCCTCAATTCCAGAGGGGAAAGTAACTGCTTTAACGTGCCCCATACTAGTTGAAGAAATTCACTGTCACTCTCCCTATCGTGTACGGATGCACTCCCCCGACCCTCCAGGGTGTTTATGCTATTCTGACTAGGAGGGATGGTGAGAATATCATCTTCGACCCGGCTAGGTAATTCAGTAGTAACTTCCCCATTAAAAACAGTATTGGTCGATTTGGGGTTAGCGTCATTCATTCCCAGCGAACCCATGACCCTTCTATTGTTAAAAAACTTTAGCCTTGCTATTCTGGCTTTTTTCCTGGCGTGTATAGTTCTTGCCAGACATTTCTTTTTGTGTGCCGCAGCTTTCTTGGCGCTAAAATGACTGGCAACTTGACTTATTTTGGGGGAGGGGAAGGAACCCGCAATATTAAATATAGGGGCAGGAGCAGTGTTCTGTAACACTGGGTCAGAGGGGAAATTTAAAGGGGGATCTAAAGGAATAGTGGAGGGAGCAGGATGCATGACTGCCGTTATTATCAGAGGGCGTGGGGCAGCTGGGCAATCAGGGGAACGAGCAGATGCAATTTCCCCCAAGGAGGATTTTTTGGTGTTAGCAATATGCGCCGACAACCTACGTGCAGCATCAAGTTCTAACGAGACCTTGTGCTGCATTTTGGTGATCTCCTGGTCAATCGCCAAATTGGTTTTGACCAGGAAATCATCTATCGATCTATTGGAGTTGCTGGCCGCCATGAGAGTTTTGCTCCGGCTACCCCGAGAACACATCTTACAGAGTACAAGTTAATAAATAGCTATACACACAACAATAAAACTGTAAAATGTGACAGTAATGCTGGGATGCAACAAAGGGGGTAGCCCAACCCAGCCCTCTCAGTCCTCGAACGGCCTCAAACGGCCCGGTCTTTGCCCTGTCTTCGCCCGGGCTGCGTCCCGCGCTGCGGGAGTGTTGAACCTTGAAATAGTGGGCGTGCTATGCAGGGGGCGGGCCGGCGGGGAGAGCGGACCGGATGGTGAGTCCGTGGTCTTCGCAGGGACTCCTGGGTATTGGAGTCCCTGCACACTCGCAGCCCACGCCTTACCTCGCACCCCTGCCTCCGCCCTCAGTAATCAGGTGCTGGTGAGAAGACACGCACTCCTGTGCGCAGCGGCTCCCGCGAAGCGGGAGCGGCAAGCCGTGGGAAGAAAACTGCCCCAAAATTCCTACAACAGCGAAGTAAGTGACTGGCACTCCGTTCAGCGTCCCAGGGGTTTACAGGGAAGAGCGCCTTTTGCAGGTTCAGGTGTGCAGGGGGCGGGCCGGCGGGGAGAGCGGACCGGATGGTGAGTCCGTGGTCTTCGCAGGGACTCCTGGGTATTGGAGTCCCTGCACACTCGCAGCCCACGCCTTACCTCGCACCCCTGCCTCCGCCCTCAGTAATCAGGTGCTGGTGAGAAGACACGCACTCCTGTGCGCAGCGGCTCCCGCGAAGCGGGAGCGGCAAGCCGTGGGAAGAAAACTGCCCCAAAATTCCTACAACAGCGAAGTAAGTGACTGGCACTCCGTTCAGCGTCCCAGGGGTTTACAGGGAAGAGCGCCTTTTGCAGGTTCAGGTGTGCAGGGGGCGGGCCGGCGGGGAGAGCGGACCGGATGGTGAGTCCGTGGTCTTCGCAGGGACTCCTGGGTATTGGAGTCCCTGCACACTCGCAGCCCACGCCTTACCTCGCACCCCTGCCTCCGCCCTCAGTAATCAGGTGCTGGTGAGAAGACACGCACTCCTGTGCGCAGCGGCTCCCGCGAAGCGGGAGCGGCAAGCCGTGGGAAGAAAACTGCCCCAAAATTCCTACAACAGCGAAGTAAGTGACTGGCACTCCGTTCAGCGTCCCAGGGGTTTACAGGGAAGAGCGCCTTTTGCAGGTTCAGGTGTGCAGGGGGCGGGCCGGCGGGGAGAGCGGACCGGATGGTGAGTCCGTGGTCTTCGCAGGGACTCCTGGGTATTGGAGTCCCTGCACACTCGCAGCCCACGCCTTACCTCGCACCCCTGCCTCCGCCCTCAGTAATCAGGTGCTGGTGAGAAGACACGCACTCCTGTGCGCAGCAGCTCCCGCGAAGCGGGAGCGGCAAGCCGTGGGAAGAAAACTGCCCCAAAATTCCTACAACAGCGAAGTAAGTGACTGGCACTCCGTTCAGCGTCCCAGGGGTTTACAGGGAAGAGCGCCTTTTGCAGGTTCAGGTGTGCAGGGGGCGGGCCGGCGGGGAGAGCGGACCGGATGGTGAGTCCGTGGTCTTCGCAGGGACTCCTGGGTATTGGAGTCCCTGCACACTCGCAGCCCACGCCTTACCTCGCACCCCTGCCTCCGCCCTCAGTAATCAGGTGCTGGTGAGAAGACACGCACTCCTGTGCGCAGCGGCTCCCGCGAAGCGGGAGCGGCAAGCCGTGGGAAGAAAACTGCCCCAAAATTCCTACAACAGCGAAGTAAGTGACTGGCACTCCGTTCAGCGTCCCAGGGGTTTACAGGGAAGAGCGCCTTTTGCAGGTTCAGGTGTGCAGGGGGCGGGCCGGCGGGGAGAGCGGACCGGATGGTGAGTCCGTGGTCTTCGCAGGGACTCCTGGGTATTGGAGTCCCTGCACACTCGCAGCCCACGCCTTACCTCGCACCCCTGCCTCCGCCCTCAGTAATCAGGTGCTGGTGAGAAGACACGCACTCGTGTGCGCAGCGGCTCCCGCGAAGCGGGAGCGGCAAGCCGTGGGAAGAAAACTGCCCCAAAATTCCTACAACAGCGAAGTAAGTGACTGGCACTCCGTTCAGCGTCAACGCCGGTATAATAACACCCTGAGCAACCGCATTCAATAGGAGATGGATGTATTTACACCAGCCCTCCTTGTCATTGAGGAAAAGGTCCGCCAGGCACACCATCTAGACCGGGGGCTCTGCCATTTGAGACTGTACTCAAGGCCATCATAACCTCATTACTGCAGAATAAATTGTCTTTATAAAAAGAAGGTCTATGTTCAGTCATCAAGTTATTGGACTGGGTGTCTGCATACTGCGGCTTGAAGGAGTTGATCCAGTCCTCCTGGGATACATTATTATTAGGGGGCTCTGGTGAACCCCCCTTGCCCCATTTGACAATGTTCCAGAATAGTCTAGAGTCATTTTTGTCGCTTGCTTCCTTCAGCTCTCGCCAATGCTGCTCATCCTACAGTTTCTTCGCATTGGCTATGCTTTTTCTGTACGTGGTTCTGGCCGTACGAATAGACACCATATCCCTCTCCCTTATCGCGACTCCTAAGGCTACTCTAGTCTGTCTACACTCAGCATTATACCACTTCGCTGGTTTGGCATTTCTTATGTCGCATTCCTTTGTTGGTTTCTGGAAATTATCCTTAATAGCTATGAAGAGGTTCTCATGGATTTTAGTTGCTTTACCACTCCCTGAATATTTAGGGTTTAATTGTTCAAGAAGTGTTACCGCTTCATCAACCTGGAAGTTAATGCTGTTTATAGTTTGCTGATTAGCCTTAACATACAACCATCTCAGCCTACGCATATCATTGGTTGGGACAATCAAAGGGAAATTAACTACCTCACGTGCCTCACCCATACTATATGGAGCCCACCATTTATGTTTAACACATAGCGGATTGAGATCGCTTTCTATTCTAGTTTTGACCTCCATATCGATCACTTGTCCCCAAAGTTGTAGACTACATAGAACGTAGTCTATTCGACTGCTGTGTCTCCCATTATCAAAAGTGCAAGCCCCTAACCTGTCACTTCTTGTCCTTCCATTTAGGGCCCTCAGGCTGTTTTCATAGCAAATTGCATTTAAGAAAATGATGTCCTCAGACCATCGGGTGACAGGTTTCAGATGTAGTTTGGGGACACCCCATTGCCTATCTTCTTCATCTCCAGCCCAGTCATTTTGAATAGATAGGGGTTCAAAAGTTCTGCAAAAAATCACCAGCTACCACAATTCTGTTGTCAAGCGAATGAGTTTCTAGGAGGGAAACCAAAGCTGCACAAACTTCTGACCTTCCTCCCCAGCAAAAGAATCACGTTCCGCCTCCTCACCCAAGCACACAAAGCCCTCCACGACTTGGGCCCCAGGTACCTCAACAGCCGCCTGACCTTCTACACTCCAACCCGCCAACTATGATCGACCAACCACGCCCTCGCCGCCGTTCCACGCATCCGAAGAACCACCATGGGAGGAAGATCCTTCTCCTACCTGGCAGCCAAGACCTGGAACTCCCTCCCCATTTACCTCCGCCTCACCCAAGACCACCTCTCCTTCAAGAAGCAACTGAAAATCTGGCTGTTCGAGCAGTAGCGGCCCTCCCCCCCCCCAACTCCCCCCAGCGCCTAGAGACCCTCCAGGTGAGCAGCGTGCTATACAAATTCATTGATTGATTGATTGATTAAAAGGCGGCCCTGACCCCATCCCTCCACCCTTGTGTCCAAAGTTACACCCTTCTCGTCTGGATTGCTGACAATATTGCCCATCTTGTGCCATGTTAGATGGTGGGCAATCAAACATGGATGTGACTGGTATCAACATACATACACATGTGTAAACAATATAGTGCCCTGCGACCTTATATTATAAATACACGTCTCAAAATTCAAACGGGGATGCAAATGCGAGAACTGGTCATGACACGTGAATGGAACTTTACTCAATGCCCTGTAAGCACCGCAGACGCCCTCTGACAAGTAAAGTGACCAGTTCAGCTGGTGACCTCTAAGAACATGGTATGCTGCTACCACTACTCACTGTACGCAGCTAGGGACACAGACCGTAGTCTTTGCCCCATCAACAGAGTGGTTGTAGTGTCCGTCAACGTCCCCAGAGCCAGGCTTTGGGTCTTCGGGTCAATTTTGGACCTAGTCATGCAGTGCGCACACAGTATCTTCTGCCTGCTGAGGCCAAAATAAAATCAGGATAACAGAGTCCCCTGCAGTTCTGTCTCTCAAGGCAAGGGTGCCCAGGCTTTGGCCGAGGTGGGGGAAAGGGTGACCAAGCAGGGCTCAGCCAGTCTATATTGTTGTCTTCCCCTAAAACAATTGGACTCTGATATTTACATTTATTTATTTTAGCCTTCATTTGTAAAATCACAATATACTGCAGCAGAACTTTGAGCTGTATGAGGGTCGTGCCAATCAGGGCGGAGTGGGAGGAATTGTAATATAGTGTACACATCTAAAATGACAAGAAAATGCAAGTTAAACGATTATGTATGAAGTGATCAATTTGTTAGTGTTATGATTTCTGATGTCTTCGTCTCAAACCGGAGGGTCACTAATTTGAATCCTGGTTGGTGCACTAGGGAATAGTGACTTGTATATTTACAGTGCTAGGACATCCCTGCCTGTGAGAGACAGCACTTTGAATATGAAAGACAATGGTTTAAAGAAAGAATTAAACAACATAAAATACGCTACACAAATGATAGGATGGGCTGTAGAGTATAAGAACAGTCGAGCATATTTTGCAAAAAGAGAGAACATGTAGATGCTTATCGTGATGTCAGATTTTATATTTTTAATAACCGCAATCTCACTGTAGCTAGTGTTAACCTTTTTTTAAGTTTCCATGAAAATACTGCATTCCAGAAGTACGGGTAACAACCTTACAGTAGTCTTAAAAATAATTACTCTTTGTCACCGGGAACATCCAGGTTTGTCGCGCCCTCTGGTGGTCTGCTCCATTGTCCGCACTCATCTAAGGCAGCTCGGTGATGCCAGCACAACTGTAACTGTCTGGAGGGCGCTCACAGCTCAGCTATACAAGTCCTGCTTGTTTGGTGCTGGGTGGCAGGAGCTGCCGGGCAGCAAGGATCCCAAAGTGAGTGTCCACATGCCAGTTTGTGGATCGTGTTCACAACCAAACCCAACTATATAAGCATACTACGAATCTTTGCCCCCACCACACAAGCAAACTGACCCAGGAGTTACAAATTAGCCATGGAGGCTCCGGGCCATTGTTTACATTGATGGTTCCACCCAGGTCTCTGGCCCTCTGGACAGCTATCTAAACAGAGGACATGCCCTTTTGAGAAGCTGGTAACCCAGTGCTTCTTCGAACAGTTCTTTTATCGAGGCGGTCCATTTTACGAGTGAAATTCTCATGTCAGTGGCCTCCTCAACATGGTACGACCTCAAGGACTCCAAGAAGACCTGCCGCACCCTCGAGAAAGCCTGGCTCCTCGACCGGACCATCGACAACATGACCGCCCTCAAACACGCTACCCGCAAGCACCATCAGCTCATCCGCACCACCAAGAAGAAATCCCTGAAGGAACGACTGGACAACAACGCCCACGACAGCAAAGAGCTCTTCACTATCGTCAAGGAGTTCTCCAACCCCAGCACCGGCACCAACGACATCACTCCGTCACAAGACCTCTGCGACTCCCTCGCCTCGTTCTTCCACCGTAAGATCGCCGACATCCACAACAGCTTCGGCGCCCCACCCACGCACCCAACCGTCGAACCAACGCCCCCCACCGCCACCCTTCGCACCTGGACCACGGTGACCACTGAAGACACAGCCCGCACGATGAACACCATCCACTCCAGATCACCGACCGACCCCTGCCCACACCACGTCTTCAACCAGGCCGACTCCACCATCGCACCCCAACTCCGGAACATCATCAACGCCTCCTTCAACACCGCCACCTTCCCAGAGAGCTGGAAGCACGCCGAGATCAGCGCCCTCCTGAAGAAACCTACAGCGGACCCCACCGATCTCAAAAACTTCCGCCCCATCTCGCTCCTCCCTTTTCCTGCTAAAGTCATCGAGAAGATCGTCAACAGACAGCTGACCGCCTTCCTCGAGACGAACGGATCCCTCGACCCCTCGCAGTCCGGCTTCAGAGCCAACCACAGCACCGAGACCGCCCTCATCGCAGTCACCAACGA
Source organism: Lissotriton helveticus (assembly GCF_964261635.1). Taxonomy (NCBI): domain Eukaryota; kingdom Metazoa; phylum Chordata; class Amphibia; order Caudata; family Salamandridae; genus Lissotriton; species Lissotriton helveticus. The sequence continues at coordinate 3,613,305 of NW_027611725.1, read as the reverse complement.
CATCCGGAACCTCCTCGACAAGGGGGAAACAGTGGCCCTCATCCTCCTGGACCTCTCCGCTGCGTACGACACGGTCTGCCACCGCACCCTAGTCCAGCGCCTCAGCAACATCGGTATCCAAGAGAAGGCACTGGAGTGGATCATCTCGTTCCTCGCCGGAAGAACACAAAGAGTCCGCCTCCCCCCGTTTCGCTCCGAGGCCACCGAAGTCATCTGCGGCGTCCCGCAAGGATCTTCACTCAGCCCCACCCTCTTCAACATCTACATGAAACCTCTCGCACCCATCGCACGCCAGCACAACCTCAACATCATCTCTTACGCCGACGACACCCAGCTGATCCTCTCCCTCACCAGAGACCCCGACACCGCCAGAACCTGCCTACACGAAGGGATGAAAGACGTCGCCGAGTGGATGAAGGACAGCCGCCTGAAACTGAACTCGGACAAGACGGAAGTCCTCATCCTGGGATCTTCGCCCTCCGCCTTGGACGACTCCTGGTGGCCCCCAGCCCTGGGCACCACACCCACGCCAACCTACCACGCACACAACCTGGGCTTCATCCTGGACCCCTCCCTCTCGATGACCAGACAAGTCAACGCCGTCTCCTCATCGTGCTTCAACACCCTGCGTATGCTTCGCAAGATCTTCCGCTGGATCCCGACCGAGACCAGGAAGACTGTCACCCAGGCACTCGTCACCAGCCGACTGGACTACGGAAGCGCCCTCTACGCCGGAACCACAGCCAAGCTACAGAAAAGACTCCAGCGCATCCAGAATGCCTCCGCCCGACTCATCCTGGATGTCCCCCGACCCAGCCACATCTCCAGCCACCTGAGGAACCTGCACTGGCTCCCCGTCGACAAGAGGATCACGTTCCGGCTCCTCACCCACGCACACAAGTCTCTCCACGACCTGGGCCCCAAGTACCTCAACGACCGCCTGACCTTCTACACGCCCACCCGCCCGCTACGGTCCACCAGCCTCGCCCTCGCAGCCGTACCACGCATCCGAAGAGCCACCGCCGGAGGAAGATCCTTCTCTTACCTGGCTGCCAAGACGTGGAACTCCCTCCCCATCCACCTTCGGCTGACCCAGGACCATCTCGCCTTCAGGAAACAACTCAAGACCTGGCTGTTCGAGCAGTAGCATACCCCTCCCCCCAAGCGCCTTGAGACCCTCCCGGGTGAGTAGTGCGCTATACAAATGGCATGATTGATTGATTGATTGATTGATGTGTGGGTGACATTCATTCCGCGACGTTCTGAAGCGTGCATAAAGCACAAGCCCGAAACCATCGATCTATATCTTTCAGGATCAACACCTAACGAGAAGAACAAACGCAGAACTCAAATGTTTTGATAGAACAATGTCATAGTCACAGCTTGATGCGTTCACCGTATTAGCAGGTCTTTTATAATTAGGCGATCCTACCTGGAGACCGTTGTTATGTGGTCTCTATTAATAAGAGTTTAATGTCCGCTATTGCGTATACTCTGTCTACCTTGATACTTCTGCTTTTCGTTAACCTTTGCGTTGTTCTAAACGTACCAGTAACCTTTATAAGACAAGTTGGTAAGCTTTATAATGTTGTCTATCTGTTGTCGCTTTATCTCCTTCTTGTAAAATATGCCAACCTAACTTGAAATAAGTACACTTTGTTGGGAGAATAGCTATTGTTACTGGTAATTTCTTTTATTGCAGCACAGCAATGCCTCTATTCTTAATCGAACATTGATTATGCAAACAGTATTGATTTCATTCCAGAGTGTCTTTTGCACCATTAAGGCGATAAATAATACGTTGACCTCATATTTGAGATCGATCGGTTTATCCTATTAGAGTCCTGTCCTTCATCGTTGTTTTCTAGTGAGCGGCCTAGGCTCTAGAGGGTCATACTGGCTCTCTCCCTCCCTTTGCTTCGACAGTGTTTGCCTTTAGAGCTGCTGATATGGAGTGTGGAGACCTGTAGTTAAGCAGCTCTGAACGAGTGAATGAAATTCATGCTGGTGGTTTGTGCTGGGAACGTGCCTTTGCTGTTTATTTCTTCCATCCAACCTCCTTCAAGGTGCACACATTGTCAGATCAGGGGATAGAGGCACAGAAAGAGTAGGATTTGCCTACTATTAAACACTTTAAGTCTGATGAAAGCAGAACTACTTTTTCCAAAGGTTATTACTTAGCCACGTTACATTCTGGTGACTAGTCCATGACAGTGAGTGCTGTTTACTCCGTCAGAGGCAATGTCTATGTGGTAATCAAACTCTTGTGTTATCGGTAGGCTAAGTGTAAGATTTATTCACCACTCACCCAACTGCACCAGGAACGTAACTTCCGGGAACACTCCTGGCAACGCATCAACAACAGTCCAGTAGCTGCAGGAATGAATCTTTAGTTAAAGACACATCACCACAGTCTGGGCCCATTTTTAAAAACACAGTTTTACTTACAACTTTAGGATGGTTGTAAATACCCTGATCTTGGACATAAATGGGGGGAGAGGCATACATTTACTTAGTGTACCCGAAGCTCGCTATTTCACAAATTGGTAGGTCAGGGTTAAACACGTAGTCTATTGGTTACACAGTTTCCTAGTGCAGTAAACCACACGTTGAGTGATGGACATTGTGAGGGAGAGGCAGAGGGACTACAATCCCAGAATAAGGACCTCTATAGTGTCCCTGTCGAGAAGTAACATTTGGTGTTTATTTCCAGCATTTTTAGGTAAAGTGGAAAAGCCGGGATTAGATGTTATATCTCCCCTCGGCCCCTCCTAGACTTAAGTTAGGATTTTGTCTTAATTCTGTCTTAAGTCTGTCTTAAGTTTGTGTTAAGTCAAACGTAAGACAAAATCCTAACTTTACTACTACTAAATGCCTTCTGTGAATATCAACAGTAGTAAGTTTAGGATTTTGTCTTTAGTTAGTTCTGTGAATCGACCCCCGTGTGCCTGGCCCGTGTTATTGCATTGTTTGCATCAGATTCTCCTTGTGCCTGGACTGTGTTATTGCATTGTTTGCATCAATCCTAGTCCCTGGCCTGTGTTATTGCATTGTTTGCATCACATTCTCCTAGTGCCTCGCCTGTGTTATTGCATTGTTTGCGTCAGATTCTTCCAGTGTCTGGACTGTGTTATTGTAGTATTTGCTTCAACCCTAGTGTCTGGCCCATGTTATTGCATTGTTTGCATCAGATTCTCCTAGTGCCTGTTCCGTGTTACTGCATTGTTTGCATCAGATTCTCCTAGTGCCTGTTCCGTGTTACTGCATTGTTTGCGTCTGATTCTCTCAGTGCCTGCCTGTGTTATTGCGTTGTTTGCATCAGTTTCTCTTAGTAGTTGGCACGTTTTATTGCATTGTTTGCATCACATTCTCTTGGTGCGTGGCCTGTGTAATTGCATTGTTTGCATCCGATTGTTCTAGTGCCCGGCCTGTGTTATTGCATTGTTTGCATCAGATTCTCTTGGTGCCTGAACCGTGTTATTGCATTGTTTGCATCAGATTCTCTTGGTGCCTGAACCGTGTTATTGCATTGTTTGCCTCAGATTCTCCTCGTGCCTGGCCTGTGTTATTGCATTGTTTGCATCAGATTCTCATAGTGGTTGGCCAGTGTTATTGCATTGTTTGCATCGATCCTACTGCCTGACCTGTGTTATTGCATTGTTTGCGTCTAGTGCCCGGCCTGCGTTATTGCATTGTTTGCATTAGATTTTGTGCCTGGCCTGTATTATTGCATTGTTTGCATCACGTTTTTCTAGTACCCAGTCTGTGTTATTGCACTGTATGTGCTGCTTTTGGTATTTTATTATTCTAATACTTGCAGATTTTCTAAAAAACATGGTACCTTTTATCCCAATCAAGTGCATCTGACTGCAAGGACACTGCATTCTTCCTGCAGTAGCAATCGACTTTCTATTTATGTAGCAACAGACAGCGCAAAATGTCTGCCAGAGATGTTGTAAGGTCAGAAACAGTACATCGGTAGGTAGGTATGATGCAAAACAAACTGTTGAGTAAGATTTTAGCGACAGAAGCTGCTGTGATAGGCGGCAAAACATCCATGTCAAAACATCAGCAGTAGGACAATGGTTCATGGAATGATAATTGTAGATTTATTTACACTTCTGTGCAGTGCATGTCACTTATAGTTCTTTTCTTCCACTCTCATGAGATGGTTTTACAAGGCAACTCTGAGCTCACTAAGTGTGGAGCTGCCACGAATCTCAGAGACGGGCCGTTCCAAAGACGGTAACAGAGAAGGTTGAAAGATCTGAGTCTTCATCCTGGCAGATGGACTGGTGATCCCTGAGGGGGTGTAGTTGGTGTGTGTGTTGCCACGGCTGTCCAGGGGGTGTAAGAAAATGTCAGCAATTTGTGGAGGGCCCTCTTTTGGGTGAGAACAACCAGCTTTATGCAATACGGAGTTGAGGGTTTGTGTCTGCACAGGAAGAGTTACATTCTGATAGCAAAATGGAGGACCTTGTCCAAAGGGGATTGATGTTACCAAGGTTTAACATCTTCAGCTACGACAGACAAAGTCCATTTACCTCCAGGTGCTTGAAAAGCCGTCTGCACACTGCTGGTGCAAGCAGGATGTCTATTCTCTAGTTGGCATTTGCCAGGGGATGTTCAGATACAGTGGTTGAATTAAACCATGGAGCAGCACTTGTAGCGTTGACTTTTGGAGTCTTGTAGTGTGTGCTTGATGCGGAGAACTGTCTTAATGGTCAGAAAATCAACCAATCAATCAATCAATCATAGCATTTGTAAATCCCACTACATACCCGTGAGGGTCGCAAGGCGCTAGGGGGGTACGCTGCTACTGTTAGAAGAGCCTGGTCTTGAGGAGTCTCCTGAAGGGTAGAAGGTCTTCGGTCTGCCGTAGGTGGATGGAGAGGGTGTTCCACGTCTTGGCGGTGAGGTGGGAGAATGATCTGCCACCGGCGGTCACTCTACTGATGCGGGGGACAGTGGCAAGGGCGCGGTCTGCAGAGCGGAGCTGGCGAGACGAGGTGTAGAGGCTGAATCGGCTGTTGAGGTATGCTGGTCTGGTGTCGTGGAGTGCCTTGTGTGCATTGGTGAGGAGCTTGAAGGTGAAGCTCTTGTTGATGGGGAGCCAGTGCAGGTCTCTCAGGTGTGGTTTTATGTGGCTGCGGCGCAGTATGTCGAGGATCAGGCGTGCGGAGGCATTCTGGATGCGTTGGAGCCGTTTCAGGAGTTTGGACGTGGCTCCTGCGTAGAGTGCGTTACCGTCGTCCAGTCTACTGCTAACGAGGGCCTGGGTGACCGTCCATCTGGTTGTGGTGGGGATCCACTTGAAGATCCTGCGAAGCATGCGGAGGGTGTTGAAGCCGGAGGAGGAGACGGCATTGACCTGTTTCGTCATGGAGAGTGTGGAGTCGAGGATGACCCCCAGGTTACGTGCGTAGTCGGTGGGTGTAGGGGGTGCTCCTAATGCCATCGGCCACCAGGAGTCGTCCCAGGCTGAGGGGGTGGAACCGAGGATGAGGACCTCCGTCTTGTCCGAGTTCAGTTTCAGACCGCTGTTCCTCATCCAGTTGGCTACGGCCTTTATTCCTTCGTGGAGGTTGGTTTTGGCAGTGCGGAGGTCCTTGGTGTGTGTCGTCAGCATAGGAGATGATGTTTAGGTTGTGCCTTCCGGCGACATGGGCGAGTCGTGCCATGTATACGTTGAACAATGTTGGGCTGAGGGATGACTCTTGGGGTACGCCGCAGATGATCTCGGTAGCTTTGGAGCAGAAGGGAGGGAGGCGGACTCTCTGGGTTCTCCCGGAGAGGAAGGAGGTGGTCCAGTCCAGGGCCTTCTCTTGGATTCCGGTGTCGTGGAGGCGTGCTTTTAGTGTGCGATGGCAGACTGTGTCGAAGAAAATTCAGACTCTCAGAGCACGAGGTCTGTGACTTGACCAGTGGAACTGCAATAAAGAAGATAACCTAGACCAGTTCTACCTCTCCCGACCTTTGAACTGAGCATTGAGGAAAGAAGTCCTTGTCTGGAAGGAAAATCTGCACAAGGCACAGCTGACAGAAGCCCCTGCCTGGAAGGAAGATCTGCACAAGGCGCATCTGACAGAAGCTGGAGCCTGAAAGGAAGATCTGCACAAGTTGCATCTGACAAAAGCCGCAGCCTGAAAGGAAGATGTTCACAAGGCCCAGCTGACAGAGGTCCTGCCTGGAAGGAAGATCTGCATAAGGCACAGCTGACAGAAGTCCAGCCTAGAAAGGATGATCTGCACAAGGCACAGTTGACAGAAGTCCAGCCTAGAAAGGAAGATCTGCACAAGGCTCAGCTGACTGAAGCCCTCTCTGAAAGGAAGATCTGCACAGGGTGCAGCTGACAGATGTCCTGCCTGGAAGGACGATCTGCACAAGGCGCAGCTGACAGAATTCCTGCCTGGAAGGACAATCTGCACAAGGAGCAGCTGACAGAAGTTTTGTCTGGAAGGAAGATCTGCACAAGGCACAACTAACAGAAGTCCTGCCTGAAAGGAAGTTCCGCACAGGGCGCAGCTGACAGAAGCAACTATATCAAAGAAAGATCTGCACACGGCACAGCTGATAGAAGTCCTGCCTGGAAGGACGATCTGCACAAGGTGCAGCTGACAGAATTTCTTCCTGGAAGGACAATCTGCACAAGGAGCAGCTGACAGAAGTCCAGCCTAGAAAGCAAGATCTGCACAAGGCGCAGCTGACAGAAGTTCTGCTGGGAAGGAAGATCTGCACAAGGCACAGCTGACAGAAGTCCTGTCTGAAAGCAAGATCCGCACAAGGTGCAGCTGACAAAAGTCCTGCCTGGAATGAAGATCTGCACAAGGCACAGCTGACAGAAGTTCTGCCTGGAAGGACGATCTGCACAAGGAGCAGCTGACAGAAGTCCTGCCTGGAAGGAAGATCTGCACAAGGCACAGCTGACAGAAGCCCAGCCTAGAAAGGAAGATCTGCACAAGGAGCAGCTGACAGAAGTTCTGCCTGGAAGTTAGATCTGCACAAGGCACAGCTGGCAGAAGTCCTGCCTGAAAGGAAGATCCGCACAAGGCGCAGCTGACAAAAGTCCTGCCTGGAAGGAAGATCTGCACAAGGCGCAGCTGACAGAAGTCCTGCCTGGAAGAACAATCTGCACAAGGAGCAGCTGACAGAATTCCTGCCTGGAAGGAAGATCTGCACAAGGCGCAGCTGACAGAAGTTCTGGCTGGAAGGAAGATCTGCACAAGACACAGCTGACAGAAGTCCTGCCTGGCGGTGACCTCAAAGCAGTGAGAGACCCACAAACCACAAGATCCTTCAAGCCCAGATAGCCACACTGGACACAATGTACACCAAAGGCCTGATTTAGATTTCAGTAAATGGTTTATTCCATCCCAAATGTGACAGGTATCCTGCCCACCCCATTAAAAATGCATTACATCCTGTGGCAATTATAATAAGACAGACAGGATATCTGTCACGTTTTGATTATGCCTTGGTGTAGTTCGTAGAGTTTTACTCCGCGGAACTCCACAAAGTGCCAGGAAAACTCTGCCGTACTCCACGGACTTCCGCAAGTGGCAGAGTTTGTTAAGTTGCGCTGCTCTCACAGATCTTTACTGCCAGGAGTTTGTCCCGCACTGTAAAATCAGCACGAACACCACTACGCGTTGCGCCAGAAGGCGCTGCTGCTTTCTGCCGCTCGAATTGACATTCTAATCGAGTGGCAGCTTCATCAACGAGAGTGGCAGATTTCTACACATGAGTGGTCGCGACCTGCCATGACCTCCTGCAATGAGATATCCCTTCAGGAGGAGGTCTAGTGTGTTATATTTTCTCACAAGTACTCACCACCTTACCGTTGGCGAACCGCTTGAGAAAAAAAAACTCCGTTCTGCATTACTTTGTGGAGTTCTTTGGAACTCCGCACACTGGGCAAAAATTTGCGAGCTACACCGACAGAGATGAATTCTTCACCCACCCCTAGTTTTGTGGCAATAATCTGTTGAACAAACTCTAAACTAGGCCATATGTCTGCAATAAGTGTTGTAGAAGAAGTGAGATCCATGGCCTTGTGACTATCAGGCCGTTATCTGATTTCTGATGAACCCCACGGAGTGAGTGCGCACCCAGACGGTAGAAGGGGGACCGAAGGACAGGAAATCAGATAAACTTGAAGATGAGAAATATGGAACGGTAGAAATGTCGCATCTGGGGGTCTAAAAGGGAGCTATTTGTGATCCCAAAGTACACTAAACTCCTATGGAAGTGAGCAAGTGTCCAAGGTAATAGATCAAACTTACTACCTTTAATAGAGATAGAAATACAACCTCACAGTCAAAGGACCCACTGCGATTGCTTGGACAGACCCATGCAGAGCAAAATAGGATTCCCATCAACAAAGTGTAGATCAAATGTTTATCATTTGGTTATCCTGATCGGGCTGGTGTGTCTCTGGATCTTTAAGACCATGCCATGCCTCAAACTCATCCGGGTCAGACCCTCAATCGCCGTGATGACCATAGAACTATGATCAGGATGGGAAAAAAGTGCAGTGCCAAAAGGAAAAAGTGGTGTGTTTAAAAAAGGATAGAGAAACAATAAGAACAAACTTTAATCAACATTGTTCTCTCCCTTATTAACCCCTTCCATGCTCATGACGGGACGGTTCCGTCATCAGCGTCGGTGCTCCGGTGCTGATGACGGAACATTTCCGTCATGAGCCAATACGGTTTTAAACCCTTCAGCACTGCAGCGAAATTCGCGCAGCACTGAAGGGGTTAAAACCAAACAAGTAGAGCAGTTTAACCAAATAGCTGCATATCAAAAGGCCAACATGTTTCAGCCAGAATGGACTAATTCCAAAGGCTTTCATCAGGGCCACCGTTCTAAATACTTGCTACTGCATTTCAAAGGTGCAGCAGAAATCAAAAAAGGATATCAGTGTACAAATAAAGATTAGTTTTCCTCGTATCAAATTGGTGTCTCATCCATCCGCATTGTACAGGGAGTGTGCCTCACCTCTCCTGGAAACCTTGCTCAGGAAAAGGAGGTCCCGCTCTGTCCGTCACGACCCCTTCGCGCTCATCTGAGCTCAGTGGTGAGCTTAGTCCATTCTGGCTGAAACATGTTGGCCTTTTGATATGCAGCTATTTGGTTAAACTGCTCTACTTGTTTGGTTTTAATAAGGGAGAGAACAATGTTGATTAAAGTTTGTTCTTATTGTTTCTCTATCCTTTTTTAAACACACCACTTTTTCCTTTTGGCACTGCACTTTTTCCCATCCTGATCATAGTTCTATGCTCATCACGGCGATTGAGGGTCTGACCCGGATGAGTTTGGGGCATGGCATGGTCTTAAAGATCACTTTTTGTTAAATAACACTTAATTTTTGAGTTGCCAAATAGAAAAACGTGAGTAAGGTGGGGAAGTTGTGCTCCCGTCCTGAAGAAGGAGCGTTTGCTCCGAAACATGTCGACGCACACAAGAGGTACTGTTCATTAACAAAACAGAGATTACCTCGCACTTCACTTCTTTTAACAGTGCCAGCCTGGGGTTTTGGATAAAAAAAAATTCTTTCACTTACGAGCCAGGTACTTTTTAACCAGTCACAACCACCACTCACATTATTTACTTTATCACGTGCACCACACACACCACACATAGCCATTTGTCAGTGCTCCTGCGTAGTCGTAGGTCGTAGCACGCCGCATCCCGTTAGAGGGGTGCGAAGACCCCGATGATGAAGCATGACACCAAGGGGCCTTTTGGTGTGTGAGGGGTATTTTAACAAACACTGAGTGTTCCCTTATCCTTTGGGACACACGTCTCCTCTGGTAGGATTCCCTTTGTTTATACACCTTAAAGATCAAGAGACACACCAGCCCGATCAGGATAACCAAATGATAAACATTTGATCTACACTTTGTTGATGGGAATCCTATTTTGCTCTGTATGGGTCTGTTCAAGCAATCGCAGTGGGTCCTTTGACTGTGAGGTTGTATTTCTATCTCTATTAAAGGTAGTAAGTTTGATCTATTACCTTGGACACTTGCTCACTTCCATAGGAGTTTAGTGTACTTTGGGATCACCAATAGCTCCCTTTTAGACCCCCAGGTTGTTTTTTGTGATTAGATTGTAGTTTTGGGGATTTCATCCTGGGCCTGGTCTTTAAAAATTCCCTGTGACCCTTAGCTCCACCATATGGTATTTAGAAATGTCGCATCACCTGTGGATAATTTACACCTCCTCCGCTCTACCCAATGCCCATCCGGTAACAAATGGCATCCTGGGCCCCAAACAGACAACGTCATGCCAGATGCCATGTAATGGTGGAAAAGGTGGAAAAAAGAGTAATATGCACACATCTGCTGCGGGGATATGTCAGGTAAATTATTGGTTGTGATGGATTCTCTATAAGTACTAAATGACTGATATCGTTGAATATTAAATTATATGAATCAACATTTGTTTGCCTTATCTGCGCTTATAATGTAAAGTACGGGTCTTACAGTGAAACCCTTGTTCTGTTTTACACAAAAGCCCCGGAAGGAGCTGCATCTTACAGAACTTTATCTAACTTAGGAAGAACTAAAGACTTGCTTTTTAAAGTTATCTTTCAGGGCCAGAACCGGGTGCTGTAAGCTGCACTAGTTTCAGTGAGATGGACAGATGTTATGGCGATAGGAAACCCCCCTCAACTGACAATAATGTTCCAATCTTCCAAGTTAGAGGAAACCAGAAATGCATGAACCAAGGGAGCTGTTGAAAGTGTCAAAGGTGACTTATGAACAGCGGGTAAAGACAGGAGTTGGTATTTGAGATGATCTTAAGTTAATAGGAAAAGAATGAGAAGAAGTGTGTGAATGGAGTTACTTTTGTTGTATACTTCATGAAGAGTTACTGGAAATTGTGCAGCCCAGCCTGATCCATCACTTTTTCTAAACTCTATTGTTGTTAAATCCTGACCATATGCGTCTATCTTAAGCTATACCGCTAAGCACTTGGGTGCTCCGTGAGCGCCCTTACTTTGCTAAGTTAGCCTGTAAACGCTGGTAAATCACCTCCTTTTCAGACATTAATAAGATGTCACCTGATCAACAGAACTTTTAGTTAAATATCTGTGTATGATGAACAATTCCTTGCTAAGTTTTAAAGGCGGTAAAGAAGAAGGCGGGGATTTACTAATATTTTGCGCCGTATTTTCGTCACAAAAGTGGCACAAAACAGCGCAAAATCTTTTTTTCCTAATTTATTTTCCAGCCCTACTCTTGTTTAGCGCTAGAAATAACGTAAAAGTAATGTGAAGCAGCACATAGCACTGCTTCGCATTACTTCACACCATGAGGGCCTGCCAAGGGGGGTGCATGGGCGTTCCCTTGCAACCACCCAAGGTTTCTCACGCTAAAACCAATTTACCAAATACAGTAGATTGGGTTTAGCGTGAAAAAACTGCACCCTTTTAAACTAGGCGCAAAGGAAGGAGAAATGCTTTGATTTATCCTTCCTTTTCTGACTTTGCATGCGTGCTGCACTCTGCCACACGCATACAAAGTGGGAAAAGCTTTCTCTCGTGTCTACTATTCTGTACAAAAACCTATGCTGGGCTCACACACACACACACTAGCGCTCTTGTGCTAAGGTGTGTGCATGGCACAGGGCCGCTGTAATCAGTGCTGGCGCAAGGGAGAGGGAAGGAGAGAGCCATATCTTTGAAAATATGGTGCTCTCCTGTTCCCTCCCTGTCGAGCATCGCAGCCTCGCGGTGGGGGCTGCGCTGCATTGTGTGGAGATTTGGTAAATCTCCCCCGAAATGTCTTTTACAACCAGTTAAACATTGTGAATTCTCATTCCATTATGTTTCAATTTAGTAATTTTCAATATCTTTACATCCAACAGAAAACAAGACTTGAATGTATGAAATGACCATCAATAAAGAAGCTAATGCTGTAAATCTTCAATAATAGCAGAAATAATGAGCTCCAGTATTCAGGAAAACATCAGCGCAGTCGGCGACAGGGGAGCCTGCACATAAACTGACAGATCCCGAATGAAGCATCAAGGGCAGTTCAGTGATTGCAAGAGGCTGAGCTGTGCACCACCACGACACAAGACGAAGAAATGACCTTAGGAAAATTAAGGCAACAATAATAACAAACCGCCTCCTGTATAAACAAGTGTCCAACACCAGCTTTGATCATGGGATCTGTATGATGTGATTACCACAGTGCTCTATTTTATAAAATGATGACAAGCCATCATTCCCTGCTCTAGGAGAATTGTAAACTCTTTCTGGACAAACCACAGTAACCAGAGAAGAGCACAACAGAGTGGAGCCGGACAATTGACGGGTAAAGGAAAGAGGAGTTCTTCTATCTACAATACAATAGACTGTCCTAATTTGCACCGGCCAAAAGGAAGATACATCTTTACCCGCAATCGTGCATAGCCATAATCCAATCTAAAGGCACAATCGCCTACAAAGACACCTTCTACGTATTAGGAGTGTGGCAAATATTTGGTGGCTATCGCATTTTATTGTTAAAACAGAAATCAAACGTGCAAATTACTGCACACATATAAAGTTTGTGTAAAAAAACACAAGTGCTTTATCAGCCATGTCGGCCCATCAGGAAATACAGTCAAGGGATGTAGACAAATATATACCCGACCCAGAGACACTAACCAAGAAAGAAGAATCATACACCTGCAGCGAGAGCTTTAGTTTGTCATCACTACGCAAGCTTCATCAGCACACGTACACGGGACAAAAACCATTCAAGTGCAGTGAATGTGTCAAGAGCTTTAGTCACTTATCACACCTCCAAATTCATCAGCGAACACACACAGGGGAAAAACCATTCAAGTGCAGTGAATGCGTAAAGAGCTTTAGTCACTTATCAAACCTCCAAACTCATCAGCGAACACACACAGGGGAAAAACCATTCAAGTGCAATGAATGTGCAAAGTACTTTAGTGAGTTATCAAGTCTTCGAAGACATCAGCGAACACACACAGGGGAAAAACCATTCAAGTGCAGTGAATGTATAAAGAGCTTTAGTCACTTATCACCCCTCCAAATTCATCAGCGAACACACACAGGGGAAAAACCATTCAAGTGCAATGAATGTGTAAAGAGCTTTAGTCAGTTATCAAACCTCCGAATTCATCGGCGAACACACACAGGGGAAAAACCATTCAAGTGCAGTGAATGTGTGAAGAGCTTTAGTCAGTTATCAAGCCTTCGAAGTCATCAGCGAACACACACCGGAGAAAAGCCATTCAAGTGCACTGAATGTGTGAAGAGCTTTAGTCACTTATCACACCTCCAAATTCATCAGCGAACACACACAGGGGAAAAACCATTCAAGTGCAATGAATGTGTAAAGAGCTTTAGTCAGTTATCAAACCTCCAAATTCATCAGCGAACACACACAGGGGAAAAACCATTCAAGTGCAATGAATGTGTAAAGAGCTTTAGTCAGGAATCAAACCTCCAAATTCATCGGCGAACACACACAGGGGAAAAACCATTCAAGTGCAGTGAATGTGTGAAGAGCTTTAGTCGGTTATCACTGCTTCAAAGTCATCAGCGAACACACACCGGAGAAAAGCCATTCAAGTGCACTGAATGTGTGAAGAGCTTTAGTCACTTATCAAACCTCCAAATTCATCAGCGAACCCACACAGGGGAAAAACCATTCAAGTGCAGTGAATGTTTGAAGAGCTTTAGTCACTTATCAGACCTACAAAGTCATCAGCGAACACACACAGGGAAAAACCATTCAAGTGCACTGAATGTTTGAAGAGCTTTAGTCAGTTATCAAACCTCCAAATTCATCAGCGAACACACACAGGGGAAAAACCATTCAAGTGCAATGAATGTGTAAAGAGCTTTAGTCAGGTATCAAACCTCCAAATTCATCGGCGAACACACACAGGGGAAAAACCATTCAAGTGCAGTGAATGTGTGAAGAGCTTTAGTCAGTTATCACTGCTTCAAAGTCATCAGCGAACACACACCGGAGAAAAGCCATTCAAGTGCACTGAATGTGTGAAGAGCTTTAGTCCCTTATCAAACCTCCAAATTCATCAGCGAACCCACACAGGGGAAAAACCATTCAAGTGCACTGAATGTTTGAAGAGCTTTAGTCAATTATCACACCTTCAAGGACATCAGCGAACACACACAGGAGAAAAGCCATTCAATTGCAGTGAATGTGCAAAGTGCTTTAGTCAGTCATCACACCTTCAATTTCATAAGCAAACACACAAAGGAGAAAAGCGATTCAAGTGCAGTGAATGTGTAAAGAGCTATAGTCTATTATCAGACCTACAAAGTCATCATCAAACTCACACAGGAGAAAAGCTATTCAAGTGCAGTGAATGTGTAAAGAGCTTTAGTCACTTATCAGACCTACAAAGTCATCAGCGAACACACACAGGGGAAAAGCGATTCAAGTGCAGTGAATGTGTAAAGAGCTATAGTCTATTATCAGACCTACAAAGTCATCATCAAACTCACACAGGAGAAAAGCTATTCAAGTGCAGTGAATGTGTAAAGAGCTTTAGTCACTTATCAGACCTACAAAGTCATCAGCGAACACACACAAGGGAAAAGCGATTCAAGTGCAGTGAATGTGTAAAGAGCTATAGTCTATTATCAGACCTACAAAGTCATCAGCGAACACACACAGGGGAAAAGCCATTCAAGTGCAGTGAATGTTTGAAGAGTTTTAGTCAGTTATCAAGCCTTGGAAGACATCAGCGAACACACACAGGAGAAAAGCTATTCAAGTGCAGTGAATGTGCAAAGTGCTTTAGTCAGTCATCAAACCTTCAATTTCATCAGCAAACACACACGGGGCAAAAACAATTTAAATGCAGTGAATGTGTGACGAGCTATAGTCGATTATCAGACCTACAAAGTCATCAGCGAACACACACGAGGTAAAAATCCCTATCATTGTAGTGAATGTGACAGGAGGTTTTGTGACTCTTCAGCATTAAGGAATCATCAGCAGACTCACAGAGGAGAAAAACCATTCAAGTGCTGTGAATGTGGAAAGAGCATTTTTAATCGATTATCAGACCTACAAAGACATCAGCGAACACACACGGGAAAAGCCATACCATTGCAATGAATGTGTGAAGAGCTTTAGTCAATTATAAAGCCGTCAAATACACCAGCAAAGACACACAGGGGTAAAGCCATTCAAGTGCAGTGAATGTGCAAAGTGCTTTAGTCGGTTATCACAACTTCGGAGTCATCAGCGAACACACACGGGGGGAAAACCCTATCGTTGTAGTGAAAGTGACAGTTGTTTTCGCTTCTATTCAGCATTAAGCTCTCATAAGCTAACTCACACAGGAGAAAAACCATTCAAGTGCAATGAATGTGGGAAGACCTTTAGTCGATTATCAGAGCTACAAAGTCATCAGCGAACACACAGGGAGAAAACATAGAAGGGCGCTGAAAGTGTGAAGGACTTTTGATAGAAGACCTGACTAGTAGTAAAGAAGAAAAACAGATAACAGTATTTGCAGAGTTATAAAAGTGTTTGTTTCCAGAGATTGTTCACTTCCATTCACAAAGCAAAGCAACATGATGCACAAGGGTACACAGTTGGAGGCGAGCACAATGTGGATTAAAAGAAAAGAAAATTCTTGATTTTTATTTGATGAAGAGATACAAAGAAAAAAATGCAATCACACCTGATCACACTTCCTGTAAAAGCAACACTGAACAATACTGGGACTAACAACTGTATTTTCAGCTATCTTGTAGGATTAGTGATAAAATCTATAAACCCAACACACCCAAAGTAGGCATGTTGCCAGGGCTCAGGAGATGGAGCTTCATTGGTAAAATGCATGTATTACTATTAACAAATGCCACTGCAGTATATGTAATGAACTAAAGTGAAGCACAGGTGTTCAAGAAATAACCTATTTTTAGATATAACAGAGCATATACCTTGTTTTTAAGTAACTTTAGCTGCATCTTTTACACACTGGTTTCGGTTGATGGATCAGCTTGTGTCTCAGGCCTTATAACTAAGTGTGACCCATAGCTCCTCTCCGACTTGGCTCTCCCTATTCATTTTCTGCCGTGCCAAACTCTTCTTTTCACCAGAATTCAGCCACTGTTAGCAGCAGACTCTGTTTGAAGAATGTGGTGAAATAGCGAAATTCCACATCAAAAGCATATATGTGCTAGGACAATCTGTTGCACTCCAAGCAAATCGTCTTCCACACTGATTGTCCCTTGTCCTGAAATGTTCCTCAGGATTTGTCATATGAATGCCAGAAGTGGCAGTGAGATTCATGAAGCTAAAGCTAACAGGAGTGTGTGGGAGATAGAGAGGTGGTGAGATACAGAGAGCGAGAGAAACAAAGAAAGGCGGTGAAAAAGAAAAAGAAATGGAAGGAGGGGGAACGGCAGGTGATTTGTATTCACCTAAAAATAGAAGAAGCAGCCGAAAACTTGTCAATGTGTGACATCACCATAGAAACGGGCTGAATACCTGTGAATTTATATAATTATTTTTAATATCTATAGACCCATGTCATGGAATAAACAGGGCACAAATAAGGAAAATAGTGAAGGAGCCCATTATCATATGCAAATCACAATGATGTCACAAGTAGTGACATCACAAGAAGTGATGTCAGGCCCTTATAATAATTTTCACATGAAAGATCGACGGCCTGTTTTAAAAACAAAAAACAAGAAACATAAAATATTGTAAAAAGAAGTTTTTGGTATCAGTTTTTATACATCATGTGTTTTTCCCACTATCAGTTTGTAACTAAACTCGAAAATGACTGAAAGTGTAAATATTTTTAAACAGATATGTGGAACTTGTAAATTACATTTTTAAACAGTTTTCAGCTAATAAATCAAAAGTGCTTTTAATTTGTGTTTGTTTCCTGACATTCTTTATCCAGCCCCTAAGCCCCAAAGTGTTTCACATTTATAGTGTATTAAGCAATAGAGGGGCTGATTTCTCTGTTCCTCTGTTGCTCCACTCACACAAATAAATAAAGGGAACACTGCTACTGGGACAGACGGTTACAAACACTCTGAGGCCTGTGTCTGCAGATGCAATAAACAAAGTAACAATTCCCAGTCGCAGCCTAAGGAGCTATGTGGAACTAAGTCTCTTTTCTAGGTAATAGTGGGGGGACCTCATCAAACTGTGTCGACCCCCGACTTGTGCCGTGCTGATAAAGCAATAGTGAATTTTTGTAATTTACGAAGAATTGAAATGCGAGGAAGAGAAGAAGAGAGCGAGGTGCAGGATATATTAAAGAAAATGAAAAAAAGAGACACAAGACTTTACCCTGTTCTGTGTACAAGCATTTTACGTAAACAATTTGTACTGTGCCATGTGAACAGGCTGTCACCCCCCTTTGTATGTAAATGATCTTCTGTGACCATACACCCCAGGCTCCCATCTCTTCTAGCACGGGTGATAATGTGAGCACTTTAAGGTAATCACAAACTAGGACTATATTGAGAAACCATCGGCTTCATGGGTCACACAGCTGTGGTTTTGTAGTTCATTATTAGTTTTTTAAAATTTACTTTTATTTGCAGCAATTCTCCTGGTGACTTTTTCTCAGTATTACGCTTCAGGTCGCTCATAGCTCTCCATCAGTTAAACGTTAGGTTTGATGTAGGATTTGTTGTTAGTGTCCCTAGACCATGTCCCAATCCCTTTGCCCTCAATTTGTCAGCATGGGTTTTGTCCACACACTGGTCTAGGATGGACCTTCTCAAGGTAGAAGGCGCTGTAATAGGAATAATAAATCAGACATATATGAAATTGTATAACAACAAATGTGTGCCTTTCAGTTATCAGGCATCACCAGACTCACATCTACACATGTAATTGAGCATCAGACTAAAGTGACTCCTCCCTGTATAAATATGTGCCATCAGTATTCGGGCTGATGGTTCGCTTGATGCGCACAGCAAATACAATTTCTGGGAGTGTACGTATTGGCCTAAATTTTAATTGCTGAAATTTCATGCAGTGTCGCTGATGCACACAGCTTATAAGGTTTGTGCATATTGCGCACTGTAAGCAGATCACTGAAGATCACCCTTAAGTAGTAACTAGGTCAAAACATAGTACAAACATCATGCAAAATGTCACTGCCCCTCCCTTCTTTTTGACATCTCCCGGCGTTCCACCTCTCTCGTCTAAGAAGGTTTTCACACATTATGCTCATGTCTGTGGCACTTCCTTAAGTGCAGAGAGGGAAGCCTCATGGTTAATGTATTGTTTGGGCTCTGAGGGACAAGAATTCTTTGAACATCTTCCTGAACTCTCTGATAGTGACTGTGACACTCTTAATGAAAACGATATCTGCATCAAAAAGTTAGACTTGCGCCACCTCCCCAAAGTGAGTACTGTCCTTGAACGATATCACTTCGGGAGAAGAACGCAAAAGTAGGATGAGTCAGTGGAACAATACATTGCGCAAATTGGCTTCCACGTGCAATGTTGGTGCAGCTTTAGAGGGGCGCTTAAGAGATCAGTTTATGTTGGGATGCGCCCTTGACAAAACGAGACACGCCCTGTGGCAAAAAGACATGCCATCGCTTCAAGAAGTGCTGACGATAGCCAAAAGTCATGAGCATTCAAAAGCGTGTGTTGATATTATACGCAAAGACAGTTCAGGTGATAAAAAGGAGAACATTAATGTCAAAGTGCTAGTGAATAGATTTGTTAAACCCAAATCGAGCACCACTTTAAAGCCCTTTAACACAAAAAAATTGAGGGGAAGTGCTTCAGGTGTGGCAACTCTGGCCTTATGGCCAACTTTAACCCGTTGCGTGCATCGGACGGCCCCCGGCCATCTGACGTCACAGTGAGCATGTGCGGAGGATGGCCGGGGGCCTCTGAACTGCACCCACTTATTAATATGCCCGCACCTCGGTGAAATTCGCGCCGCAGTCAACAGGTTAAAGACTACCCAGGCTGGAAGGCCATGTGCAAAACTTGTGAGAGAAAAGGTCACGTCTCAAAAAGCTGCAGAACGGGTAATGAGCATAAAAAAGTCAGGGAAGTTGATCTTTAGGAAGAAGAATTGGAAGGAACCAATATTCTCCCAGTCACAGGGAATGCTAGTGATGGCCCTCAGGAGCTAGTTTTGATCAATGGTTCTCCAGTGAGCATGCTCTTCGACTCTGGGGCCAAGATAACTTTAGTTCCAAAAACATTTTATGAGCGTAATCTGCAGAGGTCTTTGCTGGTGAACTGGGTTTGTCTCAAAAACTATGTACATTGGATAAAGGTCAAATCTAACGCTGTTCCAAAAACAGTTAAGGTCAGGAATACACCTCTGTAAGTAAGAGAGAGCATGAAAGTTGAATTAGACAGTCTCTTAGCCAAGTGCATCATTCAAGAAGTTGAAGCAATGGAGTGGGTCACTCCTGTTGTTATGGCCTGCAAAGCCAATGGGGAGGCCAGGCTCTGTGTCAGCTCGAGGGAGCTCAACAAAGCAGTTATTGTTAATCATTACCCTTTACCTAACATAACTAAAATGATGTGTTCTGTTGAGGGGGTAAGGCATTTTTCTTCCTTGGACTTGACCTCCGCCTATCACCAGGCCAGCCTTCACTCCTCTTCAGAATATTCAGAATATTCACTCCTCTTCTCAGGACCTTACCTCATGTGTAACACCCTTTGGTACCTTTAGATTTGTAAAAATGCCTTTTGGACTATTTTTTGCAGCCTCATTTTTTCAGAAGGCGATTAAGGGCATTCTTGGAGGCCTTCAGGGTGTCAAGGTGTACCCAGATCATGTGCTCATCTTTGGTGTGGATCTTGAGGAGCATGACGGGGGCTGACGTCAGTATTGAACGAGTAAGTCGATGCTGACCTCATCCTTAGGGCTGACCAGTGCAAATTTGATGTCAAAGAAATAGACTACCTAGGGCATTTTGAGTCCGCTTCAGACATCAAATCCAAAGACTCATTGGTAAGCACCTTTTGTAATTTGCGCACCCCTTTGAACAAAGAAGAGTTTGTAAACTTTCTGGGCATAGCTGAATTTTAATAACAAGTTTGTTCCTAACTTTGCAGGCAAAAGTTCTTGTTTGAGGTCTCTCCTCCAGAAGGGAAGCACATTTGTTTGGTCCAAGTGCTGTGAGGAAGAGTTTGAGTGGATTAAGAAACATCTAAATGAAACACCTTTTCTAGAAAGTTTTGACCTCACAAAGGTATCTTATTTCATGACTGATGTCAGCTTGAAGGGGTTAGGAGCAGTTCTTTTGCAGAAGGTTGATGGGGAGGTGTTGGACCCGGCCTCGTGACGTGGTCCTGATAGAGCGCGCGAGGCCACCCGGCCAATAGTTTTCGCCGTTTTCCGGCTTCAGGGCCCATATACTTTCCAAATCACCATATACATCGATCGGGTGACTTCACAAGCTCTACCAGGTTGATGTGTGTGTGTTCCCTGCTACCAATTTTCGGTGCACCCGACTTACCATCCACCGATGCGGGTGCCTAATGACCACAATGAATCAGGGAGCTAGCTGTAAAGGAAAGGCAGCAAAATACAAACCCAACCAATAACATTCAAATACTGTTTAAATGACCACGGACAACTGGAAGTTTTAAAATGTTTATCTAAATTCAATATTTTCTTGCATGAGGTACAATAAAACAAGGCAATCAATAACCAAGATAACGTAAATCACATAAGCATGAAGAAATAATGACAGAGTAATCATCAAGGTACTAAATAAAATGTAGCGAGAAAATACTATGCAAGTCAGTATTATCTAGACAGGGATAGACTAAGTGTGGGTGACTATAGGAGAGTTTATAATGAATACCACGCTTCACTTAAGGTGAATGGGCCTTTGAACAATCTAGGCAACGAAGTTCTAGACCATATCAGGAAATGACACACTGCTATGCAAAATATAATTTCTAACAAATGAGAAGACATAGGAATAAACTTATGGAAAAATATAAATGACTTTCAATAGTTGCAGAAAGGCATGGAAAATATCACATATGCAATGTTGAACTTTATTAAAGCAAAAGTTAGAAATTCAGAAGGTGCAAGAATTTCAAGAGGTTCAGAGCAATATTTACCTAGAAAGGTGTGGAAAACCAAACCCTGGCCACGGGTCAGTTAAGGACAGGAAACCCTCAAGGAAGGATACCCCTCAAAGGACAGCAGGTGCAGAATGGACACCCAGGACAGGACAGGATACCCTCGGAATAGGAACCAGGACAGGACCCTCAGGACAGGACAGGACCGGAACCCACAGTTCGGAAGCAACGCCTGCGCTCCACCCGCTCTGCAGCTATCGATCAAGACCCCGATTGGGTTAGCGAACTCCCAGCTAAGTGCCTTGCCAGCACTTTAAGGTTCAGTAGAACCTTAGTCTATGGTCAAATTCGGACAGAGTACTCCGCAGCGCTCTGTATCTTCAGTCACCTATTGAGTGCGTTGGGTCAGTGACAGGTCAGCTAAACCAGACAAGTCGGACGGTTCACTAGGTGAACCCAGGGTAGATATACAGTTTGGGGACAGTGTACCACCCCCCAATGTTGCAAAGTGTCAGAATCCCTCAATTTCGATTGGTCCTAAGGTAGGGTTTGGGTAACACACCAATCACAATACACGAATTGAAGCCTTCATTAACATATTTGGGTACCGCCTAGCAGGTTTGGGGTTCCCATGAGAAGTTACACGGCAAACAATAGCGCAACATTACAATGTATCATATAAGGAGCCAAATTCGCTGTTCTCGCAGGGCAGAGGTGACTTTCTCAGGAGCATCTCGCCCGTCACTGCCAACTGGCGGTGTTCCATCTGTCAAGGTCCCTCGTGCTGCCGAATGTCGCACAGGCGCAGAAGGGACCTCCAATATGGCTCTCCTCTCACTCAGACCCCCATTTCCCGCGGTACATGAAAAGTAAGCGAAAACAAATTAATACATAATAATGTCATTATGAAAACACATCACAGGGTTTGTACTTTTAACTCATCATCAAGAAATAAACTTATTGCATCTAAATGTTAGCTACATTGACACGGACACAAGAGCAGTGGCACGAGCAGTACCACATGATAAGCACAGCTATGAATTACGCATGCGCATAACTTTCCCTCCACTTCTGCAGACGCGTCAGGACACGTGAGTGTGGCTGACGCATGCGCAGTAACTAAAATACAAGCGGCGGCCATTTTTAGGGACACGGATTAATTCATTAGAAATACACATAGGCAAGCTTCGGGAACTTTGCCTAAACAAAATAAAGGTTAGTAAAACATACATTTTTGTTCCCTTATTACACATAAACGAGGTTCTTGATTTCGGCAAGCCGCAAAATATGCGAAGCTTTGCTTCATCAATCCCCTCTTTGATGATATCTACTATCATCACAAATTATAATGGAACCAGATGCCAACTTTCTTTCACACTTTATAAAGTTCTATTTCTTCCAGCAACCGTTCTAACTTTTCTCTTTCAGTTTTAGCAGGGTGAGAAGTCTTCACCTTTTTGTATATCTGATCATTCACTTCCTCTAATTCAATCTCATCCACACTTCGTTTCACTCCTCTTGCATTTATCTCGTGCTTTTTGGTGCGCTTGCGGTATTTACAGCATAAGAAAATGGAAAGTATAATAAGACCTATAATACCAATTGGCATCAGAATTTTGAATAATAAGCTTTTACCTATGCTAGCAAGCCAATGACCTACATTTGAGAGACCATCTACCAGTCTCTTCCAGGCACTATCAACCTCGAGTGGTTTGAGTTCCTTTGCCAAATTAGTAATGTTTTTCACATATCTTTTGATCTGCACACTTTTATCCGGAATATAAGTGCAACAATGTTGCGCCTTCAACATCCGGCAGACTCCGCCCTCTTTCGCTAATAAGGTGTCAAGAGCAAGTCGATTTTGTAAAACCATTGATCTGATCGCAACCATTTCGGTATTGACCAGCAGAAACCCATGAGCTGTTTCAGTAGACAGCACATCTACTATAGTAGATAACTTGCAAATTCTGTGAGTATTCAGAACCACTCCCACTCCAGGTATCAGTGCACTGAAAATACTACCCATAATTTCACCTATACTTTCTCTTTTACTACGCACTAAGCCATTAGTATCTTCATTGCTTCCAGCTTTTCCATTCACATGGTATATTTTCGGGAAAACAATGCCAAAGTAGCAGCTTCCATACCAGTGATCCGGCAATTTGAAATAAGCCTTGTCCCCACAAATGTAATAAATTCCAGGAAACACAGGCTCTGACCCATTTTTGAAACCCCAACCTCCAATTACCTTGTAATTATGTTCGCATTCACTGGAACCAATGAAAACATTATTATAATAGCTAGTCTTCTCGCGGTGAAGACATAGCTTGCCTTTCTTTTCAAAATCCAGCAACAGAGCAGGACCCGCTCCACCAGATGAGGTGCCTTCCATGTTTTCTGCCCACTTTGGCTTTTTCTGACTTTCGTCATTAGCCTTCTTCTGAATTTTAATTCTCCTTTTCTCTGCCATGTTCAGGAACATCTTTTCCTGCTCACGCAAAGAACAAGTCAAGTTATCTCTGTGTGCGTCTGCTATGTCAATGTTCCCTATAGTCAGAAAGTAGTCTCCCATATATCTTATGGTGTCAGTTTTGGTATGTACAGGATTCAAGTTCCCACGTATAGGAAGTTCAGAAAAAATCACGTCATTGTTAGAGTAATAATACTGTAACGGTCCCCTTTTGTAAAATAAACTAGCTAAAATGCTACAGGAAATTCCATATGTCAATGGCAGATGATGGTATGTCACGCCTTCAGCCACAGAAGTAGGTAGCTTCATGCAGACATAGCAATCTTCAATTTCCATAGTCTCTACATAGTGTATTAACAAGTTTGCGAAAACATTTAAGTGTGTCTTGTTCTTAACTCCATGATAATGTAGTCCTCCCTCATCTGATGCTTCTAAGTTCTGTTTGGTTTGTCTCAAAGCTCTTTCATGTCTTTCTACACTCTGTGTTGTCAACTCCTCACTGTCAGTATTTACAGTTTCAGCAGGGACAATGTTAGTATCTTTACTTACAGCAAAGGGAATGAAAATTGTTAATCCTATCCAGATAACTATCAGTACTACTACACTACATATACACACCTTGCAACACGTCTTAAAACGGCTGCAACTAGGTCTACCATTCACTGTTGAATCAGACATTTTGGCTCAGAAGGAGTGTTCTCACCCCTCTTTTTGGCTTTTTACACAACTAGCTTACTTTGTGCAAATTCACGGTGGTTCGTCTTCCTCTTCAGCTGAGTACTCTGGGACAGGTTCCCCGTCGCTCACGTCAGTTATATCAAGATCTTCAAGTTCTTCCAAAACCAGTGTCCATTCAGGAGACTTGTACTTTTTGTTTTGTCTTTTTATTCGCTCACTCCTTCTTTTGGAAGAGTCTTCTTCTTGCTCTGCTATCCGAGCACTTCTTCTTGCCTCTGCACGTTTTTCTTCCACTGTCTTTATCCTAAGTCTCAATCTTTTTACAAACCTAGGCTCAAGGTTGTTTCTTTTCTTTAGTCTCTTAGTCGGTACTTGGACTTCACTTTCTTTTCTTATCTTTTTGTTCTCTCTATCTTGTGGTAATTCTTCTCCACTTTCTTCTCCTACTTCCCTTATCTGGCTAGTTCCAGGGCTAGCATCAAATTCTTCTGCCTGGTTGTTAATCTGGCCTTGTTCAGGGATATTCTGTTTTTGGCTTTCGATTGTCTTTATTTCTGTTTCTGTTTCCTGAACCCGTTCTTCTAACCCTCTCTGATCCTGTTCAAGCACTTCGATCTCTTGATTTTCTTCTGCTCGAACTATCACTCTTTTTCTAGTCTCTCCCTTATCTGCATCAGGTGTGCGCGGTGGTGTATCAAATACCTGCTCTGTCCCTGTCTGACCTTCTCCTTCCTCAGTTTTGATTTGAATCTCAAGCGGCTGAGGTTCTTCGCCTGTGCCTTGCTTTTCCTGACTAGTCCACTCTCTACCTTCACTAAGTCGTTCTCTTGTTCTGATAGGATCTTCAGTCAGATCAATCATCGGTATCCATTCTTCTGGCCATATGCTTGGCAGCTCGTCTTCAGCTACTCCTGGCTCAGTTTCCTGGACCTCTTCAGCAGGCTGGATTCTTGGCAGTTCGTAGTCAACTACTCCTGGGCCAACGTCTGCTGTTCCTGCAACCTGACTGGTGCTGGGCTGCTCGTTGTCAGTTGCTTCTGGTCTGGCTCCTTCAGGGTCCTCTGCTGGTTGCCCTTCTTCTTCAAATCCTTTGTCTGGCAATACCTTCTGGGTGTGTCCAGCGTGGATCCACTGAGGAACACCTGCGACCTTCACTGCAGTGGTTGTCACCAGGATTACTTGGCGTTTCTTTCCCCACCTTGGTGCCAGACAGCTTGATCGAGTGTGCTTCTTTATTTTGACCCAATCTCCTGGAACCAAGCTGTGGAGAGGAGTCGTTGGATTGAGGATGCCGTCGTCTCCAATCTGGCGAGAGATAGAACGCACTTGGTCACCCAATCTTCTGCAGTATTCAAGCACCAAATCATCAGTAATACTCAACAGTTTGCTTCCTGGCACCCATGCTTGTCTCATCACTCTTCCCATAATGATTTCATGGGGACTTAGGCCTGTCTTGCGGTCTGGAACACTTCTCAGTCCCATCAGGACCAGGGGCAGGGCCTTCACCCAGGTCATGCCAGTAGCATCTGTCAGCTTTGCTAGTCTGTTTTTGATAGTTCCATTTACTTGTTCCACTATTCCAGAAGCCTCTGGGTGGTATGCACAATGGAGTTTCTGCCTTATTCCAAAGGCCTTACAGAGTTCAGCCAGTATGTCATTCTGGAAATGTCCACCCTTATCTGATTCAATAATGCATGGTATTCCGAACCTAGGTATCAGTTCTTTTAGTAAACACTTCGCTACTGTCAGTGCGTCACTTTGAGGAGTAGGGTAAGCTTCTACCCATTTTGAAAATACGCAAACAATGACAAGGACATATCGTTTCCCTTCACAACGGGGCATGGTGATGAAATCAACCTGTATCCTTATAAAGGGACCCCCTGATCTCCCAATCTTGCTCAGTTCAACCATTGTCCTCTTGCCTGGGTTCATCTGTTGACATGACAGGCACCTCTGGCAGAGGGACTCTGCTACCTTCCTGAACTTTTTACTGTACCAAGTCTGTTGAAATACCAGAATCATGGCATCCCTACCAATGTGTGATCCTTCATGTATTAATCTAGCCATTGTGCCAAGCAAGTGTCGGGGTAACACAGGCATACCAGTTGGGCCCAAGATGACACCATCCACACGTCTCGGTCTACATCCATCCTCCTTCCATTTTTCTCTTTCTTGCCAAGGAGCCGACTCCTGCCACTCTCTCACCTCATCCCATGTAGGCACTTCCTCAAACACCTGAAGCTGGCAGCTGGTTCCTGGCCCCCCTCGTTTTGGATTTACAATATACCGATCTTTGGCACACCATTGAGCCACTCGATCAGCATAATCGTTTCCCAGTGATACTCTGTCCATGCTCCTTTGATGAGCGGTACATTTTACCACTGCCAGTTCTTTGGGCAACTGGATGGCCTCTAAAAGGTCATGAACAACTTTTGCATTCCGAATGGGAGTACCTGAGGAAGTCATGAATTCCCTCTGTAGCCATAATTGGCCAAAGTCATGCACAACGCCATAACAGTACTGACTGTCAGTATACACTGTTATGCGTAAGTCCTTCCCAATTTTGCAAGCCTTTATCATGGCTATCAATTCGGCTACTTGTGCAGACTTGATGTTATATAGATAACCTGCTTGTTCAATTTTTGTGAAAGACACTACTGCATAAGCAGCACTCAAGCCTCCTAATTCATGTCTTAGACAGGAACCATCCACAAATAGTTCTTTATCATGCTCAGGCAATGGTACTTCTTTTATGTCTGGGCGTGGCTTAGTACTGAACTCTGTCAGGTCAATACAATCATGTTCATCATCATCCCCACCTTCCATTTCCAAGGGGTCGGGGAGTAAGGTGGCAGGGTTCAGAATACCGCACCTAACAATGCTTACATTTGCTGCACCCACAAGAATCCTCTCGTATTTAGTCAGCCGACTAGGGGTGAGATACTGTGTTTTAGTTCTGGTCAATAGAATTACCACTCCATGTGAAACATATACGGTCACAGGATGTCCCATGACAATGGACTCACTCTGTTCCAAACTTGCACAGGTAGCAGCTACTGCTTTCAGACAGCCTGGTAACCCAGCAGCAACTGGGTCCAGTGTGGCAGAGAAATAAGCCAGAGGCCTTCTGGTCGTGCCATGTTCTTGAGTCAGGACAGACAATGCGCAATTATCGCGAGTGTCACAGAAAAGGGCAAACTCTTTGGAATAATCTGGCATTCCCAACGCAGGGGCTGTACACAGACAGTTTTTCAGTCTTGTGAAAGCCATTAGACTTTCATCGTCCCACTGTACAACATCTGGCATTCCTCTCGTGGTCATTTTTATCAAGGGCCTGGCTAAGGCTGCAAATCCCAGAATCCACTGCCTGCAGTACCCTAATACACCCAGGAACATTCTGACATCTTTTTGAGTACGGGGCAACTGCATTTTTTGAATTATTCTCACTCTTTCTGATGTGACTTTTCTGACACCCTTTTCTATTTGGTGTCCCAGATATTTTACAGATTTCGCACAGAACTGTAGTTTGTCAGGGGCTACTTTATGCCCTTTCTCACACAGATGATTTAGGAGGGCAATGGTGTCAACTACACAGTCCCGGTGACTTTTAGACGCCAGTAGAAGGTCGTCTATGTACTGCACTAACACAGAGTTCCCAGGTAAGATCAAAGTCTCTAGACATTTCTTCAAGATCTGATTAAAGATAGAGGGGCTCTCTGTATACCCCTGAGGGACCCTGTTCCAACAATACACGTGACCCTCGAAAGCAAATGAGAAAAGAAATTTGCTGTCGGGGTGCAGGGGTATCGAAAAGAATGCATGACACAAATCAATCACAGTGAACCATTCAGCATCCCAAGGAATCTGGTACAATATCACTGCAGGGTTTGGGACAATAGGGCAGCAAGGAACCACAATTTTGTTAACCTTTCTTAGGTCCTGCACTACCCTATACTTGCCACTAGGCTTTTTGATGCCCATAATCGGTGAGTTGCATGGGCTGCTCATCACTTCCTGTATGATGTTTCCTTCCAATAATTTTTGTATTTCCAGAGTGATACCTGCTTTCACTTCAGCATTCATTCGGTAGGGCCTAGTGTTAGGATATACTGCATTGTCCTTGATGGCTATTTGTATGGGGTCCACATCTTTCATCAACCCCACATCCTTTCCAGTGAAATCCCACACCTCTGGCTTTACAGCTTCCTGTAGTTCTTGGGGCAAGTCCTGCAGGGTCAATCTTTTAATTTCTGAGTCAGGTCTAAGCAACAATAATTTATAAATGCCGTCTTCATCTGGGGTCTGTATTTCAACACCTTTTGGTGTGCAAAAGATGGTACAGTTCATTTTGCACAGCAAATCACGTCCCAGTAGATTCACTGGACTGGTGTCACAGACGACAAATCTATGCATCTGTTTAAAATTTCCAATTGAAATCTCCATTGGTTCGGTAACAGGAGTACTAATCAATTGATTAGATACACCTACTACTTGGATATTTTCTCCCGAGAGGGGTAGGTTTGGAACGTCCACTGTTCTTACAGTAGAACGGGTAGCGCCAGTGTCCAACAGAAAGGTGACATCATTTCCGTCAACCTTTCCTTCAATATATGGTCCAGACTGGTCTACCGGCAAGGAAGCGCCAAGTACGCACTCCTCGTCCTCCCCTCTCAGGCCCCGTCAGTCCTGATCATTACAAAGGAAGGTATCATTCAGCAGATACTGCGAAGTTGCTGTATTTCTGTTCTCCCCGCTTTCCCAAACCTCTATCTCTTCATCTTCTGCCTGTCTTCCCCTGTATACCTGCTTGGGTGCTCGAGGCACCTGAACTGTTTTTACCTGGGGTTGAGTCTTTCTTGGTCTTTCTTTCTGCGTCTGTGGAGTTAAATCAGGAGTTTTCTCATTAACATCGACTAATTGGGGACACTCGTTTCGCCAGTGTCCAATTTCGCCGCACTGATGGCAGGGAAATTTTTTCATAGCCTCTTCCCTGCTAAATTTGGGCCGGGGCTTTCCTCCACCCCCTCCCCCAGGACCTTTGTTCTCAGCATTTTTAACCATGTTACTCAATTGTTTTTCCTGTTGTTCTGCGAGCTTCACCTGAGCCCACATAACCTTCTCCTTAAGGGCCTTTTTCTTTTCTGCCATCTCGTCCTCGCAGTACTTAGCGTACCGCAGGACCTCATCCATTTTCTTAGTATGCCAACAGATTTTATTATCTTTTATCCACTGACAAATTTCAGGTCTTAAACCATTTACAAACCTGTAAATAAAGTGCGTCATATCCTTCAGGTCGATGTTATCAATACCGCTGTATGTTTTAAATACCTGCAATAACCT
Organism: Lissotriton helveticus; assembly: GCF_964261635.1. NCBI lineage: Eukaryota > Metazoa > Chordata > Amphibia > Caudata > Salamandridae > Lissotriton > Lissotriton helveticus. Next base: position 3,583,758 of record NW_027611725.1, on the reverse strand, counting down.
CTCATAGAAGGAGTGCACTGTCTCGTCCCTTTCCTGGGTCGTCCTATCTATTTTTGTCCAATCAGTTTCCTTTGCGGGCACCTTTTCTTTCAAATGCTGAATTACCTGCTCATATTTTCGCATGACATCCTTTGATGGCTCTCCAGTTTCCTTGTTTCTGGGGTACTCCTCACTCGGCCAGTCTATGTTTATTTTACACTGGGTCCATAAATCTACTGGAACCACAATGTCGAAAAACCCATCCAGGTCTTTCCACAGACATTTCTGTACCTTCACGAACCTCTCCACTTGCCTGTACCAGTCAACTGGTTTCTCTCGTAATTTTGGAAAATCGTTCGTGAAGGACACAATATCCTGCCTAGACCAGGGGACATGCACATATTTACCTCCTGGAACTTCGCGCATGGGGCATAACTGCTCAGGTTTTTCTACCTCTCTTAAAGCAAACTCGGGAGTCACTTGTCGGGAGCGAACCTCTTCCCTCTTTTTCGCCCACCTGCTTCTCCATCTTTCCACATCTCCCCATTTCTGCAGTACCCCCATTAATTCTTTAATCTGCAACTTCTTCCCTGCCACATTCAGGTGTTCTATATCTTTGTCTGAGAAGTCTGCTCTGTACGGTTTCTGTAAGGGCTTGGATTTTGAGATATCTACCCCCATACTAACTGCTGTTTCGGTCAATTTTTCATGGAGCACTCTGGTGTTCCTAGTAAAGCTTTTACATATGAACGACAATTCTTCCTCAGAGTAGGTATTCAATCGATCCAACCCCACATTTCCTGCCATTAATTCTTCTATTTCGACCCTCAGCTTGTAGAGGTCTAAAGGTTTTGTTTGCGGAGTCTGCTTCTCTAATTCACGACTCCAACTCTCAATTTCATCCGGAGTTACCAGAGAGACATTCCTAGTACCTGTTGCTGTCTCTAATTTAATTTCTTTTGTATTAAAAGGGTTATGCCTCTGCTGTATTCCCTTTCCAGTCTGTTTGTTTGGTAATTCCAAGAACGCAACTTCAGACTCGCACTCACTGGACTGATCATCTATGATGATCGGTTCCTGTCTCGGGGTTGCCATGACTGGGGTCATAACTGGAGTAATCGGATTTCCCTGACCATTTCCGTATAACGGGACCACCGGTCCAATAGTTACTGGAATAGTCAATGCCTCAGGACTGGTATTTAACTGAGAAATTTTCTGAATTATTTCTGTTCTTTGTCTAGCTAGAGCCTCTTGCTCCTTTTCCACTAGTACCCTTCTTAAAGTTGTGTCATGTAATATCTGGGGGGTCAATGGAGGAGTAAAACTCGGGGCAGTAGGATGCGTTTCACTTGGTCCTCCCCCATAATTTGGTTTCGGGAATAAAGTTCCAGTGTTAAAGGACCTGCGCTCTTCCCCATATGGAGGTTGAACAAAAGGCAGTCCTGAATTCGATGGTTTCTCTTCGCTTTCATACAAGGGTCTGGGAAAAAAGGTTTTCGTACGTAAATATTTTTCTTCCTGGCTTGCGGGCACTTTGGGATATATATCCCTTGTTTCCGTCGGTTCGGGTTTTTCAGGATAGGGCAATACTTGACCACCCCCTCCCAGTCCCAGGGACCTGTCTTCTTCTTTTAGGAAGTGGCGTCGGGGAACATCTCCTACACTGGAAGGTCGGGTTCCCTCATTGTAAGGTGGCGGACTTCTGGTACAGATGTCATCTATTAGGTCATCATCTGAATCCCCCAGGGCCCCCCAATGCTTACATTTTTCAGTACTTTTCTCACCCGCTCCAACGTTATGACATGCCGGCATCATGGGAAACAGACCCTCAACAATCATGCTCTGTCTCCACTGTTTCATCCTTTTATCCCTGGACTCCTGTTTCTGCCTGGGGTACCACTTGGTCAAACCCTTGTCCATTCGGGGTCTTTCTCTTTCAAAAGCCTCAATCTCCCATTCCTCTAATGCCTCATACTGCGTTAGTCTTGGTCTGGGATGCAGTTCATTCATTCGGGTTCTTAAATTAAATAAGATCCTACCATTGAAAGTACCATCTAACGGAAAAGCCAATACTCCGTCATCTTTTGTGTACTTCACCCAATTCTCCAGCCACACACAGGTATTGTACCCTCGGTCAAACATCATGAATGAGGCGGGAGTATTGGGTGCTGGGACAAGAACACCTTCTCTAGATTTAATCGGTTTGTCCGTTTTAAAATAATTTTTCACCTTACTTACAAGGGACATTTTTCTCTTGGTTCCGTACATAATATCGTATCTATTAGCCTTCCACTGATCCCTTTCAAACCCTAGATGCCTTGGATCAGGTCGAGTCTCTGTAGTCTGCGAGTGCCACATACGACTTCTGCGCTAACTTTGTTTACAAACTACCTCCAATCAAAACGCGCTTCAGAAAATTCGTGCAACCAATGGGTGCACGACACAAAATAAGCTCCGCCAATGGGTGCGCGGCCCCTTCGTGAGACAGTTCCCACGCTCCGGCGCTCACCCCTCCTTTACAATTTCAGCTCCGCTACCCGCCCGCTGCTTCTACCAATCCCAGCGCGGCACAGAGTGACGTCAGAGGCGCTTCGCGACTGACTCCCTCCCTTCACAAGGTAACGGAAACTTTCTTTCTTTTAAAGTGCTCAGTGCTTGGTTATTTTACAACAAATACACATTCGCCACAGTGCTCAAGTGTCTAGACAGAGAAAGAATTCTTTTACTGCAAGTAAACTACTTCCATTTACTTTTCACTCGCTGCGGGCAGATCTCTTCCGCCTACCCTTCACTCTAGCATCGGTGAACCTGTTATTCCCCTAAACTCATCCACTTCTTTCCGGGATATATTCCGAGTTTAAGGTTTCTCAGCGGACCCCTCTGCTTTCACGCTAGCTCCGAGGAACCTGCTACTTTTCCGATGTGACCCTTACTAGGTTACGCCACTATGGGAATTTTGCCAATGAACCCCGTTACTGTCATTTATTCACACATGTATTCAGAAAACCCTAGTTAGTGCTTCCCGGTTATCCTAACCTGCACCTAACTTTCCTCGAACCTGTGACCTCAGGACAATGGATTCTATTCACCACTTGCCCTTTCAATTCCCCGGGGAGTTCGGACAACACTTAACGATTCGATTTACAAATGCATGGATTAGTACATATAACAATATAAGAACAAGAAAAAGGACAATACAAAAATTCATGAATTATTTTTTTTTACAAGATATTATTCGTGCGTATTCACAAGAGATTGATCAGGTCTCTTAGAACAGCCGCTCTTATAGCAGCATTAATATAATAGCAGCTTCCGACTTAACTAGTCCAACTAATCCCTGCCTTACTCTCAACTAGTCCCTAACCATCCTCTAGCTACCAGAAAACTGATAGAGCGCGCGAGGCCACCCGGCCAATAGTTTTCGCCGTTTTCCGGCTTCAGGGCCCATATACTTTCCAAATCACCATATACATCGATCGGGTGACTTCACGAGCTCTACCAGGTTGATGTGTGTGTGTTCCCTGCTACCAATTTTCGGTGCACCCGACTTACCATCCACCGATGCGGGTGCCTAATGACCACAATGAATCAGGGAGCTAGCTGTAAAGGAAAGGCAGCAAAATACAAACCCAACCAATAACATTCAAATACTGTTTAAATGACCACGGACAACTGGAAGTTTTAAAATGTTTATCTAAATTCAATATTTTCTTGCATGAGGTACAATAAAACAAGGCAATCAATAACCAAGATAACGTAAATCACATAAGCATGAAGAAATAATGACAGAGTAATCATCAAGGTACTAAATAAAATGTAGCGAGAAAATACTATGCAAGTCAGTATTATCTAGACAGGGATAGACTAAGTGTGGGTGACTATAGGAGAGTTTATAATGAATACCACGCTTCACTTAAGGTGAATGGGCCTTTGAACAATCTAGGCAACGAAGTTCTAGACCATATCAGGAAATGACACACTGCTATGCAAAATATAATTTCTAACAAATGAGAAGACATAGGAATAAACTTATGGAAAAATATAAATGACTTTCAATAGTTGCAGAAAGGCATGGAAAATATCACATATGCAATGTTGAACTTTATTAAAGCAAAAGTTAGAAATTCAGAAGGTGCAAGAATTTCAAGAGGTTCAGAGCAATATTTACCTAGAAAGGTGTGGAAAACCAAACCCTGGCCACGGGTCAGTTAAGGACAGGAAACCCTCAAGGAAGGATACCCCTCAAAGGACAGCAGGTGCAGAATGGACACCCAGGACAGGACAGGATACCCTCGGAATAGGAACCAGGACAGGACCCTCAGGACAGGACAGGACCGGAACCCACAGTTCGGAAGCAACGCCTGCGCTCCACCCGCTCTGCAGCTATCGATCAAGACCCCGATTGGGTTAGCGAACTCCCAGCTAAGTGCCTTGCCAGCACTTTAAGGTTCAGTAGAACCTTAGTCTATGGTCAAATTCGGACAGAGTACTCCGCAGCGCTCTGTATCTTCAGTCACCTATTGAGTGCGTTGGGTCAGTGACAGGTCAGCTAAACCAGACAAGTCGGACGGTTCACTAGGTGAACCCAGGGTAGATATACAGTTTGGGGACAGTGTACCACCCCCCAATGTTGCAAAGTGTCAGAATCCCTCAATTTCGATTGGTCCTAAGGTAGGGTTTGGGTAACACACCAATCACAATACACGAATTGAAGCCTTCATTAACATATTTGGGTACCGCCTAGCAGGTTTGGGGTTCCCATGAGAAGTTACACGGCAAACAATAGCGCAACATTACAATGTATCATATAAGGAGCCACATTCGCTGTTCTCGCAGGGCAGAGGTGACTTTCTCAGGAGCATCTCGCCCGTCACTGCCAACTGGCGGTGTTCCATCTGTCAAGGTCCCTCGTGCTGCCGAATGTCGCACAGGCGCAGAAGGGACCTCCAATATGGCTCTCCTCTCACTCAGACCCCCATTTCCCGCGGTACATGAAAAGTAAGCGAAAACAAATTAATACATAATAATGTCATTATGAAAACACATCACAGGGTTTGTACTTTTAACTCATCATCAAGAAATAAACTTATTGCATCTAAATGTTAGCTACATTGACACGGACACAAGAGCAGTGGCACGAGCAGTACCACATGATAAGCACAGCTATGAATTACGCATGCGCATAACTTTCCCTCCACTTCTGCAGACGCGTCAGGACACGTGAGTGTGGCTGACGCATGCGCAGTAACTAAAATACAAGCGGCGGCCATTTTTAGGGACACGGATTAATTCATTAGAAATACACATAGGCAAGCTTCGGGAACTTTGCCTAAACAAAATAAAGGTTAGTAAAACATACATTTTTGTTACCTTATTACACATAAACGAGGTTCTTGATTTCGGCAAGCCGCAAAATATGCGAAGCTTTGCTTCATCAGTCCGACCCCTCCCGCATGGCGGGCTCGGGACAACATCGGCCCTCCATCGGCCCGCTGTCGCTCCCCTGGCACTACCCTCAACGAACTCTCGACGAGAGCAGCCACCCTGGCAACCCAAGGCTCTCCTCCCTGGAACCCGGCGAACCCTACTCGCCACAACTCTTCAGGCCCGACTCCATCTTGGGCCCATCACGTCCCGAGCACGTGGCCTCGGCCCGACCCCGGCCACGGCCCCAGCGAAGCCCCGACATCGAGCCACCAAGATCCACCCAGGTGGTAGAGTGGCCACTCGACGGATCTAAGAGGAGGGGAGTTTCGATGGCCCTCCAGCCGTCCCCGGACACCTGGTATCGATCGCCCTCCGGCCTTCCTGGGCACTGGCTCCACCCCCCTGCTGGGTGTCTGGACACCCTCATCCCGGCCCCTCGGATCCCCCAGGTGCGAGGTTCCGGACATCAAAGGACTCCAGTCCTATATCTGGGCTAGCCCTGGATTAGGACGCCAGTTGTATCTGGAGTCGAAGCCCTGCTGACCCCGTCACGGCTGATCCTGATCAGAACTCTTGTACTTGGAACCATCCTCGGAGCCCTGCTGACGCTGTCGCAGCTCTACTATGCTGAACCATCTTTGGAGCCCTGCTGACACTGTCGCGGCCCGACTACGCTGAACCATCCTCGGAGCCCTGCTGACGCTGTCGCGGCCCGACTACGCTGAACCATCCTTGGAGCCCTGCTGACGCTGTTGCGGCCCAACTACGCTGAACCATCCTCGGAGCCCTGCTGACGCTGTCGCTGCCCGACTACGCTGAACCATCCTCGGAGCCCTACTGACGCTGTTGCGGCTCCTTACACCCCCCAGCTCAAGGATTGAGAGCTGTGCGCCGGGTATCCTAGTACCCGTCGGTACCGAGACTGTCCCGCTACCCCATTTACCTGATACCAAGACTTTGAGGGTCCCTCGATCCCTTTGTACATATTGCTGCGAGAACTTGCCTTTATTCTCTTTATAAAGACTCTTAAGAATCTACTCTCCTGTGGTGTCCCTTTGTAGTGGTGTGATTGCTCGTCTGCTACGATTAGAAGAGAGGAGCCTCGCCAAGGAGGTCTCTCGACGGCGCTCGGCCTATTCCATAAGGATTGGTGGGTATCAGGGTGGTCAGTCCGACATCTTCTGTCGTCCCTGGGATCGCTTTTCTAACATTGGTGGCAGGCGACGGGATCCTAGCCGACGCAAATCGTGCAGCGAGTAACTCGCCCACTACTAACAGAGACCCACAGCAACCATGAGTACTAAAGAAGCCGGAACGACCCCACAGTTCCAAAAGGAACTATTGGAGGAGTACACCCATAAAGAACTCAAACAATTTTGCAAAGACTTAGGTGTTGCTACCACCGGACTAAGCACCAAAGAGGATTTTAAGGAAGCGCTGCAAACATGGGTGGAGGCCGGAGCGACACCACCCCAAACCGAAGATGACACTGTTCCAGAAGTGCCCCTGGGAACCATAACAGCCCCAGCGAAAGAAACAACCGCCAACCGAGACACGGGCCTCTCCCCCGAAGACGCCCAAGATCGAGAGAGAAGTCGGCTCCATGAGTTGGAGCTCGCCCGACTCCGGCTGGACGGAGAACTCCAACTAGCAGAAAAGAAAATGGCCATCGAGCAACTCCGGCTGCAAGGAGACCTGGAGGAGAGACGGAGGCAGAGAGAATTGGAAGAAAAGAAACTCACATTCGAGCACGAGCGTGGCCTCAAAGAAATGGAGATCAAGGCCAAAAGCGAAGAAGCTGGTGCCGCTGTGAACTGAAGCCCCCCACCTTCTACCGACACAAAGGGCCACATTCCCAAGGATGTCGTCAAGGAGTACTATAAAAATGACGACATCCAGCAGTGGTTTAAGGCCTACGAAGTCGCCATGACCGCGCACCACATACCCCGAAAAGATTGGGGTGCCGGCTTATGGGGAAAGTTCGTCAGCGAAGGAAGAGACACCTTGCTGGAACTGGCCGACGACGTGATGTCCTCCTATGATCACATGAAGGACGCCCTGTTCACCCGCTATGGTCTCACTCCTGAGATGTACTGGCAGAGATTCCGAGACTGTAAAAAGATCCCCGGTACCACATGGGTGGAGTACGTAAACTTTTATAGCCGGGCCCTGGAAGGGTGGATCAAGGGCAGCAAAGTGACCACCTATGAGCAGCTGTTCAACCTCATCATATGGGAACACCTCTCCAACAACTGCTTCGTCGAACTCCGACAGCACCTACTCGACAGCAAGCTGACCGAGCCACGGAAACTAGCTGTCGAGGCCGATTGATGGGTGAGCACCCGGGTCCACCGGACCCCAAAAGGAGAATCTGGACGGAACCCCCAGGGGCACCCCCGCCAACGAGGCAGCGGAGGAGGCCAGAACAGGAGCCGAGACCTTCCGTCTGCGGCCCCCCGGAGTCCGCCCCGGGGATCGCCACCGAACAACACTTCGCCATCCCTGACCCGAAGAGGGGCCCCCCCAGCCCGGCCGGGGCCCCGCCCAAACGTTACCTGCCACAGATGCCAGCGGCCAGGTCACTTTGCCCGTGACCCCCACTGTCCAATGAACCAGGGTACCGGCACCACCGGACCTCCGACTCGCCAGATCGCGGCCGCCGCCATGGGGGAAGGAGGGGAAGAAGAAGAAGAAGAGGCCTACCACGAGGACCAGACTGAGTGGGAGCCGGCCGCCATGGCCCTAGTCTGTCTGGGCGAAAGAGACATGGTCCCCCGGGCCCCACTCCCGAGCAACACCCAAAAATACCGTCAGTGGGTCAATATTAATGGGCGACGGGCCGAAGCACTCCGTGACACTGGAGCCAGTGTGACAGCCGTCCGCTGCCACTTAGTGACTCCCGAACAGATCCTACCGAATGTACTCTGCCCCGTGCTGGCCGCCGACAATTCCGAGACCCGGTGCCAGATGGCCCGAATCCCCTTCGAGTGGGGAGAGGTGTCGGGCACGCTAAAGGTGACCGTCCGGGCCGACGCCCCCGTGGACTGCCTCCTCGGAAACGACCTCGAGAGTTCCCCCTGGGCCCAAGTCGAGAGGAGAGAACACCTGGGGATGTTGGGACTACCCGAGTGGGTCTGCGCGACCACCCGATCCATGGCAGCCCGGGCCCCGGCGGCGACCGAGGCCGCCCCGACAGAAGAATGGGAGTGGCCCGCGCCGCCGCCTCCCGCCGTCGATGAAGAAACTGACCCCGAGTCCGCGCCACCGGAGCCCCACCGCGACGACACCACCGAGCTCGGTGACATCCCCGAACTAGCCCAATGGTGCCAGGAAGGTGGTCCCACCCAAGAACGATTCCGGCAGGAACAGAAGGCCTGCCCCTCCCTCGAAGGTATCTGGCAGCAAGCCACAGCTCAAGCCGCCGGGGACACATTGGGGACCCACTGGGTCGACTGGGACCACGACCTCCTATACAGCGAGCAGAAAATTGCCGAACTGGGGGCCAGCCGAGTGTTGGTGGTCCCCCTACGATTCAGAGACTTCCTCTTAAACTTGGCACACGACGTGCCCCTCGCCGGGCACCTGGGACAGAACAAAACCTACAGCTGCCTGGTGACCCATTTTTACTGGCCAAAAATGCGCAATGATGTGCACAATCACTGCAGAACCTGTCCGACCTGTCAAGCCAGCGGGAAGAGCGGGGGAAAAGTCAAGGCCCCGCTCCAACCCTTTCCCGTGGTAACCACCCCCTTCGAGCGGGTGGGGATCGATATAGTGGGGCCCCTGGACTCCCGCACCTCTCAGGGACACCGCTTCATCCTCGTCCTGGTGGACCATGCCACCCGCTACCCAGAAGCCATCCCCCTCCAGACCATAACGGCCCCCGTGGTGGGCCGGGCCCTGATGGGGATCTTCTCCAGAGTCGGATTCCCCGGAGAGGTCGTGAGTGATCGGGGCACTAACTTTATATCCAAATATATGCGGTCCCTGTGGCAACAGTGCGGGGTCACATATAAGTTCACCACCCCATATAGCCCCCAAGGGAATGGACTTGTGGAGCGGTTTAACCGAACACTTAAGGGGATGATCAAGGGCCTAGAAGAGCCCCTATGCCGCAAATGGGACGTCCTGCTGCCCTGCCTCCTGTTCTCTTATTGGGAGGTGCCCCAGAAGTCCCTGGGGTTCAGCCCCTTTGAACTATTGTACGGACACCCTGTCCGAGGTCCCCTCAGCCTGTTCAAAGAAGGCTGGGAGACTACAGTCCGAGATGCTCCACCCGATGTCTACCGGTACCTCCTGACCCTCCGCAACCAGACTCGGAAGTTACGGGAACTTGCCGAGGCCAAACTTGAGGGCAGTCAGGAGGAAATGAAACGCTGGTATGACCAGAACGCCTCGTCCATCGAGTTCGAGCCGGGTCAGCAGGTCTGTGTCATGTCCCCGGTCGAACCTTGTGCCCTCCAGGACAAATGGACGGGGCCCTTCAAGGTGGTGGAGCGCAAGAGCCCCGTCACCTATTTGGTGGACATGGAGTCCCCCAGGAACCCCCTCTGGGTTCTGCACGCCAACCGGCTCAAGCCTCACTTTGCCCGCACAGAGCTGAGTCTGCTGTTGGCTACGGATGACGGAGCCGAAGACGACTCCGAGCCCCTGCCCGACCTCCTGAAGTGCTCTGAAAAAGACGGCTCAGTCGAGGGAATACTCCTCTCCTCCGCCCTGACCCCCGAACAGCACCAGGACTGCCGAAAGCTGCTGGGGCAATTTGCGGACATGTTTTCACTCACTCCTGGGGTCACCCAGTCGTGTGTCCACGATGTCGACACCGGGGACAGCACGCCCGTGCGACACCGGGCTTTCCGGTTCCAGACCGAGTTCGGGCCTGCATCCAGTCCGAAGTTGCCAAGATGCTAGCCCTGGGGGTGGTCGAGCCCTCAGACAGTCCCTGGGCCAGTCCAGTTGTCCTGGTCCCTAAAGCCGCCGCCCCCGGCACCCCCCCGGAACTCCGGTTTTGTGTCGACTACCGGGGGCTGAATGGCGTCACCAGGACCGACGCCCATCCCATCCCCCGGGCCGATGAACTGATTGATCGCCTGGGGGCCGCCAGGTACCTCAGCACCTTCGACCTCACGGCCGGGTATTGGCAGATCGGCCTCACCCCTGGTGCCCAAGAGCGATCTGCCTTCTCGACCCCCGATGGCCACTTCCATTTCAAGGTGATGCCCTTCGGAATGAAAAACCCTCCAGCCACCTTCCAGAGACTGGTAGATAGAGTGCTGGCGGGGCTAGAAGAGTTCAGTGCCGCATATCTGGATGATATCGCGGTTTACAGCCTCCACTGGGACGAGCACCTGACGCACCTCTGGGAGGTCCGGACGGCCCTCCGACGGGCCGGACTGACAATAAAAGCCAGCAAGTGCCAGATAGGCCAAGGGTCTGTGACCTATCTGGGGCACCAAGTAGGGAGCGGCCAGGTGGCTCCCCTCCAACCAAAAGATTGACGCCATCGTGGCCTGGGAGCCCCCGGTCACCCAGACAGTAGTCCGAGCCTTCCTGGGTCTCACGGGATATTACCGGCGCTTCATAAAAGACTATGGGAGCATTTTGGGGCCCCTCACTGAACTGACATCCAAAAGGCAACCCCAGAAGGTGCACTGGACCCCCGAGTGTCAAACAGCCTTTGAGGCTCTGAAAGCTGCCATGTGCACCGCCCCTGTGCTCCAAGCCCCCGACTACAGCCGAGAGTTTGTGGTCCAAACCGACGCCTCGGAGCACGGCATTGGGGCGGTCCTATCGCAAGTTAACCCCGAGGGAGTTGACCGTCCTGTGGCCTTCATCAGTCGGCGCCTGCTGGCTAGAGAACAACGATGGAGCACCATCGAGAGAGAAGCCTTCGCCGTCGTGTGGGCCCTAAAGAAACTCCAGCCCTACCTCTTCGGCACCCACTTCCGGGTACAGACCGACCACCGGCCCCTGCGGTGGCTGATGCAGATGCGGGGCGAGAACCCGAAGCTGTTGCGATGGTCCATCTCCCTCCAAGGGATGGACTTCATTGTGGAGCATCGCCCTGGCAACGACCACGCCAATGCTGATGGCCTGTCCCGCTTCTTCCACCTCGGCGAGGAGAACCCCCAAGAAGATGGGTGACTCTCCCTGCCTTCAGCTGGAGGGGACGTGTGTTGGACCCGGCCTCGTGGCGTGGTCTGACCCCTCCCGCATGGCGGGCCCGGGACGACATCGGCCCTCCATCAACCCGCTGTCGCCCCCCTGGCACTACCCTCCACGAACTCTCGACGTGAGCAGCCAACCTGGCAGCCCACGGCTCTCCCCCCTGGAACCCGGCAAACCCTACTCGCCCCAACTCTTCAGGCCCGACTCCATCTTGGGCCCATCACGTCCCGAGCACGTGGCATCGGCCCGACCCCGGTCACGGCCCCAGCGAAGCCCCGACATTGAGGCACCAAGATCCACCCAGGTGGTAGAGTAGCCACTCGACGGATCTAAGAGGAGGGGAGTTTCGATGGCCCTCCAGCCGTCCCCGGACGCCTGGTATCGATTGCTCTCCGGGCTCCCTGGGCGCTGGCTCCACCCCCCTTCTGGGTGTCTGGACACCCTCATCCCAGTCCTATATCTGGGCTAGCCCTGGATTAGGACGCCAGTTGTATCTGGAGTCGAAGCCCTGCTGACCTTGTCGCGGCTGATCCTGATCAGAACTCTTGTACCTGGAACCATTCTCGGAGCCCTGCTGACGCTGACGCGGCCCGACTACGCTGAACCATCCTCGGAGCCCTGCTGACGCTGTCGCGGCCCGACTACGCTGAACCATCCTCGGAGCCCTGCTGACGCTGTCGCGGCCCGACTACACTGAACCATCCTCGGAGCCCTGCTGACGCTGTCGCGGCCCAACTACGCTGAACCATCCTCGAAGCCCTGCTGACGCTGTTGCGGCCCGACTACGCTGAACCGTCCTCGGAGCCCTGCTGACGCTGTCACGGCTCCTTGCACCCCCCAGCTCAAGGATTGAGAGCTGTGCGCCGGGTATCCTAGTACCCGTCGGTACCGAGACTGTCCCGCTACCCCATTTACCTGATACCAAGACTTTGAGGGTCCCTCGATCCCTTTGTACATATTGCTGCGAGAACTTGCCTTTATTCTCTATATAAAGACTCTTAAGAATCTACTCTCGTGTGGTGTCCCTTTGTAGTGGTGTGATTGCTCGTCTGCTACGATTAGAAGAGAGGAGCCTCGCCAAGGAGGCCTCTCGACGGCGCTCGGCCTATTCCATAAGGATTGGTCGGTCTCGGGGTGGTCAGTCAGACATCTTCTGTCTCCCCTGGGATCGCCTTTCTAACATTTCAAGGTGTACCCAGATGATGTGCTCATCTTTGGTATGGATCTTGAGGAGCATGACGGGGGGCTGACGTCAGTATTGAACAAGTAAGTCGATGCTGACCTCAGCCTTAGGGCTGACCAGTGCAAATTTGATGTCAAAGAAATAGACTACCTAGGGCATTTTGAGTCCGCTTCAGGCATCAAATCCAAAGACTCATTGGTAAGCACCTTTTGTAATTTGCGCACCCCTTTGAACAAAGAAGAGTTTGTAAACTTTCTGGGCATAGCTGAATTTTTATAACAAGTTTGTTCCTAACTTTGCAGGCAAAAGTTCTTGTTTGAGGTCTCTCTTCCTGAAGGGAAGCACATTTGTTTGGTCCAAGTGCTGTGAGGAAGAGTTTGAGTGGATTAAGAAACCTTTTCTTAAAAGTTTTGACCTCACAAAGGTATCTTATCTCATGACTGATGTCAGCTTGAAGGGGTTAGGAGCAGTTCATTTGCAGAAGGTTGATGGGGAGGTTAAAACGATTCTTTTCGTCTCTAGGCCATTGAGGGGTGCTGAATGCAACTGTTCTGTTGTAGAGAAAGAAGCTCTGGGTGTTTTCTGGGCGGTGCTCAAGCTGAAAAAGGTTTTGAGGGGGAAAAGGTGCAGAATTCTTACTAATCACAAACCTCTTAAGGAGGTCTTCTCCAAGAAAGGCATTGTTAGAATTGGGGGTCTCTAGTTAGCACAGGTAGATACTTGTGAGAAATAGGGACCCTCTCCTCTAGTCAGGGTAAGGAGGTACCACTCCTAAAATAACCTCTGCTCACCCCCTTGGTAGCATGGCATGAGCAGCAAGGCTTTATCTCAGAGGCGTAAGTTAAGCATTTGTGACCACATACAGTAACCCAGTGACAACACTACAAGTGGACACCACACAAGGTTTTATATAAAAAATAAGTATATTTTCTATAGATTTACCACAAGACCAATAAACGACAAAAAGAATACACAGTAATATTAGATTTCAAGAGTTCTTGTTAAAAGGCTTAAATCAAGGTACTGTGCAAGTCGGTAGCCTGGTCCGGCTACAGCGTTGTTGAAAATAACACAGAGTCTAGCAATCCAGCAGACCGCGTCGATACGGGCCCACTCAAGTGTCAACAGACTCAGTCAAAGTACCTTTTACTTGATGCGGCCGGCACAGACGTGCGAGCCGGTCTCGTTCTTCATCGTGGTGCAGAAAAGAAAGCATTACAGGACACATTGTCCCTCAATGCGGTGCAGGCAGCGGCCTGTTTACGGAGTCGGTGGATCCAAGGCGTGCGTTGCAGGGCGAGAAGGTGCTTCGTTGCGGTGCTTCCAGCTTGCGGTGCGGTGACCGCGCCGGAGTTCGGGAGCGAGTGTCGATCAGTCCGGACAGTGGTGCGAGTGTGAGGCGGTGCCCAACTCCGGTGCTTTCACAGGACTCAGAGTCAGCAGCAGTGAACGCGTTGGTCAGACCAGTACGAATCGGTGTAGCAAGGAGTTGCACGTCGGGGTGTCCTTCCAGTCGCAGTGCAGGCAACGGCTCGGTGAAGGCGTCAAGACGGAGTCGGTGAGCTCAGAGCTTGCGTTGTTCGAGGCGGACGTTGCTTGATGCGGTGCCTACAGGACACCGGGCCGGTCTTGAGAGTGGGTCACAGCTCCCTGCCTCTGTAGCCACTGAAACAGCATTTCCAGCAGCAATTCACAAAGGCTGGTGAAGTTCACTGGTCCTGGGACTTCAGTCAGGGGGCAAGCTCTCTTCCAGGCCCTTGGAGATCTTTAGCACAAGTTGAAAATAAAGTCCACAAAGTTCTTTCTCCTCTCTTTGGCAGTCAGGCAACACCTGTAGGCCAATCCCCCAAGCAGCACTTCAGCTTGGGAATAGTCTCTCCTCTGTTTCTTCAGGATCCTCTCCTCAGCAGAGGTTTCGTCTTGTAAGTCCAGAAGTGATCTAATTTCATGGGATCAGGGTCCCAAAATTTATACCCCGAAATCATTTGTTCTCTGAGGGGAGAGGGGCCTGTGCCTAGGCCAAACCAGTTCTGAAGCACTCTGTTTACCAGTGAAAAAATATGAGAGAGGACCCCACAAGTTCCAGGGAACAGGGTACTATTAACATTGAAAGTCAAAGGGCCATCCCTGGAAACATTTTATACAAGAGAGCCACTACCGGAGTGTTGTGCTCTTGTTTTACTCATTCACCCCACACACTGAGTAACTCATCTAAATCACTGGTCACTGACCAGAATACAACGTTTACAATCTATTTTTATTAAAAATGTACTCATACAAAAATCAGTAAGAATTTCTACTGACAACATCAGATTAAAAATCATCTCATAGTGTAAACAAATTTACTGTTTAAAAAACCAAGCATAATACAAATACTAATGTCTAACATATTAAAAAAGACAACAATTCATGTATATGTGACATAAAACAATTTTCAACATAAAAATTGAAAGGCGAAGTACATAGATCACAATCCGCAAAGGTAAACACACATTATATTATCAATCAAAAGCAAAAGAACATAGAACATAACCCCCTTGTTTCAATAAAGCACTTGATGCTGCTACCGATTAATTGATCCAAAGACCTTAGTCTAGATACAAAGGGATTTCCTGTATTGTTAGTGTTGTATCTCTGGAATCCCCTAGGTTTTAATGAATTCAATACGGAAAAAATGCGTCGACGTGTTTCGGTGTTGTAGCCCGTAGATATGGTCACACCTTCATCAGGACAGTATGTATGTAAGGGGTCATCAGGTTCGAGCGACCGTTTCCTTTCTGTGTGTTAAAAAAGCATCAATGTGGTCTTGTGGACCCATGGGGTGGGGGCCAGGGCCAGTAGGGCAGAGCGGAAATGCCTGGTGGGTGTGTGGAAGGGGAGGCGGTGGTTAAGGAGCCTTCACCTGTGAACTGCTTCCTCTGTTCCATATCCCAGGTTGCCTATTCAAAATGGACGGAGCATCTGAATCAATCAAACACTCAAGGTGTTTGATTGATTCAGATGCTCCGTCCATCACCACCCCCTTTTGTACCGCTTTTGGCCGCGATAAGTGTGGCAGGGTATGCTCAGACGTGAGTCCCTTGCTCACTTTGCCACTGGATTCAAGCAAGCCGGGCTGAAGACGGCTGTAATGCCAGAAACCGGTGCTCGGAAGCTTGTTTCCGGTCCAGGAAAGACATGGCTTGGCAGTTCCGGCTGGACTGTTCCCATGAGGCACAGGGTCAGACTGATTTGCATATAGCCATGTCTGAACTGGGGTGGCAGAGTGGGCTAAAGAACGGTGATGGATTAAACCTGATCTTTTGACTGGGTGAGAGTGTTTGATTGATTCAGATGCTCTGTCCATCACCACCCCCTTTTGTACCGGATTTATCAAAAAGGCTTGAATCTTCTTCTCCTGAAAGAACTTAATCATTTCCCTCAGTCTCCATCGTCTTTCTACGGTTGTGTGACAATAGTCCGGGCGGAAGAAGAATGATACCCCTTCGCTGGTTCTCTTTGCATCCGGTCTAGCCTTTTCTGCGATTGCCTGCCTCCGAACAAAATTCCCCAGAAAAATTAAAATTGCCCTGGGCTTGTCCCCTTCCCTCGCACTTCTTCGTATTTTAAAAGGAGTACGGTGTGCTCCCTGTATTTCTCCGGACCAGATCCAGCTGGAGAGCTCTCGAAATGACTGCTCAAAGAGCTTGATGATATACGCTCTGACGTCTGATCCTTCCACCCCCTCAGGTATTCCCAGGATCCTAAGGTTGTTACGCCTGAGCCTGTTCTCCATATCTTCAAGCTTCCACTGTATGTCTGCTACCTGAGAACAGTGAGCATCGACCTTGCTCGTCGCATCCGCGACCTCGGCTTCCGTTGATACCACTCTCTCCTCAAGGTTTGATACTCTGTCCGTGGTATTGGAGCAGGCCTTAGATAACTTTCTGACAACGCCCTGCATCTTCCTCATTGCAGATTTACGATTGTCCTTGCGTGTATCTTCCCTATGTGCGATGATTTCTTGATGGATTATCTCCAGGAGGGAAATTTGGGATGATTCCACAGAGGGGCTTCCCTGCAATGGCATAGCGGATGAGTGATCCCAACTCATCTCTCATTGAGGATGATCTTGCCCCTTTAATGCAGTCAAAGACCTAACTGCTGTTGATGGAAGTTCTTGCTCGGGGTCACTGTCAGATTCCAGATTGCTGTCCCCCAAATAAGTAGGTGGCACAATCAGTGCTACAGACTCACAAGTATCATTTAATTTTCAGGTCCTGGGCACCTGTACCACATTTACTTATATGTAAATTAAATATGCCAATTGGGTACATGCCAATGTTACCATGTTTTAGGGAAGGAGCACAAGCACTTTAGCACTGGGTAGCAGTGGTAAAGTGCCCAGAGTCCTAAGGCCAGCAAAAACAAAGTCAGCAAAAACAGGAGGTCTGAAGGCAAAAAGTCAGGGGAAACCACGCCAAGGATGCCTGGTCTAACAGTGTTCTACATTTCTGTAGTGTTCTATCCACAGGGAGTGCCTTCCAGTGTGTGGGTCCAACAAGATGGAAGAAATGAAATCTTGTCAGTACACAGGGCAGGTTTGGTGTGGGCAAGAGGTGACTGATTGATCTTAGATTGCATGAGGGAATGCTTGGACAGAGAATGTGAAAGGTGACCCGGGGTAGTCCTGCAAATAGCACTGAAGTGGCTGTAATGCATTGGGCCATCTACGTTCCTTAAAGGCTTGTACAGCATGAGGTGGAAAAAGCGTATGGCCTTTGAGGCAACTGCACATTGCCTTCCGTCATGTACAGCATGAGGTAGGAGCAGGGCCTAGCTTTTGTCTCTACTACACATTACCTTCCGTCTGAGGAAAACGTGTAATATTTTACTTGGCATAAGCAACAGCCATTTTGGCTGTGGTGTCCATTTAATTTCCTTCGTAATTCTCCCGTCCTCTGCTGCTCATCTTTTTCTGCCTGTGCTATCTATTTCAGTTGACTTCCTGACTCAGCTAAAAGCAATGTACATGCTGAGAGTTTGTAGCTGCCAGAGCACCTGGTTTCAGATGTTAACTGTCAATCATGTCTTGCTGCCATAAGCACTCCTGCTCCCCCTCCCACTTTGCTGACCTTGTGGTTTTTCAACTGTTGTTGTTTGCTGATAACTTTCTAAAACTTGTTCTTCATATTTCTGTTCACTACAGTATACCTGTATAAAAAGAGCTGTGTTCTGTGAATTCAGTGTACTACCTCAGGCATCACTTGAGAGTGCTGTGTGGATGTGGTCCCACTCATGAGTGATTAATAACCTTGTTACTTATTTCCAACTCCAGTGCTGATCTCTGTTTTGTTGGTCTTTGAACCCATAGAAAAAAGGGTGACCCTGCACCAGTGTACCGCTAAAAAGGTACATTTCCACAAGTCATGTACAGCATGAGGTAGGAGCCGGGCCGGGCCTCTGTATCTACTTCACATTACTTTCAGTCATGTACAGCATGAGGTAGGAGCAGGGCCTGGCCTTTGTGTCATATGCACATTGCCTTCAGTCATGTACAGCTTGAGGTAGGAGCAGGACCTGGCCTTTGTGTCATCTGCACATTGCCTTCAGTCATGTACAGCTTGAGGTAGGAGCCTGGCCTTTGTCTCTGCTGCACATTGCCTTCAGTCATGTGCAGCATGAGGTAGGAGCAGGGCCTGGCCTTTGTGTCATCTGCACATTGACTTCAGTCATGTACAGCTTGAGGTAGGAGCAGGACCTGGCCTTTGTGTCATCTGCACATTGCCTTCAGTCATATACACCATGAGGTAGGAGCAGGGCCTGGCCTTTGTCTCTACTGCACATTGCCTTCAGTCATGTGCAGCATGAGGTAGGAGCAGGGCCTGGCCTTAGTGTCATCTGCACATTGCCTTCAGTCATGTGCAGCCTGAGATAGGAGCAGGGCCTGTCCTTTGTGTCATCTGCACATTGCCTTCAGTCATGTACAGCATGAGGTAGGAGCAGGGGCTGATCAAAGGCCAGGCCCTAAATACAGTCAAAGTATTACTGGAAGTTACTGTGTGTAGCTATGCTGTTGGTCTTTCTGTTTTAATATAAGAAAATCAGCAGATTAAAAAATAGTGGCAGAAATCTATGGCTCTGGCTGGTTCCTTGAACTCTTAGAATCTAAAACCGAGCCACAGATCTCATGCATAAAAAAATGTCACAGAGCTCGTAGTTTCTGATGATTCACAAATCCTGTGTCAAACTGTACAACAAGAGGCACCTAACCCCCCCTCCTCCCGAGCTCCCACATCCCCCCAATATCCTCCCTGCAGTCTACAGTTGTTCTCATTGTCCCTTTATACGCCCAGCCATTTTTACTACAACAATTCATGCTGTGGTTCCTCCTGGATCTGCCTTGGAAGAAAGGACGAAGGTATTTATTTTTCAAAACTGACTTCAGCTTAGTTTACCTTGTTTGACTGCTCGTTGTGTTTTATTGCAAAACAAATGCTGAGTGGATGTTCAATTTACCACTGAAGGATCATGAGCTGAACCAGTCTCCAAAAGCTCTCTCTTGATTTATTTGTTTTAATTTTAACAGTTTTCCCCATGGCTACATGCAGCAGGAAGTGGTAAAAGGGACTGGCCGAGGTTGCTCTGGGTTGGCAGTACACAGGCATGTGTCTTGCCCTAGATTCACAGGGGCAGATTTACAAGCCCCTTGTGCCACTTTTGCCTCACTTTTCCCATGTTAAAAATGACACAAAAGTGGCACAAGGGGCTTGTAAATCTTCCCCACAGTTCTTTGGGGAATTCACCAACCGAGGGCACCGTCTGTGGTGGCCAACCAAGATCAGTGTGCCATAGTAGGTATCATATGTACCCCACGGGAGGCCCTTTGAGGCGCCCCACCCCTCACTACGGCCTGGGCTAGGGTTGCTCCTTTAATGGCCTTTTCTGTTTTATGTTTGGGGCAAGGGAACCAAACCTTGCATCCTGAAATGGCTGCAGCAGAAGAACATTGGTGGAATCGCTGAACTATGTGTCTGAAAGAGGCAATGAGAGAAAATCCTCCCTCGTCCAATGGGATTCCTTTAATTTTTTATATCTGACTTTTCGTAAGATCAACTGTTCCTAAATGTCCACGGTACACAAAAGAGTTAACCCTTTAAAGCCTGCTAGGCAACTGTTTAAATAACTTATATCTCAAAAACTGCTTAATGAAATTACACCAAACCAACACATGCATGCTTTCAGAGTAAAGTTGTGCTTTCACTCCAAGTTCAGTGTAACTTTGCTTTTCAGTTTTGGCTAAAGCAGAAAGCCAAGCATGCACTGGAAGTTCAATAGGAAAAAACATATTTTTTTCGCCTCCTCCTAACTTTCACCCCTACAAGGATCTGCATGAAAATTGACAATACAGACCATAGCAGACTCTGCCATGCAATTGTCACATTTGGTACAGATTCAAAAAGAGCAGATGGTGGATGGAATGCTGAATTAATCAAGCATTCTCCCCAGTCACAGATCTGGGTTAAATCCATAATTTTTTTGCATGCCACGCCACTCCAGTTTAGAACCAGCCACAAATTACTCTTGACCCTGTTCCCCATGGGAACAAACCAGCCCGAACTGCCAGGCCAGGTCTTCCCTGGACCAGAAACAAGCATCCTTGGACGGGTTTCGGGGTAACACCCCTCAACAGCCAGGCTAGCTTGAATCAGGTGGTGTAGCAAGCACGGCATGGCGAGCAAAAGAACAATGGATTAACCCTGATCTATTGACTGGGGATAAATGTTTTGATTTGTTCTGCATTCCGTCCACCATTTGTGTGTCTTATGCTTTCTCGCCCTAAGTACGCCAGGTATATCCATTTTTTGTGGGTCCCAGGCTCACTGTGCCACTGAATTCAAGCTAGCCTGGCTGATGAGGGGTGAAACCCTGAAACTGGTCCTAGGATGCTTGTTTCCAGTCCCGAGAGGACCTGGCCTGGCAGGTCGGGCTGGATTGTTCCCATGGGGAACAGGGTCAAGACTGATGTGCATATGGCTGGGTTTAAACTGGAATGTGTGGCATGCATAAAATCAATGCACTTTACCCAGATCAAATTATTTTTCGTTTAAGCGGTCCACAGAGTCCACTCATGGCATCTGCCACTGCATAGAACATTAAATAATATAAACAGATTAAATAAAGTGCATATATAGAAGCAAAATCGAAAAATGTAAAACATTCTGTAAATGGAAAGACATTTTAAATTGGATACTAAAAATTAAGTTAGAATCCTCAGATTGTTTCATGAGAGCAGAGCAAGTGCATCAAACAGAACCTAGCATGGACAATGGCTGAACTCAATTGAATTTAAGTAAACTGTCTTCCCATTAAAATTAACATTTTGATTGCATTGTATATTTATTTGGGATTCAAAGAAAATAGTAATCATGGGCGGAGAACTCCACTCTGCTCGCAGAGTGTGTAGAGATTTGCATACTCCACGTGCCGCGGAGAACGCAGAGTACGCAAATCTCTGCACACTTCCGCGGCGGAGCAGGGTTGGCCAGCTCCCACCCCCCTATTAACTATTGATTACAAATTAAATAAAAAGAGTTTAAAGTAAATTAAAACCACGCGCAGTTTTCCGAGAAACACTGATGAAGAGGAGGAGGGCAGCCCGGGGACGCCGCAGCCAAGGTAAGTGGATTTAATTTACTTTAAACTCTTTTCATTTCCTTTGTAATCAGGTAGCGGAGCGGAGCTACGCATGAGTTTCACGGAGTTTGTCTTCCGCGTAGCCCCGCTACGCCCAGGGTTAGAAAATAGATCTTTATTTATGTGTTGTTTGAAGAATTCTTATTTCAGTCTTTATTGTGTATTTATTTGCAGATCAAATCATGGTTAATGTATAGGCGATTGTCGCTGGCTTCCAGTAATAAATTAGAGTGGGCCTGGTTTCCAATAATGACTCGGTGTGGGTTCCCGAGTTCCACTAATGATTAAGTGGAGGTCCACTGTAATTATAAGGGTAAAGCGCAGTCTTAGAATACCTCTCCAGTGCACCTTCAGAACATATTGCTTTCCTAGCCAATTTATGTTACAATTGAGCACTATGCACCCTTTCATCCCATATTTCCAAACATTTCTTTGGAGGAAGTTGGGTTTCTAGGAACAGTGAAGTTCAGGATGTATTTAGATTTTAAAGCTTTTTATTGAGTTTTTAAAGGCTACAAATGCTTAAAATTATACATTAAATTATACAACAAATCATATAGAGAGAACATAGGTAAATACAAAATAAACCTAAAGGCTAAGAGAAGGTACGGAGAGGACGATAAGGACGCAGGGTCAGATTAGTGGTAGAATCTGTCACGGTGTGGGAGTTACTGAGGGGGCTGGTAAATGCCACTTAACTCACTTTTGAGAAGAGGCATTAATGACAGTGGTGGAGACATTGAGCATTCTGATGAGTTTTGTGATAAGTGACACCAGGTTGCTGGCAATTAAGTGGTAAAACATAATGTTGTAAACATAGTAATACATGTATGATAGCCTGGTATGTAGAGCAAGCCAGCAAGTCAGGTGCCGGAGTGTGGCAACCTCTGATCTGCGTATACCTAGAGTATATGTGCTTTATGCAGGATTTTGGTCCCCTGCATAGGGTGGGTGTGAACTCTGGAGTACAGAGACTCATAAATGATGAGATTAGTCAAGCACTATCCAGTGATAATTGTGGAAAGAGAATAAGGTAAGACATAAAAATGGTAGTAGTCTTAGGTTTGGTTACGTATGATGATTAGGGAGATTTTAATATGGAGAGATAACTGTATATGGGGTTTTTCTTGTGGCCGAGTAGTTGTCCAACGTATCCCAGATGGGTTTAGAGGGTGTTTTCCATGGTGAGTTTTTAAGTGAGATTTTGTCTGCGCCCCTGATGTAGGATATCCAGTTGATATAGGAGTTAAAGACAGCTTTGTGCATGCTTTTCCAGTTGGATAGAACTAATTTAGTTGCAGAAGTTATAGATAACTCTAACAAGGCACAGTTGGATGGATTATCGAGATTAGCGTCAAGGAAGCCCTTAATGAGGAAGGCAAGTCTGGATATTTGGGGCCAGATGTAGGTAATCCCAGATTACCGATTCTTGAATACCGAATCATACCGATTCGGTATTTAAGAAGTGGCAATCGGGATGTAGGTATTTTTACTGATTCAATTACTGAATCGGTAAGATTCGGTAATTACCGAATCTGTATTTGCTGATTCTGTAATTGCCATTGACTCCTATGGGCCTTGAGGCCCATAGGAATCAATGCCAATTACTGAATCGGTAAATACCTATTCGGTAAAAGTACCGAATTTACAAGGGGGACAGGGTGTCACTTTGACACCCTGTTGCACCCCTCACTTGTGCATGGGTGCACATGTTGCTGACATACATGCCTTTAGGGCATGTATATCTGCAACATGGCTCATTTTTAAAGCAAAAAAAATGCTATTTGAAGGGTTTTCATTATTTACCACCAACTTCTAGTTGGTGGTAAATAACAAATTATTAAACCCTTGTAGCACTAATTACAGTGCTACCTACATGTAAAATTACCGAATCGGTAATTTTACCAATTCGGTATTTTACCGAATCGGTAAAATTACAGATTCGGAAAAATTACCGATTCTGTAATTTGACATGCCGAAAATCGGTATTTTCGGCCATTTCCGACCGGTATTTGCCTACCTACATCGGGCCCTTAGTACCAACACAAGTTTAGTTAGTATCACCACTTTACCACTACTGTCCCCAGCTGTAAGGTTAACTTTGACTGATGAACTCAGTGCTTTCAGTATAGCAAGCTGGTTTGTGTTGTGTATTATAAGCTAATTTATAAATGGATGTGTATATTACCTGCAGCATATTTCTCTTTGTATTCGTGTTTTTAACACATTCCTGACTTGTTCGTTTCTCAAGGTGTACACAAAAGGATTCATTAAAGCGGAAATAATGTTAACGAACATATGCACTGTTTTGTAGACCTCCTCTGAAGGATGCATTGCTGGGCTGACTTGAAAAAATATGGTGCCTCCATAGACGAGTATAACCATGGTCAAGTGGGAGCTGCAAGTGGAGAACGCCTTCTGTCTTCCTTCCGTTGATGGGATTCGCACAATCTTGGAAATGATGAAGCCGTAGGACACGACAGTTAGCCCCAGAGAGCTCAGCAGGAAGGCGAGCGCTGAGATGATATCGATGGTGTGGAGGATCCTTGTGTCCATACAAGCCAGCTTCACAACAGACAGGCCATCACAGTAGAAATGGTTTATGACGTTGGGACCACAGTAGGGAAGCCCTGTTATGATAATAGTTGGGTAGAGGTTACAAATGAGTGAACTCACCCATGCTCCAATGATGAGCCGTACGCAGAGCCGGCCTCTCATGATGGTGGTGTAACGCAGTGGGATGCATATCGCCACATAGCGATCAAAGGACATGATTGGCAGAAGTAAAAGAATGATGGCTCCGAGATAAGCAGAGATAAAAGACTGTATGAAGCAGTTGGCCTTTGCAATTGATTTATGCAGCGAGAGCATCTGCACTAGCATTAAAGGCATAATGTTGGAGATATTAATGGTCTCCAGCAGGGATAGATTCCAAAGAAAGAAATACATGGGGGTGTGTAGCCGTCGGTCTATGCCTATTAAGGTAATCATGAGAGCATTTCCCAATTCTGTGACCATGTATGTGAACAGAAGAATGATGAACATTAGAATCCGCAGTTCAGGACTTCCGGTGAAACCCACAAGTATGAATTCTGTCACCAAGCTCTTGTTCTTCGTGTCCATGACTGTTCAACGGATTCCCTAAACAAGAGAGGTGTTTTAAAGGTCTATTACTAGTAGTATGCTGACCTCGGATAAATGGTTTGGTATGTAGCATTTACAAGCTTACTTCTTGGGTAAATCGATTAATACTCAATAGGGCAAATGCTACTCACTCACATGACTTGTGATGCGGATTTGTTTGTTCATGCCATCCACACTCCCGGGGTGATGTGGATTGCTTAGTAGTTGAGTAGCTAAAGGCAGGGTTAAGTATATTGCATATTCAAGATGCTACACTTTCCATTGGTTTTATATTGAAGGATGTTATTATCTTTGTACATTCAATTACTGCTAACGATGCACTAGTTTTGCGGTATATCTAAGGCCTGAACACGTGAATGTTGGATATTAAAGGACAAATTCACAAAGCTAGTTGTGTGTCAATTTGTCCTGCATATTAAATAACCATTTGTTGAGAATGAGGCCACAAGAGAAGGTAAGAGCAGGAGTTTATTCCGTTAGGTCCTTCAGCACCAGTTCCTAGTCTCTCATCAACCTTCTAAGGTGAGCTCTCACCTACCATTCTAAGGTGGAATGTACCAATGGGTGAAAGGAACAGGGGTGGGAAGGAAAGGAGAAGGGTGGGAGGAAGGAGGGAGAATCTAAGGAGAATACATTAAGTTACAACACATCTCCCTTTGAATAAGGGATATACTGCACTAACATCAGGAAACAAGTTAATAATTGCACAAAGATAAATGTCCATGCTAAAAATACAATTTATAATCTGCTGGCCAAGACAGTGGCTGACGAGACCAGGGTTTAATGGAGACAGATGCGTTGGATGTTGATCCGCCTTGGTGTACTTCACTGGAAGACACTAACGATTGTACTTTGGGGCAGCCTGCTACATTACCCATGCGCCTGTGCTGTGTGGAGTTTAGAGCTCCGAGTGAAGTGTCCCGATACATGCCCTTATATAGGCATAGAAATCAATCCCTCATTTAGACATAGCCCTTGCAGACCAAATACAGGCATGGCTACTTCCACCCGTACCAAACGTCACAACAATTTCTTGGAAAATCGGCTTAAGCAGTTAGGGAACTTCCCCATGCTTGAATATTGATTTGTCCAAGAACTCATGAACTTTGCAAAGAACAACTATTCCCTAGGGGTTCTTTCCTGACGTTATTATGCCTGACTTTACGTCAATCTATGGCATTCCTAAACACCTTCAAGGTATAAATATACCTTCACGTGCTATGGCAAACTACGGTGGTACGGAGCAGTTCAACTATCTACTTGCCCAACGCAGCTCGCTTCAGCAAGTGCAGAAGGAAGCCGACCCTCCAGCTGATGCACTGATCAAGAGACTGCCTTTCTCTCGCCGAGAATCCAGCTCCGGTGTTTCCAAGCTCCCCTGGTGGGGCGTTGGTACATCGAGGCCCGAGACTGAGATACCAGACCTCCTTCATTCTAAACCAAGGTATGGAGCTGATTAGAACCTAGAGAAAACTTTGGTAGATTCTTGGCAAAAACAACTAAACCTATGCAACACTTACTTCTTCCCGCGTACTAGACTTAGGTTAGGTACATTGGGGTAGGTGTATTTAGAAGCACCAGTTGAGTATTTTTAGTCAATGTTATTTATGTAAGTACTTTTATATGGCTTAGAAACCATACAATGCTTTTACAGTATTATTTTATAATACTATTCTCGCTGTATCCATTATAATTTGCAGTGTGCTTAACGATTGTAGCAGTTCACTTGTCTTGTATGAGAAAGAAGACTGTTCAAAAACCTTTTTATTGAAAACGCCTGTCTCTCTATTTCTCTAAAAACTCTGTTGAAACGAAGCATGCACAATTGACTGAGTGAAATACTTATTTATTGTTTCCGCGACTCTAGAGATATATTTCTTATTCTTGGGAAACAAAGTTGGCATGTTTATGCGGTTGTCAGAAACAAATCCCTTCTTGTGAATTCGAGAAAGTTTCTAGTGACCTCTGAGCTAGCTGGCACTCACTATTAAGTTTAGTATATTCGATAGACACCTAGTCGACCTCAGTCCTACGTCTAATCTATAGGATATATTATTTCAAGGCGCAGAGCCTTTTGGGAATATAGTAACTACACTACACCAGGTGCTCCCGTATTCCAACTCGACTGAATTTTTGTTGACTTTTTTTTTATTCTTAAAGGTTTCGAAAATGAGGAAATTCTGGCTCGAGAAATGTTAGGTTACTTAATGATTAAACACTGACCTTCTTGCCAACTCTTGTTGACTGTACCCCATTTCTGGTAATATCTAGATTTGTATTCTAATTGATGCTTCTCTACATTTCCTATAACAGATTTCCTGTCTACCCAGAGCAGACATCCTCCATTGAGCCAGTTGGGTGTGCGTTTGGAACCTGGATTACGCCATTTAAGAGAGGCAAAAGGAGTAATTCCAGTGACAGCATTTGGTGTGATGTGATATGATCAGAACATCTTTCTTATGGCTTCTTCCACTGGTTCATGGGATGCTAAGGCTAATTGTATGGTGTCCTTCATCATCCTATTAGCTCTTTCTACCAATCTATTGGCTTTTGGACAGTAGAGCGGAGATTTGAGGTGGGTCATGGATAAGATAGTCATAAACTGTTTCATTTCTTCAGAAGTGAATTGAACTCCATTGTCTGTAATGAGTGTACTCGATATGCCCTCTTTGGAGAAGGTGTCTCTGAGGAATTCAATCAATGAAGATGTGGTGATATTAGTGACCATTTTTGTAGTTATCCAGTGGGAATGATAATAAGTACAAACATGTACCTTTGTGAGTAGTTGAGTAAATTCCGTGGACCAATAATGTCCAGGCCTAATTTGTCCCAAGGTTTGGTGGGAATGGATACAGTAAATAGTGGGGATTTGCGGATAACTTTGGTTTTATTGCTGGTTTACATTCAAGACAGTCTCTAACTCTTTCCTCCACCATGGAATCCATTTTTGGAAACCAATAGCTTTGTCTGATTTTGCTCTTTGTCAAGTTTCTGCCTGTATGACCTTTGTGTGCGATTTGGATAATGCGCTCATACATTTTTTCTGCAGGTATGATCCTATTACCTCTGTAGATGTGGTCATTTATGACAGATAGCTCATTCTTCACCACCCAGAAGGATTTTAGGGTCTCTGGTAATTCTTGACGACTTTTCGGCTAACCTTTGTAAATGCTGTTTTTCAGTACTGAGAGAGATGAGTCTTCCTTCACGCTTCTTTCCCATTCTTCCTTGTTGATGGCAGGAATGTCAATTGAAAGAATTGTTTCATCAGGGGGAATGACTTGTGGATTATCATTAGTAACTGGAAGTCTAGAAAGGCAATCCGCTACATGATTTTCATTTACTGGTACGTAGATCATGGAGTAGTTGAAGCCTTGTAGTCCCAGTATCTATTTTGAAATTCATGGTGTAGTGTTTTCCAAGCATTTGGTAGAAAATAAGGGAAGTAAGGGTTTGCGGTCTGTTTTCAAGATAAACGGGATACCCCAGAAGAAGAATTTGAAGTGGTTTATAGCCCAATAGCAGGCATGGGCTTCCTTTTCAATAGTGGAGTAGTTCCATTCTGCTTCCTGCAAAGTTCAGGATGCAAAATCTATTATTTTTTCTTGTCCATTCACATGCTGTGTGAGAGATGCTCCTAATCCTAATGGAATACAAAAAAACATCCACAGTGTGAATTCATTCTAAAGGACGACACCCCGTTCACAGGATGCACCCTCTGTAACCCCTCAGAGGGCCCGGAACTCGGCCAAACGCTGCGCTTCGGCCTGCTGAACTGTAGGTCCCTGGTAAAACATGCCCATGAAGTAAACCTCCTCGCCCAAACCCTAATGCTAGACGCTCTGTTCCTGACCGAAACACTGCCGGCATCTGCTACGGCCTACTAAGGTCATGCAGAAAGGTGCTCCCCCTACTACCATTCCAGTCCCGACTCTTGCTGATTCAAGGCCTAATTTTATCAAGGCTAGACTGCAGCAACGCTATTTACCTCGGAGCACCGGAATCCACTCTCCAAACACTGCAAAAATCCCAGAATGCAGCAGCCCGATTACTTACGAACACCCCAGCCACAACCTCAGCTAAACCCGCACTAAGGAAACTTCATTGGCTCCCAATTAGGGAGAGAGTAATCTTTAAAGCCCTCTGCCTTGCCCATAAAGTCCTGCACAACGCTGGTCCCCCAATCCTCAGCAACTGGATTATACCCTACAGACCAACGAGAGCCCTTCGGTCTGAACATGGAAACCTTATTACAATTCCGAAGGTGAAGAAGGCCCGCTCAGGCGGTCGCCGCTTCTCAGTCAACACAGCAAAAAAATGGAACGCGCTTCCCCCGAATCTCAGAGCAGAACCAAACCTCTTACGATTCAGGAAGTCCCTTAAAACCTTGCTCTTCCCCTGAATCGTCAACTTCTTTTCCCTTTAAGAGGTACAGGTTCAGCGCTGGGATACCCACGGGTGACTACGCGCTCTATAAAAACCTAAAATAAATAAAATAAATCCATTCATACTGGCATCAGTAGTTAGTGTAGTGTTGGCATTGGGTTTGAATGTGTTTAAAACAGGTGCTTCTATTATAGCCTGTTTGATTTGAGTGAACTCAGTATGGCATTGATGGTTCCATTTGAACGGTAATCCTGTCTTGAAAAGTTCTCTTAGTGAACAAATTTGTTCAGCAAAGTTCTTGACAAATTTGGACATGTATTCAACTAGCCCAAGGAAGGATTTAAGTTAATCTTTATTTGTAGGAGCGGGAGCCAGTTTAACTGAGTCTATTAGGCTTGCCTTAGGTTTAATTCCTTCACTCGATATGGTGTGGCTGAGGTAGGTTACTGATTCAACACCTATTCTGCATTTTTCTTTTTGAGTAGTAAATCCTGCTTTGCTAAGTCTTGTTAAGACTTCTTCTAGGACTTTATTGTGTTCTACTTCAGATTCTCCGTAAATCAGGATGTCGTCCTGGAAACACATTACTTTGTTGATTGCTTGTAATATATGGTGCATTATTCGCTGAAATACTGCCGCAGCGGATGCTAGACCGAACGGCATCCTTGAGAATTGGTAAGCTCCAAAAGGAGTTATGAAACAAGTGAGGGATTTGGAGTCAGAGTGTAGGGCAACCTGATGGTAGGCTGATGAGAGGTCGAGTACACTAAAGAATTTTGCACCTTGCATGACTGTGAGCATTTTGTTGATGTTTGGGAGAGGGTGAATGTCGACCCATATGTTGGAGTTCAAGTCTCTGAGGTCCACACATAAGCAGATTCTCTTCCCCCTTCCTTCGATGCTACTACTATGGGGGCCAACCATTCGGCACTTTCAATGGGCTCTATTACTTTGTTGTTTTCCAATCTATCAGGTAATTTTTTAGTGGGTCTCTTATGAGTAAGGGGAGAGATCGGGCTTTATGGACTACTGGTTTGTATTTGAATTTGAGTTTCATTTTATGTAGAAAACCTTGTAACAGTCCTAATTTATCTGTGAACACTTCAGGAAACCTCTCACAAATGTATTTGCCAGTGTTTGATCTTTCTACTAGGTAAACTGGTTCAGGTGCATTAGGATCCAGTTTGATCCCTAAGTCCTAATGGTGTTTCCATCCCTGTAGATTTTAAAAAATTTTAGTGATGTAAACTTTTCCTAACGTGGGTGTGTCCTTGAAGTCAATGTGCATAAGCAGCATGACAACTAGGGGAATGGGGTCCTAATTGTATCCGCCTGGAATGATAAAAGGAGACAGTAAAGTGTATTCCTTGCTTCTTGAATTGATATTAAATGTGGCTTCATTGTTGAGGGTATATGGAGAACAAGAATCGGCGAATACCAATTACGGAACATTATTAGTACACCCAGCTTGTTTGGATACTTGGAAAACAATGTCTTTATTGTGAATTGGATCACTTGTCATCATATGAGTAACTTTTTTCTTAAATGCTTTGCAAACTTTGGAGAAATGCCCTCTTTTATTGCATTTACTACACGTACTACTTCTGGCTGGATAATTCACATTGTTTGCCAAGTGATTAGGATTCCCACTTCTATAACACCTAACTTTGTTTTCATTGGAATGTTGATTCTCTGTCTCCGTAGGTGAAGATTTGAGTTTAGAGTCTTTTGTAGAGGAGGGTTTAGAGTCCTTTGTGTGGAGATTTTATTTATTTCATCGTCCACAACTTCTTTGATCTCAATTGCATTTTTCATCTCATTCATGCAGAAGGCAGTATGTTCTATGCTCTTTGCTATATCAATGTACATCTAACTAGTGGATCCCTAATAAGAGATTCTGTTAAAACGCCCAAATCACAAGTTGAGGCTAATCCCCTCAGGACGGCAATGTAATTATTCACCCGCTCATTTTTGCCTTTTGTCCTAGAAAAGAATTTGTGATGTTCCAAGACAATGTTGATTTTTTTATCCAAATTGCGTTTCCAGTTTCTTAAGGCTGATTTGATAAACATCATGCTGTGCATCCCCTTCACCTTCCCCGTTAGGATTTACATTTTCAATTATAGAATCTGGAAGATCATCAAATATTTCTCTGCCATGTTTTCCTAAATTGTGCAAAAGGATATGTTGCCTGCATACTGCAGAAAAATCTGTAAACTCCTATAGCAATCAAATATGATTCAAATTGGTTAACCCATTTCTTCCATGGTATTAGCGGTTTTCCTGCTTCATTAAGAAATGGGGGGAGGGGGGATTGAGACATTGCAAAAGCAGCCAAAATAGAGCGTGGGTAGAGATGGGGAAGAGTAAAAGAAAAGAAAGAGGAAAAAGACAGAGAGAAAGAGTGAACTAGAAATATTGGTTAATGAAAATGTAGGAATGGAGAAGTATGGAGAAACACTGCAAAAATAGTGCTAACGATATCAATATAAATTATGTAATTTGTAATAAATGTAAAGTAGTGCTGTATCTTGTAGAAAATTAAGTAACATATGGCATTATACACATTTCAACACACATGGAGAATGAAAACCGTCCCCCTAATACATAGTACTGACAGATATTATGTGTTTCATAAGAATTGTAAAGTAAACCAAATAACAATAAGACTAAAATGAAAGTTCGAAGCTGTGCTTGTCAGCCATTTAACCAGAAGCAGGTTGTGAAAATGTTCCTAAATTAGATTAATGAGGGTTATTTGTAAAATTAGAATAAATGAGTGAATGAGCAAAACAATAAAACTGTTTCAAAGCTGTGCCTGTCAGCGATAAGATGATGTGATATCAACAAAATAACTTCTGTCAGGCTGTGTTGAAAATCGTGTGTTACATTGAGGTGAACACGCAAAAATTTGAATAATTAAACTGTGCCTGTCAATGATGGAGAAAGCGCTGGCAAGCTGATGAATATGGCACACTCCTTGTTGTAGGAAAAGGATCAAATTATTGCTGTGACAGTTACAAGAGTCAGCTGAGGGCGGGAATCAGACTCTTGACGCTCTGCGCTCACAATCAATGAGCGGAGTGGTCTCGTTAGTCAGCTGAGGGCGGGAACCAGCCTTTTGACGCTCAGCGCTCACAATCAATGAGCGTAGCGGTCTCGTCAGCTGTGGAAAAGTCAGCTGTGAAGATGGGGCGGGACCCAGCCTCTGACGCTCAACGCTCTAGACCAAGGAGCGGAGCGGTCGATGCGCGAGGGGAGGGAACCAAGCAGGGCGCCTGGCAGCTTCAGCGGGATTACGTAGCTGAGGAGTACACGGAAGTGTAGAGCCTTTCGTGGAAATTTCATCAGTGAGGTGGTAACATAAAATAATCCCAATAGCTTACACAGCGCAGCAAAGTAGGCGCAAGAACGAAGTCGGAGTGGTAGGAAGTGGCAGTCTCACACAGATACAATTCAAGCCACAGCAAAATCAGTGTGAAAACGTGCGGCAAGTCAAAAGACTTTCACAGAAGAGTACCAATAGGAAGCCTCCTCGATTAACACTGGAATTCTTGAAGACGATACAGAAAATGTCTGATAACTTGCTGCACTCACTGCCAACACAGTTTCAGGACAGGAATGAACACAGTTTCGGGACAGGAATGCATACGATCAGACTGTAGGCATGTCACAGATGGAGCATGTTTCCGTTGAAGCAGGCATCTCAAGAATATAGGGTTTGTAGGTACTCCAATAACCCAAGGTACCCAGAGCCTACAACTAAGCTGCACTGAACAATGGTTATTGTGTACCTAGTGTGGTCCAATTCATACGTTGAAATATGTAGAGTGAAACGTGGGTATCAAGGAAACCTTTGCATTTCTGAAATGGGCACAAGAAATAGAGTTTAGGAGCAGTGGTTATTTGTACATCTTTAATTTTTTGGGTACACGTACCAGCACATGATTTCGAGAGTATTTTTCAAAATGTCTTCTTTCTTACGCACTGTCTTACATTTGCAAGGCTTACATGCAGCAAACTCCAATAACAAATGTTCTGCTAGTCAATGTTCCTACATGCCTGACAATAAAAATGGTACCTCACTTGTGTGGGTAGGCCTAGTGCCCGCAATAGGAAACAGACCAAAACGCAATGTGGACATCAAACTTTCCTCTGAAAACGGACCATTTTATGTAATGTGCCTAGCTGTGGATTTTGGGCTTCAGCTCAGCAGGTACCAAGGGAAACATAGCAAACCTGCACATTTTTTAATACTAGTCACATGGGGTAATTCAGGATGGGGTGACTTGTCTGGCTCTCACTAGGTTGTGCTTACCCAAAGTCCCTTGCAAACCTCAAAATTTTACTAAAAACTAATTTTCCTCACATTTCTGTAATAGAAATTTCTGGAGTTAGAGGGGTGAGACAAACTTTCTTCCACCCAGCATTCCCCCAAGTCTCCAGATAAAAATGGTATCTCACTTGTGTGAGTGGGTCTAGTTCCTGTGACAGGAAGTGGCCCAAAACCCAATATGGACACCACATTTGTCCACTGAAAACTGATAGTTGCGGATTTTTGGGCTCTAGCTCAGCCGACACCCAGGAAAACATAGCAAACTTGCACATTTTTAAAAACTAGACACCTAGGGGAATCCAGGGTGGGGTGACTTGCACGGCTTTCATTTGCATTTTGTATCCAGAATCCCTTATAAAACTTAAACTTGGGCTTCAAAACACATTTTCCTCACGCATCTGAGGGGAGCCACAAACTTTATTCCCATTTAGCATTCCCCTAAGTCTCCTGATAGAAAGGGTCCCTCACTTGTGTTGCGAGGTCCTAGTGCCCATGACTGGACACATCCAAAACACAACGTGGCCACATCACATTTTTCGTCTCAGAAAGACCCATTCTTTGCAAAGTGAGGAGCTGTAAATTTTGGGTTCTAGCTACGCCAGCACCTAGAGAAACCTAGCAAACGTCCACAGTTTTGAAAACTAGATACCTGGAGAATTCGAGGGTAGGGTGACTTGTGTGGCTTTCACCAGCATTCCTTACCCAGAATCCCTCACCCACCTCAAACGTTGACTAAAAAACTGGTGAGACAGAGACTGCCAATTGCACATTGGCTCCATAGGCTAACATGGGAATACTTTAATAAAGTATACCTGTGGATTGGAGTGAAATACAACAATACACCGAAGTATTACAATGATAGAATAAATCCAACAACTTGCCAAGGTTAGATTTATTATAACTATCACTGAAAAGAAGTTATAGAACTTGCTTTTCTCATGTGCTAAAATCCGGTCTTCCAGCAGCCTCTCCTGATTGGTCAGTCTTTGGCAGGCTGAGGCAAACTGCTCTGATGAGTTGTACTAGCACAGGAGAGGACTGCACTCATAAGGACTTCCCTGCTGGACCCTTGGACTGCACTCATAAGACCTGCACCTGCTGCACTCATAAAGGCCGCCCTGCTGGACTCTTGGACTGCACAAGAGGGGACTGCACTCATAAGGACTGCATCTGCTGCACTCATAAAGGCTACCCTGCTGGACCCTTGGACTGCACTCATAAGACCTGCTACACTCATAAAGGCTGCCCTGCTGGACCCTTGGACTGCACAAGAGGGGACTGCACTCATAAGACCTACACCTGCTGCACTCATAAAGACTACCCTGCTGGACCCTTGGACTGCACAAGAGGGGACTGCACTCATAAGGACTGCATCTGCTGCACTCATAAATACTTCCCTGTTTGACCTTTGGACTGCACAAAAGAGGTCTACACTCATAAGGACTACACCTGCTGCACTCATAAGGACTGCCCTGCTGGACCCTTGGACTGCACTCATAAGACCTGCGCCTGCTGCACTCATAAAGGCCTCCCCGCTGGAACCTTGGAATGCACAAGAGAGGACTGCACTCATAAGACCGGCACCTGCTGAACTCATAAAGACTGCCCTGCTAGACTCTTGGAATGCACAAGAGGGGACTGCACTCATAAGGACTGCACCTGTTAAAGATTGCAGGAATCTGTTAGCATGAGCTGAAAGCCATTTTGTACTTGGCGACCATCTTAGTTGGCCATGCACTTTCTCTCTCTTTCAGAGCCTTGCACATTCTCAGAAAGGACCTCCCCTTGGTATTGTGCTGACTAATGTAACCTATGCATATATAAGGCCCCTGTTCTCTGTACTCCTTAGACTGTCTCATACAGTGGCCTCAGGGTACTGTGTGATGCAGTCTCCCTCACGTGAGGTCATTAAATATGTTTTCTTTATATTACAGCTTCTGTGCCAATCTCTTCTTTGTTGGTTAAAAGAACCAGGTGTATCAGTGAACCCCTATAGGTGGTTTATATTTCTTCACACCTGCTGCACTCATAAAGGCTGCCCTGCCGGACCCTGGAACTGCAAAAGAGAGGACTGCACTTATGGGGAATGCACCTGCTGCACTCATAAAGACTGCTCTGCTAGACCATTGGACTACACAAGAGAGGACTGCACTCATAAGGACTGCACCTGCTGCACTCATAAAGACTGCCCTGCTGGACCCTTGGACTGCACAAGAGAGGACTGCACTCATAGGACTGCACCCGCTGCACTCCTAAAGACTGCCCTGCCGTATCTTGGGACTGCAAAAGAGAGGACTGCACTCATAGGACTGCACCTCCTCCACTCACAAGGCGTCACAATAAAAGGACTTTGCCTGTCTTAAAGGATAAGGAGTGGACTCCCTGATCAGCATCAGGTAGAAAAGTGCTGCCTGCAACATCAACAGCATCAGTTGTAAAAAACCATGTTTGCCCCTTGTAGATTATTTTTAGTGTGGTAGGATTTAACAAAGAGGCTTGTGCCCCCTTGTCATGGAAAGTAGATATTAATTGGCGCAGTTGCCATCTTTTCTCCACCATATAATGGCAGAAATCAGGCCTAACAAAAATTCAACAGCCTTCCCTGTCTACTTTTTATCAGGTGGTGGAAGTTCATATACAGCCTGGAGTGCTAGGAAATTGTTCAAACAAATCGAAATCGCCCTTGGCCTGAGATCAGGTTGCCCCCCTTTGGCAGTCGGTTGGTTGAATGGGAACCTATGTGCCCTTTGATCCTCACTGGCCCAGTTCCACATCGAAAGTTCAGGAAAAGCCTCTGTAAAGAGTTCAACCACAAATTTACAAATGTCCTGTCCCTCCGCTCCCTCGGGTATTCCTAATATCCTCAAGTTATTCCTCCATAGTCGATTCTCAAAATCCACTAACTTGAGTTGCGTATCATCTTTAGAAGAACACATAGCTTCCGTAGTGGCTTTTTGAGACACCATTTCATCCTCCAGCATGACTATTCGTACTTCTGCTTTGTTCATTCTGTCCGTAAATTCATTACACACCTTGACAATCCTCCTCTCTATATTCTGTACTTTCCGACACGCAGTGTGTGTTTTTTAGTTCTCTGTCCGAGTCACGACTCTATGATCAAGAATACTTTGATAAATTGATTCCAGTGAGACTTCTTCATCCTGTTTTTCTACTGTCTCTCCCATAGCATGGCCAATAATGTTTGCCCCTTCAGGTGTCGACTGTAATGAGGAAAGGTAGTCCCACAACAAGCTATTCACTACTTCAGGTTGCAGCCCCTTTTCCTTAATTACCTCTTTTTTGTGAACTGTCGGCATGTCCGAGTTTTCTTATTCCAAGCTTATGCTGTTTTGGTCACTTCCAGCACTCATTATTGATCCTTCCTGGGAGCAAGATTTATCACCTAAATTACAATTGTCATCTGATGTGGCGGAAGGGTCTGACATAGAGATGAACTTCTCCCCTGAATCACTATTTCTACAGATACCCCCACCAGTTGCTCCAGGTTCATCCTCCTCCAAACATCCATCAGCCAAGAGTCCTGTGGAGGCAGCACTTTCTACAATTTTTAGGTTCAAACCCCTCTCTTTAAGACTTATTATCTCCGTATTTTTCTCTGTCACTGCCCCTAATTCTTCAGCCTCTGCTCCACTCTCTAAACCATTTTGGAATGAGCCTGTTTTGCTTTTTATAGCATGCTCTAAGAGCTTTTTTTATTCCCAGCCAAAAATATTTGGGGTACTTTTTTACTGTCCACTCCTTGCTTACCTCCTTGGGATGGGTTGTCCAACGTTCCTACTGCTCCTTCCAGCGCTACATGCACATTGCACCCGGCAGCAGCAGCTCTGTTTCCTGCAGCCACATCCCCCGTAGCTCTCGTTTTCCCTCCCCTAGCTGACTTGGGAGGCATTCTGGCATCCGCGGCTGATGGGACATGCCTCACGCCACCAGAGAATTCACTGCTACTGCAACACACCTCCTCCTGCTGCACTACCGTTTCCCACCCACCATCACAGGTAAAAGTGCCTTGCCAAAAGGCTTTACTCGGCCTCCCAATACAATGTATACAATTTTCGGCCGCTTTCTTGCGTTCCAAAAGTTCATTTTGATCTGTTTTAGTCCAAGCCCTTTTCTTCCTTTAGTTTCCCCCGTAGCTTTCCAATTTTCTCATCCCGCTGTCCGTGCCGAGAGAGGGAGGGAGAGAGAAGCCGGGAGCTAGTTACTCACTCGTAAGACCAGCGGACGCCATCTTGAACTCCAAACTTACGTTTCCTCTCTCACTCTCTCTTAACTTTGCATTGCCATGATTTTAAAACCTACTAGATTGCATGTTTTTGCTCTTAATCTAAAATGTGTCTCTGACACTTGTTCTGTTCTAGGGCGCTTAGAGTTATTTCTGATTAAATTTATTGTTTACATTTTTTTTTATTAATGATGCCACTCTGACTCAGTTCCTGCATCTTACACATGTGTCTTAATATTTTAGATAGAAACTCCCTGCTCAAATTAAAGTGGTAAAAAACCACCCTGAGCTCACCCTCTAACACAGGACACCCCGAGGACTAACTCATGCCGAATTCCTGTATTACTATATGAAGATGACGCTGTCCTGATAGCCAGGACATCTAACTTCTTACAAATATTGCTTGATACCTTTAATGTTTTTATGAATGAGTTGGGACTAAAGGTTAATCGTTCTAAATCATTCATTATAACATGTGGGACAAAAAAGTGTAAAGCAAGAACATTTTTATTCGAGGCAAAGAAATTTAGAAAGTCCCTCATTTCACCGACTTGGGGGTACTATTTGATGTGGATTTTAATTGGAAGTGGCTATTAAATGTCAGGGAAATGCAATTTCAAAAGTCGATTAATGACATCTTCAGATTTGCCTAGAGACTAGGCCACAAGCCAATCAAAGAAATGCTACGTGTCTATAAGAGTAAAAGTCTTTCAATAGTAACTTTTGGGGCTTGTGTCTGGGGATACGTAAATTGTAACTCAGTCCAAATGGTAGAAAAAACGTTCATAAGGAGACTTCTAGCAGTGCCCCAGAGTTTCTCTGCCTCTTTCTGTCACGAGGAAGCTGGATTGAGTTTTTTAAAAGATTACATCACACTGCAGCCACTGTTGCTCTGGGTAAGAATTTGGAAACTTCCAGAGGCTGATTTTTGTAAAACAATATTAGCCGACTACATGAAATTGTACAACAATTTAGATATACCCTGGTTAAGGTGCATCAAAACGAGGTTTGCTAAGATGGGGGTTTTAGAATATTTACACAAATCCTGATACCTTGAAAAATGTCTCATCTGCTACAATCAAATCACTATTCTATTAAAGCCTAGAGCACTTTTTGTCCTGAGTTGGATGGGTATGCCCAGACGTGGGCCCCGTGCTTACTGTGCCACTGGATTCAAGCTAGCCTGGCTGATGACAGGCAATATACTCCTAAACCGGTGCCTGGATGCTTGTTTCTGGTCCAGGGAGAGTCCAGCTTGGCTGATTTGCATATTTGATTTGCATATCGCTGGGTCCAAACTGGGGTGTTGTAGTGAACAAAAGAACAATGATTTTAACCCAAATCTCTTGACTGGGGGAGAATGTTTGATCAGTATACTGTACATCATTTGTTCCTGCAGCACTACACTTTCTTTACAGCATAGGTTATAATAAACTGCTTATTCCTTTAAGGATCAAGAAATCAGTTGCTCGCTTCAGGGAGGTCTCCTAAATCATAACTGTTCCTAATCCTACTTTGTTAATGAGCCATGGATTGGCTTGTGGAGTTTGCTCACCACAAAATTGGAAAAGGACATAGAAAACTATAAAAATAAAAATACTTACCCTTACTTGATTTTTTTTTTTTCAATAATGCTAATTACTCAACCGTAAATAAAGTCCCAGGGCAGATCAACAAAGCGGTTTATTGCAATTCAGAGGAAGCTAGATTAAGATTCAATTCTCAGAACCAATCACAACCATTTTTAGGAAGGACTACAGAGGACGCAGAGGGAGAAGAAGAGAGAATCGGATACCGCTGTTGGCTAGTGCGAATATCTCATCACTTGCAGACAAATATACCATCTACATTGATGGATTTTTTCCTTATTTGTAATCTTTTGAATCATACATTGTCTGAGGGTCAAATTTCACTATTCACTAAATGTTTATTCTTCAATTTTTGAGAAAGATCAGACATAACACCGATTTCTCATCTAATCTAGACAATGCCCCAAACAATATTCCAGCATAATGCAATATATCTTCCCTCTGTCCGTCTCTAGCTTTAATGCCCCAGAAGTATATCAGCAATGGCCGCCCGGTAACATGAGCCACACAAGATCTTGCGTGAATTTGTGCACATTTGGAAATACATCCTGGATTGGAAAGGTTATTTGTGTGAGATCAAGCATGGAAGCAATCATGCTTCTTCAACTGAATGAGTCGTCTACTAGGCGGCCATTGAAAGAGACCCTAAGGTGCTGGATAATGAAACAGGGAGGGTCTTGACGCGATGGTGGCACAGTCAAGGCGGTCATTTGGGGAATCCTCAACAAATGAAGCCCCAAAAGAAGTCCATGATGTTCCCGCCCTCTCCCTCTACTCACAACCGCTTACCCTGGAGCCCACCCCACCAGCATGAACGTAACACTCTGTCACCCCACAGACCACACTTGTTGTCCCTTGGAAAAAAAATTGTGAGTGCTCAATGTGCAAAGTATTGGCGTGAGATGTTTTTAATCGCAGACTATATATGCATATCTCTCCATCAGCCTGTCGACGTAGTAATGCATCAGTGCTTTAAGTGGGGTTATAAAGGTGAGAGGGTCTTTGGAAGGAGCCAAAAGTCCAAATACCGAATCTGAATGGGATGCATGAATGTTTTGCGACAGAATTATGGTCGAAAACATTCATATTTTACCAGGTCTTTGAACGAAGTGGTAACCGCTTCTTAAATGGAAAGGAGCCCCCAGATTCGGAGAAAATCGCAATTAGGTATTTACCACTTGAAATAATGATATTTGTGGCCCTGAATGATCAGAACACCTTTTCAAGGAATTAAGTGACAGGGCAGGGTTTCTTGAATCAAAATTGCTTAGTAAAATCATCAAAGAGAATCCACACTGTTCGTATGCACCGTTGATTGTTAACTTGCAGTGTAAAAAAGGAGCTAACATCGGCAATACATTTCAAGTACAGTAAAACC
Source organism: Lissotriton helveticus (assembly GCF_964261635.1). Lineage (NCBI taxonomy): Eukaryota > Metazoa > Chordata > Amphibia > Caudata > Salamandridae > Lissotriton > Lissotriton helveticus. Next base: position 3,543,249 of record NW_027611725.1, on the reverse strand, counting down.
AATGTGGCTCCACAAGAACAACAGAGAGGATGGTGTTCAAACATTAAGGGTTTTATTAACAATGTAATTAAAGGTACAAGTCAAATCAGTCAGGGCAATTAGAAGGAAAATGTTGTTAGAGCATACATATTTAAATGATCATGCAATCTGAATTTGTATATGATCAAAAAAATACACAAAATAGGAATATCGAAAAACAAGAGAAAGTTAAAACTAAACAAACATGTTCCATAAAACAACTCCCCTCAAAGGAGTAACCATCCAGGTGACCTTGGATGTAACATAAGTCTGGTCTTTTGGGTCCAGGAGGGTCTCTTCCACCGCCTCAAGTCCTCATATTCGAGGTAAACTTCTAACTAAAAGTTCATTAGACTACTAATCTAATGCAACAAACAATAAGCCTATTCTAACTTAACAAGGCACACGATAAGCCACCTGCAGAGAAGATAAAAATACAAGGCACTTGCAAGACATTTTATGGAAATACAACGTGTGCAACTCGGGCCAGGTTACAAGTTAGGACAACATTAGCTTCACAAAAGATTCTAAATGAGTCCAGGTAGTGTTAGTGAATCTGTGGAGCGCGTTTAGGAAGGATTTACATTCCATTCTGTATCAAATACACTTATTATTATTCAAATAAAATATGGCAGGCTCTCATCTACATAAATACGTAGCTACTCACTAGATTCGAATAATGGGATGCAAACAGATTAATACAGTTCAACCGAAGTTAACTATATATGTTGCATCTAAAGGGTTAGGGCACTAAATGATGCTGTTCCAAGCCCTCTTCTAATGGCTAAGATAACCATCCCACAGTTCAAATGAATCTTCTAAGACCACCTGAAGATCCTGTTCTCTTCAACATCTTACACCTTGACTTCTCCTGTTCCTTCATCTCATCATAGGCCTTGCCCTGCTTCTCTTCTAACTCAGTGTCATCCCCTTCCTTCCTAGTTCCCTTTACTTCAACCACCCCTTTCTTTGAGGTCATATATTTCAATTCCTTAACCATAACAAATAAACTAATCAAGAAAATACCAATAATCAAAATAGGCCTGAATATAGCACCTAAAAGCCCACTGTCTAGATTGCCAGGCCAACTACCTATTCCCATGAAACAAAAAGAACCACCTTAAGGGGATTATTGTCTGCCTAGAGTGAAAGGCATACACAATATTTGTTAACATACCCCTCACACACCTAAAGGGCCCTTGGTGTCATGCTTCATCATCGGGGTCTTCCTGCCCCGCTGCGGGACGGGGCGTTCTGCGACTAAGCGACTACGCTGGAGCACTGATATATGTAAGCGCTATGTGAGGTATAAATGTGAGTGAAGAAAGGGTCGGGTGGATGGAAAGAAAGTGATCTTAAAAAATACCTTGCTTTGTGGTTTCAAAAAAACTTTATTTGGTCACAGGCTGGTATTGTTAAAAAGGTGTGGTTGGAGCGATCACGCTAATAATGTGCGAACTCTCCTTCAAGTGTCAACATGTTTCGAAGCCAGGGATGCTTCTTCGTCAGGACAAAGTGCGATCCCTCAGTCACTCACTATGTTGCTATCAATATGTGAAAATATTATTTACAAGTGAGATGCCTACGGGTAGTCGTGCGCTATACAAGTGCGTAATCATTTCATTTCATAGGGTCAGTCTGAGTATTCCCAAATCCTTGGCCTCTCTTCTCTCTCCCGGTCACACTGGATCAGCGCCATCATCACCTTTGCCTGATGCTAGTTCACAGTGGTCATTCCTGATTTGCTCATCACAGACTCAGAGGTTGCCTCAATTAGGCTTTGAGCTGGTTCTGGAACATGGATCAGCAGTGTTTGTCACCAAGATTTACTGGCACAGGCCTTTCCAGCGGGGCGCAGTTCATGATTCTCAGACAGGCTTTTTGGTTAGGACCCATTCCTCTGGACTGAGATTGTGGCACTGTCCCTGTTGAGAGAGGACAGTGGAAGCTCCAACCTGTGAGAGACAGAACGTGTCACATCAGCCAGTCCTTTGCAGTAGTCGAGAACCACATCCTCTGCCATATTCATAAGTGCATTAGCAGGCACAGCAGGCAATCTCAAGTCCCCCCCATGAGAATCTCATAAAGAGCCCTGTTCACTGATCAGGAGTGTTAGACCTTCTACTTTTTGCTGATGTGCCTCAGATGTTTTGCTGGTGTTCGATGCTCAGGGCACTGTGCCACGGCCAATCCGTGCCGCAGTGCAAGTGCTCCCAATATAAAGTGTATGTGTAATTGATTTCCACGATTGGCTTATTTGGTTTACTATCAGTCCCCAGTAAAGTGCACAAGGAGTGCCGGGGCTTGTAGATACAAAGGCTGCTAGTGGGCCTGCAGCGCTGGTTGCGCCACCCATAGAAGCGGCTTCGTAAGATGTGTTTCGGGTCCGCCATTGCAGACCCCGCGTACAGTCTCGTACTGTCACGCTGACTGCCCACACTTGCCAGTCCCTGAACCTTCCCTAACCTTCATATCAGTCACCCCTATGGTAGGCCTCCGGGCAGGGAGCATTGAAATTGTAAGGTAGGACGAGCCTAGAGTGTGGCATGTCCTAGTAGTGAATTACCGCACTTTTTCATTCTTCACTATTGAAGGGCTACCGGTTCTCTTAGGCCAAGATGAGCTGTCTGAACTATTACACGCTATAGTCCCGGCAGGCTCAGGGAACACGGTAGCACGTCGAGTTTAGTATGCCTGAACTCAGAATAATAAAATACTTCCTTTAGTAAGGTTTATTTTAATATCCTGTGTTTGCAAATGCTACTTTTAGAAAGTTAGCCTTTGCTGGCCTTTTAGGCGATAGCGAGCGGTTTGGGGCCCGCATTGCATGTTAGCGATATTTATCGCTAATGACATGCAAAGTGGGCATACCCAATCTGTTAGCGACTGAAATCGCTAACGCCGCTATCGCCAATAAGCAAGGCAGGCGTAGCGATGGAATTTCCCGCTATCGCCAAAAACTAACGCCTGCTCAGACCAGTTCTTAGTCATGGTTTCCAATGGGAGGTGGATAACATGGCTAAGAGCATTTTGTTGCTAATGCGTGAATATCGCTGTATTCTCAGCGATATTCATGTATTTCGCCGCTATCACTGGATATTTTAGCACAATGGAGAAAAACATTGCTAATAGCATGTTTTCTCCGCTAACATATCCAGCGATAAAAAAAATTTGCTAAGCCTATTTAGCGATAAATATCGCTACTTGTAGGTAATATGCCCCACGGTGCAGTACCAATACCCCCACCCACAATCAAGTCGCCGCATGAAAGAAGTAGGCGTCAAAGAGACTGAGGCTGATGACAGATCCTATTGGTTTCATTTTTATCCCAGAATGAAGTCTATTAAAGTTGTGATTTGCATCAAGAACCTAAACCTACTTCCTGAAGGTGCTCTTGTTGAGATATATTCTCAAAGAACTCCATACTTCCAATTCCCATGGCTGGGACGAGCAGCCTAACTCCTGATGCATGACATTTGGCAGGAGTAGAAGCATTTCCGCATAAGATAAACAGCACTCTACTCCACATGCGTGGCACTTGGCAGGGTACGGTGCAATTCCTCATTGATGAAGCTGAAGTGTCAGTCTGGTCTTTCCTGTCTCACTCAGGGCTGTTGATAGGTTTCCACACGAGTACATTGTGGAAGTACTCTAACCCCACGGAGCCTGTCCGCTCTTTATCATATTCAATGCCGCAAAGAGCCCTGCTTTTAGGATGAAAGTAAAGCAGCATTATGAGGCGCGCACAGGATTGTGGGTATGCAGAGTGCTAGTGACGCGCTGCCTCTTCCTCTCGAGCATCCTGACCTCTAGCGACAGGAAGCTGCGGTGCAGCTCCCGCTCCCTCGCGCAGGCGCGCGTTTACGCACAGAGCCTCTTTCTGCGTCACGTGAATATACGCACAGCACTTCGTTCGGCGTCACGTGACCCCTTCCGTCACCCAGTGTTGCGCGCGCAGCGATGGCGCCCCCTCCTCTCCTCAGCGGCCGACGGGGCCCGACCCCCTGGGAAGCTCACATTTCACTCAATCACGGAGTTTATTCTAAAGAAACCCTCCAAAAATTAACAAGCTTCCGCTTCTCACGGCCCCTCGAGGTGCGCGTGACCCACGGAATGCTGAATTGATTGCTTTGACAGAGAAACGTGCTGTCCGCGCAGTCACCATGAACATGTACCTTACTACTGCTAGGGCGACTTTACACCATTGACGTGTGAGTCACTCTCATGAATGCCTCTGAGTGCACAGCTACAGGCGCTCCTTCTGCTGTTAAACAGAGGCCTGTGTCGCCTGCAGTAATGAATCGGATGTTTGCCGCAGAGGCTTCTGGGTATGCAAATGACTGTGGCCGGCCACGCCCCCTCCGACAGCCAGGCTCCTGCATCAGCCCCATGGGGACTTGTGCTCTGGGTTCCAAATGTATCATTTCCGTCTCGAGTCGGTTCCAGCAATGGGGGGTACACCATCTTTGTTTCCTTCCTTCTCTGGGCGCCATCTCTGCCTCCGACCCATCTGTAACACAATTATTCAAGGTCCCTCTATGGGGCACTATTGGCTTTACCAATGCTTCGTTTATAAACACATATGGTACAATACACTAATAAAATAACTTGGAATTTCCCTTAGAAACGCAGTGTGTTTAGTTTCGTGCCTTCCAGTTTGAGGGCGGATGCTCTGCTCCCTCGTTCCTAAATGTCCGCTCTTTATTTTTATCGTTTCTAGTGCCTCAAAGACCCCGGCATCCGGTGACGCGCGCCAGCGATGACGCCTTCCTGAGGGAAGCAGCGCACGCTCCTCTCCTCAGCGAGGCCCGTCCGCCCCCTGGAGGCCTCACGTTTCAACCAATTACGGAGCTTCTTGCACAAAAACCCTTCGCCAATTACCCTAACTTCCGCTTGTCACGGCCCCTCGCAGTGCGCGTGGACTGCGCATTGTGTGACTCTTGTCCTGTGTACGTAAACACAATAAAAGTATAACCTTTGTACTAGTAGGGTGACTTTACAGCGGTGAAGTGTCAGTCACCCCATTATTGCATCTGAGTGCACACCTACAGGCGCTCCTTCTACTGTTAAACAGAGGCCCGTGTCGCCTGTACTGATGAATCGGGTGTTTGCCGCAGAGGCTTCTGGGTATGCAAATGACTGGCTGGTCACGCCCCCTCCAGTGACAGCCAGGCTCCTGCAGCAGCCTCATGGGAATTTGTATAATTTTCGCCTGGAGTCTGTTTCCAGCAATGGGGGGGGGGGGGCGGATACACTTCATTTGCTTCCTTCCTTGTCAGGGCGTCATTTCTGACTCTGGTCCTTTATTTACAGGTATTGTTCAAGGTACCTCTATTGAGCATTAGTGGCTTTGCCACTGCTTCGTATTGAACTGCATATAGAACAATACACTCATCATCCGGAATTTCCCTTCGAAACGTAGTGTGCCTAATTTCGTGCCTTTTCGGGTAGTTAGGAGGTTCGGGTGGGAATGGTGAGGGTCAGACCTCGGCCCCTCAATAGAGGGAAGATCCCACTCCTGGCATCGGCGGGGCGAGCGCATTTAGTGAGGGTTAAACTCGGAAGAATTGTGCCAGGAAGAGGGTGGGGGGGCAGTTAGAATAATGGCCCGAGCAAGGTGCCATTTTTAATTTTAGGCTTCATTTTGGGCAATTTGGCTTACGCATGTCGCATGCGGCCCCTGTTTGTTTTGTTTCGAGGTCTCAGTGCCTCCTGCTTTACCTGAGCAGATTTCCTGGTAGCCTCCAGGTTAACAATAGGCTGGCCCTCGGAGTGCGCACACGCTCCTTGTAATTTACATTGACTCCGACGCCCTTTGGGCTGGTATTATGACTACAGCTTTGCTGAGGAGCCGATACATTATTCATTTCTCTGTTTCAGTGTGCACAGGGTTGGCTCCCCCTCTACTCCTCCATTGCGTTGTGCTTTGCACTACTATACATGTTGAATACGGATATCCCTTGAGGGTGATGGTGATATATATGTATTGGAGGATGACAACTACTGATAGGAGCGCAAGAGCCTCCTGAACTAATTATGTTGACACCCAGGTTCTTCCCGTTCTTGTGTGGTCAACAGGGCCTCGAGTATGACGTTACCTAACTGTGTGACAGGGCTTGCTTGACGCACCCCTTTTTCCCTTCTGCTACCACACATCTTTGAGCATGATTTTATTTTTTATTTATTTATTTTTATCTATTATTTTTATTTCGTGTTTCCTTTTCGCCAACACATAAGGCGGCCGACGCGTGTGGCGGGATTTAGCCTAGGGAGTTGCGAGCCCCTCGTGGGTATAGTTGAGGATTTACCCGACGGTGTCGCCAATCTTCTTCTTTCCAGTTGTCTCGGAAAGGGTTCCCGGATTTGACAAGCTGCAAATCAATGTCGTAGTCAGCCACGATCGGCGGTATGACGCAGTTGCGCCAGATCGTCCGATAGGCGCAAAGCCTTTCATACAGTTGGGCCCCAAGACATCAGATCCAGGTAGGCCCTTTCGCGACAGGCCCCTATGGGACAGATTGATTATCGTTGAGTGTGTAAAGGGTTGCTGTTTTTGCTGGTGGTCACAATCATACTAGTTGGTCGGTTCCTTTTCCATCGTTTTTCCTCAGCTTATGGCATATAGCGTTCAGGAGAGTGTCTGGTGATCTCCTCCTTCCCCACGATGGCAGTTGTTCCGGTAGCGGTTCCCATGGGTGATGCGAGGTGTAGGTCGTACCAAGATATTAGCTCTCTAGTACCCTCCGAGTACAGAGTTATTTTACCTTTCAAGTTACCTGGATACATATATGTATGGATGGGTCTATCTTACCAGGCCTTGGCCTCACATTTCCAGGCATCGAATTGATGTGCTGGAATAGCCCGGTCATAACCTTCATACATTTGTGGCTCTTAGTTTTAGGTTTATCTCAAGCTTACGCGACTCAGTGGGTGTACGTTCCAATCTATAGTGCGAGATTGGCTTCCGATGCTATCAATGCTTGCGTTTCCCTTCATGTGAGTGCCACTGTTGCGGTGTGTTGGGCACCGTCATTCAAACAGTTTTCCGATACTTCAGTTATTCAAGCTTTTGTCGTGCACGCCTCTGGAGGCTTACTGATCAACATGCGCAATATCTCGACTGCGAGAACGATCAGCAGATATGGGCATATAGGTCAATTTTTAGTGAACTTGTTCCAGGACTCAGGCCATTCTGCCGAAACCTTCATATTTAGGTTGTTGAACCGGTATACCGCTTAACCTATATGACATTGACGGATTGTTCCATCCGGTTCCTTGTATTTCCGGCGACTAGGTCGGTCCTTCGGGCAGGGTGGACTCCTTTTGAAATCCCAATGTCCCTTGGGTCCGCGGTGGCCAGCTCGGTTCCTGCCTTACCTTACAATTTTCCCTGTTTTTCTCATGAACTAGCACTATAGATCAGGGCAGATGCCTTTATGGTTCACCAGGGGCTACGGCCCACAGTTTCATCGCTGCCGTCTAGTATGCACGGGTCTGGGTTTGACACGTGGCGATGTGGTGAATACAGTTTTTCCTAGGTGATGGGTATTCAGACTTTGCTTTATTTACGATCAAGTTTCTGGTATCTGCATTAGCTTCCTTGTATTTTGAACGTGCTGAGGGCGTTCATTTCGTAGTCTGGGTCCTTTCATCCCCGACATACGTTTAAGCGATAGAGGGTCGCTTGTAGCTATGTGCGCCTTTGGCGGTTTTTGTGAGGACTGATTTCTCTACTTGTAAGCTATTTACCACATATTGTACGGGGACTTCGGTAACGTTCACCTTATAGCATCCATTTTGGCCGGTTTTCCGCGGCTCATTCTCGGTTCAGGGCAAGTTGCTGAACTTGCGTTGGGTTTTTTCTTGCGAATTCTTTGGTGGCGTACATATTCCAAACCGGACTAAGTCTCGTGATTCCTTTTATTACTATACTTATAATAGTATGTCGACTGGACATTACATATTGTCAGGCAGTGTTATGAAGCATTCCACCTTCAGGTGTTCCTAGGCGAGGCAAGCCCGCGTTTTACAGGTACAGTATATACTATAGGAAGTTGCTCTGTCAATGAGGTCTGAATTGCATGTGGCCAGGACCTGGTCACACGCTTTCGAGATGATGCACTTTATGGGTGTTTCTTCGCATGCCTCATGGCTTACAACGATGATTCTCAGATTTACTATCTGAGGTTTTCGAGTAGATGTTCATATGATTATTGACATTCTATATGTGAGTACGAGGCTATTACAGCCGATGATTGAGGGCCTATTGCCAGAATGGGTGTTAGAACCAATTGTGAGGCGCAGTTCGCCCAGGTACAATACTTTTCATTCTCGTTTAGATAATTCCATTGTTGTGCATGTTTTACTTATTCTGATGGAGTTTCTTGGACTCTATTTTAACCAGTATATTATGTGCCGGTGGGAGATTTAAGACTGTAGTTATGTTGATAAGCGTTAAACTAGCATAATCCGAAGCCTCCGGTCCTGTAATAGAATCATAAATTAGCTAGCATTCGCGCCAAGAATTTTCAATTCTATTAAGGACACGGAGGCGAGGATTATCCCACCCGGTTTATTACAGTATTGGTAATAATTGCCCACCCGCATGTACTTGATATTCTGTATCGGCAGAAGTTACGGGTTTTTCCTGTCTCATTACTTTCAGCTTCGAGTAAGGAAGAAGGAGCAGGTGTTCTTCTGGCCTAGAAGATGTGATCTTTCCAGTTGACGATGGTTCCCCATGTTGAAGGATGTTTATCGAGACTCAGTTCCGTGAAAAGGACTGGATTTATTAATGCTGGTTCTCCATGTTGAAGGATGTTTATTGAGACTCATATTCCGTGAAATGGACTGGATTTATTAATGTGTGGACTGTATATGTTCGAGCAAAGAAAGAGGAGGAGACACAGGATACAGCAGCTCTTATGGGGCTATACAGGATGTGATGTATGTACAAGCATCATGGGAAATGTAGTTTTATTTGCATACAAAACGTTTTTCATTGGCTGCTGTGAGTAGCAAATATAAGAAAGAGAAGCATAATCCTCGCCTCCGTGTCCTTAATAGAATTGAAAATTCTTGGCGCGAATGCTAGCTAATTTTTGATCCTGCAATAGTAAACCCATTGTGACCTGCGCTCTTGGGATCCCAAATGTATAATTTCCGTCTAGAGTCGGTTTCTTATACCAGGGGCCTTATTTATGAAGGCCTTGCGCCGCCGGTGCGTCACTTTTAACAAGGGAAAAAGTGACGCACCGGCGGCGCAAGGCTTTCATAAATAAGGCCCATAGTGTGCCTAGATTCGTGTCTTCCTACTTGAGGACTGATACTCTGGCCCCCTCGTTCTTATATGTGCACTCTTTATCATATTCAATGCCACAAAGAGCCCTGCATGTATATGAGAGTAAAGCAGCATTATGAGGCGCGCACAGGATTGTGGGTATGCAGATTAGGAGTGACGCGATGAAGGTTCCTCTGGAGCCTCGCGACCTCTAGCGACTAGAAGGGGCGGTGCACCCCCACCCTCCCCCCTGCACCTCGTTCTGCGTCACGTGACTACGCACGACGCCTCGTTCTGCGTCACGTGACCCCTTCCATCACGCAGCGTTGCACACACCTGCGATGGCGCCTTCCTGAGGGAAGCAAGGGGGCGCTCCTCTCCTCAGCGCGGCCTTATCGCCCCCGGTAGGCTCACATTGCAACCAATAACGGGGCTTCTTGCACAGAAACCCTCCAAAAATTAATCCACAGTCCGCTTCTCACGGCCCCTCGGAGTGCGCGTGACCCGCGGAATCAGGACTAGTCGAAAGATAAATGTCTATCTGTCCGCGCAATCACAATAATATTATCACTTTCTACTGGTAGGGTGACTTTACACCGGTGACGTGCCGGTCACTCTCATGAATGCCTGTGTGTGCACAGTTATAGGCGCTCCTTCTGCTGTTAAACAGAGGCCTGTGTCGCCTGCAGTAATGAATCGGATGTTTGCCGCAGAGGCTTCTGGGTATGCAAATGACTGTGGCTGGCCACGCCCCCTCCGACAGCCAGGCTCCTGCAGCAGTCCCCTGGGGACTTGTGCTCTGGGTCCCAAATGTATCATTTCCGTCTCGAGTCGGTTCCAGCACTGGGGGGGGCGAGGAGGGGGGGATACACTATCTTTGTTTCCTTCCTTGTCTGGGCGTCATCTCTGACTCCGACCCATCTGTAACACAATTATTCAAGGTCCCTCTATGGGGCACTATTGGCTTTACCAATGCTTCGTTTATAAACACATATGGTACAATACACTAATAAAATAACTTGGAATTTCCCTTAGAAACGCAGTGTGCCTAGTTTCGTGCCTTCCAATTTGAGGGATGCTCTGCTCCCTCGTTCCTAAATGTCCGCTCTTTATTTTTATCGTTTTTAGCGCCTCGAAGAGCCCGGCATCCGGTGACGCAGCGGCGCTGCGATGACGCCTTCCTGAGGGAGGCAGGGCGCGCTCCTCTCCTCAGCGAGGCCCGACAGCCCCCTGGAGGCCTCACGTTTCAACCAATCACGGAGCTTCTTGCACAAAAACCCTTCGCCAATCACACTAACTTCCACTTGTCACGGCCCCTCGCAGTGCGCGTGGACTGCGGATTGTGTATTGACTGAGTGACTCGTGTCCTGTGTACGTAAACACAATAAAAGTATAACTTTTGCACTAGTAGGGTGACTTTACAGCGGTGAAGTGTCAGTCACCCCATGAATGCATCTGAGTGCACACCTACAGGCGCTCCTTCTGCTGTTAAACAGAGGCCTGTGTCGCCTGTACTGATGAATCGGGTGTTTGCCGCAGAGGCTTCTGGGTATGCAAATGACTGGCTGGTCACGCCCCCTCCAGTGACAGCAACCATCCTGCAGCAGCCTCATGGGGATTTGTATAATTTTCGTCTGGAGTCTGTCCAGCAATGGGGGAGGGGCGAATACACTTCATTTGTTTCCTTCCTTGTCAGGGAGTCTTTTCTGACTCCAGTCCTTTATTTACAGGTGTTGTTCAAGGTACCTCTATTGAGCATTAGTGGCTTTGTCACTGCTTCGTATTGAACTGCATATAGAACAATACACTAATCATCCGGAATTTCCCTTTGAAACGTAGTGTGCCTAATTTCGTGCCTTCCTACTAGCGGACTGATACTCTGGCTCTTTCGTTCTAAAACGTCCGCTCTTTATCGTTTTCAATGTCGCAAAGAGCCTTGCATTTAGTATGACAGTAAAGCAGCATTATGAGGCGCGCACAGGATTGTGGGTATGCAGAGTGCTGGTGATGCGCTGAAGGTTCCTCTGGAGCCTCCCCACCACTAGCGGCAGGAGGGAGCGTTGCACCTCCCGCTCCTTCGCGCAGGCGCGCGTTTACGCACGGCACCTCGTACTACGTCACGTGACCCTGTGACGCCTTCCGATGGCGCCTGCGGGAGCCTCCTCTCCTCAGCAGCCAAGGAGGCCCGACCACCCCAGGAAGATCACATTTCTGACCAATCACAGAGTTTGTTGTACAGAAACCCTCCAAAAATGCCCCTTGGTTCAGCCCCCCACTCCCCAGGGGGAGGGGGACAGTGGCTGGACCGGGGGTCTCAGTGGAGGCCTCCCCGGGAAGCAGAGCCCGGGCACCAATAAGGATTGGCTGGAGATAAGGAAGGCGAAAGAGCGGGCCCACCAGAGAATGGGCTGGGCCAGCTCAGCTGTAAATCTAGGGTTAGGAATGTGGCAGGGGTTAGGGGTTTTTAAAGGTGGGCACCGGGCACAAGGCCCTCTTTCTCCGGGGAATTGTGTCAGCAGAAGAGGTGCGGAGTCGACAGAGTGCCAGGTGAGGTGGGGGAGGTGTTGGCTTGGGGGGTTGTAATATGGGGGGTGTAGGAGAGAATGAGTGGGAGAAGGGCACTGGGCAGCAGGGGGGGCTGGGTGGCGGTGGCTGGGAGTGCGGAGAGCGAGGCGCAAGGAGAGGGGTAGATGGTGCTATGGAAGGAAAGGTGAAGAGTGGGCGGGATAGCAAGTATTGATAGCGGAAGGTAGAGGACAGTTATTAGTCACTGCCCGCAAATTAGCCAACAATTGCCGGCGCAGGGGGCGGTAGATGATGGGGGGGAACACCAGGGGGGGGAGAGGGGGGTTATGGGTTTGCTGATCTTACTGGCTCGGGTCGGCGGGGCGTCAGGCCTGGGCGATTGCAAGGATTGGTTTCTGGGTGGGTAAATGCGAGGATCTAGGCGGCTGGAATATGGGGCGGTCTGAGGGGTTCAAGCCGCGCGCGGGCAAGGACATCACGGAGTTTCCAAGTATGGTGACAAGGGCATCGGGATAGAGAAGGTCGAAGAGGTGTCCGGTGGGGCAATGGTGCGGGTTGGGCCAAGGTTGCCATGGTGCTCAGGCGACAATAATGACAGCAGAAGGGGTGAGACCGAGTACAGGTGGGTAGGTGTGAAGTGTGGGATAGGCGAGCCCTCGGGCCTTATGCACAGGGAGGGGCGCTCGGGAAAGGGTACCTGCATTTAAATGGTTGGGGGGCGCGGGGGAGGCTCGTGGATCGTGGTTGGGGTCGGGGGCAGGAGGGTGGCTTGGCCGGACGGTGTTTTGTGTGTTTGTGGGGGGGGAGGGGAGGGAGGCCGAGGGCTTGTGGGCAGAACTGCCGGCACGGGGTGATGGCGCAGGGTGCAGCGCAGACAGTGGCCCTCAACAATAAGGGGAAGGGAATAAATAACGGCACGGAGGGCTCGATGTCAAGGGGACCAGGATTAGGGGGGTGCTCTGCCACGGGCCAGGAGGGACGGGTGCGCCCTGGGCAGGGGGCTCAAGGACAAGAAGGGGGTGGGTGGGGATGCAGGCCAGGTGGGGGAAAGGTGAATGCCGGATTGGGCATACGAGACACGGAGGATGTCAGGTTGGCTGGAGGTGGAATTTTATGGGCGCAAGGCGGGCGGCGGTGGGGTACCGGACCGCGGGGGCCAAAGCAGGGAATGCGGGGTGCGGAGGTGATTATGGGATGAGCAAGAACGTGCAGTCTAGGATAGCGAAAAAGGGCGCCAACGAGGTAGCCATGGAGGAGGCATAAGGGGGTCGGATTGCAGGGTAAAGGGTGGAAGCATAGGGTTGGTGGGAGGGGGCTACCAGGTGAGGAATGTAGGGAATAGGGTTATGGGCGAGGGTCAGGGAGGCACAGTTGGTGTCATTCGGTGAATAGTCCGCCGATGCTAAGGAAACAGAAATAAGAAGGGAGTTAGACATGTGTAGCGAAGGCATATCGTTAGATGGCACTCGTGGGGAATAAGCACTAAAGGTGTATGCAAGAATTAGGCATGGATTGTGTCGACATGGAACAGGGTGGCCATTAAGGGGAAGGGCAGGCGCGGTTCCGGTGAAATTCACGTGGGCTTGGGCTGGGGGTTATGGCGCAAAAAGCGAACAAGGGGCGGGAGACGGTCAGGGCGCCAAAAGATAGGGGGCGTAGTGGGGCACCAACGCAGGCAGCCAAAGAAGACACAGCGGAGGGGGTTAGGACAGCAAAGGGGGAGTCATCAAGGGAAAGGAATGTGTAAGAGGAGGAGAACAGGGAGGGCCGCGATGGTACTAAGGGCTGGTGAATTGGGGGGGAAGGGAGGCGGAGCCTGCCCCACCGGCATGGCAGGGAGCGGCAGATAAGGGGGGCGGGGGTGGGGGGTGGGAGCATAAGGTGCAGGGAGCTTGGAGAAGTCCCGGCAAGGAGTTTGCCCCCCCCTTCCCCCCATCCCCGTGGTAGTCAATTAAGAAGGCATGGGTCAGCGCAACAAGGATACGTATGGATATAGAACAAGCGGCCGGGTAGTTAGGAGGTTCGGGTGGGACAGACCTCGGCCCCTCAATAGAGTGAAAATCCCACTCCTGGCATCGGCGGGGCGAGCGCAATAAGCGAGGGTTATAATCGGAAGCATTATGCCATGAAGAGGGTGTGGGGACATTGAGGACAATGGCACGAGCAATGTGCCCAGGGGGCAGGTGGGACACAGGTCGGCAGTTACAGTGAGCACAAGGGTGGGTAGAGATTTGCTACATGTAAGTCCTCAGTAGCCTGCGTCTTATTGATAGTCATCTATAAAAGTTAACAACATTCGCTGTATATTCTTTCACACTTTTTCCTCCTGTAATGCACGGTTTGCTACCTCTTGTATTTTGTTGGCTCACGATTGTAATTTACCACTTGTATTTTGCTGGCTCACAATTGTCAATTTTGCTTCATTTATTGTAACGCTTGCTTTTGTATTTTGTTCACATGGAATTTTCTCATGTATCAGTTCTGTTTCTATTGTAAAGCGCTCTGACACCTTCGGGTAAAGTCCGCGCTATATAAAAATGCATAAATAAATAAACAATAGGTTCAGTTAAGGTACTACAGTAATAGGAGGTCATTCGGCTTGGTGTTAACAGGAAGATACCATTTTGGATTGGGGAATTTAGTTCTGCTTTGTTGCGAAATAAACACAAAAGATAAAAATTCCAAAGAAACTTGCACTTCAGAAGTGCTCAAGGTTGATTTACCAATACGTACAAATTTATTATGAACAAAGTCTTAAAATGTTAAGTGCCGTATGAGTACATGTGGCCATAATGAGCTCATTTTGTGTGAGGATTCTATGTGGTGTACAGAGCTGGAAGGGAGGGTTGGATTCGAGTTGTGGGTGAGCCGGTCGAGGGTTGCGGATGCGGGGATGGCGAGGCTGCTGGTGCTCAGCGGAGAGAGGGGTGGGGTGGGGGGGCTGATTGCGAGGATTGGCCGGTGAGAGGTTGCACAGTATTCTCCTAGATGCGCGGCAATTATTTGTTTGTTTGTGTGGCGCGGGCTTTGCCCGGGGGGGCGGCGGGGCGCCTCGCAATGGGAGCATTAAGGATATAAAAGAGGAGAATATTGCTGGTGGGCAAATGATGGGGGGACAGGGCTGAATTGCGCGGGGCAGTGGCGACAATTGTGGGTGGATACGGGAGGCGGCAAGGGGTACATTACTGAGGGACAGTTACAGGAGGCAAGAGTGAAGGGGAGTGTGTCCTGGGAAGGGGGCAAGGGGTAGTAAAGGAATTCTGGGGGGTAAAGGGTACCTGCATTGAGGGAGGAGAGGGAGGGCCCCGGTGGTCGGGTCCTGGGGGGGGCGGCGAGCCTTGAGGATATGCCGAGCAAAAAAAAATACACGAACTAAGGGGGAGAAGGCGCCAAAAGATAGTACATATCACGGTAAGGTGGGCGTGCGGGAGTGCATACTGGCGCAAAAGCTGCCTTTGCAAGGACGAACATTGTTCAGGTGGATCCCACCGGGCTAAATAAAAAATGTAAAAGGTGCTGGAGGTGACTGTATTTCCTACCCGGTGTGGTTGGCGCAGGTTGCAACAAATTTGGGATACAGTAAAGAGCCTTGGATAGAGATAAGGGAATTCTGCGGGTAGTAGGCAGGACTGGTCATAGAACAAAAATAACTGCGAGATTTCACCACATAGCAGGGACAATACGGATGCTTCCAAAGATACACCGAAATGATGAAACACTTTCCCGGCAGCTCGTCTGCCATCACGATTACTCGGTAATTCTCGTCATGTTAATGGCAGCCGGGGAGGGGCTGTATGTTTAAGTAATAAGCAAGGTGGAGCTCGGGCCTCTTGGAAGGGGTGAAATAACGGAGTATCGTTAATGCGCAGATGGTCTTCAAAGACCGGTTGGGTACTGGGGGATGGCGGCGTGTGTGCGCATGAAGGAGTCTCAAACAGGGCTGCCGGCCACACACGGCACAGGGGGGGGGGGGGCAGGGCAAATTAACACAGGGTCCGGTTGGGGGGGGAGGAGTAGGATCAGGCTGAGCAGAGCACAACACAGTATACGAGTACAGGAGCACAGCGTTCATAAAGGGAGAGGTGGGGGGGTCCAGTCTGCCCCCACCTCTCCTGGCCTTGGTGGGAGTGTGCAAGGACAATGCCGGGGGTTTGGGGTGTGGGGGGGTTGGGAGAGTGGTGACATCCCAACACCCTGTGCCCCCTTCCCCAGTGTGCCTCCACCAATGCGGATGGGGGAGGGATGCATGGGCGGCAAGGATTGTGGGGAAGGAGCCATTGAGGATTAAAGGGTTTCGAAGGCACACAGGGATAAGTTGCCACTTGGACTTGTGGGTGGCATAAAGAAAGTAGGGCGCCCGAAGGGGGAGCGACAGTAGGTACAAGTAGCGCGTATGGGAAGTTAACATGTTATTTCTATTGTAGAGTCGAGCAAGGACTGCACACATTTGGACTTCAAGGGCTGAGGGAACGTACAGGTGGTGTCTAGTGGCGGAGGTAACAGACTGGACGAAGGGAACAGGAACAGGAATTAGGGGTCGGGACTTTGCAGAAGGTAAGTTTGCGACAGACAAAGGGGGTGGAGGGTGATAGGGGAGGTGGCTGTGTGGTAAATAAATAAATAATACCTCTATTTTTGACTAGATATACAATAACAGATAGCTCAATAAATAAGAGTCAAGATTCGAGGTAGTAGGAGTTTGCAGGTTTAATACAGCATGAAGGACAGGAACAGGACAACCTGCACGGACAAGATCTGGGATGGCTAGCCACTTTTAATAACCGTGCACAAGCATATATAGTTAAACAAAATGCATGATGTTCAATACAATAGGCGTAGCAGTGGGCAGGGCCTGTAGCAGTCGCGAAAGATAAGGCAGAAAGGAGGTGTAACAAGAGGCGTGAACAGGGCGTATACATAGACATGTGATGTAAACGTAACAGAATATGTCATAAATGGGGCGGAAACATGGAGGGGGCTACCTAAGGAGCCGGGACCTCTAACCTAGTGGTGCGCGCAAACTGACAATGACATGTTACTAGGGAGAAGCTGGGGGCTATGACTTCTGCGCTAGAAGCAGAGACTGAAGTCTGGAGAGTCAGAGCGACATGTACCTAAACACTATCTAGTATCTGATGTTTAGAGAACATGTTGATAGAATCCAAAAGTTATCAGGGTAAAGGCTAACAGATTCTAAGACTGGTGCATGCATTATTCTACATGTAGTGCGTGTTGAGGAATATTAAATGACCATTAATACAGTATTTCTCTTACATGGAGACGTAAAGGCTAGACCATGACGGAAACTATTGATGCGATTCAGTAGCTTAGGAATGCGGAGAAGGAGGGCTGGACTGATAACTGGAATCATAACATACTCTTGGCAGACTGGCAGGCAGAGCCAGGCCGAGCCGGGCACTGTGAGGCAGGAAGTAAGTGAAGGGTCAGGGATACAGGTGGGGGCTGTATCGCTCCTCAGCGAGGGTTCAGGAGACAGGAGCTGAATCTGAGTCCGGGCCCTTTTGAGGCCTAGAAACGGGGACTTTACAATGAAATAACGTGCACACTGAGAAACATGGCAACGTAGCTTTACATAGGCCTAATACTCGTAGCTTTCACGAGAACTGGAAACTGGCATACTAGAGATGGACACAACTGTAATTGCGTCTTTAATCGATCATGGGGAATACATATGCATATTAATCATGCACATACAACATAGGATGGGGGACACGTAGGGACACAGAACATGGCAAAATTTACTTTTCCACATTCCCTCCTTGTCACTACGTTTCCATCAGGAAACATCAATATTCATGATACCATCTATCATTTCATACAGTATCATTTGCTCGTCTCGAATTGTCTTGGAACGGGATCTAGGACGGGACTTGGGACTAGGAATACAAGAGGTAGCACAAATGCCGCAAATCGCAGGGCCACATTGTATACAGAGGCAGCAACTGAATATGATCGCTACTGCAATACCTAGAAATGACAATACTTTCCATCCCCAGGCAGAAATTATACTCCAAAACCAACCGGACCATGTCCAGGTGCCTGGATTCTGGTGTAACTGATGGGCAATTTTATGAAGTCTGGTTATAGCTGAATAAACAGACGGCGCGTTATTAGGAATGAAAATGCAGCAACTAGATCCGATGACTCTACATGCTCCTCCTCTATCGGCCAGTATGACGTCAAGAACGAGACGATTCTGGAGCACGACAAATCTCATAGCAGATTGCTCTTCGGTTAAGTTACCTAGAGCAGAGGCAGTCTCATTCACTACTGCTTCAAGGGTTCTGGTTAATCTACGTATTAACTTACTATTCTGGACAGGTCCTATAAAGAAGAAGAAACCTTTATTGAAATCTGTATACTGTTCTAGAGCAGTTTCAGTTTGATCGACAATTGGGGACTCGATCTCCCTTCTATGTCTAAGGTGTACTAGATTTGTGTTTCTGTGATAATCAGATGGGGCTAGGAAAACTGGTGGCAGTAGGAAGGCAATGTAACAGGTTCCCTCCCAATCGAGGGGCAGACGAACATATGCGGTCTGACCACAAACAAAATATGAATGACGTGAAGTTTTGAAAATAAATTTCCCACTGTCACTATACTTGACAATAGTAGTACAATCACTGTGTCCTACATGTACGGAACCATTATTTCTAACACATAATTCGCCTTTGACTGGTAGTACTGAAATAGCAGGTAAGTCTGGAGTAGGATCAGACTGAACATTCAGGACCATGAAATTCGAAGAATAATTACCCAAATTATAAACTTCATTTTCTAGATCTAACCCTGTTCTGTGGGGAAGACCTCGCTTGTCTGGAAAACATGTACTGTTCAAAAAGGACATATCTGTTGAGGATGACGTTAACATGGACCAGGCTCCACATGACCCATTATGTGAAAACGGATAAGGAAACAGTGGCAGAACTCCCTTCGGTGTCTGGAAAGGGGCGAGTCGACCACACACCCAACAATTAGTGGCATTGCTGGTCTGGTGTGAATAATGCAACATACGGATAAATGTATTGTTGCGCATAGCAAGACGATAGGATAGTTCGTGAGGAGGCAGATCACTAAACGTGTGCTCTACTGTAGCATTAGAAAACTTATTTACATGAGAAATTGGAAAACATAAATGAAATGCATAACTCGTGCAGGTAACCATCAGGCTGAGAAACAATATAAAACTTAGAAAAACGATACATCGGATTGAGTTTTGACTAACTCTCTTACTATGGGGGTCTATTTCATACATGTCAGATACCCGTCTAACCGTTTCACCTAGGGGAGGACTTAGACAATTAAACTGGCTGACTTATTTTACTAGACCGGAGCTTCAGTTTATACTCCTGCTGCGGAGTTTCCTCTAACAGGGGAGGCTTTGAATCAATGTCATTGGCGGGACAGTCCTTAAGAATAGTATCTGTAGAAGTGTTATTTAAAGTTTTAGGTCTTAGTCCGTGAAATTTCTTGACGTGAGACAGATGCACCCAGCCTTTCCTGCCTTCCAACTTCACGGCTGTGCGGGTGGTTAGAAGGACTAACTTCGGCTCCTTCCAGCGAGGCTCCAGCGGACTTGAACTATCAAAATTCCGGACGAGAACCAAGCTTCCTGGAACAATTTCATGCGGTTTCACCTCGGTATTGTCTGGAAATGCGGCGGCAACCTGTGAACGACAAGAGTGTAGGGCAGACATCAAGGAAGCTAGGTAATCTGTCAGCATATTACTGGAAACATCTGTAATACTTCGGGGTCTGGGTGTACCCCACACGTTCGGGGGGCGGCCGAATACGACCTCATAAGGGGACAGACCTGATCTGGAATGTGCGACCATGCGCATATAAAATAAAGCGACTGGCAAGGCAACTAGCCAGTCTACACCTTTTTCTTGACAGATTTTGGCAATGCGGATTTTCAAGGTTTGATTATGTCTCTCTACGAGACCGGCTGCTTCTGGATGGCGTACACAATGGAACTTCCACTGGTACCCTAACAAAAGGGAAACGTGCTTCATTAATTCAGATGAGAAGGGCTGGCCGTTATCAGAATACACGACCCTAGGGAGTCCATAGCGGGGGAAATATTCACGAACCAACTGCTTGGCAGTGGTCGCGGCTGTGTAATCTGGGACTGGATATGCTTCTGTCCACCTGGACAAAGCGCATACAACTACAAGGACATACTTGAAACCTCGACATCGCTCCATCTGAATATAATCCATCTGGAGGACTTCAAAAGGGTGGTCAGGGGGCTGGAATCCACCTTGTTCCACCGGGACACTTTTACCTGGATTGAACTGGCAACATATCATACAGGTACGGACTTTCTGCTTGGCTGCAGCTCGTAAATGCTTGTTAAACCAAATGTTCTGGATACTGTCTAACATGGCATTTTCTCCTAAGTGTGCTGGACTATGTGCGGTATTGATAATGACTTGAACCATTGAGTCGGGGAGAAACCATGTGGCTTTTCCCTTCGTCAACCATCCCTGATCTGTCTGGACCCCTCCTTGTTCGGACCATTTCTTGATTTCTTCGGGAGTAGCATGTAACTGGATATCTATGACATCTTGAGTAGGGTCCTTAACTGTCATACAAGTAGTCTGTTCTAGAGTGGATGTCGGTGTCTTGTTAACTGGTATGTCTGGTGTCTGAGCTGTAAGCTTGGCTGTTCGATCTGCTAGATCATTACCTTGGGAAATAATGTCAGTAACTTTAGTATGTGCTTTGCACTTCATGATAGCGATGGATGTCGGTAAATGTATTGCATCTAACAGAGCTTGAATAAGGAAACCATGCTGAATCTTGGTTCCATGAGAAGTCATGAAACCTCTCTCCTGCCAGAGCACTCCGAAGTCGTGTACAACTCCGAATGCGTAGCGTGAATCTGTGTAAATATTAACTTTCAGGTTCTTGGCGTGTATTCAGGCTTGAGTCAGAGCGACTAGCTCTGCTGCTTGAGCGGACAGGGTGTCAATACGGTGTGTTTCAATAACTTCAGTGTCAGTAGTCACTGCATACGCGGCTACTAGTTCTCCTGTACTCGTTCTCATACATGAACCATCCACATAAAGTGTCAGGTCGGGATCTGGTAATGGAATATCTGTCAGATCTTGTCTTGGCTTAGTCATAGTGTTGACTACTTCCACACAGTCATGTGTGGCAGGATTCGAAGTAACTGACGGTAACAGTGTAGCAGGATTTAGAACGTTGCAGCGTCTGATTTCTATGTGTGGCTGGAACAGTGTCAGTTCATAACCTGTCAAACGTGCAATTGTCAAGTGCTGAGTCTGTGTTCGGTTTAAAAGAACTTCCACGGAGTGTGGAACTTGTACTGTCAGGGAGTGTCCTAATACTATGGAATCACTTTGTCTGATAGCTAGTGCGGTGGCTGCAACTGACTTGAGGCACGCAGGCAGAGCCTGGGCTACTGGATCTAGTGTGCTCGAAAAATAAGCACAGGGCTTGTACTGTCCGGCTTGATCTTGTGTGAGAACAGATAATGCTGTACCATCACGTTCTGTGACAAAAAGTGTAAAAGGCTTACTGTAGTTCGGTGTAGCTAGAACAGGAGCTTGGCATAAAGCTTTCTTTAACTCATTGAAACTAAGTGTATGTTCAGATGTCCAAGGGAGAACAGTCGATACGGCTGCCTCCTGTGTCGTTAACTGTATCAGTGGTTTGGCTAGAAATGCATACTGAGGAATCCATTGTCTGCAATAAGAAGTAAGGCCGATAAAAGCACGTACCTCCTTCTGTGTCTTGGGCTGTGGAAGACTCGCTATTAACTGGATAAGATCGGGTGTCAACCGACTACCCCACTTGGACAGTAAGTGGCCTAAGTAGATCACTTGCTGGACACAGAATTGAAGCTTTGAAGGGGACACCTTATGCCCCATCTCGGCTAGAAAATACAAGACTGTAAGTGATGCTCGCTCGCAAGCACGTTCAGAACGGGCTGTGATCAGTAGATCATCGACATACTGGAGCAGGGCAGTGTCAGTTGGCATGTGAATGTTGTCTAGTTGTCTCTTAAGTGCTTGACTGTAAATGCTAGGACTTTCTGTGAAACCTTGAGGAGCTCGTGTGAATTTATAGCTCCTTCCATTTAAACAAAAACTGAAAAGGTACTGGCTGTCTGGATGAATGGGGACACTGAAAAATGCATTCTTGAGGTCAATTACTGTAAAAAATATTGCCTCAGAATCAATGGCTGTCAATAGGGATGAGATATCTGGGACAACTGGATACTGGGGAATAATACATTTATTGAGTTCTCGAAGGTCAATCACTAATCGATATACTGGGGGTGCATTTGGATCAGTACGTTTCATGACTGGAATGATAGGAGAATTACATACATTGGAGTCAGTTTCTACAACTACTCCTTGAGCCATAAGCTCGTCAATAATTTTGGATAAGGCTGCTACAGCCTCAGGTGGCAATCTGTACTGTCTGATTCGTGGCAGGACTATACCTTGCTTGAGAGTCACACGATGGGGTGTGATTTGCATGAAACCAACATCAGTTGGACCTTGCGCCCATAGATGCTGCGGGACATTTGACAATCTCGGATCAAAATCTCGTAAAACATAGTGACCCTTGAAGTCACGTAAAAACAAACGTATTCCCTCTGGGGAACAGCAAATAACTGCACCTAATTCTTTCAGTGTCTTAATACCTAACAAATTTTCTGGACATGACTTCGTAAGCAATAGATCAGTAGTTCGGGACAATGGACCTACTTCTAGAGTAACTGGCTTTGATATCTCGTTTACAATAGGCTTTCCTGAAAATCCAAGGGAAACATTTCTAGAGCCTGAGAGCGGAGCCCCTGGAACCTCGTCGTGACTAATAGTCGTCCTACTTGCCCCTGTATCAATCAGAAACTTTCTGTCTTTCCCTAATACTTGACTATGGACATTGGGACCTTCTTGATCTACAGGAATCTCGATGAGAGGCAAGCCTACCTCCCTCTCTAGGCTGTTTCATGAATACGCTTGATACTCTGGATACTCTGTCTGTGCATACTGATACATTTGCTGTGTAACATGCTGTGTTGCAGCAATAGGCTGCAGTGCTGGAACTGTCTGTTGTGCATTCTGTGGCTGAGAAGTCTGTGAAACTTGTTCTTGTCTAGGCGGACGTGGTCTTTCTTTAGTTTTACCAGTGGCTATATTGTGTTTCAGAACTGCACACTCGTTTATAAAATGACCTGGCTGTTTACAATAATTGCATGTCCCTTTAACGGGAGCGGCAGGATGACTGGCTTGATTCGGACCCCTCTTCTGACTGTCTTGGGGAACAGACTGTGCAACTAGTACTTTCATTTTTGTGTCTTTCATACGTCTTCTCTCGTGTTCTTGCTCTTCTCTGATTCTATTCTGGTGATACTGGAGCATCTGTAACATTTGGGACGGAGTACTAGCTTGCCATGTACTTTCGACTTTCAAAACTCGATTTTTAACTTGTGGACTTGAATTCTCGACTAGTTTAGTAACAAAAAGATGAGGGTATGACTCGCTACCCGTCTTCAAACCACTGTTAATTATAAAACATTTCTCAAATCTGGAATAAAAATCACTAGTGTCTTCGTCTTGTTTCTGTTTACAGGCTGAGATTGCATCCCAGTCTTCCTTTTTAGTGGCTAATAATCTAGGCAAAACTTGTATTAACAGTTCTGGTAATTCTTTACATTTGTCTCCAAGACCGGTACCTGGTACTCGTATCTTATCTTCAGCTTCTAGAGCTGTCCAATCGATCTTTTTCTCTCCCACCTCCCAATCCTTTTCCTTGAGTTTCTCATATATGCCCGCAGGCAACAGGACTTTTAACATTTTAATAATATCTGGATACGTGTATTCTCCCATACGGAGCATGTCTTTTAATTCTCGGTGGAACCCTGCTGGATCTTTGTCGTGACAGGGAATTAATTTCTTCATCTCTAAGAGTTCCATCTTAGTAACTGGGGTGTAAACAAATACTCGTTGCATTTCACCATCCGCTGTCCTAACTGGGTGTACTTCTCGTAGCGGATGCTGTCTATCTATGTAAAACGGTTTACTTTCTGGAGGTGAGACATGAACAAAATGCGGGTTCAAAAACATACTATATTTGTGGCGCTGTTCTAGAATGACACTAATTAAATCGGTGCCTAAACCTTTCCATCTATACTGGAGTAACTCGTTCAGGATATCATGTAACGGACCTGGATCAGAATGTTGACCCTCATACAGTGTAATGAGGTGTTGGATCATATACATACCCACCAGTCGCTGCTCGGCTGGGGGCAATTTCAGAAACATTTGTGCCACTATTTCGTCTGGAAAAGTGGTAGAATCAGTAATCCATCGGACTGCTGATCGGGCTAGTTCTTGTTCATGCATAGTACTTAACTCACTATAACCGATTCGTGATTTCAGGATTTGATCGGTAGCTTGAAATACCTGTTCTAGAGAGCCTTGTTCTGGTGCTGGGAGATGAAAGACTTTCTTGTGTTCTAGGCGTGACTGTCGGTCTGGAAATCTAGATTTACCTACATACGCTATTCTGGCGGTATTCTCGTCCTCTACCTCTTCAGTAGAAGAGTCATTTTCTTTCTCGCTTCCTAGAGCTTCTTTGCGTTGTTCGTGTAACCTTATTATTTCTTTACGAATTTTCTTGTACATACTCTCTATACTATTGAGTGTCTTGTGCTTACCCTCGGCTATATTATCACTCCACCTTGTCAGAACTTTCATTTCGGTCGGATCTTTAGTCGGGGAATCTTGTTCCCGTATTAAACAATTGATCAGAAACTTTAATAGCATCAACTGGATCTCGGATTTCCTGAGAGACATGACTTCAGCAATACTTTCTGGATCTTGTCCTGTACGAATGAAACGATACATTCTGTCTAGATCTTCTTTCATATTCGGTAGGGTGACCAAATACTCGGACACCTGTCTTATACGCACGGAATATAGAACCATACTATCCTCGCCTGGGACTGGATCATAACAGCATTCAGTAAGAACTCGTCTGATTTCTGCAATAGACTTATATTTGGGCGTACGCTGTAACGCACGTTCATGTAACTCGACTGGCCCCAGACGTCTATTTGGCGGCGGGGTACCAGGAGGACCTCCTCCCGCGGCCCCTATACTGGAATCGTCGACTGATACTCTTCGTGCTGGCAGAGTGACTGATGTGGCGGTAATTTGTACTACGGGCTGGACCGGGGGTACCGTAACATGTACTGCAACAGGTGCCCCGGTGGCTGGAGGACCATGAATTACATTATTTACAGGAGCTGGTGGAACAGGATTTGCATATTCTGGGACTGTGTCGTCCAAATAGGACGAGAGAAAAATATCAGCTGCGGTCGGTTTGTGACGTAGCTTGGTCGGAACTAAGGGTGGCGGAAAATTACTGGATGCCTCCGGGGTTGCTTTTGGCAAGCCCTCGGCAAGAAGAGGATACATACCCTTAATGAGGGCATTCCTCTGTCTGTCTGACTGTTCGGTTTTAACTCATTCACCTATTTCGATTAGTTCCCTTTCTTGGGCTCTTTCTAAGGATTCTCTACTTAATTCTGACTTTCTGATTTCTTTTTCGGTTCTTTTATGAGATTCTTTGCGCCATAACTCGATGGCATCTTTCTGTGACTGTCTGGCTTTCTTTTTCCATAATACTTCTTCTACTCGCATGATGCACTCGGCATCCCATGTGCCCGATACGGGCCATCTGTACTTTTCTTCTAACTGTTTGGTGTACTCCACCCATAAATCTAGATATAATATGGCACTTATGCCATGCTTTTGATACATAAAATGACCTGGACTGTCCCTAGGCGGGACAGGAACTGCTTCTTCTAACAGACCTTTTCTAGTTTTTAACTGACGTAACTTGGAAAACAACGGCATGACTGAACTGTAGTCTAGACACAATACAATACACAATGAACACGATAATTACTGAAGATACACTACTTTCATACCACGACATTGAAATACATGAATGACATTTAAAATAACAGTTCTGACAAAATACTACCTGGAATACTGAAAACAGAATACATGAATTTCTCGAGAACAGAACAGACTAGAACAGAAACTAGATGCACTGCTAAAACAGTACGAAACTTACCGGTCTCATAAAGAGACACGTCAGGACCCGCATCCACCTAAGTGGACACTTCGTGTTGGATCTGTGTACCCCAAACCCACGGACCAGAAACAATGCAATTGACCCTGTCTAGATACTACCCCAGCAACGGTACTCACCGGGCAGCAAGAACGGAAGGCCTCGGACTGGACTGGACTGCTACGACGCCGGACGGACGAACTTCGGCCTTCTGTTACGGGTGGGCCTCCGGATACCTCGGACCTTGGACTCTCGGCTTGGGCTCTGGTCGGGACTCGCCACGTTCCTCCACCGCCTCGTCTGGATGCTGGACCGCAACCTCCGTCTCCTCCGTGGGCCTGAGGGATACTTGAAGCAGAAATATCTGCACGTGCACGGTATAGTTCCGTCACGGCTGCAGAGGATCAGGGGGCTTGCGTGGCTTCACCGGCGCGTGGGGAAAGGGCAAGTCCCTATTCGGGCGCCATTATGTGGTAAATAAATAAATAATACCTCTATTTTTGACTAGATATACAATAACAGATAGCTCAATAAATAAGAGTCAAGATTCGAGGTAGTAGGAGTTTGCAGGTTTAATACAGCATGAAGGACAGGAACAGGACAACCTGCACGGACAAGATCTGGGATGGCTAGCCACTTTTAATAACCGTGCACAAGCATATATAGTTAAACAAAATGCATGATGTTCAATACAATAGGCGTAGCAGTGGGCAGGGCCTGTAGCAGTCGCGAAAGATAAGGCAGAAAGGAGGTGTAACAAGAGGCGTGAACAGGGCGTATACATAGACATGTGATGTAAACGTAACAGAATATGTCATAAATGGGGCGGAAACATGGAGGGGGCTACCTAAGGAGCCGGGACCTCTAACCTAGTGGTGCGCGCAAACTGACAATGACGTGTTACTAGGGAGAAGCTGGGGGCTATGACTTCTGCGCTAGAAGCAGAGACTGAAGTCTGGAGAGTCAGAGCGACATGTACCTAAACACTATCTAGTATCTGATGTTTAGAGAACATGTTGATAGAATCCAAAAGTTATCAGGGTAAAGGCTAACAGATTCTAAGACTGGTGCATGCATTATTCTACATGTAGTGCGTGTTGAGGAATATTAAATGACCATTAATACAGTATTTCTCTTACATGGAGACGTAAAGGCTAGACCATGACGGAAACTATTGATGCGATTCAGTAGCTTAGGAATGCGGAGAAGGAGGGCTGGACTGATAACTGGAATCATAACATACTCTTGGCAGACTGGCAGGCAGAGCCAGGCCGAGCCGGGCACTGTGAGGCAGGAAGTAAGTGAAGGGTCAGGGATACAGGTGGGGGCTGTATCGCTCCTCAGCGAGGGTTCAGGAGACAGGAGCTGAATCTGAGTCCGGGCCCTTTTGAGGCCTAGAAACGGGGACTTTACAATGAAATAACGTGCACACTGAGAAACGTGGCAACGTAGCTTTACATAGGCCTAATACTCGTAGCTTTCACGAGAACTGGAAACTGGCATACTAGAGAAGGACACAACTGTAAATGCGTCTTTAATCGATCATGGGGAATACATATGCATATTAATCATGCACATACAACATAGGATGGGGACACGTAGGGACACAGAACATGGCAAAATTTACTTTTCCACAGCTGGCATCTGGGGGTTTGATCCGGATGGGTGGATGCTTCTGTGAGGGATTGTTCTGATACAGCCCCAGTATCCCCCAGTTACTGGTAAGCTCTGTAGGGCAAAGGTTGTTTATGGGGACGCCTAGCTCTCTTGCGGCTACCCGCATCCTCCTTTAGATCGCAGTCCCTCTCCCTCTCTTGCTCCAGCGGCCGCGCCTCGTGAAGGGCAGAAGGGCCCCATGGTTGCTGCTGCAGGCACATACCGGTGGGCTCCACCCTCTGCTCTCCCTCACACCAAAGGTTTAATAGGACCATACTGTGGGGAAGGCAGCATGCAGAATTTACCTCAAATTATACGGGTAGATGAATGGGCAGGCGGGCTCGCCCACGACGAGGGTGGCCAACATTGGAAAGAGACATCTTGGTGATGTAATTTGATTACAGGTGTAATTTTACAGAGCTACCATGGCCTCCCTTGAATTATGAGTAGCTCATGCAGTGGCAATAGTCTGGTTTGATAGCTACCCACGGGAAAAGAGGTGCTCAACTACAACTTGAAGTTTAACACCATTTTCAATTTTAGGTCAGCCACAAAGGGGATTGATCCAAGACGCGTTTGAGCATGATGGGAGACGAGGGACTGTGTCACAGCGTGGCTCTGGACCTATCAGCAAACGAAGAGGCTGGACCAGGCGGGGTGTTCTCAGGACTGGAGTACCGTGGCGGCCAGGACGCGCAGCAGCTGTGGGCCAGCTTTGCAGCGACGGCTAAGGCAAAGAATTGGGAAGGTTGGGAGCTGGCAATGGCTCAAATGCAACCACCTGCCCCGGAAGGTGGTGGACAAAGCAAGGACGTGGAAGAGTGGCAAGGGGACGTTTTTCCGGTTAATGGCCATACCTATGCAGCAACACGTGGGGAAAAACGGGGTGTGAAAAAGAAGGCGAGGGGGCGGGGGGTCTCTGTCGCAGGAGCCAAAAAGGCAAGGATGCCCACAGAAGACATAACAACAAAGGCAATGATGGGGGAGGACTCACAGGCAGCGGCAATTTTGCAGGTGGTTGTGCCAAATAGGCAGTTGGGAGAGGACAAAGGCAACTCAAGTAAAGAAGGGGCATTGACAACGGAAAGTGGTTCCTTAGGTGAGTTGTCGGAAATAATTAAAAAAGTTGTCGCTAATTGGCAGGAGCGCAGGGGCAAAAGGAATGGAGAAGGGGTTATGATGGAGGAGGGGAGCATGGCAGGCAGAGCAGGTGAGGGGTCCCCAATACAAGTCTGGGAGGGGGGAAATAGGGACCATGGGGGCGAAGGGGGTGGGAAAGAAAGTGTCGGCCCAATCTGTTAAGAGTGGCGCCATTACGCTGGGAAAAGGAGCCGTATCAAATGCATCCCTGGATAGCGACGAGAAAAACACACCGTCAAATAAGATGGAATTAGGGGGGCCGAACGGGACACTGTCAGAACCATGGCATATCCCACTGGAGGTGAAGGAGAAAGTTTGGAAGAGGGAATTCATTGGTATTTTCACTCTACTGGAGCATGTGCGCAGGGGGGTAGACACATTACGGGTAGCTGGGCCCAGCAGAGAAAATAAGGACAGGAAGAGGATCAGGCCCGAGGAGAATATTAATAACTGGTTGGACGCTTTTGCATTATTGGCAGCCATAATGTTAGAGAAGTTCCCGGAGCAAGGTCCAGCATTGAGTAGGTACAACCAAGCTATCCTGGACAGGTTCAGGCGCCATGGAGGCATGGGGTGGCTGCAATACGATCTGAACTTCCGCCAACGCATGAAAGAGTCACCATCGATGTCGTGGGATCAGAGAGAGGCGAAGGAATGGATGGAACAGATGGGGTCCAAAGCGGGGTATGGGTTAGGGGTAGTGGGGGCGGTGGTTGGGACACAGCAGTGGACAACATCAGTATCTGGGCTGGGTTGGCAGGCAAACACGCAGGCTCATTCCTTGGCTAATGCTCAGTATGGATTGGGTCAACAAATAGTGACAAGTTTTCCGCAGCATCAAGTGGGTCAGGTGCAGGTTCAACACGGGATCACCTATGTGGGGAATGGAACAATGGAGGGGTCCCAGCATCCAGGTGCTGGAATGGGGCCCTGTCAGCAGTCCCCCCTGGGTGGCGGGGGGCAGCAACAGACGTGGACGGGTCCCATGCAGCCGCAGACAGGTGGAGGACAAACACTGCAACAACAACTGGGGTCGGGAGGATCACATTACACACAGGCGGGGCCTAGCCATCAGGCAGGCACGGGTTTTCCAATTGGCACCATACAGCCTGGGGGACAGCCTACACAGGGTAACAATGGGCTAACAAATGGGCAATTCAGCGGTGGCAGGGGTCAGCAGCCCGCGGTGGGGTTCCCAGCTGGAGTGGGGCAGTTGACAGCAGGGCAGCAGGGGGGACACGGTCAGGGCGGCATGGTTACAACACAAAGTTCCCCAGGGTCAGTTTTAGGCCAGGGGCAGATCATGGGGAGGCACCAGCAGCCACTCCAGGAGCAGCAGCAGGCATTTCGTGAGCCAAAGGGGGCCGACGGGTACAAGCAGCTGCTGCAGCGTAAACAGAGGGACAATACCTGTCGCCTGTTCAATGCAGGCAATTGCACCTGGGGGGTGCAAAGCAAATTTCGGCATGGGTGCTCCCAATGTAGCGGGGACCATCCCGCTTTGGCATGCAAAGCCATCGTTAGAATTGCACCCGGCACCACGTTCATGGGTCAGCCATAGCCTGGGCTGGATAACAAAAGGCCCATCCCCAATAAACTTTGAATTGCTAGCAACACTTTTGAATGATTACCCGAAGGAAGAGGAGAGGGAACTACTTTTTTGGGGTTTCAAGGAAGGGTTTAAAATACCATACTGCGGTCCTTTAGCAGGCAGGTCATCTAGGAACCTTCGCTCAGCGGAGGAACTCCCGGAAATAGTCGCAGAGAAGATACAAAAGGAGTTGCAGTTAGGACGGATAGCAGGCCCATTTGATAACACCCCTTTAAGTAACTTTATTATTTCACCATTAGGTATTGTTCCTAAAAAAGAGGCAGGCAAATACCGTATGATCCACCACCTCTCTTATCCCAGAGGCAACTCAGTGAATGACTGGCTAAGCCAGGATATTTGCACAGTCTCCTATGCAACATTTGATGAAGCCATTGAGTTAGTCAGGCAGGCTGGGACGGGAGCTCTCATGGCAAAAGCTGATATAGAATCAGCTTTCAGGCTGTTACCAGTGCATCCCGACAGCTTTCATTTGCTGGGGTTCCAGTTCAGGGATAAGCTGTACTATGACAGGTGTATGCCCATGGGTTGTTCCGTTTCCTGCGCTTATTTTGAGGCTTTTAGTTCCTTTTTGGAGTGGGCAACGAACAAGGTCCAGCCAGCGGGGGGCAAGCTGCATTATCTGGATGACTTCTTGTTTGTAGGCGAGGCTAACTCCCCCGAGTGTTCCCAGGCATTGGCAGCCTTCACGGTCGTATCGCAGTGCTTGGGAGTCCCATTGGCAGCAGAAAAAACAGAAGGCCCCCCAACTAAGTTAACTTTTTTGGGGATAGAGTTGGACTCAGAGGAAGGGGAGTCACGCCTCCCGGTGGAGAAAGTACAGGACTTTGCAGCAGCTATTAAAAAGGTATTGGCGAAAGATAAGGCAACTTTAAAAGACATCCAGGAGCTAATGGGCAAGCTCAATTTTGCATCCAGGGTCATTCAGGTGGGGAGAGTGTTTTCTAGAAGGCTGCAGGTGCTACGGCAGGCATGACTCAGAAACATCACTTTGTCAGGTTGAAGAAGGGGCTGAAGCAAGACTTGCAGATGTGGTTGTCTTTTCTCCAAGGGTTCAATGGGGTTAGAATATGGCCGTCACTATGGACAGCCGATGAGGGGTCGCAACTGTACACAGATGCCTCCAGGCAGGGGTTTTTTGGTGCAATATTGGGTTCTGCGTGGTGTGCCAAGGAGTGGCCACCGGCCTGGCGGCAAGGTGGCCTCACCAACAATATCACAGCGATAGAACTCTTTCCTATTCTGGTGGCATTATCAATATGGTCGGACACCTTGGTTAACAAGTGCTTGGTCGTCCGGTCCGACAACATGGCAGCCGTCCAGGCAATAAATAATCAGTCGGCGGCGTGTCCCATTGTAGTAGGCTTATTAAGGCATTTAGTGAGCAGGTGTCTCCAGTATAATATTCAGATAACAGCCAAGCATGTGCCAGGGGTTCAGAACAAGGCAGCTGATGCTCTTTCTCGCTTACAGTGGGAAAGATTCCGGGCAGAATCGCCGGAGGTGCAGCAAGAAATGACGCCCTTCAAAGAGGAATATTGGAGACTGATGCATTAGAAGGTCTGCTACAGAATATGGCGGAGGAGGCTCTAGCAGTGGGAACAAGGCACCGGTATCGACGTTGTGTGGACACTTTTCGGAACTTTACAGCGGATGCTTCCGAGCTTCCAAACAATGTTCAGCAACTGGGGATGCGGGTCAAACAGTTTGTGGTGTGGGCCAAGGGAGCCGGCAAATCTAGGTCATGGGTTGGAGAGCACCTGGCAGCAATAGCATACCATTCAAAGCTGAAGGGTTTTGACGATCCTACTAAAGGTTTTGTTCTTAGGGCAACCTTGAAAGGGTGGGCAAAAGAGGAAGGTAAAAAGCAGGATCACAGGTCCCCAATTGACTTTAAAACACTAAAGATTCTAGTGGACCACCTCCCTTTGGTATGCTACTCAGATTTTGAAAGTGCGCTGTTTAGAGTAACATTTTCCCTGGCCTTCTTCGGGGCATTTCGCATTAGTGAATTAGTAGCCAGGTCGAAAGGGGATAAAAGCAGCAGGGCCTTGTTGGTGAAGGACATATCACTAGGCACACAGCAGGTATCCCTACGGGTGCGGCGCTCTAAAACAGATCAAGTGGGAAGGGGACAGTTCATTACACTGGATAGGATGGAAGGGCTCAGCTTGTATTGCCCAGTAACGCTCTTGGCAGGGTACATCCATGAACGGGAAGGTGTCAATGGGACAACTACCTCCTCACTCACGAGGATGGGACCCCGGTAACATTGTATCAGTTTAAAAGGGTGTTAGTAGCAACGGTCCAAGTGGCTGGGCTCCAAGGGTGTCATTACACTACACATTCCTTCCGCATTGGGGCAGCCACCACAGCCTTCCAGGAGGGCATGTCGGCAAATGCAATAAAACAATTAGGAAGATGGCAATCAGACAGGTTTCGGGTGTACATTCGCCCAACATCCGACGGGTAGAGGAGGGAGAAGACAGGGTTGCGGCGATTCAGTGGTAGGGGTCTTGACTAAACTTATGTACTGCAAATTAAATGTATAATAAAAGGCGGATAGAAGATTGATACCAACATTTCTGTGCTTCTGTTCTACTCCACAGAATACAAAACAGTGTGGGTCATCGGGCACTCTTACGTGTCAATGGCCGCTAACAGGGCCCGCAGCATTGGGTGGAATGCAACGTTCCCGTTCCAACGGACAAGGGTGCGATGGTTTGGCAAGCCAGGGTTGCACTGGAGAGAATTGGGGAGCATCATTGAAGACTTCCACACCTGTGCAAAGGACCCAAATGTTTTAGTAATTCAACTAGGGGGAAATGACCTCCCAGTGATGGGGCGGGGGGAACTCTTTCACATGTTAAAGAGGGATCTCACTAATTTAGCTAGGAGCATGGACACCACAGAGGTTGTATGGTCCGAAATAATTCCTAGAAGGGTATGGGCTGGTGCTCACTCCCAAAACGGCATGGAGTTATCAAGGAAGAGACTAAATAGCCTCATGGCCAAGTTTTAAAAGGGGTAGGTTTAGGCAGCATCAGGCACACACTAATTAACTTGCGGCAGCCGCACTATTACAAGGCAGATGGGGTGTACTTATCAGACACTGGAACAGATGTCCTGCTACGAAATATGCTAGCAGCATTGAATGCAAGGGGCTGTTGGTAGTTTGCAAGAATGGGGCCGCAGTAATGGCATGGGGGGGCTCTCGCTGGCAGCGATAGCTCCCAGCGAGGCATGGCGCTACTTACAAAGCGATCCAAGAGGAATACAAAAGCAGGCTGTGAAGCGGGCACAGACCGCAAACAGGGCAGTCAGGACTCAGGGGGTCACTGGCAAGCTCCCCGAGCTCCCCTGGATTCAGGTGAACCGGAAGTAAACGATTGAGGGCGGAGCCGGTGGCAGGGGGGAAGTGGGGAGACCAATTACCGGGTCACCTCGCAGAGATGGATGGGGGAACAGGAAAGCAGGTTGGACGGGCGGGAAGCACATCGGCTTGCCCAGGTAACAAAGGGTACACAACGGAAGCGAAGAGTAAATGGGCGGGGGTGGGACAGACGCTTACCCGGAAGGAATGTGTGGACACCGGAAGTGAAAGGTCACCCGGCCGGGTTGGAACCCTATGGTTACCCGGGAGTGAGTGGACACCGGAAGCAAAAGGGGCCGTCCGGTTGGGTTAAAGCAGACGCTTACCCAAGTAGTGCGTGGCAACCGGAGGTAAAAGGTTACACGGTCGGGCTGGAAGCAGAAGCTTGCCCGGAGTGAAAGGAAAGGGTGCGTCCACAGGGGTATGGGTTACCTGGGCAAGTATAGCTGCACTGAATGTAGGGCACAGTGCAGAGCAATGGGGTTAAGGACGGTGATAGGTCACCTTGGCGATGGTAGCTGCACTGGATGTAGGGCACAGTGCAGAGTTGATGGGGTGAGGATACAGGCTTGCCAGACAAAAATAATGGTGTGTAAAGGATCGCTTGTAAGTTGGAAATGCCTAATAAACTGCGGCCTCAATTCTTCCATAAAACAAAAACTTGTGTGGTCTGAAGTTATTGGGATTCGGGTGGTGCGACCATGTGGGGAGTGCCTCTGCTGAGTTATTCACGAGTTGAAATGAATTTTATTCTCTACGTTTCGTGGGTCACGCGCACTTTGAGGGGCCGTGAGAAGCGGAACTCGCTCCAATTTTTGAAGGGTTTCTGAACACGAAACTCCGTGTTTGGTTGAAATTAGAGTTTACTGGGGCGGTCGGGCCTTTTTTGCTGCCGTGGAGAGAAGGTTCCCGAGGCGCCACCGGAAGGCGTCACAGGGTCACATGACGCAGAACGAGGCGCCGCGCCACCGGAAGGCGTCACAGGGTCACATGACGCAGAACAGGGCGCCGAGCGTGAACGCGCGAAGGAGCTGGAGCTGCAACGCTCCCTCCTGTCACTAGAGGTTGGGATGCTCCGGAGGAACCTTCAGCGCGTCACCATAAATCTGCATACCCACAATCCTGTGCGCGACTCATAATGCGGCTTTACTTTCGGAGAGGAGGAGCGGAAGCGGCAGGGGCTGTGGAACCTTTCTGGCATGAATCTAAATGAGCGGTGTGTGATGTACTACGCCATGAGCAGCTCTCCCGCGGATAACGCTGGCTCCCTCTACAAGAAAAGTGAAAGAAACTCTGCCTACCACAAGCGCTGGCTCGTTTGACAGTTCTAAGTGTTATTTTAGTGTGATGACAAGGATAGCAAAGAGCCTGCAGGTGCTGCCCCGTTGAACTGTGCGAGGCTACTGGAGTTCGCCTTTGCAACCGCGGCCCTACCTTCTGCCAGGCTGTCATGGAGGCCTGGGTTAAGGCAATCTCCTGGGCTAACTTTGACTACATGAGGCTTGTCCTCAAAGAGCTACAGAAACAGCTGGAGGAGTTGCAGCAAACCATCACTACAGGCGTTTCACTTCATGGCATCAAGGAGAAAGATAAACTAGCTTGGCCAGGGTGTGCGTATGAGGAAGATATGGCAGCGCCCTGCAAATGGCAGCGCTGCCCTTGTACTTGGAGCAACACCACATGGATGCCTAGGACTGCCTCAAGCCGCTGCCTGGCTTCCTCTCTGTAGCAGCCTGGCACAGCTGCTCTCCAGCCAACAGACATTGCATGGATGGCAGTAACAAAATGCCTACCAGTAAAGGCATTTCAACACAAGAGAAACTTGGCCAAAGACTCAAAATGCCCGAGATCAACCTGCGCCGGAGAAGGGACCATCCTCCACTTCCTACGGAACTGTTCCTTTGCACAGGAAATCTGGACGAAAACGGGGAAACTCATCAGAAGAATCACCAAACAATCATCACTCTCCTACGAACTTATCCTATATGGTATTGGCATGTCATGCCCAAAGGAGAAAAAAGACGCACTGTGGAGACTGATAAACTGCATCAAAGAAAGCCTGTGGTCCTCCAGAAACCTAAAACTATTCAAACACAAAGAAATCTCCCCCGAGGAATGCATCAAAATGGCACTTGACAAAGTGCAGACCTATGTATTTGTAGATGAGAGAAGGAATGGACAAGAATGGGCACTTGACAACTGGAAACAAAAAGACTGGTCAAAACTAATAAACAAACCATAGGCAGTAAAGGTATCTGTGCAATAAGCAATAAAATAATCTCGATGTACATTTTGCACATGACTGAGCTGCGTCTCTAACATGAATGCAAAATCCAAAATGACGCCACCATATTGAATTGGCTAACATGTAAATATGTAAAGTTTTAAATAAAGCCCGTTGAAACAAAAAAAATAAAAAAAAATAAAAAATACAGAGACCTTGGAGCAATTTATGTATCTGAGTCAGAAACGACTCCTGACAAGGAAGGACAAACAGTGTCATTGCTTTGTATTGTAAACATGCTGTATTGTTAGCAAGTTTGTAGATATTAAACTATAAATATGATATGGTTTTATGTCTGTGTATGCACTCCACCATCCTTTTGGAATGTACAGTTGAGAGATGTGATAACAATGAGAGGGGCAGAGAGGGAGGTGGGCACAGAGAGAGAGGTGGGTACAGAGAGAGAGGTGGGTACAGAGAGAGAGGTGGGCACAGAGAGAGAGGTGGGTACAGAGAGAGAGGTTGGCACAGAGAGGGAGGTGGGCACAGAGAGGGAGGTGGGCACAGAGAGAGAGGTGGGCACAGAGAGGGAGGGGGGCACAGAGAGAGATGTGGGCACAGAGAGAGAGGTGGGCACAGAGAGAGAGGTGGGCACAGAGAGAGAGGTTGGCACAGAGAGGGAGGTGGGCACAGAGAGGGAGGTGGGCACAGAGAGGGAGGTGGGCACAGAGAGAGATGTGGGCACAGAGAGAGAGGTGGGCACAGAGAGAGAGGTGGGCACAGAGAGAGAGGTTGGCACAGAGAGGGAGGTGGGCACAGAGAGGGAGGTGGGCACAGAGAGAGAGGTGGGCACAGAGAGGGAGGGGGGCACAGAGAGAGATGTGGGCACAGAGAGGGAGGTGGGCACAGAGAGAGAGGTGGGCACAGAGAGGGAGGTGGGCACAGAGAGAGATGTGGGCACAGAGAGAGAGGTGGGCACAGAGAGAGAGGTGGGCACAGAGAGAGAGGTTGGCACAGAGAGGGAGGTGGGCACAGAGAGGGAGGTGGGCACAGAGAGAGAGGTGGGCACAGAGAGGGAGGGGGGCACAGAGAGAGATGTGGGCACAGAGAGAGAGGTGGGCACAGAGAGAGAGGTGGGCACAGAGAGAGAGATGGGCACAGAGAGGGAGGTGGGCACAGAGAGGGAGGTGGGCACAGAGAGAGAGGTGGGCACAGAGAGGGAGGTGGGCACAGAGAGAGAGTTAGCAGGTGACAGGGTGGAGTGAAAGCGGGCAGAGGCAGCTGTTTCTATGCACAGGGTGGAGTGAAAGCGGGCAGAGGCAGCTGTTTCTATGCACAGGGTGGAGTGAAAGCAGGCAGAGGCAGCTGTTTCTATGCACAGGGTGGAGTGAAATCGGGCAGAGGCAGCTGTTTCTATGCACAGGGTGGAGTGAAAGAGGGCAGAGGCAGCTGTTTCTATGCACAGGGTGGAGTGGAAGCGGGCAGAGGCAGCTGTTTCTATGCACAGGGTAGAGTGAAAGCGGGCAGAGGCAGCTGTTTCTATACACAGGGTGGAGTGAAAGAGGGCAGAGGCAGCTGTTTCTATGCACAGGGTGGAGTGAAAGCGGGCAAGGGCAGCTGTTTCTATGCACAGGGTGGAGTGAAAGCGGGCAGAGGCAGCTGTTTCTATACACAGGGTGGAGTGAAAGCGGGCAGAGGCAGCTGTTTCTATGCACAGGGTGGAGTGAAAGAGGGCAGAGGCAGCTGTTTCTATGCACAGGGTGGAGTGAAAGCGGGCAGAGGCAGCTGTTTCTATGCACAGGGTGGAGTGAAAGAGGGCAGAGGCAGCTGTTTCTATGCACAGGGTGGAGTGAAAGCGGGCAGAGGCAGCTGTTTCTATACACAGGGTGGAGTGAAAGCGGGCAGAGGCAGCTGTTTCTATGCACAGGGTGGAGTGAAAACGGGCAGAGGCACCTGTTTCTATGCACAGGGTGGAGTGAAAACGGGCAGAGGCAGCTGTTTCTATGCACAGGGTGGAGTGAAAGCGGGCAGAGGCAGCTGTTTCTATGCACAGGGTGGAGTGAAAGCGGGCAGAGGCAGCTGTTTCCATGCACAGGGTGGAGTGAAAGAGGGCAGAGGCAGCTGTTTCTATGCACAGGGTGGAGTGAAAGCGGGCAGAGGCAGCTGTTTCTATGCACAGGGTGGAGTGAAAGCGGGCAGAGGCAGCTGTTTCTATGCACAGGGTGGAGTGAAAGCGGGCAGAGGCAGCTGTTTCTATGCACAGGGTGGAGTGAAAGAGGGCAGAGGCAGCTGTTTCTATGCACAGGGTGGAGTGAAAGCGGGCAGAGGCAGCTGTTTCTATGCACAGGGTGGAGAGAAAGCGGGCAGAGGCAGCTGTTTCTATGCACAGGGTAGAGTGAAGCGGGCAGAGGCAGTTGTTTCTATGCACAGGGTGGAGTGAAAGCGGGCAGAGGCAGCTGTTTCTATGCACCGGGTGGAGTGAAAGAGGGCAGAGGCAGCTGTTTCTATGCACAGGGTGGAGTGAAAGCGGGCAGAGGCAGCTGTTTCTATGCACAGGGTGGAGTGAAAGCGGGCAGAGGCAGCCTTTTCTATACACAGGGTGGAGTGAAAGCGGGCAGAGGCAGCTGTTTCTATACACAGGGTGGAGTGAAAGAGGGCAGAGGCAGCTGTTTCTATGCACAGGGTGGAGTGAAAGCGGGCAGAGGCAGCTGTTTCTATGCACAGGGTGGAGTGAAAGCGGGCAGAGGCAGCTGTTTCTATGCACAGGGGGGAGTGAAAGCGGGCAGAGGCAGCTGTTTCTATACACAGGGTGGAGTGAAAGCGGGCAGAGGCAGCTGTTTCTATGCACAGGGTGGAGTGAAAGCGGGCAGAGGCAGCTGTTTCTATGCACAGGGTGGAGTGAAAGCGGGCAGAGGCAGCTGTTTCTATGCACAGGGTGGAGTGAAAGCGGGCAGAGGCAGCTGTTTCTATGCACAGGGTGGAGTGAAAGCGGGCAGAGGCATTTGTTTCTATGCACAGGGTGGAGTGAGAGCGGGCAGAGGCCGCTGTTTCTATGCACAGGGCACCTGGATGTTCCTCTTCAGATACAGCAACGGAGTGAGTCAGCCGGTCCCACCTCACCCGGAGTAGTTTATAATATAATAAGGATAAGCTTCGCCTCACAAAATGAAGCACCCGGGGCTATCTCTGTAGAATGGGCTGGCTTCATACTGTCGCCAGATGTTTGTTATAACTTGCTGTAATAGGGGGAAATACAAAATGTTAGTATTTAATGAATATTTAATTGACTAATCAAGAGGCATAAAAGTTAATTCTGGAGGCGGGCGGCCGCAGGCTGCAGAGAGCGATGGAGGCCGTGTCCTGCAGCTAACACTGCACCAAAGGTCACTTTTACCCAGTGCATAGCGTGCAAAGCACAATAGCAGTGAGAGCCTGGACGGTCCCAGCTCGTGCAATTGCATGGGGGGCAGAAAAGAATTAAAAACAAACAGAGAGGGCAGGGAGTCCCGGCAGGGCAATGGAACTGAAGAATGGGTGAGGGAGAGAAAGCAGCGTCAGGCCTCCCCTTTCATCTCCACTTCATCAATTAACCCAGCTGTGCATTCATGGTAGGTAGATGAAATAAACATATTAAATAACTGCAGCAATTGACTACGCTCCCAGAGACCCACCCCGTTGTGATTATTTAGGGGATGGCATTAAAAAGATGAAGTCACATAAATTAATGTGTTTCTTCAAATAACAATAGTTTTATCCAGATTTAGGTTTATGGGACGCGAATGTCCTTTGATTGGAGATGAAAGGGGAAGCAGCTCGCTGATAATGCACTATCTGAATCTCCTATCCCAACTCAGCCTTTGAACCGCCGCGGGACTGATGAATGCCTTTATTTTAGCCGTCTCTTGCCTGAAATTGCATTTTCTACAACAGAAGTCAATGGGGGTGGGGCGTGGTCTGGCCACGCAGGAAGATGGTCGCCTGTTAGCGCAGCTCCGCCGAGGGACGGACCCCCGACGAGCTTCCCTATCTCACCTGCTCGTGTGGGTCGTCTCTGGGGCGATTACTGCCCTCGGAGACCCATGGAGAGTGCTGCGGTGTTTTCCCTTCCCAGCTGGTGGTTTCCATTCCAGAGATAGCAGCGGGACGGTGAGCCGAATGCTTCTGTGACGTTTGCTGCGGGGTTCGCGCGCTTCTCACGCCGCGCCTCTCCTCAGCGAGGGCGGCGTTCTCAATACCACAGGGCCGCGCCTCTCCATATTGTAGGCCGCGCCCCCCTCTGACGGTGGGGGCGCGTTACAACGAAGCCACAGACTGCCTTTTTTAATACTTTGCCTGCATTTTAGAGCACACGGCGCCCTCCTCAGGATTTTTCTGTGTTGTTTATTTCGAAATTAACAGCAACCTTACTTTGAATAGACACCGTGAAGGAACAACAAAAACAGGGTAAAGTCATTGATCAACTGCCACATTGAAGGGTGTTCTTGTCACACATGTTCTAATGACCTGGTGAAATGAAACAACTTGCACGGCTGCAGCTATGAATATCCTTTGAAGAGTCAGCATTAGCGGTACAGGCAGATTTACTTGTAATAGTACTGCTCCATCTCTCATCTGATTTTGGCACTTTTATTCAGCCGTTTTATAAGACATGTGTCATTTGGGACTGAGCTACTTGTCTCTATCACTTCTTTTACTATGTCACCCTCTTCCTCTACTGTGACGCTTTGCTAGTTCTGCTACTCTTGCTTTAACAGGTGGAGGCAGATAGAGGGTAACAGGATAGAGGCTGCATTTTCAGTTATGATCGCCATCATATGTTATTAGCTCATGTATATTGCTTTATAAGCCAGCGTCATCATCTCACGTTTTCTTTGAGGCAGCCCTGAATGTATAATATTCCTAATATCTCATATACTACCCTCCATTAGAGACGTGCTTTACTTTCAAAGTGTACTCTCATATTTTGTACAATTACTTTGTCATTTTTGCATTGCTAATCCACTGTAACACTCATTTATTGTACTTTATGCTTTGTTTCAGTGGTACCTTTCGCACGCATGACCTGACACTTTAGCGCTACTTTGGTTTAGTAGCATGCTATTTGTTATCTTGTGACAAAGCTGTAATAATTTCTTCAAATTTCAGGCATTACTTGTATGCTGTTCGATCTGGACATTCACTTGCTGCTCATATTTTCCTTCCTTCCTATTATTGGATATATTTCATCATTGCCTCCTATTCCAATATTTCCTCTATTCGCTATTGCAGACCATCAATACAGCAGTACTCGAAGATGTCTAATAATCGAAATGGTGGTCGTGGGCCTAAACAAGACTACAGCTGTTCTTGTTCACTAAAGGACACAAACATACGCTCAGACTCCGCTTTCTCTGTCACACTAAGGAGCATATTATCAACAACTAGCGATAATCATCGCTAAATGAGCTTAGTGTTTTTTTTATCGCCGTGCATCGCTGGATTTTATCGCAGCGATAACGTGCTATTAGCAACGTTTATCTCAAAAGCGATAAAATATATGGCGATAGCTGCTTAATACATGAATATCGCTGGAAATCCAGCGATATTCAGGCATTAACGGCAATAGGGTCTTAACCTGAAAATCCAACTCCCATTGAATAAACAGGTTAAGAAGTGGTCTGAGCAGGCATTAGTTTTCAGCGATATTCGCGCTTAGCTCAATTTTTTTCAACGCTACGCCTGCGTTGATAATAGGCGATAGTGATGTTAGCGACTGGTTTCAGTCGCTAACAGGTTGGGTACGCCCACTTTGCATGTCATTAGCGATAAATATCGCTGACATGCAAAGCGAGCCCCACACTGCTAGCTATTGCCTCAAACTGTCGCTAACTGATGTTAGCGACAGCTTGCTAATAGGGTGATGAAATTATCGCCGCTTTGCGGCTGAATTGGCCGCAAAAGCGGCAATAATTTCATATCGCCCACCTTGATAATATGCCCCTAACTTTTAGTCATGCTGAACAGTAAGCACACTGGTGTATAACATGGCTAAAATATATTGGCAAAGCCAAAAGCTCTTGCGTCGGCAAGACATATTGCCTTTGCTAGTGCTTGTTTAATTTTAAATAGAATGTATTATATTTTACGTGGTTTGTTTTTTGCATAGCAAATCATTTCAGGGCTTGGCTCGTTCACAGGTTCTACGGTCCTTAATTTCTTGGCTCGTCCACCTCTGCTCATATTATCGACTTCAGAAACATTAACGTTTTAGTACGTTTGTAGTGTTTGGAGGAAAACACTCTAACAATAATACATACGTTCTCCAAAGATGCACACTTTCGTCTTGCTAGTTATATTTAGATGATTGCAGCAAGCCTATTAAAAATGAACCATTTAGGAGGATGGTAACTTTTGGCTTTTGGGTTTCACAAAGATCCCTGCAAAGGACAATAAGATTCTCTGGACTATCTTATTTTTTTTATTTTTATTTTTTTTCAGACTTTTATATAGCGCGAACTTGACCCGAACCGGGTATCAGAGCGCTTTACATAGCACCAGTTACATTACACAAGGACACACATTCATTTTGTTAGGCACGGGGTGATTAAGTAATGTGCCCAGAATCACAGGAGGTTTGGCGACATTACCGAGACTCAAAAAGGGTTCCCCAGGTCAGAGGTCGAGCGCCTTAACCGTTATGCCAACTTCTCTCCCCTTATTAAGATTCAAACGTGAGCTACAGACTCTCTGCTACGCTCTGCATCAAGCGTACTTAACCCATCCCACCCTGCCACAAAATAATGTCCAAATCCTGCACTACAGTACATGCGATCAGACCACGTGACGAGCAGAGGAGTATGTAAAACAAGATTGGGAGCGTGACAGCCAGGCTCTCAAGGCAGCTACAGCAGGAATAGCTTACGCGTGACCTTAAAAGGATGAACACAGACAGGCGGTTGGAACGAAGTAACCCGAGGTGCCTTACACATATGTTTCTATGAGCTTCCCCT
The DNA here is from genome assembly GCF_964261635.1 of Lissotriton helveticus. Classification (NCBI taxonomy): domain Eukaryota; kingdom Metazoa; phylum Chordata; class Amphibia; order Caudata; family Salamandridae; genus Lissotriton; species Lissotriton helveticus. The sequence continues at coordinate 3,500,289 of NW_027611725.1, read as the reverse complement.
AGCATCTGTCTCTGGCGATGTACCCCTCCGATTAAAAGTGCTACATTAGCTCTGATGTTGGAGCGCTGAGTGGCGTTGAGAGTTGACAATCTTTCCGAAATGCCGTTTTGTTGGAAATCAGGGAGTTATGACTCAGCACTGGTTGCAAGCGCACATTGTGGTTGCAGGTGTACCTTAAGCTCGAATAGAAAGACAGCGGGAGACCCCAACAAAAAAAAGAATTCTTTCAAGTTTTTTACAGATACATGCTTTACTTATCCCGTCCGGAATGTTTTATCTGTGTCATGGAATTAGTTGTTCTATTGGTGCCATAAGGACAGTGCAAGTGCCAGAAGGCAAATACTGGAGCTAGTAGCACTTGGTTGGCCCTAGAAACTAGAGAACTTCCGCAAAGGAGGTGGAGTATGAGGGGGTGGGGCTCCAAAGGACGCCCACCTAGAAACTGCTACGTGGTTCTGACGTATGATAACCCAGCAAGCGTTTGAGGTGCATAACAAAAGTATGGAATGAGGAGGCGGGCCAGTGATGTGGCTAAAAAAAAGTTTTCAATATTTTGTTTATCTTTCATCTTAAGGTAAATACGTAGAAAATGTAACATACGCCTTTCATAGAGAATTAAAGCAAGTTAAAGGAATCGGAGGGCAATGTACGACAGCTCTTTGATTAATTCCATCCCCGCAGATGCAACCATATAGCTGCAGAAATGAATGCCGGTTGGAGCAATCATCACTTTCATTCACAGTTGTATAAAGTCCCAGATTGTAAGAGCTGTGAATATCCAAAGTATACCTTTAAAAATTGTATTACAAACTATAATAAAGAATATGCGCAAAGAGATTTAGTGTTTCAAATAAAACAAGTATTTCTAAATTTTGTGTTTCGTGATATAAAATCAGACCTAATGCAAACCTTTTTTTTAAATATAAGTTCCTATCAGGAGGACAGCACTTTTACATTTACATTTCTTTCGGGGCGCAGGCACCCTGGCTTGTTTCTCCCTCGCCTCCCACATCATGGCGTCGAAATACTGGCGGCACCTTATCGGCACCTCAAGGTCTGCACTAACTGTTCAGGAGTCGTGCTGGTTGTTTAAGTAAAGCAAAATGTGGGGGGAACTGTTTATGTAAAATTAGAAAAAGGCTCTTCAAGTCGTTCCCCAAATAGATTCACCTCTCCAACCACTGCCGCTTTCAGCTCGGCGTCTTGCAAGGCTTACCAAGGACTCCATGTTCCAAAGGCCGTCCCTGGTTCCTCTTTCTAACCTGTCACAGCCTTCCTCTAAACCACACCATGAATATTGGAAGGACAAACACCACACGTTTTCAAAATAACTAACAGGATCAAGGCATCAATTATCATGTTTTGAAGAAGTGCGCCGAAGTACTTCACGAGTCGGCAGAGTGATGACAAAGAGAAACGGAAGTGAGGGGCAGGCCGGGAGGAAGTCAGGCAAAATAGAGTGCGCATTGAGTCAGCCAATCCCAGGAAAAATAAGCATTTATAAATGCAAGAGGACTAGTATTTACACAAGCCCTATTGCATTTTTCTGAAGCAGAGGTCAGGCCTGGGACCAGGGTCTTGTGCTCAATGTCCGCGGACTCGATAATTCTCGCCTCGGTGCCTACTCTAATCATGGGTCCCACTCTGCAACTCTGGGCAATAGCTCGCTTAATCTCCACAACGGCCCCAACAGCGCTGGGATGCCTGGCTTCACCTTGAGGGGGCATCTCACAGGGAAAGCCAGGATGGGTTCCACAGCGGTATATACAGCGCCAGGATGCCCCGAGATGGGGCGGCAGTGCGCTTTAAAAGTATACACAAATTCACATTTACATTTACACACAGGAGAGAGGGGGAACAAACGGAAAAATAGCATTACGGTAAAGGGACAAAATGGCCGTGAAGAGGAGGGACTAAGAATGGGAAAACCAATGAGAACACTGCATTTATGATGTAACCTAATCAAAAACATGGGTGTAGAGTGGGCGGAGCTTAAATTAAGCTTACCCTGTGTATAGTGTATACAGCATGCCTCGCAAAGCGATGCACTGCAACGCTATACGCGAGACCTAAAAAGCATTGGTATAACCTATAGGTGTCATTGTTGGGACATTGATGATCCAAAAGCTTCGTTCCATATATGTTGGATAATTAATAAGCATTATTAAAGAAAAATGTGACATTACGTTGTTGGCAAGAACACAAGGAGGAGTGTGTAGTAATCAAGATTAAGGTTGCAAATGCGCCATGTTTGAAGTTGTTTGTAATGGGGGTGGATTCAGGTAGGTTCACCTAGTCTGGGGTCTGGCTGGGAGGTCTGACTCCAATCCCCAACACTTGAAGGTGCTGGGCCTGCACTCCTTGACTTGTCTGAGACCAGGCTGCGCACCGACGAGTGGAGGGAGGAGGGGTCCAGGGAGAACTCGGGGAAGGCCAACTAAGGGGCTCGGACTCGTATCTGGCTTGTTTGGAGCGAGGCTGCGCTACCTGGGAAAGCCAAACTTGAGGGACACCTGCATCACCTGGATGACTGGTCACTGCACATAGCTGTAGGGACGAAAGGACCGAGGGCCGCTCCAATTTTACCGCAACCAGGAGCCCGCCGGCCTGCTGGGCTCCCCCCACCTCTGAGGGAATCTCGCACCTGAGCCCGGAACCCTGACACGCACGTCCACCCACCCGCCACCCCTGCCACCTCGGGGCCCCTTCTGCCCTTGACCCGCAGGACCAGACTGCCCAGTGTAGGAAGAATACCGCTCCAGCGTAAGATCTCTGGATTTTGCCCCCCCACTGCAAAATCGAGCGCACGTCCGTCGCCTCCCACCCGAGCTCCACACGACCAGGAGCTCAACAGTGAGTGTCGGGACAACAGACCGAGTGCTACTGAGTTGAACGGGGGTTTCTTATTTCACCATTCCTAGCCGGTCACCCTCTCTCCCTCCCTCACTCTTAACTAAAATGGCTGAGCAGGGACTGGCCAAACAAGCACATACACAGGAAACTATTTCTCCCTGGGAGATGGCTCCAGCATAGAGCTCAATGGGCTCAGACTCGCAATATCATAAAAATGTGCCAAAGCAAGGACACACACAATTAAAATTGAAGTCCATGAGGAGGAAAGAAATGTGAAAGGTTTACAATACATTGTTTTTGAAATACTCGAAAAATTGTTTAAAGTGGGAATAGATCAATTAAGATGGTTTCAGGAATATCCCAGTAGGGGAGTGTATGAATTTTATTTCACTAACGAAGCAACAGTAGGCAACATAATGTATGGCACAATTTTGTTTTTTAATGAAGAGGCCATGAAAGGAATAACCAGGACCAATGCAACTGTGATAAAGGAAATCCCAATAACAATCCACATGTATAACCCATATGTCCCTGATCAAGATGTTGAGCTGTTCTTGCGTAAATACTGCGAACAAATCAGAGGTGGTGGCACCTGAAGATTTCCTTGGGAGTATGGAATGGAAAAAGGAGGTACCCATGCACCCTTAAACAAGATGAAACAGGCCTGGGGAACCTCAGACACCCACCCGCTACCTTCTCTAAAGGGGCAAACAAAGGGTTTCTCAACTATCCCAACCAACCCACCTTCTGTAGATCCTGCCAAACTTTTGGACACATCAAAGAAAATTGCAACAAAGAGGTATGCAAGAAATGCAATGAAACCGGGCACACAACCTTTGACTGCCCCAAACCAAAGAGATGCAATATGTGTGGGGGTGACAAACACTTATTCAACTCATGCCCCATGAGGAAAAACTCCTACGCCCAGGTAACAAAAGACAAAGGAGAGAGCGCATCAACAAGCAAAAACAACTACCCCTTCAATCTAATAGATCAAACAGAAGGGCCCAAACAAGATCAAGAAATAGACATAGACTCTGACCATCTGGAAGCTCTTGAGAAACTCAGAGAAGAAATCATAAAAAACACAGGACAAAACCAACAAGCAGATCCCACGAACAGTGAAATCAATAACACAGAACAGCAACAAGAAAATAACTCACAAAGGCAAGAGACCAAAACAAACAACACAACCCAAGAACCACAGGGAAACAACACACCCTCTGACTCCCAAGTTGTGCTAGCAGTTCAACAGATGGAGTCAGACATTGAAAAAAAGCATGAGGGAAAGAAGAGAAAACAGAGCTTAATGCTCAAAACGGCATGGACGATGAAGGGTGGCAACTCCCAAAAGGCCACATGAGAAAGGCCACAGAAACCATAAAAGGAAAACTCCAAACCACGCCCCAAAAAAAACAATTACCCAAAGCAAAGGAGATAGTAGAAAATGGGAAGTTCAGCGTGCTACAAAACCTCGCTGATGAAGAGGAGGTTCAGGAGGAAACTGAGATCCCAGAAACCCGGGAATCTTAATTACCAGCCAAATCACAGGACACAAACAACGCCATATTTTCTCCATTCTTGGGGATAACAGAGGAATATGGTCCACTAACCCCCGTAATGAATGGTGGGATGTCAGATAATATGGATTCACCATGGTCACATCATAAGAAAAAACACATATCATGATGAGTACACAAATAATACTAATGGCGTTCACACTCGCTACTTTAAACATCAGAGGATTTGGGCAACACTCAAAGAAACTGACAGTAATGAAATACTGCAAAAATGTTGATGCGGATATCATATGCTTGCAAGAATGTTCTTTAGACCTAGAAAAACTATGCAGAGGAAAAAAACTGGCGGACACTAGTTCCATCTGCATGGTCAGGGGGAGGGAACAGAAATGCTGGCATAGCGATCCTCTGCAAAAACTGTAATGCACAAATAACCAAGGAAACTATTGTAAGTGCAGGAAGGGCAATGCTAACCACAATTAACTTGTATGCCGAAACGGTTCCAAATATTTAATGTTTATGCATCACCAGACAAAAAAGAAAGGGAAGAATTGTTTAACATAATCACATTTTTCCTTACCGGTTCACACCCTACCTTCCTAGTAGGGGATTTTAATTACATTTTAAAAGAAAAAGTCAGGATAGGGAAAGCAACCAACTCCAACTTAGACATATCAGCAAAAACACTGCATGCTCTCCTCAAAGACATAAACCTAAAAGACACATACAGAGACAAACACAAGCCTGGCTCACATTTTACATGGCACTCAGACAAAGGCACCACTAAAGCATGTATTGATTTCATCTTCTGCAACAAAAACACCAACACCACACAATAGTACATCACCCCCACATCCTTCTCAGACCACTCCTTGATAACCGACACCTACCAGATACAAGCAAACAAGAAAAGAGGGAAAGTGTATTGGAAACTGAATGTTGCCCTCCTCCAAGAAGAAGGCACACTGAAGGATTTTGAGGCAATATACAAAGACCTAAGGGACAACAAACCACATCACACATCCATGGCAGACTGGTGGGTGCAAACAAACAATATATAACCGCCCATTTCAAAACCATAGGGAGAGAAAGAAGTGCACAAAAGGCAGAACAATTTGACATCCTGCAAGATAGAATAGCCCTCCTTCACAAGTTAGATGGCCGAGAGATGAAAGTACAACAAGAAATGACAAAGGCAAAACAAGAAATGAACACATGGGTAGAAGAAAAAGGGAAGGAGACTATCTACAACGCCAGAGTAAAACACTATGAAGAGGGAGAAAAATGCACCTCCTTTTTCTTTAGGAAAAAAACACAAGTTCACAAAGAAATTCAGGAGCTGAGAGACAAGGAAGGGGAAAGTCAGGAGGGACAGAAAAATGTAAACAAGTGGCAAGAATGTTTCATGAAGAACTGTACCAAAAAGGAAATGAAAGCCAGGATTTAATTTCACAACATGTTGACCTAATTGAAAACTGTTTGTCATCTAATGAAAGTGATTTTATGAAGAAAGAGCTGACAGGGAAGAGTCCTTGCAAGCTCTACAGAAATGTAACAAGCTATCTAGCCGGGGGTGGATGGGTTCCCATGGGATTTCTACAAAGTTTTCTGGCCTATCATAGCCACCGATATAATAGAAATGTTTTATAAATGTGTAAGGAACAACTCCACCCCAGACAGTTTTTGTCATGGGATAATATCTCTGATACACAAAAACGGACCAGAAAAAAACATTGGTAACTGGAGACCAATCTCCCTTTTAAACGTGAACTACAACCTTTTCACAAAGGTTCTAGCCAACAGGATGAAGAGAGTATTACAAACCGTAATACACGAAGATAAAACCTGTGCAGTCCCAGGCAGACAAATCTGGGACAACGTTATAACACTGAGGGATACAATTGGGTCAGCCGCTCGCCGCAGAGGTTGTTCCAGCGTTTGTGAGCTCTGACCAGACTTTGCCACAGGAGTTGTCTTCATTTTTAAAACCCATTGTGACCCAGAGGGAGGAGACGCGAGGCCGCAGAGGAGGTGAGAGGCGCGGCCCCGGGACTGCAAGGTACAGCGTCATCAACATCAGCTGTTTCCTCTTCCCGCGGGAGCCGCGCCCCCTCCCAGTGCCCCGCCCCCAACAAGGCGTACTTAACCTCTCGCGGCCCCCGCTCCGCGAGTGCCGCTCGCCGCAGAGGTTGTTCCAGCGTTTGTGAGCTCTGACCAGACTTTGCCACAGGAGTTGTCTTCATTTTTAAAACCCATTGTGACCCAGAGGGAGGAGACGCGAGGCCGCAGAGGAGGTGAGAGGCGCGTCCCCGGGACTGCGAGGTACAGCGTCATCAACATCAGCTGTTTCCTCTTCCCGTGGGAGCCGCGCCCCCTCCCAGTGCCCCGCCCCCCCTCACCTCACAGATACTTGAGCAGGGCCTACAACGCGCTTCGCGGGATGCGCGCGGGCCGCAGCCCGGGGCGAAGCCCGGGCCAAGGGCGGGCCCCTTGTTGCCCGTTAGTGACCGGCAGAGACCGGACCGGGCCACCCCTCTCGGTTCTTTGCACTGTCATCATAGTCAATTTATAAGTCCCCTTATATGTCTGTCATGCCTGGAAGAACCAGAAGTAAAACCAAATCTGCGATGGCCGTAGCCCAAATCACTGGGCCTATTGACCAATTCATATCCCGGGTCAATGAGACAATTGACCACAGTATCTCTTTACTGGAACGAAGAGTATCATTAGACCTTATGAACGCCAGACGCTCGTCCTTGGGCCCCTTATCAATTGTAACCTCACCCCCCTAGCAAATTGTAATTAATCGTTCTCTTCCTTTACCCCAACCTGCTGCAGGTACTCTTACTGTACCAAACTCAGTAGACTTATCAGTCTCCCACCTTGAGTCTGATTCATCATTTGCTGACTTAGAGACCACTCCAGACCTTGAGGCTTGACTAACACTCGAAAGGCCAGAGCCCACTATAGAAAACTGTATTCAGGATTCAGGGAAAGGATGCATTCCCGTATTGCCAGAACCAAGGAATATGTCTAAGACCAAGAAAAAACCTAACACTAACAACAGGAATCACAATCTTGTGACACCAGCTCCTAATCCATCATCAGGCATACCACGCTGGGTCGAAAACATGGTAGCAGACCTAAAAGCAGATCTTGAAGCCTCAATATCGGCCCAAATCAAGCCCTTAATGTCCAAAATTGATAGACTAACATCCTTTATCAATACTAAATGGCCCAATAAGACAAGTGGAAATGTGCCCTTTCAGCCTCAAGGGAAAACCAAAGAAGCACCCTCGGCGAATGTCAATAATAGCAACCTGCCAAAAGATCCCACTATAAAGGCAAACATCATACCGGATAAACCGGGGACAGTATCGCATCACTTGGCCCAAAGGGGGGAAAAGGCTCCTACACCGTTACCAACCTCCAGTGTTGCAGTTTCTACCACAAAGCCCCAAACTCCTTCTGGTTCCAAAACAGTGCCTAACCATTCTGTTAAGGGGCCAAAAAATATAGCCACCACCTTGCCAGCCACCACTTCTCTCAACAAACCTGATGATCCTAAGCCTAGGGCGGCTCGTTTTAAGTCAATTAACTTGCCGCCGGAAGTGTCACCCTTTGTGGTCGTATTGACGGGGGTGCCACCACTGAAGGAGGGGAGAAGAGAAACCCTGGCCGAATTAAAAAACAAATGTGCCCAGTGGCTCCACATGCATAAACCTCTGCCCAATAACATGTGTGGTGAAATACACGCAGTTAGAAGAGGAGACTGGGTAGGTAGAAACACCAAGACTATAGCAGGTGATGTTATAACTATTAATTTTAGGACTACAGGGGTAGTGAACTATATTTGCAACTCACCTAATAGTGGGCTGGCTACCCAAATACACCCCCTTCCCTTGTCCTACTTTTTACCCATGCCCCCAAGTCAATTTCCCCCTCAATTTAGTTTTCCATTAAATAATGGGTATTCACATGCTCCACACGCACCCAAGCTCCCAAGACAATTTCCCCCTCAATTCAGCTTTCCATCAAATAGTGGGTACACACATGCTCCACATCACACTACTAATCAGTGGCAGCACCCATGGCAGGATCCACCTCCTCCTCTTGACCCCTTTGTATCCCAGTTTGCCCACTGGAATAGATTCAGTGCGCTGGAAGAGGTGGACTGACTTAATTCCAATGAAGCTCTCCCCATATATTTTACCATCAATAGGGGTGAGGAGGAGGACTCATATGCTACGTCTTACCCGGTATGTCCTAAAATTCCACCTGTGACAGCCACTAGCCCGATTAAGCCACCCTCCTTTATAATTGAGAGGGAATGTACAGAATCCCCTAGCCTGGGAGACACCGCTGGCGGTAGAAGAGAAACCAACAAGGAGGAAATAAAAATCCTTAGTTGGAACCTTGCGGGCATTCAAAGGAAACTCGATCTACCTGAGTGGTGTGATCTGGTTGAAGCACATAAAATCTGCATGTTTCAAGAGACCTGGAGCACAGAACCACTCCACCGGGTTGGGTTTGTCACCTTCTTTATCCCAGCAGTAAAACCCATGAATGGGAAGGGGCGCCCATCGGGGGGTCTCATTACCTGGGTAAGCATCTCCCTGAACTGTAGAGTAACATCTAAACAGCTAAATAATCCAGATATCTTAGGCATTCTATTATGCAATCCATGTAGAGCTTTGTCTCTGGCTCTCTACAATGTTTATGCTAGAGGTATAAAAAATGGGCACACTTCAACCGTAATATCAGATCTTGAAGTGCAACTCAGGGATTGTAAAGAAGCTGACTATACCCTAGTAGCAGGTGATTTTAATTGCACCTATGAGCCTCTCCCCCTAGATGGTATCCCTGACTTGGGTGAAGAAGACAGTAGATGGGGCATCCCTTCACTCTCCATCCCTCCGATTAGGCGCTGGACCTGCAGTGCAGTACAGCTAAATGCACTGACCTTAGAGTTTGGGCTAAGAGCCACCAATGGACGTACACCTTCTGATCGGATGGCCGCCCCGACGTTCAACAGGGTTGGTCATACCTCAAGGATTGACTACATCCTGCTGGACTTGGGGCTTTGGAGTCGGGTTGTTGATATGACAGTCATACCAACTGTTGAGAGCGACCATAATTCGCTTTCCCTAACTATTACGAATCCCTGGTCTAATGCAGCACTGTCAGCAACTTCAAAAAGCTTGCTTAAGGTTACTGTTTCCTCTTGTGGAAGGCGTCTAAAGTGGGACAAAGTTGTCAGTAACCCTGACAAACTTGCTAACATAGAGGTGGTTCTTGCGGCCTCACAAGCAGATTTTGATAATATTGATTTTGCCACGGCAGCGGACAGAGCAACACCCATTTTCGAAGCTGCTGTCAAGACTATAGGGGAAGCCTTTTGGGTCAAGGGCAATGCAGGGAAGCTTAGGCCCCAGAATAAACCCAAGGGAACGCATGTCTGGTATACAGGAGCTTGCAGGAATGTTAAGTCCCGGCTAATTGAAGCCGTTAAAGGCAAATCTCAACCCCTGATACAGCTAGCCAGGAAAGAACATAAGAGAATACTGGGTCTAGCAAAAAAGGAGTGGGAAGATGCCTACTGGCTTACTCTTAAAGAAGCTAGCTTTAAGAAGGATTCTAGATGTTTTTGGGACACTATTAGAGCTCGGAATAGGCCTGATAGTGATCTAATAACTTGTAATATCCCTAGTCAGGCGTGGGTCAAACATTTTTCTAAGCTATATACCCGCCAAGCTGACCAACCGCTGTTGAGTGTTTCCCAAGGGGGGGTTGCGGGTCCATCATTGCTCCCTCCAATCCGGAACATTCAGCCCAGCGATTTTGACTTTACTATTAAGGAGGTTGAATACGCCATAGGCACCATTCTCCCCCAAAAAGCGGCTGGCCCGGATGGTATCCCTGGTGACCTTTTAAGATCTGACATCCCAAAGTGGGGCAAATTTATCCATTCCCTACTTGTCGCTATTTGTAGGGGCGCCCCTGTCCCCTCTTCGTGGAAAGGGGCGGAAGTGGTCCCTATCTATAAAAAAGGCCCCAGGGAAGACCCGTCAAATTATAGGCCCATTAGCCTGTTGGATATCAGCCAAAAAGTAGTTGGCAAGGTCATACTGCTAAGAATCTTAAATTGGGTAGAAGAAAATAAAATCCTCACTGACTACCAGGCGGGCTTTAGAGTAGGAACTGGGACAATCGAGCAAGCTTTTAGGCTCATGATGGTCTACTGGAAGGTTGTGGTCATAGGCAAGGGCAGTCTTTATCTCGCGTTCATCGACTTAAAGACTGCCTTTGACCTTGTACCTAGGGAGACCCTATGGAGTGTACTGGCCGACATGGGGTTACCACACTACTTGCTTGTGTTGCTTGTTAGGTTGCACGAAAAGAGTTTTGCCCAGATTAGGTGGGGCCCAGGGGGGAGAAAAACCAATAGTATCCCGGTAGAGAGAGGTGTACGCCAGGGATGCGTTCTGGCTCCCACCCTTTTCTCTCTTTATATCAACGGGGTGGTTGAGCATCTTCGGAAACATCCTTCAGATGAACCATCCCTGGCTGGCGAACGCATACCAACCCTCCTCTTCGCGGATGATACCCTTTTAATATCTAAAACCCCTATAGGTCTCCAAAGACTCCTAAATAATTTCCTTTTTTTTTTTTTATTATTCTTTATCAAAGCGGCACATGTTAAATTACACAGTTACCTTTACACAATTTACAGTACATTGCCTATTTTCACATTTTTCATAACACCTTATACCTACTTTAAATTTAATACATCTGAACCATAAATCAATCAGACTCATACCATTAATACAGAAAAAATAAAGACCAAATCATTATTAAGGAGCCATTAATTGACATGCCCCCCAGACTTTTCTCCACCCATCCCCTAATCAGCTTCTTTGCTTCTCTTTCCATTTACTTAAAGGCTCCCAGATTCTCCTCCCCAAACATCTTCCTCTCCTTCCTTTCCGAGCATATATATTTTCTTCTATCTTATGGGCATACAACGTGGTCGCCAACCAGTCTTGAAATTTAGGGGGTTTTTTATCTAACCAAGCCCGGGCTATTGTCAGTCTATACACTGCCATTATTACAAACAAAAATTCTGCAAATTGTACTTGGTCCTGTTCAGCTACTCCTAACATAATCCAAGAAGGTGTAAGACGAATTGCAATCCCCAAAGATCTTTCTAAGAATCCCTCTATCTCCATAATCAATGAGTGTAGCTGTGGGCATGTTGCAAAGATGTGAATGCTATCAGCTTCCAACTCATTACATCGGGGGCAATTTATGCCTGTATTCCCGCCCCACTTTGCTATTTTCTCGGGCGTATAATAGAGAAAGTATAGTGTTTTGTAATGCTGGGACTGCAGGGGGGCAGCACTTAAGATTGTGCAGCCTAAGTTTAAGGATTCAAGAAATAGATTACGCTCAAACCCCATTTTGTCTGCCCACTTCGTACTATATTTCTCTAGATCGTCCTGCTTTCCTTTCACCAAGGCTGCGTAAAAAGACCTGATTGTGCAGTCCCTTGACTTCGTAATTTTCTCCATTATTTCTATCTTGTTAAATCCTACTGGCCCTCCTGATTTATTCTTTAAGTAGCTTCTGATCTGTAAATACTTGAAGAAACCCCTATTCCCTATACCATATGCCTCTCTCAGATCTGCGAATTGCATGAACCCTTCCTGGTCAAATAAGTCCCCTATTTGCGTAATCCCGCTCGCTGCCCAATCTAGCATGGTTTGATCAGCAAAAATTTCCCCCAGGAGCGATCTATTATTAAGCAACAAGACATATCTATTGTATCTACCCAATTTGACTTTCTTTAAGAAAGCGTTCCATATCGTAACTGCCGCCCTAACAGTTTTAAACCTAGTTCTTTTAAAGTAGCTGTAATCTAAACATTTTAAAAAGCAATTACAGGCGTTTGGCCCTAGTACAACAGTATAAACCTTTGTGGACATATCTTGTATTCTTACATCATCAACCTTCCCCCCAATTAGCCCTTGTATATATTGCAAGACAGTAACCATATAATATAAGCGAAAATCAGGTACACCCCATCCCCCTTTTTCCCTAGGTAGTGTCATAAACCTATAGGCCCTCCGGGTCTTGCCGTGTGCCCAAATAAACCTGTTACAAATGGCTTCTATATTATTAAACCAGCTGGATTCAAATAGCAGGGGTATGGCCCTAAAAAAATATAAAAACTTAGGAAAAATCATCATCTTAATAATATTTGTGCATCCCACCAGTGATAAATGTAAGTTATTCATTTTTTCCAAATCCCTTTTTACAGAGGTCAACAAGGGGTCGAGATTGCTTTTAACGATACTATCTATCTCTGCTGTAATTCGCACCCCTAGGTAAGTTGCTGCTTCTACCACTCTATCGTCATTACATATTACCCACTGGTTTTTAACAATCTGGGTTTTGGTGCTATTCAGGCTATACCCTGAAAACTGTCCAAATCGCCCCGCTTCGGCTTCTGTTGTTCTAATAGCTGCTATAGATTGTGCAGTCAGAATAGCCACATCGTCGGCATATGCTAACGTTTTAAATCTGCATCCATTAAGAACTAGTGGCGGAATTTGATCATTAGCTTCTAGTTTCCGTATGTAGGGATCGAGATATAGAGCGAAGAGCAGTGGAGAAGATGGGCACCCCTGCCTTGTCCCTCTGTGAATTTTAATTACAGTTGATTGCCCTCTGTTAACCCTTATTTTAGCAGTTGGATTAATATACAAAGACTGTAGGGCCTTTACAAATCCTGCCCCCTACCATTCCACCTCAGAACTTCCCATAAGTATCTCCAGGAAACCCTGTCAAATGCTTTTTCAGCATCTAAAAACAAAGCAGCCGTAGGATCTTTTAGCGTGTTTGCTGCATCAAATACCGTGATTACTTGCCTAGTGTGTTGAGTCGATCCCTTTCCTGGAATGAAGCCGTGCTGTGAGGGAGCTACCAGTGTTTCTATTACCCTTGATAGCCTTTTTGCCAACATTTTGGAAAACACCTTGACATCTGCGTTCATTAGCGTAATGGGGCGGTACGAGCCCGGGACATCTGTGGGTTTGCCCTTCTTAGGAATCACAATAATATCTGCACCTCCCCATGATTCTGGCACAGCCTCACCCTTTTGTGCTAATAACATCACGTTAAACATTTCTTCTAGTAGTACTGGCTGAAAAGTTCTATAAAATTCTACTGGCAACTGGTCCGGGCCAGCTGCTTTCCCAGATGGTAGATCCCCCAGGGCCTCCACCAGTTCGTTCAGCTGTAGTGTATTTTCCAGGCTGTTTTTGTCTTGCTCACCTATCACCGGATGCTCTATCTCACTTAAATAAGTTCTTATATCATCCTCATTCTCCTGGCCATCCTGTGTATAGAGTTCCGTGTAGAACTCTTTAAAGACCTCTCTAACTTGCCCAGCTTCCTTAACTATATCCCCTTGAGAGTTCTTGATTTCCTTAATATTAGCCAGTCCCTCCCTTTGCCTAGCTCGCACAGCCAGTATGTGGCCTACTCGTTCACTGAGTTCATAAGCCTTTTCTTTATTTGCCATATATTTCTCCACTGTCTTTTTCGCCATCCCATCCAGGGCTTCCGATTTAAGGGCAACTATTTTCAATAAGATCTGGTCAATGGGGGCGTGAGAAGATATGGCTGAGATAAGTGCTTCTTCTGCTTCCCTAACTAAATTAATATCTTCTTCAGCTTTTGCTTTTGATACTCTCCGTGTCTTAATGACAAAGCTCAGGGTTTCCCCTCTTACACTAGCTTTAAAAGCGTCCCACACTATCCCTGGTGTTGATGTGCCCTTATTTATCTCCCAATATTCCTTAATCCAGTTGTTCATTCTATCCTTGTAGCCCTGATCTTGTAGTAGTGTCCTATCAAATGTCCACTGACTCAGCTCTTTATTCCTCTTTTGTCCAATTGTTACAGTTAATACTAATGGATTGTGGTCTGATATAATCCTCGGTTCCCTATCTACCCTTGCTCTATCCATCAGGCTTCTTGAAATTAAAAAGTAGTCCAGCCTAACCAATATTTGGTGGGGGGCTGAGAAATAAGTGCTCCCATCTAGATTAGAATGGCATTTTAACCATGGATCTTCTAGCGAATTATTCCTTACCATATCTGCTAAGGCTCTGTGGGTCCTTTTTTTCCTACCTGAGTAATTCCTACCAGGATCTAAGAAGCTACTGTCTACGTCATGTATATTCAAATCCCCACATAGAATTATGGGTTCTGGCCATTGTGCTAACTCTGTGTCTAGGTGTTGAAAGATCTCAGGGTCGTCTCCTGTAGATCCGTAAACCGAGACCACCGTGATGGTTTCCCCTCTGAACACTAATTCAGCTATAGCCCATCTACCCCATTGATCTTCCTTCTTTCTTTTTACCTGCGCATCGTATCTCTTACCAAGGATGGCCACCCCCCTCGTTTTAGTATTTTGATTAGTTTTCGCTAATACGTTAAAACCAAGCTGTTCTAATAAATAAACCTTGGTACCCTCAATGTGGGTCTCTTGAAGACATACTAAATCCGGATTCAGCGATTTCAGATAGGCGGTAGCTTTAAGCCTTTTATTTAAATCATTTAGTCCGCAGATATTTATCGAAACTATCCTACAGGTCATTACAAATCAGGTTTTTCCCTCTCCCATTTCCTGTACTTGATTGCTTCGTTATTTCCTTACCTTCACTTTTTAATACAAAACTGATGTATACTTTATCCTTCAAGTCTTTCTTCTCTCTACTACGTGCATTGTGCTTAAACTTGTGCTTGTGCATGTGCCCCTCACCTAAGTGCCTATCTTCCCCCCCCCAGCCTCCCCCCCCTTCCTCCCGCTATCTCCCTCCCCTCTGGATCCCACCCCCCCTTACCACAGGCAAATAGGTCTGTCAGACCTATGTGTGGCCCCTGTAGTCTGCAGAGTCGCTACTCTCTCCCACCCCGTTTCCACGGCTATCAGTTCTATACACACTTAGCTGCTGTTAGTTGCTATTAGCTTTACGGAGTTTTTGGTGGGCTAACTGTTGGGGATTTTGACGGGGTTCTAGGTCTGTTCTCTCTTCTTCTTCTGTCTAGATCTGAAATCTCTTCGAGATACTCCCCCGCTTTTATCTCTGATGTAAACATCCTTATATACCCCTTCTTTATCACTTTCAGCCTTGCCGGGAATAACAGATAGGCTTCCGCCCCTTGCTTTTGGAAGGGAGTTATCATCTGCCTTAACTTCCACCTTCTTTCCACGGTGACATGGCAGAAATCCGGCCTGGCAAAGAAGGTATTTCCATCAGCAGTCTTTCTGGCATCAGGTCTAGCATTATCAATTATCTCTTGCCTTGCTAAGAAGTTCCCTAGGAAGACCAACATTGCCCGTGGTAATGCCTTCTCTTGCCCCCCACGGCTTTTCTTTATGAACATAGGGTATCTATGGGCCCTCTGTACTTCGAGTTCCCACTGCCATTTTGAATCTGGAAACGCTTCAGTCAGTATTTTTATCACATACCCTCTAGGGTCCTGGCCCTCTCGTCCTTCCTCCAGTCCCAAAAGTCTTACGTTGTTTCGCCTTTGGCGGTTTTCGAAGTCTTCCAACTTCCATTGCAAGTCCTCTACCACTTTCTCCTGTTCTGCCTTAAAAGTTTTCCAATCTGTCACCTCATCTTCCACTCTGCTAGTCCTTTCTTCCACTTGCGTTACTCTTACTTCGACCTCTTCCTGTTTTCTGCTTACTCGCCTGATAGATGCTTGCAGCTTCTTTGTGTCCCTTTTCGCTCTCCTACTTTCTGCTCTGGCCTCTGAGTGCATCTGCTTCAGTGTTCCGAATAGCATTTCCAGTGTCACATTTTGGGAATTCCCTGATTCCCCATTTTCATCCTCATTTTGGTCTCTTTCCTCGTATGTCTCTGATGTAGCAGAGTAGTCCCATGACAATTTCTTGTGCATACTGCTTCTAGACCCTCTTCCATCTTTTCTGCCTCCAGCTTTCTTTATCTTTTTTTTTCTAGATGTTTGATCCCTGGAGCCTTTACTTGTATCAGAGTCTAGTGACTGTTCCGTGCTGCTTCCCACTTCCTCATTTTCTGGTCCGCTAATGTCTGTAGTGTCAGAGCCCTCGTTGACTGAAAAGAACTCAGGTGAGCCCCCCCTGGCTCCTCTCTCATCTCTTCCTCCTCTGCCATTCTCCTGGCCAAATACGGGCTCTTGCTGGTCCCTTAGGCTCTGTGTACTTCCCCAGCTTGGATCAATATGCAGTAAAGTTTTAGTGTTCAGTTCTAGTTCAACATTTTTCAATGCATCTAGCATTTGGCTATTATTGCGCTTTTCCAGCTGCTCTAGCGCGTTACCTTTTACACCAGCGTCCTCCTCGCTCCCCTTTCCTCTCTCCGCGCTCTGCTCCGCTTGTTGCGCGCTGTTTCCCGCAGCCTTCCACGGTTGCCCAGCAACCGGGCCCTTGACGCTTGCGTCCTCGCGGTTTGCTGTTTCTCCGTCATCCGCGTTGAGCCCGGCTGCCAGACTCGTAGATCCCGACTCAGTCTGCTTCGGTAGTGGAGCTTCTCTCGCTGTGCGGGGCTGCTGGAGATCGGGTGCCTGCTCTTGGGTCAGCGGGAGTATCTTCGTTGTGAAAGATTCCGGTAAGGTAGATTGCCGCAGTTGCTCCTTTGTTGACAATGCTTGAGCTCGCTGGCTTTTTGCTTCCGTGTCCAGGACTACCTCCCTCGCCGCTTTACTCGCTGCGAGACGAGTCTCTGGCTTTGCTTCGACCTTCTTCTCATGTTTGTCTGTTTTTTTAAGCAAAGTACTTTTAACAGACCGGCTAATCTGTTCCATCTGTTTCTTAACAGCAGTGGCTGGCATCTTTGGGATCGCGCCTTCTCTTGCTGCTGGGCCTTTAATCGGCCCTGATGGTTTATCCTTGTCCGTTTTGCTTTTCTGTGACATTTTGTGGGTTGATTTAGTAGCAGTTATTACTTTCCTCCAATAGTCGAGAAAGGCTGCCCCAGTGTTAGCAGAGGTTACCCAGTAGAAGCCTGCAGTAAAGCGGGACAGTAAATCAGCCAACATCCACATCCCCGTATCTCCGTATCTCCGTATATATCAGTCCATATCCATCCTAAGGTAGGAGAGAGGAGAACTAGCGACTGCCCTCTACAGCGCTACAGCGGCCATCTTGCCTCCCAGCGACTCCTAAATAATTTCCAATCCTTCTGTGCCAATCGTGGCCTGGTAATCAACACTAGCAAGACAAAATATCTTCCCAAAAAACCAGTCCGCTCTCCCATTTTGAATACTGAACCGCTGGAAAGGGTCGAAGTTTTCGACTATCTTGGGATACGCATCTCTCATAAAATGGATTGGTCACCACATTTGGACAAAATGCTTTTAACTCATAAGAGAATAACAGGAGCTCTTCTGAAAGAACAACGCTCCTGCAAAATAAGACCTATAGCTACTGTCCTAGAGATCTATTCGGCCAAGGGTGTCAGCTCCGCCCTTTATGGGGCCGAACTCTGGGGGTCAGCCATTTCTGATGCTCTACCAAGATCCGAGACGAAATTCTGCAGAGCGATTATGTCTTTATCGCAGGGAACACCCATGGTCCCGCTAATGTTGGACCTAGGATGTCGCCCAATTGATGACCTCGCAAAATTTCGACCACTCTTGCTATGGGCGCGGCTGTGGCGTGTGGAGAAACTCAGCAAATACGCCCAAGGCCTCGCAGAAATCATGTCACTACCTGGGTGGCACAAAATTAAATGGTTAAGAGACATGAAGTTGCTGCTAGCCAATTTGGGCCTGAATGAGGCGTGGATAAATAGAACTTCTCCCCCGAAGTTAACGCTCAAGAAACTTTATTGGGACTGGATCTCCACAAAAAGAAATACTAGTACTACCATGGGTAGGCTTACTGAGGATTTCCTGAAGTTTAAAGACCAACCTAAACGGGAACTGTATCTTGACACTATTGAAAAACCCTTTGATAGAGCTCTATATTTCAAATTTAGAGCAGGAACTCTACCCCTTTACTCTTTTACTTCGAGTTGGAAATCACACGCCCATACTACAGAGCTTTGTCCAGCGTGCTCACTTAAACCAGAGTCATTGGCGCATTTTATGTTTGAATGCACAGAGTATGCAATTCCAAGGAGGGTTTGGCTCAAAAATTTATGTTGGCAGTTAGGTACCAAGAGTCATGCGACTGCAATCAGGATTTTAATGTCTGATTGCCGTCTCACCTATGCTTGTGTTTTAGCTAAATTTTTATCATGGGCTTGGTCCATTCGTATCAAGAGGCTAAAATCAACTGTTTAATTCCTTTTTACTGTTTAAATGAACTGTTTATAAATTTGTAAAAATGTCCTTTATATGCTATAGTGATTTTATAAACTTCTGTGTATTTTGTCCATGTGCTGCTTTTATGATAATATTTTTTTATCGAAATAAAGCCTTTTGACTTGACTTGACTTGAATTGGGTCAGCCAAAGACAGGAAAGAAACAGTCAGCATCCTTGCAATAGACTTCAATAAAGCCTTTGACAGAGTAGCACACACTTTCGTCCTACAAGTACTAAAGAAGATGGGGTTCCCCCACGTCTTCATACAAACAATTGAAATGCTATATACAAACGCAACTAGCTGTGTAAATATAAATGGATCACTGTCTAACCCCTTTTGCATCCAGACAGGAGTACGTCAAGGCCTCCCCCTATCCCCAGCCCTCTTCATATGTGCCCTGGAACCTTTACTGATACAAATCAGAAAAGACAAACTCATCAGAGGGACACTAGTACCAGGAGCCAAAGGGCTGGAGGCCAAATGCATTGCTTACATAGACGACCTCACAGAAATCTGCAAAACCCCACAAGCAGTGAGGAGAACTATTTTGCATGTACAAATCTTCAGCTAAGCATCCGGACTAACCCTAAATGAGGAGAAAACAACTGTTCTCACCAAGGGCCAATGGGACAACCTAACCAAGCTACCAGTCAAGACCACCACAGAGCCCACGAAAATCTTAGGTATCCACTTCTCCCAAGACACAAAGGGGGAAAAACTGGCAAGAAGCAACAAAGAAAGTCACAAACAAACTAGACCTCTGGCGCACAAGAAAGCTAACCCTGGAAGGGGAAATCTTGGTCACAACAGCAGTTATACTACCAATCCTTTTATACATAGCTGTGGTTTCCCTCGAACCAAAGCCATGCACAAAAACTGAACAGGCTACTTTTCACCTTTCTTTGGAACTCTTCAGCAAAAAAACTGAAAAGAGAACTCATCTGCAAATCCCACGACAAAGGAGGGAAGAAAATGCCAAGTGTCGGAGACTTTTTGTTCATTAAATATTTCATGCTATGCTACCGAAGATTTAGGCCCAGATCCTTGTACTGGGGTGAATGTATGACATTGTTCTACATTCTGTCCATCAACTGTGTTTGTTGCAATGCTACCGAAGCCTGCACAACAAGAACACAAAAAGTGCAGCGTACATCAAATTTCACGCAGGCTTTTTGTTCCACCGTTTCAAACTCTACTCAGTAGCAAACAAAGTCTTTGACCTCATCGCACCCCAATGTACATACGCCGAGAACCCCTCATGGTGAAAACCAAAGCTCTACTACAAGACATTGGGGAGAAAACTACGGCAAGACAACTGACCACAGACATTGAAAATCAACAACAATGAACACTATCGCCACCTGCCTGGAAAAAAAGACAGCTGAAATGTGGAAACAAGTAAGCTGGAAATGCCTGACCAATGAGCTAAGAGACTTAGCCTGGATGGTTGTCCACGAATGCCTCCCCACCAGACAGGTCCAACACCGCAGAGGGATGGCGAGAACACAAAAATGCCCCAGAGAAAGCTGCCTACACAAAGAAACAACAACTCATCTGATGTGGAACTGCCTATATGCACAGAAACTATGGAAGAAGCTGGGCAAGCTCCTAAAACACATCACCTCCAGGACAAACCTACAACATGAGAACATTCCATTCTCTACGGCCTGGTTCTACCCTCCGCAGACAAAGAGACCGCATGGAAAATAATCAACGCGGGGAAAGAAACCCTGTGGATCTCCAGGAACCTATTACTTTTCTCACACAAACAACAGACAACAAAGGAATGATTAAAGTTGTGTTTCAATAAAGCAATGATATATGTAATGTATGACATTAAAAATGTAGGCCAGGCGGAAGCTATCCAAACATGGAAATATAAAGAGTGGGCCAAATGGCTAATTAAAGCGTCATAAAAGGCCCCCCAACATTGGGTACGTCTTAATATATTAATGCATCTAGATGGAAACCACCAAAGTACATGTCTGCGAGCACCACACTTTGGACTGGTAAAAAGTACACCACCCTACAAGGGATTGGTTAAAATGTACCATGCACCAAAAACTTCATAAATAAAGATATATTGTATACAAAAATATTTTTACGAAAAAAAAGAAATTGGTGGGTGCCAGTGGTACAGAGTAGGAGCTGTTCTATCACGAAAGAAGGATGGCAATGAGTGGGTGGTTGCATATGCATCTCGGACCCTGACACAAGTCGACAGAAATTTTTCAGTGATAGGGAAAGAATTACTCACTCCAACTTGGGCTGTAGAGTGTTTCAGTGTGTATGTTCAGGGCAGGTAAATCAATATCTGTGCAGACCATAACTCTTTAGTGAATATTTCAAAACCAGGAGGTGGAGAAAATATAACAACACAGTTAGCACGATTGGTTTCAAAGTTGCAAATGTATTATTATGATATTGTATGTGTTCCAGGCAAAAATACTTGTGTTTCTGATGGGTTGTCACAGTTACCAGTTGAATCGTGCAACACACAGGAAATGGATGAGAGTGGGGTACATGTATGAAGATGTGATGTGTCATAGGAATAGGGATGTGGCGAATGTGTTAGAGTTGTTGGAGGCGAAAGGGATAGAAGAAATGGAAAAAGATGTGGTGCTGCTGGGTGTAAAAAAATTCATTGTAAATGTGTGGCCTTTGCAATGGCAATTGCAAGCTGCATATAGAACCCATTTTGGAAGGAAAAGGGAGAATTATCCTTTTGTAAATGTATTGTCCTTAAAGGAGGTAGATTTGTACCTCCTATTAGGATTCGCAAGAACATCATCAAGTTAGGACATGAAGGCAATTGGAGGATGTCAAGCATGAGGCGGAAAGTTTAGGAACAAAATTAGGTGGCCAGGTTTGGACGGTATGGTGGATAGTTGGGTGAGGGAATGTAGTACATGCATGTCAAGTGACAAAGTGATTAAACCAATCATGGTCCCTTTGCAAACTGTAGATTCATCTAATGGGCCATGGTGGAAAATACCAATTGATATTATGGGGCCATTTGCAACGTCACCATCCAAAGAGGCATATGCCATTGTTCTCATTGGGCATTACTCTAAGTGGGCGGCAGTTCATATGGTTGGTAGCGTGACCACGGAGGTGGTTATTGATTTTTTGGAAGATGTTTTTTCCAGGAAAGGTGTACCAGAGTCGTTGGTGTCTGACAATGGGCTGGTGCTTAAATAAAGTAAGATGCAGTCGTTTTTGGAAAAATGAAATCATGTAAGGGCGTTGTTGTATTATCCCGATAGTAATGGCCAGGTTGAGCGGTTCAATGGAATTGTCAATGAGGCAATACAATTGGCACTTAAGTCTAGCTTATAATGGATGAAAGGGGATGCTCTTGTAACTCACTGGCTGAATTTTAGCGAGGAGGTTTCGCAGACTTGCTTGCTGCCCGAGGATATCTTAACAACTCGCCGGACCCGCTTCGCGGGTCCCGCATCGTGGGGAAAGGACCCTGTAATCAACTGTCACCAAGGGGTAAGGCGAGGGCACAACAGGGCTGCGAGCGCTGTGACCACAGGGACTCAGTTTCCCAGGAGTCCTGTGTGAACTACCACCACCACCTGGTCCGCTCTCCCTGTCAGCCTGACCCGCCCCCTACATCGAAGGAAGGATTTAATCCAGCTGCGCCGAGCAACAGAGGGATGATCTTGTAACTCACTGGCTGAATTTTAGCGAGGAGGTTTCCCAGACTTGCTTGCTGCCCAAGGATATCTTAACAACTCGCCGGACCCGCATCGCGGGTCCCGCATCGTGGGCAAAGGACCTTGTAATCAACTGTCACCAAGGGGTAAGGCGAGGGCACAACAGGGCTGCGAGCGCTGCGACCACAGGGACTCGGTTTCCCAGGAGCCCCTGTGTGAACTACCACCACCACCTGGTCGGCTCTCCCTGTCAGCCTGACCCGCCCTCTACATCGAAGGAAGGATTTAACCCAGCTGCGCCGAGCAACAGAGGGATGCTCTTGTAACTCACTGGCTGAATTTTAGCGAGGAGGTTTCACAGACTTGCTTGCTGCCCGAGGATATCTTAACAACTCGCCGGACCCGCATCGCGGGTCCCGCATCATGGGCAAAGGACCTTGTAATCAACTGTCACCAAGGGGTAAGGCGAGGGCACAACAGGGCTGCGAGCGCTGCGACCACAGGGACTCAGTTTCCCAGGAGCCCCTGTGTGAACTACCACCACCACCTGGTCCGCTCTCCCTGTCAGCCTGACCCGCCCTCTACATCGAAGGACGGATTTAACCCAGCTGCGCCGAGCAACAGAGGGATGCTCTTGTAACTCACTGGCTGAATTTTAGCGAGGAGGTTTCCCAGACTTGCTTGCTGCCCGAGGATATCTTAACAACTCACCGGACCCGCTTCGCGGGTCCCGCATCGTGGGCACAAGACCTTGTAATCAACTGTCACCAAGGGGTAAGGCGAGGGCACAACAGGGCTGCGAGTGCCGTGACCACAGGGACTCAGTTTCCCAGGAGCCCCTGTGTGAACTACCACCACCACCTGGTCCGCTCTCCCTGTCAGCCTGAACTGCCCCCTACATCTCCCCCCGCCTCCTCTCCCTTTTAGCGAGCAGAATTTACCGCTGCGCGGGAGTGCGCTGGTGCGTCCCGGGAGAAGCCCGGGACAAGGGCGGGACCGTCTGTGGCCGTCAGGGGCCAAATGAGGCTGGGCTGGGCCCGGTCCCTTACATTTATAACTTGTCCATTTTTTGCTAAAGGTTTGTTGCCTACTGGGGTGCCTCAAGTATCAAGGATGCCTACAGACATGCCTAGTCCTTTACCCTCTAGTGTTGGGGTCTCCATCCTTGGCCCCCTTGATAAATACTTTGCGAGGGCAAATAAAGAAATTGACAAAGAACTCCTGCTAGCGGAGAAACGCGCAGAGCGTCGTCGCTCTATAGAATCACTAAAAAGGAAACCATTGATTACCCCCCAAAATGTAACTATTTCCCAAGAACTGGGTAGTACTGGTAGGTTGGATGTAGATGCTGAATTATTCAGCACCGACCCCATACCTAGCATTTTTCGAGATCATAGTACAACCCCTGCCGACCTTGAAAACACTAGTATTGGCAATTCAATTAGTCCTTCTATTGTTTCTAATAGTCTTATTGATCTAAACTCTTCAGTTCCTCCGATACATGCAACGCAACTTCATTCAACTTTATCTAATCATCCAATCAATATTGTTGAATCTCTTGAGATTATCTCATCACTGACTGCTAGCAAGTCCAAAATTCATCCCAAAAATCCACGGAGGGTATCCCACACTCCGCCAAGGAAAAAACGGAGAAAAGATGGGATAAAGAGAAAAGGGGTAAAATTATTGAGCACTATTCCTCATCTAGTGGGCCCTAAAACCAAACCAGCTGGCCCACTAGTGAGTGAAGTTTTACCAGAAACTCAATTATCACCATCCCCCCTGGAGAATCAATAACTATGCATAATAAAGAGCCTACAGACCTATTTGAACAGCTTAAAAAATCTTACATGCTCCCACTCATGGAGAGAGTTAGAATTTTGGGGGAAAAAATGGATTGCCTACTAGCAGCTGTCCACCTGAGCACAACCCCTGATCTTGTGAAACCCGGAGACCAGCCCCGACCAAAATGCCAGATAAGTTCAACTACATTGAACCCAAGTAGCTCACACAAAATAGATGGTAACCTAACACCTAATAATAAAAGTGTCCCCCCAATTTCTACTAAGCCGATGGCTGCTCACAAGCCAGCCAAAGAGAAGAAATTGTTGGTACCGAATAAATCGCCCCCACCAACGTTTAAGTCCACTGTGTTCCCAGGGGAAGCTAATACCAAAAGAACCATCGTAAATCGTAGAACTACAGTGGACTTACCTCCAGAGTCAGCTAACTTTGTGATCCTTTTAACAGGTGTTCCCACTATCAATATTGGAAATTTTGAACAATTTTTACGAAACCTAGTGGGTCTCCCTCAATCGACCCCTATGCTTCCCTTAATGTTGGATCTGGGTTGCTATCCAATAGAGGAACTAGCCAAACTGAGAATTATCCTATTATGGAGGAGAATATGGGTAACCCCTGAATTGGCTTCCTTTGCTGTGGGCGTAGAAGACCTCAGACGAATAGTGGGTAGTGGTAATATCCCTTGGTTTAAAGCGGTTAAATCCACTCTGTCAGATATGGGCCTTATCAAGCTATGGTTCGATCCAAGGACCAGAGTGTTCCCCGGGAAAAAGGATATCAAAGATCAGTTTTGGGCTACATACAGAAATAGACTGATAATGAAACATAGCTCATTAACCCTCTCTGGTAGATTTCTGAGCCACAAAGTGGATACAAGTATGGAGATTTACTGGGATGTCATTACAAAGGGCATAGATAAAAAACTCTTCCATCAATTTAGAGCAGGAACGTTACCCTTGAGGTCGTTTACACATAAATGGGGGGTGAGGGGGGGGATTGGGGATTTATGCCCACGGTGTCAAGACCAGAAGGAGACCTTGGGTCATTTCTTCTTTGTATGTCCTGCATATGTTGGCCCACGAAAAAAATGGCTTAAACCAATTTGCCAGAAGCTCAAGACTAGAGGGGCAGATGAGGCTTTAAGGTTGTTAGGGACGGTAACATCTCTCCCGGTAGCTATTTCGGTAGCAAAATTTCTAGGTTGGTCTTGGCTGATTAGAGTTAAACATACGCATAGTATTAGTTAGCCTGACAGTCTATTGTTACTTTTAGTATTATTATTATTTTTTATCTTGAACAGCCAGTGGTGATGTATTGTGATGTATCGTGATGTAGCGTGCATTATGTAATTCATGCATTATGTTGGCTTTAAATGTTATTTTGTGTGTTTTACTCTGTGATGTCTTTTATGGTTAATTTTACCGAAATAAAGACTTTTGAAACTGAAACTGGATGAAAGCGCTTCAAAGTATGTTGTTATCGTACACAATTACACATCATTCAGTAACAGGTAGAATGCTGTTTGAGGTGTTAAGAGGAAGGAAACCTTCTTCAAAACTTGTACGTTGGTTGTTGAGGATTAAGAAGGAAGAGAAAGGGAAGTCAGAGGCTGAGCTTCAGGTGAAGAGGAATGTGGAACGGAGTCAAACGAAAGTCCTTAACAGAATCAACATTATTATTAATAATTTTTTAAGCTTGTAAAGCACACAGCTACCCCCAGCGTGAGTTTCCTGGCTCTAAGACAGGCGGCAGGTGCGGGTACTCTTAGAGGGCTAAGAGTTGGAAAATAGCCAGTTCTTCAAGTGGCATCTGAAAATAGATTCAGATTCAGCCATCTGCAAGGACATTGGCAGGTTGTTCCAGGCTTTGGCTGTGATCACTGCGAAAGCTCTGCCACCCATTCTGGAGCGGCGAAAACGGGGAGTCACCAAAAGGCGGAGATGGTTTGATCTGAGAGAGCGGTTACACTGAGCATGCTTAGGTCAGGCTCTAAAGTAGGCCGGTCCCTGACCCAGCATTGCTCTAAAAGCTAAAACCAGTGACTTAAACTGATTGTGCATGGTCACTGAAAGTCAGTGAAGCTTCTTCAGTTGGGTAGAAATCGAGTGGCGATATGGGATGTTATCGATCTACCTGGCCGCCGCATTCTGAACAATCTGTAAGCGTTTGATCATGGAGGCAGGAGCCCCAGCGTACAGACTGTTAGCATAGTCCAGATGTGAGGTGATCAGGGTGTGAACAATGATCCGCCGAGATTCCCGAGGGAGAAAAGGGAGAATTTTGAGAATCATGTGCAATTTACCGAAACACACTGAGGAAACCTGGTTGAATTGAGATTTACAGGATAACTCGTTGTTGAACTGGAATCCAAGATTCCAGGCTGAGTCCACAGGTTCCGGAGGGGGGTTCAACTCCAATGGCCACCATCAAAGAGGTGGAGGAGGGTTTTTTGATGAAAAAACAGCACCTCGGTGTTATCAGAGTTGAGCCTAAGCGTGTTTGATGCCAACCGGGTGGAGATGTTGCACACGCAGTGTCTAAAATTAGAGAAAGCTGCTTCAGAGTGACCCTTAAATGAGAACACCAATTGTGTGTTGTCAGCATTAGAAATCACTCTGACACCACAAGATTCTACCACTGAGGCCAGAGGAGAGAGATAGACATAAAAAAAATAGCGGGCCCAGCGCAGAGCCCCGAGGGACTCCACAGTTCAGTGGTTTCTCCTCAGACACAAATGGCTGAACGGAGACCTGTTGAGTGCGGCGATCTTGAAAGGATCTGATCCAGGATAGAGGGGTACCCCGAATCACGAGACTGTATAGTCTCTCAAGCAAAATATCATGAGAGACCGTATCGAATGCCGCGGACAGGTCGTGAAGCACCAGCATCGCAGCTTCACCTGTGTCCAAACATTCACAAATGGTTTCAGAACCCTCCAGCAGCGCAGTCTCTGTGCTATATCCGGATCTAAACCCGGATTGTGAGTCGTGTACATGATGGCACGTCTCAAGATAGCTCGATAATTGCTCCTGAACTACTTTTTCCTGGACTTTGGCTGGTTTAGGTAGCAGGGAAATGGGGCGGTAATTTTTAATAACGGAAGGATCCGCATCCGTTTTTTCCAAAATAGGTATTAACATGGCCTGTTTCCAGGTCAAGGGAAAGATGGAAAGCCCCAGTTCACAGGGAGGTGTTCCAAATCAGGGTCAAAGGAAAGATAATGAGGGGGGCTAAAGAGCTAAATAATAATGCCAGGCAGGGGTCCTTTGTGGAGCTTGATTTACAGGCAAGTAATTTTTGGAGTGCTAAATCAGTGGAGATCGGGTGAAAGGTGGTGAAGGCTCACTATTGGTTACCACTGAGTTATAAACCGGGCAATCCAGAGTAGGGCCGGACGTAGAGTAAATGTCTAAAATGTTATCTTGAAAGAAATCCAATAGTCCATTACAGAGTTCCTGAGTAGGGGGAATCATGCTAGATACTGCGAACGGTTTAGTAAAATCTTTCACTATTATAAAAAGGGTTTTCGAAGAATTACCGGTGGAGTTCACTTTCTTGACAAAATACTCTCTCATTACTGAGCGCTTAAGTTTGTGAAAATTCTTAATCGTGGCTCTGTAAATTGATTTAGCCTCTGTTTCATAGGATAGTCTCGAATTCTGTTTGAGTTTCTTGCACTGACTTTTTTCATCGCGCAGAGCGGGAGTAAACCAGGGGGCAGATGTTTTTTTTCTAGAGGAGACAATAGGGTGCTATGGGGCAACCGTATAAAGGACAGAGGAGAGCAAATAATTAAAGTTAGATACATCTAGTTCCAAACCCCCCTCCAACTGCAGATGGGTGCGAGAAAGGGCGGGAGCCAAAGTGTTACAAGTGATTTTAAACCATTTCCTACTGTGTTCCCGGGCCAAAGAGGAATTAGTTGATTCAGAGAGAGTAGACACACTAAACAGGATTAAAAAAATGGTCTGACCATGTAAAAGGTATATAAATATGTGAATATTGTACAATGATGGTTTGATATAAATTGGATAATAAAAATAATTGATTTACTCTGGAATAAATAATGGTTCCAAAGACTTACTGATTTTTTGAGTAAGTTGTGAGGCACTCTACAGGCCCCCTTCCTATTCAGTGGGCAATACTGGTGCTTGTTTTGGTTTGTAGTTTATAGTGAGGCTTGTCCTTATTGCCCGTGAGCCCAGACCCAGTTTTGGTTACGGTACGGCATGTAAAAGGTATAGGCAGAGCCGTGGACAGATTAGGGTTGTACGTAAACAATAAATGTAGAGTATGTTCGGCCCGATGGGTAGGGCCTCTAACCCGCTGGGTTAGATTATGGCCTTCCAGGGTTTCTAGGAGCTGTCCAGCTTTAGTGCACTTAGTATCATCCACATGTAAGTTAAAATCACCAAGGAATATAATGTGTGTATGTTTAAGCGACATATCAGCCGCAATATTATAAAACTCTGTAAAATGTTGAGGCGGGGAGCTAGGGGGTCTGAAAATAAGAATTCCAGCCATGGCTATATTCGATACAGCAGAGATGCTGAAATACATAGATTCTAAGGGGCTGATGTTAGGGATTTTCCTGGAAGAAATAGCCCAGCCCGAACGCAGGATCACTGCAATCCCACAACCCACCTTGTTGTTAGGCCTCTTTATTCCCACAAAACGATATTCAGGGGGGGTGCCAAGATTGAGGTCGGGATTAGAAATATCCCTAACCCATGTTTCCTAGGCATGAGTTGCAAGGAAAAGCAAAACGTCATCCGAATGGCGGGGTAGCGATCTACAATTGAGTAAACAGGTTTTAGTGGGGGTGCAAGACAAATTTGCCCCTTTGCAGGTCCAAAGCGCATTGGGTGTAGTCTGGTAGGGGCTGCGGGATCTAAATTAAAAGTGAATAGACAAGCGGCACAATTAAATTGAGACAAGGGGCCGAAAAAACTCACATAAGGTCGGGGCACCTCAGCACTTATCTCTCACTTCAAGCAGTTGCGACCTGGACCAAAGGATTCGAGCACCGGAGGGGCACCCAGCAGAATGGCTGGCGCTGACGGACTTGCTATTGGTGTGCCTTAAGTGCGTCAGTGGCGCGCCCGCTGCGCGCGTCTGCTGCACGCATCCGCTGCACAACAGAAATGCTAGGTTTAAGTAGTAAGTGGACGGTAGTACGCTAACCCGCTTGTTCCACCTCCAGAAGCAGCCGGAAGTAGAGAAGCCAGATGTCCTCTATACTCTACACTTCAAACGGGCATGCCCGCCATGGACTGGAGTAAGAGGAAAAGAGGCAGGGGCCCTACATACAAGATAACCAAAGGTGCAATGTGCCAGCAATTGATTAAAAAACAGTTAAAAACACAAATATTAGTTTCAATTTCAAAATCTAAACGCAAATAGCGTGAGTGCCTTACATCTACGAGCGCTGGGTAATAAGAAGAAGTCGAATATTTTGGTACGTCTGTATGTGCGAGTGAGGAAACCAGGCCTATTGGAAAAGGAGGCACCTCGTTGGTCTGATCCAGTGAAAACTTGAAGATGGAAGCGTGTGGAATTTATGCCATGTGAGTGAGTGCAAGGATGTTAGCGGATGTAGGAGAGTAGGATCTGCTTCCTATGGTTACCCCCACTTTTTGCTGTGTTTCACTGGTTTATCACCTTTAGTCTGGCTGTGGCCCTGCTAATCAGGACCACAGCCTAGCTGTTCTCTCTCTAAATTGGTTACATGTACGTTAGGTACACTCCAGATTGGTTTCTGGGTTACCCTTGTAAGTCCCTAGTATATGGTACCTTAGGTACCAAGGGCATAGGTACCCCAGAGACCTACCAGGGGCTGAAGCATGTGTTATGCCACCCCTGGGAAGCCTTCCAAAATGACACCACAAGTCTGCGTTTGAAGCCTGGGTAAGGTGGTGTAAGCACCCCGTACTTAGATATAGTATACCTATATCTACATATATACATATAGACACATATAAACCTATAAGTCACTCCTATGGCAGGCCTTGACAATCCTGAGTGCTTGGTTTTCTGTGAGAGGGTGCCCTAACACGAGCTGAGCACCTCTGCAGCTTTCGGAAACCCTTCCTTATAGCTGTTCTATGATACAGCCATACCGTATACTCTTAAGTGTATTATATCCTCGCAGTAAATGCTAACTTTGGTTTGGCTGCATCAAAACATGTTGTGTTTGGTGTCAAACACTTTGGAATCCTACCCCCCCACCAGTTCTGGCGGCGGGGGTAGAATCCCACCCTTCTAGAGGGAGAAGACATGTACACACTGGTATACCAGCTAAATGTTTAAAAGAGAAGAACAAAATGGATCCTGCTGCCACAGACACAAGTCTGACCTCCTGCTGCTGGACAAAACTCCAGCAGGGTAGGACTGGACAATAGGTTTCTGGTCCAGGGAGGTGCCAGCACCTCCCCAGACAGGCTTTAGTGTATTAGGTAGTTTAGGAGACAAGTGTACCCCATAAAATGAACCTGGGGTTGAAGCGTATTTAGGGTAAACAATGGTTCAGTAGTGACCTAAATAGGTCCTAAGAAACTGGGGGCCTCATTTATGAGGCCTTGCATCAGTTTTGCGCTTCCAATGCGTCACTTTTTGTGACACATCGACGGCGTAAAACATGCATCCTGTTGCGCACTATTTACAAAGTGACGCATCTAAGCAGATGCGTTACTTTGTAAACCCCTGAGCTACATTATACCTGCCTCAGGTATAAGGTACGCAGGGGGGCGTTCCCTCGCAAGAAGCCTTGTAGAAGTGACGCAGTGAAATGTATGAGATTTCACTGCGTCACTTCTAGGACGCCGTTGCGTCAAAATCTTGCACCTGCCTCACAGCAGGCGTAAGACTGACACAGGTCCTTTCACATGGGGATTGCTCCATGTGAAAGGACACATTGCTGGAGTTGCGTCACTTTTGTGACACACTCCAGCAATGCATCACTTTTGCGCTTACAGATACGTCAGAAATACTGACGTATCTGTAACTCCTTGCAACATGATGCGTCATACATTAAATATGACGCATCAGGTATGTCGCAAGGAGTGCGCACTGAGAAGTGACGCATCGCTGCTTTCACGCAGCAATGCATCATTTCTCATAAATGAGGCCCTGGAGCATTTAGTTAAGTCACGCTTGGGAGCAGAATATGTAGGGTAGCATATGAAAAAACACTTATTTTCAATTTTTAACATGTATGAATGCGTTTCAGGTGCTCTCGTGAGTGACAAGGTGCATATCGTGACATTAGTGAACAAAGTGAGACAGAACGAAATGGCACATAACAACGAGGTAAAGTCCAGAAAGCTATATGCAATGGGGTGGTGGCATTTCCTTGGATGGGTCGACGAAGTTTCGATCTTTAACAATTTAAGATCATCATCAGGACTGGGGAGCTTCCGGAAATATTGTATCTCTCGAATGTCCCAGCTTTTGGGCATGAGAGAAACTTCAGTCTTGGAGGTACTAGTTTCAGGGATTTAATTCATTTTTAAATTTTTATCCCAACATGTGGGTTTCTGAATGGAGCTCGGCGTAAGAGAATTTATTTGGTCTCAGGTGAGTTTTGTCCCCATTCATGTGGGTTTCGAAGCGAGGGAATAAATCTGGGTTCAATCTCCGGTAAAAACAAAGTCCTATTTGCAGTCCTGCCGGGAGTTAATCTCTGCAGTCCGTGGCCGTAATTGGGGGTCTGTGTTCCTCGCTGTTAGTGTATTAGGTAAGCATGGGCCAAAAATCCATTTCGCTGGGGGAAAATTCGCAAATTCGCTCAAGGGTGGATTATTTTTTTTTTGATAGCCCACGGTCACTGGAGGCAAATCTTCTGGCCCTTTACGCAGCTGAAGTGTAGGAAAAGCACTATACATTTACCCAACGATGTAGCACTTACTGATTAGCCAGTAGAAAGTACTCCAGTTGAATAGAGGTATCGCACAAAACGGTGGCGTCTTCTTGGATAAATATGCAGGGTAGGATTCATTCTGGCACGATGCACCTGTCCCAAAAATTAAAACTAAACAGGAAGTACTAACAGATATAAATAAAGCAGGTGCTCGAGTTGAAGCTCAAATTCAGTAAAGCATTAATCAGCCCCAAAAAAACGTGAGCTTTGTCGAGGCTGGGCAGGTGTGCCTTCTCCCCATATCCACCGCCGAAAATGAGCTGTGCTGCTTGATGGAGACCTTTGGATCCTTGACTTTCACGAGTGCAATCCCCGTGCAGTTCTTGTGACCAGAAGCTTCTTTCTCCTCATCTGCTGCTTTGGTCGGTCTGTGACCTTTTATAAACACAAGAGGCATGTGAACTCGCATAGAAGCCCGCCCGTTTGGCCCCGCCCCCACACACTAGGAGGTGTGCACATTCTTCCCGCCCTTTACACATTATGATGACCAGCTCACTCAAGGGACCCCGGCGCCCTTCAGCGCGATTGCAAAGTAACACACACATGGTCACTGGAGACAACTCTTCTGGCACTTTACGCAGCTGTAGTGTAGAAAAGCACTCTACGTTTACCCAACGAGGTAACACTTACTGGATTAGCCAGTAGAAAGTACTCCAGTGCAAACAGCAAAAAAATCCGTGAGTTCGCAGGAAAGTCCGCAAACTCGCTGATTTTTTGCGATTTCGCGTGAATTCGCGGACCGCAGATCCGCAAAATTCGCCCATACTTAGTATTTGGGCAGGGTGGGTTGCATTCAGTAAATGATTTTCAGACACTGCCTGGGGCACACAAGGCGGCCCATGCATTTCCCAGTTCAAATCGGTTGCTGGAGCACTCAGCCCCAGCTCTGGCGTGAAACTGGACAAAGATGAAGGGGTGTAATCACACTTTCCCCAGGTCCTCCCAAGGTGGGACCCCAGAGTTAGTCCAACCCCTAAACTTGGTATAACTTTAGATTACCCTGGACGAAACAGTGAAACATAAATCTTTGACCTTTGACATTCCATATCGACTGGAAGATAGAAGAAATCTCCCCTGGGGTCAAGGAGTGACTCCCCTGTTCAAACAGTCACCAAAGAAGCATTTTGCCGGTCTGCATTTTCAAGGCTCCTGACAGATCCTAAAGAATCTGCGACACAGGACATAGACTTCCAGACATCTCCGAGGCTGACACGAGTCCCCAGCAAAGCTGAGACCTGTAGCTATCACGAGAGACGTGGGACCGGAACTCCTGGACATCCTGCAAATTTGCTAGTGCATCAACTTACCGAGCTTTCCTGAAGTTTTGCATTCGGGAGACTTGTAGTCCAAGCCCTGAGCACCTTTTACCTCGAGGATTGTGGGCCTACACTCCACGAGTGTTCCGTGGGCCCGCTTTCATCATTTCCGATCAAGGCGCCTTTGCGATCCCTAGTCCGTTGGCTAGTGGGTCCCCATGAAGGAATCTACTTTATTTCTAGGGCTTCTCTGGTTGCTCCAGACATGCCCTGACTCCCCTCCAAAGTGTGAGTCCCTCAAACCTTGCTGGTCTGCACCGAAGCCAATCTTGTCATCTTGCGTGGGTTGCTGTTGCCGAGGCTTGCCAGGTCCAATCCAGATACCGACACTGCAGCACTCGATATCCTTCATTGGACAGCTCGAATCCAGCTTCTGGTTGTCGTCGACGCCTCCTGGACCTCGTGGCTGAAGAGTCAAGCTTCATCTACTTCCCTTGAAAGCACCGGACATCGGCTGGCATCTTCCCATCATCATCCTCCTGGTCACTGGTTAGTGACCCACACTCTGTCCACTCTGCTTTCAGGTTCTTCAGATCTCTGATCCACTCTTGGATCCATCCGGACACTCTTCACCTGGACACCTGCAGCATTTCTTCGCAGCTCTCCATTGGAATCGACCACGAAAGCCAACACGAAAAGACACCTATGCACCCGGCTTCCCTGGGTGAGGTAACACAAGTACTTTGGTGCCTTCGTGGGTCTTGACTCTCGAAGTGTCTAGTTCTGAAGGGGATTTACCGTAGTCCACTCCTAAGTGTCCGTAAACTTTAAAACTGTAGCTCCAACTTTCTCCATAGAAGTCAACGGTGATACGCGGCCGTGTTTAGACACTGCACACGTCCCCCGTGGGTCTCCTGCATCGCTACCATGGGTAGTTCCTGGTTGCCTCAGCGGTTCTACAGGTTCTAGGCCTGGTCTCTGTGTTGAGAGCGGTACTTATACCACTTTCTTAGTATATGGTTTGTGAGGCCCCTAGGGCAAAACGTATACTGTGCTACTTTACTGTGTGCTATTTAAGTTCTTGTATTGTACTTTTGCTTCTAGCCTCATAAAGAGACTAGAGGGGTTGTGTTTAGAATAAATACATATATTTTATATATATATATATATATATACCTTGTTTGGTGCTCTTTTCATTTGGTCATTCAAGAGATTATAGACTGGTAAAACAAGCTGCTTTACATTCCTTCAAGACTTAGCCTGAAGTCTGCTCTCCACAGCTACCACTAGGATAGCTTTCTATAAAGGTTGTCTAAACCTACCATCAATAAGGGTCGTTTGGACTGGCGCAAGGTGCCCACTAGAATAGTGGACAAATATATGCCAGGCCAACTTCTCACAACGGACATAATGGTTAGGTGTGTGGTATGCATGTCACTGTAAGTGGATACTTGATGGGTGATAAGGTGTGTTCAAGGGTTGTGGCAAATGCTAGGGTGAGTGAGATGTGAGAGTATTTCGAAGTGCGAGAGAGAGTAAATTGCCTGGTCATATTAAAGAGTTTGTGATGGAATAATATTATATTTTAGTTATTTACAGTGTGCATATTTATTTCATGGTAGTTGGAGTTCTAAGGGAGGAAAGGGCATGTGTCATTCGTCTATTGTTGTTTTGTTGTGTTTGTTATTTGTATTGAGGGGAAGGTGTGTGGGACATTGGAGTGTTGTGAGTGGAAGGTTGGTGAGGGACATGATCGGGTATTAGAATAGGAACATTGGGGGCACTTGGCCAGGAGTAGCTGTTGTGCTGGGGGTAGCTGGCATCATCTCTATGTATGAGGAACCAGAAACTGATGAATAAACACTTTGAAGTTAATATTACCTATCTGCGGTGGAGTCGTCCTTAACTTGCAGTGCACCGTGTATTATCACCACAGTATAACACCGAGCCTGCACACACTACACTGTTGGATGTGTTCAGGAAACTGTTAATAGTGTGTTTAATGTGCACCCACGCATAAGCCAGCAGCACTGCATTGCTCCAGGTGAGTGCGCGGTGGAAGAGGAGACGCAGACACGCTGTAAACAACACATTATTCAATTATTAAATGCACAGGTGACCAGCAAACACTGCAGAGCACATACCTTTGCCTCATTTATGAGCCCCTTGTGCCAAATCATTACTTCTAATTAATAGTTTTTTATCATTGTCATTTTGTTGTACATTATACATCATAACTAAACTAACAAAAATGCTTCTCACACTTCTTTATTATAACATTTCCGTATACTGCAGACTTCTGCACAACAAAGCTTAAAAACAAACACAAACTCAATATCTCTGCCTTAACACTTATTAGTTCCCAAAGGCAAGACCTATTGGCTATGCCAATGCTTGTTTTGTTTATTTCAGCAGGATTACTTCTGCTGGGACTTCTAGTGTCACTTTTTGTCACTATTAAATTAGCTTCACACATTCCCTTTATTGCTCGATTT
Organism: Lissotriton helveticus; assembly: GCF_964261635.1. NCBI lineage: Eukaryota > Metazoa > Chordata > Amphibia > Caudata > Salamandridae > Lissotriton > Lissotriton helveticus. Next base: position 3,464,409 of record NW_027611725.1, on the reverse strand, counting down.
TGAGACTCTTCACAGCCTGGACCCAGAGCACAAGTCCCCATGGGGCTGCTGAAGGAGCCTTGCTGGCACTGGAGGGGGCGTGGCCAGCCACAAACATTTGCATACCCAGAAGCCTCTGCGGCAAACACCCGATTCATCAGTGCAGCCGACACAGGCGTTTGTTTAATATTATAAGGAGTATCTGTTGTTGTACACTCACAGGCATTCATGAGGGTGACTGGCACGTCACCGGTGTAAATTTGCCCTACCAGTAAAAAGTGATATTTTCATTGTGATTACGTGGACAGGACAACTTTATACCAACAAAAAATAAATTGGCACTCCTGGGTCACGCACACTTCGAGGGGCCGTGAGAAGCGGAAGTTGTTGAAATTTTTGTAGGGTTTCTATACAAGAAGCTCCGTGATTGGTGAGAAACGTTATAATCCGGGGTCGGTTTGGCCTCGCTGAGGAGAGGAGGGCCCGCTGCTTCCCTTTGGAAGGCGTCATCGTCGCGCGTGTAACACTGGGTGACGGAAGGCGTCACGATGTCACGTGACGCAGAACGGGCGCCGCGCGTAAGGACTGACGTGCGCCTGCGCGAGGGAGCTGGAATGCTCCTTGTTGTCGCTAGAGGTCAGGAGGCTCCAGAGGAACAGTCAGCGCGTCACCAGCACTCTGCATACCCACAATCCTGAGCGCGCCTCATAATGCTGCTTTACTTTCATACTAAAAGCAGGGCTCTTTGTGGCATTGAAAACGATAAAGAGCGGACAGGCTCCGTGGGGTTAGAGTACTTCCACAATGTACTCGTGTGTATACCTCCCAACAGACCTGAGTGAGACAGGACAGTCCAGACTGACGCTGCAGATTCTTCAACGCAGAAATGTATCTAGCCCTGCCAAGTGCCACGCATCAGGAGTTAGACTACTCATCCCAGACACTGGGAATTGGAAGTATGGAGTTGTTTCTGAATTTGTTTCAACAAGAGTACCTTCAGGAATGGCTCTGAATCAAAAATTAGCTAGCTTTCGCGCCAAGAATTTTCAATTCTATTAAAAACACAAAGGCGAGGATTATGCTTCTCTTTCTTTACTGTAAAGAACACAGCAGCCAATAAACATACACTTTTCATATGAAAAACTACATTGTCCATGATGCTTTGCATCAGTCACACCCACTTTGCCCTCATAAGAGCCCTAGTAACCGTCCCATCTTCCTCTTTCTTTGCTCGAACTTGCAAACTAAGTCCATGAAATAACTCTTGATCCTCCAACGTGGAAGCCAACCTGGAACTCAATTCCAACTTAAACCATCAGATGACAGAAGCGGTCACTCATTCTTCTTGTCAGCACCTAGAAATAGATATAAAAACATCCCGTAACTTCCGTTTAATATCAGCTAATAGCTTTATAACAACGGGTGGGCATGATAGTTAATAGATTGACAATACCGGGTGGCATAATCCTCGCCTCCATGTCCTTAATAGAATTGAAAACTCTTGGTGCGAAAGCTAGCTAATTTTTGATTCTATTACAGGACCAGAGGCTTCGGGTTATGTTAGTTTAAGGCCTTATCAAATACCACAGATGTTATATCTCCCACCAGCTTATAATAAAACTGTTTGAATGTTGATTCAGACGACCAATCAGCACAATGCATGATATCCTGAATGTTCGCACCCAGCTTGGCAGTTCGGGCTGGACTGTTCCCATGAGGCACAGGGTCAGACTGATTTGCATATAGCCATGTCTGAACTGGGGTGGCATAGTGGGCTAAAGAACGGTGATGGATCAAACCTAGATCTTTGGACTGGGTGCGAGTGTTTGATTGGTTCAGATGCTCCATCCATCACCACCCCCTTTTGTACCGCTTTTGGCCGCCATAAGTGTGGCAGGGTATGCTCAGACATGAGTCCCTTGCTCACTTTGCCACTGGATTCAAGCAAGCCGGGCTGAAGACGGCTGGAATGCCAGAAACCGGTCCTCGGAAGCTTGTTTCCGGTCCAGGGAAGGCATGGCTTTGCAGTTCGGGCTGGACTGTTCCCATGAGGCACAGGGTCAGACTGATTTGCATATAGCCATGTCTGAACTGGGGTGGCAGAGTGGGATAAAGAACGGTGATGGGTCAAACCTAGATCTTTGGACTGGGTGTGAGTTTTTGATTGGTTCAGATGCTCCATCCATCACCACCCCCTTTTGTACCGCTTTTGGCCGCCATAAGTGTGGCAGGGTATGCTCAGACATGATTCCCTTGCTCACTTTGCCACTGGATTCAAGCAAGCCGGGCTGAAGACGGCTGGAATGCCAGAAACCGGTCCTCGGAAGCTTGTTTCCGGTCCAGGGAAGGCATGGCTTGGCAGTTCGGGCTGGACTGTTCCCATGAGGCACAGGGTCAGACTGATTTGCATATAGCCATGTCTGAACTGGGGTGGCAGAGTGGGCTAAAGAACGGTGATGGATCAAACCTAGATCTTTGGACTGGGTGTGAGTGTTTGATTGGTTCAGATGCTCCGTCCATCACCACCCCCTTTTGTACCGCACCCAGCAGATATGACTTTGATGCCATGGCACCCCAAACTGAATGAGCCCCAAACAACTGAACATCCACACCAGCCTCTTTCATGATGAACTTAAGCCACCTGGCAATAGTCGCCGCAGAGACAGGCTTAAATGGCTTTTGCACTGCAATCAAAAGTTGAGAAACTCCCACAGGCCTCAAAGGACAAGTACATTCCTCGTAAGCTTTCAAGCATTGGACAACACATAATTTAGGATTATTTGGAAATGCATTATATTCAACATGCCTGGACAGAGTTTTCGTACGACCTGTAATAGCAAAGGAAACTCCTTCCGGAGTAAATACTCTACCTGTAATATCTAGTGCACGCACGTCCGACGAGCGTCTGCAAGCCGATAAACACAACAACATAGCCAATTTTGCGAAGAGTTGTTTCCTAGACAGAAGATCGTTAGCAGGCGAACTGTCAAAGAGTTTAATGAACAAAGAGACATCCCATAAGCCGGAATACTTAAGTTTAGGAGGATTAGCTACTGTGATGCCCTTAAGAAGCTTACATATGAAAGGGTGCATACCCACCGGTTTTCCATCTATTTGGGTATGACCCGCCGAGATGGCCGACCGAAAATTAATCACTGACCTGTAGGCCAGTCCGCTGTCTGCCTTCTCTGACAAAAAATTCACAATATGGGAAAGTCCTGCCCCCACGGGATTCAAATGCCGTTCCAAGCTCCAACCCATCCAGCCTTTCCAGGCTGAGGAGTATCGTTTTATGGTGGATGGGGCCCAAGCTTGCATGATGAACTCTGAAGCAGCTCCCGAAACTCCTGGCAAATCCCACTGTTGCCTGAAAGTCTCCATACCATCAGCGACAGTCGCTGAGATAGAATTAGTGGATGACGCACCCCCAGAGGGTCCTGGAGGAGAGACTCTGAATAAGGTAACATCCTGGGAAGGTCGCAACACATCCTCAAGAGGACCGGAAACCAAGGTTGCGACCTCCACAGTGGCGTCACTAACACCACTTCCGCCATCTGCTTGAGAATATGAGAGGTGTAGGAAGGTGGCTACCTGACTATGGTTACCCCAGATTTTTTGCCTGTGTTTAGCTGGTTTTTTGACTTAGTTGACCTGGTTCCCTGCTAATCAGGGCCCCAGGCCATCTGCTCTCTCTGTAAAATGGATTCCATGTACCCTAGGTACATACCACAATTGGAAATGGACTCCTTGTCAGCCCCTGTATAATGCACTATAGGTGCCCAGGGCATAGGAGCCACCAAGGCCTACCAGGTGCTGCAGCATATCTTTTGCCACCCCTGGCTGGTTCTTAAATTGACACAACTGGCTGATCACTCAGCTGGGGTAAGGTGGTGTAATCACCCCTTGCTTAGATATAGTATACCTATATCTAAACCTATATCTGGACACATATTAACCTGTGAGCCACTCCTATGGAAGGCCTCATCAATCCTGGAGGCAGAGTGCGTGGTTTAATGTGAGATGGAGCTCTAGCATGAGCTGAGCCTGTCTGCAGCTGTCGGGAACAACTCCCTAAGCTGTTTCAGGATAAGGCCATACCATATACTCTTAAGTGCCTTATAATCCTCGCGGTTATATAGCAACTTTGGTTTGGCTTTATCAAAACATGTCGTGTAAGGTGTCATACGATTTGGAATACCATCCCCTCGCCAGTTCTGGCGACGGGGATGGCATTCCACCCCTCTAGAGGGGTAAGACATGTTCCTTTACTGTAATGCGGTTAATTTCTCCAAAGACCTTAGATCCACAAAATGGATGCCTCTGCCACAGACAAATGTCTGGACCCCTGTAGCTGACCGAAACTCAGCAGATGGGGCCTGGACAAAGTGTTTCCTGTCACAGGAGGGTGTCACCGCCCTCCAGACAGGAGATAGTGGATTGTAGCAGGGAGGTTTGAAAGAAACCAGACAGTGCCTGGGGAGCACAAGGCTTCCCCTTGCATAATCCGGTCAAACCGGTTCTGAGGCAGCCCAGCCCCAGCTCCAGTGAGACCTGGACAAAGGAAAGGGGGTGTAACCACCCCCCTTCCTGGTCCCACCCATAGGGAGGGACCTAGCCGGAGATCCACCCCTCAGATTGGAATAAGAGTGGGAGCAGTGCCCTAGCACAGCAGATCATCCTGAAATCACCTTTAAACTAAGAAGACGACTGGACTTCGACATTCTGATGATAGAAGACTGAAGAGAATCTCCCTTGTGGCCTAGGAGGGGCCACCCTGTGAACACAGGCACCACCCAGCACCTCGACGTCTGCTTTGCCGCCGCCTCCCGCCGGAGCCCGAGTGCAGAGCCTGACAAGACCCAGCTTCCCAGACTTCTCCCAGCCCGATCCACAGTCCCTGCAAAGAAGGGACCCGTGGAGGCACCGAGAGACGTGGGAGCGGACATCTTTAAAGACCCCCGAGACGCTGACTGCGCAGCACCCGAGGCACCCTCGACTCTGTGCTTTGGGGTTTGAGAAGCCCCACAATCGAGCAGCATTTGCACCAAAGATCAGCCCTCCAGCATCTCCACGATTTGCGTGGGGCCCTTTTGCTTTGTGCCACTCGACTCGCCATCCCGGCCGCTTGTCACGTAGTCAGCGGCCATCTTGGCGACGAAACCTACGATTTACACTGTGGGTCTGGTTGCTCCAGACCTGCCCTCGCTCCTGTAGAAAGGAGTACCCGCTCTGACCTTGCTGGTCCGAGTGATAAGCCTTTTTCACTTTCCCCGTGGCTTGCATTAGCCAAGGCTTGTTTGCTTCAATCGAGTTGCCGACACCGCCATCAGCTAGAACCTTCGAGGGACAGCTCGTGATTGACTCCTGGACGTCCTTGACCTCTTCGTGTCCACGTGGCTGCAGAGAGAAGCAACACCTCATCACCTGTTTGCACCCGACTTTGCCTGGTTCCAATCTGGTTCCACGGTGGTCACTGGCCAGTGACTTTGAACACTGTCCCCTCTGCTTTCAGGTCTTCACCACTTCAGATCCACCCTTGGATCCACCGGACACTTCTCCTTCACATCGCCTGCAGCGTCTTCAGCTTCAAGCGCCAAGAACCTGCGTGTCAAAACCCGACGCCACTTCGACCCTGTGCACCCGCTTCCTGTGGGTGAGGTAACTTTGCTCCGCCGGTGTTCCCACACTGGTGCACACCTCTAGGGTCTGTGTGTTAAGTTTTGTTCCTCTAGGTTCAGCGGAAGTGTCTTTAAACTTTAACTCTATGACTTTTACGCACCATTGGTTAACATTGGTGCATGCGTGCGCTTTCCGCACATCTCCCGAATCCCGAGGGCCATTCCCGACTTCAGCATTGCTTGTCCTGACTGCTCCCAGCGATTCCCTAGGCCCTAGGCCTAACCACTGTTCGAGTGGCCTCTCTTATACCACTTGTTTAGTATATGGTTTGAGTGGCCACCCGCCCTCATCCATAATTGTGCAACTTGTATGTTTAAACAGTGCTTTTGATTTAACGCTTGTGCCCCTTTATTCATAAAGAATACTGGGGATTGTTTTTAGTAATAAACACATATATTTTTATAATATATACTTGTGTGGTGTCCTTTCATTTGGTATTACAGGATTGTATGTGGTAAAACAGCTCGCTTAACACGACCTCTTAAGTTAAGCCTTTAGGCTGCTTAGTCCATGCTACCCCTAGGATAGCTTGTCTAATAAGGTTGACTTACAACCAGACACCATAAGGGGATTGTTTGGTCAGGTAGTAGGTGGTTCCAGAATTGGAAACATCCCCTACCAGGCCAACTTCTCACAAGAGGTCACTCTCGGAATAAGAAGGAAAGGCGGGAAAGCATAATTCACTGCTCCCGACCAATCCTGGAGAAAAGCATCTGTTGCCATTGCTGCCGGATCTGGCCTCCAACTGTAAAACCTGGGAAGTTGGCTGTTCAACCTGGACGCAAACAAGTCGGTCTGACACGGGCCCCACAGCTCCTGGATCCAAAGGAACACATTGGGAAGCAGCCTCCAGTCGCTGTAATCCTTGAGGTGCCTTGAATTCCAATCCGTTACTACATTGCACTGGCCCGGTATATACTCCGCAATTACCGTGATCTGGTGATTGAGACAATAGTGCCAAACATCTTTGGCAATCTCCACCAGCATGGATGATCTCGTCCCTCCTAATTTGTTTATGTACCTCACTGCAGACACGTTGTCCATCCGAAGAAGGATGCAACACAACGTCTGTCTGGGGGACGGGGTATGACCCAGCGAGTAATTCTAGGCAATTTATGTGTAATTCCAGCTCTTGGGGGTGGGCATCTTCCTCCTGTGGTACTGAGCCGAAAATGGCTCTGCCGTTCCATGCCTCCACGTGTGCTAACCACCAACGCATCTCCTGAGACAGCGGAACAAGATCTGTGTAGGCCAGACCCTTCTAGAGATGTTGTATCTTCAGTCTCTGCAATGCCCTGTAATGCAAGGGTCCTGGAAAAATCGCTTGAATGGACGATGACAACAGTCCCACAACTCTGGCGATCGTCCGAAGGGATACTATCTGCTTGCTGAGCAGCTTCGCAATCTCCTTCTTTAGATCTTTCAATTTCATTTGCGGCAGGCTCAGCTGAGCCTTCTGAGAGTCTATCACAAACCCCAGAACCTCCATCGATTGAGACGGGCGCAGCGCTGACTTGGTCTGATTGATCACAAATCCTAGGCTCTGCAACAATGACACCGTCATTTGTAGATGCTGCGACACTAATTCCGGACTGAGAGCCATGATTAGAATGTCGTCCAGATAAATTATCAAGCGCACTCCTTGTTCCCGGAGTTGCGCTACTACCGGCTTCATCACCTTGGTGAAACACCAGGGAGCCGGGGAAAGCCCGAAAGGAAGGGCCGAATATTCGAACCACCGCCCGTTCCATTGAAATTGAAGGAAACGTCGGTGTGGAGGGTATATGAGGATGGACAGATACGTATCCTTCAGGTCTAGCCTGACCATCCAATCCCCTTGTTGTGACAAGTCCGCCAGAAGGTGGATACCCCCCATCTTGAAATGGTTGTAGACTAGGAAATAATTGAATTCCCTCAAATTTAAAACCAGCCTGTGACCTCTACCGCTCTTCTGAACTAGAAATATATTGCTGCAAAACCCTCGTGGACAGTTGTCGCACACTGCTATGGCGTGTTTTTGCAGCAATTCCTGTATTCCGCAGTCGATAAAACCTTTCTCTTGTTGGGAAAATGGAGAACTCTGGGATATGTGTCCTGCCTGGGAGTTTCGTAAAACTCTAGTCAAAACCCCTGTACTGTCTGTAAAACCCACGCATCCTGAGTAATCTGACACCACTTGTTCAGGAAAAACTGAGTGCGACCCCCCACAGGCAGAAGAAAAGGATCCATTGCACTCACCTGAGGTATTCTGAGCGTGGAAACCAGCTCTGTTGCCACCGCCCTGGAACCTGCGTTTGTTAAAGAGTCGTCGAGTGGGGTAGAACGTGCCTCCTCTTGTCGAGTCCCACTCTCCTCTACCCCGACCGTAATCTCCTCTGGGGGGACCTTGATTCGCGAAACGGCCTGGCCCCTGCCTCGCCCGCCCCTGTTGAAATGGCTCTGCTGAAATACTCGCTTGATCCCTGACTGCACTTTGTCGAGCGAGGTGATGGTGCAGACATATTTTGACACATCCTTTATGAAGCGATCTACAAAGAGGTTGCCCTCAGATAAGGGGCCTGGTTCTGCTGTCTCCAGATCCGTTAGATTAGTGTCTATTCGCATGAGTAGAGATTTGCGCCGTTCAGTTGAAATTGCACAATTTGCGTTACCAAGTAAGCAAATGGCTCTTTGAGTCCAGCCTGCCAGGATATCTGGGTCTACGGGGACGTTGGCCTCCTTGACCGCCAGGGCCATCTCCAGGATTTTTGCGAGAGGGCCAACCACATCAAGGAGCTTGTCTTGACAGCCGCGGTCTATTCCCTTTTTTGGATCTTTTGCAAACTTCTTTAAGAACGTGAGCAAACTCACGACAATTTCTGGCGTCTCAGCGACCTTGTCTGGAACGTCAGGTCGAGGACACTCCGACCTAAGACGGTTCTGTACCTCTTTATCAAATCCTTTCCTGAGGTTCTCGTGAAGATATTCCGCTACCTTTGGCGCCGGGGCCCAGTCGGAAGATCTCGGGTGAACTATCTCACTGGGGTTGAAAGTGAAAGGGGTATTCGAGGGAGCAACTGCACTGGCAGATGACACCTTTTTAGCTTTCTTGTTTGGAGGGGCCTCCTCATCCATGTCGGTAGTATTAGTATCCGTGGTAGTAGTGTACGTGTCCACATATACCTTCTGTTTGGCCTTTGCCTTGCCACCTACGGCATAACCATGGTCTCCGCCAGACGGGGGAGGAAGGGAACTTAAAGCACTGGCGTGCGGCCACTGACTGTCTTTCCCTGACTCAGTAGCTGGTGGAGTCCCTTTGCTAGCCTTATCTTTAGTGAACCCATGATGTTTAGCGAAACTTTCAAGCTGCTTTGTGATAGGCTTGAGTGCAGCTGCCAATGCTTGTTGCACAGTCGTGGGTACTGCGCTCTCAATGGCCCTATTAATCCCCACCCCAGGTGACCCCTAAATGTACATCATTCAAGGTGATCAGTAAATTGCGATAATTAGGTTTAGGTTCTTGATGGAAAAGGCAACTTTCATAGTCTTCATTCTGGGATAAAAAATGAAGCCGGTAGGATCTGTCGTCACAGCCTCAGTCTCTTTGACACCTACTTCTTTCATGCGGCGACTTGATTGTGGGTGGGGGTATTGGCAGCGCACCGTGTTTGTACAACATGGCACTACAACCTGCAAAGGCACCGCTAGTTTTAGCCTGAATTGTGAGCATTCGTGCAAATTGTGTAACATTGTTCAATTTATGGGCATTCTGTATTACAAATGAACTGGAACTGCTATTTCAGCTGCTTTCAATGCATTGAGGTTCGATGTTTTTGATACACTAAGGGGCGGTTTTACAAGCCACTTGCGCCACTTTTGCGTCACTTTTCCCATGTTTAAAGTGGCGCATAAGTGGCGCAAGGGGCTTGTAAATCTGCCCCTAAGTCCTTGATGATTTATCAGTACATTTTCTGAGTATGATGGATCGTGAATTGAATTGTGACGTTGCCGCCGAGCTGGACCCCACTGGAAGAGGCAGCAGGTGAACTGATTCCACTGCTTCCACCCTTGCTTGCTTCCTGTCTTCCCACCCCGAAGGGTCTTCACTTAAACCTTTCCACAGACTGTTGCGAGTCCCCATAGGGCCCACTGTCATTGGTCGCCTGCAGCACTTCTTCGCAGCTCTCTATTGGAATCGAAGACAAAACCCGACACCAAAAGGCACCTATGCTTCCCTGGGCGAGGTAACACGAGTACTCCGGTGCTCCTGTGGGTCTTGACTCTCGAAGTGTTCTAGTCTAAAAGGGTTCCATCATAGTTAACCTAGAAGTGTCCTTAAACTGTAAATTTGTAACTTGTTCATTCTCCATAGAAAGTCAATGGTAACCTGCGGCTGTGTTTAGACACTGCACACACCTCCCGTGGGCCTCCTACATCCTTAATTTGGTTGTTCCTAGAAGTCCCAGCGATTCCACAGGCCCCAGGCCTGCTTTCTATTCCAGACGTGGTTCTTATACCACTATTTTAGTATATGGTTTGTGAGGCCCCTAGGGCATAACATATACTGTGCAACTTATCGTATGCTAATTAAGTTCCTTTTATTGTACTTTTACCTCTGACCTCATAAAGAGTGCAGAGGGGTTGTGTTTAGAATAAATACATATATATTTGATATATACCTTGTGTGGTGTGTTTTCATTTGATCATTCAAGAGATTATAATTGGTAAAAACAACTTGCTTAACTCGTCTCCAAGTCTTAGCCTGAAGGCTGCTCTCCACAGCTACCACTAGAATAGCTTTCTATAAGGTTGACTTTATAACCTACCATCAATAAGGGTCGTTTGGACTGGTGCAAGGTGCCCACTAGAATAGTGGACATCATATACCAGGCCACCTTCTCACACACACTACATACCCATGAGGGTCTCAAGGCACTGAATAATGTGTAACCATAGAAACACTGTTGACAGTCGAGAGGTACCATAGCGTCTATTCTGATCACTTTGGAGCCATAACTGACCTTTTAACCCCTGCCATCCGTGTGACCTTCTGTCACTCCCTTTTTAGGTCTTGCCTAGGCAGCACGCATGCGCTGCTCTAGGAAAAATTACCTCTTGGAATTGCTCTGGACTTCCGGCCTATTGCTTGCTGTTAAGTGTATCGGCTCGCAAGTGCTTGTGCACCACTCGTTGGACTTCCGGTCTATGTTAGATATATATTGGCGACCCAGTTAGCTTGTGTCGTAGGTGACTGCCTAGTACTCTCATACGGCTGCACCACTCCCGTGTAAACCTTAATATGGGTGATTGCACCATAAAGACAGAAACAAGCACGGTCCTTCATAACATAAAACATAGAATTCTGTTTTTGATTGCATTTTTTTCTGTCTCTTGTTCCAACTAGCTTCTGTGAAGTGCCATTTCAGCTGCCTGCAGTTTAAGTGCTGGGTTAAGTGTGGTCTCCTTAAGAGATGATACAATGCCTGTGAGAACTGAAAGCATTGGCATTTGTAAAACATCACTAGTAAAACAACCACGAGTTGCTGTTTTTACACTGCATATTTTTATTGCAAGCATATGATATGGGGGCAGTGTTTATCATTTGCTTTCAGTTTGTGACACATGCTTCCAATAAAACTAAGAGTTCCACCTTCTTGCAAGGCTAGCACCATTGGTTTTGCAAATGCTTGCTTGATCTTGTTATTAGCTCCTGTTGGTAAGAACTCATGCAGAAAGTTAGAGCCTCGAAGGGCGGCATGAATCGAGGGATTTGTTATTTGTAGACGTGCAATGAAGTCTGTGCTGGCCAGCCTGTGGCATGTTCATGCAGACTCGAGGTGGTGCTTTTCCTATAGTCCCCACTTTGTTTCTGGAACTCAGAGTTTGTTGCTTCGGCCTGCACGGGGCGCTCTCAGGGGGCGCTTTGGATGGTAATCCCCACCCCAGGTGACCCCTAAATGTACATCATTCAAGGTGATCAGTAAAAGGCGATGTTGATGAGCTGGTGTCTGAAGGGTGTGATCGTAAACTTGGCTTCTCCACTTGACCACGATTGCATGAACCTGTGACACGAATGTCTCGTCCTGCACCTCTGGCTCTCTACCTGGCGAGCACCGGCAGCAGACTGAGCCTCAACTTCAAGAGTATCTGTTTGGACCAGCCACGCCTAGAAGTGTCTCACTTGCCTTATATTGTACTAGTCTCACTATTCACCATCTGGTGAAGTGAGACCACGAGAGCTGTCTCGTCTGCTACAATAATAACCTTTATGAAGCGTTGCACCGGCGTCTAGGCGCTGTTCATCAGGTAAGGCGCATGCTAGGTGGAGGCCACCGATCATGAAAGGCTTCTGCTGTGTCTTAAGAGGTTGGCGAGATGCTGCTTGCTTGCGTTGCCGCAGTCCACAGGTGACCGGCCACTTCGACATGTACAGTGGGGTTGTAGGCCGTGTGTGCTGTGCGGTGCATCCTGCTTTTTCCTTCCACACCGGCTGTTTTTGAGTGGAGTGGGAGTTGTAGGCTGTGTGTTCTGTGCGGTGCATCCCGCTTTTTCCTTCCACACCGGCTGTTTTTGAGTGGAGTGGGAGTTGTAGGCCGTGTGTGCTGTGCGGTGCATCCCGCTTTTTCCTTCCACACCGGCTGTTTTTGAGTGGAGTGGGTGTTGAAGGCCTTGTAGCTACCTGCTGGTGTCCCTTCTATCCACCTGGCCCACCCCCTCCCATGCATACTGTTTGCACTACGCGCCTGCGCCACTGAAATCCTTGCACTGCCCCTACCTGCCCTCCACTGCCAGGGCATCGAGCTCTGGTGTCCGTTGCAGGGCAGAAAGGCAAATTCCTCTTCTTGCCACTACATCTTCACTGGATGGGGCTTGGAATAAACCAGATCCTTCTCTGCACCCCTCTTCTAAGTCAGTCATCTATTAAACTTTACTCCTCCCAGAGCAGGCTCTGCTATCCACCCCTGCTAGGGGAGCTCCTGTTGCCGGTGGACCTTACAAAGCATGTTAACAAATTGCTGTATTTAGTGCATGCCTTCGGGTCCCTCACCTCTGTCCTGAGTAGACTCTGCCATGGATGCTGTATCCTGTCCTTGCCGTTGGGTATGTATGTATGTATGTATAGGCGTTCTTATATAACGCATTTGCTGTCACCCGACGGGCATCCTGGCGCTTAGACTGTTATGACACATACATGATGTTACCAGCATCCGATCCAAATTACAGCATCCTAGGGAACAAGTACGTTTTCAATGCATTCTTAAAAGAAGGGAGGTCTTCCAGACCCCTCAGGCCCAACGGAAGGGAATTCCACAGTCTCGCTGCGGTGAACCTGAAGGACCGACCTCCCATCCGGGACCGCAAAATCTTGGGTACTACTGCCAAATAGGCTGAGGCTGACCGAAGTGGTCTACCCGGATATACCAAGAGAAAAGGTCCTGCAGAGGGGACAGACCTTGTCCATGAAGAGCCCTGAAAACCAGGCACAGAGCTTTAAAATCGATTCGCTGAGAAATTGGCAACCAATGAAGGTCCCTGAGTGCCTTAGCAGAGGAGTCCAGGCGTCGACGCGACAGTGCCAATTTGGCGGCGAAATTCTGCACTCGTTGCAATTTCCCCAGCAAGGTGGCAGGTGCCCCCAGAAGCAGTGCGTTGCAGTAGTCAAGTCGACTTAAAATAATGCTCCGCACTACCTCTGGTCTAGCCGGTACAGGGAGCAGGGGTAAGATCTTTCGCAGCGAGCAGAGCAGTGCCATGCAAGTGGCTACCGTTTTGTTCACTGATGCATCTAGTTGCAAACTGGAACTGAACATCACACCCAGATTCCGAACAGATTCAACAGGCAAACCAGTCCCTTGGAAATCAGGAGGCCAAAAATCCAGTGGGAGAGGCCTAGGGGTACGGTCCATCGAGCAATGCAGCACCTCGGTTTTCGAGCTGTTAAATTGCAGGGAATTGTTACCTAGCCTGCCGTGGTGCTCATGCAGCGATGGAAGACCTCCTGTGACACCGCCTCCTTACCCTCAAATGAAAAGATAAGTTGGGTGTCGCCGGCGTAGTTGGTGACTGCTATGCCAAAGGATTTTATCAACAAGATCAGGGGGCGGAGGTAGAGATTAAATAGTATGGGGCTGATGGCCGACCCCTGTGGTACGCCCTGTCCAACCCTCCTGATGTCAGATTTAAAGGGTGGCAGGGCCACCACCTGGTGCCTGTGATCGAGGTACGACACCAGCCACTCAGGGCCAGGCCAGACACTCCAGCCTCCGCCAATCTCCTGATCAAGATTGCATGGCTGACCGTATCGAACGCGGCCGACATGTCGAGCAGCACTAAAAAGGCTGCTCGACCCTGGTCGGCACGTGTCCGAAGGTCGTCAAGAACAGTCACCAATGCCGACTCCGTCCCATGTGCTGGCCTAAACCCAAACTGGGCCACATTCAAACAGTCAGTGGTCTCAAGAAAGTTGGAAAGATGTTTTGTGGCCAGTTTCTCCAGAATTTTGATTGGAAAAGGCAGCAGGGAAATCGGCCTGTAGTTAGCTGGACAAGTGGGGTCCAGATTTTCTTTTTTCAGCAGTGGAGAAACCACAGCCAATTTCCAGCAATCTGGCACCCATGCTGAACCCAGGGACTGGCAGCAAATCGAAAAAAGTGGGGGAAAGAGCTCTTCCCGGAACAATTTCCAGAATCTAGGTGGAAGCGGATCAAACGGGAGCCGGAGGACACACCATCAGCCAGGGCGCAAAAGTCCTCAAAAGATGGTAGAGGAAAAATGTCCAATCCAGCTGGCATAACGCCCTCCTTTATGGTCTCAATCGAGGTAGAATTGTCCACCACCTGGCCAGCAGACAAGGCAAGATTATTTAGGATGGTAGCAATTTTATCCTCGAAGGCTTGTGCTAACGAGTCACAAAGAACTTGAGAGGCCGGGATGTCATTTTTAGTACAAGCTGGATGGGCTAGGTCCTTAACGATTTTAAATAGAGCCTGGGACTTGTTTGCAGCAGCCTTCAATGATTCCTCTAGAAATCTTACCTTGGCCAGCTTGATCTGGGCTTTATAGTTCGCCAATGCCTGTTTAAAGAGGATTCTTTGTGATTCCAGGTACTGTTTCCTCCAGGCCCGCTCAGCCTGTTTGCCGAAGTTCTTCTGAGTACCATGGCATCGCAAGATGAGTCCTAGCTTTAATTGTACGCATTGGAGCCAAGGAGTCTAGAGAAGTTAAGATTTGCTGGCGAAGAGTCTCGTAGCTCACGTCCACACTAACTCCCAAAGTAAAGCCGTCCGGAAGCAAAGTAGGCAAGGTAGATCGTCTAAGGAGTCCAGACCATTGTCTACCCATCCTGGTACCACCCATACTGCCCTTCTTAGCTGCAGCGGCTGAGCATGAGAGAGAGAAAAGGACGAGAGCGTGGTCCGTCCAACACTGAGGTAAGATGTCCCGCAGAAACGTTTGATGTACGTCGGCGAAGAGCAGATCCAAGATGTGACCTTTTGAGTGAGTTTGGGTGAGTACGAGCTGTTGCAACTCAATGTTACAGCAGGCTTGGACCAGCTCTACAAAAGCTGAATTCGTTGGTCCCTCTGGCCAAAGGTTAAAGTCCCCTAGCACCATCAGCTTTGTATGGGAGTGAGAGAGGTCATGGATTAAATCTATGAGCTCTGACACAGCCGATAACGACCTGGCCGGGGGTCTGTAACATAACAGCCCAGTGTATAACACACCTCCCTGATCCTTAATTGAAAAGCCTAGCAGTTCACAACTAGAAATGGCCTTAGTATGAAGTTGAGAGAAATCTAATGTCTCCCTAAATATGAGGCCAATTCCACCCCCTCTGGACCCCACCCTAGGATTGTGAATGATTTTAAAACCAGGGGGGCAGGCTATCCCTGGGTGGACAGAGTAGAGAATTTACCGTCTGTAGCCTGTCCCTGTAGAGTGTGGTAAATAAAATATTACCCTGACATAATTTCTAGGCATAAACATGCATCATGCATTAAATGAGAGGCAGAGTCCGTGGTATCCGATTCAAAAGGGCTTTATTCCAATAACTCGAGTTAAGGGAGAATCTGTTCCATCACCACTAAGGTTCAGGAAGGGTCTTCTAACATTATTTGCAGAGTTCATACATTTATACATACAGTCTTGTACATAGGGAGGAGCGCTCGAGGCAGCGCAAGAAAGAAAAAGAGATAAGAGCATGTGGGCGTGCATGAGGGTGTACACTTCATGAGTCATAGGTGTGTGATAGGTGGGTCATAGGTGGGTGGCTACATAGAGGAGGAGTTACATGGCCAGCTGGAACTTTGCCCTACTTGTGCACGCAACTTGATCATGACGTGCAATTGACGTGTAACTGGGGGGAAGCTGACTTTAAGTCTAGTAGAGAACCTTCAGTGTCAGGGCGACCAGCACGTCTGGTACTATCTGATATCTTGAGTCAGGGATGTATTATCTGAAGCAAAGGTTGCTCATCACTAAAAGACAGAAAGGGCATATATTTCTTCGTTCATTGCATGGGGGCTGTAAGCTTTCTATGGATGCAAGTACTGTAATTCATTTAAACGGAGACAGAAAAGCTGGGCCCTATCTCTGCAGACGGGTTCTGTTTATTCTTGTTAACCGGGCAGGAATGTGATTCTGTACAACAAGCAGATAACTATTTTGCAAAACACTGTCTTGGCAACCCTTGCTGGGCTTCTCTCTCTCTGAGCCAGAAATATGCAAGGTCAGGGATACGTAACTGTAGCTTTCAGAGTGTCTGAGCCATGAAAAACCCTTAATTCAGAAAGTGGCTCAGGCTGAACCACAAAAAGGGTTCATCTCGATATTAAACGTGCACAATGCAAAAACATGGGCCTTACTGCTAACTTAACTTTGTTACATGGGAGACTTAATTACTGGCATCTTAAAGCAGGGCGTGATTGCAGAGGCCTTGTAATTCAGGCCACTACGAGAAAATGCATGGGTGACATGCACATACATGGAACATAGGGTACACGCAGGGGACACATTGGTCAGGCAAAATTTCATTTTCCTCATTCCCTCCTTGTCCCCTACATTACCCTTCAGGATACATCTATATTCATGAGACCGTATATCTGATCATACAGCATCATTTGTTCATCTTTGATCCTTTGTACACGTGGATGTGGAACACAGGCAGTCGCACACAGGCCGCAAATGGCCGGGCCACACTGCAGACAGAGACAGCAACCAAATATCATGGCAGACTGCTCCTGGGTCAAGTTCGCCAGGGCAGATGCAGTCTCATTCACAACTGTTTCAAGAGTCCTTGTTAACCTACGTATCAGTTTACTATTTTGGACGGGACCTATGAAGAAGAAGAAACCTTTGTTGAAATCTGTATATTGCTCCCAAGCTGTTTCAGTCTGGTCGATCCCTGAGGTATCTGTCTCTCTCTTTTGTCTAACATACTCTAGTCGGGAATCTCGATGATAATTGGATGGGGCTAGAAAAACGGGTGAAAGCAGGAACGCTATATAACATGTCCCACCCCAGTCTAAGGGCAGATGTACATAGGCTGTCTGACCGCAAATGAAATAGGTATGGCGTGATGCTTTGAAAGAAGACTGTCCTTTATCATTAAACTCTACTACGGCTTTACACTCGCTGTGTCCCATATGTACTGAACCTTTCTTGGTAACATACAAATTACCTGTTGCTGGTAAGACTGAAATAAACGGTGGACCTACATTTTTCAAGGGCTGAACATTTAGCATTACAAAACTAAGAGATGCATTTCCTTGCTCATACTCTTCATTTTCTAGATCTGTTCCCTTTCTTTGGGGAAATCCGTCTTTGTCTGGAAAACATGCCTTATTGATTACTCTATTCAAGTTTCCATATATCCAGCCATCTGGAGAAGCTATGTACTTTCTATCTATTGAGGTCATTAAGGCAAACCATGCTCCACACGAACCATTGTGTGAGAACGGTAAAGGATAGAGTGGCAGAACTCCCTTCGTCTTTTGATAAGGTGGCAATTGGCCACATACCCAGCAATCAGTCGCATTACTGGTCTGGTGAGAATGGTGTAACATTCGAATGAAAGTATTGTTACGCAGAGCAAGTCGATATGACAGTTCATGAGGTGGCAGGTCACTAAATGTATGCTCTACAGTGTTGTTAATGGAAGAGTGCATGTGTGAGGCAATAGGAGGAAAGAAAACATGTAGTATTAAACTAACACAGATTATAACAATGCACAGAATAAAAAGAATAATCAAGGTAACTATACATCTACTGCGTAATATCTTGCAGTATTTATCTTTCATTTTGCTCCTCTTACTATTCTCGTATGTGATCTTATACATGTCAGAAATCTAGTCTAACCGATTCACCACCGGGTGGGCTTAAACAATTAAACTACGTCTGACTTACTAGATCGCAACTTAGACCTATACTCTTGCTGGGGAGTCTTTTCTAGCAAGGGCGGCGCAAAGTCTGTATTGTCCTTATTGTCTTTAGTGTCTTTATTGTCTATCAAAGTACCAGATTGTCCAAAGTATTTTTTACAATGCTGTGCGTGGATCCACCCCTTGCGTCCTTCCACTTTCACTGCGGTCCTCGTGGTTAGTAGCACCAACTTCGGTGTCTTCCAACGCGGCTCAAGGGGGCTTGATCGGTCAAAATTCCTGATGAGAATAAAATCCCCTGGTACTATGGCATGTTCCTTGACCTGGGTGTTGTCAGGGAAGGCGGCAGCAACCTGTGAACGACAAGAAAGTAGTGCAGACATCAAGGAAGCCAGGTAATCTGTCAGCATGTTACTGTCAACATCAGTAATTTTCTTAGGCATAGGCGTACCCCACATATTTGGCGGTCTACCGAAAACCACTTCGTACGGAGATAGGCCTGTTCTGGAATGAGCTACCATACGCATGTAAAAGAGGGCAACCGGCAAGGCTACCATCCAATCCACGCCTTTTTCTGCACAAATCTTTGCAAGTTTCGTTTTAATTGTCTGATTATGTCTTTCTACAAGGCCTGCTGCTTCAGGGTGTCTTACACAATGGAACTTCCAACTGTATCCTAACAGAAGAGACACTTGTTTCATTAATTCAGAGGAGAATGGCTGACCGTTATCTGAATAGATGACACGAGGCAATCCATACCTGGGGAAGTACTCGCTCACTAATTGCCTGGCTGTTGTCACAGCAGTATAATCTGGAACTGGATACGCTTCTGTCCATCTAGATAGTGCACACACAACTACCAAGACATACTTGTAACCTCTACATCTGTTCATTTGGATATAATCCATCTGGAGGACCTCAAAAGGGTGGTCAGGAGGATGAAATCCGCCTTGTTCCACCGGAATGCCTTTACCTGGATTGAACTGGCAACAGATCATACATGTTCGTACTTTCTGTTTCGCTGCTGCACGCATGTGCTTGTTACACCAGATGTTCTGTAAGCTGTCTAACATTGCCTTCTCTCCCAAGTGTGCTGGACTATGTGCTGTGTTTATGATTACTTGTACCATGGAATCTGGAAGAAACCATGTAGTTTTTCCCTTAGTCATCCAACCTTGGTCAGTCTGGACCCCTCCTTGTTCAGTCCATTTCTTTATCTCATCTGTAGTGGCATGTGTCTGTATGTCTAGTACATCTTGAGAAGGATCCCTGACTGTCATGCATTTTGTCAGTAATGGTACCTCTGTCCTTGTCGTGTCTGTTGGTGTCTGGGCTGTAAGTTTAGCTGTTCGGTCTGCCAGGTCATTACCCTGGGAAATGATGTCTGTAACTTTGGTGTGTGCTTTGCATTTCAGGATAACTATGGCTGTACGTAAATGTATTGCTTCTAACAGGGCTTAAATAAGCGGACCGTGCTGAATTTTAGCTCCATGAGAGGTCAAGAAACCTCTCTCCCTCCAAAGTACTCCGAAATCATGAACTACGCCAAAAGCATATGTGAATCTGTATACATGTTCACTTTCAAGTCCTTAGCTCTTATGCAGGCTTATGTCAGAGCGATGAGCTCTGCTGCTTGTGCTGACAGTGTGTCTATTCTTTGTGTCTCTATGACTTCAGTAGCAGTGGTCACGGCATATGCTGCTACTAACTCTCCTGCACTCGTTCTCATGCCTGATCCATCTACATAGAGTGTTAGGTCAGGGTCTGGAAGTGCAATATCTGTCAGGTCTTGTCTTGGTTTCGTCACTATATTCATTACTTCCACACAGTCATGTGGTGGTGCATTTACTGTACTTGAGGACAAAAGTGTTGCAGGGTTCAGAATGTTGCAACGTCTGATCTCTATATGTGGCTGAAATAATGTCAGTTCATATCCTGTCAGTCTCGCTACAGTCAAGTGTTGTGTCTGTGTCCTGTTTAAGAGAACTTCTACTACATGCGGTACTTGTACTGTCAGAGGATGACCCAACACTATCGAGTCACTTTGTCTTATGGCTAGGGCTGTTGCTGCAACCGATTTCAGGCACGCAGGCAGAGCCTGGGCCACTGGATCTAGTGTACTAGAAAAATAAGCACAAGGCTTGTGTTTTCCTGCTTGATCTTGTGTGAGGACAGATAACGCTGTTCCATCTCGTTCAGTTACGAAAAGCATAAAAGGTTTACTGTAACATGGAGTCGCTAAAACTGGCGCTTGACATAATGCTCTTTTCAATTCCTCAAATGCCAAGGTATGTTCTTGTGTCCAAGGAAGTACAGACGAAGACGCTGCTTCCTGTGTTGTCAATTGTATGAGTGGTTTGGCTAGATAGGCATACTGGGGAATCCATTGCCTACAGTATGAAGTGAGGCCAATAAAGGCACGTACTTCCTTTTGTGTCTTTGGCTGTGAAAGGTTAGCAATGAGCTGTACGCGTTCTCGTGTTAGCTGTCTACCCTCCTTGGAAAGCAAGTGTCCAAGGTACACCACTTGCTTTTCACAGAATTGCAACTTCGAAGGGGACACTTTGTGTCCCTTACCTGCCAGGAAATGTAAAACTGTCAGTGATGCATTTTCGCATTCTGGTTCTGATCGTGCTGTAATCAGGATGTCGTCTACGTACTGGAGTAGCGCAGTGTTGGTAGGCATGTCAATACTGTCTAGCTGTCTTTTCAATGCCTGACTGTAAATACTAGGGCTTTCTGTAAAACCTTGTGGAGCTCTTGTGAAGACAAAACTACGTCCTTTTAAACTAAATCCAGGTACTGGCTATCAGGATGAATGGGAACACTAAAGAAAGCGTTCTTCAAGTCGATGACAGTAAAGAACGTGGCCTCAGAATCAATAGCAGTCAGTAAAGAAGAAATGTCTGGAACCACTGGATATTGTGGTACTACACATTTATTCAGTTCTCGTAGGTCGATAATCAGTCGGTACACTGGCAGTACACTTGGATCTGATCGTTTAAGGATGGGGATGACAGGCGAGTTACATACATTCGAGTCAGTCTCTACCACTACCCCTCGTGAAATGAGCTCATCAACTATTTTCAATAAGGCTACTTCGGCATCAGGTGGTAACTTGTATTGTCTAATACGTGGCAGTACTACTCCTGCTTTGAGAGTGACATGGTATGGTGTTATGTTCATGTAACCTACGTCAGTTGGTCCTTGTGCCCATAGGTGCTGTGGCACGTTCTGGAGTCTGTGGTCAAAATCAGTTAGCACATAATGTCCCTTAAAATCACGTAAGAATAGCCGTACTCCTTCTGGAGAACAACAGATAACTGCTCCTAAATCCTTTAATGTCTTCATACCAAGCAAGTTTTCTGGACATGACTTAGTAAGTAGCAAGTCTGTGGTACGTGACAGTGGACCAACCCCTATGGGGACTGGTTTCGATACTTCATTAACAATAGGCTGTCCTGAAAATCCCAGGGAAACATTTTGCGAGCCCGAGAGAGGTGCCCCTGGAACCTCGTCATGGCTGATGGTAGTTCTGCTCGCCCCTGTGTCAATCAGAAACTTTCTGTCCTGACCTAATACACGACTATGTACATAAGGACCCTCTTGATCTACAGGTACCTCAATAAGGGGCAAGCCAACTTCCCTCTCGAGGCTGTTTCATGAGAACTGTTGATATTCTGGATAGTCTGACTGTGTGTACTGATACATTTGTGGTGTTGCATGAACAGGCGGTTGTGGAGGATAATTCGCTACTGTCTGTTGCGTGTTCTGTGGCGTGTTATTCTGTCTGGGAGTGTATTGTCGTTATTTTGTCTTGCCTGTAGCTATATTGTGTTTCAGAACAGTACAATCCTTTACATGGTGACCTGGTTGTTTGCAATAATTACAGTTCCCCTTGACAGGTGTCGTGCTATTTTTGTTCGTATTTACCGGCACTGTTTGGGCAACCGGCACCTTCATTTTTGTCTCTTTCATGCGTCTCTTTTCATGTTCCTGCTCTTCTCTAATCCTATTCTGGTGATACTGTAGCATCTGTAACATTTGTGAAGGGGTGTTTGCTTGCCAAGTACTCTCAACCTTCAGTACTCTATTCTTGATCTGGGGTAAGGAATTCTCTACTAATTTGCTCACGAAAAGATGTGGATATGATTCGCTACCAGGCTTAAGGCCACTATTAATAGTAAAACACTTCTCAAATCTAGAATAAAAATCACTGGTGTCTTCTTCCTGTTTCTGTTTACAGGCTGAAATAGCATCCCAGTCTTCCTTTTTAGTAATCAATAATCTCGGCAAGACCTGTATCAGGAATTCAGGCAGCTCTTTAGCTTTTTCCCCAAGACCAACCCCCGGGGCCCTGCCTTTTTCTTCTGTTTCCAGTGCATCCCAACTTAACTTTTTCTCGCCTACTTCCCAGTCTTTTTCCTTAAGCTTTTCATAAATCCCTGCAGGTAACAGTACTTTCAATAGCTTCAGAATATCAGCGTACGTATAATCTCCTATGCGGAGGATGTCTTTTAATTCTCGGTGAAACCCCCCCCGGGTCTTTATCATGGCAAGGCAGCATCTTTTTAATTTCTAGTATTTCTAATTTCGTTAAGGGGGTGTAAACATACACCCATTGTAACTCATTGGCTGCATTCCTGACGGGATGGACCTCTTGTAGGGGGTTCTGTCTGTCTAAGTGTAAATTATGTCTGTCGTGGTGTGGGACTGGAAGCATGCATGTGGTCAAAGACTCCAGGTACTTATGTCGTTGATCTAGAATGACATTAATTAATTCAGTACCTTGGCTTGTCCATCTGTCTAGTAAGATGTCGTCTAATAATTTATACAAGTGACCAGGATCGGAATATCTATTCTCATACAACGTTATTTAAATGTTGGACCATGTAAATACCAGCCAAACGCTGTTCGTTCGGTGGAAGACTCAAAAATGTCTGAGCCACTATATCGTTGCTATAAATATTGGAATTGGACACCCACTGAGTGGCTGACCGTGCCAATTCCATTTCGTGTGGTGTGGGAGGTCGCCCGCTATCTATCCGTCGTTTCAGGGCTTTTTAAGTAGCTTGGAAAAGAGCTTCAAGGGAAAATCTTTCTTTTATGACTGGCACTCGTCTACGGTAATCGAGGCACTTAGGTCTGTCAAACGGTCGTGCATTGCCTACGTAATTTATTTTGTCTGCTGGCTGTTCGTCTACCTCTTCCATTGACGACTCATCCTTGTCGGACCCTACTTTATGTCTTTTTAATATTTCCTTACAGAGTTTCTTCATCATGCTTTCTGTCTGTCCCTGCTTATCATGTCGACCGGCATCTATGTTGCCACTCCATTCGACCAAACCAGGCTTTACATCTCCGTTACCTTCGTCTTGTTCCCTGATCAGGCAGTTAACAACAAAGCGTAGGATGTTGTTCTTAACCCCTACCTTTCTGTTTTGCATGGCTTGTGCTATACAATCTGGTCCCTGTCCCGTTCTAATGAAACGGTACATTTTATCTAGGTGCTCTTTCAGGTCTTGTAATTTTTCCAAATATGCGACGGCTTGTCTTAGTCTTAAAGATATCACAAGCATTGAACCTTTCCCTAGTTCTGGATCGTATATACAATGGGGAATCGGTACATCTACGGTAGGTGCCCCTCCCACTGCCCCTTGCCCTACGTCATCTCTCACGAGTTGTTGCTGGAGCTGATCTGCTGCTGGAGGCGGAGGGAAACCTGCGTTTGTGTAGTCCGGAAGGGACTCGTCTAAATACGAGGAAATGAACGCCTCGGACGTCGTCGGCTTTATTCTACGTACTCTATATGGTACAGGTGGTGGCGTTCGCGACCTACTAGGTGTTTCTGAGGTGGTCACTCTAGCTAGTTCTTCCGAGAGGACGGGATAAATACCAGTAACTACGGCATTTCTTTCTCTATCAGCCTGTTCTGTTTTGACCCATTCCCCCTCCTCCCGCAGTTCTTTTTCTTTGGCTTTTTCCCCTGCTTGTCTAGTTCTATCTGCTTTATTCAATTCTTTCTCTGTTCTCCTATGTGACTCTTTGCGCCACAATTCAATGGCATCTTTCTGAGAGGGTCTTGACTTCTTTTTCCATAGCGCTTCCTCTACTCTCATAATGCATTCAGGATCCCATGTTCCCGAGATAGGCCATCTATATTTCTCCTCCAAATCTTTTGTGTATGATACCCATAAGTCTAAGAACAAAATGGCGTCTAACCCGTGCTTATTATACATGTAATGACCAGGTGTGTCTCTAGGCGGGATGTTAACTGACTCTTCTAGTATACCTTTTCTGGTCCCTATCTGACGTAACTTCGAAAACAATGGCATGTTTGAAACCAATATTCACAAAAATAGACTGAAACAATCAACAATCATTCACACACAAACAAATATTAAACACTAAAACAGTTACAACCTAAACTGATACAGAGAGCTAAACATGTACTTGAAAAACTTTATGCACTGAAATACAGTACAGCCATACCGGTCTCAGAAATGAGACACGTCTTTACCGTGCCCACGTTTTACCGTGGACCCGTCTTGACCGTGTTCGTGTGAACGAACCCGTCTTGACAGTGCTCATGGAAATGAGGCACGTCTTTACCGTGCTCACATTTTACCGTGAACCCGTCTTGACCGTGTTCATATAAAATGAACCCGTCTTGAACTTGATGCATCCCCCATAGTGGTACTCACCGGGAAGCAGAACTTGAAGGCCTCGGAAACTCGATACTACGCTTGCGCCTTGGAACAGGTGGGCCTCGGAAACCTCGGACCTTGCTCTCTCACGGGTGGGCTCTGGTTGGGATGATCCGCAATCCTCACCGCCTCGTGTGGACGCCTGGTCGCAGTCCGTCTCCTCCGTGGGCCTGAGGGAGTAAGCAGGAAGTCCTGCTGCGTGTACACTTCGAAGTCCGTCACGGCTGTAGAAGGGGGCAAAGGCTGGACCTACGTCACCGGTGCGTGGGGAAAGGGATAGTCCCTGTATTCGGGCGCCAGATTAATGTGGTAAATAAAATATTACCCTGACATAATTTCTAGGCATAAACATGCATCATGCATTAAATGAGAGGCAGAGTCCGTGGTATCCGATTCAAAAGGGCTTTATTCCAATAACTCGAGTTAAGGGAGAATCTGTTCCATCACCACTAAGGTTCAGGAAGGGTCTTCTAACATTATTTGCAGAGTTCATACATTTATACATACAGTCTTGTACATAGGGAGGAGCGCTCGAGGCAGAGCAAGAAAGAAAAAGAGATAAGAGCATGTGGGCGTGCATGAGGGTGTACACTTGATGAGTCATAGGTGTGTGATAGGTGGGTCATAGGTGGGTGGCTACATAGAGGAGGAGTTACATGGCCAGCTGGAACTTTGCCCTACTTGTGCACGCAACTTGATCATGACGTGCAATTGACGTGTAACTGGGGGGAAGCTGACTTTAAGTCTAGTAGAGAACCTTCAGTGTCAGGGCGACCAGCACGTCTGGTACTATCTGATATCTTGAGTCAGGGATGTATTATCTGAAGCAAAGGTTGCTCATCACTAAAAGACAGAAAGGGCATATATTTCTTCGTTCATTGCATGGGGGCTGTAAGCTTTCTATGGATGCAAGTACTGTAATTCATTTAAACGGAGACAGAAAAGCTGGGCCCTATCTCTGCAGACGGGTTCTGTTTATTCTTGTTAACCGGGCAGGAATGTGATTCTGTACAACAAGCAGATAACTATTTTGCAAAACACTGTCTTGGCAACCCTTGCTGGGCTTCTCTCTCTCTGAGCCAGAAATATGCAAGGTCAGGGATACGTAACTGTAGCTTTCAGAGTGTCTGAGCCATGAAAAACCCTTAATTCAGAAAGTGGCTCAGGCTGAACCACAAAAAGGGTTCATCTCGATATTAAACGTGCACAATGCAAAAACATGGGCCTTACTGCTAACTTAACTTTGTTACATGGGAGACTTAATTACTGGCATCTTAAAGCAGGGCGTGATTGCAGAGGCCTTGTAATTCAGGCCACTACGAGAAAATGCATGGGTGACATGCACATACATGGAACATAGGGTACACGCAGGGGACACATTGGTCAGGCAAAATTTCATTTTCCTCACGCCGGTGTGGCCCCGGTACAGCTTTACTGGCTGCCTGTAGTTAGTGTATGACAGGGGTTAGTGGAGTTGTTTTTTTTCTTTACTCCTGGGTGGAGAAAACCGGAGCAATGAAATTCTGACATTTCCATTTCACTTATAATTGGTGATCATAACTAACTCACTCTCAATAACTCACTCACTAACTCTCTCACTCTCTCTAACTAAATCTCACACTCTCTCATTAACTCTCTCTCACTAACTAACTCACTCGCTAACTCTCTCACTCTCACTTACTAAATTTCACACTCTCTCACTAACTCAATAACTCTCTCTCACTTACTAACTTACTCGCTAACTCTCTCACTAATTAACTCACTAAATCTAGCACTCTCACTAACTAACTAACTAACCTTTACTCTCCTGTTATTTATACCCACCCCTTTAACAATAAACACCATAGACAGCAACAAATAGAACAGGCAGATACAAGTTGCCAGCATTCAAACATATAAAAAAACCTTAAATCATTACTTCTAATTAATAGTTTTTTATCATCGTCATTTTGTTGTACCTTATACATCATAAGTAACAAAAATGCTTCTCACACTTCTTTATTATAACATTTCAGCATACTGCAGACTTCTGCACAACACAGCTTAAAAACAAACACAAACTCAATATCTCTGCCTTAACACTTATTAGTTCCCAAAGGCAAGACCTATTGGCTATGCCAATGCTTGTTTTGTTTATTTCAGCAGGATTACTTCTGGTGGGACTTCTAGTGTCACTTTTTGTCACTATTAAATTAGCTTCGAGCACAAGTCCCCATGGGGCTGCTGCAGGAGCCTTGCTGGCACTGGAGGGGGCGTGGCCAGCCACAAACATTTGCATACCCAGAAGCCTCTGCGGCAAACACCCGATTCATCAGTACAAGCGACACAGGCGTTTGTTTAATAGGAGAAGGTGTATCTGTACCTCTGCACACAGAGGCATTCTACGGGATGACTGACACCTCACCGCTGTAAAGTCACCCTACTAGTAGGAGGTTATCGTGATTGTGTGGAAGGCACAACTTCCAAAACAGGAATTTTATCTTGTGTTTAATACTCCGTGGGTTACGCGCACTCCGAGGGGCCGTGAGAAGCGGGATTTTTCTTAAGTTTTGGAGGGTTTCTTTAGAAGAAACTCCGTGAATGAGTGAAATGTGAGGCCATCCGGGGGCGGTTGAGGAGAGGAGCGGCCGCTGTTTCAGCAACACTAGGTGACGTAAGACGTCAGAAAGTCACGCAGCGCGAGGCGCCGTGCGTAAGGACTGACGCGCACCTGCTCAAAGGAGCGGGAGGTGCAACGCTCCTTCCTGCCGCTAGAGGTCGGGAGGCTTCAGAGGAACCTTCAGCACGTCACCACCACTCTACATACCCACAATCCTCTGCGTACCATAAAGCTGCCTTATTTTCATATAAATGCAGGGCTCTTTGTGGCCTTGAATATGATAAGAACAGACATTTAAGAACGAAGGGGGCTGAGTATCAATCCTCAAGTTGGAAGGCACAAAACTAGGCATACTACGTTTCTAAGGGAAATTCCGGGTTATTAGTGTATTGTACCTTATGTCATTAGCTACGAAGCATTAGCAAAGTCTGAAGATGGACCCTGAATAATAACTGAAGTGACGCTCTGACAATGAAGGAATCAAATGATCCTAACTGTCCCTGGAGGGGGTGTGGCCAGCCACATTAATTTGAATACCCAGAAGCCTCTGCGGAAAACACCTGATTCATCAATACAGGTGACACAGGCGTTTGGTTAATAGGAGAAGGAGCGCCTGTACTTGTGCACTCACAGGCATTCATGAAGGTTACTAACACGTCATTGGTGTAGAGTCACCCTAATAGTAGTAAGTTATAATATTTTTGTCATTTGCGAGCAGGACAACTGTCTCTCTAAGATGATTTTCCAATTGTCCGCGGGTCACGCGCACCTCGAGGGGCCGTGAGAAGCGGAAGTTGTTGTAATTTTTGTAGGGTTTCTCCACAAGAAGCTCCGAGACTGGGTGAATTGTGAAAATCCGGCTCGGATGGGCGCGCGCTTTTTTCTGCACAGTTTCCCCCAGCCCCCCCTGCAAGCTGCCCACGCCCCTGCCACCCTTTCACCCTGTTCCTCGGCCCTTCATCCCACCCAAGCCCCAGGGCTCCTGCAGCCCTCCTCACCCCTCCCCACCTCACAGGATGCAGAAACAGCAGCCCAGCTCCTTCCCTGCCTCCATTCCCTATCACCCCCTCCCCTAGGGGGGGCTGAACCAAGGGGCATCTTACAGCAGGTGCCGCCCTCGTTGCTGAAGAGGCCTCTTTCCACCTCCTTTGCATGCTCTGCCCTCCTGGCTTCCAGTGCCCCTGGGAGTAGTGTGGAAAAGTAAATTTTGCCATGTTCTGTGTCCCTACGCCTCATCCATCATATGTTATGTGTGCATGACCAATATGCATATGTTATTCCCCATGTCCAATTAAAGGCGCAATTCCAGTTGTGTCCACCTCTGGTATGTCATTTTCCAGTCCTCGTGAATACTACGAATATCAGGCCTATGTAAAGTAATGTTGCCACGTTTCTCAGTGTGCACGTTATTCCATTATAAAGTCCCCGTTTCCAGGCCTCAAAAGGGCCCGGACCACAGATTCAGCTCCTGTCTCCTGAAAGCCTCGCTGAGGAGCGATACAGCCCCCACCTGTATCCTCGACCCTTCACTTACTTCCTGCCTCGCAGTGCCCGGTGCAGCTTGGCTCTGCCTCTGAGTCTGCCAAAAGTATGTTATAGTTCCAGCTATCAGTTCAGTCCTCCTTCTCTGCATTCCTAAGCTACTGAACTGCATCAATAGTTTCCGTCATTGTCTAGCCTTCTCGTCTCCACGTTAGAGAAATACTGTATTTAATGGTCATTTAGTATTCTTCATCACGCACTTCATGTAGAATAATGCATGGTCCAGTCTTAGAGTCAAGTTAGCTTTTCCCCTCATGACTTCTAGTTTATATCAACATGTTCCCTAAACATTAGATACCAGATAGGGTTTAGGTACATGTCGCTCCGACCCTCCAGACTCTAGTCTCTGCTCCTAGCACAGAGTTCATAGCCCCCAGTTTCTCCTAGTAACACGTCATTGCCAGTTTTCGCGCACCATTAGGTTAGAGGTCCCGGCTCCTTAGGTAGCCCCCTCCTATGTTTCCGCCCATTCATGACATATTCTGTTACGTTTGCATCACATGTCTATGTATACTCCCAGTTACACCTCTTTTTACTGTTATCTTTCGCGACTGCTACGCGTCACACCTTCTGCTCCACCCACTGTTACGCCTACTGCAATGTAATGCTATGTGTTCGCGCTATGTATATATGCCTGTGTTTTGTTATTGAATGTTAGCGCGCTCATCCCAGACCTAGCCCCAGCAGCTGCTGGGCCTCTTTTCCCCTGCTGGGCCCCAGTTGTCCTGCTGGGCCCTGTCACCTCTGTTCTATGCAGGTTGTCCTGATCCTGTCCTTATGCTGTAATAAACCTGCAGAAACTCCTACTACCTCGAATCTTGACTCTTATTTTATTGAGCTATCTGTTATTCATTCATTCATCCAAAAATAGATCCGGTATTATTTATTTATATACCACAGTAGCTCCATTCCATTGTTTTTGCAAAATAATGTAGTACGGGAAGAACATCCAGCCAAGATATGGGCAAGAGGACAGGTTGCTGATGACAGTAAAGGGACACATCCTTAGAAACAAGGGGGCAGATTTATGTTCAGTTAATGTGCGCCACAGTGCGCCGCAGCTCCGCCACCCATGGTGCGCTGCATTTATAATGCGGCACACCATGGGGCAAAAACGGCACAGATGCGTGACGCATTTGTGCCGTTAAGGAGGCACATTGCTGGAGTTGCGTCGCAAGCGCGACGCAGCTCCAGCAAGGCTCGGGGGTGCCCCATCTTTACAATGCTGCGTCAAGACCTACGCCTGCTTCAAGCAGGCGCAGGGTTTTGACGCAGCATTGGCCTGAAAGTGACTGAGTGAAATCTTGTAGATTTCACTCAGCCACTTTTGCGAGGCGCACCTGCCCCGGAACGCCCACCCTGCGCCGGAACGCCCACAAGCGGCACAGGGCATTACAACGTGACGCATCTGCCTAGATGCGTCACGTTGTAAATCGTTCGTAGGGATGCGCCACGTTTACGCCGCCTTGCGTGACGCAACAGCGGCGTAAACGTGGCGCAAGGGCCTCATAAATCTGCCCCAAATTGATTTTCCATTTGATTCAGTTGTGTGATTCGAGGCAAAATCCAATCTCGGATTCTCAGCGGGTGCCTAGAAGTGACAGAGTTCATTTGAGCAGAGAGCATGTGCAAGAAGGAATCTCCATCAGGACACTTTAGAAAACTGTTAGTATTTGTCTTACACGTTAATTTACCCAACTGAATTATTTCCTATTTTATGAGAGAGATACAGTGCTTTCTGCACACTAGTTATATATAAACCTTTATTTTGGTATTGTTTCGGCGTGTCAAATGCCAGTACAGAGTTTTAAGTGGTTTATATCTGGGGGGGGAAATATTTTGACAAGTGTTACTTCGATATTGGAATTAAAGATATCATTTCATCATAGCTCTTTTAACGTTATAATGGATATATTATCCTGTCAACAATGCTCCTTGTACTTTTCTAAATTTGCAAAGAAGCAATTATTCCCCATGAGTCTCACGGGTTACTGACAGATATTCGATTCGGGGAATAACTGCCCAGTAGTAATACACTAGAGTGATCTTTACTATCCAGATGCTAATTCCAGGCCACATGCTGCCAGTAACGTGCAAATTAGCTGCATAGAGATATGGGGTTCAAAAGTCAGATGATGAATTCTCCCAAAATCTACCACATGTTTCCACAATTCAACCATTTTGTGACCGATGTCACTTGGGGACACAGCCGTGCAGTGGCGGCTGGTGGAATTTGAAAGTGGTGAGTCGTAAAACCAGTGAATGTCTTGTAGTGCAAGTGAAGCTGATGTTTATGAGGGTATGTTTTGGGGGGGGCGGTGGCTCTGCACACAAACAGTCCACGACGCTGCCTTTCAAAGAGGCCCAGCTGTAGCTCTTTCTCTGCATTAATGCTGTAAACAGAATACATGAGGCTCAGAAGCATGTGCGGTGTATTCTGTTTAGAGCACAAGGACCATCTTGCAAATGCGGCATCCCCTCCCTTTCCAAGTCGTCACAGTGTGACGACTTGGAAAGGGAGGAGTGGTAGAAGGCAGCTGATATTGGACAAGCAGCTTCGGGAGTACAGGGTTGATGCTGTAGACACCCAGAGCTGCATTGGAATGTGACTCTTTTGTAACTTGTGGGCAGGCCCAGAGCAGGGGTTTAGAAAGGAATAGAATGCTTGTCCATGGGACACGTTGCCTTATAAATCCACTTGTCATGTAACAAAGTCCACTTTATATAATCTATCCCTCCGCGCTATAGGAATTCCACATCCCTGTCAGAGGACCCCAATTATTGCAGAATCGGGCTGCCAGCAGCTCAGCCCATACTGCTTAACTTTCAGTTCCATCAATGCTGCCAGCAGGCTCTTGGGCATGTGTCTACTTAAGACTACCTGACGTCCGTTTTGGAGAACGGAGCAGGCTGGCCTTGACAGTCTGTGCTTTTCACCAACACAATAATCATTTAGGTACAGTTGGCCATTAATACATCCACCCAAGCACCTCACGCAGTTTTTAACCTTACCCCTTCATGGCGAATAAAATACGGTACACAGGAAAGGAGGTATTTTTAATTGCACTTTTTTCGCCAATACACACAAAATCACTACCATGAAAATGGGCACGATAAAAATTCGAAGGAGTTGGTTGGGAGTTTTCAAACAAAAAGCTTTGACCACTTAAGGGTGATGTGGCCTGTCTGAGGCAAGAAGTTGGCCGGGAAGGTATTAAACCAAAGGAGAAGTTGATGGAGTCAATTAACACTGCCCCTCCGCCCAAAAGTAAAGAAGATACAGGGGCGCTTTTATACCTCGTGGAATTTTACACAACGTTTGTGAATATCTTTCTAGAAAATGCTTACACTGTCAGGCAATTGCTAAATAATACATATACATTTGAATTGCCAGTAGTTTTGGGAAGGGTTTAGTGAACTAAATAAAGACTTTTGTAGTGCACCGCCTGAATGTGGTTTCAGTCTTGAAAGGTGTAGTAACTATTGCTGCAATTGGTAAAGGGTTAGGAACTGGCGCGCAACACCCATTGGAATCAAAGGGCTTCAGGCCCCCCCCCTGTCGTGTGTGGCAGCCCGGACTCAGACAGCTCCCGGGCACACACGCAGCCGCACCCGAGGACTTCACAGGTCTTTAAAAGACCATGTGCAGGTTAAAGAGGCTTTGTTGATGTTTCCCCTTTCTATGAGCCCCTGCAGCGCCACTCTACCAACTGCTTAAAGTTTCAGCCCCCCCCCCCCGAAATTTTTTCTTAGTCCCTCCCCACCCCCCCCAGCCCCGTAATGTGGCTCTAGTTGCGCCTCTGGTTAAGAACTGTACTGACCCAAGTGGTAAGAAAGGATGTGAAATAGTTATAACCTTTATGTTTGCCCTTTTGAAACTATATATTCCTTGCCAGAGAGAGGGCTTTAAACCTTTTCACCAGTTTCAATCAATCAACAGGTTGGTGAAGCGTAACTACTCAACTGAGAGGGTCTCAAGGTGCTCGGGGTGCTCTTGGAAGATCACGGTGATTCCTCGAAGAGCCAGGTCTTGCGGTCCTTCATGAACTTGGAGAGTGTTTGTGTCTGCCAGAGGTGGAGAGGGAGGGTGTTCCATTCCTTGGCTGCGAGGAAGGGGAAGGAGCGACCTGCTGTTCTGGTCTTCTTAATGCGCTGCATCGTCGCCAGGGAGAGCTGGGCTGAGCGGAAGGATCTTTGGGGTGCGTGGAGCGAGAGGCGGTGGTTCAGGTAGGCGGGTTCGGTGTTGAGGAGGGCTTTGTGGGCGTGGGTGAGAACTTGAAGGCGATTCTCTTCTCGACAGGGACCCAATGTAGTGTCCGCAGGTGTTGGGTGATGTGGCAATGACATGGTAGGTTGAGGTCTTGTCTGGTGGAGGCGTTATGGAGTTTGCTGGTAAGGTTCTTGTTGATCCCGACGTTGGGTGCATGAATTTATCCAGTCTGCTGCTAACATGGGCGTGGGTGACGGTCTTTCTGTGCTCGATAGGAATCCAGTTGAAGGTCTTTCGTAGGAGGCAGAAGGTATGGAAACAGGAGGAGGCAGCATTGATTTGATGGTCCATTTTGAGTTCAGAGTCCAGGATGATTCCGAGATTGCATGCATGGGTGGTGTGGGAGGGTGGGTTTCCAAGAGCGGGGGTGCCACCAGGTGTCGTACCAGGCATCTGGTGTGGGCCCTTCATGAGTATTTCGGTTTTGTCCGTGTTGAGTTGTAGCCAGCTGTTCTTCATTCACCTGGCGACAGATTCCATCCCTTCTTGAAAGTTTTGTATGGCGATGTTTTGTTCGTTGGATCGGGAGAGGATGAGTTGGGTGTTGTCTGTGTAGGATACAATGTCCATGGGATCTGACGATAGGTGCGAGCAGAGCCATGTAGACGTTGAACAGTGTGGGGCTGATGGAGGATCATTGGGGAACTCCGCAGGTGGTCAGTGTGGGATCTGAGGAAGGGCGGGAGTCTGACCTGCTGTGCCCTGCTGTAGAGGAATGAGCGGATCCAGCTGAGGGCCTTGCCCCAGATTCCTGCGTCATGTAGTCTGTGGGCTATGGTGCTTTGAGAGACTGTTGAAGGCTGCGGATAGGTCCAGGAGGATGAGGGCCACAGTCTCTCTTCTGTCAGGGAGGGAGCGGATGTCTGTCGCGGTGAGTAGGGCGGTTTTGGTGCTGTGGTTTTCCCTGAAGCTAGATTGAGAGGGTTCATGGATGTTTTCTTCTGTGAAGGATGCAAGCTGGCTGTTGATGCCTTTTTCGATGACTTTTGCTTGGTATGGAAGTAAGGAGATCGGTCTGTAGTTTTTGCGGTCTATGGGGTCCGCCGTGGGTTTTTTCGGGAGAGGTCCAGCTGTCTAGCGTAAGCTGCATGGTGGATGGGGGTGGTGGGTGTAGGTTCGTTGTGTAGGTTGTTGTTGTTGAAGTTGTCATAGATGGTCTTGATTTTGTGGTGGAAGAAGGTGCTGAGTCTGTCGCAGAGGTCCTGGGGTGGGGGGGATGTTGGTTGTCTCACTGTTGGGTTGGGCGAACTCTTTGATGCCAAGAGTTCCTTGCTGTTGAGTGCGTGGGTGGAGATTCTCTCCTGGAATGCTTTCTTCTAGTGTATCTGATGAGGTTGTGGTGGGCGGCGGTGGCTGCATTGGCTCACATGGCCAATAAGTTGTTCGTCTAAATTACACTGTACAATATGTGCCAAGTGTGGAAAAAAAGTTTCTGAGTTAAGTCTGATGCCATTACCTATCCAAAAAGTACCAAAGAATGATGGGGATTTTATTTAATGCATGATTGTAAAAGGAAAAAGTTCCATGGCCTCAGCCATGAGAAATTGGGGAAAAAAACTTATGGAAGACAAAATATTGATAGGCATGAATGAATATATTAGATGTTATTAATTTATGAATGATGGACTGAATGGGAAATAAGGAAGAATTGGCTGAAGAGGATGGATTATTGTTGCGGGCGGACTTGTTATTTCTCTGGAAAGTTTCAGAAAGAGAACTCTTGACACTTATCACCGGGGACATTTAGATATATGAAAAACAAAGGGCTAACTAAGGAATATTGTATTGGGGGCCTAGGATAGACAAGGAAGATGAAGGATTCTGTGGAAGCATAATTTCTGATAAAATCACAGCTCACATTCAGTCCAACTTTATTCCCAGTAAACGATCCCCGTATGTCGTGGTAAAGAGTTAGTGTTGAGGTGATGGGACCCATATGGGAGAATGGTCGGTAAATCAAATGCATATTAGGGATCTATGGTCATTTCTGAAAATGGCCTGAAGTGGAAGTTGTGATGTTTGTGGGCTCTTGGTTCCTGGATACGGTTTTTCCCAGGGAATATTTGCCGAAGTATCTCATGAGTGGTAATGGCTAACAGTTCTGATCGGAAAAGTTCCAAAGCTTTTTGAGGAGGAATGTTGCTATGCACAGGACCACATCTATTTATCAACCAGAAGGAAATGGAAGTGTTGAGCACTTCAGTAGTGTGTTTGAGGGTATAAAGCTAGCAAAGAGTAATAGGAAGTGGGGAGAATGGCCAGTGCATACCACATCACACCATGTGAGGTCATGGGCTACAGTCCTTTTGTCTTGATGAATGGGGGGCTGACAGTTACCATGGACAACCGTGGGTGGAGGCTAAAGGTTAGACAGGTGGAATAGTCACCAGAAGAGGAGTAATCTCCATATAAATTATGGTATGATGCAAACCACGGAGGTAAAGCCGGTGAAATTCAGTGCTGGAGTTTGGATCAGGGATGGAACTGGATGAGGCAGAGAGAGTAAGTGGTCTGTAACACAGTGGTCTATGGTAGAGCTGTCTTCATCCGGGGTTGAAGGTATCCACTGGGGAAGATTTGGTAGTCTGACCAACAAGCCTAAGCAGTTCTAACATTGTGGGTCTTAAATTCTGGCTTCATGTGATACCTGTATATAGGGTGTACCTTTTTTGTATCTTTCTTTTTTTTATTTTCTGTTTTTGTTTTCTGAAAGAAAGGAGATGTGTGGAATCTGAGTCGTTGAGTGGTATCTCCTTTGAGCCACTATAGTTCTTTTTGGCGCGTCTGTTCCCTACACTCTATGATATCGTAAGATTTTATGGAAGGGCCGTTAAGAAAGTAGCGTGTGAAGAGCTGCAGCTCCACTGGGCCTGAAATAAATATCCCTTTGTTAGTTCATCATAGGTGAAGTGTGGTATGCAAGACTTGGTTTGCTCCCTTCACCACCCACCTACACACACCCTTTCTCCTCACATGCAAACACACCATTTTCTTATAGTTTGGCACTGCCAAAATTCTGACAAAGGTGTACCTTATTTCTTTTTAATTAAAATAGTATTTATTGCATTTTTACAATACATTACAGTCATTAGATTCACATGTTACAGATTTGAAAGAGATCATACATAGGGTGTGACATCAGGAGAGGTGATCTTTCCCATATCTTTATTAAAGTTCGTTTCCTTTGAAGGTTCTGTGGGATTTACTGTTGGTGGTAGCAATAAATGTTTTAAATTCAAACTAAAGAAGGAATATCAAAACAGTAACTTTTGCCTTGCCGGCCGTTTATAATTTTGCACTATACTACTTTATACGTTCGCTGTGGTATTGCTGCTGTAAAATCTTTATTGTGCCAATTAACATAAATTGGTACAATAACACCATTTAAAATCACAGTATTGTGTAAAATACAATATCATAAAATGGATATAAAAGTGCAGCCAAAAAGTTATTATAATACAAAGAGATCTCAAATGTAGGGACCCAGCTTAAATGGCATTAACCCTTCGTTAGGTAACTTGGATTTTTTCTTGGTGTTTATGCCACCTTGCATATGACTCGTACATAATTTAAGGTGCTCCGGTTCACTTAATTATAATCGCACATCGCTTCACTCCTTCTACCCCTCATTGTCTTTTCCTTGTTCCATACAGGATGTCCCATTATTGCCAGTCCTGATGAGACCCCTACTTCCTATTGTACATCCTCTATGGATCCCACAATGTAAGAGCTTAAGCAGTCATTTTCAATTTGCCAATGTTAGCTGCTTTTCCTGAAATTGGTCTCTGTGAATGCAAATTCTGTTTGACAGTTCAGTGGAAAATTTCCGTTTAAAGAACACCTGAAAGGGGTCTATTCACAGACTACATTTTGAAGTATGTGAAATAGAACTATTTACTAACCTAGGATGGAGATTTCCACCTCATTGTCCCTTTTCTTTCCTATTCAGAAATCTTAATCAGGAAGGCAGAGATCTCTGCACGTGTAAGCCTATGTTTGACTAGTCAATGTGTGAGGGCATGGGGGTGTCGGGAAAATGGGGGATACTTACTATATAATGGGAGGGGATTTAGCAAATTTTGAGAGGCTTTTAGGGAGTGCAGCCTATGGTAGGTAGCCGCAGGAATGAGATGCAAGTAGCACCGCCAAGAGCTTCCGCAGTACCCATAGGAATTTAAATAAAACTCCAAACAAGTGACAGGTAGAATGATAACCGATAACTTCATCAAACACTGACTGAATAATGAAAATAGGTAAGTGAGTTTAACTTAACTATTGTTAGAGCGATTCAAATATATTTTTGCTGTCAGTACAGTCCTGAAGAAAGTCCACCGATCTTTAGAGACACCTAAGGACTGAAACATGTCGACCACCAACACAATAATCATTTAGGTGCAGTGGACCATTAATACATCCACCCAAGCACCTCACACCGTTTTTAACCTTAGCCCTTCATGGCTAATAAAATACGGTACACAGAAAAGGAGGTATTTTTTATTTCACTTTTTTCGCCAATACACACGAAATCACGACCATCATAAGAACCAGATGTTCTCCCTCCAGGTGGAGGAAGGTTGACTGCCTGGAGAACGGAAACCTGGGTGGAAAAGAACCCAATGATGAAACCGATCCCCGAGCCTCTCCCAGCGGAGAACCAATATGGACCGCCACTCACGAGTTAGTGTAAGAGGGCCTCTATACAACACCTGGAGACCCTGGCATTTCCAAGACACGTGATTCATTCCGTTTTTGATTATTATTGACTAAGCATGGAAGCAGAATGAATCCCTGCTTCTTCCTCCCCAGTATTGATTTTTGAGTATCTGAACCATCCGAGTGTCCCAGTCACTCACACTCTCCCCTTCATACGACTTTTTGATGCAGTTTCTCACACTGTTATCCCCCATGTCCTTTTCTCTCCACATCTTGCATGTACTTTTGGCAGAATGAAATTGGGCACGATAAAAATTTGAAGGAGTTGGTTGGGAATTTTCAAACAAAAAGGTTTGACCACTAAGGGTGATGTGGCATGTCTGAGGCAAGAAGTTGGCAGGGAAGGTATTAAACCAAAGGAGAAGTTGATGGAGTCAATTAACAGTCCCCCTCCCCGCCCAAAAGTAAAGAAGATACAGGGGCTCTTTTATACCTCGTGGAATTTTACACAAAGTTTGTGAATAACTTTCTAGAAAATACTTACACTGTCAGGCAATTGCTAAAGAATATGCCTAAATTTGAATTGCCAGTAGTGTTGGGAAGGGTTTAGTGAACTAATTAAATACATTTGTAGTGCACCGCCGGAATGTGGTTTCAGTCTTGAAAGGTGTAGTAACTATTGCTGCATTGGTTATGGGATAGGAACAGTACTGACCCAAGTGGTAAGAAAGGATGTGAAATAGTTATAACCTTTGTGTTTCACCTGCAGAAACAAAATATTCCTTGCCAGAGAGAGGGCTTTACACCTTTTTACCAGTTTCAATCAATCAACGGGTTGGTGAAGCGTAACTACTCAACTGAAAGGGTCTCAAGGTGCTGGGGGAGCTCCTGGAAGTTCTCGGTGATTCGTCGAAGAGCCAGGTCTTGCGGTCCTTCATGAACTTGGAGAGTGTTTGTGTCTGCCAGAGGTGGAGAGGGAGGTTGTTCCATTCCTTGGCTGCAAGGAAGGGGAAGGAGCGACCTGCTGTTCTGGTCTTCTTAATGCGCTGCACCGTTGCAAGGGAGAGCTGGGCTGAACGGAAGGATCTTTGGGGTGCGTGAAACGAGAGGTGGTGGTTCAGGTAGACGGGTCCGGTGTTGTGGAGGGCTTTGTGGGCGTGGGTGAGAAGCTTGAAGGTGATTCTCTTCTCGACGGGAGCCAGAGTAGTGTCCGCAGGTGTTGGGTGATGTGGCAATGACATGGTAGGTTGAGGACTTGTCTGGTGGAGGCGTTATGGAGTTTGCAGGTAAGGTTCTTGTTGATCCCGACGTTGGGTGCATTACTGTAGTCCAGTCTGCTGCTAACGTAGGCGTGGGTGACGGTCTTTCTGTGCTCTAGAGGAATCCAGTTGAATGTCTTTCGTAGGAGGCAGACGGTATGGAAACAGGAGGAGACAGCATTGATTTGACGGTCCATTTTGAAGTCGGAGTCCAGGATGATTCCAAGGTTGTGCGCGTGGGCGGTGTGGTAGGGTGGGTTACTAAGGGCGGGGGGCCACCAGCTGTCGTTCCAGGCATCGGGTGCGGGCCCTTCATGAGTATTTTGGTTTTGTCCGTGTTTAGTTGTATCCAGCTATTCTTCATCCACCCAGTGACAGTTTCCATCCCTTCTTGAAAGTTTGGTATGAAGATGTTTGGTTCATTGGATAGGGAGAGGATGAGTTAGGTGTCGTCTCTGTAGGATACAATGTCCATGGGATCTGACGATGGGTGCGAGCAGAGCCATGTAGACGTTGAACAGTGTGGGGCTAATCGAGAATCCTTGGGGAACTCCGCAGGTGGTCAGTGTGGGAT
The DNA here is from genome assembly GCF_964261635.1 of Lissotriton helveticus. Lineage (NCBI taxonomy): Eukaryota > Metazoa > Chordata > Amphibia > Caudata > Salamandridae > Lissotriton > Lissotriton helveticus. Next base: position 3,424,788 of record NW_027611725.1, on the reverse strand, counting down.
CTGAGAGGAAGGGGAGGAGCCTGAACTGCTGTGTCCTGCCGGAGAGGAATGAGCGGATCCAGCTGAGGGCATGCCACAGATTCCTGCGTCATGTAGTCTGTGGGCTATGTTGCTTTGAGAGACTGTTGAAGGCTGCGGATAGGTCCAGGAGGATGAGTGCCACAGTCTCTCTTCTGTCAGGGATGGAGCGGATGTCTGTCGTGGCGAGAAAGGCGGTTTCGGTGCTGTGGTTTTTCCTGAAGCCAGATTCGGAGGAGTCATGGAGGTTTTCTTCTATGAAGGATGCGAGCTGGCTGTTGATGCCTTTTTCGATGACCTTCGCTGGGTACGGGAGTAAGGAGATCCGTCTGTAGTTTTTGAGGTCGGTTGGGTCCGCCGTGGGTTTTTTCAGGAGAGGGTTGATCTCTGCATGTTTCCAGTCGTCGGGGAAGGAGGCTGTCTCAAAGGAGCTGTTGATGATTTGATGAAGCTCGGACGATGATGTCAGCTGGTCTGTGGTAGATCTGGTGGGGCGGGGGTCCGTGGGAGCCCCGGAGTGGGTTGACTTCATAGTCTTCAGGGTGCCTTCATTGGTGACAGCGGTCCAGCTGTCTAGCGTAAGCTGCGTTGTGTATGGGGGTGGTGGGTGTAGGTTCCTTGTGAAGGTTGTTGTTGTCATAGATGGTCTTGATTTTGTGGTGGCAGAAGGTGCAAAGTCTGTCGCAGAGGTCCGGGAGGGGGGATGTCGGTTGTCTCACTGTTGGGTGGGCGAACTCTTTGATGCCAAGAGTTCCTTGCTGTTGAGTGCGTGGGTGGAGATTCTGTCCTGGAGTGCTTTCTTCTAGTGTATCTGATGAGGTTGTGGTGGGCGGCGGTGGCTGCATTGGCTCACATGGCCAATAAGTTGTTCGTCTAAATTACACTGAACAATATGTGCCAAGTGTGGAAAAAAAGTTTCTGACTTAAGTCTGATGCCATTACCTATCAAAAAAGTACCAAAGAATGATGGGGATTTTTTTTAATGCATGATTGTAAAAGGAAAAAGTTCCATGGCCTCAGCCATGAGAAATTGGGGAAAAAAACTTATGGAAGACAAAATATTGATAGGCATGAATGAATATATTAGATGTTATTAATGTATGAATGATGGACTGAATGGGAAATAAGGAAGAATTGGCTGAAGAGGATAGATTATTGTTGTGGGCGGACTTGTAATTTCTCTGGAAAGTTTGAGAAAGAGAACTTGACATTTATAACAGGGGGGATTTAGATATATGAAAAACAAAGGGCTAACTAAAGAATATTGTATTGGGGGCCTAGTATAGACAAGGGAGATGAAGGATTCCATGGAAGCATAAATTCTGATAAATCACAGCTCACATTCAGTCCAACTCTATTCCCAGTAAACAATCCCCGTATGTCTTGGTAAAGAGTTAGTGTTGAGGTGATGGGACCCATATGGGAGAATGGCAGGTAAATTGAACGCATATTGGGGATCTATGGCCATTTCTGAAAATGGCCTGAACTGGAAGTTGTGATGTTTGTGGTTTGTGCATACCACATCACACCATGTGAGGTCATGGGCTACAGTCCTTTTGTCTTGATGAATGGGTGGCTGCCAGTTACCATGGACAACCGTGGGTGGAGGCCAAAGGTTAGACAGGTGGAATAGTCACCAGAAGAGGAGTAATCTCCATATAAATTATGGTATGATGCAAAGAACGGAGGTAAAGCCGGTGAAATTCAGTGCTGGACTTTGGATCAGGGATGGAACTGGATGACGCAGTGAGAGTAAGTGGTCTGTAACACAGTGGTCTATGGTAGAGCTGTCTTCATCCGGGGCTGAAGGTATCCACTGAGAAGTTTTGGTAGTCTGACCAACAAGCCTAAGAAATTCTAACATTGTGTATGTTAACTCCTGGCTTCATGTGATACCTGTATATAGGGTGTACCTTTTTAGGGCGAGCCCTCGTGATGCACTGCGTAGCAGTGCTCGCGTAGGCAAGTCGTTTTGTAGGGGTTTTCAAAATGGACCTTGAAATTCCACACTGCTCGTGCTTGTGCATTTCCAAGGTCCATTTTGATTGGGCTTTGCGTGTGTGTTGTTTTTTTAACAGAACACGCAATAGGCCACAGGCGGTCGCGTAGCTCCGCCTATGGCCTATTGGTGTCTGTTACGCGCACCAAAGCCCATATGTCATGATATTGTCAGGTGAAGAGACTTTAAGGTATATTTTAAGTGTCATCTGCGTACATGTGATAATATATGTTCGAGCGGTTCAGAACTTCTGTAAGTGGTTCCATGTACAAGTTGAAGAGCGTGGGTGATAATGCAGATCCTTGAGGGACCCCAGTTGAGATCGGGGTGTTGTTAGAAAAGGAATGGTTGACTTTGGTTCTCTGTGAGCTATTGTGTAAGGAATGATGTAAACCAATTTTAAACTGTGCCTGATAAGCCCATCCTTTTTTCGGGAAGATCAATCAAGTTATCATGTTTGATGGTGTCGAACACTGGGGAGAGATGCAGGAGAAAAATGTAGGCAGCTTTCATTTCGGTCAAGACCCGCTTGGAAACCGGATTGGAATTGATCAAGGAGTTGAAACTGATCGATGTGATTATGCAGTTGTGTGGGAACGTATTTCTCAAAGAGTTTGGCTAGGGTCATGAAATTGGAAATGGGCCTAAAGTTGTTAGGATCATTTAAGTCTGCATTTGGCTTTTTAGGTATGGAGGTGACTTGGCCAGTCTTGAGGCAATTTGGAATCCTGCTTTGAAGGAGAGATTCATGGATAATCTTGGACCAGTGTGGGATTATGGAAGGTATAAGATCTTTGAAGAGCTTGGCGGGCATTTGCCCAAGGCTTTTTAAGAAGACGCGTAAGGATTTTGCCGACCTGGTAACCCTCCCCGTATTGGCGAGCGCGCTCCTCCCGACCTAGGAAATGCATTTCTCTGTGTTCAGCATCCTCAAATTCCGCTATCTTAGCCTTGATCTGCCCAAGGGTCGAGAGCTGATTGGACTTGAAGAATTCTAATTCAAGCGAGTGAATCTTTCTCTAGCCACTGCAGATCATTCCTCTGTGAACGTAGAACACCAATTTGTTTAGCAATACACTTGCCCCTAATGACTGCTGTAAATGCCTCCCATAGAGTGGACGGGGTGTCTGCAGAGCTGAGTTTCGTGTCAAAGTATGGCTGATCCAATGTCCTCTCGCAACACCTGGTCCCAGAGGGCACCAGCTGGAAGTCTCCAGCTGAAGGCTCTATTCGGCACATCTGTTAAAACAAATTCTAATAGTACTGGAGCGGTTCAGGCAAGATGGGCACAGTGTCTAACCCAAGTGTCCAGGTCACAGGATATGAGTTGGTAGTCCATTTTAGACCACGAGGGGCCCGCAGTGGAAATGCAACTCCCCTCTCGGCTGGATTGGTGTTGGCAGCGCCAGACATCTATCAGATCCTGGTCTTCCATAAGGGCCTGCAGTTGCGCCGCAGCTCAGGCGTGAGGCCGGCGAGAACCATTTGACCTGTCCTAATTGGAGTTGAGAACCATGTTAAAATCACCTCCCCATAGCACTGCCCCGGGGCCTAGGGAATCCGCCAACCGCCGCATCTCGCAAAAAAACTGGGGCTCCTCGGTGTTGGGGTTGTATATGGATATGGGTCTCACTGGGTGACCTACAAGAACCCCCTCCGCTATCACATACCGACCCTGGAGATCGCATATTGCAGTGCGCGTATGCCAAGGGAATCCCTTTCTGAGAACGATGGCTGTGCCCCTGGCGTAGTTGAAGTATCCCGCTATGAACTTTTCACCCATCCTTCCCGCTCGCAGGTGCGAACACGAGGCTCCTATCAGATTCAGCTGTTGTAAAAAGCAGAGTCTGCTCCATATCAATTAAGAAACGCTGCCACTAACCGCATCTTTCTACCGCAGTTCAGGCCCTTCACATTCCAGGTTACAGCTTTTAGCGTGCATGTCTTGTCAGCAGTTGCAGTCATCTCTGCATTATCATGCATCCACGCGCGCCAAGAGGGAGAGCAGAAGCCAGCAGCTTCGGACTCGTGATAGAGAGAGGAAGGCAAAAGAAGAAGGGAGAGAAAACGCAAATAGAGACAATCAACCAGTGAGAGTTGAGCGAGAGATGCAAGCTACGCCTCCCCCAACTTTGTGAGGTCTGTACAATGTGATTAGGTTATATTCAGGGGGAACTAGAATGTCCAAAATTGGTGAGGAGGATACATTAAGCCAAGTTTGTGGTAGGATCAGGAGGTCCAGATCTTGCAAGAATAAGAGGTCGGCAGTATTCTCAGCATGCCTAACTGCTGACCTGCAATTCAAAAGCATTGACTTGAGGTGGGATTTGGTAACCACAGCTTCTTGGGGAGATGTGGAGACTGGTGGTAAATTATCAAGGCTTAAAGTATTGAATGTATTGTATTCCGCATTTATAGAGCGCACTGTGACCCTACGGTATCCTGGCGCTTGAACACGTGAGATCAATTAACCTTGAGTTTAATGGCGAGTACAGGGTCAAAAAGGATATGAAAGTCACGGCCACATACTTATGCCCTAGGAAAGAGCCAGGTCTTTAACTTCTTTCTGAACGGCAGCAGAATACCTATCTGTCTAAGTGCGGCTGGGAGTTTGTTCCAAGCCGAAGCTGCTGCAATACTAAAAGCGCTTCCTCCATATCTAACTCTTCTAAACCTGGATACTCTCACCAGTTTAGCTGAGGAGGAGCGAAGGTTACGTAGGGGGACATACCATTCAAACCTGCTCTGTAATGGCTTGGACCCAATGCCATACAGAGCCTTAGAGGCTATGCACATTGACTTGAACTGTACCCTCTGCATGACTGAGAGCCAGTGGAGCTTGGCCAAGGCCTGAGACGCTGAAGACTGGCCTGGTCTCATTAGTGCAAACTTGGCCGCCATCAACTGCATTCTCTGGAGTCTCCCTATCAGATATTTAGGAGACTCCAACAACAATGTTCTGATATTGACACTGGATTCTCTAAATGAGTTGGAGGAAATAGTCTGGATCTTGGATGGTGGGAGAGAAGGTTTGGGCGGTATTTTAATGAAGTAGAAAGGAGTGAATGTCCGCATCAGACATAGGGTCAGTGATCCTATGTGGCCTGGCGGGATGGTTAACGAGGCCTAGCTTTCCAGGTAAAATTTGTCTAGTTTTCCAAGATGAGTCTTGACTTTGGCAGAGTTTAGCCGTAGTGGGGAGGCATGATTGATTATTCTTGAAGGACATGTAGAGATTCCAGCACTCCTCCATCATTGAAGAGAAGTGTAGTAGGTTCAGAAGACCCTGCTTGATGTCTGCTTGATGTCTTTCAGTTCAACCTCAAGGGGGGGTGCGGGGGTATAAGGAGTGGTTAGTTGGTCTGGTGATAGGAAGGGAGTGATGTCTCCTCGTAAAAGGAACAGTGGTAGGTAATGTAGGTTCCACATAGTCCCGGATGAAAGTATAAGTGGAGTTTTTTGGGAGGTTGGGGGCTGGTGGTTGGTGGCATGGAGGGGGTATGAAGAGTAGAGGGAAGTGGTGTTCTACAGTTTACCTCCATGTGTCTTTTGTGCTCTAGGGGAGTTGAGTGCCAGGTGTTGGGAAGCACAGTGGGTGAGTGGGGTGCTCCTTGAGGTAGGAGTGATGAGAGATGGGGAGTTTAGTAGGCTTAGTTATCTAGAGTGCTGTTATGTATTGTTATGGGGGTGAGCATTGGGTGATGATATGTGAGTAGCAGGAGAAGGCCAGTTCCCTCCATAGGTGAAAGGGTGGTCCTCAATGGGCTTCTTGTGTTGAGGGGCAGTAAAGACCCAATGGTTAGGGGGTCTGGTGGATGGGTTGGGTTCCACCTTGGGCGAGGATGGGGAGGAAGAAGGGTAACGATTGGAACTCAGGACCCCTAAATTGCTAATGATGGAAGTTTAACCTGGGCGAGGATTAGGAGCCAGTTTTGCAGTGATCTCAACCACATTTAGCTCTGTCTGCAGCAGTCGCTCCCTCACCTTATGGCGATCCAAATATTACTATCAATGAATATGGAATCCATTTATTCTTCTAGCATCTGTTTCAGTTGGGTAATAGCCATCCGTATCTGGGGAGTGGACATTTCATCCGCCCGTGGAAATAGGCCTTGTCTGCTCTACGAGTTTCATGCAGGGCCTCCTCCCAGCTCTGTATATCTGTACATTTTTTGTTATTGGCCTGTTCTAGAAGATCTATCTCGGCCCATAACTACACAGAATAGTCATTGCCACAGGGGCCTATCCCGCTCCTTCAAATTCTATGTCTCAGCAGGTGCTCTTCTATCCGCTGGGTACCCTCTCAAAACAGCGGCCCAGCCCACTGCAGGTCAGACTGTCTTCTTCAGGTCTGTCTGCCACTTATTACCTCCAGAACAAGAACATGAAGGAGAAGCAGGCAATGTCCCCCGAGGCATGAGCAAGGACCTAGCCCTCAAGCCTCCCTCTCATCCACCACTGCCCACGTCTCAAAGGTTAGTAGCTGGAAGATCCCTTCTCAGCAACCTCTTATCAGTTGGAAGCTCAGGGTTACCGGGTCGCAGTCCCAACTATGTGATCACGTCAATGGGGAGGGAGGAGGGGTTGCACAGGTGGCACCTGTATTTCAACTTGTATGCACGTCACAGGCCCGGCCCTCTATGCCTTCTCAGGCAGGCATCCTGCAACTGTATACGCTCTCTGCATCAGCAGTCCGCAACGCAGGAAGGGCAGGGGCAGTTACCGCCTGGGGACTGTGCTGACCTCCTCTCCATTATCTAACCGCTGTCATTGTGGCAACCATCCTCCAGGCTTCTAGGCTCCAACCAGCATTGCGTGCCCCAGCGATCAGTTTATTTCTAGGAAGCCATTCAGCCCCAGTGTGCCCGGCTGTGCCAGTACATCTCAGCCAAGCCTCTGCAGGTGTCTATGCGCTTCCCATCATGGTTTCGTGGGGCTCGGGAAGTGGAGTCTGCGGCCCCCTTGGTCTGCCGAGCTCAATTTGCAATTGTCGGGCTGCCACTGTATGGCACTCACCTTGGCATCTGTGCGCTCGATCATGGTAGGAAGTCAGTCCGAGCCCCCTCTACCACCTGGAGGGCTCTATGCGTGGGACCTCCTCAAGGGGTCTGACCTCTAACTCCTTTGGAGAGTACTGGATTCTGTAGGATTAGGCTGGGGGCCCGGCAGCGCAATCGTTCAAGGCTTTCATTCAGCCATCTTCCTGTGTCTGCCTTTTACAAGATTATGCAAGTTTCAAATTTAGTTTATTCATTTTGATATCATTCGACATGTCAAAACAATTTGTTTTTAATTCTTTTACGGTCTATACAAAATGTAAATAGATTTATCATTTTATGTTACTGATATGAGTGAGTGCACACTTATTGTTAACATATCAATCTGCTTTATTTTATGTTGGTTTCATTTATCCTTGCCTCAAAACACTACCAACTCTATCTCATCAGAAAAGTACATGCATTACTTCCAGAATGCTGCCATTCACTGTTAAATAATTTCGTTAAAATTAGTTTACACCTTGAAAGATATTTCACTTTAATTCTTTTTTTTTTATATTGCAGGTGGCTTCAAGTGTGGACAGGAACAAAACTTAAGGATTCTGTCATTTGCTGCAAATAGACTACAAAGAGAGAGATGTTCCAGAGATTTTAGAAGAAACCAATTTCTAAAAGCTGGATTTGGCCAGGAAGTAACGACAATACAGAGCAGAGTCGCTGACTGATTGTAAATGCAGTTTCTGGATTCTCTCTAATTTCTTATGTTAATGAACCCTTAAGTTGGGGGCAGCAAGGACACACATGATCGAGGAGATGGAGGGTTTTGTGACTGTAAAGCAAGAGCCAGAACAACAGCACAATTTGAATAAAAAAACAGTGTACATTATTTATAAGACTGTGCAGATTGCCGAAGTAGTGTACCCATGCACTTCACAAGAGACAAACCTAGCTTGTAATTTGAACAGGACAGTACAGAAAAAGAGGTGCACAGGAGAGATACCTTATCAATGTTCCGAATGTGAGAAAACCTTTACTCAACAATCCTACTTGACTCGACATATGAAATCGCACTCTGAACAAAAGCCTTATCAGTGCTCTGATTGTGAGAAAAGATTTAGTCAAAAACACTATCTGACACGACATGAAAGAACACATTTGGGACAAAAAATATATCAGTGCACTGAATGTCCAAAAAGTTTCAGCAAAAAAGTGAGTTTAATTCAACATGAAGGTGCACATGCAGGAGAAAAACGGTATTTGTGTTCTGAATGTGGTAAAACATACCGTCATAAAATCAGTCTCACATTACATGAAAGATCACACTTGGGACATAAACCATATCAGTGCACTGAATGCCAGAAAAGCTTCCACGATAAAAGTACTCTTGCTAAGCATGAAAAAATTCACACCGGAGAAAAGCCATATCAGTGCAATGAATGTCAAAAATGTTTTACTAAGAGATGTAGTCTAACTCAGCATGAAAAGACACACACCGGAGAAAAATCCTATAAGTGCACAGAATGTGAAAAAAGCTTCAGTCAGAAAATCCATCTCATACATCATGAGAGAACCCACACAGGAGAAAAGCCCTATCAGTGTGAAGAATGTCAAAAAAGCTTCAGTCAGAAAATTCATCTGACCCAGCATGAGAGAACTCACACAGGGGAAAAACCCTACTGGTGCAGTGAATGTCAGAAAGGATTCAACCACAAAATTAGCCTGACTCACCATGAGCGAACGCACGCTAGTCACGCCTCCGCTCAGGAATGATGTTCATTCACATAATTCCATGTAAACTAAAAGAAAGTACAACATATGGACATTAACCTGAACGGAACCCCTACAAGTGATGTGAAATCAGTCTTACTGATGAGATAGCATGGAATTGCCCAAAAACAGTTAGCAGTGCGCTGCAAAACCAAGCGGCTAGTCATAACAGTGTTTGAATGTATGATTAACTCAGTCTGCCTAGGCGTATGAGGGAGAAAATATCCGGTTTGCATGAGAAATAATATCTTTGAAAAGCTAAAGTGAGAATGGTAATCTGACTTAATGGGTGAGCGCAAATCTACCTTAGTTGCAAACCTATTTAAGGTGGAACTTGTAAGGGCTTTTTTTAAATTACAAAATCCCCCAACGCCACTGCATTCCCCCAACGCCCCCGCCTCCCCCAACGCACCCGCATCCCCCAACGCACCCGCATCCCCGACGCACTCGAGTCCCAATGCACTCTCACCACACACCCCATTCACCCCTAATCACACCCCCCCACCCACACACATCCCACCCCCAACACACATCCCACCCCCAACACACTCACACTGTTTTATTAACATTCCCTTGCCAAACGTTCAGCAGATTGACATAAAATAAGTTGCAGTAGTAAGAGAGCTGCTCCCTCCTGTGAGTTTGCTCTTGGAAAAGATCAAGGCGATTACATATATAAAAAAGAAAATTGTGATGAGCAAAAAAGTGGAAGCAGTTAACTGAAATGCTCTTCTCTAAATTCCTACAACAAGCTAATGAATGAAAGCCAACAGGGTAATTTAAATGTGCTGCTATTCAAAAAGCCAAAGAGACTCTAGCCTTGGGACGTTGTCATACTAGTAAAACAAATTGAAACCAGTGAAATGATTTAAGCTGATAGTTATTGAAACGTCCTGACTCTGGTGAACAGTATATTAATGTGGCAAGTTGTGTATGGACTCTAGTGTGGGAATTGTATAATATGTACCAGAGAACAATGCATGGAGATTTTTTGAAGAGTGTCAAATGTTGGAATATGCCTTTAGGGACAAAAAATGAAAAATCACAAACCATTGTGACCAAGCGTAATCGATTGCGACCAATTGTCGCCCAGTATGGCCTATTAAAACCACTTCAAAGATATTGCCTGTGAAAGTGAAAACACAATCAATTCTACGAAAGTATCTATTTTTGCACAGATGATATTGATAGTATTTGTCAATAGTGTAAAGATTAGTAATGTAGAACATTTCACTAACTTATCCTTCCTCATGGAATCTTTTGTTATGACTCCTGCTGTGTGTAAAATGAAAGCCTATTCAGAGACCTGAATCAGAAGAAAACATAAATAGTCTATCTATAAAGATGAAATCACGCAAACATCTGAAATATGGTAATATTGCACCTGGGCACAAATTAAGAAGTGCAGGTGTTTGAAAAAGCTACTGCAAAACTGATCCTAATGTTTAATAGTGCAGAATAAAAATGGTCCGTCATTTTTCACGATAGATGCAACTTTGCCTCGGGGGTGGGGGGGTCATCCAGCACCAACAACCCAAACTGACATCTGTTACCAAAACCCAGAACTGACATTAGACACCAACAACCAGTACTCACAATAAGTTAACATTTTCCAACAACCAGAGCTGACATCAGTCAACAACATCCAGCACTGACATCAATTATCAGCATTCATCAACTGATCCGTGAGTGAGACTGAGGCCCGGCTGACTGACAGTTGTTGAAGCTTAACTCACTGGAAGCTAAGGTAGAAACCATTTTTGCAGTCTGGCCGTTTCTGGCCCCAAAACATACTTTTACATATGTACATAACATACTTTTACAGATGTACAAAACATACTTTTACACATGTACAAAACACAAGTTGTGATTCGGTAGCACATTTCTGAATTTCAATTTGTCTTTGCGATTCAGTATTTGAAAGCGGCGTGTTTAGGACGTCCCTCCCAAATACTGAATCTGAATGGGATGTATGAATGTTTTGCTACCAAATTACAGTTGCATAATTTTCAAGTTTTACTGACTCCTTTAAGGAGGTGTTAACCCATTCACAATGGGACCTCTTCCCCTTTGAGAATAAAAAAAGAATATATTTTAACAGCATGGAGTGGTCCTATGGGGACCACTGCCTAATCTAAAAAAAAAAAAACAATTAAACTTCAAGGTTTTTTTTTTTGAAAATGCATCCTGTGTTCCTTTAAAGAAAATGCATTAATAAGCAATCACAGACATGGTGTTCTATAATGGCTGCTATTCCCACTGGGTCTCAAACTGCGACTTACCTCATGAATATTCATGAGATAGGGAGATTTGCAACAACCTAAGAATCGCTGAATAAAACTGAAAGAATTTCATACATTTGGGATAGCGATTTCCTAATTGTGATTCACAGAGAACCGCAATTAGGAAATCGCTATCCCTAAAATCTGTACATATGGCCCTAAGCTGCTTCTTATATCACCTGAACCTGCTGAAAATACCTGAAATACATCAATTTATGTTGTTCTTGAATCCTCGGGTGATTAAGTCCACACATCCATAAATGTTCGCTTTCATTGGTTCAGGCAAAGTGATCTACTAAATCATGGCGGACAACTTATTGGTGGTCTGCGTTTGCCTGCCCCCAGTCCCTTCTCAAAGCAGCCTGCTAAGTATAAGGAGTTAAGTGCATACAAGTTAATTACCAGGGCCTGTTCACCCTCAGTTACAGAACTCTGTAATGTGCCGAAATAAAATTGAAATGTGTCTCTGAGGCAAAGTCTTGTCACTCATGTTCAGTTAAAAATAAAATGAAAAGCTCAGGAAGCTCACAAGAGCTGAGACATTCACCGGAAGGCTGTAAGACTCTACATTTGGTAACCAGACAGTATTCCGAACATCTTGGCTTCTGTGGTGTGGCTTGGAGTGACCGTCCTATAAATCTGACTCCTCCCACATATTCTGAAATTTTTTACTGATTTTGGATATCACAGACCCTGAACATGGGGATTGTTTCCACTGTAAAACAAATCCCACTCATCACCCTTTACCCTGGTTTTTCCTCATAATGCCAGAAGCTGAGCAGGATACATTATCCAGTCTAACACGATGAAGGTTGTTTAACTAGGGTTTCTGCCACCCATTCTGTGTTATGTAATATGCTTTTCCCTGTGTTCCTCCTTTGTTTTGTAAGCCTTTCTGTTGTAAAGCATAATGTTTTCATTTCAGTCCTTTGAAACAAATAAAGCCTAGAAATTGTACTTTGTCATGCCGTGTATAAAACACAACCACCCCTTGAAGGCATTAACATAGAGGGAAACCATTTCCATTGCCCTATTTGGATGGGAGAATTATTTCTATTGTGACACTCATTCTGCCTGCACACAAGAAGATCCCTCGTTTGTGGCACCTCATCCAGATATTGTATGATCACATGCATTGGTGGCCTGCTTCCTTCAATGCAGGCGATGTTCTGGTACTGCTCCCTTAACCCATTTGCTGTGTTTGTCGGCCAACAGCGGTCGCGAGCACCACCTCGGTAGTGCTGCGCACGTCTGTTGGCCGACACGGCCCCGCCCACTCTGCTAAACTGCCGCACTGTGTCGGAATTGCCGCTGCAGTTAAGCAGTTAAGAAATACATTTACTGGACCTCTTTCCGCTGTTTCTTTTGAGGAGAGCTCTGTATACTTTTGTCTTCTCAGTGCATCCGCACAGCTGCGGGCATGCCATGATGTGGCCGGGTCACTAATTTGCCCTAGGATCTGTTAAGTCACCATTGTTTGTCCCTTTCAGCTAGCTTGTAGATGCATAGCCCAGTCATCCTTTTGCTCTACATACCAGCCCCCTTCTAAAAACAAATGCTAACATTTTGATGCCACTAAACAAAAGATTTGCATCTCTGAAAAGCTTGGACGTGTTTTAACTCTTTACAGCTTGACTTAGAGTTACTCACCGGTGTACTCTAGTTCTCCTTTTACAAGCTCCTGCTTGGCCCGCTGGCATCTTAGGACTACTTTGGACCCAGAAGAGGGAAGAGTCCCTGCTAGAGTCAAAAGGAGGTTGCATCGAGTGGAACTTTGAAAAGGGTCTCTCTCCCTGTGTGTTGAATCTTTGCCTTCAGGGCTTGATTCTGATTCACAGGATTATTTGACCAGAATATGTTGCAAACACTGTCGGTTGGATGAAATTGCTTCAAGAAGCTGCGAGATGAAATGTTGCAAAGGTTTATTAACCAGAGGAGTACAGATGATCACAGAATACCCCCGAAAGGGCTCTAGGTTTGGCAACTCCTAGAACTCTCCTGAAGAGGAGAATTATGTTAAAATGGCTTACCCATTTTAGACCAGTGACAATATGCAAGTTGAGCCATGATCCACCTCCTACTGTGCCAGCTTTGAGCCAAGCCAACAGTTTTGCTTCTTTGCCAATGATCTGCCAGGCACCAGCAACAGTTTTAAATGATGGACTCCATCTGTGATGCAGAGGGCCATACTGAATGGTGCTCGTTCCCACCCACGTCTTCAACATCAATCAAAGGGGCGTTCAGTCCACAGGGCCAATAGCCGCTTCCACTCCTTTCACATGTTGTTTGGCACCTTTGAGCTAAACTGCAAGCACCTATATGCCGCCTGGCTACTCTCTGCCACCCACACCTAGATTGAATACCCCCTCGTTTGGCCAAATCTTTTTCCCCCATCCACAGAATTACAGTTCGAACTGAACAACACTCCCCAGCAGAAGTGCAAAGGTGGTTTACTCCCATAAGATGTCTGTAGGTGGTAACCCCGGGTCAGGGGTTGGTTTTATAGGCATTTTTAAATTTGGAATCCAAAAATGAGCTCCAAAAGTGTTATTTTTATTCATTAATTTTTTTCTCCTGCTAAATTCTAATTTGGCCTGGAATATTACATTCTTTATTTCATGACTGTATTGTTTGTGTTGGAGATAACACCTGCCACAACAAACACCCACCACTCGCGGAGGAAAGAAGAATCATAAGGTTTTTATTGTCATAAATCTCACCATGTGTCCAGTTCTGTTCATTCTGATTTGACACTAGATAGTCACCAGATCAATACTATTGAGACATTCCTCTCATTGAGCTGCCAGCAACCCAAGAATCCTCAGGAATGCACAACGTGGAATATTTCCCACAAGTCACTAGTTCCGTCCTCACAGCCCTAACAACGCCACTCAAAAGGAATACTATTCTCGGAATCCACCTCTCGAGTACTTGCAAATTATAAGTGTGATTATTAGTCAGATGGTAAGTGGATATTACTGGTCAGATCGTCTAACTCTAGTCCTGAGGTTTCGTGAATCCTGAACCCGTTTCATAAAGGTCCTGGTTTCGCTACGAATTTGATATGAGCGAACCGTAACCAGTTAGTACGGCAAGCCTGAGTGTTTTCGTCACGTTACACCGATGGATTCACTACGTATTTAGGGATTTGTTCTGAACCCTCGGGTTCCATTTTGTGTACGGCAGCCATTTTGTGGTTGCCCTCACATAGGCCGATGACTGCGGCTGAACGAGTCTTTAGCACACGTACACTTTAGCTGACTTCTGAATGACCCGCGCAAACTGACTCTCTTGCCTGAACCCAAACTTGTTAGGCCAGTTCCTTTCCCAGTAGCTGATCAAGATTGAGGATCAAGGCACAGGACATCATAAACCTTTATTGCACGCAAATATGTCTTATCTTACTCACACCTGTCTCTGCTCCTTTCTTTATGGTCCGTTTACGATGGGGATGTGCCCGTTTTTATTATGGGTTCGATCGACCTGTCTGATGAAGAATGTTGGGTTCGACCAATAATTGATCATGGGCTGGGCAACTGAGAAGTGGGTTTTACCGTCATTCGATACCTCTGATCTGGAGGCATGTGATTGGACAGTTTGTAAATGTAAGGTATTTGTCTGGCATGTGATTTTTGGCATAAAAAGGGACGGCTTGCTTTGTAAAATTGAGCAGTCTCCTGAGAACTCATACCATGTTGACTTCTAGGACTTCTGTTACTGGCTGCAGCCAATAAATTCGATCTTAGACGTCACCAAGAAGATTCTGTGTCTCTGTATTTGAAAGACAGGTGATACCCGGAAACTTTGGGCGTGACCCCTGAGGCCGCCAGGTCTTAAATAACCCGGTTCTTCATTTGGCACCCAACGTTGGGCGACTTCAGCGGTACTGGTCCAAGCCTGAAGATCGTGAGGAGCTTCGCGTGAAAATTCTGGAGGAAGGCCAACCACTTCATCGACCCCTGTATGTCGTCGTGGTCCGAAAGTCTTTGCTGCGAGGTTCCCCGCTTTCCGACGGCTACGAAGGACTGCTGCCCTGACTGTTGCCCTGTCTTGGAGTCTTTGATGATTTGTAGAGCGAGACGATAGACGGATTTTCTGGCGACATCATCGATATTTCAGTTAAGTATGAGTGGAGCGTCTCCCAGTCCTTAGTTTTTGGGTATCCCTTGGGATCTTTGATTTGGAACTTGCAAGCTCCAAAGCCGAGGGACTTGTGTATTCACGAGACTATCGTATTCGATACTCCCTTGAAGTTTGAAGCTAGACTAGTGAGCGAGGATGCCTGGTCTTAGCAGACTTGGAAGGATATTTTGTTGTGGTCGAAATAGGGATTCCCGATTGGAGGACTCGTGTTCGGTTCCTCCGATTGGAACTCCAACCTATGAGCTCTATGTGAAACATGGCGTGGGCCCCATCGCATATAATGAAGTGTGGATTTGGTACACTAGAAAGGATGGTGTCCTCAAATGGCCCCAATATGGTAGTTTTGACACGGAAGTTTTAGATAATCTAGAGGTTAGACTTTTGAAGAAGAAAGCCCGGCAGGCGATGTTTGACTCTTTCTGCCTATTTTATTGTATCTATAGGGCGAACTCGACCCGAAGGTATCAGAGCGCTTTACATGACATGAGCACCACTTACGTTACATGAGGACACACATTAATTTCTGTTAGGCGCGAGGAGATGAAGTGATTTGCCCAGGATCACAGGATGTTCAGCGTCCCTGCCGAGATTCAAACCTGGTTACCCAGCTTCGAGGTCGACCGCTCTTGCCCTTAGGCCTCATCCTCACCCTATAAACAACTGCCGATCGTCAATCCTCTCTCATATAAAGATCACCAAAGACAGCGTTCACGCCTACATAAACAGTCTATAGATTGACACAACGAAGATGCGAACACTTGAGGAAATGCGGAGCTGTTGTGCGGAGGAAGTCAATCAGGGCCGTTTCTACCATTAGGCAGGACTAGGCGGTCGCCTAGGGCGGCAAAAGGGGGAGGGCGGCAAAAACATGAGTTTGGGAATCAGAACAGCCTTTGACCTCAAAAGCAGATTGAGTAGTGCCTTGCTCCTTCTACAATTCGACGTGACGTGAAGTCACGATCTGCGCCACAGGCGGGGGCCGTGCGCGCACGGCTGACAGACGCAGAGAGTTCCCGTCTGAGGCCCAGCAGGTACCGGGGGAGGCCATGGTGGGATCCGGGTCGGTCAAGAGCCAGGTAGTTTACAAGTGTATTTTTTTACTAACTACCCTTGTTAAGGGAAGACCCGGAATGATAATGGCGCAGCCAGACAAGAAGGTTTTTGAGAATCTTTCGGGCTCCCGTAAAGCAAATGCGGTGCTGACCAGCAGTAGGGGATGCACAAGCTAAGCGGCTCGCATGGAAGTGGTGGGGGTGTGAGGCAAGGGACATGATCTAGCGCAGGGTGGAGGTTAGATTGGGGACTCTGCATTTGGAGACTGCTGCCTGTCTTGTTCTCCCCTGGGAAAATAAGCTCACCAACTTCTGTGGCACCCAGCTCATGAACAGCATCCATGGGGACACGAGGGATGTTACGTGCATAGCATGCTCCGCGGGAAGGTGATGACTAACGAATTACATAGTGGAAGTGCAGCTCATGTAAACAACCAGTGGCTGTCCGAAACGTTGGTGCATAAGGACTCAGCGGATGGGAAGAGATGTTATGTTATCTCTGTACAGCAAAGACGTGACGTAATGTAACATTTGAATAGCATATAGAGGAGAGGAAATGCAGGTAGATGGTGCTGCCCATCGTTTATAAACAGTTCATAGGTGTGAATGATACAAATTCAGACTTAGGGGTGTGTGGCTAGAGTTTCCTGTAGAGAGTAATAAATACCCGTCCTTCGCCTTTGGTGTGGGATAGATAATTCATTCGCTTTCTTTGGTTGGGGGTTGTCTACTTTACTTAGCTTGTTTTGGCACCTACAAGCAGATTCTAAGTCTGTGCCCATAGACCCGCTCCCAGACTTTTGCCTTTGTTTAGGAATACTTAGCCCGTCTGTGCCTGTGGGTAGGTGGGGGCACTAGTCAAAACTTTGCTTAATATAAATGACACTTGATCAGAATAAACATTGGCTGGAGGATATATGCTTAGATTTAGCCCCGTGGTGTAACGCAAAACGATGCCTCCCCCTGCAAAATCTGGTGAGGGGCCACTGCACTGAGATTCCCATATTCATTGGTGTTGTCTCTCTAAAGGGGACCCAAGGAGGTCGAGACCTTCCCTCAATCTGTGAGATATGGGAGACTCAGGGGCCCTCTTCAAATTCTGCCTGCCTGCCACCATTTTGCATTGCGTCATTGAATGTAATGTGCTGTAGGGCACAAGGCAGCTGTGTGCTGTGCACGGTACCTTTATATATTTCCTTGTCTAGATCTAGATATTCCCCAATACTTCCCAGAAAATCTGTTCTTGTCGGAGGAGCAAGTGTGTCACCGAACAGGATGTGACGCAGGGGTATAGGGGCGAGGGGATTCAGAAACGCTAACATCATGGAAGGACCTTTAATGGTGCAGGTGTGATGATAAGAATACCTTTCTGAACTTACATTGTTTAGGGAAACGTGTTCCCTGTGCTTTCCAGTGAAGAGTGTTGAGTGTGCGGTGTAGTACAGAGAAATGGACATGCATCCCCAGATCAGATTGTGGCAGCTAGAGATGCAGCAGAGGTTCGTGGTCACTCGCTTCCATTTCTGCACATTCATGCACATTGGACCGGAAAACATACGCTTGTCCCTAATGTAGCCAGCGCGAGGCCAGGTGCTGCAGCAACTGTACTCCATTGCTGTGGGCCCAGAGCGATGATCCAGGTTTAAAAACCTTCTCTAATCTCAGTTCCTTCGTTAATCGGATGCACCGACCGGAGCTGTAGCCTCCATTAGTGCAGCAGGAGCATTGGCGCCGGGGTTCAGAAGGCCTTTATAGACACCCAAACACACACACAACCTCCCTATAGACATCCAAACACACAAGTCTCCCCAGAGACACCTAAGCAAACCACGCGCACACACAACACAATGACAGACTCACTGGTCCAAATTGCAAATAAAGTAAAAGGGAGGGGGGAGGCATTTTTCAATTCTCGCCTAGGGCGGCAAAACACCTAGAAACAGCCCTGAAGTCAATTGTTGTTATCCCTTTGCCAACAATCTGCCACCGAGCTCTGGCTTTTGAGTTATTGCGTCATGAGGGGTCAGGGATGCACCTATAGATATTTGGTTAGTATAAACGTGGCTTGTGATGGTCGCGGCCTTAAACACAGGGAGGGGCAGGGACTGTCCTATAGGCGCCATTCCCAGCATCCCTCGTTCCTGCTGCTGCCTTGGGGGTGCGCATGTGATCTTTAGGGGCAGTAAATGATGAGTTCTGGTTTCTTCAACATTATTAGAAATGTCCAGAGTGTATTCGTTTTCCATTCGCTGCCGACCACTTGGCTTTTGATGTTTTGATTAAAACATGCTAGTGTCGTCACCGTCACCAGGGGGAGGGGAGGGAGCCTAGGAGGACAAATGGACCCGAGATCTGATGCAGGCACAGTGGCCAACCGAGCTAACTTCTCCATTCTGTACAGAGAGCCAGAGATGTGAACTCGTCTCCGTGGATGGCTACAAAGGTTTTTTTTTTTTTGGATCTCTGCAGAATACAAATTCTACATTATAGGTTTTTTTTGGGGGGTGTTACGCTTTACACATATTTGCAACACAAAATAGCTAGCCACAGGGTGGACAAATCGGGTGCGTGTTCTTTTTCTGGATTTTTGTGGTGAGGGCAAGGTTTAGGCGGTTTACCAAACGTTGCCACTGGTGGGGGCACACAACATTTCTGGGAGCAGTGGCCTGGGGGCGGTTGAGTGTATAAAATACAAAGAGTGTGTGTGCCACCTCAGGGCAGCATGTGCTCCTCGAATACGAATCTAAACAAGCACAAGTCGTGTACAGTTGCAAACCCACACACGCCTGAAACACCACCTCGTCTCTGGGGGTTGTGTCCACGAAAATGTGATTTATTTATCGCTTTCTTTTAAATCTATGCCTGTCTCGACTCTCCGACGTTTACAGAAATCAAACAGACAGGTCGAAACCCCGCTTTTACCTTTCACTTCCAACAGCTACTTACTTTGCACCCTGTGCCAAGAGAATGTGTGGTTAGTTTGGTGGTCTTTACACGCATGTATGTCTTTCTTCCAATACAGTACTTCATTTGCCCATCCCTACTTGCATACGCGCCACGCAGAACATCCTTGATGTGTGCAAATGCACATATTTTGCCAGTAAGTGCCTGACAAGCGCCGTCATAAATTTAGAACTATATTCAAAGTTTATTTTGCGCATTTGTTTATTTTCACTCCGTAGTCATATTTTGCTACTAATATCTATCTATCTATCTATCTATCTATCTATCTATCTATCTATCTATCTATCTATCTATCTATCTATCTATCTATCTATCTATCTATCTATCTATCTATCTATCTATCTATATATTCACTGAAAAAACCATAGGTTATAGACCATATATAGTTAGGAATTAGCATTTACAAAACCATTGAAATTCACTGAAAAAACCATAGGTTATAGACCATATATAGTTAGGAATTAGCATTTACAAAACCTTATTTTACTCACACAAAACCATTGAAATTCCATATATAGTTAGTTGCACTAACTATATATCACGCACCCGCAATCCACTGCTGATCATGTCACATATTACATCATTCATGACATGGTCAGTGACATCACTGATGACATCTCAAATGACATCACTGATGACATCACTGATGACATCTCAAATGACATCACTGATGACATCACTGATGACTACATCCAGTGACTGTATGTTTCTCTAAAGTTAAAATATGTCTTACATATTGAAGAATGAGTGGATTTATAAGTGTCTGGATGAAGGATTTAGTAGGTGCATGACTGACTGTATGAGTGAGGGATTAAATGTGTCTCACAGAGTGCATGGGTTAGTGACTAAACTGTTATAATTTGTGCATCATTATGTCTGTTGTTCTGTAAACTGCTGCATTTGTTGATCAGTAGCTATATGAGTAACTATATGGGTTATTGATTGGTTGCCCAAGTATTTGTATGGGAGACTGAGTGTGTGTGTGGGTGGCTGGGGGGTGTATGACTCTATGTAAAGATGTGTGAGCAGTTGATTCACTAGATATATGGGTTCAAAAGTGCATGTGGAAACAGCTGTATGGGCGGTTGACTGTGTGCATGAGTGTATTGGTGAGTGAATGGATATCTCAGTGCTACATGTCAAAGTAAGTACATATGTAAAACACAGTTTATGTGAGAGTTGACATATATAAATAACTGTGCATAAGAGCCAGTGAATGTGTGAGTGGCTGTATGCATCATTGTGAACTTGTATCAGGGATTGTATAAGAGAGTAAATATGTGTTAGTATATGTTTGAATAAGTAAGGTGTGTATAACTGTATAGTTGAGGAAATGGAGGTGTGATTGATTCTTTGCATGACTGACTAGGTGTGTGAGTAACTCCATGGATGAGTGACAGTCTGTGAGTGTCTGTTTACACTGAGTGTATCTAAGGTTATATTAGAGTCTGAAGAGGTTCATCGTATTATCACATGAATGATGTCATCAGTGATGTGATCAGTAATGTCAAATGAGATGTCATCAGTGATGTCATCAGTGATGTCATTTGAGATGTCATCAGTGATGTCATCAGTGATGTCATTTGAGATGTCATCAGTGATGTCATCAGTGATGTCACTGACCATGTCATGAATGATGTAATATGTGACATGATCAGCAGTGGATTGCGGGTGCGCGATATATAGTTAGTGCAACTAACTATATATGGAATTTCAATGGTTTTGTGTGAGTAAAATAAGGTTTTGTAATTGCTAATTCCTAACTATATATGGTCTATAACCTATGGTTTTTTCAGTGAATTTCAATGGTTTTGTAAATGCTAATTCCTAACTATATATGGTCTATAACCTATGGTTTTTTCAGTGAATTTCATAGGTTTTTTAGTAGC
The DNA here is from genome assembly GCF_964261635.1 of Lissotriton helveticus. Classification (NCBI taxonomy): domain Eukaryota; kingdom Metazoa; phylum Chordata; class Amphibia; order Caudata; family Salamandridae; genus Lissotriton; species Lissotriton helveticus. Next base: position 3,403,677 of record NW_027611725.1, on the reverse strand, counting down.
AAATATCTATATGTATGAAAGTAATAATTTTTATTAGAAATTTTAAAATGTGTAAATATTTTTTTTTTAATTATGTGCCCCGGTACGCGCCCCGGGGCGCTCCCGGGGCACGTACCGGTGAACGTACCGGGGAGCGTTCCGTGAGCGCTGCTCCTGCGAACGAAAACAACATGATGACGTTTAGCGTAGTCGCGTGATGCGTCGCGTAAACGTGACGCATCGCGTAACAGCGTTATGCGTTTCTTCGACGTGCTCCGTAAACGTACCCGGAAGCGCTCCGTGGCGCGACCCGGAGCGCGAAACGTAAGCGCGCCGGGGCGCGTAGCGTAAGCGCGTCGGGACATGTGACCTGAAAATAACACTTTTCATTGGTTCTCAACTTTTTTTTCTACAAATGATGAAAGCCCCCTCCTCTTTTCCTCATTCTTACTTTTTTCTTTGAGAAAGCAAGACCTATCTGTGCGACATGGCTTCAGTAGTAGCTGCAGCTAGTGCACCCCCACCACCACCACCACCACCCAGAAAGGAAGGTCCACCACCACAGATCCTTCCAGGAGTTGAAGAAGAGGAGGAAGAAGATGATGAGGACCAACAAACCATAACATACTTGCCTGAAGAACCAAGACAAAGCCATGTCAAAGTTCATTACATATGGCAGTATTTTTCCATTCCTGCTGGGCAAAAAAAAGTGAATGCCCCGAAGGCAACATGCTTAATTTGCAAAGATGTCCTGTCCAGGGGCAACCCAAATAAAAAATATTCATTTGGGAACTACACAATGATCCGCCACATGCAGAGGTGGCACCCTAACAATCTGGCACAAGCTGAGGTACGGGATCTGGCTCAGAAAAAAAGGGACCATCAGGCCAGCACCTCATCAGGTGAATCTTCATTTGCAGAACCAGAAGGGCGCGAAACAGTACCAAATATACAAGATAAATTTGGTGTAATAAAAATGGTCTGCATTTTTTGCGGAAAGACCCTCTGCTACGGGGAACTAAGCATTCACCTTATTAATGCTTCCATCGACAATCACAACTGCGGCAAGAGAAGAAAGCAGTAGTTTTTTATTTTTATTTTTTCTCCTCTCGAGCCACTGTTAATTCCCAGTTTTTTGTTTCTTGTTTTTTGTTGAGCCCTTTATAATGGCTGTTTTTCGTTGTTTCCCCCCAAAAAAACCAAAAAAAACATAAAATTGTTCAAAAAATACAAAAAAAAAAAATTTCAGAAAAATCTAAAAAATATATAAAACAACAAAAACATTAAAAAAAAGTTCTTTTCAGAACTACCTCCCATTTTAAAAAAATTACTAAAATTTTAAGCACTCTTAACTTCATTTTTCTCATTGGTGCGCTTCCCGGTGCGCGCACCGGAGAGCGCCCCGTTAGCGCAATAAAAAAATATAACAAAAAAAAAACAAGAGAAGGAGAGCAAAATAAGAAGAAAAATAGTAAAGGATGTGGAATGAGAGGTAGGGATAGAACCGGACTAAAAGAACAATCCTGAAGGAAAGTGATAAGAAAACAGTGAGCAAAAGTAAATAGGAATAAAACAAGATGTATGAGAGTGACTAAGGTTAAAACATGAGGAATAACAGAGAGAAAAAACAGAATGCAGAAAAGAAGAAGTAACAGAAAAGGAATGATTGAAACAGCAAAGAAATGTAAATAACATAGGGGCATATTATCAACATAGGCGATAAAGGTTTTGCTGCTTTTATCGGCAGAAATCTGCCGCTAAAGCCGCTTTTGCGGCAGAAAACTGCCGCTAAAGCCACTTTTGCAGCAGTTTTCTGCCAATAAAAGCAGCGATAATTTTATCACCTGTGTTGATAATATGCCCCTTAGTGTGTTTGAACTACAGGGAGAAAGCATAATGAACAAGTAGTGAAAGAGTGATGAGTCAGAGATAGTGAGAGTAATAGAGACGGAGTGAGTGAACAGGAGTGAGGAACTATGAGAAGAGAGGGACTAAGAAAAAGAGTGGAAGGAGTAGAGTAATTAAGTAATAGAGAAAGGAATGAGGGAAGTAGCAAAGGCAGGAAAGTGAGGATTAAAGAAATGAAGCAGTGGAACTAATAGAATTTAAATGTGATAGAAATGTAACGAAAAGAGTACAAAACATTTACCTTATAATTGTCGTTAACTTAGTCACTTGTTATTTTTATACTTTCAATCTGTGAAAGAGAGAACAAACATTTGAAAAATATTAAAACATGTATTTAAAAATTAGAAAAGACAAGGGAAAAGATTGAAGGAAAAACAGTTTTTCAACAACTTTGACACTTACAGAAGCCTCTGCTTCTCCAGGCCCCTTACACAGTCCTAAAAATATACATTTTAAACTAACAGTATCTTGATGCAGATGAAGTGAGGCCTATCTTGCAACATGGTGCATCTTTTGCACTGCTACTGTCTCACAAAAGTGATGCAAAGGCAGCGCAAAAGAGGTGCACAGCCATCATAAAACTGCCCCTAACATTTTAAATGATTGGTTCAGGATGACGATAAGGTGTGGCCTACCCAGAGGTTTGTTTGAGGTGAGGCCTACTCAGGGTTGCAGATGAAATTTAGAGTTGTTGAAGAGTACAGAGGAGATAATACATTTGCAGGCCTACCAATGAAGTGAGTCATGTCCACTGCACTCTTGAACAAAGGCCAGACCCCCTCTGTTTCCCTGGACAGGCCTAAACTTGATCTGCACAATGTGATGTGTAATGTTAGGAAACACAGGTGATGTAATTGAAAAACGTGCAATTTCTTTTGCTCATTTCACAATCACATCACTTGTGTTTCCTTTGCTTAGGTATCTCATTGTGCAGATGTAGTCCAGCATATGAAAGAGTACCCAGAAGTGCAGCACTGCATGCAACAACTTTGACACTTACTGAAGCCTCAGCTTCTGCATGCCCCCTACACAGTCCTAATTATATACATTTTAAACTGACTGTATCTTGCTGGAGATGAACTGAGGCCTATCTTGCAACATGGTGCATCTTTTACACTGCTGCTGCATCACAAAAGTGACGGAACAGCGGCGCAAAAGAGGCGTATGGCCATCATAAATCTGCACTTAACATTTTAAATGATTGTTTCTAGATGCTGATAAGGTGTGGCCTATCCAGAGATTTGTTTCAGGTAAGTCCTACTCAGGGTTGCAGATGAAATTTAGGTTTGTTGAAGAGTATAGAGGAGATAATACATGTGCAGGCCTACCAACGAAGTGAGTCATGTCCACTGCACTCTTGAACAAATGTGAGACCTCCTCTGTCTCCTGGAACAGGCCTAAACCTCATCTACACAATGTGATGTGTAATGTTAGGAAACACAGGTAATTTAATTGAAAAACGTGCAATTTTTTTTGCTCATTCCACAATCACATCACCTGTGTTTCCTTTGCTTACGTATCTCATTGTGCAGATGTAGTCTATCATATGAAAGACTACATAGAATGTGAGCACTGTATGCAACAACTTTGACACTTATAGAAGCCTCAGCTTCTCCATGCCTACTACACAGTTCTAAATGTATATCATAAATACAAAAAGTACCGAATTAATTATACATGTTAAATGGTTTATTTTTGCTGTTCTCAGAATTTATCAAATTTCACTAAAAATAGTGACTTGAAGGTATTCATCATATAACAGCGGGGAAAAAAAAACACAATCAAAATGATTGTGTTTAAAAAACCCATATAACATAACCAATCAGAAATCAGAACTCCTGAAAAGTAACTTACTTTCCATGACGTCAAAGGATATCCTTTGAACAGCTTACACTCTGTTGTGCTGCTATTATTTTCAGCCCGCCACTTTCTGAAAGAAAAGCTCCATCGTTTTGACAAATATGTTACATACAATAAATGACTTCTCGCTCTCTACCGCACTTTTCCACAAGGCCAAATCGTGTAAGAGCCATTTATAACTCTTGGAATTCTTCTAAGCAAATCCCGTCATTTTGTATTTCCGCAACTTTCAGAAAGAAAACGTTCAAGATCACTTTCACAATCCTGGACTAGTAATATCTTACCCTTCTTGCTCACTCATGTTCTACATTTCCTATGACACTGATACTGCTTACTATGAAGTAGACTTACACTACCTCTATGACTACTACAATTATTTAATTCTCTACATCACTTTTAATCACAAAGCAATTTAAAAGAGTAGATAAAATTATATCAACCCCTAGAATCATTATAGTCCAGTTACCTACCCTAAATTCTCTTTTCTGAAAACAGAAAGTAAGAATATTTTTAAGTAAAAAGGCAACATTGTATCGTAGTCAAATAGGAATCATTTACGAAACAGCAGCTTTTTTTACATTTTAAATAAGCTGTGTAATAAGCGGATCTTGTCAAAGGACCATCATGTCATATAATAGCTGCAGTTAAAAATGTTCTTCCTAAAATAAACGTCTATGTAGCCACAACATTTGTAATTAAAGTTGAAGACTTACTTTCATCAGGTTTATATAGTTGGAATTTTAAAATGACATTATAACCAAACGTTTGGTCAAATAATCTAGACAGCATTGCAGACTTACATTACCTCTACTCCATGTTTTTATTGGCTGCTTGAATTAGCTTATAAAAAGAAACAGTTTTTCTGAACTCATTCAAAGTGCAGTTATTTTTCCATGACGTCAAGTGTTATGGTAAGAACACCGTTTGCGTTGGGAAATACTCTGTTGTCCTTTAACTAATCCGTGCCCACCACTTTCTGTAAGAAAACCTTCTTTTTTTCCAGGAACTATTTAAAACTCAAAAATAACTTTTGACTCTGTACTACACTTATCCTCAAGGCCAAATTGTGTAGGAGCCATTAGAACCTCTTGAATTTCCTCAGAGCACATCCCGAGATTCTTTCCCTAAAATTTTGGTTTTAAAAACACCAGGTAAGAATTTTTAAGGTCAAAAGGCAATTTTTTTTTTAAAGTTAAAACAGAATCATTGCAGAATGACCAGCCATTTCTAGACTTTAAATAAGCTGTGTAATGTCCTGATTTTATTGAAGGACCGTCATGATATATAATTGCTGCAGTTACAAAAGTCCTTCCTGATATTGACAACTGTGAAGCCACAAAATTTTTAATCAAAGTTGTCAATTTTGTTCCATCAGGCCTACATCGTTGGAACATTAAAATGACATACTGGCCATATGTTCGTATAAATAATGTTGACAACATTTCAGACTTACATTGGCTACACTCCATGTTGTGATCAGCTGCTTTTACTAGCTTATTAAAGGACACTGATTTACTGTCTGGCAAAGTTAAATATATACACTAGTAGTACTTGATACCCTACAGTTCTCGCAGTCATGCTGCCATTGATAAGAAAGCCCAAACAGGTGATCTACATCTACACCTTCATCATGCAATACATCAAGCATATACATTAAAAACTCCTGACAATCTTGCTGAATATTTTGAGAGAATTGTGTTTGACCTGAACATCTGTCTAACAGATTTCGAATTTCAGACACACTTTCTATTTTTGTTCTATCAGTGCTACATTTCTCTAACACAGAATTCAACAAACTGCAAAATCTCTGATCCGAATTGACCACAATCTCTTGTTTTAAAGTTTCTAGAGAAAACAAAACATTAACCACTACATTAGCATAGCAGTTGACACCAGAACTGTTTTCAAATTTAAAACCAACAACATCTTCAACAGAATCCATTTTCTTTCTGCTTATAATTTCGGGTTCATCGACTTTTCGTCTTTTTGCTACAACCTCCCTACTATTGGTCACATTTCTTCGTTTCCGGCCTACCACACGTTTCTCAAACAAAGGATATTGAGGCAATTGTGGCGCATACTCTCTTCTTAACCTATTGTATTCCTTAACACAGTCTAGATCCGCACAAATGTTTGTGACATCACACTCAATCAAGTACAATCCTGATAAAGTTCTGACTCGTGACAATGCCACATATGCCATACCCTCCTTGAACACAGAACTGCCAATATTCACCAATGCACTGTCTACACTTAAACCTTGCGATTAATGGATTGTCACCGCATATGCCAAGCAAACAGGAAACTGCTTACGGCGAACATATAAGTCTTTCACAAGCAAAAACCTAGCAGAGCAACGACCAATTAGCTGTACTTCCTCAATGCCATCAAATTTAATTTTTAAAAATTCAATTTCATCCCTATTTCTGTATTTCACAAAATCAACAACATTACCCATTGATCCATTTACCAGACCTCTTTCAATATGTAAATTCCTTCTTAAAATTATACGGCAATTTAAGCACACATTCAGAGTCTTTTCAAAACCCGCAGTTTTAGATATACTCTTTTCTAATGAATCCAATTTTGATTTCAAATTCTCAGACAAAATAATTGTTGATCCCATATGCTCTACTCTGTCAATACCTTCCAGTTTCACAATCTCTTGGTTTTCTAAATACAACATTTTGTTGTTGAAGATGGCACATTCTGCAAGAGTTGGCATCAAACATATTCCAGATTTCTTCTCAGTAATTTTCTGAAAAATATTCTCAGGCACAACGTCTTGTTCTGGATACAAATTTGACAGTAATCGTGCATGTAAAGCTTCTTTCCCATGCTCGGTCACTTTTCCGATTCTAACATCTTGTAGAATATTCTTGTAATCTTCATCCTTCGCCTGACGCATATTTTCATGCAGTTCAGCATAATTGAAGTTTAACCATATATTAACGTTGCCAATGCTCCCTAGGCACTTCCTGGTATCTTCATGCGTGAGCATTTTGAACACAGATTGTCCTTTCACTGGTGTCAGCTGCAGAAGATCACCGAAAACAATGATGTGTTTGCCACCAAATAACACATCATACTCTGTTTTGAGAACTTCTTGCATTCTCAAATGCACAAAGGCAAGCATGACATTGGAAACCATGCTTACTTCGTCAATGATAAGAAGTTTCATTTTCTTCAAGACTCTTGAAACTTCACAACAAGCATCTCCAGATAACTTGTGGTATTGTAATTTGTTATCATGCTCCACTGGCAGCATCAGTAGACGATGCAAAGTAATACCTTTAATGTTATGTGCTGTCAGTCCAGTTGGAGCGGTGACAACACAAGACAGCGATGACTCAGTCCTTTTCTGCAAATAACATGAAATTGCTTTAATGAGGAAACTTTTTCCAGTTCCCGCTTCTCCACTCACGTACAGTCGGACAGGCTTCAACGACGTACATGAGCACTCTTTCTTCTCATGACTTAATCCATGATCAATTTGGTTGGTAACTTTGTCATATATTTTCCTCTGCTCAATGTTGAGTTGTCTTTCCAAGTCTTCTAAGTTAACCGCATCCTCCTGAGCATGTGCCATGGCTCTTTCCACTTCATTCATGGCAGTGGCAGCTTCATTTTTGATAACAGGTCCTCCTAGTGGATCCTGACTCAATGAAACAGAACTCTGACTGTCCTGAGAACTGTCTCTGGCAATCTCGGCTGCAATCTTTGCTTCCTGCTCGATTTCCGCATTCAACATTTCTAGATATTTGGGAAAAACAGGACATTCTATGGTCTCCTTGGCGGCAGTGAAAGAGTCTTCGTAACAGAGGAAATATCCAAGCAGTTCCTCTTCTGCACGCCAAGGCTTAAAAAGTTGCAAAAGTGCTAAATAGAAAAACTCCTTTTTTTCAGGAGATTCGCCACTCAATTTTCGATGGTTTACCAAGTGGCATTTTCTTTGCTTGACCAGACATCCCTCACTTCCAATTACAGCATACACTCCTTTATCAATATCTTCTTTGATGTTCCTCTTGAATATGTAATTTTGTAGAACCTCATACAGACAAACATTCTCGAGGTGACTGCTTCGATTTGGATAATATGTATCCAACATGTTGGTCTTCAAAATATCGGTACTGTTCGGCTCCTTTTCCGCCAAATACTCAATTTCCCACACAGGTTTCAGAACTCGATTACGCGTTGCAGCAAGACCAAGACTCGCCCAAACGATACTCCTGGATTTGGCATAGAGACTTGCTGAAGACAACAGGTCAGAACATTCGTAAGCTCCGATTTCTCGATGTGACAACATCTTCAGACTGAAACTGTACAACTTCTTGCTGAGGCTCTTTTCATGGGAAATGTCCTCCCACATATCCTTCAATTCTGTCTTTTCTTTTTTGGTGATGTAAGATGTCACATACCGAGCCACAGCCATACAGTTATCAGCCACAAACTGTATATCCATGTTAGCATTCCACATGGACAAAATCACTGGGTTGTAGTCGTTGATGTACTTGGACTCTTCGTTCCTTTTCAAATTGTATGTGTTTTTAGGTGATTTCTTCATCACATTATGTCGCAGCGAAGACATCAAACTGTTCACTCTTCCTTTAGAAATCACCGGTCGTGGAAAGGCGAAACGACATTTGGTGTAGAACTTGTCCTTGTTTCTGAATTTACGACGACAGTACTTTCTGCAACGATGGCTTTGGAAGCGTAGAACTTGTTCTCTTAGGCTTTTGTCCTCCTTTGCGTTTGGAACAGCACATGTAGAATACTGTTCTATGAAACTCATCACTAAGTCTTCTGGATCTGTTCCAAATTTAGGTGCATCCTTGATCCACAGCAGCATATGTATATGAGGAGCACCTCTTGCTTGGTACTCCTTTCTCCAGAAGAAATCCAACACCTCTCCAAGAGGTGGATTTCTCTTGTTCATGATGAAAGACATCATAGCTTCAAATCTATGATTGAAGTACCTGCATACATTCACTGGATCCAAAGAGCACAGTTTTCCGGGTGTCTTGAATTCGATATTTTCAATGTTTCCATTTGCCTCTCGTAGAAATTCAAGTAAGTCTTCCCAGCCATACTCGGCACAGCTCAGAGTGAGGAACCATGTGGGAGTTCCTAAGTTCCTCAGCATACATTTTAAATCACCATGACGACGGTACCAGTTCTCATTAGTACCACGCTGACACGCCATGAGATTAATCAGGTGAGAATCCAAAATACTGTCTTGCACATTGACTTTATCCATAAAGTCACTTGCCGAGATGTTTTGCATCTGTATACCACTTTTCAAGATGTGGTTCACTGCATATGACAGTCCAGACAGATCGCTTTCAAACAGGAGATGAAACAAATAGGGAATGCATTGTCGAAACCTAGGATCTTCTGCATACAATCGTAAAGTCCGGTATTCAGAAGCAGGAATTTGATGAGGTCGCTCATCATATCTTCCTCCTTGACCTGTTGGAAATAGCTGTGGGAAACACCGAGCTTCCAAACTTTCCTCCCAAACACTAATGGGACTCCCTTTGGCTTGTTTCATTTGAAACAACTCAATAGCATTCCCCATGACTTCCTTGGAATGCAAAGGATGAACACTATAATGTTCATATATTTCTTCACTTTTAGAGGGTTCTACTTTCTCAATTTGACCAGCACACACATCGCTATCCTCTTCTTCACTTACTTCCTCTTCTGCAACATATACATTCTTATAGTACTTATTATTTTTTTTCAAATACAATGTTGCCTTTTTGACTTTCCTAACATCCACTAAATCTTGCCATATTTTCTTACTCTTTGTCGGAACCCCATTAACTAAGATAACCAGAGGTTCCTCTTCCACTTTTTCTACTCCAATTGTATTAATGTTTTTCTTCAAATGTAGAGGCAAATAAACAACTCTTCCCTTTAATCCTCTCTGTAAATCTGATGGAGGCAATTTCCCTGTCTTTGGCTCCATTCTTACAATAGCCTGAAAGGGATGGATACTTTGAATCAAAATAGATTCATAAGTATTTAAATCCTTCAATTCAGAAGGAATCTCAACCAATTCCAGATCATTATGAACCGCTCTAGCAGGCATCTGGTTTTGATTTAATTTGTTACAACAATAAGTACACACACGTTGATTCAATCCCAAATCAAAACAATTTTCTACAATCAAGTATGTTGCGAAATCCTTCCATTCACTATTATTTTCCCTTTCACTTTTCGCATATAAATCCACTAACTTAGTCTGATTCTTATAATAAGTGCGTCGACAACACACACAAGTGAAATTAGGCCTCTCACTTGATTTCACCTGAAACGTGGCAATTTCCTTCTGAAAATTATCTGTACTGGAAACCTGTACACTATCTTCCACATTACCCTCTTCTTCTGGGTCAATTTCAACATTCTCCTCTTTACTTCCAAAGTAACAAAACTCAATTTCTTCACAAATATTCTTCACATCTATTTCAGAACCATGCAAAAGAGCAGCGCATAATTGTTTAAGCATAATTGCTGGACTCTTAGCATAATACAACATTCTAACTAATTTCCTCACTTTATTATGATGCACTGCTAGCATCCTGAAATGATGAAAAACACTCTGGCATACTCTCCTGGAAAGACAAGCCAGTGAATGACCATGCAAACCTGTCACTTATCTCACTCTGCAAGGATCTAATTCTTGCAACAACATCATTTTCTGCTTCAAACTTTTCTTATTAAATGTCCGTACAAAATCACAAAGCAAATTGATGGTATCCTGTCGCACACTGCAAATACTACTACACTTCCAGGTGTACACAGGTCCCTTAGGACGTCTTCCTAAAACCTCATTACCTAACACCTCTTCTGCCTCTGTTGTCACAAGTTTTTCTTTTTCAACTGGACAACCATCTTTCACCTCATAAGCTCGACCACTAGTGTCAACTGCATGCACCAAATCATTATCCTGGAAATAACTCTCCTCATTAAAAAATGCCTCACAACTTGAACTATGCATCCATACTCCTGAAAAAACTTCACAAAAATTACTACGATTAACTATTCTCTTCCATCTACTATTTCTTTTGAAATCATAAATTGCCTTGTTTAGCTTCCTAATTCTATTGATTATCAAAATAAATAACTTTCGCTTAATTTCAAATGCCTGATCAATAACTTTCTCAACTTTTTTTTTTCTCTTATAAAAAACCACTTTCTGTTGACCTTTCTTAATATTTTTTAACAAATTGCCAATTATCCTGTTACGGAACATTCGTCTACGAATGTCCCTAAACTGTTGTTTCCTTCTACTATCATGCACAGAGTTATCTCCTGCTCTAGCAGTAACATTTTTGATTGGCCTTTCCTTTCCGTTTAAATTGCTTCTCTTTTTCTGGACTAAAACATTTTCTGTAGTACTACTTTTTTTTACTACAAATGTTTCTTATGAATGATTTCGTTGTCTTACCCGGAGCTTTCTTGGTGACTTGACGATTTTTTATTGTAGAGGACTGCTGCAATAATTGATGAACCTGCTGTCTTTGACGTTTTGTAGCCTTTCGGATTCTATCCTTAGACGGCATTCTCTAATTTTGAAATGATCTGCAGTTGAATCTGTGGTAAAATATAATAAAAAATGTTATTAACCACTATTACTAAACAGTAAATCAATAACAGTCGTCAAAAATTTAACACACTACTTTTTTTTTTACATAGAATAATTTTTAGTGCATTGGCAAATTTAGAAATCACAAATAGTAGCAAAGAAATGGAATGCTTCTACATTTTACCTGTGCTGTTTTATATGTGAATCTGATCTAATTTTATGAGCATATTTTACTATTTCATTAAAGACACTACACATAACCTGTTTTTGAAGTTGTGTTTAATTTTAAATGAAACGGTTTACATTTTTACTTTTTATTTCCGTTAAATTTTAAAAATAAATGTTTATAGTTCCATAGGCTCAAGCAGGTCAGCTTCCCACCCTATGTCATACAATTCTGACAAATCGGCATCCTCATCATGTTCTTCATCATCCTCAGGATTTAAATCATCCAAGGGATCTACTTCCACTGACGTTTCAATTACAAGTTCAATGATAAGGTCGAGATCAACTGATTGCTCATTATCACTCATGGTTGATGTTGTCGTTATCTTTAAAGAAAGAGAACAACAATGAGATGTTGCAGAGTAAGAGACAAATCTCAGAGATTATAATAGTAAAATTGTTTAACAAGAGTAACATTTTGCAGCTATTATTTAGCCATGTCCAGCGATGCTGAGGAGGTGAGGCCTATGTCCAAGTTTTCAGTGAACAGGACTCATCTCTTCTTAACCTTGGATAAGCCTCACCGACTCTGTGTCCCCTGCTCATACTTAAATGTAAAGGGGCAGATTTATGTTAACTGGCGCATCCCCACGGATGCACCAGTTAATGTGCACCGCTGCTCTGCCAACTATGGTGTGCCGCATTTACAATGTGGAGCACCATTGAGCAAAAACAGCACAGATGCGTCACGCATCTGTGCTGCAAAAGCAGCACATTGCAGGAATCACGTTGTAAGCGCGACATGTCTACTGCAATGCACAGGAGGAAGCCTCACATTGCATGGTGCATCACTCCTTATGCCTGTTTCAAACAGGCGTAAGGATTTGATTCAGCAATGCTATAAAGCTGACTCAGTGAAATCTTCTAAATTTCACTGTGTTAGTTTTACAGGGCTTTCATGCAAATAAATGCATACCCTGCAACAAAACACCTACATGAAAACTGACGCAGGTTTCATGTGGCACAGGACTTTACAGCATGACACATCTGCCTAGATGCATCAAGTTGTAAATATGTCGCCACATAGCAAATCTTTTGCACCGCCGCTGCGTCACAAAAGTGACGCACAGTGACGCAAAAGAGGCATACACCTATCATAAATCTGTCCCTAACATTTTAAATGATTGATTCAGGATGACGATAAGGTGTGGCCTATCCAGAGGTTTGTTTAAGGTGAGGCCTACTCAGGGTTGCAGATGAAATTTACGCTTGTTGAAGAGTACAGAGGAGATAATACATGTGAAGGCCTACCAATGAAGTAAGTCATGTCCACTTCACTCTTGAACAAAGGCCAGACCTCTTCTGTGTCCGTGGACAGGCCTAAACCTCATCTGCACAATGTCATTCGTAAACTTAGGAAACACAGGTGATGTAATTGAAAAATGTGGAGTTTCTTTTCCTCATTTCACAATCACATCACCTGTGTTTTCTTTGCTTAGGTATCTCATAGTGCAGATGGAGTCTAGCATATCAAAGACTACGCAGAAGGTGAGAACTGTATGGAACATGGCTATGTAAGTCAAATAATCAAAATCTAAATTTGCCAAGCACACATGGGGGTGTATTTACAAGGACCTTCCACCACGGGGAAATGTCTTTAATTAAAATGGGAAAAATAACATCAAAGGGACTCAAATGCCTTTTAAATATACCCCAAGCAACCTATGAAACTCTAGCACTACATATCAAGAAACCTAATTGATTTCAAAAATCGTTTTTAAACACATCATCTAAATCAATTATATACCTACATTCAAGGGGAAATGACTTAAAATGGCCTAAGACACATGAAAGCGTTTTTTTAAGGCCCTGGCACCATTTTTGGGTCGCTTTTAACATGGCTATGTTAGTCAAAGAATTAAAATCTAAATTTGCCAAGCACAGATGGGGGCATATTTACAAGGAACTTGCACCACGGGGAAAGGTCTTAAATTAAAATGGGAAAAATAACATCAGAGAGACTCAAATGCCTTATAAATATGCCCCAAGCAACCTATGAAACTCTAGCACTACATATCCAGAAACTTAATTGATGTCAAAAAACGTTTTAAAACACATCATCTAAATCAATTATATACCTACATTCATCGGGAAGTGACTTAAAATGCCCTAAGACACATGAAAGCGTTAAGCCCTTGCTCCATTTTTGGATCACTTTTAACATGGCTATGTAAGTCAAATAATCAAGATCTAAATTTGCCAAGCACAGATGGGGACGTATTTACAAGGACCTTGCACCACAGGGAAAGGTCTTAAATTAAAATGGGAAAAATAACATCAGAGAGACTCAAAGGCCTTATAAATATGCCCCAAGCAACCTATGAAGCTCTAGCAGTACATATCAAGAAACCTAATTGTTTTCAAAAATCGTTTTTAAACACATCATCTAAATCAATTATATACCTACATTCAAGGGGAAATTACTTAAAATGGCCTAAGACACATGAAAGCGTTTTTTTAAGGCCCTTGCAACATTTTTGATTCACTTTTAACATGGCTATGTTAGTCAAAGAATTAAAATCTAAATTTGCCAAGCACAGATGGGGGCATATTTACAAGGACCTTGCACCACGGGGAAAGGTCTTAAATTAAAATGGGAAAAATTACATCAAAGGAACACAAAAGCCTTGAAAATATGCCCCAAGCAACCTATGAAACTCTAGCAGTACATATCAAGAAACCTAATTGATTTCAAAAAACGTTTTTAAACACATCTTGTAAACAAATTATAATCATACTTTCATGGGGAAGTGAGTTAAAATACCCTAAGACATATGAAAGCATTTTTGTAAGACCCTTGCACTATTTCTGCGTCACTTTTAACATGGCTATGTAACACAAAGAAACAAAATCTATTTGTAAAACACTTGACACAAAGCAACATTTTAAATACACAACTTTCTTCATAATTTTCTCCCTAAACCATACTATTCTCTATCTAAATTAAATGAATCTTTTCTCACCTTAGCAAATACTTTATGAGTTTCAAAACAGTCTCAGAAACACACCAATTTGTCTTTAGCAGAGCAAAAGGTATGCACTCCAGAGGCTGCAGCCATAAAAAGCACAGAAATGCTGTAATTCATCACACATATCTCTCATGTCACCCAATCAAAACTCTTCCCTCACTTTTTTCAAATCAACACCCTTCCCCCCTCTGCCCTTTCTGCCTTTTTTGCATAGCAACCACCTCCTGAAAGACCTCTGATGTTTGCAAGTTCACACAACAATGTTTCAATTGAACTCTGAACTCTCAGTACACCTGCATATCCAGTGCAATCTTTCATAAATGATTTTTTCTTGACCATTCAAATTACATCTTTCAAAGAACTCATCCATGCACCCTAACTTTCTGTTTTCAGCAATAAAAATCCACCAATCACTGCTACTACTTCATTAACACAGAAACTCCACAGTTTTTTTCATTTTAAACTCTTATTTTTTCAACTGCCATTTCATTGCCACACTTCATCTGACTGCAGCAGAACCTCCTCTCACCATGTTTTCTGTCTGGATTGTTGGACATAGTTACATCTACTGGGCTCAAAGGTATGCTGATAGAAATTTACCTAACCTCAATTTACAAAATGTGGAAATCAAGTGGATTGCCCACAGAGGATTAAAATGTCACCAATTGATACCATTGGTGAAAACCTTTTTGCATTTGCCAAAACCTGACCTGTTAATTGTGCACTGTGGAGGTAATGATTTGGGCACTTTGACTGGGGTAGGTCTGGAAATGCTTTTAAAGGACACCTTTGAGCAATTGATGGCACTTTTTCCTCAAACTGCCTTGGTATATTCAAATATATGCCAAAGACAGAAATGGAGGTGGTCGAACCAATTTTGTCCACAAATTGAGAAATCGAGGAAGCATGTAAATAAGTCTGTTTCAGCTTACATGAGAGACCATGGAATGGGCTCCATGTACAACAATAACTTGCGTTACTACATGCAAGATATCTACAGAGCAGATGGAGTTCACTTCTCAGATGAGGGGAACAGAATTTTCATCCTCAATTTAAGACTGTGCATTGGTACCTACTTGTAGGTACCTACATCAGCCACAGGACCCAAAAGCTCTTTTTAGAGCTACCCTACATCTGATCACTCACAATTATTATTTTACTCTAAGTTTTTTCACTAATTTTCACCAAAGTACGCTCCCCGGAGCGCTACCCGGTACGCGCACCGGACGCTAACCGCGCGAAAATTTGAAAAAAAATGGGTTTTTTTTGCACATATGGGCCTCCTCAGCCACCCTCAGAAAACCTAGGGGGTCAGGATACGTCTACCGTGCCCCCTTCTACCCATTCTGAACATTATTTGCCCTCCATCTTGTATCTTAATTCGACCGAAACACAAAATGGTGGACTCCCGTAACGCTGCCGGTTCGCGTAATTTACAGAAAAAACCCTGGAGAAAATGTCACCAAATATAGATTAACTCATACTACATACCAATCCCTACCATTTTCACAAATTTGGTTGGAATACCATTTAGCCATTTAGCCTGTAGACCTCTCTAAATACCCTGAGGTAAATTACTTCACAAAACACATCTGAAGTGTTGGAATTGACAACCAATTAAAATGTTACTTTCATTTTCTACTTTTTTTACCTGACATTTGATTGGTTATATACCTGAATATATATAAAAAAAAGAGAGAAAAACACAGCCATTTTGACTGCTACTTCCTGAACTACATTGCAAGATCATTTTCACTCACAACTTAAACTTGTTTTTAAAAGGTAAGATATTATTTTATAAATTTGAAAATATTTTCAGATAGTTATATACTATCCCTCTGTAAGAGTTAGACATTGAGAAAGGCTTGTTTATTATAATTATGGATTGATTTAGGTTTCTGTGGTATAATTATGAATTTACATAGGCTTTTTCACAGGCACTTTTTAATAGTACTACTTCATGCCTCAAAAGTACCTGTCTGAACTTAAACCCAACATTGCCCTATCTCTACTGATATATTTATTTTTTATTCAAATTTCAGCACAAAAATGCAAGGAGAACAGAACGTTTCCTTTGAAATTGTCCTAGACATGAACAATGAGGAAATAATTGAACCCATTGACTTGGAATTCATGGATGAATCACGAGACCATGAACTTCTACAATGTGTAGAATCTGTGGATTATTTACTTCATTATGATGACGGTCAAATGTGGGAAGTTATGTTCACTCAACAAGAGGACATATCGGACAGTCAAATGTTAGACGTTCTATTAAATTTTGAAAAACAATCCGAAAAATAAAATTATATTTAATATTAAAAAATTGTTTGAGTCTTTAATCATTTTTATATGTAATTCATAAACTAGTACCAAATTGATTATAATGTAAATTCATACTTATAGTATACTGTGCACAATTCCAAAAATACATTTATATTTAATAATCATTAATACTGCTACTTAAATAAAAAAATAAAAAAAACAACAAAAAGAACAATCAATAAACATACAATATTTCAAAATATCATAGTCTATCATTCCTTTTTCCTTATAGTACGCTCCCCGGACCGCTTCCCGGTGCGCGTACCGGGCGCTCCCCACGCAAAAAATACAATTTTTTTTTTTTTTTTTGCCCCGCGGGGCCCTTTTAAAGCCTCCACATCAAACCTAGGGGGTCAGGGAGGATCTACTATGCCCCCTTATGGTCATTTCCCCCTTTGTTTTGGCCTCCTCTTGTCTCTCGATCCTACCGAGAGACAAGATGGCGGCCGCTCCGGACTGTTTTGAATGTTGACAGACACCGGAGAGCCAATCAGCTTCGCTTCGCGAAGTTCCGTTACGCGTCAGGTACGCGAACCGGGGCGCTGCCCGGAGCGCGCTTACAGATATATATATTTTTTTTAACGTTAATTTCTCAAAATCCACTGAAGCACATATATTGAGACCTAGCAAAGGCACATCGGGCTACCAGTCCCTACAATTTTGCCAAGTTTCGTGCAAATCCATTCAGCCGTTCGAGCTAAAAGTGAGGCCAACCGCCCTATGGAAATTAACATGGGAAAAACGCGTTTTGGGACCCCCCTTTTTTCTCGGCCCCCTCTTGACGAACCCCCCCCAAATTTTCAGTGGCTGCTCAGAAACAAAATGTTCCATTTTCCTGAAAATTTCAGCCAATTCCGTCCACAAACGCCAAAGTTATTAGACATAGAATTTTCAAAAATCCCATAGAGAAAAAATCCTAACTATATATACCTACTGGCGACTGCCAGTAGGTAATATATATATATATATATATATATATATATATATATATATATATATATATATATATATATATATATATATATATATATATATATATATATATATATATATATATTCAAACTATTCACTCGGAATTGAGGCCGCTCACCACTTGCAGGTCGGTTTTCAAAACCTTTATTAAAGAAACATGCAGCTTGCAAGTCCTGTGTTGTTGTCCTTTGGCCTACAAAAGGACTACATCTCCCAGCGAACACTGCAATTGACATTGAAGCACAGCTGGGGCCAATTACAATTAGAATAAAGCACGGGGAGATGTAACCGCAATGATTTGGACTCATGTGATGCGGCCTCTGATGAGAAGCGACAAGGCTTCGAAACGCGTAAGGCCAAAGGACAACAACACAGGACTTGCAAGCTGCATGTTTCTTTAATAAAGGTTTTGAAAACCGACCTGCGAGTGGTGAGCGGCCTCAATTCCGAGTGAATAGTTTGAATATATATATATATATACATTTATACAGACACATTTTTTAGTATCACATACAAGAAAATATAGGCCTCTGTAACTTAGCAACTTACAACATCTTTCTGTATAATTGGAACGCAGGCCACCCATATCATTCATATTTTAGTTCAATACTTGCATTGTTCTCATGGTGGGCAGAGAGTCAATATGTTCAAATGCATACTTTAAGGACTAGCACTTGAAACAGGGACAATACTTATCAATGCACTGAAATAACCTGATGTACAGAAATGAAACAACTCTGCATGTCTTTAATATTTCTGCTGTAGACTGTTCTCCTGAAAGTGATGCTGTGCAGGGCCCTCTGGCTACCTCCCTTCAATTGCGTAACCTAACATTTAAGCAAATGTTTGCCTCCTTACCCTAACTTCTTTCTTATTCCAGCACTTAGTCGTTGGTGTAAACAGCACCCTTCTGCTGTTCATGGGCCCAGATTTGAGGAGGGTCCTATGTTCCCCCTGCTTTTTAATTAAGTAGCTTTTTTGCGCAATGTAAGGTAATCTTTTGTTCTTTAAAACAAAAAATGTCTCCGGTTGTAACTGGCTCTGGGAGATGTGGTGGGGGACATGTAGATGCCATAACTCTGGCCCTTACAATGTCAACTGACAAGACACATACCATGAAGCAAAACACAAAACAGACACGTACGACAAACATTTTTTCTCTGTCGTTCTTGCATCTAAAAATGTTGCACCAAAACTTATTAAAGTGCATATACACAAAATAACACTTCCCTTCATCAATCTTTAAATGAACTTTAAACAACTATAAATTGTAACAGTTATTTAATCCTATTTTGTTAATATAGGTTTAAGTATTTGCATTCCCTTCCATTCTCCGCTGCGAAGAATACATTTCTTTTTAACCAGTTCTGTTCATACCCACAGAAAACTCTTATAGTGTGTGGTTTAGTCTTGGGGCAATGCCCAGAATCTGTGGCCAGTCCACGATTGTTATTTCAAAGCCAGTCCAAAAGAGTTTTCTTTAACCCTTAATGTATCATATCATCAAAGGCCGTGCTGGCCATTTCTCAGTAACTGTTGTTTTTTTCGCTCTTTGTACTCTACGAAATTATCAGGCGTTCCCTTCCACCTATTTGTCTCCCTTCCTGTCTCATTAGTTCTGTGTACCCTCTTCTTTGTTCTACACGTAATTTCAGAAAGTCGTTGATAAAGTACATAAGATCTGCTCTGGACCATGGGACATGTTCAAATGCCACTTTATTTTCCTTCTCTCCAGGTGTAGGGGGCACATTTCACAGGGTCATTATCAATTAGGGGTGGGCAGAAGTCGCATAAGGGACTTTCGCGGAGAGGCACGGAGAATGAACCAATCTCCGTGCCTCTTTGCAGATTTCCGTTACGTGACACCCACCCACCGCACGCCCGCCTGCCTCCCGCCCACCTCCCACCCGCAATATTAAACATTAACCCCTTCAACGCTCATGACGAGCTCAGCTCAGCTCGTCATGAGTTACGCCTGTTGTACGTTCATGACGAGCTGAGCTCGTCATGAACCGCGGCTTTTCGAAAAAGTCAGCGCACAGCGGGAAAACCCGCAGCGCGCATGGGGTTAAAGCCTAAAATAAGATTTATTAACACTTACCTTATCGCTGGGTCATCTTCCTGGTCTATCGCGCCTTCTTCTTGAAACTGCGCATGCGCGGGAGCCTGCGCATGCGCATTCCTTAACATTCCTCGTATTTAAACCCGGAGGGGATGCTAATAACCAAGGTCCTAAAGGGGGTCATCAGCCCACTCATGACTGAGTTCCCTCAGAACTTTGGCTAGCCGATAGGGGTGCTCTAACTTCGATTGCACCCTGATCTTCCCTTTTTTGTCCCCTCGGGAAAAAACAGATACAGGTCCCCTCTGGACCAGAAAAGAAAACTTGGCAAAGAATACCCACGCATAGGGCAGTAAAAATAATACACAAAGCCACTGTGGAGACATAGGCAGCAGGTGAAGTGAACGGAGAAAAAATATATAATCGTGTAAAAATCTTACCAAGGAGTTGACCAGCCAGTGCTGAGTGGAGCATCTGTCCCCCTAAGCCTGCTAGGATAGTTACTGCAGGCAGGAGGAGCAGCATTTTTCCCCACTGTGAATCGTCTTCATAGTGTCACTACAGGCTGAAACAGGGTGTGGGGGCAGAAATCCGCCCTCTCATATGGGGGGCCTGGAAGCGTAGGTCAGCAGCAGATGACCAAGGCCCAAGGCCCAAGGGACCACAATATCAATGGGGTCTGTGACCCAACAGTTGCCCAGGGGCAACGACAGCAGACGGAAAAAGAAAAGGAATAAACAGAGGACAGCACAAGCAGAGGATACACGAGAGGAAACCCAAAACCGAGACCAAAACAAATACTCCTCCCCCTTGTAACTGGCCCACCGCCAGGGACAACCGCAGGGAAATACGCAGGGAGACAACAACTGTGTCTGCCAGAAGCTAGAGGCAACATGCTGGTGCAGCACTGGCCCAGTGCCAGAAGTGAACACCAGAGAGAGACACAGCCACTAACAGTGCCTTCAGTGACACAGTGGCAAAACACCTAAAAATACACCGTAGGGAAGCGCAGCAGGAAGGCCTGCTGTGCTTCCCTACGGCAAAACCTCATAACTGAGGCCCAGCGTGTCATGCTTAGCAAAAAACTTTAGTTTTTCAATGTTTTGATTTCTTCTCCTCTTATTTAGAATGCTTTTGAGCATAGATGGGTCATCAAACGTAGCTATTTATTTCTATAAGTCACCTCAAAGAGACAAGTATAAATCAAACCAAATCTAGCAATTTTATAGCTCTTAAAGCTGATCTCAAGTCTAAAAACAGTTTTTTCTGTCCTCCGTCACCTTGGCCACATCTTAGGAGAAGAAAAGCTTGTCACCACAACAAGAGAAATTTTTTTTACTTTTCCGCATTCATCACTTTTTTAGTATGTCAACATATTCCAGAAATATGATTATCACTCCTCTAGGATTTGTAGGTACTTTCTGCCCCAAACTGTTTACTCTTTGGTTTGATGTGGCATTTTGAAATGCCATAAAACATACTGAGATGCAAACTACTGTTTATTGGAATTGTGATTTCAGAACATAAACAAACAATTAAATGTAGACACACACAAGTTGCAGCACAATATGCACAATTTTTAAACACAATTTGAAAACTGTGGGCATATTTACAAGCATAGATTTAAATTCCTGTGGCAATAGGGGCTTCACCTTATTTACAAGGCAACACTAAGCCACTGACAGGTACATGCATCAAGCGTTTTAGGAATTCGCAAAAATCGCCGTTTGCGATTCCTAAATCGCTTTTTGGGATGCATCATCTATATTAATAGAAAGCGCTATTTATTGCGACGTCTTAAAATGCGATTGCATTTAAGGAATCGCATTTTTGCGATTCCTTAAATGCAATGCATGAATGTTTAAAGAATTGCGATTTTTGAATTAGAGGGTGCAAATTAACACGAGGTTGGACCTCGTGTTAATTTGCGAAAAATTACAAAAATGCATTTTTGAAACTTTCATGTTACACACACACATGTCCTTGGGACATGTGTGTGTAAAAATTGTACTTACAAATACATTTCAGGGGTGCAGGGGGGGTCCAGGGAACCCCCCCCATACACCCTTGAAATGCATTAACAAATTGCGATTCGCAAAAAGAAAATCGCAATTTGTAAATGCCTTCCCATTGATTCCTATGGGCCTTTTGGCCCATAGGAATCAATGGAAAGGTTTTCCTTAATTGCGATTCGCAAATTGTGAATCGCAATTAAGGAAAAATACCGAATCGCAAATAATTATGCGATTTTTTAATGCATAGGCATTTGCGATTCCTTAATTGCAATTCCTTAAAAATCGCAATTAAGGAATCGCAAATGCCGAGAATGATGCATGTGGCTGTGAATGTGGCTTTAGGATGCCTTGTAAATAAGGCCCCCTTTCATGCTATACTTAGCGTGAAAGGGGTGGGCAATGGGTGTTGTGGTGGGGGTTCCACCGCAGTTCCTATTGATTTTGATTCTGCTTCATATTTACAAGGGTGGCGTAAATATGGGGCAGCGCCAAAATTAGGACCAGGGAAAATGCTTTATTTCTCCTTGTTTTTTTGTTGTTTCTATGTGTTCTGCGTTGTGTAGCTCACATAAAAACAGCAACACTCCATGCATGATTGATTATGTGCAGGAAGGTGCACTAATATGGGCTTAGGAGCCTCCCACTAAGGCACACAGCAAAGGTAGGTCACAGCAAAAGATGCACCATTTTGGGCAACATATGAAAGGAAATAATCACAAAAAGAGAAATGAGAATTCATCAGACATTATGAGAGTAACGCCATTACACTTTAACAAGTGCTTAGTTAGAGAGTTATCAGAGCATACTGCCAGTGTGAGAAAACAACAGTAATGATATAGAAGGAACAGCAAGTGCAGAAAAGGAAACCAAAATCATCTGTGCAATATGCGTACTAGGCAAGACTAGGAGCCCCTGAAGAAGGCACTAAGGCTGGTTGCAGGTCTGAGTAGGTCATGTAACCCACTCAGGTATATACAAGAAAAGAGAAAACAAACCTGCTCTGTAATGTGGTACAAAAGGGGGTGGTGATGGACGGAGCATCTAAACCAATCGAACACTCACACCCAGTCAAAAGATCTGGGTTTAATCCATCACCGTTCTTTAGCCCACTCTCCCACCCCAGTTCAGACATGGCTATATGCAAATCAGTCTGACCCTGTGCCTCATGGGAACAGTCCAGCCCGAACTGCCAAGCCATGTCTTCCCTGGACCGGAAACAAGCTTCCGAGGACCGGTTTCTGGCATTCCAGCCGTCTTCAGCCCGGCTTGCTTGAATTCTGTGGCAAAGTGAGCAAGGGACTCACGTCTGAGCATACCCTGCCACACTTATGGCGGCCAAATCGGTACAAAAGGGGGTGGTGATGGACAGAGCATCTGAATCAATCAAACACTCACACCCAGTCAACAGATCTGGGTTTAATCCATCACCGTTCTTTAGCCCACTCTGCCACCCCAGTTCAGACATGGCTATATGCAAATCAGTCTGACCCAATGCCTCATGGGAACAGTCCAGCCCGAACTGCCAAGCCATGCCTTCCCTCTACCGGAAACAAGCTTCCGAGGACCGGTTTCTGGCATTCCAGCCGTCTTCAGCCTGGCTTGCTTGAATCCAGTGGCAAAGTGAGCAAGGGACTCACGTCTGAGCATACCCTGCCAACTTAGGGCAAACAAAAGTGGTACAAAAGGGGGTGGTGATGGACGGAGCATCTGAATCAATCAAACACTCACACCCAGTCAACAGATCTGGGTTTAATCCATCACCGTTCTTTAGCCCACTCTGCCACCCCAGTTCAGACATGGCCATATGCAAATCAGTCTGACCCTGTGCCTCATGGGAACAGTCCAGCCCGAACTGCCAAGCCATGCCTTCCCTGGACCGGAAACAAGCTTCCGAGGACCGGTTTCTGGCATTGCAGCCGTCTTCAGCACGGCTTGCTTGAATCCAGTGGCAAAGTGAGCAAGGGACTCACGTCTGAGCATACCCTGACACACTTATGGCGGCCAAAAGCGGTACAAAAGGGGGCAGTGATGGACGGAGCATCTGAACCAATCAAACACTCACACCCAGTCAAAAGATCTGGGTTTAATCCATCACCGTTCTTTAGCCCACTCTGCCACCCCAGTTCAGACATGGCTATATGCAAATCAGTCTGACCCTGTGCCTCGTGGGAACAGTCCAGCCCGAACTGCCAAGCCATGTCTTCCCTGGACCGGAAACAAGCTTCCGAGGACCGGTTTCTGGCATTCCAGCCGTCTTCAGCCCGGCTTGCTTGAATCCAGTGGCAAAGTGAGCAAGGGACTCAACGTCTGAGCATACCCTGCCACACTTATGGCGGCCAAAAGCGGTACAAAAGGGGGTGGTGAAGGACGGAGCATCTGAATCAATCAAACACTCACACCCAGTCAACAGATCTGGGTTAAATCCATCTCCGTTCTTTAGCTCACTCAGCCACCCCAGTTCAGACATTGCTATATGCAAATCAGTCTGACCCTGTGCCTCATGGGAACATCCAGCCCGAACAGTAATGTGGAGCATAAAAGGTGCATCTCCAGCAGAGGCTTAGACATCAGAAGGGGCCCTAGAGAGCCTAAGAAATATCAAAATTAAGAGAGAGAGACACTGGTAAAGTGAGGAAGAGCCCCAGAGTGAAAGAGGGGGAGGAGAGGGAAAAAAGCTTCAGAAAGGAAGGGCAAAGAGAACATGGCCTGAGTAACTGTGGGAAACACCAAACCTGCTGACGGATGGACTGATACGAAAGCAGAAAGAAGATCCAGCAAGACACAGCTTTCAAAGCTAGAGATGGGTCTGAGAATCTAAGCAGCATTCACACGACAGGCTCTGTGGCTCTAAACAGTGACTGTTGAGTTGAGAGAGTGAGGCAATGTGGTGATGAATATTAACTAATAAGAGAAGACTACGTCAAGATGACGTCAGATCCCAGAAGAGGGTCCCTGGGGGCCCAGTACTCTCCTGCAAGCCTGTCCTCACCCAGCCAGAATCTGCTCTCCTGGTCAACACTCCTAACAGACTGCAGACACCTCGCCACCTCTAGTTACAGAATGAAATAAGATATCCTCCTAGACAAGGCACAGAGGCCAGCTGATTCTAGGCCTTCCACAGTGCCCTGAAGCCACAACTCCAGATGTAGCTCCCATCTCTATGGGCACCTGGCATCATTTGCTTCAAAATAATTCACCAAAATAGCTGCAGCTCATAAAAAAGAAGACAAGACATACAAAATCACTGCTCTGACAGACAATCCAGACACCCTAAGAACACCTGCAGCATGCTTCTGCCACCAGTACATTCCAGGAGTTCAAAGTTCAAACACAGAGGCAGCCTTCACCATCCTGAATGTAGCTGCTCGAGTCGCAGGGCTCATGAAGGAAGAAGCAGGGACAGAGCTCTGAGGTCCCAGCTCATCAGCTGTGCTTTCCACTCCCTGCCTTATCTTAACCCCTTAGCAGGAAGCAGGAAAGATTAAGGGTGGTATATGTGCATTATTGCCTCCCAGGGCTCTGATGTCATCATCACATGGTGTATAAATGTTGCAAGAACCACAAGATGTCAATGCAGGACTATAATACATGTTACATGTTATGTATTTTTATACTGCATGCTTATTTTGGGGAAGCTCTGTTCTTCATAAAGCAGCTAACAAAGATCACTGATTGGAATTAGAATGTCTGGGCTTTGTTTATCTTCTTGTTACGTATTTTTATGCTGCATGCTTATTTTGGGGAAGCTCTGTTCTTCATAATGCAGCTAACAAAGGTCCCTGCTTGGAATTAGAATGTATGGGCTTTGTTTATCTTCTTGTTATATATTTTTATGCTGCATGCTTATTTTGGGGAAGCTCTGTTCTTCATAATGCAGCTAACAAAGATCACTGATTGGAATTAGAATGTCTGGGCTTTGTTTATCTTCTTGTTACGTATTTTTATGCTGCATGCTTATTTTGGGGAAGCTCTGTTCTTCATAATGCAGCTAACAAAGGTCCCTGCTTGGAATTAGAATGTATGGGCTTTGTTTATCTTCTTGTTATATATTTTTATGCTGCATGCTTATTTTGGGGAAGCTCTGTTCTTCATAATGCAGCTAACAAAGATCACTGATTGGAATTAGAATGTGTGGGCTTTGTTTATCTTCTTGTTATATATTTTTATGCTGCATGCTTATTTTGGGGAAGCTCTGTTCTTCATAATGCAGCTAACGAAGATCACTGATTGGAATTAGAATGTCTGGGCTTTGTTTATCTTCTTGTTATATATTTTTATGCTGCATGCTTATTTTGGGGAAGCTCTGTTCTTCATAATGCAGCTAACACAGATCACTGAATGGAATTAGAATGCCTGGGCTTTGTTTGTCTTCTTGTTATATATTTTTATACTGAATGCTTATTTTGGGGAAGCTCTGTTCTTCATAATGCAGCTAACAAAGGTCACTGATTGAAATTAGAATGTCTGGGCTTTGTTTATCTTCTTGTTATATATCTTTATGCTGCATGCTTATTTTGGGAAAGCTCTGTTCTTCAGAATGCAGCTAACAAAGGTCCCTGATTGGAATTAGAATGTCTTGGCTTTGTTTATCTTCTTGTTATATATTTTTATGCTGCATGCTTATTTTGGGGAAGCTCTGTTCTTCATAATGCAGCTAACAAAGGTCACTGATTGGAATTAGATTGTCTGGGCTTTGTTTATCTTCTTGTTATATATGTGTATGCTGCATGCTTATTTTGGGGGAAGCTCAGCTCTTCATAATGCAGCTAACAAAGGTCCCTGATTGGAATTAGAATGTCTGGGCTTTGTTTATCTTCGTGTTATATATTTTTATACTGCATGCTTATTTTGGGGAAGCTCTGTTCTTCATAATGTAGCTAACAAGGGTCACTGATTGGAATTAGAATGTCTGGGCTTTGTTTATCTTCTTGTTACATATTTTTATGCTGCATGCTTATTTTGTGGGAAGCTCTGTTCTTCATAATGCAGCTAACAAAGATCACTGAATGGAATTATAATGCCTGGGCTTTGTTTATCTTCTTGTTATATATTTTTATGCTGAATGCTTATTTTGGAAGAGGTCTGTTTTTCATAATGCAGCTATCAAAGGTCACTGATTGGAATTAGAATGTCTGGGCTTCGTTTAACTTTCATCAATACTCTTTTGATAAAACTATGGTCAACGGTGAGGGCCAGTGTTTTTATGTGATTCGGTGGCTTCGGCATTTATTACATAATTATGAACTTGCCATATCTGCTGCGTAAGTTGCATCATTTGCAGATTTCACAAACAAATGTTGTTTGTATTTTAAATGACGAAAACCACACTGCCAGAGAATGCACTGCGTCATTTGAATGTTTGTGCTTTCAGGGAGAACAAGCCAGAGACAGCCGCGGCTCCTCTTGTCCCTTGTTAGCTCTGCCACATGGGGGAGTAACAAAGGTGCCTGACAGCCAATGATTTCCTGGCAAGGTACGGGCACTGAAGGGTGATTGGCAGGTCGTAGGGTTAGCGCCAACTCATGTAGCGGTAATGCTAGGGCCCTTCATGGCTGGTATATGCGTATCAGGGCAGACGCTTACACCCTTTTAATATAATTAAAAAAAAAAATTTTAATAACCTTTTACAAAGAGCTTTATAACGCACATTTGCCATCTCTAGGTGCTACAAATACGGGTGTTTGGATTAATTGGCACTAAGTGGGGTATGTTATCTGTTTTCCTGTCCTGGGGTCCCCTTCCTAGCCCCCCCTTCGAAATGTGTGACCCATGTCAGCCTGTACAGTGGCCGCCTGTCCTTTGCATCCGAGGGCCTCTGCCTGCCTCAGGTGTATTCAAACCCTGAGAGAAGCCGCCGGAGCTTTGCATTGTGTCTATAGATCGAGCTTTACAAGAGCCCAGGTGGATGACGTCAGCAGCGCTGTTCATGCAAATAAGGATATTTGTCCCTGTACTTCCTCCTTCTGGTGGAAAAGTGGCTGAGGGATGAGCCCTGGGGTACGCCGCAGATGAGGTTGGTAGCTTTGGAATGGTGGGGTGGGAGGCGGACCCTCTGGGTTCTGTCGGAGAGGAAGGAGGTGGTCCAGTCTGAGGCTTTTTCCCGGATTGCGGCTTTTTGGAGGCGTGTTCTTAGTGTTCGGTGGCATACCGTGTCGAAGGCGGCTGACAGGGCCAGGAGGATGAGGGCTGAGGTTTTGCAGTTGTCTAGTTGGCGTCAGATGTCGTCTGAGGGCTGTCTCGGTGCTGTGGTTCCGTCTGAATCCGGATTGCAACGGGTCTAGGATGTTGTTGTCCTCGAGGTGGCGGGTCAGCTGTATATTGGTGATTTTCTCAATGACCTTCGCCGGGAAGGGGAGCAGGGAGATGGGGCGGAAGTTCTTGAGGTCGTTGAGGTCCGCCTTGGGCTTCTTGAGGAGGGCGTTGATTTTCGGCGTGCTTCTAGCTTTCCGGGAATGTTGCTGAGTAGAAGGAGATATTGATGACCTTTCGTAGTTGGGGTGCGATGGTGGCGTCTGCTTTGTTGAACACGTGGTGTGGGCAGTGGTCTGCTGGTAATCCCTAGTGGATGGAGTTCATGATCTTTCGTGTCTCGTCGTCGTTGACATGGGCCCAGGATGTCAGCTGGTTGGTGCTGGTGGTGTTCGGGGTGGGATCAGTCGTGGCTGGGGCTGGCGGTGCGTTGAAGCTGTTGTGGATGTCTATGATCTTGCGGTGGAAGAAAGTGGCCAGAGAGTCGCACAGTTCTTGCGAGGGCGGGATGTCGTTGGTGTTGGCACTGGGGTTGGAGAGTTCCTTGACGATGCTGAAGAGCTCTTTGCAATCGTGCGCGTTGTTGTCCAGTCCGGCTTTGAAGGAGGATCTCTTGTTTGTTCTGATAAGTTCGTGGTGTCTGCGAATGGCGTCCTTGTGGGCAGCGTGGTTGTCTGACGTGCGGTCTTGGAGCCATTTTTTTCTCTAGCATCCGGCATGTGTGTTTGGAGGTCTAGAGTTCTTCGGTGAACCAGGCGGCTTTCTTGCTGGAGTGGTTGATGGAGGGCTTCCTTAGTGGGGCGAGAGTGTTGGCGCAGTCTTCGATCCACTTTCTGAGGTTTCGGGCGGCGGTGTTGGGGTCAGTGGAGTAGGTTTGAGGGTCCAGTACGAGGGCGGAGGTCAGTTGGTTCTCTGTGATTTTGCCCCAGCAGCGTCGACGTAACTGTTGAGTGTGGTGGTGTGTGGTTGCCTTCTTGAATGTGAAGTGGATGCAGTGGTGGTCGGTCCAGTGGAGTTCGGTGGTGTGTTTGAAGGTGGCGTGGGTGCTTGTGGAGAAGATGGGGTCGAGCGTGTGGCCGATGGCGTGGGTGGGTTCGGTGACGAGTTGTCGGAGGCCGAGGTTGACGAGGTTGACGATCAGGGTGGCGGAGTTGGTGTCGTTGTTATTTTCGAGGTGGTAGTTCAGGTCCCCGAGGAGGATGTAGTCTGAAGAGGTGAGTGCGTGGGTGCTGGCGAGGTCAGCGATGGAGTCGCTGAACAGGGCCCGGGGTCCAGGAGGTCTGTAGATGAGTGTTCCTCTGAGAGTGGTGTTGGGGTCGGTGTGGATCTGGAAGTGGAGGCGTTCGGCGGAGTTTGGAGAGTCATCTGCGAGGGTGTGGACCTGGAGTGTGGCCTTGTGGATGATGGCTATTCCTCCTCCGATTCCGTTTGCGTGATCCCTGCGGGTGATCTTGTAGCCGTCCGGGATGGCTATGGCGATGTCCTATGCAGAGGATTCGTTCCACCAGGTCTCGGTCAGGAATGCTACGTCTGGGGCCGTTGTGTCGAGTAGGTCCCAAAGCTCGATGGCGTGTTTGCGTGCGGCGCGGGTGTTAAGGAGTATGCAGCGAAGGTGGTTGGGTCCGGTCCTTGGAGGCTTGCTGGTTCTGTCACAGGAGAAGTTGCAGGTGTGGCAGGAGATGGGGCCTTAGGTGCGTTTCGGGGTGGCCTGGAAGCAGCGGCTGTCCTGGACGTTGTTGAGAGCGCGGAGGGTGTTGGTGCTGTATCGTAGTCTGGCGTTGCGGGGGGCGTGGGGTCCAGGGGGTCTGGTGCTGGGCGCAGTCCAGGCACGGACAGGCGCAGACGGGCTTGCCATGTGCACGGCGTCCTCCATAAGAGGCCAAGTGGGAGGGAGGAGCAGCTGGGAGGTGGGAGCGGGCGGCCAATGGGCGTCGGGGGACGGGGACGGGACGGGACACAGAAGGCAGAGGGGGCGGGGCTGCAGGGTAGCAGCGGCGTGAAGCGGGGAGCGGGGGCTACAGAGGGCAAGGGGCGCTAAGGGCGTCTACAGAAACAGCAGTCTATAAAACAATACAAATAAAATAAAATACAATGCAATGACAGACGAGAAAAAGGCACAAAGCAGTCACCAGGTCACGGGGGTAAACAGGACCACCTGAGTACACCAGCGGCGATCTCTCGGCAGCGGCAGCAGGGTGCAGGAGTCACCGGCGCACAGGTGGAGCCGTGCGGCGTGGGGGGCGACCTGACCTGCAAGCAGGGTCAAGGGTCACCTTGTATATTTTTTATGTTCATGAGGCTGATTATGTCACTTTTTTATTGCGTTAGCCCTTTTGAATTTTGGAACTTAGTGATTTTGTCAGGTCCAAAACAGACATAAAAGTTTCTGGATATTCATGATCCTGTTAAACAACCATTATCCTTGACTCAGTGTGTTTAACAGTTTACCTCTCTCCATTTAAATATGGCGGGGGATTTTTGTCGGGGAATTTAGTCCCTTTCCTCTTTTTATGCCGATGATGTCAGCGCGTATTAGTCCATTTTCTATGACACCGACTACACGCTTCGTAACCGGCTGCAAGCAATCTTGGGGATCATATAAAGAGGCGCGCTGAAAGGGCTAGTTACCGATCTGCTTCTTAGGTTTCGGCCTAGCGTACACTGCACAGCAGTGTCGCGCAGCCGAGATTCAATGTTTTCCTAGAGTGGGGCTTGAACCCGCCCCTCTTCTTCATTGGCTGGTTTCCTAAACGGAGGCCAGCCATTGGAGGAGAGGGGCATCACTCCGTTCAAGCCCCGTCTTTTTGGGATTCGGGGGTGTGTTTTTAACTTTCGTTCTCTTTTCTTTCTCTCCTCTTCCCATTGGCTGGAATTTTACCTTCCAGCCAATGGGAAGAGGAGAGAACGAAAACCACGCCCCCGAATACCAAAATGACGATGCATTCTCCGAGGCATTTCTGCTTCGCCTCGGAGAAAGATGGTGGTGCAATGGCATTGTCTGGCCGCGCAACAGACAGACACTCCCCCCGAGCAGGTACGTTTTTTGGCGTCTGTTCCCTCATGCCTTCCGTCCCCCCCTCGTTGTGCGTCTGTTCCCTCATGCTTTCTGCCCCCCCCTCATTGTGCGTCTGTTCCCTCGTGCTTTCCGCCCCCCCTCGTTATGTGTCTGTTCCCTCGTGCTTTCCGCCCCCCCTCGTTGTGCATTTGTTCCCTCGTGCTTTCTGCCCCCCCGTAGTGCATCTGTTCCCTCGTGCTTTCCGCCCCCCCTCGTGCGTCTGTTCCCTCGTGTTTTCCGCACCCCCTCGTTGTGCGTCTGTTCCCTCGTGCTTTCCGCCCCCCTCGTTGTGCGTCTGTTCCCTCGTGCTTTCCGCCTCCACTCGTTGTGCGTCTGTTCCCTTGTGCTTTCTGCCCCCCCCCGTTGTGCGTCTGTTTCCTTGTGCTTTCCGCCCCCCCCGTCGTTGTGCGTCTGTTCCCTCGTGCTTCCCCCCCCTCGTTGTGCATCTTTCCCTCGTACCGACCCCTCGTTGTGCTTGCTTTTCAGCCCCAGACTGCTGCTGAAGGCCGAGGTGCGACTGGAAGCGGCGTGGAGGAAAATCGAGAGGCCTCCGGACAGAGCACTACCAGCGGAGGGTGAAAGCTGCTGAGGCGAGGTAAGCACAGACCGCTTTCCCCCTGGAGGCCTCGTGGTGACAGGTACCTCCGGTGAGCCTGGGTGGCTGGCTGGGAACGCCAAGGCGGGCTGGCAGCCAGCTCTGGCTGCTGCACTTCGAGGCCGCAGGGCCCTGCCCTTTCGCTTTGCTGGCTGCGCAGGTGGCTTGAGGATCGGGCCTCCATGGCTGTAGGGGTAGGGCCGATGTCCCCGGGGGCTGTAGAAGCTGGAAGACAACATGTGCACCAGTAGGGGAGAAGTCCACCTCCAATATTGGACCTGTGCAGGCTGGCGCGGCCTCCTCCCCTTTCAGGGACTCAGCAACTGCTGTTGGCATTCTGTGCCAGAGCACAAACATTGAGCTGCGGGGGTCGCACACTGCACTGACAACTTGCCCCAGCTGCAAAGCAACTGCTGAGAGCACAGTGGGGTCGAGTTGGGGCAGGAGGGAACTGTGATTGCTTTCCTGCCCCCCCTCGTTGTGCTTGCTTTCCTGCCCTCCCTCGTTGTACTTGCTTTCCTGCCCCCCCTAGTTGTGCTTGCTTTCCTGCCCCCCTCGTTGTGCTTGCATTCCTGCCCCCCTCATTGTGCTGCTTTCCTGCCCCCCTCGTTGTGCTGGCTCTCCTGCCCCCTCGTTGTGCTGGCTCTTCTGCCCCCTCGTTGGTTGTGCTTGCTCCCCTGCCCCCTCGTTGGTTGTGCTTGCTCCCCTGCCCCCTCGTTGGTTGTGCGTGCTCTCCTGCCCCTCGTTGGTGTGCTTGCTCTCCTGCCCCCTCGTTGGTTGTGCTTGCTCTCCTGCCCCCTCGTTGGTTGTGCTTGCTCTCCTGCCTAATCGTTGGTTGTGCTTGCTCTCCTGCCCCCTCGTTGGTTGTGCTTGCTCCCCTGCCCCCTCGTTGGTTGTGCTTGCTCCCCTGCCCCCTTGTTGGTTGTGCGTGCTCTTCTGCCCCTGCCCCCTAGTTGGTTGTGCTTGCTCTCCTCCCCCTGCCCTCTCGTTGGTGGTGCTTGCTCTACTGC
This sequence comes from Lissotriton helveticus, assembly GCF_964261635.1. NCBI lineage: Eukaryota > Metazoa > Chordata > Amphibia > Caudata > Salamandridae > Lissotriton > Lissotriton helveticus. The sequence goes on along the minus strand of NW_027611725.1, from coordinate 3,370,862 downwards.
CCCCGCCCCCTCATTGATTGTGCATGCTCTCCTGCCCCCGCCCCCTCATTGGTTGAGCTTGCTCTCCTGCCCCCGCACCCTCGTTGGTTGTGCTTGCTCTCCTGCCCCCTCGTTGGTTGTGCTTGCTCTCCTGCCCCCTCGTTGGTTGTGCTTGCTCCCCTGCCCCCTTGTTGGTTGTGCTTGCTCCCCTGCCCCATTGTTAGTTGTGCTTGCTCTCCTGCCCCTGCCCCCTCGTTGGTTGTGCTTGCCCTCCTGCCCCTGCCCCCTCGTTGGTTGTGCTTGCTCTCCTGCCCCCGCCCCCTCGTTGGTTCCATCCATCACGGTCGCTCCCCCAGCTCTCCTCTCGCTCCACAGAAGCCCTGTGCTAGCTGCCTGCCAGAATTCCAGCTGACTGCCGTCCTGCTACAGCGCATGCATCGTCTCTCTGCGCTTGGTATCGTTTTTGCCCGCATTTCTGTTCCGAAATTATTTCATCACGTTTGAGCGCTTGTTAGCGTTAGAGCGCGCATTGCTACATTAGAATTTTAATCTATTGTCTAAAGCGGCGATTGTGTTTGTAGGCGAAGCGTCTCCTTAGTTACTTAGTAACTAGATAGTTTGAGTGAAGCTTCGGCTGTGCCCCACTTTCGATTTCACTCTAGGCGGCCATTTCGACTTGTTTGTTGTTTTCACCCGTGTCTCCTCCCAGACCCCGCCTCCCTGCTGACCCTCCCACGCTCCGCCCCCTCCTCTCACCATTTATGGCCAATGCCTCCACGCGCAGCGTCCATGCGCTACGGCCACGCCGAAGGTGCGCCAAAGGTAAGCCCGTCTACGCCCGTCCGCGCCTGGACCGCGCCCAGCGCCACACCCCCTGGTCCTCGTGAAGCCCACCCCTCCCGCATTACTTATGATGCCACCACCCTCCTAGCCCTTAACCCCGGCCGCTCCCCCAACTGCGTCCAAGCTGCTCCTGGCCACACCCATGGACCCTTTTCCTGCAACTCCTGCAAGTTCGACGGCACCAAGAACTACTCCTCATCTACGAACACACAACAGATATCCGACCCCAACCACCTACAATGCATCCTGCTCAACACCCGATCGGTCCACAGGCACGGCATTGACCTATGGAATCTACTCGACACCATCTCTCCGGACGTCGCCTTCCTAACAGAAACATGGATGAACGCCACTTCAGCCCCAGACATCACCATTGCCATCCCGGAAGGCTATAAGATCATTCGCAAGGACCGTACCGGCCACACAGGAGGAGGCATCGCTATCGTCCATAAGAAATCCATCCGCATCTCAACCAGCTCAGACATCAATCTCGCCAACTCTGAACACCTTCATTTCCAGATCTACATCAACCCCAAGACCACACTCAGAGGCACCCTCCTTTACAGGCCACCAGGACCCCGCGCACAATTTAGTGAAGACATCACAGACTTCATCACTCCACACGCTCTCCCCTCCGAGGACTACATCCTTTTGGGAGACCTCAACTTTCACCTTGAAAAGAACAACGACCGCAACCCCACCACCCTTTTGGACAACCTCGCAAACCTAGGACTTAAACAACTTGTCACTACCTCCACCCACATCGCAGGTCACACACTCGACCCTATCTTCACCTCCAGCAAACATGTTTCCTTCAGCCACACCACAGCTCTCCTTTGGACTGACCACAGCTGCGTTCACTTCACCTACAACAAGCCCACATCCAACAACCACCCCCAACCCACTCTGCAAAGAAACTGGAACAAAATCACCATCGACCAGATCTCCTCATCGCTTCTTCAAAAGCCCCCCGCCCACTCCTCAAACCCAGACCAAGCAGCCACCAACCTCACCCAATGGTTATCCAACAGCGCCGACATCCTAGCACCACTGAAAAAATGACAAATCAAACTAGGCAGCAAGAAGGCCTCCTGGTTCAACGATGACCTTAAGAAATCTAAGAAACTCTGTCGCTCCCTTGAGAAGGCCTGGAAAAAAGACCCTAACACCAGCACCAAGGACGCCTTCAAAAACGCCACCCGCATACACCACCAACTAATCCGAAATGCCAAGAAAGCAGCCTTCAAGGACCGTCTAGATAATAACGCCCACAACAGCAAGGAATTATTCAACATCGTCAAGGAATTCACCAACCCCTCAGCCAACTCCAACGACATTACCCCCTCTCAAGCCCTCTGCGACTCCCTAGCCTCATTCTTCCACAACAAAATTGCAGACATCCACAACAGCTTCGACAACCAACCTGGAGACCAACCCTCCCAATCCCCTGCAGGAACCCCACCCACCTTGAACACCCTCAATGACTGGAAGCCAATCTCCACTGAGGACACCATCCGTCTGATGAACTCTATCCACTCAGGATCCCCCACTGACCCTTGCCCTCACCACATCTTCAACAAAGCTGACGCCATTATTGCACCGCACCTCCGAGACGTCATCAACTGCTCCCTCAACTCCGCAACCTTCCCGGAAAGCTGGAAACATGCCGAACTAAGCGCCCTCCTGAAGAAACCCACAGCTGACCCCACCGAACTCAAAAACTATCGCCCTATCTCACTCCTTCCATTCCCGGCCAAAGTCATCGAGAAAGCTGTCAACAACCAGCTCGCCGCATTCCTCGGAACCAACAAATCCCTCGACTCCTCACAGTCCGGCTTCCGAGCCAAGCACAGCACCGAAACCGCCCTCATCGCAGCAACAGACGACATTCGAACTCTACTGGACAATGGAGACACAGTCGCCCTCATCCTCCTCGACCTCTCCGCAGCCTTCGACACAGTCTGCCATAGCACCCTTCTACAGCGCCTCAAAAACATCGGAATCCAAGGAAAAGCACTGGAATGGATCACCTCGTTCCTCTCCGGAAGAACCCAGAGAGTCCGCCTTCCACCATTCAAGTCAGAGGCCACTGAAGTGATCTGCGGCGTACCTCAAGGGTCCTCACTCAGTCCCACCCTCTTCAACGTTTACATGAGCCCCCTCGCGGCCATCGCACGCCAACATAACCTCAACATCATCTCCTACGCCGACGACACTCAACTAATCCTATCACTCACCAGAGACCCTAACACAGCCAAAACCAACCTACACGAAGGAATGAAAGAAGTAGCCGAATGGATGAGGCACAGCCGTCTGAAACTGAACTCTGACAAAACAGAAGTCCTCATCTTAGGTTCCTCCCCCTCCGCCTGGGACGACTCTTGGTGGCCAGAGGCCCTTGGAAAAGCACCCATCCCGACGGACCACGCACGGAACCTGGGCATCATCCTAGATTCCTCACTCTCGATGAACAGACAAGTCAACGCCGTTTCTTCATCTTGCTTCAACATTCTTCGCATGCTCAAAAAAACATTTCGCTGGATCCCTACCGAAACTAGAAAAACAGTCACCCACGCTCTGGTCACGAGCCGACTGGACTACGGAAACACCCTCTACGCCGGCACCACCGCAAAACTCCAGAAAAAACTACAACGCATCCAGAACGCCTCAGCCAGGCTCATATTAGACATCCCGCGTAAAGAACACATCTCTGAGCACCTGAAAAACCTCCACTGGCTCCCCGTCAATAAGAGGATCACTTTCCGGCTCCTAACCCACGCACACAAAGCACTCTACAAAATCGGACCCGAATGCCTCAACACACGACTATCCTTCTACACCCCCTCCCGCCAGCTACGATCCTCCAACCAAGCACTTGCCACTGTACCCCGCATCAACAAAACCACCATGGGAGGTAGATCCTTCTCCTACCTAGCAGCTAAAACTTGGAACTCACTTCCCACTGACCTTCGCCTTACTCAGAACCACCTAGCATTCAGAAAACAACTCAAAACGTGGATATTCGACAAGTAACTCCCCACCCTTCTTCAAGTGATGGAGCGAGATAGAAAACAAAATTTTGTTTAATCTCGTGAAGTCACATTTTCATAACATGAATAATAATATTAATGATTTGTGATATGTCGTGTTAATACAACTTAGATTAAACTTTACACATGGGGGGACTAACATGTGTGCTCATAAACGTGCATAATTGTTGCATCTTTTTGTTCGTGCAAAATAATAAAATAATTTATTGTTTTCGTTTTTGTCATTACTAACTGCGGCAAACTTAAAAGAAGCATGTGCTTGTTTTGCTTTTCCTTGTCTGTGTGATGTCATTTCTACTATTCTAGGTGCATATAAGTCTCATGGAATAACGGAGACTGGTAGATATAAAAGCTGCTTTATTTGTTTGCAATGGCTAGGTAACATTTTGATTAATCGGGTGGGCTAATTAATTAGTAAATCCTGGGGTGGATACAGAATCTACATTATTTCTTACATTAATACTTTTCTTGTGTTTGTTTTATACTAGAAAGCTTAAATTGCCTACTTTTGGGCCTAGTCACTTGAGTCGCAGAAAAGAGCTGACTTGTAATTCTGCAAAAGTCACGAGACGCCCATTCTGAATTAAAGCGTTTATCAAAGCTGCATTCACAAAGCAAAAACTGATGTGCTGTCATCATTCTGTCGGACATGGCCAAGGTCGAAAGTGAACATTTTGTCAGCCTTAACTTGGCATCCGCGGAAGTTGCTTGGACGTAGTGAGAACAAATTTGAACATTTGTTGCAAACTCAGGAAGCTCCTGGTTTCACGTGGAAGAGACAATGGTCTTTATGAAACATGATCTAATGGAACTTTTGAAAAGTGGGTGACATGTCACTTGTCACTCTCAGCCAATGGGACGTCGAAGATTTCTGAAAACTTTCCTTTGCGTAGTTTAGTTAGCATAGAAAGGTATAAAAAGTCATGCCCCTAGGGATGGGTTGGCTGCTGCTTTCTGACTTTCCGATGAGGGTGATGTGCTGTCGGACTTTGCGTGGAGCACGTAAGAATCCTCAAAGAACTTTTCTTTAATTTCTATCTATTTAGCTCAGTTAGGGAATTAGGTTTTAGAAATGCTAAACTTTAAATATTCACTTTGATTTTGATTTACTTACTTAAATTGTATTTTCTCACATTTCTTTACAATCATGCTTGCTTTATTGCTAATAAAATTCATTTATAAAACTATCAACTTATATACCATAATTTAGTAAATAAAATCTTACTTTTGACAAACAAGCTGGTCTTGGTTATTCAGGAGTGTAGGTTACTATTAGCTAGATCACGTCGCCAATGGTGGTCATTTAAATGGATAAGTTTTATTCTAATGACAATATTCTTTTCACAGATGTATAAAAATGTATATAGTTTGTAGATAATGTGTATATAGATTCAATCTGACCACCTGATTCAGTAGGCCCAAAATATGTCAGGTTTATTAATGGGTCCATATTTAGTATAGAATTTTGTTTATAGGTTATGAAGTTGGGTAGCGTTGTTTATGATATATTTTCTATAGGCCGCTGGATCAATTCTCTGGTAGCAGAAATTGATGGTTGCTAAGAGTAACCAAGGTAATATGGTGGTTGCTAAGGGTTACTAAAGTATTATGGTATGGAAATAGGATCGATGTTTTAACACATGTTGAGTTCGTTTTTCGTGCTATCTGTAAGCTATACCGGTATAGATTGTGTGGCGAGAAATTAGTCACGCAAGCCATCTGTTCTGTTTGTAGTGATATCGCCGAGTATCACAAGAGGTATCGCCGTGTACCATAGTGTTGTCGCCGAGCAACACAGTTTTAGGGCTAGGTCTGAATCTTGTATAGTGAGGTTTTTTTTAAGAAATTAAAGCAGCATGAGAATAGGGACAAAGCGCCTTCCATAAAACTCACTGTGATGAGAGTATTAGTTATATCCGAGCTTGAGTGAAGGGTAAATTAGCGTCGGTGCATGATTATCTATAAACAGGTTAGAGTCCTGTACGGGTACATGTTTCATATCTATAAACAGGTGAGAGCCCTGTACGGATAACGTCGTTATTTTGCTAACGGTGCATGATTTCTATAAACAGGTGAGAGTCCTGTACGGATTTCATGTGTGTTTGAAATTAGGGAAATTTCAGTGTGAAAGTGCGAATTTGAATTGTATTTTATGATTCAAGTGGAACTCTTAGAACTTTCACTTCGCGGTGAGTTCAGAGCAAAGCGAGTTCATAATTATACGTGTTAGAAGGGTGGGGTAAGGTTACTCTACTAACAATTGAATATTATCCTTAGTGTGAATAGCGCCGTCTATTCCGAAGTGTGGATACTTGAATGTATGTAAACTATCCTAAATAGTGAAACGAACAGATGTTGTCTTTATAGTCATTGTTAAAAATTAATTTACACTGAAAAGTGTTCTTAAAATGGCGCTGTGAAAAGATTTTGTGAAGGAGGGGTAAGCGCCAGGAGTGAGAAACGAGAAACCGCAGCTGCTGTGTACATCACAGAGCCGCGCTGGGATTGGGTGACCTACGTCACAAGCTATATTCTGATTGGCTCTTGAGTCTCTGACGGCCTGTGAGCTGATTGGTCCTTCGGAAAAACTCCAAATTTATTGGTTGAGCAGAAAAGTGACGTAGCTCAACTGTCATTGGCTTGTTGGTGTGTTTCGCGCACGGATTGGTTGTTTTTCGGAACATCCCGGAAATATTTTACGAACGATTTTGTGAATTAGATTTAACTCCTAAAAATGAGTTATCATTTTAAACATGTTGAGAAAAAGCCAACATTATTTCAAAAGTTTAAGAATTTATTTTCACCTGACAAGAAAATCGAAACGCGAGGTGGTAAACTACTTCATAAGTATAAAACACCTGCAGCGTATATGGAAGGTGAATATGGATATCATACTGTCTTATGGTTCGATAGTTGGAAACGCTATACTAAGAACGACGGTGTTTTAACTTGGCCTGATGATGGTTCATTTAATGTAAAAATCTTAAGAAATTTACGAGAGAAAATGAATGCTCTTGTTCCGAAACCGAGACCAACTCAATTTGAAGCTTTAGTTGAGTGGGAAGACGAGATGTATCAGTTACAAAGAGAAGCTAGTGGAATTAAAAGACCTTCTAAAAATCCACCTTGGAGAAGAGAAACTCATGAAGATAGATTGCGAATGTGGAGACAGGGAAACATGAGTGAAGGATTGTATTTAATTCATGAAATGGTAATGGGTACTCCTACAGGGAAATCTATGGAAAGTGAATCTGAGGATGCAGTTATGGAAGAAATATATACAACTGCTAGAAAGAATCAGTCTTTGAGACCTCCTAGATCATGGTCTACTCCGGTGGTTTCTACTGAAACTTCACCGAGTGCACCTCCAATTAATGAAGCTCCTAAACTTTATCCAAATAATTGTGAAATCATTGAAACTCCTAGAAGACCAGAATTCGAGAATGCTCGAAATGAAGGTAGACATTTTACAATGGCTCCAAGAGCAAGAGAACCTCCAAAAGATTATACAAGAGAGACAAGAAATATTGAAGATGTTGATTATAATGAATATTTAAGATCTAAAGAAGAATTAATAAAAAGAATGACAAAAGGCATGGAAGCTGTAACAGTTCCAGTAACAATTGGTCCTGTTCAACCCGTATTTGATCAAAAGGAAACAAACAAAACTGGATTAACTATTCCTTTAAATACAGAAATTCAAAAGGCTGCTGAAAAATTTTATTCAGACTTATCTGAAATAAACTCTTCTAAATCGAGAATGCCTGATTTAACCTTTAATGAGGATTTATCTCCAAAAACACCAATGGGTGCTATATCAGATATAGGGAGTCCTGAAGTCAGGGTAACCACACCAAAACTAGATGTAGCCAAATTAAAAGCGAATATCGAAGAATTAATAATTGGAACAATTGGTCCAGATAGTTTAAATTACTATCGAGATGATGAACTACTGTTCATTTGTAAAAGCATACAGTGGAAAACGAAAACAAATATGATCAACTAGAGGATCTAGCAGCAGAACTTGAAATCGATGTGAGTAAACAAAAGAATTTTGCGAAACATTACAGATTAGACTTTTCAGAAAGTGACATCGAGAGTTTAAACTCAATGGGAAGAATAGTTCATATTAAAGATTTGATTGTCTATATCAAAAAGCTAGGAGAACTGAACAAATGGAGAGTAAAATGGACGAAAAAGAAGGAAGATGAAAGATTGGAAAAATTGTCAAAACAATTTCCAATGAGAGAAATTGCAGGTGGAGGATATGTTCATGTCCCTTGGTCAAGACAGGACATTCTGTTATTTACAAATGACTTTCCAAAATTGAGGGAGAAACCAGTTGAGTGGTACAGGCAAGTCGATAGATTTATCAAAGTATCAAAAGTTCTGTGGATTGATTTAGATGGATTTTTTGATATTGTCGTTCCATCAGATCTTTGGACAGAATGCAAGATATCGATTAGTTGGCCAAAAACAGAACCTGAGCGAATCAAAGAAACAGGTGCTCCAAATCCACTTGTTATGGATTTTTATGAAAAAGTAATTGTTTGGATGAAAAACAAAATTCCACCCAAAGAAGTCGATTGGGTTAAAATAGAAAGAACAGAACAGGAAACAAAAGAATCAGTTCATTCTTTTTATGAAAGACTACTGTTAATTTTTAAACAATACAGTGGTTATGAAAAATTAGATGAAAAAGACATGAGCCATTTTGTCTATAGATTTGTTTATGGACTAAAACCTGAAATTGGAGAAATGATCAGAAATAGTATTGTCGGATGGCAATCACTATCTGTAGATGATATTCTAAGAAAGGCTAAGTATTGCAGTGATGAAATAGAAGTAAAACAGAAGAAGCTGAAGGAGAAAGCCATGTGGGCTCAGGTAAAGGTGGCTGAGCAACAGATTGCCAGCATGGGAAATAAGAACACTAATTTTGTTCAAACTGGAAATACAAACCAAATACAAGGAAAGTTTAAAGGTAATCATTTCCCAAAGAAATTTAGCCCAAAGATTGAGGAGTTGAAACAAAGATTACCTTGTTTTAATTGTGGCGAAATTGGATATTGGAGAGACGAGTGTCCTCATCCTCCTAAAAACTTAAAGAATCCCTTATTGAATCCACAGATGCAGAATGGTGTTGACCTGCAGCGACAGCTACAGATGCAACAGGGGTTAAACAAATTAAATATTCAACGACAGTTACAGCAACAGCAACAACAACAGGTGAATAATCGTCAAGACCAATTGCCACAACCACCTTTTCCGAATTGTGGGGGAGTTCAAAAATATAATCCAAACGTGGGATTTCAGGGAAGTGAACAGGTAATAAAACCACAAAAACAGCAAAAGCAGCAAAGGGTTCAAATGCAAAATGCTTCACAACAATTTTTATTAGCAGAAAGTCAAGATAGCGATTCTGATGATTATTGTTGACGGTGCCCGAGAGAGGAGGAAGAGTGTGTTGTTGGAGCCACTCTTGAGGTTGACCAGTCTGGTCCTTTTATAAACGGGAAAGTTAATGATGTAGACATCACTTTTCTAGTGGACACTGGTGCTACCCGTTCTACTGTTAGATCAGTGGAAATTGAAAACCTACCTCTCTCTGGGGATACCATCCAAGTTGTCGGAGTAAGTAATCAACAAATTAAAACTGACTTAACTGATCCAGTACCAGTTGAAATTGGAAACTACAGAGATAAACACAGATTTGTGGTTTGTAATAGTAGTCCAGTAAATCTATTGGGCAGAGACATCCTATGTAAAATGAATTGTAGAATATATTGTTCTCCTGATGGAGTTGAGTTACAAACAATGGAGGAAGATGGTTTATACAGAATGACAATGATGATGATGGAAGCAGAAGAAACAAAATTGTTTCCTGCATTTGAAGAAAAAGATTTACCTGAAGAACTCAAAGAAACAGTGAAATCTGAAATATGGGATTTTACTGGAAATGAGATGGGTCTAATGAAAAACGAATATCCAGTAAAAATTACATTGAAACAGGGAATAGAATTTCCAAACACTCCACAATATAAAATGAAAACAGAAACAATTGAAGGTATTACACCTATAATTGAAAAATTAATCAAGCAAGGTGTATTAAAAGAAATGGAGAGTAGCTCTTGTAATTCACCAATTATGGGAGTTAAAAAGTCTAACGGAACATTTAGAATCGTACAAGATTTGAGAAAGGTTAATCAAATTGTCGTTCCATGTTGTCCTGTGGTTCCAAATCCAGCAGTAATTCTATTTCAGATTCCACATGATGCTGAATGGTATACAGTCATTGACCTTTGCAATGCATTCTTTACTGTTCCCTTACATCCAGACAGTTATGAAATCTTTGCTTTCAGATTCCAAGGTAAGACCCTCGGATGGTCAAGAATCCCTCAGGGCTATACAGAAAGTCCTTCAATTTTTAACGAACTGTTAAAAAGATCATTAGAAGATCTAGACTTACCTGGTAGGTCTACACTAGTGCAGTATATTGATGATTTGTTAATAGCTGCAAAGACAAGAGAAAATTGTGTAACAGACACAATAATTCTGTTAAATCGCCTTGCAGAAGAAGGACATAAAGTGTCCCCAGCAAAACTACAGTTTTGCAAACAAGAAGTAAAATATCTTGGTCACAGAATTGCAAAGGGAAAAAGACAAGTAACAATAGAAAGAATAAAAATGATTCAAGCAATGTTACCACCAAGAACACAAAGACAGGTCAGAATGTTCTTGGGAATGGTTGGTTACTGTCGACAATGGATAAGTGGCTTTTCAGTAATTGCAAAACCACTACAAAGACTAACAAAGTCAGATGTAAAAGATCCAATTATTCTCAATGATGCTGAGATGGACTCTTTTGAAAACCTGAAAAAGAGTTTATGCCAAGCTCCTGCTTTAGGCATGCCAAATTATGAGAAAGATTTTGAACTGTATTGCAGTGAGAGAGAAGGATGTGCATTATCTGTGTTAATTCAGAGACACGGAAATTTAAAGAAACCTATTGCATACTTCTCTGCAGTTCTTGATCCAATTGCTAAAGCATTACCAGGTTGTTTGAAAGCAGTTGCAGCTACAAGTATCAGCCTCGAACAAAGTGAGGGGATCATTATGGGATTTCCTGTGAAAGTTTTTGTGCCTCATTCAGTTGAAATATTACTGACAAGAGGTAAGACTCAACATCTAACAAGTAGTAGATTGACAAAGTATGAGAAAATCATATTAGGAGCAGATAATGTTTCGATTTCAAGATGTTTAAATCTGAATCCTTCTACATTACTGCCTGATTCTGAAATTGTTGATGACATTGAAACAGAACATGAATGTTTAGATGTCATGGAATTCTGCACTAAACCAAGAAAAGACATCAAAGACAGACCTTTGTCTGAATCGGATTTTGTCTACTTTGTAGATGGGTCATGTTTAAGATCCGAAGGAGGTGTCTTAAAAGCTTCATATTCAGTTTGTACAGTCGTAGATGTTGAAGAAGCATCATGTCTTGAAGGAGTTCGTTCAGCACAGGTGGCTGAATTGATTGCTTTAATTCGTGCATGTGAAATATCAAAGGATATAAGAGTTACCATCATTACTGATAGTCAGTATGGGTACGGAGTTGTGCATGATTATGGACAACTCTGGTCACAGAGAGGATACATGACATCAGCAGGATCACCAATTAAAAATGCAGTTTTCATTAGGAGATTAATTGAAGCAATACAATTGCCAAAAGAAATCGCCATTGTTAAGTGTGCAGCGCACACTAGAGGAACTGATTATATTTCCAAGGGAAATGCCTTCGCAGACGAAACAGCTAAATACTGCGCAAGGAAAAATTATTCATACAATCGGGAGAGGAGTAAAGAAACTGATTCAAATTCATTAATGCTAACAACTGTTGTAGAAACATGGCATGAGATTAGAGATTTACAAAATGAAGCAGAAGATGAAGAAAAAGACTTATGGTTAAAATCAGATTGTAGACCACGTGAAGAAGATGGAGTGTGGGTTTACAAAGATGGCAGAGTAGTCTTACCAAATTGCTTGATTGCTGACATGGCCAGATTATATCATGGTCCAGCGCATCTAGGAAGAGATTCTATGGTTAGACTTTTCAGAGAAACATGGTTCAATACCAAGTTTAGAACTATTGCAGAATCCTTTTGTCAAAGGTGTTTGTCATGCCAACAAATGAATCCTAACAGAAAATCAGTGGTGGGGACAGGAATAATTGGTCGAGAAGGTGGTCCCTTTACCAGGTTACAAATGGATTTCATTGAAATGCCCTTACACAATTGTTTGAAATATGTGCTTGTAATTGTATGCTTATTTTCAAGATGGGTAGAGGCTTTCCCTACACGACATTGTGATTCAATTACAGTGGCAAAACTAATGCTCAGAGAAATCATCCCAAGATACGGTTTTCCAGTCACTATTGAGAGTGATGGAGGAAGCCATTTTGATAACAAACTGATGAAGTTAATTTGCGAAGCTTTGAGCATTGAGCAGAAAATACACTGTGCATACAGACCAGAGGCATCAGGAGTAGTTGAACAAATAAATGGAACAATTAAAAACAGAATTGGAAAAATGTGTCTTGAAACAGGTATAAAATGGACTGATGCTCTTCCACTTGTTTTGATGTCATTAAGAAGTACACCAGATAAAAAGACAGGTTTGAGTCCTCATGAAATTTTAATGGGAAGAGTTATGAGGCAAGCTTTTGTACCTGTAGGTAAACTGTTGAGCATAAATGACAGTGCTATTTTGGATTACTGTAAAAGGTTATCTGATATGGTAACTTCTGTGTCTAATCAGGTGGGAACTGAAGCTCAATCAGATGAAAAGGTTTTGACACATGATCTGAGACCTGGCGATTGGGTCAGAACGAAAGTACATCGGAGAAGGAATTGTCTAGCTCCTAGATGGCAGAAACCTAGGCAGATAATTTTAATCACTACTAATGCTGTAAAGTGCAGAGGATTGAAACGTTGGATTCATCCTAGTCATACTATTCCAGTACCAACTCCTGAGAGTTCTGATGTTGAAAGTGATACTACAGACGATTCTGATTCTGAAGCAGAAGGCGAAACAGAAGGTGAAATAATTCCAGATTCTGAAGATCGACAAGAAAGTCGACATCTGGAAACTGTGCCAGTGAATGGAAATTTGACAAGAAAAGACTTGGAAATAATTGAAATAGATTCTGAAGGTGAAGAGAATCTGTTAAAAGGAAAGATAACTGAAGATTCGGTTGTCTCCATTGAAAACAAAGAAGCAGAACAAAAAGAAGTTTCAGACCAGGAGAGTATCGAAAGGCAGAGAACAAACTCTGAAGTAAGGAACAGAAATCCGAAATCTGGGAAGTTGGGAGTAATTGAGGAAGAGGAGGAAAACGAATTACCAAGTACCAGTGATGGAAGACAAAGTGAAGTTCCTGAAGGAGTGAAATTGCCGAATAGAGAAGTTCCTGAGTCAATTGAAATTTCAGACTACGAAACTGAAGAAAGTGACGTGGAAGGTGAAAGTGAAAACAGAAAGAAAAGGACTTGGAAGTCAGAATCAAATAATTCTGAACCAAAGAAGAAGTACGTGAGAAAAGCAGACTACTGGCCAGGTGGAAGATTGAGAGTCAGATTGATCAAAAAGCCAAAAGAACAAGTTGAGGAAATCAGTAGTCAAAAGAGTCCTGGAAAAGAAGTTGGAGTTGGAAGAAAAATTGAAGTGATATCGAGAAAAGGGAAGAGAATAATAAGACCAAACCAAAAATACAAGTCTCCTGAGTGGACTTACTTAGTAATTCCACCTGTTATTGACATATATGATAGTAGTGAAGAAGAAAACGAAATCCAAGAAATTAGTGACAATGATTGAAGTACAGAAATATTAAATTGGCAAAAGGCTGAAGAAAATTTGTTAGTTGACACAAGGTCGAAGAAAGACTGTTTAGTTGAAGAAAACTTATGTATGACATAAGGTCGAAGAAATCTTGTTTAGGGTTTTAAAAAAAAAAAAAAAAAAAAAAAAAAATATTTTAAAAGGGGGGTGTAAATATAAATTTAGAATTTTAAAATGTATTTTTAAATTTTTTTTGAAGCTAAAAATAACCAAGAATGCCTTATGTTAAGGAGAGCACTTCAAAGTGTTCTGTTTTTAAAAGATGCTGTAAGATGACTCTGGTGTGTCTGCTCATTTTAGTTCTGCTCTGGTTGGTTCTAGCTGTGATTATCCCTTTGGAAATGAATAGAGAATTACACAAAGTTAACATAACAAGTAAAGCTCTGGTTAGCCAAACTAAACATAGTGCGTCTACAAAAGTTATTGATCATCAGCCTAACATTCATCAAGATAAATCAATTGGTGATTTCTCAAGTAATACATTCACAAAGCTATTGAGTGAATATGTTAAGGTAATGGATGCAAAAGACTGCTACGTCTGCGTTAAGTTACCTGCTTCTGTTTCTGAGGGAGTAACATATAATATGCTTCCTCTCACTTATGCTGTAACATGTAGTGTATTAACTAGTTTATTTTATCAAACTGGACGTTTAGAATATTACTATTCAAATTATGATGAAATTTTTGCAAATATTAAGATTGATAATGCTTTAAATAAGCATAAGAAAGCAAAACAAATGAGAGAATTTTTCCTTGTTACTAACGAACTCACTTACGAGTATGCTTACAAGAATAATCTAACATGTAAATTAAGTGCTGAAGGAAAGAAATTTTTGAACATGGTTGAGGAGAGAAGAGCAATTTATAAGAGGAATGAATTAGTCAAGCAGACTAAGTCAAGTTTCTGGCAGAAAGAGGATGAGAAATTAAATGGCAAAATGCTTGAAAATATTGCAATTCACATAGACAAACCAGTTAGTGGAAAACTTTGCATTAGAAGAGATAATACACTTTTTGATAATTATTTTGTAGGTGCAAGTAACTGTGAAGATACTTATCAGATTTTGGGAGGTTGGGGATTTAAAGGTGGAAAAGATCCTATCTTTCCTGGGATTTATTTTGTTTGTGGTGACAAAGCCTACTACAACCTTCCAGACCACTGGTATGGAACTTGTTATGTGGGGATTGTTTTTCCTAAAGTGTTTCATGTTGACAGAGATTCAGAAGGATTGTTTAAAATTCATAATTATGTAAATAGAGTTAAAAGAGAAACTTTTACTGAAGTTCTGGGAGATATTTTTCAAGCTGTAATACCTTTTGTTGGTATAACCCTAAATGCAGGGAGAATCAGAAAACTGTCCACTATAGTTGATAGATTATCAACTGACACAGCTGATGGATTTCAATTAGTGAATGTTGAAGTTATTGCAATTAGATCTATGGTAATACAAGACCGCCTTGCTTTAGACATACTCCTAGCAAAAGAGGGAGGAGTCTGTGGCATTTTACATGTACAACATTGTTGTACATATATACCTGATGAAAGTAAGAATATTGAAATGTATATTAAGAACATTACACAAATGCATTCAGAGATAATTCCTTTAGAAGAAGATGATTTTACAGGGAAACTTTCAAAAAGGTTTCAAGCAATTATAAACTGGTTTCATGATATTGGAAGTTCAATTCTTGGCAAGATTCTGGCACCTTTGATTATAATAGTATTCATTTTTATTTTGACCAAAATAGGTTGTTTGTTACATAAAAGAAAGAAACAGTTGAAAGAAAAGAAAAGAATCTATAAACTCAGAAAAGAAGAAGAAAGAGAGATCGAATTACAGGAGTTACATAGAGAGCGTTATGCTAATTCCAAAGATTATGCAGAAACAGACTTTTAGGTTTACTGATACATATGAATTTGAATCGATTTCTTAGAAATTTAAATTATCAAAATTTTGAGTGCTGGTGTGGTGATTTGTTAATCACCAGATGAGGGAGTTGATGGAGCGAGATAGAAAACAAAATTTTGTTTAATCTCGTGAAGTCACATTTCCATAACATGAATAATAATATTAATGATTTGTGATATGTCGTGTTAATACAACTTAGATTAAACTTTACACATGGGGGGACTAACATGTGTGCTCATAAACGTGCATAATTGTTGCATCTTTTTGTTCGTGCAAAATAATAAAATAATTTATTGTTTTCGTTTTTGTCATTACTAACTGCGGCAAACTTAAAAGAAGTATGTGCTTGTTTTGCTTTTCCTTGTCTGTGTGATGTCATTTCTACTATTCTAGGTGCATATAAGTCTCATGGAATAACGGAGACTGGTAGATATAAAAGCTGCTTTATTTGTTTGCAATGGCTAGGTAACATTTTGATTAATCGGGTGGGCTAATTAATTAGTAAATCCTGGGGTGGATACAGAATCTACATTATTTCTTACATTAATACTTTTCTTGTGTTTGTTTTATACTAGAAAGCTTAAATTGCCTACTTTTGGGCCTAGTCACTTGAGTCGCAGAAAAGAGCTGACTTGTAATTCTGCAAAAGTCACGAGACGCCCATTCTGAATTAAAGCGTTTATCAAAGCTGCATTCACAAAGCAAAAACTGATGTGCTGTCATCATTCTGTCGGACATGGCCAAGGTCGAAAGTGAACATTTTGTCAGCCTTAACTTGGCATCCGCGGAAGTTGCTTGGACGTAGTGAGAACAAATTTGAACATTTGTTGCAAACTCAGGAAGCTCCTGGTTTCACGTGGAAGAGACAATGGTCTTTATGAAACATGATCTAATGGAACTTTTGAAAAGTGGGTGACATGTCACTTGTCACTCTCAGCCAATGGGACGTCGAAGATTTCTGAAAACTTTCCTTTGCGTAGTTTAGTTAGCATAGAAAGGTATAAAAAGTCATGCCCCTAGGGATGGGTTGGCTGCTGCTTTCTGACTTTCCGATGAGGGTGATGTGCTGTCGGACTTTGCGTGGAGCACGTAAGAATCCTCAAAGAACTTTTCTTTAATTTCTATCTATTTAGCTCAGTTAGGGAATTAGGTTTTAGAAATGCTAAACTTTAAATATTCACTTTGATTTTGATTTACTTACTTAAATTGTATTTTCTCACATTTCTTTACAATCATGCTTGCTTTATTGCTAATAAAATTCATTTATAAAACTATCAACTTATATACCATAATTTAGTAAATAAAATCTTACTTTTGACAAACAAGCTGGTCTTGGTTATTCAGGAGTGTAGGTTACTATTAGCTAGATCACGTCGCCAATGGTGGTCATTTAAATGGATAAGTTTTATTCTAATGACAATATTCTTTTCACAGATGTATAAAAATGTATATAGTTTGTAGATAATGTGTATATAGATTCAATCTGACCACCTGATTCAGTAGGCCCAAAATATGTCAGGTTTATTAATGGGTCCATATTTAGTATAGAATTTTGTTTATAGGTTATGAAGTTGGGTAGCGTTTTTTATGATATATTTTCTATAGGCCGCTGGATCACAAGCGCCTTGAGACCCTCTGGGTATGTAGAGCGCTATATAAATCCTTTGACTTGACTTGACTTGACTTGCTCTCCTGCCCCCGCCCCCTCGTTGGTTGTGCTTGCTCTCCTGCCCCCTCGTTGGTTGTGCTTGCTCTCCTGCCCCCTTGTTGGTTGTGCTTGCTCTCCTGCCCCCTCGTTGGTTATGCTTGCTCTCCTGCCCTGCTATTGGCATTGTAAATGACAATGCCATTTATTTATGTTTTAAAAACAAAAACATAAATAAAAATAATGTCATGAGCAATGCCAATAGCGCTAACTTTAAGAATGCCGAGACCATTGCATTTTAAAAGGTTGTTACAGAAGGTGTTGAGACAGGCATGCCGTTTCGGAGATCTGCATATCCCGTTCATCCGGTAACTGAATTGGGGACATAGAGGTTGGTTGCCTATCGTAGTGGGTTGCTGGCAGTAACATCGAGTTTTTTACTAGCTACGGGTTATAGTAATTTGAGTTACATATTGCCCCCATATTTGGATTTAGAATTTGAGTACGGTCCTCATTTTCTAAAAAAGGATTGTGGTTCCTCTATTATTTCCCAATTAAAAACGCCAGTTATAGTTGGCATCAGAGGCTGCACTATATAAAATGGGTGCAAGAGAAACCTAGGGCCAATTATAACGGGAAACATATAGTAAAAATGAGTTAGACTGATTTTAGCAGACCGTGTGTACGTTGTTGACATTTAGTAACTGGAATTAGACGAGCAGGAGGGCACATCAGACCTTTTTAAGGGGTGTGACTATGAAGTAGGATATAGAGAGAAATCTTTACTTTAAAAAAAGAGGCATTTTCATTATTCCCCACAGATTCACAATATATAAAAAAAGAAGTGAAAATGTAAGGAAAGTGTTGCCTGGCCGCCCGCTGAGTATATGAAGAAGATTATAAGCAGGTGAGGCCGCAAATCATACTAACAAGGTAAATTATTCCCTATACGGATAATCTGTTAGGAGACTTTACGCAATAAACTATTGGGTTAAAAATCTTTAGACCTTATATATATTTTTGGATATTATCTTTAGGACAACCCATGGAGGTGTCTTCTGCCTATATTTTACATTGAATGTTCGTTGTGGAAGTAGACTTGAATAGGATTATCTTTGTAACCACCAAGTACTCCAACTGTCCAGTTTTATTGTGTGAGGTGGGTGATAAATCTGCCTTTTTATATTAAGGCAGCTTATAGCCATCATTTTGATATTATGATCTATGTAGGTTATCTTATTATTACGTTTTATTAATTAGATTCCCGCATTGGCAATTTACCTGTTTCCATAAAGTCTGGTTGGCACTTGAAGGAGGAGAATGAGAGTGTAATCCTTACGCCATCGAATCCATATTCTTAAATACCGGTGGGTTGATAGGTCTTTTGATGCCACTTTGAGCTATATGATAAAAGCACTTGGAATAAAAGGGATGAGTTACACCCTCTGTGGACAATGCCTTTAAAAGAGTTTTCAATCACCTTTCGTTGGCATTAATTCCAAGCTCCATGTGAGCTTGTACTTGTGTGTGAAAATATTGGTGATTGAGTGCAGATATGTTATGTATGAAACACAGGTATGGTTTTTTAATGATAATGCCATTGGGTTGGTGCATGGGTGATTTATTTAAAGGGGTAGCTTTTTTAACAATTGCTTATTGGTAGTATTATTGTAGTTATATAAAGTAAGTGCAATTTCTATATACATTTTATCTTCTTTCTATATAGATGTTATGAGTCTTGGACACATTTTTTATAAGAAAGCCTGAAGAAGATGGTTTGGACCAGCTACTGCCACCGACACGCGTTGCCCTTGGCCTTTTTGTATTTCTCTTGTGTTTTTTATGATGCTCACATCTGAAATGTTTTACATATATGATATGTTTTTAATTATGTATTGAATATTGATTGTTTATAATATCGAATTATGAAATAATCATCCTGCTGATGAGCTTCACAAAGTGATCTTTTAAATATTGTGTATTATATTGTTTTGTTGTTTATTAGGTTTAAATATCTTGTGGGATATATAAATATATATCTTTTTATGTTTTCACTTAGTGAATAAAACATCAATATACTACTCTTTGGCATTTTCAATGGTTGATATATGAGTGAGGTGTGATCGAAAATTGAGTATTGATGTATGCTACCGAATAGCCCCAAAGGGAATTTTCTCTGACTTGGTGTCAATATTGTGTCCTGTCTCTTTGGTGCGAAGGACCATTCCCCCAGATTTTGGTATCTCCCTTGGTGTCCCCATACCTCTGGCATTAAAAGTCAGAATGCCTTGAGTACCATGTGTGTGTAGTGTACTGGGAAGTGTGGGGAGGCATTTCTGCAGTAGCCTGTTCCAGGTGGGCCACCAACACACATCTCAGAGATTTCACCTGGGGGGCTGTAGCCCTCTAATCAGTGGACATGCTATTCAATGTTTCTGCCTCATGAAAGTAAACATGAACACACAACATCTCCCTCCCATGGCAGTACCCAAGGGGAATGCTAAGCAATCAGTGACAACATCTACCTACAAAGGGTAACTTGGCATTTATGCCCACACACAACTCAGCCAAGGCAAGGCTAGGTGGAGTGAATGTGTCCTGTGATGCCAAATGGGTATTGTAGTATGCTAGTGTTCTCCTAGTGACCATGTCAACAATCTGTCATGAACAATCAGTGGCAGACAGCAAGCTGCAGCTAATACAAACTACATCCTCAACATCCATCTGGCAACTGTTTCTGCATACTTACACCCACCCATCCTATCCATGTTCACATTTCAACATTACCTCTTGGCCTGCATAATCTCCACTTGTGCTGGTCTGACCCCTCTCACACCCACCCCAAAGTACATGCTCATCTCTCAAACTAGCCATCATTCACAAGCTCTTCACAATGACCCTCTGCAGCTGCCATCCCTGAAACCATTTTTGCCCTCCAATCTCTACCCCTGTACTCTAACTCTTCCCCCCAAACTCTCACATTCACATTCTGGTGCTGCACCTCTTACACCCACACCTACATTACCAGCACCACACTTCAGCGCTATGTACACCACACCTCTCCCATTCATGCTATATACACAATGTATTGTACTCATCATCCCCTCAACAGACATTAAATGTAACATGTCAAATATACACCTCTCATCCCCATTTTGACATTCACTAATGGCTTGTACTGCACTTTTTTCACTTTTCTCCCTGACCAACGACCCCACCGCCGCCAGAGCCAACCTTCACGAAGGAATGAAAGAGGTAGCCGAGTGGATGTCGACCAGCCGCCTGAAGCTGAACTCGGACAAGACGGAAGTCCTCATCCTGGGATCCTCGCCCTCCGCCTGGGACGACTCCTGGTGGCCCCCCGCCCTGGGAACCGCACCCAAACCGACAGACCACGCACGCAACCTGGGCTTCATCCTGGACTCCTCCCTCTCCATGACCAGGCAAGTCAACGCCGTCTCCTCGTCGTGCTTCAACATCCTGCGCATGCTACGGAAGATCTTCCGGTGGATCCCCACCGAGGCCAGGAAGACTGTCACCCAGGCACTCGTCACCAGCCGACTGGACTACGGCAACGCCCTCTACGCCGGAACCACCGCCAAGCTCCAGAAGAGACTCCAACGGATCCAGAACGCCTCAGCCAGATTCATCCTCGACGTCCCACGACACAGCCACATCTCCGGACACCTAAGAGACCTGCACTGGCTCCCGGTCAACAAGAGAATCACCTTTCGTCTCCTCACCCATGCACACAAAGCCCTCCACGATCAAGGCCCGAGCTACCTCAACACCCGCATCAACTTCTACGATCCCAAACGACACCTCCGATCAGCCAGTCACGCCCTCGCCGCCGTCCCCCGCATCCGAAGAACGACAACAGGAGGAAGGTCCTTCTCCTACCTGGCCGCCAAGACCTGGAACTCCCTCCCGACCGACCTGCGCCTGACCCAAGACCACCTCGCCTTCAGGAAGAAGCTCAAGACCTGGCTGTTCGGGCAGTAGCAGCACCCCCCTCCCCCTAGCGCCTTGAGACCCTCCTGGTAAGTAGAGCGCTCTATAAATGTCTATGATTGATTGATTGAAGGTGCAGGATCATATACAACTCTGACATTCACACTTAACACCTCACCACATCTCTCACCCAGAGACTTACATTCCTCAATGAATCTGTCCTCATTCATTCGCCTCTCACTATTCACTCACCCTACTCTGCTTAAAGCCTACTAATATATTTACAACAAGGGGTGGTGAGGGACAGAGTCTCTGAATAAAGCAGAATACTCTCACCCAGTCAAAAGATCAGGGCTAGATCCAACACCGTTTTTTAACTCATTGCACCATCCCAGTTTCAGAACCTGGCTGTGTGCAAATTAGTCTGTTCCTGTCCCAGTGCATGATGGGAACAGGGCAAACCAAACTACAAAAGCCAATTCTTACACTGGGAAGGAAACAAGCTTCCGGGGACCGGTTTCTGGCATTACAGCCGTCTTCGGCCCGGCTTGCTTGAATCCTGATGGTGCAATGAGTAAGGGACTCATGTCTGAGTATACCCTTCCACGCTTAGGGTGGACAAAAATATTTACAACAAGGGGTGGTGAGGGACAGAGTCTCTGAAGCTTGTTTCCTTCCCAGTGTAAGAATTGGCTTTTGTAGTCTGGTCTGCCCTGTTCCCATGATGCACTGGGCCAGGGACAGACTAATTTGCATACAGCCAGGTTCTGAAACTGGGATGGTGCAATGAGCTAAAAAACGGTGTTGGATCTAGCCCTGATCTCTTGACTGGGTGAGAGTACTCTGCTTAATTCAGAGACTCTGTCCATCACCACCCCTTGTTGTAAATTAAAGCCTACTAATAGTCATTTGACAAACTAGTGCATCCACAGAGCTAAACACAACATCCATCTACTGCCCAACACCTCGCATCTCCCCATCCAGCACCCTAACTTACACAAGTGGTGGTGGGGGGGGTTAATCTGTGTATACACTTGATATACACCCATACACTTTGTTTCAAATAAAAACTTTAACCTTGTCTCACTGTGGCTCTGTCCATATCTATATCCACATCTCAATTCCATGCTCCATACCCCTATTGACGTCTGCACACTAACAACCTTCATCAATGACCCTACCCTATCACAGTCATCTCTCACCATAGTCTCAACAACTACAGCTCTCATCTCCTGTCAGCTTATAACCGTGTGACAGTGTAGTATTCCTGCGCTATGATTCTTTCTCTATGTTACCATGTCCTAGCTGCTCAGCCTGTGTGTGTCTGTATGTATGCCAATAAGAAGATTTGCAGGAGTATAAAATGGAAACTTACATGAAGGAGCACAGAGAAAAATTGTAGAAAGTGACAAAAAATGCATCTCTGTTCTTGGGGATCTTGCGGGGGGGTCAAAGACTAAAACACTAAGACTGAAAGGTTGTGAAGGGGCAGGCAGGAGCCAAACCAGAGAGAGCATGCTGAAAATAAGGCAGTGGACTGTCTCAGCTCTAAGTGAGTCTGAAACTGTAAAAGTGTCAATGGGCTGCGAGCTGTAGCTGCTCTCAGTGTGTCCCAAACCTTATTCTGTACCAATGGACAGTGAGCTGTAACACGCCGCAGTGGGTACAATGCTTTATTATGTATCAATGGGCAGCGAGTTGTGACAGGTCTCAGTCGATCCCAAGCTATTATATGTATCGATATGTATCTATAGGCAGTGAGTTGGAACAGGCCGCGGTGGGTCAGAAGCAGTTATATGTGCCAATGGATTCACTGATACAATATCGATGACAAAATCATAAATGTTAAAAATATCAGAAAAAAATATAAAATACAAAAATATTGACTCCCATACCTACACAGATAAGTACAAAAATATCAAATAAAAATTATCAATGTAAAAACTTATGTTTAGATTGGGGATCTACTGAGGAATGCCAGAGGGGGTGTACCCAGAAAGGAACATTCTTCCATATCCTGTGGGAGTGCGCAGTCATGCAGATATATTGGAAAAAGGTGGTTCGCATCATGTCAGAAGTTTTGAAACAGGAAATCTTTTTAGATCCCAGATGGCATGTACTGTGTGTGTCTGGAGAACTGACATGGCCCAAATATCAAAAACTCTGGCTGTAAGGGCAGCAAAGGGTGCTAAAAGAAACGTTGCTGGTGCATGGGGGGCGACCCAGCCGCCTAGGGTCTCTCAGTAGAAATGGGGTATGGACTGGTGTTGTGCGGTGGAAAAAACTATTTATGAGGGCAGGGAATGTCCCAGTAAATGGGAAAAAGTTTGGCAACAATGGGAAGATTACAGGGGGATTGGGGTGGGTATTGATCAGCTTCGCTGGACTTGGCTCCGGGATTGGGTGATTCTGACTATTATTATCTGAGTGGGTCTTGAATAATAAAATGTATACTCTAATGATATTGTGCGGAACCTATTGTAAGCACATGATCATGTATGTTAAACTGACTGCTGTTGAGTAAAAAGAAGTTTAAAAAAAATATTGATGAAAAAAAATTGATATAAAAATATCGATTTACATATATATATATACTAGCAGCCCGTCCCGACCTTGTCCGGGAGCAATCAGGCTTCCCCGACCTCCGCCCGCTCCGACATTGTCTAGCAGCCCGTGCCCCCGCCGCGATCATTAGTGCCCTTTGTTATTTGGGGCGCTTGGTATCGAGCACAGTGTACTTTTCTTTTGGAGCGATGTGACATTGCTGCTGTTTGGCTCTATCCATGACGTGACCCCCGCCCGCCCCGACATTGTCCAGCAGCCCGGGCCCCCGCCTGCCCCGACATTGTCCAGCAGCCCGGGCCTCCATCCGCCCCATCCCCCACCTGCCCCGTCCCCTTTCTGCCCCGACCCCCGCCTGCCCCGACTCCCGCCTGCCACGACCCCCGCCTGCCCCGGCGCTACTTCGAAGGGACTACTTTTTTTTTTTAATGTACATTTTTTAAATAACGCATTTTTGTATAGTTTATATAGCCTATGTCCATCTTCACACCCTGACGATTACAATGATGTATCGGGTGTGTGGATTGGCGCTGTGGTTCCCGAGTTTACCCGCCTCAAAGGTTCAAAGTTCTTACTTTATAATAGTAGTATAGATACAGAGAGAGAGAAAATATATATATATATTAAATGTTAATATTATTTTAACACAATTAATTACATTAAATATACATTTTAACAAAATATAACAAATAAACTTCCCGATTCAATCAGTGCAACAGTAGGGAAAGAGTTGGATAGCAAAATATTTAAATTTACTATTCCAACTCCAGTGAGTGCAACGGTAGGGAAAGTGTTGGATAGCGGAGGGGTAAAAATACTATTCCCACTCCAGTGAGAGCAATAGTGGGGAAAGTGTTGGGTAGCCGAGTATAGAAAATTACTATTCCCACTCCAAAGAGTGCAACAGTAGGAAAAGTGTTGCATAGCTGAGGGGTAAAAATTACTATTCCCACTCCAGTGAGAGCAACAGTAGAGAAAGTGTTGGATAGCGGATGGGAAAAAATTTACTATTCCCACTCCAAAGAATGCAACAGTAAGGAAAGTATTGTATAACAGAGGAGAGAAACTTACTATTCCCACTCCAAAAAGTGCAAAAGTAGTGAAGTGTTGAATAGCGGCGGGCTAAAATTTACCATTCCTTCTCCAAAGAGTGCAACAGTAGGAAAAGTGTTAGATAGCGGAGGGGTAAAAATTAGTATTCACACTTCAGTGAGAGCAAAAGAAGGGAAAGTGTTCGATAGTCGTTAAATAGAGGAGGGGTACAAATTACTATTCCCACTCCAAAGAATTCCACAGTAGGGAAAGAATTGAATAGCGGAGGAGTAAAAATGACTATTTCCACTCCAAAGAGTGAAAAAGTAGGGAAAGTGTTGGATAGTGGAGTGGTAAAAATTACTATTCCCACTCCAGTGAGAGCACAGTAGGGAAAGTGTTGGATAGCGGAGGGGTAAAAATTTCTATTCCCACTCCACTGAATGCAACAGTAGAATAACTGTTGGATAGCGGAGAGGAAAGTTACTATTCCCACTCCAGTGAGTGCAACTGTAGGGAAAGTATTAGATAGCGGTGAGGCAAAAATTACTATTCTCACTCCAGTGAGTTCAACAGTAGGGAAAGTGTTGGCTAGCGGAGGGGTAAAAACTAATATTTCCACTCCAAAGAATGCAACAGTAGGGAAAGTATTGGATAGCAGAGGAGTAAAAATTACTATTCCCTCTCCAAAAAGTGTAACAGTAGGGAAAGTATTGGATAGCGTAAGAGTACAAATTTATATTCCCACTCCAGTGAGTTCAACAGTAGGGAAAGTGTTGGATAGCGTAGGGGTAAAAATGAATATTCCCACTCCAAAAAGTGCAACAGTAGGGAAAATATTCGATAGCGTAAGAGTAAAAACGTATATTCCCACTCCAGAGAGTGCAAAAGTAGGGAAAGCGTTGGATAGCGGAGGGGTAAAAATTACTATTCTCACTCCAGTGGGTGCAACAGTAGGGAAATTGATATTCTTGACCCTGAGAATCTGTATGTCGATATTTCTGACCCACAATATTTGCAACTCGATATTTGTGCAAGTCGATATTTTTGATTTAATATTCTGTCTCTGCACTGTGGCAATGGGCAGCAAGCTGCAGCAACCTGCAGTAGATCCTGAGATGTAGTATGTATCAATGGCAGAGAACTGTAACGCGCCACAGTTGGTCCGATATGTAATATGTATCAATGGGCAGCGAGCTGTAACAGGTCTCCGTGGATCCTGAATTGTAACATGTATCAATGGGTAGCAAGCTGTAACAGATCTCAGCAGTGGCATAACAAAAGTTGAAGGGCCCCCCTGCAAGGTACACAGAGGGGCCCCCATTCCATATTTAATCCAGAGCTCTCAGGTCTCAGTACTGTGCAACACCCGTCTACTCTAAATGCAATGACTAGTGGGATGTGGGATGACGGCACGCCAACGACAAAGCTCAGACTGATAGGAATTATAGAGCGATCCTCGCTTCTCAGTAAAAGGAAAAAACATGTGGCTCCGCTCATACTTAAATCAGGAGCCAGGGTATCTACCATAAAAGGTTCCAACACTGATTTAAATCACCACTAGACGTGTGAGAAAAAAGTTTTTAAAAAGTATCACCTGTTATCAAAAAAGGAAGAGGAAGTGGGATTCAGTGTCAAATCCACCTTCGGTGGCATGGGAATTGTGGGTTCGGACTGGGACAAAAAAATTGCCCTGGGCTCCAAAATAAAAACGGTCCCCCTTTAGCAAACCAGATGGCGATAAAAGTGGCCCACATTAGTAAATCAGGCCCGTTTTGAACTTGTAAAAACACGCTCTATGGGTATTTTGCAAGTCACGAGAGACAGTATGTATTTGTGTTTGTGGTGGGAAATCAAAAGTGAAATCCATTCTACCGAGCCAAAACCCACAAACTGCAAAAACACAAGCCCACACACTGATCTGTGAGACCTGTGAGACCAGTCTCTCGGGCACTGCCAAACTACCTTTCAGGCAAGCTAGACCCCAGACCTTTTGAAACTGCAAACCCTACTTACATACACAAGCCGTCGTCTCACCCTCTGCTAATGTCACAATGGGCTGGATGTATGAAAGGGTTTCCCATTCAGTATTGTAAGAACTGGGACCACCAGTTCTCCGGGGGGTAGCTTGGCTCGAGCAGGAAGGCAGACAGGGGCTTACGTGTAAAGCAGCTACTTAACACACTCATCCACTGAGACAAGGTTCCAGGAGCTTCCCCACTCTACCTATGGACAAGGGATGGGAGGCTGGCATTGCAACAGTGTATGGGGATCCAGCCAGCTCCTGGCAGCTAGGGTGCTACACTAAAAGACCACGCTGCAGTAGCAGGGGCCAGTGGCAGCCATGGTTGTAGTAGAGAGCACCTGCACCCTAACATGAATTAGCCATGAAAAGGTGCCCGAAGACCTAAGGGCCAACAAAAAGAACGTGGGAAAAATGAGGCAAGGGCGAAACAAAACAGGGAAAGACCACCCTAGGGCTGACAGGTCTAACAAGCATTAATGGGAAAACATGTTAGTACATATGGGTCTAAGTCGCACCAGATGAGTACCAGTGGCGGCTACTACCTGGAAGCGGGGTGGGGGATCGGGTTAAAAAAAATTAGCACTCACCTCCGGGCTGGCTGGCTGGCCGCTGCCGCCGCCTCTCTTGTGTCTTCTTCCTGGCTTCTTGGGGGAAACAGGAAGCAGGTAGCGCCAGGACTCTGTCGCTCCCCGCAGTCAATCACAAGGCTGCAATGCAGTGTTGTGATTAGTCTGAGTGCCGTGACACTGCGCTCATCCAGGGTCTGGGGGTTGGCATTTTCTCCACGCAGGCTGTAATGCAGCTTGCATGGAGAACATGCTATGTGCGCATGACTGGAGGGCTCGGAGAGGGCCGGCCAAACACTCATGCTCACACAGGGAGTGCAAACCACTCCTCCCCCTGCTCTGAGAGCAGCCCCGCCCCACAAAGACGCCGCAACAGGAACAAATACTATGATAATAACCTCAAGTTATTATAATTTTCCTTTTTTACACTGCATAAAGCAGTGGGGCGATGATCCTCTGCCTTAGCGGAGGAACCACCACTGATGAGTGCCACTCGCCACTCCCCAAGGGCCAGATGTACGACCATTTGCATTAGTGACTCGCAAATTGGAGTTGCAATTGCGAGTCCCTAATGCAAATGTACAACAGTGTCTGAGACACTGTTAGCGATGCCTAATGGGGTAGCAAATTGCATGCCTCATGCATATTCATGAGGCTCTCGTAATTTACGACCCCATTAGGAATCGCTGGCCCTCCCTTAAAGGAAACTGGGCTGCATTTTTTTAAAATGATACATTTCCAGTTCATTTTTCAAGGGCAGGCAGTGTTCCTGGGACCTCTGCCTGCCCTTACAAAATATTTTCCCATGCATTCTCAAAGGGTAAGAGATCCCCTGGGGACCTGTTTGCGAATGCTTAAAATTGCAAAACAGTCATACTTAGGGCTCAGACTCGCTATTAGGAAGGGATGCCCTTGAAACGCCCCTTCCTAATAGCGAGTTACAAATACTAATCAGCGAGCCCTTAGATATTTCTGCATGCGTAACCGGGTCGCAAACCCATTTGCGCATGCAAAAATACGTCGTACATCTGGCTCCAAGAGTACTATGGGATGAAGCACAGGAAGCAAAACACTTATGAGTAGATGTATGACCGCTTTTTGCTGTCACAAATGGGAATTTGGCCAGTTTGCGACCGCAGAATTGGTCTGCCCCATGCACAAATCATATTTTGCGAGTCGCTAACTTATTAGGCTTGCGACTCCCTATTAGGAAGGGACATGCCAAGGGCGTCCCTTCCTAATAGCGAGTCTAACACCAATGTATGATTGTTTTGTGACCGCATTTGCGGTGGCAAAACATTTGCAGTTTACCACCTACTTCAAGTAGGTGGTAAGCCACTCGCAAGCGAAAAGGGGTCCCCACGGGACCCCTTCCCCTTTGTGAATGGTTGTGAAAACATTATTTAAGAGCAGGCAGTGGTCCCAGGGACCACTACCTGCCCTAAAAAAATTAAACTGTAGTTTCATTTTTCTTTTTTAAATGCATTGCGTTTTCCTTTAAGGAAAAAAAAACACCTGCTTTATTGAAAAAGCAGTCACAGACATGGTGGCCTGCTGACCCCGCAGGCCACCGTCCCTGAGAGTGCTAGCCATTCCTATGGGGTCGCAAATTACGATTGCCTCATGAATATTGATGAGGCATGCAATTTGGGACCCCATTGGGAATCACAAACAGTGTCTGAGACACCGTTGTACATTCAGTTTAGCGAGCCACAAATTGCGAGTCGCAATTCTGCGCAATTTGCGACTCGCTAACCTGAATGGTCGTTTATCCGGCCCTTAAAAGTGTATACATTCATTCTGTACGCTAAAAACCCACTGATTGAGAAACATGCACTAGCATGCTCTACCTATTGGCATCAGTCAATAGGTCAGTGTTATAGGCTTCATTGTCCGCAGATATTTTCTGAAAGGAAGCGGCTTTCGAAATATAGAAGGAACTCGTTCTTACTCAGCTATCGTGAGCTCTTATAATTGTATTTAAGAGTATAATATTAGAGTACTATATGAATAGGCATTTCAGGAGTACGTATCTGCCCGTCTACCTGTTTACACCCAAACATGCCTGTCCGCTATCCATCATATCATTGGCATTTCTGTCTTTTTTTCATTCTGTTGTATCTATCTGGATTTGTCTTTTTCTCTCTATATATTTGATTTTCTATCTGTTCATCTTTTTGCATTACTTTCTTTTTACGTGGTTTTCCGTTCATTGGTATCTTTTCTGTCAGTCAGTTTTTCTATCTGTCCCTCTATTTGTCTGTCTTTCTGATAAAGCATCTTTCTCTATGTGCCTCTGCCTGTTCTTCTGTCCATCTCTCAATCTTTTTGTCCATTCTTGTGTCTAATACTCTAACGGCTCCTGCATCATCCATCCACACAATCCCTCACCCATTCAAATTCATTCATCCATCCATGCATTCATCCATATATCCATTCATCAGTCGCTGTCTCTCAATTTTCTGATTCAATCTCCCTCCTTAGCTCTCTTGTTATATCTTTCTATTTCTATATATCTCTCTAGGCCTCTCTTTCTATAAATACTTTTGTCTTGCTTCTTACTCCGAACTTAGGGGGGCCTCTAAAGTCACTTCGACTAACATATTCATTCTAATAACATCACGTGTGTGATTTCAAATGCATCATTGTTTTGTTGTGTGATGTTGCATCTAAAATATCCCACTAACTTTCAGTATGGGTGACTGATTATCCAATTGCTATTCTGAAACATTTACAAGTGAAAGCTGATTTGACCAGGCTAAATGTGAAATAGCAAGAACAAGCCTTGTTTAATAAAATTGATTTGGCTTCTGAGTGAAAGTGCTGCTTTAAATAAAAATAAGTGTATGAGTATTGTGGATGGATGAATAGGTGATTGCACAAAATGAGTGAATGGTTGGATGGATGTATGATGCCACGGACTCAATTACTACTCACCCATTAACATGGTCACTCATCTTTGCATTCATTCAATCACACATTGACTATTTTTTTCATTTGTCACTCACCAATTTACAATACCTCAGACACAAATTTGCCAATCGATGCACTTTCAGGTAAATGTCTGACTTATTGGCCTTCCCAATGCTTTGTCTGACAGACTCCCAAAATATTGCTTGGAAGGGAAGGATTAAAATGTGTCCTAGTTGGGGGGGAGTATTACCTGCTGACAAAAGCAGGGACAAGGGATCAGTCTTCGCTGCCCTTGCAACCAACGCCTCAAGCAATTTTAAAACCCGGAATGTGTCCTACTCGTAATTTGGCACCAAGTGTCTTATTGGGTGACCCATCTACCTGCGATCGAACCATTTGAAATGGGGTAGTTTGCTTTGTAAACATGGGCTGCTTGAGGATTCTATCAGTTTGGTGAAATAACGCTTGCGCTGTAGCTGAGTGTAAGTGGATGAGATGCCGGAGACTGCATATTTTGCAGAGATGACGGCAGAACAAGAGGGGCAGGACGAATTTTAACAAAATATGGCTAAGGTAAATTTGCTCAGTTTCCTCTAAGAGACATTTTTTTTATATAGGCTTACTTTTAAAACCATGAATTTCATAATGTGCTATAAAGCTTACAAACGTCTGGGGAGGAACAGTTTTTGCTTACTTGTTATTGCAAATATGCTTTTGGCTTCTCTAAAAGCTTATCGTTAATTTGAGAAAAGGGATTAGTGGATCACATATTGTAAAAAATCTACAAAAATCCAAGTTTCACTTTACCAGTCATTTAAACTGGTGAAACACCACTTTTTAAGGAAAACTGCTGTTGCCAGCATTGTTTGGTAGCCTACAGTTCAATGGCAGAAATTTGTAGCTCAGTCTGTGCTGAGGGGGCCCCCTGCAGCTCGGGGCCCCCCGCAACGCTGGGCTGCGGGGCCCTGTGTTACGCCCCTGGATCTCGGTGCGTCCCAAGCTGTAACATGTATCAATGGGCAGCGACCAGGAACAGGCCGCAGAATGTCCTAAACTGTAATATATATATATCAATGGGCACCGAGCTGTAACAGGTCTCAGTTGGCCTCAAGCTGTAACCTGTATCAAGGGTCAGTGTGCTGTAACAGGCCGCAATGGTTATGGAGCTTTATTATGTATCAATGGGCAGCGAGCTGTAACAGGCTGGAGAATGTCCTAAACTTTAATATATATATATATCAATGGGCAGCGAGCTGTAACAGGTCTCAGTGGGTCCCAATATGTAATATATATCATTGGGCGGCCGGCTGTAACAGGTGTCACTTGGCCTCAAGCTGGAACATGTTTCAATGGGCAGCGAGCTGTAACAGATCTCAGTATGTTCCGAACGGTAACATGCATCAACGGGCAGTGAACAGGTCTCAGTGGGTTCCGAGAGGTCACATGCATCAATGAGAAGCTGTAACAGGTCACAGGGGTCCCGAGCTGTAACTCGTCTCACTGGGCAGCAGGTTGCTACAGGCCGAAGTGGGTTCCAAGATGTAACATGTATCAATGGGCAGTGAGTTGTGGCAGGCCTCAGTGGGTCCGAAGCTGTAATATGAATCGAAAGGGCAGCGAGCTGTAACAGGCTACAGTAGGTCTCAAGATGTAATTGATGTTATTAGGCCCCGAGCTGTGACACGCTCAAAGGCCTCATAGGCCTTATGCAGCTCTGGGCATCAATCAGCCTCAAGTAGTAACAGACATTAATGTGATTCAAGCTGTAATCAGTATTAATGGGTCTCAACTAGTAACAGGTACCAATCGCCTTCATTCTATAATAGGCATTAATGCCCCCCAAGCTAGAATAGGCATCAGTGAGTCTAAAATTGTGAAATGCATCAGTGGATTCTCAAGATGAGCTTCACGGTAAACCATGTGTCTGGGTATGAGTTACTTGGTAAAAGTACTGATTCAAGTTGGGTATGGCACCCCTGCAACATGCAACGATGAGCTTGTGCCCCCCCCCCCCAGAATGGAGAAAGATGATGTGGACATGAAATGACCAGGCTCTTTACTGCAAATGTATATCTAATTCCAGAGAGATTTTTTCTCCCATTTATCACCTTAATTGACCACGTGGGTAATTTGATCCGAGGGGAGGAATTGGGGTTGTGGGTGGGGGTGAAGCTCCACGGTTTACTGCCCAGTCCCCTTTTTATGGTTACAGTCCTGGCAGTGCCGAGAAGCTCTGCCCAGAGATTGTCACCTCCATGGACAGTTGCGAGGCTTTCAATATTCTTTCGATCTTATGAAAGCAGTACCTTTCTTTACGTGTCTCTCTGCTTCTCTCCTATTGAACA
This sequence comes from Lissotriton helveticus, assembly GCF_964261635.1. Classification (NCBI taxonomy): domain Eukaryota; kingdom Metazoa; phylum Chordata; class Amphibia; order Caudata; family Salamandridae; genus Lissotriton; species Lissotriton helveticus. Next base: position 3,338,140 of record NW_027611725.1, on the reverse strand, counting down.
CAGGGTCTTTCGTGGGAACTTTTGCCCAGTTTTTTTCTCCTGTTTCCTGAACTCAGAGACACATGAAATGTGTTGCCAGGGTGATAATGCACCTTGACAGCCAGAGCAGGCACTACACATGTCCCACCAGCAGGGCGCGTGTATCCTGCAGGCCTCCAGGCCTTCACTCCAGGGGCAGCAGTCACCAAACGTGCCAGGAAAGAGGGAACGTTTCTCACACCAAAATCACCCACAATGCACCATTGAGCTGTGTATTATCATGGACAGGGCCGGCTTTAGCACTGGTGGCGCCCAGTGCGACAATGTTTTTTGGTGCCCCCCCCCCCCCATGACCACCTGCGCAACAAATTCCCGCACTACCACCACTCCGTAACAGTCTCCATAATCACTCTCACTCAGATGAATTTAATTCGATTTATAGTGTCACTCATAAAAGTGAAGGGTGTCAGAGCACTTTACATTGCACACACATTACTCAATCATATGTGCGTAAATCAATGTATAGGAAACGTTGCATAAGGCAAAGTCAAAAGATTTATATGTCATCCATTCTGGTAGGCAGTAAAGTTTAAGTGGGCTTGATCTGGAGAAGCACAAACTCAGAATTTAAAAGGTAAGACCATGATTGGGGATTATCTTTAATAATTGGAATTGATTTCTACCCAAATCAATACTTTGTACAACTTTTGAATATTGAAAGTCTGGGGAAAAATTAATTTGCTCTAAACTATTCTTGAAGTCTGCATTTCAGTTCTTTGATGACAGTTAATAGCTCACGGATTTTTATTAGTTTTTTAACTAATAAACTACAAGTAACAAAACAAAGTCTCTGACAAAGCAGTAACCCCCTGACCTGTTTACGTTATGTTCACTTCGGCATTTGCATGATGCACATTCTATGCAGCAGGCATATTGACCCTCTGCGCTAACCTACGATGAATCAAAGCATCCCCAGTCAAAACTCCAACTAGACAAAACTTCTTTCTCTTCAGGAAGAACATCACATCGCTCCCCGGAGTAGGCTTGACATTTTTATTGTTGACTGGAAATTGCTGGAGGTCAGGAACACTGCTACGGGTGCTTTTAAAAACAATATAGTATAACAAACAGGCGCCCTCATGCAAAGTCAGCACCCGGTGCGGTGGCACCGGTGGCACCGCCCTAGAGCCGGCCCTGATCATGGACGTCATTTAAGGGTCGAAGCTGCGACCCCTGGCTTGCCCTCTGCTACCCCTGGCACTGCCTTGGCGACCCCTGGCCTCAGAGGTGGCAAATTCAGTGGCAGGAACGCAGGGGCAGCTGGGGCGTCACACTCTTTATTTTCTGTCAATTCTTTATTCCACTAATGTGTAACTATGAGTGTGTGAGTGAAAGTGGGCATCAAAGGGTGTGTGATGTCACTGCCACTACCCTTGGTATTATGGTGAATTGAGGTCCATGTATATCTGTTGTTGTTTGGTAGCAGTTTGTGTTACTCCAGTAAGGTATTTTATGTGTCTAGCTCAAGGTGTGCTTCTGTGGTGAATGACTTGTAGAGTAAAACCCCTCCAGTTGTAGAAAAATACAAAAAAAGTCAGAGCAGCAAAGTTTTAGGAAACACCAATGAGGTATTTCAAGCATTACCCTATAGATCTGCTCGTTTCCGGTATCAGCTAAATATACTGCCTCTAGCTTATGTTAAAGGCGCCTGCAACAGACAGTTTCTCACCAATACAGTCGCTCCCTCACCTACCGTTACATCAGCCCATCTTGATATACATTTATTGCCTATTTTTGTTGAATGTTTTTACCACTTGGAAGTCTTCAGAAATAAGTTGTAATCCTTATTGTGGACAGGTATTGTGTGTGTGAGAAGTTGGCCTGATAGGTGATGTTTCCAATTCTGGAACCACCTGTTATCAGACCAAACAATCCCTTATGGTGTCTGGTTGTAAGTCAACCTTATTAGACAAGCTATCCTAGGGGTAGCATGGACTAAGCAGCCTAAAGGCTTAACTTAAGAGGTTGTGTTAAGCGAGCTGTTTTACCACATACAATCCTGTAATATCAAATGAAAGGACACCACACAAGTATATATTATAAAAATATATGTGTTTATTACTAAAAACAATCCCCAGTATTCTTTATGAATAAAGGGGCACAAGCGTTAAATCAAAAGCACTGTTTAAACATACAAAGTTGCACAATTATGGATGAGGGCGGGGGGCCACTCAAACCATATACTAAACAAGTGGTATAAGAGATGCCACTCGAGCAGTGGTTAGGCCTAGGGCCTAGGGAATCGCTGGGAGCAGTCGGGACAAGCAATGCTGAAGTCGGGAACGGCCCACGGGATTCGGGAGCAGTGCGGAAAGCGCACGCATGCACCAATGTTAACCAATGGTGCGTAAAAAGTGTAAAGTTAGAGTTTAAGGACACTTCCGCTGAACCTAGAGGAACAAAACTTAAGACACAGACCCTAGAGATGTGTACCAGTGTGGGAACACCGGCGGAGCAAAGTTACCTCACCCACAGGAAGCGGGTGCACAGGGTCGAAGTTGAGTCGGGTTTCGTCACGCAGGCTCTTGGTGCTTGAAGCTGAAAGGGCTGCAGGCAGGGTGAAAGTGAAGTGTCCGGTGGAGTCCAAGGGTGGACTCAAGTCGAAGAGTACCTGAAAGCAGAGGGGACAGAGTCTGGGTCACTCAGCAGTGACCAGGGTGGAACCAGGACGGAACCAGGCAATGTCGGGCGCAATCAGGTGGTCGTCGAGGAGCTTCTCTCCGCTGTCACGTGGGCTCTGGGGCATCTGCGACGTCCAGGAGCAGGTCACGATCTGTCCCATGCAGGCTCTCGCCGTCAGCGCTGTCGGCTTCAAGATTGGAGCAAACAACACTTGGCAAAAGCAATCCACGCGGAACCGGGAGATTGCTTCTCACTCGAACCAGGAAGGTCAGAGTGGGTGCTCCTTTTCAGGGGAGCTGCTGTCGATCTGGAGCAACCAGATTCACAAGTCGTATTTGTAGTTTCGTCGGCACAGGGACCACTAGCCAGCTGGCAAGTGACCGGGCCAACACGTTGAGCCAAATGGAGCAGAAGGGCCCCACGCAGCACTCGTCAAGTGTGGAGGGCTGGACTTCGTTGCAAGAGTGGCTCAGGGTGGGGGCTTCTCAAACCCCGGTGCACAGCTTCGAGGGTCACTCGTGGGCTGCACGGTCAGTGTCTCGTGGTCAATTCAAGATGGCGTGCCCCACGCTTCCGGTCGCCTCCACGGGTCTCAGCTCTGCAGGGACTGTGGATCGGGCTGTTGTAAGGCAGGCAAGCTTGATCTCGTCGATCTCTGTCGCTCGAGTTCCATCAGGAACTGCAACAAAGTAGACGTCGAGGGCTGGATGGTGCCTACTTACGCAGGGTGGTCACTCCTTGACCACAAGGGAGATTCTTCAGGCTTCCACGTTGAGTAGGTGGTCCAAGGGTCCAGAGTTTCGTTTCTTATGTTTCGTTCAGGAAATCTGATGTGCATTGGCACTGCTCCCACTCTTATTCGAATCTGGGGGGCGTGATTACCTGCTAGGTCCCCCCCTATGGGTGGGACCCAGGAAGTGGGTGGATACACCCCCTTCCTTTGATCTAGGCCGCCCTGGCACGAGGGCTGGAGTGCCCCAGAACCGGTTTGGCCGGATTATGCAAGGGGCAGCCTTGTACGCCCCAAGCAGTGTCTGGTTTCTTTCAAACCTCCCTGCTACAATCCACTATCTCCTGTCTGGAGGGTGGTGACACCCTCCTGCGACAGGAAACCCTTTGTCCAGGCCCCATTTGGCTGAGTTTCGGTCAGCTGCAGGGGTCCAGACTCTTGTCTGTGGCAGAGGCATCCATTTTGTGGATCTAAGGTCCTTTTAGAAATTAACCGCATTTAAGTAAAGCAACATGTCTTACCCCTCTAGAGGGGTGGAATGCTATCCCCGTCGCCAGAACTGGCGAGGGGATAATATTCCAAATCGTATGACACCTTACACGACATGTTTTGATAAAGCCAAACCAAAGTTGCTATATAACCGCGAGGATTATAAGGCACTTAAGAGTATATGGTATGGCCTTATCCTGAAACAGCTTAGGGAGTTGTTCCCGACAGCTGCAGACAGGCTCAGCTCATGCTAGAGCTCCATCTCACATTAAACCACGCACTCTGCCTCCAGGATTGATGAGGCCTTCCATAGGAGTGGCTCACAGGTTTATATGTGTCCAGATATAGGTTTAGATATAGGTATACTATATCTAAGTAAGGGGTGATTACACCACCTTACCCCAGCTGAGTGATTAGCCAGTTGTGTCAATTTAAGAACCAGCCAGGGGTGGCAAAAGATATGCTGCAGCCCCTGGTAGGCCTTGGTGGCCCCTATGCCCTGGGCACCTATAGTGCATTATACAGGGGCTGACAAGGAGTCCATTTCCAATTGTAGTATGTACCTAGGGTACATGGAATCCATTTTACAGAGAGAGCAGATGGCCTGGGGCCCTGATTAGCAGGGAACCAGGTCAACTAAGTCAAAAAACCAGCTAAACACAGGCAACAAATCTGGGGTAACCATAGTCAGGTAGCCACCTTCCTACACAACCCCCCCCCCCCAAACGAAAGGAGATAAGGCTATCCTTGGCCAGGTAAGCCTATATTGCCTGAGTGGCCATATAAGGAAGTACCTGCACTAGCATGGGTACCCCCTGTCTCATGGTCCACTAAGCAGTCCCTCACCCTTGGGGTATTAGAGGGTCTCCACCATAGGGAATCACTACCTTGGGTGTGTTTATGCAAAGTTAAAGGCTGGTTTGGATATGGAGTACTGAAGTGAGGCTCTACTAATTTAGGGCTCAGCTTCCTCCAATTATCTTCCACCATGTGTGCCTTTCTTTCTTTAACTGAGTTGCACTGTGCTCTCAGGGTCAACCTCTGGCTACCTAAAGCTGGAGGCTGGGTCCCTCTGGTTGGCTTGCTGGGGGTTGACAGTTCAGGTTTGGGCCCTTTGGGTCCCAGGTTTGGCTGTGCCCAACAGAATCCATCTGTGGGAGGTCCCTAACTGTTTTTAAGGGGGCTCCCTCAGGAGTTTTTAAAGTTTTCACCTCACTAGGGCTACTAGGTTTGGTGCCCCTGATCTGTTGATGGGGGTGCTTTATTTGACAGGGGGCCCTCTGGGTCTCACTGTCCTTCTTGTCCTCTGCAGCCCTGGGCTGGCTAAGGCAAGGGAGAGAGGGGCAGGTTACCTGCTCCAGACTGGGTCCCACCTGAGAAGGGTCCACTGACATCAGAGGTTCTGTCAGGCTAGGCCCAACCACCTCTGGGGCAGTTCCTTCATCAGGGGTAAGATCAGTTCCCTGAGGAGGCTGATCCTGTCCTAAAGTCTGGTGAGGGGGAGATTTCTCTTCCTCCTCCATGCTCTCAGTTTGTGTGGAGTTATCCATCATTTCAGGCTTCACAACACACATATCAGTTTGAGTTTGGGCTGTGGCCATCACAGCCCCACCAACCTTTTCAGGAGGAGCCTCAGTTTGGGTTTCTGCTGTTATCATAACAGCTTTGCTATTCTGTCCAGGAAGAGCTGTGGCTAAAGATGGTGCAGAGAGTTTCTCAGCCCTACCAACCTTTTCAGGAAGGACATCTTGAATTGGGGCTGTAGCCATTACAGCCCCACTAACCTTTCCATTGGAATTTACCATTCTAGAATGGATTTCCTGTTCAACCTCAGCCCAGGCTGAGATCTCCAAATCATTACCAAGTAGGCAGTCTACAGGCAAGTTTGGTGACACTGCCACTCTCTTTGGGCCAATGACACCTCCCCAGCTGAGACTTACTACTGCCATGGGATGATTGGTTTTGACGCCATCAATGTTTGTTACCTGGTATGTGGCACCTGGTAAAAGTTGCTTAGAGGGGACTATACAGTCAGCCACCATGGTGATGCTAGCCCCTGTGTCTCTAAAAGCTTCAACTTTCAAACCATTGATGATGGGTTTTTGTCTATATTTGCTCAAAGTATTTGGGCAATCAGAGAAGTTGGCAAACCCCCTGCCAGTCTCATAAACAAGATCATTTGGGGATGGGGACCTGGATAGGCCAGGGTCCTCCTGGGCTCCAAAAGTAAACCCACCCAGATTCCTGGGTGTGCTTCCACTTCCTGGGGGATTACTGCTGACAGTAACAGGAGGTGTTGGAGCTGGCTTTGGAGGTATATTCTCTTTATTGTTATTCTTGGGTCAACAGTTGTCTGTTTTGTAATGCCCAACCTGTTTACAGGCATAACAATAAGGCTTTTTCTCAGTTGAAGAAGTGTCTTGGGACCCACCCCCATTCTTGGAGTTTTGGGGCCCTGGGGAAGTCTTTTCTTTATTTGTATCCCCACCCTTATCTTGAGGCTTGGTAGACTCCTTCTTCTGGTTACTGTCCTGATTCTTAGGCCTAATCCTGGTTCTGACCCACTTGTCTGCCTTCTTTCCCAATTCTTGGGGAGAGGTCAGATCAGAGTCCACCAGGTGCTGGTGTAAGAGCTGGTTCTGACAATTACTTAGGATCTGCTCCCTCATAATCAAATTATACAATCCTGTAAAGTCATGTACTTTGCTGCCATGTAGCCAACCCTCCAGAGCCTTAGTTGCACAATCAACAAAATCAGTCCAGTCCTGAGTCTGTGTCTTCTGGGTGTCTCTGAACTTCAACCTGTACTGTTCAGTGGTTAAGCCAAACCCATCTATCAGAACACTCTTCAGGACTTTGTAATTGTGTGCATCCTCATGTCTAACAGTGAGGAGCTTATCTCTCCCTTTCTCTGAAAAGGAGTACCATAAGATTGCTGCCCACTGTTCCTCAGGAACCTGCTGTACCATGCAGGCTCTCTCAAGAGCAGTTATCCACTTGTGGATGTCATCCCCTTCCTTGTAGGGGGGCACAATCTTTGTCAGGTTTCTACTATCATAGGACCTGGGTTTCTCTTTAGGAATATTGCTGCCACCAGTGGCATCTAAGCCACACAATTTTTGCTCTCTTGCCAAGGCAAGTCTAGCTTGAGCCAAGGCTACCTCCTCCCTCTCTATTTGGAGTTTGACAGCCCTCATTCTGGCCCTATGCTCTAGCTTTTGAGAAGCAGTCATGCCTCTCTGGGATTCTCTTGAGGCACTAGAAATGTGAGAGTCCCCTGAGGGAGATCTCACTCTCCTGTTGCCTGGGAGAATGTTATAGGGTCTGGGGAGGTGCTGGCCCTCTCCATTCCCCAGTAGGTCTAAGTTGGCCTGGTTAAGCCTGGCAACTAGGACCTGGCTACCCCTCTGATCCTGATCTTCTGGGTCCTCTACATCTGAGTCCTCCTCCCCCTCCTCTCCTTCTTCTCCTTCTTCCTCCTGAGGGGTATCAGTTACAGGGGGGTTCACTCCATCTCCTGACTCTAAGGTAACTTCATTCACCTTCTCTAAGTCATCCTGCTCTAGAATGGCTATCAGGATAGGACAGGTGGGACTTCTGCCCCTTTTTAACCCTCTTGATATGCACAAGGCAATCAAGTCCTTTCGGGTTAACTTGTCATAGCTGGAAGTTGCCTTGGTAAGGTCAACTGTCACAGGAGCAGACCCTGAGGCTTTTCCTGTGTCAGACATGACTGCTAGTGAGGTGTAAGTGGTGCACTTACCTACACTAAGTGTTTTCCTACTGTACCTTGCTAGTGAGTTGTAGTCAGGGTGTGCTAATTCCTTTAATCTACAACTACTAAGTTCAGTAGAACTTAATATGCTAAGCTTTTGATTTATATGTACCTAGAGGTACTTGATGTGATCTTTCAATTTGATGAAAGATTGCAATGGTAAAACAACAGCAAGCTCAAATCCGCACCGCTGCTCACCAATGTGAGAAGTTGGCCTGATAGGTGATGTTTCCAATTCTGGAACCACCGGTTATCAGACCAAACAATCCCTTATGGTGTCTGGTTGTAAGTCAACCTTATTAGACAAGCTATCCTAGGGGTAGCACGGACTAAGCATCCTAAAGGCTTAACTTAAGAGGTCGTGTTAAGCGAGCTGTTTTACCACATACAATCCTGTAATATCAAATGAAAGGACACCACACAAGTATATATTATAAAAATATATGTATTTATTACTAAAAACAATCCCCAGTATTCTTTATGAATAAAGGGGCACAAGCGTTAAATCAAAAGCACAGTTTAAACATACAAAGTTGCACAGTTATGGATGAGGGCGGGTGGCCACTCAAACCATATACTAAACAAGTGGTATAAGAGATACCAATCGAACAGTGGTTAGGCCTAGGGCCTAGGGAATCGCTGGGAGCAGTCAGGACAAGCAGTGCGGAAGTCGGGAAAAGCCCGCGGGATTCGGGTGCAGTGCAGAAAGCGCACGCATGCACCAATGTTAACCAATGGTGCGTAAAAGTTGTAAAGTTAAAGTTTAAGGACACTTCCGCTGAACCTAGAGGAACAAAACTTAAGACACAGACCCTAGAGATGTGTACCAGTGTGGGAACACCGGCGGAGCAAAGTTACCTCACCCACAGGAAGCGGGTGCACAGGGTCGAAGTGCGTCGGGTTTTGACACGCAGGTTCTTGGCGCTTGAAGCTGAAGATGCTGCAGGCGATGTGAAGGAGAAGTGTCCGGTGGATCCAAGGGTGGATCTGTAGTGGTGAAGACCTGAAAGCAGAGGGGACAGTGTTCAAAGTCACTGACCAGTGACCACCGTGGAACCAGATTGGAACCAGGCAAAGTCGGGTGCAAACAGGTGATGAGGTGTTGCTTCTCTCTGCAGCCACGTAGACACGAAGAGGTCAAGGACGTCCAGAAGTCGATCACGAGCTGTCCTTCAAAAGCTCTAGCTGATGGCGGTGTCGGCAACTCGATTAAAGCAAACAAGCCTTGGCTAATGCAAGCCACGGGGAAAGTGAAAAAGGCTTATTACTCGGACCAGCAAGGTCAGAGCGGGTACTCCTTTCTACAGGAGCGAGGGCAGGTCTGGAGCAACCAGACGCACAGTGTAAATCGTAGGTTTCGTCGCCAAGATGGCCGCTGACCACGTGACAAGCGGCCGGGATGGCGAGTCGAGTGGCACAAAGCAAAAGGGCCCCACGCAGATCGTGGAGATGCTGGAGGGCTGATCTTTGGTGCAAATGCTGCTCGATTGTGGGGATTCTCAAACTCCAAAGCACAGAGTCGAGGGTGCCTCAGGTGCTGCGCAGTCAGCGTCTCAAGGGTCTTTCAAGATGTCCGCTCCCACGTCTCTCGGTGCCTCCACGGGTCCCTTCTTTGCAGGGACTGTGGATCGGGCTGGGAGAAGTCTGGGAAGCTGGGTCTTGTCAGGCTCTGCACTCGGGCTCCGGCGGGAGGCGGCGGCAAAGCAGACGTCGAGGTGCTGGGTAGTGCCTGTGTTCACAGGGTGGCCCCTCCTAGGCCACAAGGGAGATGCTCTTCAGTCTTCTGTTCATCACAATGTCGAAGTCCAGTCGTCTTCTTAGTTTAAAGGTGATTTCAGGATGATCTGAAGTGTCTTGGCACTGCTCCCACTCTTATTCGAATCTGGGGGGCAGGATTACCTGCTAGGTCCCCTCCTATGGGTGGGACCCAGGAAGTGGGTGGATACACCCCTTTCCTTTGATCCAGGCTGCCCTGGCACGAGGGCTGGAGTGCCCCAGAACCGGTTTGGCCGGATTATGCAAGGGGCAGCCTTGTGCTCCCCATGCAGTGTCTGGTTTCTTTCAGACCTCCCTGCTACAATCCACTATCTCCTGTCTGGAGGGTGATAACACCCCCCTGCGACAGGAAACCCTTTGTCCAGGCCCCATTTGGCTGAGTTTCGGTCAGCTTCAGGGGTCAGACTCTTGTCTGTGGCAGAGGCATCCATTTTGTGGATCTAAGGCCCTTTTAGAAATTAACCGCATTAAAGTAAAGTAACATGTCTTACCCCTCTAGAGGGGTGGAATGCTATCCCCGTCGCCAGAACTGGCGAGGGGGTAGTATTCCAAATCGTATGACACCTTACACGACATGTTTTGATAAAGCCAAACCAAAGTTGCTATATAACCGCGAGGATTATAAGGCACTTAAGAGTATATGGTATGGCATTATCCTGAAACAGCTTAGGGAGTTGTTCCCGACAGCTGCAGACAGGCTCAGCTCATGCTAGAGCTCCATCTCACATTAAACCACGCACTCTGCCTCCAGGATTGATGAGGCCTTCCATAGGAGTGGCTCACAGGTTTATAGGTGTCCAGATATAGGTTTAGATATAGGTATACTATATCTAAGTAAGGGGTGATTACACCACCTTACCCCAGCTGAGTGATCAGCCAGTTGTGTCAATTTAAGAACCAGCCAGGGGTGGCAAAAGATATGCTGCAGCCCCTGGTAGGCCTTGGTGGCCCCTATGCCCTGGGCACCTATAGTGCATTATACAGGGGCTGACAAGGAGTCCATTTCCAATTGTGGTATGTACCTAGGGTAAATGGAATCCATTCTACAGAGAGAGCAGATGGCCTGGGGCCCTGATTAGCAGGGAACCAGGTCAACTAAGTCAAAAAACCAGCTAAACACAGGCAAAAAATCTGGGGTAACCATAGTCAGGTACCCACCTTCCTACAGGTATGTTTTGCATTCACCTCCCTCTTTTCTACCTGAATAATTTGGTCTTCTAGGTCAGTATTCTCCCTCTTCCAATTTTCGTGCTTACCCCTAACCTGACCCGTGGTATTTCCTCTAGTCACTACCTTGAATGCTTCCCAAGCTGTAACTGCTGCGGAGACTGAACCCGCAATAATGTAAAAATAATCTATGATCTTATTACGCAGATGTTTCACAAGAGTATCATCTAACATTCAAAACTCCATTTACCCTTCAACTCCCATTGTCGATGTCAGGAGGTCTATAGGACTGGTGAATGATCGGAGAACCCACTGGAGACATGTTTACCTTTGTCGTCTACATGAACTATCTGTACTGAAAATGGGAAGGACCTACAGAGGCAAATGGAGAATGGCGACCCCTGTGGACCACTGAGTAAATCCTGGATGATTGACATAGGTGTATACATCCTACCCAAGAATCAATAAAAAGAGAAGGTTTCCCTTTTCCTGGTTGTGGGTGATAGGTCCTACTATCAAGACTTAATTTATGATACAGCTGGGAGTATGATCAGGTATGAGGCACCCCACACAGTAACAAATGTACACATATGAACTAGTGAATTTAAGTGATATAATTTCACAAAATTGTAGGACGAATATCAAGGTTCCAGAGTTAACTAAGTAGTAAAAAAAGAGGTAAAGTGATCAAATACTAGAGGTTCTGTTGATTACAATTATGACATTTATTGTATTTGTTATAGCAGAAAATGATATTTTACATTCATTAACATTTTGTTAAAAAGCACATTAACACATACATTTTATTAAAAACATCATGAACAATTTTTTTTTTTTAAAAACAAGAAGCACAGTCCTACCCAAGAACACACACTTTGTACCTAGTAAATGAGTCTCTTGAAGTAGCAGTATATCAGGGGTGTGTTCTAAACTAAAATCCGTCCCCCTAACACCCCCACCCTATATTTCTATCCTAGAAATATCAGTCACCCAAAATAATATGTAATAATCAACTCTGAAACTCAATGGCAAAAAGTGAAAATAGAAACAAGCAAGCAAAAGGAGTGATGCACTTTGAATGAAGAGTCCCTTTTCTTTTCTCTTTCAGGGGCTTTGTATTGTGCAGAAAAGCTGAACATGAAGTCAGTCCTTTCATAATGGTCTCTGTTGCCACATGTGTGTTATTTCCCCTGAACCCCTGGGTATGGTGAAGACGGTCTGCATCAGGAGCAACTTCTACCCCCAATGACTTATGGTGTGCTAGATTCTTTGATGCCTCATCGGTTTTCGTAGTGTACTTTGCGGGATGAAGATATTTCATCAGACGCCCTTTCAATCCCCCGGATGTGTCAGCTGGAAACATTTCAAAGGAAATATCTTGACCCAGCCCAGTGGAGCAGAGGTCCTATCCTTCACGCCCATTTGTAACACTAAGAACATCTGTGAGAAAGAGCCTCGTTTGACATGGTTATCCCCTGTTTTTTGCGGTCTGTTTTGATGTGGTTTCAATTGCAGTGTGCAGGTTCTCCTGTGCCAGTGCTTTTTCCTCAAAACATATCCACAATTGGTGCATCTGCCACTGTAAGTCCCTAGTAAATGGTACCCTGGGTACCCAGGGCCTGGGAGCTGAAGAGGGTCCCCTCGTACCCACCTCAGTGGGACCATGCCACAGCCCTTGCAGCTTGCATGCCCCTGTGAGAGCGAAAACAACAAGGTTGACATGGCACTCTACCTGGGTGCCATGCCAGACAACACTGCCTGAAGGTATAGGTAAGTCACGGCTCTAGCCGATCTCACAGCCCTAAGGCAGGGTGACCTATACCACAGGTGAGGACATATCTGCATTAGCAGATACGCCCCTACATTATTAGGGTCCATTCTTTAATATTGTAAGTGCCAGTGAAGCCAAACAGAGTACATGGGCTGGAAACTCGACAGCTCGATTTCCACAGCACCATGATTGCTTCCCTGAACACAGGGGTGTTTGGTGCCAAAATACTCCTTTCAATATATCCACACCAATGCCACTGTGAGATTTATTATACCATGTACTCAGAGGGCACCTCAGAGGTGCCCCCTGAAAACCTACCAATCGTGGTGTGGTTTCTGACCGGCTGTAGGCATTTAGCCACCACCAGACATGTTTCTGGACGCCTGGGTGGAGAGCCCCTTCTCTCTTGGACCAGAAACAATGCACTTCCTTGGTGAAGGTGTCACCTCCTCCCCCAGGATGGGCCAATGCTCAAAGGGGGCCTGCCGCCTTTGTAATATGCAATCCTGTGACTCTGCTGCTAACAGAAGACCTTCACTTCATGTGGGAAAACCGGTGGGAAAACTTAGGAGAATAAGGGATGTGCCCACTGTTGGACCCGGCCTCATGGCGTGGTCCTACCCCTCCCGCATGGCGGGCCCAGGACGATATCCGCCCTCCACCAGACCTCGGGCGGCCCCTTCGGCCCGATCCTGCACGCCCCAACCCCACAGGGCCGGCTACCATCCCGGTCCACCAGCGCAAGCCTGACCCCAGCGTAGGCCCATCACGACCTCAGCACGAGGCCGTGCCCGACTCCATCTTGGACCCGCCACGTCACAAACCACGTGGCCTCGGCCCCAGCCCAGGCCCCAGCGCAGCCCAGACATCGAGGCACCAAGATCCACCCAGGTGGTCGAGTAGCCACTCGACAGATCCCGGAGGAAGGGGAGTTTCGATGGGCCTCCAGCCGTCCCCGGACGCCTGGTATCGATTGCCCTCCGGCCTCGCTGGGCGCTGGCTCCACCCCCCTGCTGGGTGTCTGGACACCATCATCCCGGCCCCTCTGACCCCCAGGCGCGAGGGTCCGGACTTCAAAGACCTCCAGACCTATATCTGGGGCAGCCCTAGATTAAGACTTCAGTTGTATCCTGGACTGGAAGCCCTGCTGACGCTGTCACGGCCGACACCAGACGAATTCATCCGTAACCCGACGACCTACTGAGAGCCTGCTGGCGCTGCCGCGGCCTACCTTGCTGAACCTTCCGAGAGCCTGCTGGCGCTGCCGCGGCCTATCTTGCTGAACAAACTGAGAGCCTGCTGGCGCTGCTGCGGCCTACCTTGCTGAAACTTCCAAGAGCCTGCTGGCGCTGCCGCGGCCTACTTCGCTGAACCACCTTGCAAGCCTGCTGGCGCTGCCGCGGCTCGAACATCTCGGAACCCCCAGCTCGAGGATTGAGAGCTGTGCGTAGGGTATCCCTTCCTCCGCCCAGAGTAAGACTGTCCCGCTACCTTACCCCCCTTTAAGAGACTTTCCAGATCCCTCGATCTGCTTGTACATACTGCCAAGAACCAGCAACCGCTTATTCCCTATAAAAGCTTGAGAACTTAACTTCTTGTGTGGTGTCCATCTGTAGTGTTGTGATTACTCTGCTGTACGATCCTAGGAGAGGACCCTCATTCAGGAGGCCTCTCAGCAACCGCTTGGCTACTCCTCGACGGAGAGGTGGACCTAGGGGTGGTCAGTCAGACATCTTCTGCCTCCTCCGGGGACGCCTTTCTAACACCCACCTCTGCCAATCCACCCCTCAGGTGGGGGAGGCGGGGTGAAGCACATCTTTCAGTCCTCACCATCTTGAAGATGGGTAGACCTCCAATCTGGGCTAGGTCTGTGCACACTCCCACAGGAGGGTGGCATAATTCATGTGTAGTCAACCCAGGTAAGGTGCCAATTGGCCCGACCTGCTACTCCCCTAAAATTCCCCTAAATTTGGTATTTAGGTGGCTCGACCAGTCCTGGAAATTGGATCTCCGATGACTTAAGAAGAAAGAAGAAGTCCCTGCAGAGAAGACTGAATACGACGACTGTCTTGGCCCCATCCCTACTAGCCTGTCTCCAGCTTTTGCGAACCTGCAACCTGCTTTGCAGCTGGTGACCTCTGAAAACCCTGGGAGGACTGCTGCCTTTGAAAAAGACTCCAATCGCCCATGGACCGCGGATCTGTCCAGAAGAAAACAACTCCAAGGGCTCCGGATCCAGCTGGAACCGCGATCCCTGCACCCGATGCCCACGGCCCGAGTCTGAGTGGCCCACCTGCCCAGTGAAGTCTCCCCAGTGATTCAGACCTCGAATCCAGTGTTTGCTGACCGCACCGCTCCCGCCTGACCTCCATGACGATGCCTCTAGACTGAATCCAGAGGCTCTGCCTGACCGTGACTGGCTCAGGTAAGAAGACTTGGAAGTTGAAAGGCATCCCTGCACCCGGAGCCCCTGCGCCTTGGTGAGCTGAACCAATTGTGCCCCTACCAGACCCTGCCTCTCTACTTACCTCTCTGTAGTTGGTCTCCCTCTTGCAACCTCCGGTGAGATGCCTGCAGCCTGTTTGTCAAAAGCTACAAACTCCATTCAAAATCATTGGGCACCCAACGCTGATTTAGCATCCAGCTGCCACTCTGCCCTGGTGGTGTATGCTTGGTGCTGCTTGCCCCCCCCTGTGCTTGTGCAAACCCCCAAAGCTTAGCCTCTGCAACTGATCCACTTACCTGCAAGCAGTGTGGCTCCAGGCACCCCCAGTCTCTATTGAAAGCATTGGGCCGAACTCTGACTCTGACCTCTGCACTCAGCCGCCCCTGTGCTGCTAGCGGTGCAGTTTTGGAACTCACCTAACCCGTGCTCCTTGCTGACCTCTGCTCTTGGCCGCCCCTGTGCTGCTAGCGGTGCGGTTTTGGTACTCACCTAACCTGTGCTCCTTGCTGACCTCTGCACTCAGCCGCCCCTGTGCTGCTAGTGGTGCAGTTTTGGAACTCACCTAACCCGTGCTCCTTGCTGACCTTTGGGCCCAAATACTGGATTTGTAAGTGTGGAACTTACCTGTTAAACTGCATTATTGTTTTCACCGCAGGGAACATTGAACTGCTTCAAACATATTCTAAATGCCAACTTTTAAAAGCGAAAGTATTTTTATTTAAAAACGTACTTACCTTTTTGCGAAGATCTTGGTCTTAAAATGAAATACAAACAAAGTATGTTTTTCCAAAAGTGGTGTGGATCTCCTTATCGAGCCGTGTGTCCATTATTGGTCAATGTTGTGCAATAAATGTCTTCCACTCCTCTGTGTGAGGCCTGAGGCTGCTCGCCCGCACTAACACTAACAGAGCACTTTGGGTTTTACATTGAGCCCTGTACACGTTTGGGGAACCCCTGATCTCTGTGCATGGAATGACCACCTAGTAAGCATACCATATACAAAGCCAGATTCATACAGCGTCAATGTACATTTTGAAGGGCTTCTCTTAGTGAACCCACCTCGGCACAGAATTTGACTCACTTTAGTCAAATCCAGGAATCAGCAGAAACATAGACAGCGCCTTTAACCACTTTCTCCAGGAAACATAAGTTTGACTTCTCCCTCAGAAAAGACTGTATGCTCTTTTGAGGGCAATTTAATTGAAGAAACAGCACAGTGTGAAAGTTAAGAGACTGAAGTTACTCGTAGGGACTCAAGCGAGTAACCACTCTGTGACCATTGTAGAGTTGAACAACACTGACATGAAGTGCAATTAAAATGAAACACACATTTCATATCTTTTTGCAGAGATCAGCACTCTGCTGGTCTGAATGCCAGTAGCATAGCTTGGCAGGAACGTGTCACGTAGCGCCTGCACTGCTTCCAGATGTTTTCATCTGTCAGCCAAGACCAGGCTCCTCCCCCTTACTCAGAGGCGCAACTAGAGCCAAATTTAGAGGGGGTGGGGGGCTACAAAATTGTTCGGGGGGGCTAATTCTTCCAGCAATAGGCAGAGTGGAGTTGCAGGAGCTCTAAGAAGGGGTGAAAAGCAACAAACCTCGCAGACAAGTAAATGGCCTTTTAAAGACCTGTGAAGTACTCATGTGCTGTGGCAATAAGATGGACGCTAGGCCAGCCGGGCTACAGGAGCTTAAAAACTGTCTGTTTGTGTCCCCGGGAAGCTGTCTCAGCCTGGGCTGACACCCATGACGGGGGGGGAGAGGGGGAGGCTGAAGCCCTTTGAGCCCTATGGGTGTTGTGTGCCTGCCCTTACTCCAAATCAGCGCTCATGTAGATTCTTAGGAGCCGAAATAAACTATCCTACTGATGACCTCACATGAAGTGATGTCACATAACATTTGACTTTGATAATGTCAGAGGAAGAGATATTAGTGTAATTATAGGAATGATGAGTACAAAGGTAAAATCCAAATCATTAATACAGACATCTAAATTAACTTTACACTGAATGTATAATCTGTGCAGCCGTCAAGGTGAAATATTGAAAATGTAGTGATATCAAAATGTAGGACAGTGGGTTTGCTGAACTCTATGAAGTGAATAGTGTCTCCCTCTTTAGTTGTAAGCGGCTACTCCGCACACAGTGGAAGTACAAGCATAGCATGAATTTGTGCCTATGGGCTTTTTGGTGTACTCTGTTGAGTCAACAGCTATCCTCTAGTCCTTCGATCTGCTTAAGACATTCCAGTTAATTATTCAAGACTGGTTGTCTGAGCCAGAGGAGGTCAGTTCCAAATGATGAAATCTCACAAAATGTGAATGATGGGTACTGACAAGAAACATTCTCCTCTCTAACTGAGGTGGCTGGTACCTTTACCTGTGGACATACTTTCATTCTATTCCACTACTCACCTTTACACTATTTGTCTAGACCCAAGGTGTTTTGTGTTATTTATATATATGTTAGGGGATACACATCTTGCTGGTCTTTAAATTACTCCCTGAGACCTTCCTTAATGTTTTGTTTTCAGTACGAGCAAAGTAACATATGGAGTACTAGGCCCGTCTCCCGGTGATAAGATTCAGCAAGGTGTGAGTGCGACTTCAGCACAATCTCTAAATGTGTGAGTGTCACTCATGATGAGTGAGACTTGAATGCTCTGATGTGTGCATGTCGGATCTGATGTCACTGCGGAGGCAACAAATGCAACTTGCCTGACAGTGCTACGAAGTCCTCCTGCACTCGCACATTGATGGTGTGTGGACGAGGAGTGACTTATGCTAGGAGAGAGGGTTACCACCTGGCTGGTATATTATAGGCGTGGCATGGCCAGTATTTTAATGTTCCGGCCAGTACAAAAAGTAGGAAAATAACCTAACGCTGGAATTGTTTTTTTCAATCAGTGCAAACTTAAAATATCAAATATACGTAAAAATCACTTGTTCAATGTGTTCTAGAACTGCCTTAATGAATCATAACTGATAGTTAAAGTAAATAAAGACAGCAAAGCCATGTTAATAAATAACACAAACAATTTTACACAAAGTCTTATTGAAGAATAATATCCGGGCCTTTGCAAAATCTTAAAACATGACCAAGAGGTGGTAACTCTAATAAGAGCCAGTATGAAGGAGTCTGACATTAGTTAGTGATGGAATACCCTCTCATCCTCGGACCCGGCACTGGTCACTCACTGCCATGACACCATCCACTGAGGGAGAAATCTGTGAGAGTAAGACCTGATGGTTCTGTCTTATGAAGTCATTGAGACTGTAATCTACTTAATCTTTCTTTATTTTATAAGTGAAACTTTGAAGGGAGTGAGGTGGTAAACAATGAAGACAAATGCAAAACTTAATTCAGGGCAAACCGTTGAAATGCTGTTGGAGTATACACAGCCCTAACAAATATAAAGAATTACCCACAGAAACAGGGAAATTAGAAAAACGCTGTATAGATTTATTTTAGCAGTGAGTTGCATACACATTTTCATCTATTTAATGAAATTCAGGCTGTCATTTCTAATTCAATCCTGCAGACTGGAGTCGGCGGTTCCATCAGTGGCCACCAGAGGGCGCTCCTCGCCTGCTGATGAAACCACTGAGCTGCACATTGGATGAAAGGGAGAAGAGTTTCCTCTTCCGGGTCAGCGGCGGCAGAGATAGCACAAGCAGCGGCGGTGACATCATTTCCTATCTCTCCTCGTGTGCTGCAGAGGAGGAAGGAGCCCTGTCTGGGGGCAGCTACCTCCATCTTCAGACCCCCTCAAACCCCAGATCTGCCCCTCCAAACACCACCAGGGGGAGGAGAGAGCCTGGACACGTCTGCACAGGTCTCTGCTCAGGTAGGAGATTGTCAGCACCTTCTGCTGTGTTTGTAGAAATAGACTGAATAATCCTGGAGGGAATCTCTGCAGGAGCCGGGCTGAGCTGGGCTCTTCTATCTGGGGCCCCTGGGGCTGAGCTGGACTCTTCTATTCGGGGGCCCCTGGGGCTGAGCTGGACTCTTCTATCCGGGGGCCCTGGGGCTGATCTGGGCTCTTCTATCCCGGGGCCCCTGGGGCTGAGCTGGGCTCTTCTATCCTGGGCCCCTGGGCTGAGCTGGGCTCTTCTATCCTGGGCCCCTGGGCTGAGCTGGGCTCTTCTATCCGGGGGCCCTGGGGGGCTGAGCTGGGCTCTTCTATCCTGGGCCCCTGGGCAGAGCTGGGCTCTTCTATCTGGGGGCCCCTGGGCTGAGCTGGGCTCTTCTATCTGGGGGCTTGGGGCTGAGCTGGGCTCTTCTATCCTGGGCCCCTGGGCTGAGCTGAACTCTTCTATCCGGGGCCCCTTGGGGGCTGAGCTGAGCTCTTCTATCCGGGGCCCCTGGGGGGCTGAGCTGGGCTCTTCTATCTGGGGCCCCTGGGGCTGAGCTGAGCTCTTCTATCCGGGGGACCCCTGGGGCTGAGCTGGGCTATTCTATCCGGGGCCCCTGGGCTGAGCTGGGCTCTTCTATCTGGGGGCCCCTGGGCTGAGCTGGGCTCTTCTATCTGGGGGCTCCTGGGCTGAGCTGGGCTCTTCTATCCTGGGCCCCTGGGCTGAGCTGAGCTCTTCTATCCGGGGCCCCTGGGGGGCTGAGCTGAGCTCTTCTATCCGGGGCCCCTGGGGGGCTGAGCTGGGCTCTTCTATCTGGGGCCCCTGGGGCTGAGCTGAGCTCTTCTATCCTGGGGACCCCTGGGGCTGAGCTGGGCTATTCTATCCGGGGCCCCTGGGGCTGAGCTGGGCTCTTCTATCCGGGGCCCCTGGGGCTGAGCTGGGCTCTTCTATCCGGGGCCCCTGGGGCTGAGCTGGGCTCTTCTATCCGGGGGCTCCTGGGGCTGAGCTGGGGTCTACTATCTGGGGGACCCTAGGGCTGAGCTGGGCTCTTCTATCTGGGGGCCCCTGGGGCTGAGCTGGGCTCTTCTATCCGGGGGCCCTGGGGGGCTGAGCTGGGCTCTTCTATCCTGGGCCCCTGGGCTGAGCTGGGCTCTTCTATCTGGGGGCCCCTGGGCTGAGCTGGGCTCTTCTATCTGGGGGCTTGGGGCTGAGCTGGGCTCTTCTATCCTGGGCCCCTGGGCTGAGCTGAGCTCTTCTATCCGGGGCCCCTGGGGGGCTGAGCTGAGCTCTTCTATCCGGGGCCCCTGGGGGCTGAGCTGGGCTCTTCTATCTGGGGCCCCTGGGGCTGAGCTGAGCTCTTCTATCCGGGGGACCCCTGGTGCTGAGCTGGGCTATTCTATCTGGGGCCCCTGGGGCTGAGCTGGGCTCTTCTATCCGGGGACCCTAGGGCTGAGCTGGGCTCTTCTATGCGGGGGCCTCTGGGGCTGAGCTGGGCCCTTCTATCCAGGGGCCCCTGGGGCTGAGCTGGGCTCTTCTATCCGGGGCTCCTGGGGCTGAGCTGGGCTCTTCTATCCAGAGGCCCCTGGGGCTGAGCTGGGCTCTTCTATCCGGGGGCCCTTGGGGCTGAGCTGGGCTCTTTTATCCGGGGGCCTCTGGGGCTGAGCTGGGCCCTTCTATCCGGGGGCCTCTAGGGCTGAGCTGGGCTCTTCTATCTGGGGACCCCGGTCTGAGCTGGGCTCTTCTATCCGGGGCCCCTGGGGCTGAGCTGGGCTCTTCTATCCGGGGCTCCTGGGGCTGAGCTGGGCTCTTCTATCCGGGGCTCCTGGGGCTGAGCTGGGCTCTTCTATCCCGGGCCCCTGGGGCTGAGCTGGGCTCTTCTATCCGGGGCCCCTGAGGCTGAGCTGGGCTCTTCTATCTGGGGGCCCCTGGGGCTGAGCGGGGCTCTTCTATCCGGGGCCCTGGGGCTGAGCTGGGCTCTTCTATCTGGGGGCCCCTGGGGCTGAGCTGGGCTCTTCTATCCGGGGACCCTGTGGCTGAGCTGGGCTCTTCTATCCGGGGCCCCTGGGGCTGAGCTGGGCTCTTCTATCCGGGGGCCCCTGGGGAGGGCTGGGCTCTTCTATCCGGGGGCCCCTGGGGCTGAGCTGGGCCCTTCTATCCGGGACCCTGGGCTGAGCTGGGATTTTCTGTCCGGGGGGTCCCTGGGGCTGAGCTGGGCTCTTCTATCCGGGGGGCCCTGGGGCTGAGCTGGGCTCTTCTATCTGGGGGCCCCTGGGGCTGAGCTGGGCTCTTCTATCTGGGGGGTCCCTGTGGCTGAGCTGGACTCTTCTATCCAGGGGCCCCTGGGGCTGAGCTGGGCCCTTCTATCCGGGGCCCCTGGGGCTGAGCTGGGCTCTTCTATCCGGGGGGTCCCTGCGGCTAAGCTGGGCTCTTCTATCCGGGGGCCCCTGGGGCTGAGCTGGGCTCTTCTATCTGGGGGCCCCTGGGGCTGAGCTGGGCTCTTCTATCCGGGGCCCCTGGGGCTGAGCTGGGCTCTTCTATCCATGGCCCCTGGGGCTGAGCTGGGCTCTTCTATCCGGGGGCCCCTGGGGCTGAGCTGGGCTCTTCTATCTGAGGACCTCTCGGGCTGAGCTGGGCCCTTCTATCTGGGGGCCCCTGGGGCTGAGCTGGGCTCTTCTATCTGAGGACCTCTCGTGTTGAGCTGGGCCCTTCTATCTGGGGGCCTCTGGGGCTGAGCTGGGCTCCTCTATCCTGGGGGGCCCCTGGGGCTGAGCTGGGCTCTTCTATCTGGGGGCCCCTGGGGCTGAGGTGGGCTCTTCTATCTGAGGGCCCCTGGGGCTGAGCTGGGCTCTTCTATCCGGGGCCCCCCTGGGGCTGGGAAGGGCTCTTCTATCCGGGGGCCCTGGGGCTCAGCTGGGCTCATCTATCTGGGGACCTCTGGGAGAGGGGGGGCTTTCCTTCTGGCCCTGGTGGTCTTTGTGGTTATCATTTGTGTTTAAGACTGTAAAAAATCTGCACACTGCACTTTATGTTACTGCTCTCTGTGGAATTTGTGCACACTGCACTGCATCGTACTGCACTATGAAGAATCTGTTCACGCTTCCCTGCATCGTACTGTATAATGAGTAATCTGTGATCCCTGCCAAGCATCGTACCTCACGATGAGGAATCTGCACACATTCACATCTTTGTACTACACTTTGTGGGAGATTGACAGAAGTGGATGTGAGTGAAAACGGCATTGCTTTGTGCTACCTTGTGAGAAATGTGTGCTCTGCTATATTACTAATCTCTGTGAACCGATAAAATCTGTACATTGCATTGCTTTTGCCTGCTCTATGAGAGCTGTTAACAGGAAAGCTGATGTGCACACACTGCACTGCTTTTTACTACACTGTGAGGGGGTTTAAAATAAAAGGGGAAATCTGTGCAGACTCCTCTGCCTTTGACTATTCTGTGCAGGGTGTTTAGAGCCCATCTGTGGTCTGCAAACGGAATAAGTTTTACAGCAGCTCGAGGGGCGTTTAAAAAAGAGAAACTCTGGGAGCGCTGCACCGCTCTTTACTCTTCACTGAGAAAAATCTGTCCATACTGCACTTCCTTCAACTACACTTAGGGGCATATTTATTAAAAAAATCATGCCGCACATTCCTGTTTTTCCCTGCGCTGGCGCACTATGTGCTCCTAGCGCCAAAGCAGGCACCCCTGCTCCATGGTGCATTCGTGCGTGCGTTGTAAACAGGACTGTTTTTGTTGAGAAAGGGGCACCTTCCTTCACAAAAGCAATCCCCTGAGGCTTCTTC
Organism: Lissotriton helveticus; assembly: GCF_964261635.1. NCBI lineage: Eukaryota > Metazoa > Chordata > Amphibia > Caudata > Salamandridae > Lissotriton > Lissotriton helveticus. The sequence goes on along the minus strand of NW_027611725.1, from coordinate 3,315,672 downwards.
CTCTTTCCATGCGTGCTGCAGAATCCAGCACACATAGAAAGCAAGGAACGAGGAGAAATAAAGATATTTATCCTCGTTACACCGTTCATGGGGATGCGTTCCATTTTGACGCACTCCCAGGTCTACCAATGTTGGTAAATGTGGGAATCGCCGCAAAATCTATGGGGCGATGCGTGGGAATGCCCTTGCTCCGCCCTTGGAACCCGTCACTGGGGCAGAGTAGCGCAAAACAGCGATTTGTGAAGCGTTGCGTTACTCTAGATTTATCAGGCCGCATATGGACGTGCAAGGCGGGCTTGCGTGTCTTGATAAATCTAACTTAAGAGCTGCGTCGCTCTTGTGCTTCATTGTGCGGCTCAAGGCCAACGCAACTCTTTGATATGCCCCTAAGTGCATAGGACGCCACATATGGCCATGCAGGGCGGGCTTGCTTGTTTGATAAATCTAACTTAAGAGTTGCGTCTCTCTTGCGCTTCATTTGTCGTACAGGCCTCAGCCTGGCCCGCTAGTGCTAGGGGTTCGCCCTTCTGCGCACAAAGTCCTTAGACCCAAAGGAAAAGTTGGCACGGAAACTGGAAATGCAAACACAGAGTTTATTACACCTCATGAGATGGTGCTAAAGTTCAGACAGTACCCTTCGGCACTATGAGAAGTAGCACAAAGGGCTACTGGCCACATGGCCTATTTATACCCGCACAGGGGCTCAAAAAGAGGCGGTACAATGCACAAGAGCACATTTTATGTCCATACAAGGCAATATCGAGAAGCAGAACCAATATGTGGGAGGAGTTATCAATCAGGGGTCTCGGCTAACACATTCCACTCTAGGGCTAACATTTAACAGATGTGGACCCTAACGGTCAGCGGCAAACACAGAGATGCTATTATTAGGCTGTTCCTGGGCAGAATCAAGAGGTCATGAGCAGAGAGGTAGGACAACGCACGTGGCCGCCACGAGGCAATATGTGGCAGACAAAATGGCCGCTATACATACAAAATGGATGCCACCTAAATGTCAAGATAGACAGAATTCGATGTCTTTCGCTAACGCTCAACTCAATGGCTGTTATAATACAACAGACGACCCTTTTAGCGTTAGCTAAAGACATAAGCTCTTTTAGGATAATCTATACATTCATCTCGTATATCTATACTCATTATATTGGCCACCTCTTTGTCCTGTAATTGCTGCGCTTGTACGGCTTTTCGTCTGGATGGTATGCAGGCAGTGATACACATAGTACACAACATCGGACCACAGTGTATACACAAGCAACAGGAAAAAATAAATCCAACAGCGATACATAAGATAGTCAATAATTTCCAACCCTAGGCAAAAATCATAGCCCAGAACCATCCCGCAAATGTCCAAGTACCATTTTTCTCGTGGATATCAGAAGCTATTTTATGAAGTTTAAGAATTGCTTCATAGACAGAAGGTGAATTGTCAGGTATGTACACACAGCAACTACTTCCGATTACTTTACAAGCTCCACCTCTATCTGCTAACATAACATCTAAAACCATACGATTTTGGAGAGTTACAATCCTAGTAATTTGCAGTTCTTCAGTAATATTGCCAAGTGCTATTGCAGTTTCATTGGTGACAGCTTCCACTACTCTAGTTAAATGTCGTATTTTCCTGCTATTCAGAGCAGCACCTACAAACGGAAACAACCCTAGATTAAAATTAACATATTGTTGCAGACTAGTGTCTGTCTGATCAATGTCTTCAACTCGAATTGTTCGTTTATATCGGTTCATAGAAATATTTTGAAACAATTTAAAATCTCGATGATAAGAAGCAGGTGCAAGGAAAACAGGTGGCAATAGGAAAGATACATAACAAACACCGGACCACCCTATAGGTAGTCTATGATAACCATGGCTTCCACATACTAGATATGTGTTATGTGAAGCCAAAAATGTACTATCATTTATTCCATCTAAGTTTAATACAACAACACAATCACTGGTCCCCACTGGAATTCTTCCAACACTTCGCACGCACAAGTTTGCTTTGGTTTATGTCACAGTAATCACAGATTCATTGTTCGTGGTAGGGTCTCTCGTATGGGTAAAAACACGGGGCGTAGAAGCATTGTCCGGTCGGTATTCTTCCCATTCCCATATAGTTCCATTCGCCTGAGGATAACCATGTTCGTCTTGATAACACTCTCGATTTAAACGGAAAAGAAGTCCACCTACAGTAGGTTTCCTGTTCGAAAAGAGAAGAGTATAACAAGCTCGACAAGAACCATTATGCGAAAACGGAAGTGGAATAAATGGTGTTCCACCTCTCTTTTGATGTGCTGGAAGCATGCCACAAATCCAGCAGTTCGTAGTGTTAGTAGCATCATGAGTATGGTGCAGCATCTGGACAAAGGTATTGTTCAAATAAGACTCTCGATGCTTATGTTCATGATAGGGAAGAAAAAAATGCTGATGCTCTTCCGGAACTGGAGTAGTAGGGACCATAAACACCTTTCGAGCAGGGCTCGTTACTTCTATTAACCATGCTACTACCGCAATAATTAACAATACAATGAAAACACTTGACATTCCTAAAATCTTTTTCTTTGTAATGTCCATAGTCTCAAAGTCCTCTTCAAACTAAAAAAAAACAAAAATAAAAATAGTCAATGAGCTCTTTACCCTGGGTAGCCGTTGATTGCTTCGCCACAGATCAAGACAGGTGTCACTACACTACGCCGGGCTGATCCCCCTCCCTTGTCATATCGGCACTCCGTTAACTACCCAGAGTGGTTGCTCAACCAGTTCGCAACAAAAACCTTCAAATCTTCTTCCTCGATCTCAGATTATAACCAGCTGCTCCAGAAGTTGTCTGGTCCGGGAAGAACTCCGCAGATTCACCAGGTGATACAGCAGGGCCTTTTTCCGTAGCTAAGATTTCTCGGTGATCAGTCAGGACAGCAGGATCCACCAAGGTCGAGGATACCTTGCGACAATGGGTACTATGGACCCAGTTACGTCTGTTGGTCGTCCTGACTGCTGTCCTTGTTGCCAGGAGAACTTGCTCTGGGCCACGCCACCTCGGTTCCAGGCTGTTCGACCTTTCAAAGGACTTCACCATCACTAGATCCCCAGGACGGAGACCATGGCCCTCACCTTGGGATTTATCCGGGAGCGCTTCTCGAACCTGTTGATGAATAGAAACCAAGCTGTCAGTTAATTGTGCCAAATAGTCACTCATTAAAACACAAGGAACATCATACACAGATCTTGGCTTCGGAACTCCCCAAATACTCATTGGTCGCCCAAACACTACCTCGTATGGGGTAAGACCTGTTCGAGAATGGGGTACCGATCTGATAGACAATAACGCCAAAGGCAGAGCATCTGGCCAAGTTAACTTCGTGGAGGCTTGTATCTTCGCAATTTTGAGTTTGAGAGTGCCATTATACCTTTCCACCAACCCTGCAGATTGTGGATGGAACACAGCATGAAACCTTTGCTGGATGCCTAATCCTTTCAGGACGTACTTAATAACTTCCCCAATAAAATGAGGTCCGTTATCACTCCATAAAAGTCTGCAAACATTGTACCTCGGGAAGAACTCCTTCAGTAGCACCTTGGCAGTAGTAATAGCTGTATTATCCTTTGTTGGGTATGCCTCAATCCACTTGCTGAAAGCACAAACCACCACTAGGACATACTTCAGGTTATTACATCGCTCAAGCTGAATGTAGTCCATTTGCAGGACTTCAAATGGTGCAGTCGGTGTAACAAACCCTCCAGATGGAGCTCGCGTCCCCTTTCCCGGATTGTATTGCAGGCAAATCAAGCAAGATTGCACTATTCTTTTGGCTGTGTTGGCAATCTCAGGATGGTCCCAAACTTGCATGAGCATTTTCGTCATTGCCAATGCTCCAACATGCGCCACACCATGTGCCATTTGAACCATGGGCTGCACAAAGGCTATGGGCAATTTCCATCGGTCCATCTGCTTGTTTCTCCAACAACCTTCATCATCTAACTCTCCTTCTTTGGACCATTGCTCACGTTCCTTATCAGAAGCTATCTTCTGTATCTCTCGCACTTCCTGCCTAACATCATACCATCTTTCAGCTTGCGACTTTACCACATACATAGAAGTGGTCTCTCTCTGCATGGCAGTTTCACGTGCTATACGATCTACAGAAGCATTTCCCGGACCAATCTTATCTGTAACTTTCTTGTGGGCACTGCACTTCACTATAGCAATCTTTTTCGGTAAAGTCAGTGCGGTCAAGAGATTGTGCACTAGATCTCCATGCATTATTTGCGTTCCATGAGACGTAAGAAAACCCCTTTCCTTCCAGAGTAGGCCAAAATCATGTGACTGGGATTGAGTCACCGGATATGGTAACAAGGTGGACTGGGATTGAGTCACCGGATATGGTAACAAGGTGGCTGGGTTTAAAGTTGCACACCTCTTCAATGTAATGTGAGGAGCTAACAGGGTCAGTTCATATCCTGTAAGGCGAGCACTAGTCAAGTGCTGCGTCTTGGTCTGATTCAAAAGAGCATCGACAGCATGTGGTACTAGCACTAACAGCTTGTGTGACAAAACTATTCCCTCACTCTGTCGGATTAATACCGCTGTTGCTGCAACTGAACGAAAGCATCCAGGTAATGCTCTAGCAACAGGGTCAAGAACTGCAGAGAAGTATGCACACAGGCGCTGCTTATCGCCGTGTAACTGAACCAATACTGATAATGCACATCCATCTTTCTCATGCACATAAAGTGTAAAAACCTTTGTGTAGTCTGGTGTACCTAACACTGGTGCTGAACAAAGGGCTTGTCGTAACTGCTGAAAAGCATTTGCACATTCTTCTGTCCATGGGAGGGGCATGGGGGTATCTTTTGTCAAAAGTGCTAACAAAGGTTTAACAATGTGTGAAAATCCCAAAATCCACTGTCTACAAAAAGAGGTAAGACCCAGAAATGCACGTACTCCCTTTTGTGTGGTAGGAACTGGTGTATCTAAAATGGCTTGTATACGATCTGATGTCAGTGCACGGCCCTCCTTAGACAAAAGGTGACCTAAGTAGGTAACCTTTGGTCTACAATATTGCAGCTTCTTCCGAGAAACCTTATGATGATGCAAAGCAAGAAAAGAAAGCAGTGACAACGTACATTTTTCACATTGTTCCGGGGTGTCGGCCGCCAACAGGATGTCATCGACATATTGGATGAGAGCCACACCATCGACCAATTCAAAGGAGTCAAGTTCCCTTTTCAACGCCTGACTGTAAATGCTCGGACTTTCAGTGTAGCCTTGGGGAACTCTACAGAATCGATACAATCGATTATTCAAAGTGAAACCGAACAAATATCGGCTATCAGAGTGAATAGGGATCGAGAAGAAAGCGTTCTTCAAATCGATTACCGTAAAGGTGGTAGCAGTCGGAGGGACTAGGGTAAGCAGTGTTGTAATGTCTGAGACTACAGCGTACTGTGGTATCACGATCTTATTTACTTCCCTCAAATCAATAATGAACCTATAAATGCGTGTGTCAGAATCTTTCTTCAAAATCGGAAGGATAGGACTGTTACAAACATTGTGTGAAACCTCCTCAACAACCCCAACCCGTATCAGATCATGTACAATTCGTATGAGTGCCTCCTCCCCCTCCTGTGAGATTCGATACTGTGGCAAACGTGGCAACACGGCTCCCTCCTTAACACTAATCTGGATCGGAGGGATAACCATCTGACCCACATCAGTGTCCGAAGTAGCCCACAGGGATGCAGGAAGAGATGCTAGCGCAGTATCTTCGTGGAGTAAACACATTCGATCAGATGCAATGTAATTATCATTGAGAATAACCCGCACCCCTTCAGGAAAACATCGTATTGTGGCTCTGAAGTGCTTTAACATGTCAAGTCCAAAAATATTGTCCGGAGTTCTCGGAGAGAGCAAAAACGGACATGGAGCATCAAATTTATCAACAGAAAACAAAAGGGGTTGAGACAGTGGGCTAAGGGAAGGCGTTCCATCGAAACCTATTGAAGTAATAGTTGTGCCAGACAGGGGAGCCCTCGGAACCAATTGTTTAGACAAAGCGCTACGTGTAGCTCCTGTATCAACCAGAAACCGATCAGTAGAGCCCATAACATGTGCTGTAACATAAGGACCCGTCTGATCTACCGGAACTTCAACTGATTCCTTACCCCATCCTACGCAATCCTTTGCATGAGCAGAATCGTACAAATTAGAAGGGACATAATCAGACACCTGACACTGGCCTCGGCGATCAAAGGTATTCTGTCTTTGTTGTGTACGGGGATCTGCATTAGACCTGGGACGATCATTTGCAGTACCACGTGACGCTGAGTAACTCGAGCTAGGCCCTCCTTGGCCTCGTCCCCGAGCCTCCCGCTGGGCTCGGAGCGCCAAACAATCTCGTGCCCAGTGACCGATCTGTTTGCAATATGCACATTGATTCGGAGCTAGATCCATGTAACCTAAGGAAGCATTTGAAGTTGTTCGTCTATTGCTATCGTAACTCCTATCAGAGCCCCTACCGTGATTTCTAACAGGCGGGCCATATACCTGGGCTAACATGACCTTCGTCTTTAAGTCTTTCGACTTCTTGTCCTCCGTCCCCTTCGCCTCAGTCTCCTGGCGCTCATAATACTGAGCCATCGTCAACACAGAGGCCGGAGAGGACGTAGTCCAAGAACTCTCGCTAGCTTTTAATCGACTCGCTATACTAGGCAACAAGTTTGAAACATACTTATCTACGAACAAGTGTCTGCCAGTATCGTCAGTAAGAGACTGACCACTAAAATCATGGAAGCTTTCCTCGAAACGAGTAAAGAAATCGGAAACTGATTCGTCTAATTTTTGTTTACACAATGCTAAAACAGTCCAATCAATCTTTTTGGGGGGAATAATCGTTTTAAGTTTAGTCAAAATGGCTGCAGGAAGATCTAGTATCAGCCTATGTGGTTTTTGGGCGGGCTCTCTTTCCGTATCTATGCGCTCTATTTCTTTCCATTCAGCTCCAAAAACAGCGCGATCATCAATTTTACGGACGGTCCTCCACATATCTGGGGGTAAAATAAGACCAAAAAACAGATCTATATCACATAAAGTCATAACACAAGAATTTAAAGCACCCTCGACTTCTTCATAAAAGGCGGCTGGATTTTTAGGTGGGTCAGGTAACGCATTCTTAAGCGCCATCACATCCGCTCTATTCCAGGGAGTGTAAACCCAATTATAAATAAAATAACCCTTCACATCAGTAGATGTTTTATCATCATTATCACCCGCCCCTTTAGGAGGAACATACAAAGGAGCGGCTTCCCGCATGGGTTTCATGACAACCGGTATCATCCTATCTGTCACGAAGATAGGGCTTTGTGCCACTCCGGACGAGCCAGTCTGTGGAGCGACATCCGCAGCCTTTCTCTGGTCCCTCAGTTGCTTCGCCTCATCCCGCAATTTAACCAGCCGTCTAATGAAATCGGGTGCCTGGGAAAAAACAAAAAGACCATCACTTGTTTGCTTATGATCAGTTGCAATATCAGTAGGTTCTAAAACATCGGAATATTTCCGATATAATTCAACAATTTCATCAGCAAGTGCTGCAGTGAAGTAGAGCTGCTCTTTCTCTGTCCAGCTCTGTATTTTAGCTAAAAGATCGGCAGCAGAATCTGTGCTACGCAATGCTTTACGAGCAGCTTGTCTGATTTCCGCCGCTCGGTCCGCAGGCAATCGGGATCGAGGGTCCCGCGCTTTCTGCCGTTCTGAGTCGGAGTCTTCATCACTCCTGGCCGGGGCAGTCGGAGCGGGGTACGGAGGCGGAGGTCGATCTAATAATAAAAAATCATCTTGTGGTTTATTAAGGACAGGATAGAGAGGCTGTCGGACTGGATATTGGCCAGATATCTGTAACCTACGCTCTTTGTCCTCTCATTCCTGGATTTCTTTCGCTTCCTTTTTACGTAATTCCAGCGCTTTCTCATACACAGTCTTTCGTTGCTCTTTCTCAATCAACGCTTGCTCACGCTTCTCCTGCTGTCGCACTTCTTTCTCCCACATTCGCAAACACTCAAACATATCACGTCTAGATTTTCGCTCAAACAAACATAGTTCCACATATTCAACCTTTCGTGCATCAAACGACCCATACAATGGCCAACGTAACTCAGGATCCTTTTTAGTGTACTTGTGCCACAATGCGCTGTACATTATGGCAGAAGGACCAAACTTCACATACATATCTCGATTAGGAGTCCCCTCGGGGGGAGCCGGCTGCGATTCCTCAAGTCGTAAACTGGCGCCACCAAACAAGCAGCACATCTTTCGAAGTGCGCGACAAACAGGCATTGCTTCAGAGATAGTGCAAAATATACACTATCATATATAAAAGAGCGCTTAAGGTACTTTCTTAGCACAACGCGCTATACAAAGAACAAAGGGCGGAGAAAACTCCGTGCATTCGCCTGCCTATATGAGTTGCAACACATATATACCAAATCACAATCAAAATCAAATCCAAAATCAAAGTAGACAAGTCTATCCAAAATCCAAACACAATGCTCGGGGCAAGCGTTCCTAAAACTGCCTTGCCAAACAGGAGCCTCTGATTGCCAGAACCTACTACAGGCGGCAAGTGCCGCAAGCGACTCTTACCAGTCGTAGGCTGTCCAGATTCCAACTGCCAAGTTCAAAATTCGACCAAACGGTCACTGCACGGCTGACCAGCAGAAGAGGTCTCAGTCGAGGACCGGCGCCACCCGGATGGTCGGATCAGAAAGCAGTAAGAACACTTCGGATACCAAGACAGGGTCTCATCTGGTAGCGATCGCGACCTCAGCGAAGTTCCGAACCTTCGTCACGACCAATCCTTCGGGCATCCGAGTCGCCGATGAGCCCCACGTTGGGCGCCAATTTGTCGTACAGGCCTCAGCCTGGCCCGCTAGTGCTAGGGGTTCGCCCTTCTGCGCACAAAGTCCTTAGACCCAAAGGAAAAGTTGGCACGGAAACTGGAATTGCAAACACAGAGTTTATTACACCTCATGAGATGGTGCTAAAGTTCAGACAGTACCCTTCGGCACTATGAGAAGTAGCACAAAGGGCTACTGGCCACATGGCCTATTTATACCCGCACAGGGGCTCAAAAAGAGGCGGTACAACGCACAAGAGCACATTTTATGTCCATACAAGGCAATATCGAGAAGCAGAACCAATATGTGGGAGGAGTTATCAATCAGGGGTCTCGGCTAACACATTCCACTCTAGGGCTAACATTTAACAGATGTGGACCCTAACGGTCAGCGGCAAACACAGAGATGCTATTATTAGGCTGTTGCTGGGCAGAATCAAGAGGTCATGAGCAGAGAGGTAGGACAACGCACGTGGCCACCACGAGGCAATATGTGGCAGACAAAATGGCCGCTATACATACAAAATGGATGCCACCTAAATGTCAAGATAACAGACAGAATTCGATGTCTTTCGCTAACGCTCAACTCAATCGCTGTTATAATACAACACATTGTGCGGCTCAAGGCCGACGCAACTCTTTGATATGCCCCTAAGTGCATAGGACGCCACATATGGCCATGCAAGGCGGGCTTGCGTGTCTTGATAAATCTAACTTAAGAGTTGCGTCGCTCTTGCACTTCATTGTGCGGCTCAAGGCCGACGCAACTCTTTGATATGCCCCTAAGTGCATAGGACGCCACATATGGCCGTGCAAGGCGGGCTTGCGTGTCTTGATAAATCTAACTTAAGAGTTGCATTGCTCTTGCGCTTCATTGTGTGGCTCAAGCCCGACGCAACTCTTTGGTATGCTTCGAAGTGTGGTATTTTCAGAAGAGATGACCTGTGCACTTGCTTCGTTCTTTACTACATCACGAGGGGCGTTTACAGCAGAGGAAGTCTGGGCACTGCACTAGAAGCAGTGTTAGGACCACAGGAGGAAATCTATTTTACAGCAGAATGAGGGGTGGATACAAAAGAGTAGATCTGTAGACTCTGCACTGCAGTTTACTGACACTTTGAGGTGCCTTTACAGAGAGAATCTGTCAGTACTGCACTGCTTTTACCGATACTATGAGGGGCAGTGACAGGAGGAAAGCTGTGTGCAGTGCACCGCTGTGTATTACACTACCAGGAACATTTACAGAGGAAAACACAATGAGGGGTGTTTACAAAAGAGGACATCTGTGTACAAAGCACTGCTTTTCACTATATTATAAAGGGTACCTATCGATCTGTAAATCTGTAAAGTACATGGATGTTTACGCACACTTCGAGAAGTTTTTAAAGTACAGAATATATGTGTGCTGCTTTTTACTCACACTACGAGGGGCATTTAATGTGGGAACATTTATAAACTGCACCACTTATTACTGACACCCATGGGTTTTAATTATACAAGGGAATCTGTGGAGAACCGGGTTTTTATGGACCCAGTAGTGCCAGGGGAAAACACCTGAAATCTCCTAGATTCACCTGTCTCAGAGTTACAGAAACGCGGCAACTTCTTGGTGACGTCACGTCAAAATTCAAATTTATTGGCTGCAACCAGTAACAGAGGTCCACGAAGTACAGTGGCTGTATATTCGTAGGAGACTGCTCAAATTTACAAAGTCAGTCAACCCTTTTTATACGAAATATTATGCTTCAGGCAAACATTTCTTCTTTACAGTAAACCAATCCCATGTGTACAATAAACATTGCATGACAAGCCTGCATTCCATTGTCCAGCCCACCATCACGTATTGCATGACAAACCCACGTTTCATCGTCCAGCCCACCATCAATGACTTGGCAGAAACCCAACACTCTTCATTAGATAGATGGTCGGACCCCTAATAAAAATGGGCACCTCCTCATCGTAAAGCAGGTCATAAAGAACGGAGCAGAGACAGGTGTGTGTAAGATTAGACATAGTTGTGTGCAGTAAAGGGTTTATGGCAGGTTGTGCCTTGATCTTAATCTCGGTCGGCCACTGGGAAAGGAACTGGCCGGACAGGTTTGGCTTCGGGCAGTGGAGTCAGCTTGCCCAGGTCACACAGGAGTCAGTTAAAGGTGTACGTGTCCCAAAGACTCGTTCGGCCTTAGTCATCGGCCTATGTGAGGGCAACCACAAAATGGCTGCCGTACACAAAATGGAACCCGAGAGTTCAGAACGGAATCTCTGGTTTCGGGTTGATCACGTCACTCGAACATGACGAAAACCCTTGTGTATAGTATACGCGTCATTCTCGGTCTATTGATACCAAAATCGTCATGATTCGACGATGTTTATGACACGGGTCCAGAATTCACGGAACCACAGACCCTCCTTTTGCCCTTACATAGGCAATAACCTACACTCACGCTAATCTGAGTCCAGGTCTATATTCATAAAATCATTGAGATGTTGCTGTAGCATCATCCTATTACTTAGCTCGTCCCTCGATACAGGTTTCCTTACACATGATGTAGCACAGAGGCCACATATAGCAGGAGCACACTGTACACATAGACAGAACAGGAAAAGAATGGCTAAGATTATCCCAATGACCATCAGAATTTTCCATCCCCAGGCGGATAACAGTTCCCGGAACCATCCCATCAACGACTAATCTCCTTTATCCACATGTATAGAATCGGAGATCTTATGTAGTTTGGAAATGGCCTGGTACACTGTTGGAGCGTTATCTGGAATAAAAATGCAGCAACTTGATTGGATCACTTTACATACCCCACCTCGGTCTGCAAGTATGACATCTAACGCAACCCTGTTCTGAAGAGTCATAAGACGATACGACTGGAGCTCAGCAGTCAAGTTACTAAGGGCACCGGCAGTTTCAACTACGGTGGACTCAACCACTCTCGTTAATTGCCTTATGTTCCTGCTGTTAACCATAGGTCCCCAAAACGGCAGAAAACCCTTTAAAAAATCTCCCAATTCTTGTCCGGCAGTATCTTCCTGACTGAAGACACCTCTAACTACCCTTGTCTTGTGATAATCTGCCGCAGCTGTATACGTAGGAGGCAACAGGAACGATACAAAACATGTGCCTGAGAAATCAGGGGGCAACCATGTGTAGGCTCTATCATGACAGATGAAATAGGTACCCTTAGCTGCTAGGAACGAAGGGGAAGTCCGAGACGCAAAAACGTATGTCTCAGTGCAGATACTCTTCCCTAACTGAGCTCTCGGATTCTTGCCATTACCCTGCAGACATAGGTGACCCTGATGGGGTACAATCCAAATCGGGGAGGATCTCTGCTCGCTGGTTCTCATTCAGACTAGCTCCATATCCGGTTACGTTCCATCCAATATACGCTAGTGTCTCATCTCTCGGGATAGTTTCATAGGAAGTAGCTCCTCTAATCATGTCTACTATACCCTTAACTAGAGCACTATTCTTCGGATTATCTTTTACAGAACGTAGGGGATGGACTTCACGAGCATATATGAACATCGTTCGGTATGCCCACACGGAACCATTATGACTGAATGGCAGGACTAGATAAGGAATACCTTTGTCTGTTGTATGAGGCATAAGACCACACACCCAGCAGTTAGTCATGTTTACTACTAATTGGTGTTGGTGTAAAAGCTGAACGAAGGAGTTATTGGCAAACTCTAATCGTCTAATGGATTCATGTTCAGGTAGAGGGTGAAAAGAATGTGAGGAGGCAGTAGAAGAAGGTGTAGGCTGTACAGTGGGTAAAAACGTCACTTGAAAAGAGAATAAAACATATCCTATTAAAAACATCATTACACTGAACAACATAAAAAGGCATATTATCAAAAAACATTTTCTAGTCATTACTGTACACATTCTGGCTTTGAAATTCATTTCTTTGGCAGGTCTCTCCATCTCGAAAAACTCCATCCTCTAACCTTGCTGCTCGCGGAGGTAGGGCGTTCCGTGCTAAGGTATGCGCCTGTCAGTCCAAGGGAAACGCCCAAGAACCAACCAGAACCGTCGTGTCTTCTGCTTGCACTCCAAAGACTTGTCGCCCGCGACCCTACAGCTGAACCCGGATGGTGGTTCAAAAAACAAAAATAAAAAAGTTTCTCAGATGAGAGAGCTGCACTTTCAAAAATAGCAAAGAAAAGGAGTTTATTTGTCCATAGTTCTCGGCCTCATATTATAACGACTTTTCCCAGGTAACGTCTGGTCTTGAAATAAAAGTTCAGGCTCTGTAGTGTTCAATCGCATTGACGGTGGAACGGCTTCTTGCAAAAGATTGTCACTTTCACGTTCAGAATGTGTTCCTTTTACACGTGCATCGCTAAAAGGCAAAAAACGAGGCACAGTCTCAGTCTCAGAGTCAGCGATACCCTCCTGGACCCACCGGTCGTACGGCAGAGGCAAAGGGACCCTCTTACAATGTACGCCGTGGATCCAGTTCTTTTTTCCTTCCACTCGCACTGCGGATCTTGTTGATAGCAGGACTAGGTGGGGGCCTGTCCAACGCGGCTGATCGTTCTTTGTCCGCTGGAAATTTTTCACCAAGACCCATGAGCCAGGATCGATGATGTGACCTGGATCTTCAGAAGCCTGAGGCAGAGTATCATGAACCTGTTGGTGTAAAACACGCAATTTAGCCGTCAATTCATGCAAGTAATCAAGCAGTACAGGGTGTTCAATCTCACTGAATTTTGTCGGCCTTGGCACTCCCATATGTTGGCCGGGCGGGCGAACACAATTTCGTAAGGACTAAGTCCCACTCGCGAATGCACAGTCATTCTTGTCGATAAAAGTGCTAAAGGCAAAGCGTCAGGCCATTTAAGACCAGAGCTCGCTTGAATCTTGGCCAATTTCAGTTTTAGTGTGCCATTATAGCACTCTACTAGTCCAGCTGATTGGGGGTGATTTGCAGCGTGGAACTTCTGTCGGATACCTAGCCCTTCACATACTTTCTTCATCACTTGACCCACAAATTCACTCCCATTATCACTCCAGACCATTCTCGGCATTCCAAACCTAGGGAAAAACTCTTTGACAAGGGCTTTAGCTGTGGACAAGGCAGTGTTATCTTTCAAGGGATATGCTTCTACCATCTTGAAAAGGCACAAACAACCACGAGTACGTATTTCAAGTTGTTGCACCTCTCCATGTGGATGAAATCTAGCTGCAAAACCTCGAACGGGTACGTTGGAGGAGCAAAATGACCAGCTGGAGTTGGGGTTCCCTTACCAGGATTGTGTTTCAAACACACCATGCAATTCTTGACCACATTCTCTGCACACGTAGGAATTCCAGCATTTTGCCATACTGGAGCCAACAACTTACAAATCCCTTTCACACTGATATGAGCCATTCCATGTGCCATCGTAACCACTGCAAGCACGTACGCATCGGGTAACAACCATCGTTGATGCTCTGACAATTCAACCCAACAACCATTCGCATCCATTTTACCCGTACTCTCTCTCCACACACTCAACTCTTTCTCTGTAGCTTCAGCTTGGATTAACTTTACACTCTCTATCGTATCCTCACACATTCCTCTATCCGGATCCCATCTCGCCAGACCCGCAACATACATTCGACTCATCACATCCCTCGCCGTTTCTTTTGCAACTTCATCAGCGAACGCATTACCGCGACCAACGTCGTCAGTAACCTTCTTATGTGCACTGCATTTCACAATCGCAACTTGCAATGGCAAGGTAAGTGACTCCAGGAGCTCATTCACCAATTGACCATGCTGTATCTGCGTACCGTGTGACGTAAGGAACCCACGTTCTTTCCACAAACGCCCAAAACTATGGGCCACACCAAACGCATATTGGCTGTCGGTATATATGGTCACTTTCTTTCCTGTCGACAACACACATGCTCTCGTAAGTGCAATCAACTCTGCTGCTTGAGCTGAATTATGTGGGATACGTGCAGCTTCAACAATCGTATGCAAAGTCGTAACAGCATATGCCGCAGTCGTATCACCATTCGGAAGCTTGAAGCATGAACCATCCACCCATAAGGTACCATCACACTTCACAAGAGGAGTGTCCCTAAGGTCTATTCTCCCTTTCGTTTCTTCTTCTGTCCTGAGAAAACAATCATGCTGTTCTGAAACATCTGTCTCCGCTACAATCGGCAACAACGTAGCTGGATTCAACGTATTGCATCTCTTTATGTGCACATGACTCGCTAGGAGTGTCAACTCGTAACCTGACAATCGAGCACTAGTTAAGTGCTGTGTCTTGGTTCTGTTAAGTAAAGTATCAACTGCATGTGGAACCATTACGATCAATGTATTATTCATCACCAAACCAGCAGACTGTCGAATAGAAACAGCTGCTGCTGCTGTGGCTCTCAAACAACTCGGCAACGCCCTAGCTACTGGATCCAAAGTCGCCGAAAAATACGCGCATGGACGTTGCTTGTCTCCAAAAGACTGTGTCAACACTGACAATGCACATCCTTCTTTCTCATGGACATACAACGTAAAGGGCTTACTGTAGTCGGGAGTACCCAACACAGGAGCCGAACACAATGCATCACGCAATTCGAAAAAACTTTTCTGACAATCTTCAGACCATGGGAGGGGATTTGGTGTATCTTTACAGGTCAATGCTACCAACGGTTTAGCCAACAAAGAAAAATTTGCTATCCATTGTCTGCAATATGATATAATACCCAAGAAAGCACGTACTTCTCTCTGTGTAATTGGCACACTCATTTTCGCAATCGCTTGAATTCTCTCTGGGGTCAATCTTCCTACCTCCTTCGATAAGAGATGACCTAAGTAGGTCACTTGTTGTCGACAATACTGTAACTTTGAAAGAGACACCTTGTGATGGAAGTCAGACAAATGACGTAACAATGATAAAGTAGCTTTCTTACAAATTTCCTCTGTATCGGCGGCGATTAGAAAATCGTCGACGTACTGAAGAAGAGCAACGCCATCAGGTAAAACAATCGCATCAAGTTGTGTTTTCAGAGCTTGACTATAGATTGACGGACTTTCACAATAGCCTTGAGGAGCGCGTTTGAACCGGAAGCTTCGGCCTCCTAAATTGAAGCCGAAAATATCCCTGCTCTCCTCTGCAATCGGAATACTGAAGAAAGCATTCTTCAAGTCGATCACCGAAAACAAAGTAGCGGAAGCTGGAATCATTGTCAATAAGGCAGTGATATCAGGAACAACTGGAAACTGCGGCACTACAATCTTATTCACTTCTCTAAGATCAATCACAAATCTGTAAACAGGTAGCTGAGAAGGATCAGTACGCTTCAAAACAGGCAGAACCGGACTATTGCACACGTTACCTCCCGTTTCCTCAATCACATCTTTCTCAATCAGGTCATAAATGATCGCTAACAACGCTCTTTCACCATCACTAGAGATCTTATATTGGGAAATGCGTGGCATTTTAACATTGGCTTTCAATGTCACAACATATGGCGGTATCTCCAGGAGACCCACATCGTTAGGACCAGTAGCCCAAATAGAATCAGGAAGAGAAGACAATTCCGTCGGGAGTTTATCCTTCGACAAATACATCGGAGAGATCACTTTCTTACCCAGTGTAAGTTGTACTCCCGAAGTAGTACAATATAGTGTTGCATACAATATTTTCAACAGATCCAATCCCAACAAGTTCTCACCACAACCTGTCGTTAGAATAAGGGGTGCTTCAAATTCACGAGGTCCAACAGAGAGGGACAGAGGGTTAGAAATTGGGTTCCTAACCGGGGCGCCAGAAAAACCTACTGAAACATTCGTTAAGCCAGACAAAGGTGCGCCAGGGAGTTTAGAGTGCATGATAGAACTCTTCGTAGCACCAGTATCCAACAGAAAAGGCTTTGACAAACCTGATGTAATCACCTCAACATAAGGTCCACTCTGATCTACTGGAACTGAAACAACTCCCTCTCTCTGTCCATGGCTGTCCTAGCAATCATCACCGTCTACATTTTCGCCTTCGACATAGTAGTCGTCAGCATAATACTGAGTTGTCCTACCAGACGCACCATTCTGCTGATCAAAACTATTCATTGAATTTTGTGCGGGAAGGGAATGCGCGTTCTGGGGAAAACCTCCACGTCCCCTACCTCTAGGAGCTTGCTGAATACCACGACCTCTAGCGCCAGAAACACCATTCATACGCTGTAACAAAATAGGACAACTATACTTGAAATGACCCTCTTCCTTACAATATGAACACTGATTTGGGCCTACCATAAAACAGTGCTGAGGGGACTCAAACCTTTGCGAGTTTCTTTGAAACTGTTGAGGCTGCTGATAGTCACGCTGACCACCACGAGGCGGGTACGCCTGCTGTAAAAGAACCTTCGTCTTTAACTCTTTAGTTTTCTTGTCTGCTCTATCCTTCTCATCTTTATCCCTATTTTCGTAGAACTGTGCAGTAGCCAATATCTGTGCTGAAGAGGAAACGGCCCATGAACTCTCTGAATCTTTCAATTTCTTACACAGCTCGGGAAGCAAATTGTGCACAAACTTGTCAACGAACAACCGTTGACCACCTTCCGTACTCATATCTTGACCACTGTGGTCGATAAAGGTCTCTTCAAATCTGGTAAAGAAATCAGACACTGTCTCATCTTTCTTCTGCTTACATGCAGACAATTTATCCCAATTTACACGCATCGCAGGCATTAAAGTCTTCATGTAAGTAACGATCTTACCAGGGAGTTCTGCTACTAAAGGCTCAGGTTTAGCACCACTAACTTGTCTGCCATCTGCAGCACTAATATTACCCCATGTGTCACCTAACTCTTGCGTATGATCCGTATGACGAATCAATTCCCATAAAGGCTGTGGAACAACATTCCCAAACAACATATCTATATCGGCTAGATTCATAATACATGAGTCTGCAGTCTGTGATAATTCCTTATAGTACCCTGCAGGGTTTTTACGGGGATCAGGCAAAGTCTGCTTAAGAGCCAAAACTTCAGCTCGCTTCCAAGGAACATGTACCCAAACACGCTGAAAATGAGCCGGTACGGCATCAATGTTAAGACCAGCGTCAGCCTGAACTGCTTCTTTCCACACCGGAGGGACTTCTCTCATGGGATACTGTCTCACCTTCTTTCTAACAGAGGAATCAGGCTCAAACAACGGCCGAGAAGTACCCTCACTCCTAAACGACAACAATGTCGCAACTGCTTTCTCAACATCGGAACCCACTATCGTACCTTTCGCAAACTCCAACTGTATCTCGAACAACTCAGAGGGAGCCTGTCCCACATCATCATCTTCCCATTCTTCAGG
Organism: Lissotriton helveticus; assembly: GCF_964261635.1. NCBI lineage: Eukaryota > Metazoa > Chordata > Amphibia > Caudata > Salamandridae > Lissotriton > Lissotriton helveticus. The sequence goes on along the minus strand of NW_027611725.1, from coordinate 3,297,449 downwards.
AAGAAGAATACACATCCTATCGAAAACGTATCTCTGCTTCGGTGCTTCCCATTGATGGAAGACATCCGTAACAGATTCCACATCATATCTTGAAGGACGAGTAACCCATTTACGCGCCAAGCGATCCAATAGTTCTTTCTCTCGTGAATCAGGCAGTTGGCTACGCAACTGTTTACGCTCTGATTCAGGGGTCGTACTATGCGAGCCAAAGAAAGGAGAGAAAAGACTGGTAACAGTGTTGGTCATTCTCTGTCGAACAGAAGGAGAAGTCAACAGATCGGGAGATAAAGCGGACTGAGAAAAGGTCAACGTAGGAGCAGTAGTAGGGGAGGTAGCAAGAACAGGTGAAAAAGTTGCAGGAATTAAAGGCGGAGCAGGAAACGGAGCAGGCAGCAAAGTCAATGGCCCTTGAGGAGGCAGGACCACAGGAGTAGGAACCAACTTAAGAGGAGCTGGCAGTTGTGGAGGAGCAGGGGCTGCACAACTGGAGGTTGCGCAACTAAAGGTTGCGGAGGTGCCGTAGCACTCTGCGCATAAGGGGGTGGCAAACTCAACAATAGCGACATTAAAGGATCTTTCTCAAGTTCTTTCGCTGCCTCTTGCTGAAGAAGTGGCAAAGCTGGATAGCATTTATCGATCACCATTTTACGTTGCCTGTGCAACTGTTCACCCATCTGTTCCTCTTCATTATCTTTAAACTGCATAGCAGCTTGCATTATCGAGATACCCCTTTCTCTCTTACTTCTCTTTGCTAATTTGATTTCCTTCTGTTTGGCTTCCTTTCGCCATAGGCAGGCTTTCTTCTTAAAAAGTCTAACCTCTAGGTTATCTAAAATCTCGGTGTCAAAACTACCATATTGGGGCCACTTTAGGACACCGTCTTCCTTTGTGTACCTAACCCATACTTAATTATACGTGATAGGGCCCACGCCATGCTTTACGTAAAGCTCATAGGTTGGAGTTCCAATTGGAGGAACCGGATACGAGTCCTCTAATCGGGAATCCCTACTACAACCAAGACAAAACAAATTTCCAAGTCTGCTAAGACCAGGCATCTTCGCTCACTAGTCTAGCTTCAAACTTCAAAGGATTATCGAATATGATAGTCTCGTGAATACACGAATCCCTCGGCTTTGGTACTTGCAAGTTCCAAATCAAAGATCCCAAGGGGATACCCAAACTAAGAACCAAACTAAGGACTGGGAGACGCTCCACTCATACTTAACTGAGGTATCGATGACGTCACCAGAAGAACCCGTCTAACGTCTCGCTCTACAAATCGTCTAAGGCTCCAACACAGGGCGATAGTCAGGGCAGCAGTCCTTCGTAGCCGTCGGGAAGCGGGGAACCTCGCAGCAAAGACTTTCGGACCACTTCGACATACAGGGGTCGATGAAGTGGCGGCCTTCCTCCAGAATTTTCACATGAAGCTCCTCACGATCTTCAGGCTTGGACCGGTACCGCTGAAATCGCCACACATTGGGCGCCAAATGGAGAACCGGGTTTTTATGGACCCAGTGGTGCCAGGGGAAAACACCTGAAATCTCCTAGATTCACCTGTCTCAGAGTTACAGAAACGCGGCAACTTCTTGGTGACATCACGTCAAAATTCAAATGTATTGGCTGCAACCAGTAACAGAGGTCCACGAAGTGCAGTGGCTGTATATTCGTAGGAGACTGCTCAAATTTACAAAGTCAGTCAACCCTTTTTATATGAAATATTATGCTTCAGGCAAACATTTCTTCTTTACAGTAAACCAATCCCATGTGTACAATAAACATTGCATGACAAGCCCACATTCCATTGTCCAGCCCACCATCACGTATTGCATGACAAACCCACGTTTCATCGTCCAGCCCACCATCAATGACTTGGCAGAAACCCAACACTCTTCATCAGATAGATGGTCGGACCCCTAATAAAAACGGGCACCTCCTCATCGTAAAGCAGGTCATAAAGAACGGAGCAGAGACAGGTGTGTGTAAGATTAGACATAGTTGTGTGCAGTAAAGGGTTTATGGCAGGCTGTGCCTTGATCTTAAACTCGGTCGGCCACTGGGAAAGGAACTGGCCGGACAGGTTTGGCTTCGGGCAGTGGAGTCAGCTTGCCCAGGTCACACAGGAGTCAGTTAAAGGTGTACGTGTCCCAAAGACTCGTTCGGCCTTAGTCATCAGCCTATGTGAGGGCAACCACAAAATGGCTGCCGTACACAAAATGGAACCCGAGGGTTCAGAACGGAATCTCTGGTTTCCGGTTGATCACGTCACTCGAACATGACGAAAACACTCGTGTATAGTATACTCGTCATTCTCGGTCTATTGATACCAAAATCGTCATGATTCGACGATGTTTATGACACGGGTCCAGAATTCACGGAACCACATCTGTGCACATTGCACTGCATTTTACTGTCACTGTAAGGATTGCAGAGGTCAACATGGCTACTCTGCACTACTTTTTACTTTACTTCACTTTGAGGAGGCATTTGCAGAAGTAATATTTCCACCTGGCGCTGCTTTTTACTGACAGTGGAAGGGAAATAAGGACATGAATAATCTCGGTTAGATCTAGATTCATTCTGATATCCAGTCTTTCTGTTACTCAGACTATTACCAACTGATAGTTTCTGGAGATTCACTTTGCATATTCCCTTCTATAAACTAGGCTGATTCACTATAATTCCACCAAAGGTTTCCAAACTCACCAGTGCTGCATGCTTCAATCTGTGTGACCCAGAACCTTGTTTATCTTGTGAATGTCTAAGAGGGGAGGAAATTGGATTAGTCCCTACATGAGGGTCAGTCTCTGTTTACGTGGCCTGCTTCAGAAAGCAGCCCCTGATAGCTTCCCCAAGGAACCCCTTGTTGTTCACTGGATGTCTGGCATAGGGGTGGAATACACATCCGGCCTCCTGGAGCCTGTTCCATCCCATTTGTCTACACTTCAGAGCAGGAAGCCTGGCAGAGGTGAAACAAAAAGATCCTCTTTTCTTGACTGATTGGAGACTGGTTGAAAGGCATATTCAAGAAAGGTCCTCTGGTTTGGCTTATTGTAGAATCCAGCCTGTTGCACCTCGTGTGACGATGGAAGAGGGTGTGACGGACATCATTTCACAGAAGAGCTCAGATCGGCAAGTCCAGTGCTTGGTGTCTGAAGAACCCATTTGAGCCCTGAGCGGAGGCCTCCTTTTTCACCCAGTGAACTAGAGCCATGTCTCACCTAATGCCTGTCACAATAGAGTCCATAAGACCTAGAGTACGTAGACCTACAATCTAGTGGATCAGAAACCTTGTTGGCTTAAACTATGCAAAGATACCATGACTAGGTGTGAATCTGTACCTATAGTATACAGAACTAGCCTTTGCACCTGAAATTACATTGATTGCGTCAGATCCTCCTCATGCCTGGCCTGTGTTATTGCATTGTTTGCATCAGATTCTCCTCGTGCCTTGTCTGTGTTATTGCATTGTTTGCGTCACATTCTGTTACTGCCTGGCCTGTGGTATTGCATTGTTTGCATCAGATTCTCCTCGTTCCTGGCCTGTGTTATTGCATTGTTTGCATCAGATTTTTCTGGTGCCTGCCTGTGTTATTGCATTGTTTGCGTCACATTCTATTACTGTCTGCCTGTGTTATTGCATTGTTTGAGTCAGATTCTCCTAGAGCCTGGCCTGTGTTATTGCATTGTTTGAGTCAGATTCTCCTAGTGCCTGGCCTGTGTTATTGCATTGTTTGCATCAAATTCTCCTTGTGCCTTGTCTGTGTTATTGCATTGTTTGCATCAGATTCTCCTCGTGCCTTGTCTGTGTTATTGCATTGTTTGCACAACAAAGGGACTTAATGATGCCATAACGACCTATCAACTACAAAAACAATAAACTAAAGGAAAGTAAAATCTGACAGTCCTAAGCTACCCTCAACAAATGAGGATACCCATCAGATGCCACTCGGTACCGCCCTTCATCATTTGGGACTCCTCAGGGACCTGCTCACATAAGGACTCTAGGTGATATATGAGGATAAGTTAGAAAATCCTTCATAAACCAAATAGCCCGTAGTGCGGCCCTTATATAGTGATTTAGTAAAGTTCTTCTAGTGGGTGATGGGATTGCAGTGCTAGTGTGTAGTGAAAAAAGTGTAATAAAATTGGGTGATGGAGCAACTAATACTTTATTCTTGTTAATGCCCGATCCTCCAATATTAAAAACAAAATAGCATAGGGCAGTTTGAAGCAAATAACGACATGTTTCAGCAAAAATGGAACAGATAGTTCCTGTCTTCCTCAGGACCTTGTCTGTAATGCTACTACAATGTGTAATAGTGAAAAATAAAGTACACAATGTGAAATAAGTAAATATAGAGGAACGTGATCACCTGTGATCCTAGGTGTCTGTATTCAACCTGCACATGGTTTATTTGTACCACTAGAGGGAAAAGAACATAGTATGATAAGTCAAAATATGCACCATATAGTCGCTCGTAAAAAGACACATGTAAGAAAGACAACAGTATCTAGGTCGCCATGTGGTTGAACCCCACTAGCACGAATTATGTGCGAAAATATTGAATACAGTAACATCTTAGAGTGATTACTACATAAAGATGTACTGCAGAACCTGCTTACCTTTGGTGCAGGAAAAATGCGCCTCACCCCACCTGGCAGTGACTCAGGAGGAAGAAGCACCGCTCAGAAAAAATAGGATAAGAGAAACACAGACACGGAGGTGAATGTCCCAAATCCTGAAATAAAAAGACCCTTAATGTTCTCTAAAATGCAGTACCATGTGGACACATTGGCCAAACTCAAATGGGTAGTGGTTTATGCTGCTGGCAACCAAAGCATAAAGCTAGCGAATGAGGAGGAGGAGCACTGGAAAAACTCCGGAACCTCCGTGCTTAAGGCGGACAGAAGCTAGGGCTCAGCTCATGAAAGACCCAGCCAGCCGCGTACCCCGGAGAAGGCTGACGTTAAACAAAGTGTCTATCAGGAAAAGAAATGATAGTTTGAGCCCAAAGTATAGAACAGATCTTCGAAGAAATCCATCAGGCGGTCACTTACCTCTCCGTCGGTACTTCGCGCCAGCATCCAAGCCGACTGGGGAGGTACCGAACGGGAGGAAGGTCGCCATATTTATTATGGTCATACGGTATTGGTTGGACCAGAGTCACGTGACCATGAACAGTGACGCCATGAGAACCGGGCGTAAGTAATAGCAATTTGTTTTAACATGAAGAATCGCTGTGCCCCGGTAAATGGTACTGATGATAAATTAGAACTAAGAAACAAAGAAAACAGCAATATGGGTGAAAAAGGGCCCATTTCACTCGGTAGTTATTAAAATCTCGCGAGACAGATGTAAGCCGCACAGGCGCTTGGGAATTGCAGTAAAGTACTAACGTGTTGCAAAACGTGGTCTCCAGAATCACAGTGACTCTTTAACCCTGTTCAAGTGATTTCAAACATCGCTCAATGTAAGGCGGATTATGATATCAAACCTGCCGTGTTGTAAACTGTGCAGCACTCCAAGTTGGCACGAGGGCTAGAAATAAGCTAACTAAAACCACACAGAATATAGAGAAAAAGCGCTCAAACCAACTCACCAAATCAGTTGATCAGTGTATAAAGCCATTAAGGATTAAAAAGGCTTGCGAGTATATAGTAATAGCCTTATTCTGCAGTTATGGATGCCCAATAGGATGGCCATATCTAAGATTGTGTGTGATAAGGCTGCAAACCAAAGGTCAATAAGCGGAAAAAGACCTTGTATTTAGCTGCCATACAACATCTATGTCAATGGTAAAAAACAGCATGTACCATGCGGAATTAAATGGGTACTTAGAGTCAGGTGTAGAGCTAACAAGAAAAAAGGGTGGCAAACCCTGGGCAAAACGTAGGACCTAATATAGGTGACCGGAATGTCTGTAGAACTCTCTAGCAATGCAACATACGTCCTGGTGCACTAAACTGTATGCTGGTATTGAGACAGTTTAAAGATGAAAGATGCAACTTTACAGGATGGGCCACGGAATCTCGTCCTTCACATCTAACATGAGCTTTGACTGGAATTCCATAGAGCATATTATCAAACCCATTATCGCCACTTTAGCGGCACTTTGCTGCCGATAAAGTGGCGATAATTTTGTTGCCAAGGCTTGATAATATGGCCCTCTCTCTTTTCACAAATAAAGGTTACACTACAGTTTTGCGAGTGCAGTGTACCTGGTACATTTCACTTGTTATAGTGCCGCGTTCAAGTGGTGTCTATATGGAAGTGCCTACTGCGTTACTGACACCCGTTATGCCGACTTATTTCTAATGCATTGCTATGAAGGATTTGTAGATCTAGGCCTCTGTGCTTACCGTTGTATAAACTTTGCGGCCAAACACATAAGAAAGTGGAGTTCACAGCTCGCGCGGCAGGACTGATGCTGTTCACGCGCCAGGAGGCGCCTTATCTGCAGGAGCGCCGAAGCGCTCGGGGGGCATCTAACCGGAGTATCAAGCCAGCCGTGAAGGAAACAGCGTTGAAAACCAGCTCCTCACCTTCCAATCCTGCCGTGAGGGGAGCGGCTCCTGCGCTTGCCGTCAGTCGCCCGGTGCCACACGCAGCTGGGGAACCACAACACCCAGCTGCCCCGGGGCTCGCACGGCAGGACTGACGCTGTTTACACGCCAGGAGGCGCCTTATCTGCCGGAGCGCCGGAGCGCTCGGGGGGCATCTGACCGGAATACCAAGCCAGCCGTGAAGGAAACGGCGTTGAAAACCAGCTCCTCACCTTCCAATCCCACCGTGAGGGGAACGGCTCCTGCGCTTGCCGTCAGTCGCCCGGTGCCACACGCAGCTGGGGAACCACAACACCCAGCTGCCCCGGGGCTCACGTGGAAGGACTGACGCTGTTCATGGGCCAGGAGGCGCCTTATCTGCAGGAGCGCCGAAGCGCTCGGGGGGCATCTAACCGGAGTACCAAGCCAGCCGTGAAGGAAACGGCATTGAAAACCAGCTCCTCACCTTCCAATCCCGCCGTGAGGGGAACGGCTCCTGCGCTTGCCGTCAGTCGCTCGGTGCCACACGCAGCTGGGGAACCACAACACCCAGCTGCCCCGGGGCTCGCGCGGCAGGACTGACACTGTTCACGCGCCAGGAGGCGCCTTATCTGCAGGAGTGCCTCTCGCCCCCGCGAGTCACCCGCGGGAGCGACCGGGAGAAGCCCGGGACAAGGGCGGGCCATCTGGGGCCATCAGGGGCCAGAGGAGGCCGGGCTGGGCCACATCTCTGACATCTATAATATGGGTAAGAGGAAACAGCTGAGCACCTAGGGTCAAGGGGGAAAAAAGGCCAAAGTACCAAAGACAGCTGAATCCATTATCTTTTATCTGACCTCTGCGGTGGGCGTATTCACAAAAGAAATTGCTGATGCAGAGAAAGAGTTGGCTTTGCCTTCTATGTTGGCCACGAGGACAGACACGAGCACTTTGGATATTGTTGCAGACAGAGGGACTCAAGACACTGACCAATCGCAATCATTGCCCAGTATTGGATTGAGCAGACCCATGACTTCAGACATTGATATAATTCCTGATGTAGGGCTGGAAACTTTGCCAATACCTCCCTCACCACAAAAATCTAATCCTAAACTACCGCAGCAACAGGAGAAAGGGGGGCGAACAACCAAGAAATGTCAGAGAAAGACTAAAAATGTGTTGCCCCATTCTAATCACATTGAAGACACAATACTTAACAAACTTAGTTTGAAAATGGAGGAAATGTTTACTTCCATGTTAGAACCTGCCTTGGTGGCAACGGCAAAGGATATAATAGATACCTTAAATACTTGTGTTGCAGGGCTATTAAAAAGATGTGAGGCTATTGATGTCTTCATACAAGAGTATCGTGTGGCGCTTGGGACAGGGAAACCCTCTCTCTTAAATAATGTGGGGCAGAATCGTAGTAAGGGCCCTATAGGTACTACAAGTAATTCACATGTTAGTGCTGTTTTACAACCCACCACAGGTACTGCGGAGTTAAGATCTAAGTCTCCTGTTTACCTGGCCAACCCCGTAGTTAAAGCAAACTCGCAAATGGCGGGTTATACTGCCAAACTCAGTCATAATCAGGATTATGGTTCATGTTCTACTAAGTTAAACCTCCCTCCTAGCGCAGCTCCTCTTGTGGCGGTACTAACAGGGGTTCCGCCGCTGGGGGCTGAAACAAGGGAGACCACACAAGAGCTGATGGACAAATCTAAAAAATGGTGCAGAGAGTATTCTAGTGGGGGTACAGATATATCAAAAAAATATCATCATGGCTCGAAGAGTAGGATGGGTAGGCATGTCCCATAAGAACTTGGATGGGGACTGTATTGTCCTAAACTTTGATAAAAATAACCTGGCGGACTACCTTTTCTGGGATGGCTTGGATTTAAAAAATTCAGGCATCAGGCCTCTCCCTCTGGGATATTTCTACCCTCCCCAAACTGAAAAACAATGGCATATATCCGGCTTCAGAGCCAACCACAGCACCGAGACCGCCCTCATAGCAGCCACCGACGACATCCGGACCCTGCTCGACAAGGGGGAAACAGTGGCCCTCATCCTCCTGGACCTCTCCGCTGAGTTCGACACGGTCTGCCACCGCACCCTAGTCCAGCGCCACAGAAACATCGGTATCCAAGAGAAGGCACTGGAGTGGATCATCTCGTTCCTCGCCGCAAGAACACAAAGAGTCCGCCTCCCCCCGTTTCGCTCCGAGGCCACCGAAGTCATCTGCGGCGTCCCGCAAGGATCTTCACTCAGCCCCACCCTCTTCAACATCTACATGAAACCTCTCGCAGCCATCGCACGCCAGCACAACCTCAACATCATCTCTTACGCCGACGACACCCAGCTGATCCTCTCCCTCACCAGTGACCCCGACACCGCCAGAACCTGCCTACACGAAGGGATGAAAGACGTCGCCGATTGGATGAAGGACAGCCGCCTGAAACTGAACTCAGACAAGACGGAAGTCCTCATCCTGGGATCTTCGCCCTCCGCCTGGGACGACTCCTGGTGGCCCCCAGCCCTGGGCACCGCACCCAAGCCAACCGACCACGCACGCAACCTGGGCTTCATCCTGGACCTCTCCCTCTCGATGACCAGACAAGTCAACGCCGTCTCCTCATCGTGCTTCAACACCCTGCGTATGCTTCGCAAGATCTTCCGCTGGATCCCGACCGAGACCAGGAAGACTGTCACCCAGGCACTCGTCACCAGCCGACTGGACTACAGAAACGCCCTCTACGCCGGAACCACAGCCAAGCTACAGAAAAGACTCCAGCGCATCCAGAACGCCTCCGCCCGACTCATCCTGGATGTCCCCCAATGCAGCCACATCTCCAGCCACCTGAGGAACCTGCACTGGCTCCCCGTCGACAAGAGGATCACGTTCCGGCTTCTCACCCACGCACACAAGTCTCTTCACGACCTGGGCCCCAAGTACCTCAACGACCGCCTGACCTTCTACACACCCACCCGCCAGCTACGGTCCACCAGCCTCGCCCTCGCAGCAGTACCACGCATCCGAAGAGCCACCGCCGGAGGAAGATCCTTCTCTTACCTGGCTACCAAGACTTGGAACTCCCTCCCCATCCACCTTTGGCTGACCCAGGACCATCTCGCCTTCAGGAAACAACTCAAGACCTGGCTGTTCGAGCAGTAGCATACCCCTCCCCCCAAGCGCCTTGAGACCCTCCCGGGTGAGTAGTGCGCTATACAAATGGCATGATTGATTGATTGATTGATTGATATTGTTGGGCGGCCAAAGAAACCGTACACGCAGGGAAGGAATGTTTCCCCGCACCAACAGAGTTCCTCCGGAGTGCAGTTTGCAACTCCGTTGCCTGACAGACAACTTGATCAAGCCCTGCCATTGGTCAATCGATATAGTCCTTTCACAACAATGGAGGAGAATGATTGATTAGTACATAACTCGGGGACTGATGTACAGCCTCCGCACCCTACTTGTAGGATCATGACCTGGAACATTGCTGGCATCAAGGCTAAAGCAGGAAATGAAACTTGGGTCAACTCATTAAAAACTTTTGATATCATAGCCCTCCAAGAGACTTGGGACCCAATAAACAGCTTCTCCCTGGATGGTTATAGACATTTTTGTATCCCAGCAACCACTAGTATGGCAGGTAGAGCCAAGGGAGGTTTACTTAGTTTATTTAAACTTGACTTGAAGGGTATGCTAACTCAGTGCAATTCAGGATGCCAAAACTGCCTAATAGTGGAACTATCCTCCCCCGATACTTCCAAAATCTTATTTATCAATTTCTATAATTCGTGTGCCAATTAGAGCACCAATTTTCATCTGGATTTATTGGAGAAATTGTTGTCAGTATATAGCACTACTGTAAATGCTTTTGAGATAATATTTATGGGGGACTTTAACATTCACCCTTGCAACCAACCGTGTGCCAATATAGAAGAGGAGGGCCCCCTATATTCTCTACCCATACATCTTGAACACTCAAAACGGGGGGAGGCCCTTGAAAACTTTTTGGCGACATGGAATCTCTATGAGTCAGGTTGCGGGGAATGTGGCTCTAGGACCCCCACATTTAAAGGAACAGCCGACGGTACAATTATTGATTATATTTTTTTGTCTTCTTTTATTTTATCCAAGGTTTTATGGTATAAGACTGAGGTCTCGGTTTTTAGCGACCACAATCCTGTTCTAATAGAGATGATGCTTGGGAACCTGTTGAGCTACAAAACTGTGATACATAAGGGCGGCTTGAATGTGACTGTTAAAGATCAAGGACGTAGGCTAAAATGGTCAAAAATAGTCCCTGAAACTTTCTTGCAGGAAGTACTAAACAGGGTTTAAGATCATGTGGCCATATGCCCAGAGAAGCAATCTCAAAGTACACATGTGGTTATTGCTTTTGATAACATTTGTAGACAAATAAACCATAGTCTACTTGCAGGAACCAGACAGACTAGATATAATGGTAAGAGATGGTTCAATAAAAGTTGTTCTAGGGCACACGCAGATTTACTCAAAGCCCTGAGGGCCACTCCAAAAGATCAAGCACTAATAGCTAGCACAAGAATTGCTTATAAAAAAGCTATTCAAGAAAGGAAAAAAGAGCTGAAAAAAGAGGCCTGGACACAATTACTTGCCCCTGAGGTTTTAAAAAACAGTGGACAGTTCTGGAAAATTATAAATCAACCACTGTTCTCGGCTGATGAGAATTCGTTCCTCGAGTCCAATATACCAGATGAGGGTTGGATAGCGCACATTGGGAAAATATATTGCACCCCAGGCTCTGAGAATCACACGACAATTGATCTTCCCAGAATTGAGGGTTCCCCTGTGACCTTTGAGGTCATAGAAGTGGAAAGAGCGATAGAACAGACTTTAAAAAATAAGGCACCAGGCCCCGACGGGGTCTGAGCCGATATATTTAAATGCACACCGAAATTCTGGTCCATGATCTTGTGTAGTGTTTTTAATGCTTTGAACCAAAATAACATACTGGTATCCTGGAAGAAATCCATTATTATCCCGGTCTTTAAAAAGGGAGATAGGCAGGACCCCTCCTTTTATAGGCCTATCTCCCTAATAGACTCATCGGTCAAAATCCTGGGACGGGATATATTGCATAAAATAAAGGATTGGCTTGACGATAGAGGGGTCCTGTCGAATGTACAATATGGCTTTAGATCCAAAAAGAGCACATTAGACCAATGCCTTAACCTACAATTACTATTAGACAAATAGACCAAGGCAAAGGAGCGGTCAATGTACCTGGGGTTCATGGACCTCTCCTCGGCATTTGATCTTGTAAATCGGTCAAAGTTATGGCAAATCCTGCTAAATATGGGATTTGACCAGGCTCTGGTTAACCTCTTGGCGGATTTACACTCTGGCCTACTGGTTTCCATACGGGTTACTGCTGAGGGGCGTTGTTCCAGCCATTTTAACTCAGAGAGGGGGGTCAGGCAAGGGTGCAATCTGGCCCCCCTCCTTTTTACGGTATATATCAATGCCCTGGAGCCGGCGCTGAAGGAGGAAACACACGTCACACCGCGTATAGGGGAACTTGGTATTCCAGTTCTCCTTTACGCGGATGATGCTGTTCTTCTTGCACGTACGGGGGTTGGATTACAACGGCTGCTAGATGCCTTTGGGAATTTTATGAGGTCCCTGGATCTTAAAATTAACGCAAAAAAGTCACAAGTTATGATCATGGGGAGGAGTTCCAGGAAGAAACAAGTTAAAACCTTTTTTTGTTGCAAGGAAGAACTTAGCAGAGTGCCCACATTCCCATACTTGGGGATCATCTTTGACGAGAGAGGGAATTGGGGCCCAACTTAAAAATAGAAATATTGCCTTTGCACGTACTACTTCTGCACTTCTGGGCTTCACAAAAAAACTGGGGGCAAGGTCAATAGGAGCCATAATATAATAAAGATGTACAAAGCCAAATGCCTTGCAGTCGCCACATATGGTAGTTCAATATGGGGCTATAGTGCCCTAAATCGTATGCAGGTGACTGAGAACAAATTTATGAGATCTGTCCTAACAGTGCCACAGTCCACTCCCTCATACACCATCCATTCTGAGCTGGGGGCAGACTTCATTTCTGACAGGATAAAAATAGCTCCTTTAATATGCTGGACGAAGACCTGGTTGAACCAGGAAATCTCCTTGAACCACATTATCATGAAAGATTGTCTCCTACTAGAAAACGTAAGTAAGATCCGGTGGCTGACATATATTAAAAATAGTTTTTATAAACTAGGGAGACCGGAGCTTTTCTCCTCACCAGAGTTAATAACATCTAAGGCTATTACACAAATTAAGGGTGCTATGTCACAGATGCTGGCACTGGAGAGAGAGGACTTAGAACTAAGAAAACCCACTGTAACGGCTAACCTCATCTTAGTTAATTCATCAGGATCCGAACCTTACCGTAACCTGGTGAACCGTCCCTATCACAGGCATCTTTTAACTCGCTTTCGTTTTAATTTGATCCATCTGCACCTAGGCTACTTCCCTAAAAGGAGTACCCCGGAAAATGCTATGCCATGTAACTGTGACAATTTTCCACTCAGAACACAATGCATTTCTTGATGTTCGGTGGACATTATACGGAATTAAGGATGACATTTTTGGTTCCTATACTCAAAGAGGCAGGGTTCTTGCAAGTTGAGCCTGCTCTCTTCTACTTACAATTACTAAATAGCCACCGTATTATTTTTCATGTTGCCAGTTTCTTAGTGGGTGCTGCCCGGATCAGGAAATGGATTAATTGTACCTAAATGAATTTGGCTGTTGTTAATTAGAATGATGTTATTTCATCCTGTAAAATTGATAGCGAAGGTAACTAAATTGGTTGATGGTTTTTTATATTCTGATTTTATGAAATCCCATGACATTTTTAGGAAATTTTTAGTGGTTACAAATTTTCTATTCTATTCGTGTAAATATTGTGTATTTTGTATTGTACAGTTGCCTTTTTATGATATTGATTTATCAAAATAAAGTATTCTGACAGACTGACTGAACTTGATTTGAACAAATCTTCTACACGTCCAAGCAGACAGCAGTGTCTATAAGTTTAAGAGAGAAAGAGAAATTATGTCACAGAGAGTGAGAGAGAGAAAGAGAGAGAAAACAAGATTAAAACTGTGTCACAGAGTCTGGAGTTGAGATTTTTTCTTGAATTGTCAGACGGAGATTTACTAGCTCCTTGCATCACTTTACCCATGTTAAAAGTGACTCAAAAGTGGCGTAATAAGGTTGTGGATCTGTTTGTCATACTGTTGTAACCTATCTGTTGTCACTGCTTGGAGGTAATTATAGATTTTACAGAGAAGCTGCTGTACACTACGCACTCTGGGCCATAATATCAAGCCTAGGCGACAAAATGATCGCCACTTGATCGGCAGGAAAGTGTCGCTAAAGTGGCGATAATGGGTTTGATAATATGCTCTATGAAATTCCAATCTAAGCTCATGTTAGATGTCCTTCACATCTAACATGAGCTTCGATTGGAATTGCATAGAGCATATTATCAAACCCATTATTGCCACTTTAGCGGTACTTTGCTGCCGATAAAGTGGCGATAATTTTGTCACCAAGGCCCTCTCTCGTTTCACAAATAAAGCTAACACTACAGTTTTACGAGTGCAGTATACCTGGTGCATTTCAGTTGTTATAGTGCCGCGTTCAAGTGGTGTCTATATGGAAGTGCCTACTGCATTACTGACGCCCGTTATGCCGACTTATTTCTAATGCATTGCTATGAGGGCTTTGTAGATCTAGGCTGCTGTGCCTACCTTGTATAAACAATGCGGCCACCGGAGTTCACCACTCGACTTGAACTCTGCTTCTATACGTCAAAGTATATTCAATACGTTGGAGACAATTCCATTGCTGTTGCTCGATAGGCCGTGGTTGCTTCTGAACAATGTTTGGTGAAGGAAACAAAAGGATATTTTGATTAGTCATCGTAAACTGAGTTGCGTAACTACTATCAAAAGAGAACTTTAATGTGGATTCTTAATATTCCGTAGTTAGACTGTTGCAGCTTCAGCAAACAAAGGAAGATCAATAACTTAATACAGACCTGGGACGGCCTCGTGACACAGAAAAAAAATACTATCATGGACGCACAATTATTAATAATAGAGGCCTAAGCACGTGGCGTAGTACAGAAATACAACACAGAAATGTATGCATGAACAATTTTTAAAATTAGAGGTGTATAGGACCTTGTGACTTATAAAGAAATATTTCAATTATGTAAGCACAATTTAAAACCATTGAGGGGTAGGAAAGTCATATGAAGGAGAACAAAATAGCATTATGCATATACAATATACAGTGGAAGCTGATGTTGTGACGTCTTCTCTTACCTTTTCTTCTGTCGTCTTTTGTCGTGTCTTCAAAGGCTGCAGTTTCGCTGAGTCTCGAGTGTTTTCGACAGTCTGTCTGTCACCGCAGCACAGGCAGGCAAAAGAGAATGTGCTCACGTCAGTGCCCGCATTATATGGGAACCGCGGGGGCTGACCAAATCAAGCCCAGGGCCGTCATTGGTAGCGTTTTCTCGGTCTGCAAGAATGACGGCCCTGGGGGACATCCCATTGGGTAATGTATTGGTTTCCAGGCTTAGTGATATCAAGCATGCTAGGTGGTCGCATGTGAGTGTGTGCACTAACAATTAACAACAGAG
Source organism: Lissotriton helveticus (assembly GCF_964261635.1). NCBI lineage: Eukaryota > Metazoa > Chordata > Amphibia > Caudata > Salamandridae > Lissotriton > Lissotriton helveticus. Next base: position 3,282,216 of record NW_027611725.1, on the reverse strand, counting down.
AGAGATGGGGGCGGTGTTATAATGTGCGCAGAGGCAGGCCCAGAATTGGATCTGCAATGAGTGAACACTTCTAATCATTCTCCTTAGCGTGCCCTGAGCTCTGATTTGTCACTGAGAGGGTGATCGCACCATAGTTTGTACTGCTTATCATACTCAGTGTGTACCCATGCATACGGTACGAATATGCTTTGACGTTACGCGACGCATTAAAGCTTCCGTGTGACATCATGTTCGGAGTTCTGTACGCGAAAGGGGGCAATGTTTTTAATTGGTTTAAAACATTTATTTATGTATTTAATGTACATACTAAGGGCAGACATTTTTGATAACTATGATTTTTTTAATACTTGTAATATTCATATATTACTTTTAAAAACAATTACACAAATCGCGGTAGAACATCATGCGTTCTGCATCAAAATAGCTGCGTAAGCGCATCATAAGCGTACGCAAAGGCATGTGACTTTAAAAGTAGAGATTTGATTGGTTCATAACTTTTCCTAATGCGACTGTTGAAAGTTCCGTCCCATTATAATTATTCGACTTTGAGTTTCTAAGAAGAAGCATTTCTTCTGAGAATCTTCTCAAATAGAAGGAAGATCACCATAATAAGAGCAATGGAGTCATCTTCCAGCAGTTCTTCAGACGGAGATTTCATTCCTGAAGAACGTCTAAAGAAGAGGAAAGAAGCTCTAATTTGGAATTTTTTTACTCTTCCAGAAGGACAAAAAAAGGTTAATGCTCCAAAAGTAACCTGTAAAATTTGCCAAACAACTCTTTCAAGGGGTGAACCATCTAAAAAATACTCCTTTGGCACAGCAAATATGGTGCGACACGTGAAGAACTTGCACCCCAAGAACTTTGCTCGAGCTGCATGACGGAGGTTGCACGAGAATCCACCCGCTGCTACACCAAGCACATCAACTGCGGCAACAGCATTTTCAGCAAGCAGTCCACACCCACATATTGATTCTGACTTTGCTAAAGTTACAATTCTATTCATTTATTGCGATAAACTTTTGTGTTATGGGGAACAGTCTATAGACCTGATGAAACGCTGCCGATAAAGTGGCTATAATTTTGTCGCCAAGGATGCAGGATCATTGCTGTCCTCGACATTAGTTGTTTTTTTTTTTCATTCTTTGGTACCTCTTGGAATTTGTTGAGAAAACACAAACAAAAAAACTACAAAAAAAAAGAAAAAAAAAAGAAAGTTCTTTTTAGAACTACCCTCACTGGTCAAAGAAAGAACTATATTTCTATGTTAGTGTGTAAAAGTTTGTCAGACTGAATGTGTAGTTCATAAATGAATGAATGAATATCTTACTAGCGTATGGAGAATGTGAAAGTGCAGAACTATAAGGAAGTGCTACAGCATAAATCTATAAGGTGTTTATCTATAGTATACTGTAGTATGTCCGAAGCACTTGAATGTAACTTATGTACATAAATATGGTACAAGTCTATGCTTCAAATTGCGCTGCTGGTGAAACTGCCTGGGTGAATTTGTATGTGTTAGGGGCGGATTTACAATCCCCTTGTGTCTCTTTTACACAGCCATTGCGTCACTTTTGTGACACAGCGGTGGTGCAAAAGATGTGCCATGGTGTGTGCTACTAACAATTTGACGCATCTGGAGGGTGTATTACATTGTAAAGCTCTGCGCCAGAAGAGGCTTTCTTGTGCAGAAGCGGGTGCAGCAACGCCTCCTAAAAGTGACTGAGTGAAATGTATAACATTTCATTCAGTCACTTTTGAGCTTATGCTTTTGAGCTTATGCTGCGCCAAAACCTTGCACATGCTTGAAGGAGGTGTTAGGATTGATACAGCATTGTGAGCATAGGGCCCCAAGAGCATTGGTGGAGCTGTGTTATACTTGCAACCGACGTCAAGCAATTATTAATCCAAAAATTCCTTTGCAATTTAGTTTTGTTATTCTTTTATAATAAGAATATGAAATATATTCTAAAAAATAAAATAAATATACATATTTATATTAAAAATATAAGAAATTAGTATAAAAAGAAAGACATAATAATTAATACATTTATAAATTAACCTTTTAAATTCACTGAAAAAAAACATAGGTTTCTCACACGTTATAGTTAGAAATTAGCATTTAAAAAACCTTGCAAATTCTTTGAAAAAACCATAGGTTTCACACACGTTATAGTTAGGAATTAGCATTTAAAAAAGCTTAGAAATTCATTGAAAAAACCATAAGTTTCACACGTTATAGTTTGCTAAACATTTCTCTCATACAAAACCTTTGAAATAATTCCTCCGTTATAGTTAGCTCAGCTAACTATAACATGTGCGCCCGCAATGCACTGCTGAGGACGTCACATATTACATCACTCATGACATGGTTAGTGACATCACTCATGACATCACTGATGATATCTCAAATGACATCCCTGATGACATCACTGATGTCATCATCCAGTGAATGTGTGTCTTTCTGAAAAATAAATATTTTTTATATATGTATATCTAAAGGTCGATGGAAGAATAAATGGGTATCTGAGTATCTAAATGGATGTTTTTTTTGTAAAATTGATTGTATAACTGACTTATTAAGTATATTTAAGTGAATAGGTGTATTAGCGAGTAATCTTTAAATATTTAAATATCTGTATCAGTGTCTCACTTTGTATATAAGTGGCTGCATGGGTTGGTGAGTAGCTACATCAGTGTGTATATGGGTTATTAGTTGCTTATTTGAGTACCAAAATGAGTGTCTGTATGATTCGGTGGGGAGTATTACTTAGCGCACAGATGCATGAATGACTGACTCACTGTTTGTATGTGTTTTGAAGACAGCATGTGTGCAGGACTGTATGGCTGGATAGTATCTTTATGAGTAACTACATATGTTTTAATTTCAAATTTCAATTCCAGTGGTGTAGTGAGCACGGGACCCATGTCTGGGCATACCCTTCCCACTTAGTGTGAATTATTCCATCAATTGTTGTTGGTGACGGCGACCTCTGTGCTCTGTCCTTGTGTATAGTTAAAGCACTGTTCAGTGATCTCTGAGGGGCTGTTGTGGACGGATGTTTTCATGTCTGCTAATCTAGTGGGCAGTAGCCCCTTTTGGGACATGGTCACCTTTCTGCTCAGTGGGCTAAACAGTAGCAGGTATCAGGGCTTCCTGCCTGTTGCCGACTCACTGTGTGTCTTACGTTGCCGTCCCTCATCCCTGGCCAAGCAAGATCGGGCTGCAGATTTTGTGGGAACGGCACCCCCTAGAGCACCAGGCCAAGTTAGGCCCCCAGCCTGTGTGCTGCTGTAGAGACCCTTGTACTTGAAATTCTACTTCATTCCATAACCGGTGTCATTCTCTGCCATGCCAGCAGGGGCACAGCTTCAGGGGGTGGTATTTGGGGTGTTACATCTCACTAGTAAGTGTATTTTCTGCTAAATAGTTGGGCACAGATGCTTTCAGTAGGGTACGGTGAGATGTCTGTCGCATTTCAACAGGAATTTTTATCGACCCACAGACACAGACGCGCGCACACACTTTTCCCTTTCTGTTTTGAAAGTCTTCAACAATGTTGGTTGTATTACAAAATAACATGTTTTCTCTCACTCCGCATGTGTCTCCTTTCCATTACACCTTTCATGCGCCCTGCTTGTCATATAATGTGTTTTAACATTATATGCCAGCTCCATTCATGGAAAATCTACAGCTCACCCCTCCTATCTTACTACCCAACCTATGTTCCTGCCTGCCACTGTCTCATTATTACCTATTTACTCCAGTGTCAATGAGGTGTGTGCTGGTTTACGTGTCTGAGTGTCTTTTAACCTGTGTGTTTGCTTGTGTGTGCATGTTTATGTGCGACTATTTGAATATCTGTTGGTGGCTGTTAGTTTTTTTCTATTTGTATTTATGTGTTTGTGTGCACCATTGTGGGTAGTTAGCTGTCTGTGTGTTCATATTTGGTGTGTGTGTTTGTGGGTCTGTGCATCTCTTTGTATGTGTATTTCATTTATGTCTTTACCAATGTACTTAACCTCTTCCTTAGAAGATAGATAGCCTCTTTTAATAAGGTATTCCCCATGCCTGCCCTATACATTAAAACACGTATTAAATTACATTAGCACACGCAATTTTCTATGTATTCACAATCAATTATTAGGATAAGAGTTTCAGTGTAAAAACAGAAATTCTAAATCATTATTTTTATCTCAACACAAATTGCCTATCTTCCACTCCTACTTTCAAATACAACGCCTAAACTAGAGGCATAGCTTCCATTAGTGCAGCAGGTGCAGTGGCACCAGGGCCCACTGAACTCTAATTATTGCTGTATTTCTCAGTTTAAACAGGGACCAAAGAGGGCATTTCTTTCTTGGACTAGAGCCCCTGACACACTGGCTAATGCTGTCACCTAGCCTTTCTGCAGGAGAAATGTTTATTTGCGAGCGGTATGCTGTATGGAAGTGTAAAGCCTCGTTGGATATTGTTCTACTTGTGAAATACATCTGCTTAAGAGTTGGAAATGATTATCAGCCCCTCAGTGGTGGGAAGTTCCATCGGGGAGCATGGCAGTGCCTAACAGGACTGAATGTGAACACAGCTAAGTACAGGAGGTTGTCCGGTGCATTATAGGTGCCTGTGTTCAAGGCCTTGTCATAACTTTTGGTAAATTTAAGTAGATATGGTGATCTCCTCTATGTGCCTCAAGTACACCATATTAAGGTGTTAAGACAAGCCGCAGGGCAGTTCAGAGGTCAGCCCCCATGTACCCTCATGCCCTCAGTGCAAGAAGCCTCTTTGGTTTTTATGGGAAATATGAAATTCAGAAACACAGAGAATCTATTTACTTTAACGCTGAAAACTGCCAAGATTTGTGTATGAAAATGTGAGAGAAATGAGGAATTAGAGTAAGATATCACAAAATGTGTAATAGGCGAATATATATATATATAGAGAGAGAGAGAGAAAGAAAGAGAGAGGGAGAAAGAAAGAAAGAGAGAGAGAGAAAGAAAGAGAGAGGGAGAGGAGAAAGAGAAAGAGAAAGAGAGATATTTTCACTGAAAAAAGCAAAGGTTACAGGGACGTTATAGGTAGGAAATAGCATCAAAAACTTTAGAAATTCACAGAAAAAAAAGGGTACAGGGACATTTACTCAGGCTCAGATTTCACACACACAAAACCATATAAACTCAGCAGTTATAGTTACCTGGGCTAACTATAAATTATGCCACCCACAATGCACTGCTTATGAAGAGGGCAGAGAAACAACTGAAAAAATTGCTCCTGCCCCTAGAGTGCAGGATTTTAAGCTGCTCTCTATGGGTAGGAACAATACTGGCTCCCGCTGGCATCACGGGGGCTTTGGGACCCCCCCTGTCCCCCAACAATGATCATGTGGGTGCCTTGGGTGGGCTCAAGGGCCCCCACCCTTTATCGGCAGGGCCATTTTTGTAAATCTTTCTTTATGCATGGTCAAGGCATATGCATGGTAAAGACTTGCGTGGTACGTGGTAAAGACTTGCGTGGTCAAGGCATTGCGTGGTAAAGGCATTTGTTGGAATGTATGACATTATAATTAGTCTAATCCTGCACTATCTCTTGACTTGAAATTAAACCCTGGGCCTTGATAAACTGGACACAGACAGCCCAAAAAAAGTGCAAAAGAACATGTAGTGGGACTGTCATGTCACATTGTCATCACATGCCATTTTCTCAGTGCATTGTACCATTTCCCCAGTTTTACTCGCATAAATGGTGCTATGAACCGTATAGCACTACTCGCCACCACGTTTAGAGGGTGATCCATTTCTCTTCCTACCCTGGAAAGAGAGTTACTCCCGCATTTTGTGGAAGTGAAACTCTAAGTGTCAGAAAGAGTCAGAAAGAGTCAGATTGGAGTCTGTGAATTTTCACTTACTCACAAGTTAGGGTTCATTCACAAACTGACAAGGCGAAGCATGCGTGCACTGCATTTACTAGTGTGTGATTCTACACATGCAAAACATGTACACCTGGCAGCAATCACCTGACTAGTTTTGTTTTCAAACATTGTTGAAAGAGTTGCTTAGCCCTAAAAACTCCAACTCTTTGTGCATAAATAAGATAAGCTGTAAACAACTCATCTGGGGACACAGACAAGCCCACTGACACCAAGAGAGAAACAGTAATAACACTTATTCTCAGGCTCTGGAAAACCCCCTAGTCCTGCTCATCATAAAGGCCCATCTCCCTCCTAAACGCTCATGCTAAACTATTCACAGGCATTCTGGCACACATCTTAGACCATTCATAATGGCCTTAAGACTGCAAGCCACAGCAGTGGTGAGATAATACTGTGCCATTACTAAAATGGATGCTTTCCAACAGTGAGAAGACACTGGACACAATGTCTGCCAATGGCCCGATTTATATTTAGGTGGATGGTTTATTCTGTCAAAAATGTGGCAGGTGTCCCGTCCACACTATTAAAGTGTATTATATCCTCTGGCATTTGTAATAAAACAGACGGGATCTGTTGTTATGTTTGACAAAATACCTGTCCGATAAACTCTAAATCAGGCCCTCTGTCTGCAGCAAGTGTTGTAGAAGGAGCAAGAGCTAGCATTATAGGAAGAGGTCCAAGAAGCAGATATAGTCCCCGTGTCACTGAAGCACCTACCTCTTTACTTCCTCTGTTTATACCTCATTTGTACCTACCTGTGCGCCTGGTCTGTTTGTACCTCATAGGTGCCTATATATGCACCTGCTCTGTTTGTACCTCATAGGTACCTATATGTGCACCTCATCTGTTTATACATCACAAGCACTCCGATCACTGACATAATATCAACCTCAAAAATATGGAGATACCAAAATATCGAGGATAAAATATCGAGGGACAAAATATCGACTGCCTATCTTCAAACAGGTAAGTACTAAAATATCGACTCCAAAATATCGACTTACAAAAATATAGACTGTCAAAATATCGATTTTTTTAAATGTCTTAAAATTAAGTTAAAAATAATATATATAAATATATTTAATATAAACTTAGAAATAATTATTAAATAAATGTAATATTAATAAATAATTAATATAAATTAAAAAATTATATCACCAAAAATAATACATATATATATATATATATAAAAACATATTATTAAATAAACATATTAATATAATATAATTTAATTTAATTTAATTTCATTAAATTAATTTAATTTAAATTAAATTTTACTTTATTTTTACACTGTACCCCTGTACCCCAAAAACCCAAAACTGACCCTGAACCCTAAAAATGCCCCTTTACCCAAAAACTAAAAACTGACACTGAACCCTAAAAATACCCCTTTATCCAAAAACTAAAAACTGACCCTGAACCCTAAAAATACCCCTTTACCCAAAAACTAAAAACTGACCCTGAACCCTTAAACATACCCCTTTACCCAAAAACTGAAAACTGACCCTGAACCCTAAAAATACCTCTTTACCCAAAAACTAAAAACTGACCCTGAACCCTAAAAATACCCCTTTACCCAAAAACTGAAAACTGACCCTGAACCCTAAAAATACCCCTTTACCCAAAAACTAAAAACTGACCCTGAACCCTAAAAATACCCCTTTACCCAAAAACTAAAAACTGACCCTGAACCCTAAAAATACCCCTTTACCCAAAAACAAAAAACTGACCCTGAACCCTAAAAATACCCCTTTACCCAAAAACTCAAAACTGACCCTGAACCCTAAAAATACCCCTTTACCCAAAAACCCAAAACTGACCCTGAACCCTAAAAATACCCCTTTACCCAAAAACCCAAAACTTAAATTTAATTTCCAAAACCGATTACTTTTATTTACGAAGTAAATTTTATTTAATGGTCAATTATTAATTAATTAACAAATTTAATTAATTAACATATTTAATTAGTTATTATTAAATTACTCCCCACCCTATCCCCCTATAAACTCACAACCCACTACAGATATTAATTTACTAATTATTATTTATTTATTCTTTAAATATTTATAATTACCAATTATATTTTAATTATTTACCAAATAATAATTAATTAACAATTATTATTAATTTACATATTTAATTAATTAAATTTAAATTACTTCCCACCCTATTCCCCTATTAACCCACCACCCGCTACAGAAAATAATTTAATAAAATTAACATATTTATAAATTAATCAATTATTATTAATTACCAATTATATTTTAATTAATTACCAATTATTAATTATTTAACAATTAATTCTAAAGAAATATCAATACATAAATTAACATATTTAATTAATTATAATTAAATTACTTCCCACCCTATTCCCCTATAAACCCACAACCCGCTACAGAATAATATTACACAAAAAATTTAAAATATTATTAACTTACCTTAAATTCGATATTTTTGTTGTCTATATTATGTCTAGTCGATATTATGTCCATTCTATATTTTTTACTCGATATTCTGTCCAGTCGAAATAAAAGACTCGATATTATGACTGCACACCCAAGCACTCACCTGTGCACTATCTCTGTTTATAGCTAATAGGCCCCTTCCTGTGCACCTCCTCAGTTAGTACCTCCCAGGTGAGCTTCTGAAATGAAGCGTGTGAGCTCCGTACTGCCAACCACGGCCTCTTGACTATCAGGCCATTATCTGCATCTGCTGTGTGCATGCTTCAAGTGTGTCCCCTGCCTCAGCTAACAGTGAACCCTGTAGAGTGAGTACACAGACCGAGGGGAGTCAGGAGCTGAAGGACATGGAATGAGGTATCCCTGGATAAAAGAAATATGGGAAGGGAGAAATGTGACTTCACCTGTGGACAACAGACACCTCCACCTGCTCTACCAAAGCCCTGTTGAGTCACAAAATAGCATCCTGGCCTTAGACAGACAACAATAAGTCAAATATCTTGTAAATGTTGAACAACAAAAACAATTATTAATATGCACACATCTGTTGGATGTAGGGATATTTCAGATAAATTATTGGTTGTGATGGATTCTCTATGAGGAATAAATGACTGATATTGTTGAATAATAAACAACATGAATTAATGTTTTTTTGCCATATCTGTGTGCGCAATATAAAGACGGGCCTTTGCAATCAGCCCCTCATTCTGTTTCACAGAAAACCCTGGAAGGATCTGCTGATTGAAATGCAACAGAATCTTAACTTTACCTAATTTAGGAAGAACTAAAGACTCACTTTTTAAGTTGTCTTTCAAGGCAGAATCAGTCCATAGTTCAAGGGAGATGGATATATATTACGCTGATAGAAAATCCACCTCAACTCGGGATAATGCTCCAGTCTTGCAGGTTAGAAGGATCCAGAAATGCTTGAGCCAGGAGGGCGGTAAAATGTGTTGAAAGTGACATAGGGCCTTATTATGAGTGTTGCGGTCTTCCAATGAGACTACCACAGCGGAGGTACCTGGCAGACTGCCAAGCCCATTGAGAGCCCGCCGCCAGATTATGACCTAAATCCAGGTTGGGTGGGCAGTGCAGCAGTGGTCTTGTGGCGGCTATATTAGGTTCATTGGAGAGCCTAAAAAGCATACCACCACCTTAAGAGTGCCTGCAGCACGTTCCTGCACCATGTCAAGCATGCCACACTGTGCAGGAACAAGGGTGCAATTCCATGGGCTGGGACAACATGTGCCCCCCGCATGCAACTCCAGAAGCAGAATCGGCTGGGGCCCGGTGAGGGCCCCCTTACCTGCATGTCCTTTATCCTTTTCATGGCGGGGTCCCCGCCATGAAAAGGACGGTGGATATGCAGACCGTAATATGCTCGTAGATGTCGGCATCGGCACTGCCAACATATTCAGGGTATTTGCAGATCGCCTCCACAGCGGGATCCTTGATCCTGGCGCGGTGGCGGTTTCATGGCAGTCCCACCACCACACTCATAATACGGCGGTCAGACCGCCAGGATGGTGGCAGTTGGACCACTACCATGCGTACAGCGATCATGAGGGCCGTCGCACTCGTAGTAAGGCCCTTAATAAGCTGCAAGGTAAAGGCGGGAGTAGGCATTTGAGCTGATCCAGTGTGAACAGGAAAGCATTGTGAAAAAGGTGTCTCGAGTTACCTTTGTCATATATACTTCCTGAAGAGTTACCTTTGTTGTACACTTCCTAAAGAGTTACCTTTGTTATACACTTCCTAAAGAGTTAGCTTTGTTATACACTTCCTGAAGAGTTACCTTTGTTATACACTTCCGGAAGAGCTACCTTTGGTAGATACTTCCTGAAACTAAATTAACGGCAGCGCTTCCTGATTCCACTCTTTTTCCACAATCTGTTTGGTTAATTGAAATCTTATCCATGTGTATCTACCTAAAACTGTACCTGTAGCACGAGTGCTCTGTGGCTGCCCTTTCTTTAGTAAGTTACTCTGTGAATAATGGTAAATCACTGCCTTTTCAGAAGTAAATAAGATGTGACATTTTCAACCACAGTTTTATTGAAATATCCATGTATGGTAAAATGTTCCTTACCAAATTTCAAATATGGTAGAGAAGAGATGTCTTCTACAGCTGGTTAAATATTATGTATTCACATTCTATTACATTTGCATTTAGTAATATTGCATTTCTTTACATCCAACAGAAAATAAGCCTTAAATGCACAGATTGATTATGAATAATGAAGATAACACATCAAACCTGCAAAAATTATCAAAAATAAGGAGCTCCAAAAACATCAGTGCAATCAGAGGAAGAGGACAGATCCAGGAAGAAGCAGTCAAAGGCAATTCAGTGAGTGTCCGAGTCTGAGATCTGCACCTCGATACCCCAAGACGAAGAAATGACCTCAACAAAATTAAGGCAACAAAACTGACAAACCACCTGCTGTATAAACAAGCGTCCAACACCAGCTTTGATCATGAGGCCGGTATGAGAGTTGGAGGAAGGTCTCGTGTCTCTTTGGGGTCCATAGCTTGGAACAAACTCCCTCTTCAGCTTTGAGCTGTTAGCAACATGAAAATGTTTAAAAAAGGTTGAAAACTTGGCTTTTTGTCCATGTTGAAAACAAACAGATTTGCTTTCTTTTCTGACCTGTGCTTTGCCCCGGGACACTCTTTGGAGTAGCTGTACACATTACGAGTCGCTTCACCATCATGATATGGCTAGAGCAGTGCTTCGCTATCTAAACTGGCAACAGACCAGCATTCAGTGCTCTAGGTGTATTGCAAACACTTTCTAGCCAAACCGCAGGCACCAGGGAAAAGCACAATGAAGTGGAGCCTAACAACTGAAGGCTAAAGGAAAGCGGAGATCTGCTCTCTGAAGTACAGAGTATTGTCCCAATTTGCACCTACCGGAAGGAAGATTAAGCTTTACCCGCAAGCAGGCAAAGCCATTATCCAATCTAAAGATGCAATCACCCACAAGGAAGCCTTACTGATATTATGAATGTGGCAGGTATTTAGTGAGTCTTGTATTGTATTGTTAAATCGGAAATCACGCGTCCAAAATATAACACACATACAGGGAATGTGAAAATAACGCAAGTAGTTTATTAACTATGCTGACCCTTCAGGAAACACGGTCAGGAGAAAAATCGTGCAATTCCACTGAATATGTCAAGAACTTTAGCCAATTAGAAACCATAAAAGAGCATCAGCAAATACAAACAGGGGAAAAACCATACCATTGCAATGAATGTGTAAAGAGCTTCAGTCGGTTATCACATCTCCAAACACATCAGCGAATACACACAGGGGAAAAACCATATCATTGCAAGGAATGTGTAAAGAGCTTCAATCAAATTGCACACCTCCACACACATCAGAGAATACACACAGGGGAAAAACCATACCAGTGCAGTGAATGTGTAAAGAGCTTCAGTCAGTTAACAGGCCTCCAGAGACATCAGCGAATACACACTGGGGAAAAACCATACAATTGCAGTGAATGTGGAAGTAGTTTTAGGTTACTATCACACCTCCACACACATCAGAAAACACACACAGGGGAAAAACTATACCAGTGCAGTGAATGTGTAAAGAGCTTTAGTCAGTTAACAACCCTCCAGAGACATCAGCGAATACACACTGGGGAAAAACCATACAATTGCAGTGAATGTGGAAGTAGTTTTAGGGTACAATCAAGCCTCCACACACATCAGAGAACCCACACAGGGGAGAAACCCTACCATTGCAATGAATGTGTGAAGAGTTTCAGTACGTTAGCAGAACTCCAAACACATCAGCGAACACACACAGGGGAAAAACCATACCAGTGCAGTGAATGTGTAAAGAGCTTCAGTCAGTTATCAAACCTCCGCAGACATCAGCGAATACACACTGGGGAAAAACCATACAATTGCAGTGAATGTGGAAGTAGTTTTAGGGTACAATCAAGCCTCCACACACATCAGAGAACACACACAGGGGAAAAACCCTACCATTGCAATGAATGTGGAAGTAGTTTTACTTACTCTTCAGCATTAAGAAATCATCAGCAAGCTCACAAAGGGGAAACAAATCTTTTAAATGCCATGAATGTTTGAAAAGCTGTAGTCCATTATCAATCCTAAACAGGCATCAGCGAACACACGCAGAAGAAAAGCCTTCAAGTGCAATGAATGTCTGAAGAAATGTAGTCAATTATCAAGCCTATGCAGACATCAGCTTGCACTCACTCTGTAAATACCATACAACTGTAGTGAGTTTAGAAGTACCTTTAGGAAATCTTTCGCATTACGGATTCATCAGTTAATGCACACACAGAAAAATCCTTTCAGGTGCAGTGAATGTGTGAATATCTTCAGTCAGTTATTAAACCTACGGCTACATCAACTAACACACACAGAGTAAAAATGAGCATTGCAATGAATGTTAGAAGTGATTTTGTCAATTGCGAACACACCTGGGGTAAACCTTACAATTGCACTAATAGTGTGCCAAGATTTTGTCAATTTCTGATCCTACATAGCCTCAGCGAACACACACCTTCATTTAACTCACTTAGAATTAATCCTAGAGATGCAGTGAATTCAAAAAGAACTTAAGAACATTAACAATAATATTGACTCATCTGAGGACATAGACAGGAGCAGAACAGTGCAGTTATTGTGAGATGAGGGAATTACAGGAACAAGTATATAATTATGTGGGTTATTCAAATACCAGATGAATGAAGACTCGACTAGAAGAAATGAAGAAAACCACAGATTTGTACAATAATAAAAATATCTGTTCCCAGTGATTGTTCACTTCGGTACACATAGAAAAAACAACGTGATATAACAGGGAATCCACTGGTAGACTAGCACAATGTGGAATAAAAGAAAGAAACACTGGTGGTTTTTATTTGGCGATGAAGAGTTACAAAAAAAAACATCCAAGAGTTCCTGTTCATGCTACCCGTAAAAGTGTAGGGATGAATACGATTCTGCCTGCACACATTGCTATATTAGCATATAAGTGAGTTAGTTGCGAAAACGCCATTTTGCTGCTTTTGCACATGACACTATATGTCTCTGTTTTTATAAAGACAAACTGCTTGCTTTTCCTTCACATGAGAACGGTCTGTTTTTCATATCTCTAGACTCACACTGCGACCTCAAGTCTGCACAAAGTGTTCAAGGTTAAAATAACAATGTATGCTGTTGATGCAGGTTGATCGGCCCACGCTCTAGACACAACACTAACACAGCTGCTCATTTCTGAAACTCAGGTGTTTTTAATATTGCATTGCATGCATGAGACTAGCACTTGGAACAAACCTTTCCATCGACAAAGAGCTGTGCTGATCTGGGATGTGATTCACTTCACCTGACTTTGGTGGTATGCGGTCCCCGTTTTAACCTAGAGATCTTCTATTATTATAATACCTAGCAAGGGGAGGGTGGTACACAAGGCGCTATAGACCTGGTTCCACTATCATTATAACATGATTTCTCCCTTTGTATTTTATGGAATTGTAACAATGCTGATTGTATTGATTTTATGCATCTTTTTACTTATGTTAGCAAAGATACTGCATCTTAGAGCACGTAGTTGAAATAAACATTTAAAACTATACCGTGTTTCTGATTGCTCACGTTGTGGACATTTATGAGAATAAAAACTAAAGAGTGTTCTTGATTCCCAGTATTCCTGAGAGGTCCCAAAGTCGCTTGTTCTGGGTTGTCTACTCATTGGTAGCTTCGCTGTAGTACGGAGAATGAATGAGACACTGTTGCTAGTCGGATCGGGGTTCCGGGCACTGAGGTGGATTTTTGGTACACCACAATACACTGAGGTCCTGGTTTCCTGTGCATAGTTCTGTGCATGAGCAGAATCCCCGCAACAAAAGCAGCTCTCGAAACAATGCTTGGACTAAGAAGGGTATTTTCAGCTAACTTTAGGGATTAGTGATAAAACCTATAAACTCAAAAAACTTGGACTGAGTCCCTGCAAGAAGAACTAATTTAACAAGCACACACTGGTGAATAGTCACAGCTGATTGTGGTGTTTGGTTGTTTTCTACAACAGTAATGATTCAGCGACAGCGGCCAGAGAACAGTGTCCAAAAGCAAAGTGAAAGGAGAAGAATGTGAACTGTCACACTCGGATATATTGCTTACAGTACACAACATTTACCACCCAAGCCCTGACGCGGAACCAGTGAAAGGATCCGAATGAGAGCTGCGACTCTCTGTGTTAATGCTTGCAGTGCACTGCATTCACCACCCAGGCCCTGACATGAAAGAATGAAAGGAGCAGAATGTGAGCTGTGACTCTCAGGGTTAATGCTTGCAGTGCATGGCATTCACCACCCAAGCCCTGATGTGGAAGAAGTGATGCCAATGTCCATTGTTGCATCTGTACATGGACCCATCATAGTGGCCCTTTACCAGAGGTGTTTTTCCTCCAGCTGGATCTTAACGCACCGCTGACTATGTAGCTGATTCACGATTAGATGATTCACAGTTAGATGAATTGTATATAGCAAAGGTGTTTATCATCGAGCTGGATCTTGGTCACTGCTGGCTATGTAAATGAGGTACAAAAGGGGTTGGTGATGGACGGAGCATCTGAATCAATCAAACACTCACACCCAGTCAAAAGATCTGGGTTTAATCCATCACCGTTCTTTAGCCCACTCTGCCACCCCAGTTCAGACAAGGCTATATGCAAATCAGTCTGACCCTGTGCCTCATGGGAACAGTCCAGCCCGAACTGCCAAGCCATGTCTTCCCTGGACCGGAAACAAGCTTCCGAGGACCGGTTTCTGGCATTTCAGCCGTCTTCAGCCCGGCTTGCTTGAAACCAGTGGCAAAGTGAGCAAGGGACTCACGTCTGAGCATACCCTGCCACACTTATGGCGGCCAAAAGCGGTACAAAAGGGGGTGGTGATAGATGGAGCATCTGAATCAATCAAACACTCACACCCAGTCAACAGATCTGGGTTTAATCCATCACCGTTCTTTAGCCCACTCTTCCACCCCAGTTCAGACAAGGCTATATGCAAATCAGTCTGAGCCTGTGCCTCATGGGAACAGTCCAGCCCGAACTGCCAAGCCATGTCTTCCCTGGACGGGAAACAAGCATCCTGGGACCGGTTTCTGGCATTACAGCCGTCTTCAACCAGGCTTGCTTGAATCCAGTGGTAAAGTGAGCAAGGGACTCACATCTGAGCATACCCTGCCAACTTATGGCGAACAAAGCGGTACAAAAGGGGGTGGTGATGGACGGATAATCTGAACCAATCAAACACTCACAGCCAGTCAACAGATCTGGGTTTTATCCATCAGTGTTCTTTAGCCCACTCTGCCACCCCAGTTCAGACATGGCCATATGCAAATCAGTCTGACCCTGTGCCTCATGGGAACAGTCCAGCCCGAACTGCCAAGCAATGCCTTCCCTGGACCGGTAACAAGCTTCCTAGGACCGGTTTCTGGCATTACAGCCGTCTTCAGCCAGGCTTGCTTGAATCCAGTGGCGAAGTGAGCAAGGGACTCACGTCTGAGCATACCCTGCCAACTTAGGGCGAACAAAGCAATACAAAAGGGGATGATACAAATACCAGTCTTCTTAGAGCGTTGCTGTAACAATTCATGCCTTCCCATCCTCATCACCTTGCTCTCCGTGTCTTCCAAAAATTCTGCTGAATACTTCCTTTGTAAATACCTTCTTTTTTGTGCTTTGGTGATATTCAAACCTGTGTCTTGATCTGAGCATATTCTTCTTATTCTGAGGTATTGAGAGAAAGGTAGATTGTCCACCAACCCTCTGGGATGGAAGCTCTGATAGAGAAAAGCATTGTTTTTTATCGGTAGGCTTAGTATAAACCTTGGGGCTTAGTCCTGTTCTGTCTTTCTGTATGCTGACATCCCAAAAATATAACTCAGTCTGTCTGATGTTGCTGGTTGAATTGTAAACTGCTGTCAATAAGGTTCGATTTCGTTATGATCTACTCCAAAGTATCTGATGACCTCTTCCAAATTAGGAAGATGTCGTCAATGAAACGACAACTTAGTAACAAGTTCTCCTTCCATATTGGTTTTTCTAGAATATTTTCCACTTCGAACTTAGCCATAAAAATATTTGCACATGCCGGGCCCCGGCAAATCCCATCGATGTTCCTCTCAGTTGTAAGTGAAAAAGTAACTATGATACAAACAGAAGTGTAGTAATTCCAATAGAAATAATCTATGAGCTTTTATATCCGATTAATTCAACAGTTCCCATTCCACTGCTTCTAGTGTACAATGATGTCACATCGATGAAACATAGTACCCACTGTTGCCACCCTTCCATTGGTAAAGCACCTAGCTTGTTCAGAAAGTGTGTGGTATCTTTGATGTAACTACACCGTGACTGGACAATATGTTGCAGAAATGTATCCAAATATATACCGATTGGTTCAAACAATGAGCTGCACCCTGATACTATGAGTCTGCACGGTGGATCTACCAGATTTTTATGAACGTTTGGAAGCATATACAAGTGTGGCCTCCCAGGGAACGATGTTGTCAAAAAACATTTGGGGCCATATGTATCAACATCCTGATTTGCGATTCTCAAATAGCAATTCTTTAGAAATCGCTATTTGAGAATTGCAAATAGGAATGTATGTAAAAAATCGCAATTTTTTTGCGATTTCTTAATATTCCTTAATTGCGATTTGCAAATTGCGAATCGCAATTAAGGAATACTTTCCCATTCATTTCTATTGGCCAGGAGGTCCATAGGAATGAATGGGAAGTTATTCTCAATTTATGATTCTCAATTTGAGAATCACAAATTGAGAATAATTTCAAGGGTGTCATAAGGACACCCTGATGCACACCTGAAATTTACATGTGTGCGCATATGGCACACATACACGCCCTAAGGGCATGTATGTGTGCCACATGTCACTTTGAGAAATGCAAAAAAGTGTATTTTTCAAATAAATCGCAAATTACCACCAACTTGAAGTTGGTGGTAATTTGCGATTCCTTAATGCTAAATTGCACTTTTTTGGTGCTTCTTACATTGCATTTAAGAAATCGCAAAATTTGCGATTCCTTAAATGCAATTGCAAAATAAGGAATCTCAAATTTAGCGACTCCTTATTTTGCCTTAATACATACCATTTGGCAAAATTGCATTCGCAAATGCCGAAATTCTGCAAATTTTGGCGTTTGCAAGTGCAATTTTGCTTGATACATATGGCCCCTGGTCACTAAAGTGATCCATCCCATATCTTCTGATTTCTGTAAGGTGACAGTCAAGATCACTGCTGTTTTTGGTGTGGGGTCTTTTTCTAGTAACACCTAGGTTTGTACATCTCCAACATGCTCGTCGACTTTTTGTTGGTAGAAACTTTTATCCATCATTGCTAATCCTCCTTTGCTGTGGGTTGAAATGCCTGATTTGTGTTCATGGCCAGTGTTTTGATGGTATTCTTTTCCTTATTTGTTAAATTGTGTCTGCATTTTAGGTTGTATTACAGTTGCTCTGAATCCTTTTTCACCAACAGTTCAAATGTGCCCAATAACTTATGGGATACTGGCGCCTGGTACGTGCGTCTAGGTTTGAATTCCATGAACTCAAAGTTCATGGAAAGTCATTCAAAGTCCCTTGTGAGGCTGCTATAGTGGTAAAGAAGTGTCTCAGTCTCAGAGTCTTCATAAATCTAAAAAGAGAAATCTCACTTTCTAGCCTGTTCGTGTTATATGAGACGGAGGTCATGCTCTTTGGAGAGGCACCGCTCCTATGGTCTCCTGAGTGGTGGCCTCCCGAACTAGGCCCTGCCCCCACTCCCAAAGAGGTAGTAAAAAACCTTGGGGTTCGACTTGACCAGTCCCTGACACTCAAAGATCAGGTCAATCAGGTTACTGGATCTTGCTGTGGGGTCATTGGACTTCTGAGAAGGGTCTTCTCCTATCTAGCGGACTGCCAAAGGAAAACTTTAGTCCAGGCATTGGTAATCAGTAGACTGGACTACTGTAATGGGCTACTGATTTCAACCAATGAGGAACAACTAGGCAGACTACAGGTAGCCCAAAATACAGCGGCCAGACTGATCTTGAATGTTCCATCTAGATCCCCCTCACGCCCTTTATTGAACAAACGCACTGGCTACCCGTTCGCCAGACGGTGAAGTTCAAGATATGCTGTATAATTCATAAATGCCTATCTGGCGCCGGTCCTAAGTATCTATCAGAAATCCTCAGACCCTATGAGCCTGGTCGTTCGTTGCGCTCTCAGACCCAATCCTTGCTCCAAGTACCACGGATCAAGAAGGAAAGACAGGGAGGCCGAGCCCTCTCCTACCGAGGCCCCACCCTCTGGAACTCCCTGCCCCTTACCCTTAGGCAAAATCCTAATTTAGCCGCCTTTAGGAAATGCTTAAAGACCCACCTGTTCCTGACCACATAGATACCATTTACTGCCTGATGATCCTTTCTCTCTGTAGATAGCTTTGGTAAGAACATAAGCGCAGAGATACCCCTTCGGGAGTCGAATTCCTGCGCTATATAAGCAAATAAATAAATAAATAAATATGTACCCACAAATGATGTTCCTTTTCTTAGGACTTCTGATTGTTCTGTAGTTAAAGATAAAAACGAAATGTTTATAATTAGACTTTGTTCTGCTTTCTTAAGTTCTTTGTTGGTTTTTCTTTTTCCTCTGCATGTTTTCCTTTTGTAAATTGGGCTTTTGTTGATACTGTTGCATTCGGTGGTTGACCTGAATCGTGTCCTGAGGACAAAAAAGACGATTGAGTAGAGGTAGTTGCTAGCTCCGGTTCTTGTGTGGAGATCATTTTTAGGTACTTGGATGCTGGCCTATGGAGCTCTAGATGGATCTATGTCTTTCTCCGAGATCAGGCTCGCTGCTGATGATTTATTATTGGGTCTCTTTGTGTTCCTTCTCTGAGAGTAAACCTCTGCCTATGTATACACCTCATTGAGATTTTAGTCTATCGTATCTCTTTTGAACTTGTGTAATTTGCTTACCTGTATCTCCTTCGAATAAACGTCTCTTTTCCTATTTATCTCCTTCAAAGTGTTTAGCCACACTTTATCCTACATTCTGCTTGATCATTTTTTTTTATCCTGTGGATCTCCTCATCCAGCTTCCTGATTGTGCGCGATAGCTCCTCCACTAACAATAGGATCCGATCCAATGAATACTTATTTAGAATACTGTACCATCTGTCCATGAATTCTGTTAAACTGAAATCTGTATAACATGGGTTTTATGGATAATCCGAACCCCCGTGGAATCCTTTTCACTTTGTGATATTCAATAAGTGTGGATGCAAGAAGACGTTGGTTGAGTTCTCTTCTCAATAGATATTCTAACTGTTTCAATTGTTCGGTAGTTGAACCTCTTTGTGCATTAAACGTTGTTGTTTCTCTTTCTAAAGCATATATGTCAGTAGCCTGCTCTGCCATATATGCCTTAGTGTTTGCCCTGTTTTCTGTTAAACTTGAAATGGAGTCAAACGGCATTTTAAATGTGTAGGTTCTGTGACAGGGTGTCAAAAATCACCTTCAAACCTACTGTAAATGCTTGTGCACACTAATATACCCTCTACGTATAAACCTACGCAGTGGCCTGCTCGCCGGGTGTGTATGTTGTCAATCAGACACTTCTCCTAACTCCTGGACCTTCCTGTTTATTATTGTTTATGTTTGTTTTTATTATAGCTGCAAACATAAGCCCCAGAAGAAGGTTGTGATTGTGACTGAACTTTGGATCAAGAAGTTGTTTTATTGCATTAGGTGTAAAGATGAATAAACCTCAGTAATGGTCTATATGTTCATAAATTATTATTATTATTATTATTATTATTAATGAGTTTTGTATCGCGCATGGTTACCCTTGGGCATCCCAGCGCTGAACCAGATAATTGTTTTGAGTTTAATGTTAAAGATTTTTATATGAGACAGTCTTATTACATGAGTGATTAACATATATGATACATTCGTTCGGCAGTGCCCCGGGGTCCAAAGTAGTGTTTTCTTTGGCACAATTAGGGGCAGTAGCAATGGACACCACATACTGTATCTTCACAGAATCTGCCCTGATCCTCTCACTCTCTTTTTCTTGTCTTTGCAGTTCCTGGATGGTCCCAGTCTAGTCTTGCGTCTGACGTGCAACCTGTGCTTTGCACAACACCGAGGCTTCTGGTCTTGGTACTAAACCAGGAGTAATCAAGTCCTTAGACATCTCCTCTCTCTCATCCTTCGTTGGCAACGGTAGACTTACTATCAATGTTCACGTCCACTCCGGCAACCGGGGACGCCATGTCATCGCCACTGGCTGGGTAACCTGATGAAATTGGGGCTAGATAGAATCTCCCCATTCTTGGTGCAAGAAATTTAATTATTCTTTTCTCAAGGAATAATCATACCTCTTGTCAAGGGTGAACCCTTATAGTTATTACATTATCCTGAGTTCAGCCCCCTGGTAGTTGCAGCACAGAGCAGACAGTGCCAAACCAGTAATAGAGTCAAAACACCAAGAAATAAAAATCCCAACTCGAATTAGAAAAACAAACCAAAATGACAAAAACCGTAAATCTGAATTTTTAAAGCTTAGATGGAATAAAGTGGCTAAAAGAACTGAGTGCCAACGGTAGTTAATGCTCCTCCTGGTACAGATCTTAAAAGATTCATGCGTCTGTCTTCATGAGCTGGCCTGTCTGTCCGATGCACGGTCACTACTGATTGTTTAAGTTTTGCTCTGTTCTGCTCTGGTTTTCTCCATTGAATTTCTCTACTTATTTAACACTCAAAATATTTTCAAGATTTTAGCTCAGTTTTGCTTAGTGTTTGTATCTTTTAGCCTAGAATACTCTGCAGCTGCTCTGGAACATGACGATGCATGGAGCTAACTCAACTCATCTTATTGGCTGCTTAATATCTGTTTTGGGAAATTACAAGATCACATCAACAAAATCTATATTTTCTGAATTATTTTATGATAACAAAACCAGGTAACTGGTACCGCACACATTTGCTAAACACTTTGCTGGATTAAATCAATCAATCAGCATTTGTATAGCGCAGCCCTGTCACCCTCTAGGGGTATCTGGGCGTTGTGGATGTGACAACTCTGTTGAAGGGGCACGTTTTGGGTTTTTGGTGTCCTGGGGGAGGGCGGGGCACTAAGGCAGTAGAGGGTAGCTGACTTCTGGCTAGCTTGACAGGAGAACTGTTGCAGGGGAGCCAGCACATGGGCCTGCTCCTGAGTGTGGAGTTCTTCAGTTTCATGACAGTGTAACGTGACCATATGTCTCCCCATCGGATCCCTCCTCCTAAGGCGACAGGCCCATATCTGAGCAGCCTGTCATCCTAGGACCCCAGCCTCCCCCCCTTCACCCGAAGTCTGTAAGTGGCCGGTCCTGGCACCTCAGATCCTGGTGTGGTTCTTTAGAACTGTAAATGTGAGATGTGAACGCAGGGCTGGCGCTAGGCATGGCCAGTGTGGGCAGCTGCCCAAGACACCGCGGCCTTCTAACTACGACTTAGTCCCCAGGAGGCCATCATCCTTTTGAAAATGTGCCATTGTACCACTTACAGGTGGGAAACGCACTCCGTCGGGGTGTGCAACCATGGTGCTGCTCAAGTCCAGAGGCGGGGCCATGGGCTGAAGGGGAAATATGACCCCGCATCCGTTTCAGTTGCGGCAGACTGGGCAGGGCAGGGTTTGTGGCCGTGATCAGCTTTCCTTTGCTGGCAACTCTTTCCCTTATCCTAATCACCGCATCTGCACGATAATTGCAGATGCTTGAACTGGCGTGAGGTGTGAAGTGAACCCTGCCCCTGCATGAATGAAACGCGGAGCATCCAGCAGGACTCACAGCAGAGAAACTGAGCAGGGCCGGACTGGGAACCAAAACCGGCCCTGGCAAAGTGCTCGGCCGGCCCCCCTGCCCCCTGGGAGGGAGGGGGGCGAGCGCTTTGCCGGGGCCGCTTTTCAGCCGACCGGGGGATTGCCCGGTGCCCACAACAGCCAGTCCGGGCCTGAAACCGAGTGACCTCACGTCACGATCGGCGCTGCTCAAGTTCAAAGAAGGGAAAGGGCGAAGAGCAGAAAACGGATTGAGAAGTTATTATTCTTGTCTTTATTTTTGCAACTCTGTTATATTGTTTTTTTTTCAAACAAGCATGTTCATCCATAAGAAACGTAAACAGATAAATAGTGACTCCAGTGGAATATACGCTTGGTGTTTTTTTTTATTTTAAAGTAATTTACATGAAAAAAAGGACTAATGAAAAATTGGGTCGGTAAAAGAATAGTGGAGATAACATTGAGTTGGTATGAGGGGTGACCCCACATCCATCCTCACCACATCAAGGGGAGTGCAACGACCCCTCCAAGGTACACCCAAACTATTTAACCTATCAAACCACACTCCATTCCTTGTTGTACACATCTGAAAAGGTAGCACTACTCCCCTGCATCATGTTTGTTCATATCTGAAATCCCGAATTCCAGTGTCCTGGAGGAGGTCTAGTGCTCTCTTTTGCTTTTAATAGAATTATTGAGGGAGAGGCACATCTAAAAGGGGTTAGGCAAACGAAAGACAGTAAGAGGTGGGGAGATGACAGAGTAGAACAGAGAGGAGCGAGCTGGACATAAGGGGCAAAACAGATATATAAAACAAGACGCTTAAGGAAAGGGAGATGGGGAAAGAGTGATTTAGTGATGGGTATGTAATGGCAGAATCAATGAGAGAAGGGAAGAATCTTAGTTAGGTAAAAGGAATAGCATGCAAAGGATAAATGTAATAGGCTTGGGGAGAATGGGAGGATGGAAGGGAAGACCATGTTGTAAAGTAACATGAGCAGTGGTGTAACACAAAATGATGGGCCCCCCGCCTCAGAATATAATAAGGGGCCCCAATATTTCACAAATATTCATTGGTCCCAGGCTGAATGGGCCCCTGAAGTGTTGTGGGCCCATCTGTGCTGCAGGGGCCTGTATTGTGTCCTGGCACAAGACGTGAAGCAAGGTAAAAGGCCAGCCAGAAGAGTGATAAACAGCTGTGCATGTAGGGGAGAGGTGGAAGCTTGAGGGGCAGATACAGCAAATTGACAGTAGAGGTAAGAGAGAGATAAAACATGAAGAGTTGAGCATGGAGGGGAGAAACGAACATAAAGGGGGGGAACCAGTGAACAAACTTAAGGCTGAAGAGTAACATGAAAGGTGAAAGGCAGGGCTGGGATTGAAGAGGTAATTGTAAAAGAAGCAGAATCATCAGGAGAACTTAAGTGTCATGGAGAGGGTATGGTGAGTGTTGGATGTAAGAGGACAGGACAACCAAAAGCAGGTAAGAGGCAGGGGGAGGTAGATTTTAGAGAGGTAGAACCAGTGAGAGAAGGTTAGAGGCTGCAGAGAGATGAGAGGTGAAGGGTTCAGCAGGTAGCTTAGAGGTGGGTATAATAAAGGCCAAATTATTGAGAAAGGTGAGACACAGTAGTAGAGATAAAGCAGAGAGATTGATGTAAAGGGGCAGAATCCACAAAATAGGGTTTGAGGAAGAGATGAGAATAAGAGTAGAGCATGAACGGAAATAGGGGGTGTAAGTGGCAAAATCAATGGGAAATGATTAAAGTGTTCAGGAGGATGAAAATGTAGAGAAGATGTAAATGGGGCAGAGCCAGTGAAAAAAGTTATAAGGCTGGGGGAGAGATGAGCAGTGAAGGTAGTGCATGGATAGGAGTCATGGCTTTAAGAAAGACATAACCAGCAAGAGCACAGAGGCAGAGTGGCAAGAGAGAGAAGTGGATGGAAGAGAGAACAACCACCTAGAGATGAAGAGTCAGAGAGGAGGGGAAGGTAGATGTTAGATGTGCAGAACCAGCAAGAGAAAGTTAAAGGTTTGGTGAGAGATTGGAACTGCAGATTAGATCAGGGAGTTAGAGTTTGCTGTAAAACGGGTAGAATCAGCAAGAGGAGAGAGGGAAGGAGGAAGGGGAGAGGTGTATGCAACGGGCAGGAGTAGCAAGAGAAGATAAAAGGAAAGGGGAGAAGGAAAAGGCATAGCTGTATTTACTATGGCAGAACAAGCACAGAAGATAAAGACTGGGTGGCGAGTTGAGATGTGAAGAGTAGGGCAGGGAAGAGAGATGGGAACGTAAGAGGAACAGAATCAGCAAGTGAATATCAGAGGAAAGGTGAAAATATGAGCGGTAAAGAGTAGAGCATGGATGTATGAGGGCCAAGATCAATGTAACAGTGGCAGAACCAGAGAGAAAATGTAAGAGGCTTGAGGATTGGGAAAAGAAGAGACTTTAAGAGGAGAGCATGCTCAGTGAGGTGGGTGTAAGAGGGACTGAACCAGCAAGAGGAGATAATAGGCTGAGCAAGAGGGGAGGTAAAAAGTAAAGCACAGAGGACAGAGGAGAGAGTTGAATGTAAGTGGGCAGAATCAACCAAAAAGCGGTTGGAGGGCAGGTAAAAGTGTCTTTGAACTAGCCTGTGCCTCTAAGTACATTGAGACTCCTGCCAAAGTTTGCAATTACCTGACTCTTTATTTTCCAAGTAGAACATTTGGCTTATATTTGAGATGTGTATCATCCTTCACAAAAGTTTGTGATCTTGAACTGTCCTCAACATGTCTGTGGAATTACAGCCTGCACTTTGTGTACCCTTACTCAAATTTGACTTTTTTATTAAATCTAGTTCCCAGATGGATCCTTTCCTGCCCATTTTATGAATGGATATCCAAAGATCCCAGCTCCTGATCTAATCTCCATTTGCAATATCGCCCTTGCCTCGTCATCTGTCCCTATCATGTAGGAAAAAAAACCTGAAAAGCTGCGTTTGTTTCTCTGCTCAAAAATTCTTCAGCAGGTTTGAAGCTTCTCAGCATCATCTAACAACTCTTTACTGCCTTTTTCTGAAAAATCCTTGAAAAGGCAGTCAACTGATGAATCTCTTTCATAGGAACTAATTTACTTATTGATCACCTGCCAGTTGGGTTCTGACCTCTCCATGTGTTGAAAGTAGCATTTCTTGCTGTGTCGGACAGGTTGAGTCTGAATCTTGATGAGGAAGGCAGAGCAGCCTTGTTATTACTAAATTATAGTGTCACATTTGTTAGATCCCCATCCGGTTCTATGGAATCAACTGGAACAACCTGGACTACAAGGTATTCCCCTGGCGTGGCTTATCTCTATCCTTTCGGAGAGGCCTGGTCTCTAACCAAGAAAATGTTTTGGTCTTCCATGCAATCAGTAGCTTTTTAGATAAACACAAATTCATTGAAACTGTATAGCGAAATATAAGACATTTGCATTTCTAAGGGACTTTGTACCATATCACTGCTCTTTGGTGGCCTGTGGAGCTGGGCCAATCAACCATCATGGTTCCCTTAACAACAAAATCTTGGATTTATTTTCCAACGTCTTCTTGCCTTGTCTGGGCAAACAGTGTGTTATGTACTTCTACTACATCCATATGCAACACATAATCCTGCATTTGCACCCATGTCACTGCCGCAAGACAGTTGTACAGTTAATTATCTTTTCACAACCAGATTACGCAAGTATTCTCTTTCTTAAACTTCCCACCTTTTGCATTTGGTACCGTACAGGTCATTAAGAACAGTGATTGGATTCTCATCTGAGGCTGCCCTAGATGCTCTTTCTGCTTTCTGTTGATTCCCGCTATCAAACGATCTCTCCATTTGCCATTGTGCAGTGCATAAAAGGGCCCACTCATTCTTCAGTACTGTATTATTATTTCTATGTATTCCAGAATCCAACACTCAGTAACAGCCATGCTCCTGTGCCAACCTAAAATGAATAGAGAACAAATATACAGGTAGATCCTTCTCCTTTCTAGCTGCACGAGACTGGAAATGTCTCAGTCTTGAGCTACAGTGAATCTGAAATCTTCTGGGGAAAAACTTAAAACTGGCCTTTCCATGCATTAGTATAGCCTGTACCTCTTCCTTCAAAATCCCTTAGCGCCAGCATTCCCTCTTGGTGAGGTGTTTTCATTCATCTCTTTCAATGGAACAATAACTAAAGACATTTGCATTCGCTGCACAATTTGGTGCAATTTAACATAACACCCCGAGGAAAGGGAAAGGTGAAGAAGCTCAAACATCTTGTAACATGTTGCTGCACAGGGTCTGTCTGGTCATGCTCCCAAAGACAACCTGATCACTGTCAAGTGCAGAATGACAATGGGGAGGTCTGGGCAGCACAAGATGATGTGCGCCTCTTCCCACTGTAAATTATCCCAAAACACAAATAGCGACAGTGAGGCCTGAGGAAATTGCTGCTTTTCAGCAGTACAGTTTGAATTAGCCTTGCTTTAGAGATGAGAAGAAGGGGCAGCATACAGGAAAAGGGGTCTGCAGAGGGGAGCTGACAGAGGAGTGAGTGCTTCATTCTATAGAGTACATCATCACACATGTGGTGATTAGCCAGTCACTGAGCTTAGGTAAGTTGGTGGCCAGTAGTTTTAGGAAGGCAAATCGTTTATCGGTGATTGGAAGGACCAAAAGAGTATGATTAGGAAGCTACTCAGAACAAATATTCTCTACCATAACACTTAATATGCGCTATACATCGCTAATATGTAAACACCCAGGGAGCTGGCCAGAAAGACAGAGGCATGTCACAACGCACAGATTAGAAACATATCAAAAGTGTATTATAATTTGTTAGTATCTTATTTGTAAAATGACCGTATATAACATCCCACGCCACACTCACTCACACATTCATACCAACAGATTCATACTCTCACGTACCATAACACCCTGAAAAATCAGAAATCCAATCATACTCATGCCAACAATACAAGAGATAAGAATAAATGGACCAATTTTAATAGATAAACATAACAAAGATTGTGAGCTGAGAACAGATGAATGTTCCAATATTCAGGTAGCGCCACACATATCCAGGGTCTTCAAAATACATTGGCATAAGGATAAAAATCAAGAACATGGATCATCAGTTTAGACGTGGTCCATAAAGTAGAAACAACACCAACGCGCGTTTCGGTAATCGACCCGGTGTGGGTCTCACCTTCCTCAGGGAAGAAAAATCCAATGGCGTGGCTGTGGGACAAGCCTGTAATAGATACACGCCATCAAACATACGATGTTCAAATAATGTTTTCAAAAGCAATACGATGAATACATATGATAATGCGAAAATAAGGAATTAAAAAAAAGAATAGACGTATCCAGTCAGCATATGGACAAAAATTAAACAATGTAAGCGTCTAGAGAACACGCAGGTCTTACCGTAAACGGTGCTACAGGAATTTAGACAAAAAAGAGGGTAGAATTCCATTCCGGCTAAGTTCAAAGTGCATAGAGGAAGGGACAGATATATCCTCCGCATATATAAAAAGACGCCAGGTTCCATCTAGATAAGGAAAAAGAAACAAAAAGACAGAATACTAACCCGTCGTATAAGGGAACACCAGCATCTTCTTAATAGAACGACAATAGTCACTAAAGAAAGGAACTAACGATAAACATGGGCCTCAGACAAGGGAGCAGAATAATGCTCTAATGTGCGTACCAAGTATAAAAATAAGCAAACAAAAGAATATTATCAAATAATCCAGGAGAAGCGTGGCTCAGTGGTTAGAGGCGGCAGACCCGGAAGCTGAGATCGTCTGTGGACCAGGGTTCGATTCCCCGCCTCGGCGGGTCTCGGGCTCAAAATTCCACGGACTCGATAATTCTCGTTCCGGTACCTACTCGACTCACGGGGTCACACTCTGCGACTCTGGGCAATAGCTTGCTTAATCTCCACTACGGCCCCTCGCGGTGGGATGCCTGGCTTTCACCTTGTAGACACTCTGCCAGGGTATCTCACAGGGGAATACCAGGACGGGTTCCCTAAGCAAGCGCTTAGATACCGTGTCGGTGATTTGCGCTATATAAATACATTTACATTTACATCCTCTAGTAATGACAGAGCCTGGAGGTCGAGCACAAGAAAGAAGCAAGAAGAAGGGGATCTAAGAATCCTCTCTCAGGCCAAACACTTGCTCAATTGGTTAGATAAAGGGATTGCAAGGCAAAGAATATATAAAAAAGGAAGAAGAAAAACGGGGCAAATAACCAACCTCAAAAGGTGGAAAGTTGATTCAAAGAAAAAAGAGTAAACGGAAAAGCATAATAGATGGATTTCAAACTAAATCAAAAGCAATGCAGGCGGTAGGAGCCCCAAACAGCAATAACATTCAGGCTCTGATAATGGCAATCTCCTGACTCTCATTGAGTCCTTTGTCTATCGTGTTGAGGGTATATATCCACAAGACCTCTCGATGATGATTAGGAAGCCTGGGCCATGACTGGAGAAATTTATGGATGATGGACATGATCATTCAAGGGTCTTGCCTTCAATTATCTCTTTAACCATGATCCAGTGGATTTACCTGGGAGTACGTACAATTTGTTTCTTACTTCTTAGGCTAAATCTGAGTCAAGTGATGAGTCCGGACCCATCGCAATTTGGCAAGTGTCTCTCAGTTATTAACGACATGTGACTTAAAATCTTTAAAACGGCAAATCTCAGGGATTATGGGAGATTTATTTTGAAAGTCAAACACCACCTCCCCAACCTATTCAACATTGCTAGATTTAATTTCCATGTAAGAGAAAACCACACTGAGACTGCTATAATAAATCCCTCTTATTTTGTTGCTTTAATTTACTACTTGTCTGTTTAGTGACTGGCTCCCATTGTAGCTTTTGGCAGTTTTTTCCCCTGGAACACATTCTTGTCTCTATTTAGATATCTCATCTTTATATCTTTGAGTTAGTTCAGCTCTTTTCATCTCAGAAAAATGAAGTTTGAGCATGGTTAGTGGGTTTTAAGCATTCAGTTTGTGGGAATGGTCTAGCTTTTGGTGCTCCTGCCACCCAACCTGTGAATGTTATCTGTGCCATCTCATCCTCTTATTTTCTTTAATCAGTGCTTTCTATTGTTTACTGGAGCATTTGCAAGCCACTCTCCTGAACCAGCATGGATCCCTTAGTGTTGATGCCCATGCCTACTAAAAGGAAATGCTACCACATTGGGGCGGGGGGTTCCGGGGCTCTGCCCTGTGGTCCTGGCTTTACAGCACGAGAATTCCGCCACAGGTACACTCGATGACAGCTATCCCCACTGAGTGCTGGCTCAGCCAGGGGATGTTTGTATGCTTTGGCGAAAGCTCTCTTTCCAACAACTGACCTAAAATTGGATTAGTCTGAGGTGTGAGGGAATCAGTGAGTGCTTGGTTTATAATTTTGGCATCTACCCAGTCGTCCTCATCTAGTTCGCCTATCTTGACGGCCCAAGTGCCCCTCAGGTGCGTAATGGTGTTGGGTGTGTTGATTACAAGGGTCCTATATAGTTCTGATATATCTTTGCCTCCAATTTTCCCCATCCTAAGTTTGGGTTTCAAAGGATTGTACCCGGGGAGTGGATTGG
This sequence comes from Lissotriton helveticus, assembly GCF_964261635.1. NCBI lineage: Eukaryota > Metazoa > Chordata > Amphibia > Caudata > Salamandridae > Lissotriton > Lissotriton helveticus. The sequence continues at coordinate 3,252,339 of NW_027611725.1, read as the reverse complement.
AATTGTTCCCTATTGTTCTAGTGTGTCTGTTGAAAGAACTGGTTTTGGTGTAAGCTGTCTAAGGCCAGTTGTTGTCAAGAGAGCACACACACCAATGCGGGAATTATTCCCTATTGTTCTAGTGGGTGTCTCTATTGAAAGAGCTGTGATCATTGTAAGTCATCTAAGGTCAGTTGTTGTCAAGAGAGCACACACACCAATGCGGGAACTGTTCCTTATTGTTCTAGTGCGTGTCTCTGTGGAAAGAGCTGTGATCATTGTAAGTCATCTAAGGTCAGTTGTTGTCAAGAGAGCATGCACCAGTGCTGGGAATGTTGCCTATTGTCCAAGTGCGTGTCTCTGTGGAAAGAACTGTGATCGGTGTAAGTCGTCTAAGGTCAGTTGTTGGAAAGAGAGCACGCGCCAGTGCGGGGATTGTCCCCTATTGTCCAAGTGCGTGACTGTGTTGTAAGAACTGTGATCGGTGTAAGCCATATACTGAGGTCAGTTGTTGGAAAGAGAGCTTTCGCCAAAGCATACAAACATCCCCTGGCTGAGCCAGCACTCAGTGGGGATAGCTGTCATCGAGTGTACCTGTGGCGGAATTCTCGTGCTGTAAAGCCAGGACCACAGGGCAGAGCGCCGGAACCCCCCACCCCAATGTGGTAACAGGGTCTTCCCTGTCACCAAATATCCAGTCATTTATTGGAACCATTTGAGCTGTCCAGTAGTACAGTTGTATATCCACTGCCCCCAGGCCCTCATATGTTGGCGACTGAATACCCTTGGCATGTGCTACCCTTGCAGCTGAATCCCTGCACACATAGCCATTGATCTCAGATTCTATTTCGCCAATGCCCTCGGCGGTATCTTTGTCAGAAGTTTGGGAAGGTAAAGAGCCTTTGGGAAAGTGGAATCCTTAAATAACACAGTCAGTCCCAGAAGATTGAGGGGAGAGCACTCCAGCGTGACGTGGTTACTAATCTTGCATTCATGGCACTCTATGTTTAACCCCAGCAGATCTTGGGATTGTTAGTTATCTGTATCCCCAAGTATGAGAACGGGCCCTGCTTCTGTCAAATGTGGAGGTGTTTGAATGATTCTCTGGTGGGAGCGGTGGCCTGTTGTCCCAGCCCCTCCCCCGGCTCCACGCCGCCTGTTGTCCCAGCCCCTCCCCCGGCTCCATGCCGCCTGTTGTCCCAGCCCCTCCCCCGGCTCCACGCCGCCTGTTGTCCCGCCCCCTCCCCCGGCTCCACGCCGCCTGTTGTCCCAGCCCCTCCCCCGGCTCCATGCCGCCTGTTGTCCCAGCCCCTCCTCCGGCTCCACGCCGCCTGTTGTCCCGCCCCCTCCCCCGGCTCCACGCCGCCTGTTGTCCAGCCCCCTCCCCCAGCTCCACGCCGCCTGTTGTCCCGCCCCCTCCCCCGGCTCCTCGCCGCCTGTTGTCCCAGCCCCTCCCCTGGCTCCACGCCGCCTGTTGTCCCAGCCCCTCCCCCGGCTCCACGCCGCCTGTTGTCCCGCCCGCTCCCACAGCCTTCGAGGCATCTGGCTATATCCGCCTGGCACCAAACTGGTCATTCCTCGTCCACTCCCATATCCTCATCTCTATATATTTCTGTTCCTGGATGGCCCACTCCCCCCAACCCGGTCCCTCCCGTCTTTACCCAGCAATCAGAGCCGATGATGCCTCACTGGCGCTTTTTTTTTTCTATCTTTACCGCGCATCCCATACCCACTCAGCAGTATGAACCGAGCAAGTTACCTACCTTTATCCCTCGACATTATAAATTAAGCCTGAAGCAAATTACCAAAACCCAGCGCCGTGTCTTCTCTATCAGGAATCCCTGCACCTTCGCCTATCTTAACGGCACTTAATCAGTCATAATAGTTAGAGGTGAAATCGCCCTCTTCCTCGAATGACGTTACCAACCCGTATAACAGAGACCAATCCCAATGGTATGCCTGCCTCTCCCGTATATCTATCCCGATCCCTTTAAAGAGCAATGTAGAGCACTGTAGAGCACTGTTTGTCTAGAAGTGAACCCCCACGCCACCGTGACTTTCTTCCACCGCTACGTGCTCCCACCCCCCCCCCACATATCATTGACCCCCGCAGTCCGGGGCGCACCCATCCACACTCCTCCTGCAATCCTCTCTCCGTGTCCAGCATGCCCAGCCTGAACTGTAAACTTACATCCTTCTGGCCAGCATCACCCTCCACCGCTGCCGCCCAGATGGGTGCCCGCCTGATCCTGTCACACTTTTGAGACCTTTGACACACTCAACAGCGAGGTCCTCCCCCCTCTCCCGCATCCGGGCGAAGCCAGCTGTGGAGCACAATTGCCACCCACTTTGTGCCTTATACTACAGCTATGCACCATACGGGTGTACCCAAAAGGCAATCCTTAGGGCAACTGGTCTGCGACCCTCGCCCGCATTCCGCGACCCTCGCCCGCATTCCACGACCCTTGCCCGCATTCCGCGAGCCTTGCCCGCATTCCACAGCCCTTGCCCGCATTCCATGACCCTTGCACCCATTCCGCGACCCTTGCACGCATTCTGCGACCCTTGCCCGCATTCCCTGCCCTGGGGAACCCAAATGCTTTCACCAGCAGACCAATAAGTGGCCACATAAACGACACCTGTACGCAACCCACCACCCCGGCAGCCTCCCACAGCCCCCCGGGTCTCCTTGCCATGCCTGCCACCCCGAGCATTGACGCGTCCCCGTCCACCTCTAAGCTCGCAGCTGTCTCCGCCACCCCCAGGTGCCCCCAATGCCCGCGCCTCGAGGGCCCTTTGCATATCACTCCGAATTGGCGAGGCACTCTGGGGCCCGGCCACAGGGTGCAATCACTGCCCCCGCCGAGCCTGAGTCCAGCCTTCCCTACGGCTGACAGCCCCAGAGCTGGTAGCGGGCCGTGCAGGCCGCGCCATGAACCTCCGGCTGAGAAACCCCCCCCTTCCTTTGCAATTAGACTCCCTGCGGCCTTTTCTTTGGGCCCCTTGACCTCGTACCCATGACCCGACTCCGGCATTGATGCTCTTTACGGGGGCACCCATAGCGCACTCCAGGACCAGACCCTTTTTCTGGTACTTTGATGACATTTATAAATCTGCCCAGGATCACAAGATGTGGATCAGGCTACCCCCCCCCCCCCAAGTATGTAATTAGACTCTTTCCTTCTTATCCCAAGTATGCACAAGTGCCACCATGGCCTAGTAATGTTTGTTCTTGTGCTTGAGGGCCTTCCTTATATTGCAGTATTATACCTCTGCGTCTATTTTGTACGTCTTTTTAACCTGCTCACGTCCCTTTTTCCTCCTGTAATGCACCGTTTGCTTCCTCTTATATTTTGTTGGCTCACGATTGTCACTTTTCCGTCATGTAATGTAACGTTTGCTTTTGTACTTTGTTCACTTGTAATGTTCTCCTCATGTTTCAGTTCTGTTCCTACTGTGAAGCGCTGACACCCTCGGGTAAAGTCCGCGCTATAGAAAAACACATAAAATAAAATAAATAAAATAAATCCCTTGGGCTCCCGACTCCTCCGCTATTGCTGCACTTTCCCTTCACACGTGCCCGCCCCTCCGTGCCTCCTCCGCCCCCCAACTGTCGGCCAGCCAAGCCCCCTGCGCTGCTGCGCGGCCCCGCTCCCTTCCCTCGGGCAGAGCTGCCACCGAGAGACTCTCGCGGACGGGCTCCCGCCCGGTGCGACCCCCGCACCAGGCCCGGCCCCAGCGCCGTCCTCTCCCGCAAACCGCTGCCCTGCTCCCTCACACACCATCCACCCTAAGGGCCGAGGGCGTGGAGACTGGGCGTAGAACGGCGCCCCAGGGGCACCAGCCGTCCGCCGCACCCTCTCCCTGCGCGGGCTCGAGCCGCGGACTCGCTCTGAGGGAATGAAGAGCAGGCCTCGCGGCGCCGCCCCAGGGGCACCGGCGCCTCCGTCCTCCCGCGCGAGCACCCGTCACTTCAAGAGCCGAGGGCTGACGGTCTCCCACTCGCCCCACCGGCCTGCCCCATCGTGTACCCGCGCCGCTGCCCCCTCCCTGCAGCCCTCAATACCCCCCGGTCCGTCAGCCCGCTCTGTCGGCCGCCCGAGCATCTCTACTCTCCTCTCCTCACTCCCTTCTTAATGGCGCCTCCGCCCGCCCGCCCGCCCCTCCCCTCCCCCCCGATATTCACAGTTCCAACCAATCACGGAGCTTCTTGTGGAGAAACCCTACAAAAATTACAACAACTTCCGCTTCTCACGGCCACACGGGGTGCGCGTGACCCGCGGACAATTGGAAAATCACCTTTAGATAGAACATTTCACCGTCCGCCAATGACAAAAAGAAGATAACTTACTACTATTAGAGTGACTTTACACCAGTGACGTGCCAGTCACTTTCATGAATTCTTGAGAGTGCACAGCTACAGGAGCTCCTTCTCCAATTACACAAACGCCTGTGTCGCCTGTAGTGATGAATCGGGTGTTTGCCGCAGGGGCTTCTGGGTATGCAAATGTCTGTGGCTGGCCACGCCCCCTCCAGTGACAGCAAGGCTTGAGCAGCAGCCCCATGGGGGCTTGTGCTCTGGATCCAGGGAGTGAAGAGTCTCAAAATCCAGTAATAATCACACAGCCAACATTTCAGGACAGGGAGGGGGAGATTTAAAATAGAAAATCATTAGAATGAAAAACCCCCTTGACTTCTTTTGTAAGCTGCCAAGGTTTAAGACTGCGATGTGTGACATTTTCATAATTTCAATGAAATTATGAGTGACATTTCAATGAATACCAATGACACTTTCTTAGTTGCAAAATCAAGCAACGAAATCAAGCAATGAAAATCAACTCTTTAATGTTGCTGGAGAGTCTATTGATTAGTATTTACATTTAAGTAACAAGGCTTGCAGGCATAAGTTTATCTATGTATCTTGGATAGGGAATACATAAAAGTACACAGCAGGATTATAACTCGCCCATTAAATTTCGATCCCCCTTCAAACACCTGTTTGCCCAGAGACCGAGATTGTAAGTGTTTGATGCCTATCACACTCGGTAATTACCCTTTTTGTTCAATTTCAGCAAAGCAACCCTGCGGGAATTTAGCCAGAGGAAAAGGCATGGTATGTATAGTACAGGCACATTTTGGTACATTAAGGAATACAATTACCATGCTATTGACCCACAAAATCAGAATTGCCAACAAGTATCAAGTAGATAAATAACTGAAATAAAGACTCAGCCAGCCTGTCAGGCCTCTTAAAACTATTTTATTCTAAGTTTGAAACTATTCAAAAAACAGTCTGACAGAGTCTGCGTTTCTCATGAATAATAGCATTGAACCTTGTGTTACTGCTCTTCTTCTCCCCACGTCTCGCCGTCCAGCTTTCCCTCTACCCGTTTTATTCCTCCTCCCAGGCGTCCCTCCTCTTCCTCTCACTTTCATCCTTCTATACACCGCTCACTCTTTCTCAAGTCCTCTTCTCCTCCTCTTTACCTTCTGGCTCACATTCCCTCTGCATCTTTCGCTCCCTCCCTCCCTATCTTTCACTTATTCCTTCCCGCCTCTCTCATGCATTTACTTCCCACACTTCTCCTTTGTCTTCCCATCTCTTCTATCTTTGTCTCTCGTTTATATTCCATCTCCCCACCTCTACCCCTCTTCTCTTCCCTCCTATTTGCCCTTCTCCCCCACTTCAGCTCTAGAGCTCTTCCTCCCCCCTCTCTATTTCCGCTCGGGGAACCTTTTACTCATTCTCCTCGCATCTCTATTCTCCTGTCCCACCGCTCTCTACATCTTGTACTCTTTCTTCCTTCTTCTCCTATCTTTTCTGCCCCTCTTTTCCCCAATCTCAACCTTGTTCTGCCCCCTCAATGCCTCTCCCTTCCCTCACCTCTTTAGCCTTGGCCTCCTTTCGCACACCTAATTCTTCTATCCCATCTCTCTTTCATCTTCCTTCCCACCCTCTCAAACTCACGCCTTCCATTTCTTTACAACCTCCCCCTTTCTAGCTCCTTCACATCTCACCCTTTTCTCCCCTTCTTGTCTCTTCACCTTTCCCCCTCCTCCAATCTCTCTTCCACTCGCCACTACATCCTCCTGCCCTCCCCGTTTGCGTCCCCTCATTCTTTCTCCCTCTCCCTCCCATCTTCGTTCTCACGTCTCATTCGCAGCTCCTTCAACTCTTACTTTTCAGCCCCACACCCCTCTCCATGCTGCACATCTTTCCGTCCCTCGCAGTTTTTTCATCATTTAAATGCCCGCAGATGCCGATGGTCCCTGGGTATTGTCAGTTGTCTGTCACATCAGCCACCCCTCCTTCGCCTGCGCCCCCACAGGATGCTCAGGCTGTCTGAAATCTCGCGTTTCCAGCATCTACCAGAGTCGCCTAGGAGTGAAGCCGCCCCCTGTTCCCCACGAGGGCGACATGCAGGAATAGACACGTGGCGGCCGACATTCCAGCAGGTTGGGCGAGTTCTGCTAAAAAGAGACCTCCCCCCAGCTCCTGAAACATTAGAAAGACATATCCGATACCGAAGCATGTACTTCTCAGCCACTAGAGCAGAGCTGTACTGTCAACACAGACCTAAAAGGGGCCTCCTTCCATGAGCTGACCAACCTTCCAAATTTCGCTGGCAGTTTTGTAAAAATCGCAGCATTTTTACAAAACTGCCGATTTCACGATTGTTTTGCAAATCGCGAAATCCTGGAGGGTCTGAACAGAGACCTCATGGTCACAAAAGCATACATACAACATGGAGCTCCAAGGTCAAGCAGAAGATAGGCAAAATGCTCAAACAAGGGGGGAGGATAAGGCCACAGACACAGGAATGTGGACCAAGTAAAGGTTCAAAGCAGTTAACACCAGGGAGGATACAAAAAAGTGAACACCACAAGCAGAGAAACTAAAGGCAGCAAACCTATTTGTACGAAGGGTAAAGGAAGCGTTGATAACCTTCAGTGGTAAGTGAGGGAAAGGTCAGGGAAGTATTTGAAAAATGAATAATACGCACACAAAAACACGACTGCCAAGATCTCTCTCTTATTTGACAAAAAACAACCTAGGCAACTTGAAGTATGAAAGGACCAGGATTGATGTAGAGGGACACAGGCTGTCAATTATTATAAAATCAGAATTTTATTCTCAAATTTTAAAAAAACACAGTGAGCAGTGACATAAAACAAATATAAATGTAAATTAGTCAAAAATAAAAATTCCATGAATAGTGCATTGTACATAGGGTTATTTATACAGTAATTTATACATAATATAAAAACGGTGAATTAAAAGAGAAACAAATATAAACAATGTCAAGGTAATAAAAAAGGTGGCCTAATAATTCTCTACGCGCGTTTCGGCGACCAGCGCCTTCTTCTGGAGTTGCCACGTAAATTTCTAAAAGAATGGAAAAAAGTCATGCAGGGAAATACAATTATTTATAGCAGGTAATTTAACATATTAAGATTAGACAGACTTTTATCACTAAAAATTCAGCCATAACGTGAACCCTTCTATTTTTCTAGATAACATCATGTATTTAATAAAACTGTTAGTCATTTGTTCATTTCCTTACTTATTCTAATCCCTTACTTATTCTAGTCTTTTGAGTGGGTTGGAGAAGAGAAGGAGAGGGTTGTTTTAATTTTTTTTTAATTTTTATCATTACCCTCATTTTTATTCGTTATTCAGTATATGCGGACTTCTCTATTTTCCATTTAACAGGATAGATTATAGATAGACCAATAGATAGGCCTATATAGATGGAAGGTTGTTGTGGAACATCAACAAAACAGATACTATCAGGTACAGGAATTAAGTGGGTACTTTAATCTTGTAGCTGAGAAGCAGAAAAATAGCTATTAGATATTAGTATATTGTATTTATACTTACAAGTAGCACTGAAGTGGAGATAGTGCAATGTAATCTGAGGTTTCGTGTTTTAGTCTTTTTACAACGTTCAAGCAGGCTATGATAAAGCTTTAAAAAAAGAATAAAAAGATTTTAAATTGAAAACAATTACTTGTCTTTTATGATGGATACATCTTTCATATTCATTTTCGTCACTTCAAATCAATTGTTTTATTATTTAAAAAAATTATTAACTGACGATTTTTGTATCACTTCTACTATATTCATTTTGGATATTCTGTCGTAGCCTTAGAGATTCAATCATCACAATTGTGAACTTAATAAGTGAGAAGTAGAGTAAACTTATGGTTCCAGTGGTTCCACTTTTAATCTTTTGACGTTAAAAATAATATCATATCGTTCCAATGTTTTCAGACAACTGTTTTCTATTATTTATCTAATTGTTATCTCAATGGAAGAGACATTTGGTGATTTTTAAACACTCTAATATGGCTAGTTCATTCAGGATGCCCAACTGCATAATTCAAAAATAGCGCGACTGTCACTACGGATATATGCAATGCAGAAACGCTGAAGTTACATAGAGAATGACATTTGTCTAATAGACTGTTTTCAGTTCCTCTTTAGACTATTTGTAGAGAATGAAAAATAGGTAATTCTTACCCCAGATTTAAAATCAAACTCCTTGTCGAACTTGAGATGAAGTGCAATGTATTAAAAGATTTCCCTGCCTAAAAAGATATATGAGGTAGATTTAGGAAAAGCATACATTCATGCTATTGCGGTAATCTAATTTGGGGAACAAGGCAGGTCTAGACTGACTTACCCGAAATTATACGGCAAGGCTCCTTTATTCCCTCGAGGTGATGTATAGATTCACGTCTCGACCGGGAGAAGTAATGGGTCTCAGATTGAGATTCAGATTAAGTGTAGTGTATTAAAAGATCTCCCTGCCTGCAAGGACAAGGGAGGTAGGTTTAGTAAAAGCATGCGTTTATAACATTGTGGTGATCTAGTATGGGGAACGAGGTAGGTCTAATTCGACTTACCCGAAGATAGACGGCAGAGCTCTATAGTATTCTCGAGACAACGCACAGATTTGCTTCTTGATCGGGAGAAAAGGTGAATCTTGGATATAGTTTGCATCAATTACTATATATTAAAAGATCTCCCTGCCTGGAAAGATAAAGGAGGTGGATTTAGGAAAAGCATATGTTTATTCTGTTTGCGGGGTCTACTATGAGAAGCAAGGCAGGTCTAATTTGACTTACCCGAAGATAGACGGCAGGGCTCCTTGATTCCCTTGGAGTAACGAACAGACTTGCGTCTCGACCGGGAGGAAATGATGAATGAGGCCATGTCTCGAGGGCCGCCTTTTTATATTAATAATCACGGGTCAAATACATTTCAGCTGAGGAAATGTTTATTTTGCTGAAAATAGAGGAAGGACTTACTTTCTTTGGGGGCGGAAATCTCGTAGCGGGAGTTTTGGTCAGTGTTTGTTTCTACTGAAAGTAGAGATAAGACTACTCTTTCTATTCTTTTGGGGATTTTCGTGGCATCCATTACTAAGAGATGCGAGGCTCGAAACTAAAGATAGAGATAGGACTATCTTCCTTCTCATGGCATCCATTTCTGAGAGATACGGGGCTAAAAACAAAAGGAGGACTTATCCGTTTTTTTGTTTAGTATACATTCCTATTTTTTGCCCGTTGCATTAAAAAAGACTTTTGTCAAGTTTTATATGGACATTATTAATTCCGCTATCGGTAATGAAAAATAAAAATTAAAAGAGAGAAAGGGGATTAAATCTTATTCCAAAAAAGCTGATGTTTATATAAGGCTCAATATACTAGGTGATTAAGATGTCATATATAATTAAAGACAGGTTTTATCCTGCAGTGTAAAAGTGGTACATCAGTCAAAAGGAAATATGTATTTGTTTGTACAAAAAATGTCTATTCTGTCTGCATGATTTACACATTTCTTTATGTGAGTTGATAAAGTACGATGTTGTCTGCATATTATGTCATACAATAGGTGAACGGCTTCATTTTCGAGGGGCGAACTAAAATCTTTCATGACAATTTTATTAGTGAATGGCATGTTCCCATGGGATTTCGCTGTTAAGTCCCTGGCTAAAGGAGTTAAAAACAAAAATCCAAAAGACTTCTCTTTTTTTCCGAATCGCAGTACCTCCTTTAGTATCAGGGGTATGTATTTTCTCTAGGATTCTCCACTTAAAATCTTCTACATTGTGTCCTTTTTCTAGGAAATGTTTCACCATCGGGGAAGCAATTTTTTTAGTTCTTATTGCTGAGCGATGCTCACTAAGGCGGGTTTGAATCATGCGTGACGTTTCTCCTATGTATCCTAGAAGGCAAGGACATTGTATGAAGTATATCACATTAGTTGATCTGCAGTTCCACATTTCTTTGGCTCTTGTGGTATGGCCATTGTGGGTGAATTCTTCTCCTTTCAGGATATTTCCACATGAAATGCATGAGGAACAGGGAAAAGTCCCTCTCACAGGGCTGTTGGTTAGAATCGATCTTTGCGTCCAATTCTCTTCTACTGAGGTATTTTTAAAACGAGAATGGACTATATACTCTTTGATATTTTTATTTCTTTTGTGTGCAAAGAGGGGCTTAGCCATTTTTTGTCCATTGGAGCAATTGCTATTTAAAATGTGCCAGTTTGAATTTATCACGTGCTTTACTTTTGGATTGACAGTTGAGTGTTTAGTTATGCACACTATTTGATCGTTTTGTTTCGGTGATTTGGTTCTTAAGAGACAATCACGGTCATAGAATCGTGCTCTTTTGTAGGAATGTCTCACTAATCGATGGGGATACCCTCTTTCTATGAATTTTGATCTCATTATTAAAGCTTGTCGGTCAAAATCAACCAGATTCGTGCAATTACGTCTGACCCGTAAAAACTGAGAAAATGGGATACTGTCTTTCTGTGTAACTGGATGGAAACTCTGGTAATGAAGCAACGTATTTCTGGCCGTTGGTTTCACATGTAGGTCAGTTTTCAAAGTTCCAGCATCGTTTATTATTTCGAGGTCTAAGAACTCCACTTTTTCACTGCTGATGTGAGAGGTAAAGTTCAGATTGGGATTTGCCGCATTGATCCATAGGATGAATTCATCCAAATTCTCTCTCCCATCGGTCCAGATAAAGAAGATGTCATCAATGTATCTGGACCAATGGGAGATGGATTCGAAAAAAGGAGCCACTTCGTTCTGAATAAACTCTTTTTCGAATGCGGCCATAAAAATGTTGGCTATTGAAGGGGCTACCGAGGCCCCCATGCTTACTCCTTTGATTTGGCGATAGATATTTGTTCCAAATTCAAATATATTTTCCGTTAGGACTATTTCTAGACACGCCAACAAGAATGTTTTGGGGCAAGGGATATTGTGAAGATCAATAAACCATCCGGTCGTCTTCATTGCTTCAGCTAAGGGGATGTTGCTATATAAGGATTCAACATCCATAGTTACTAATAGGTCATTATTTGAATTAAAACTTAGTCCTTCAGTTTTCTGTATCATATCTCCAGTGTCTCTTATGTAGGATTCGATTTTTGGTATAAATGGACGTAAATAGTTATCTACGAATTTGGATAGTGGTTCAGTTGCTGTACCTATGGTGGAGACTATAGGACGATAGGGAGGGTTGAGAATGTTTTTGTGTATCTTGGGGAGACCGTATACACATGCTATTTTCCCTTGGTTGTGATTTAAGAAGCCAAATTCTTTCATGTTAATAAATCCATTCTCTAGAGCAGATTTAGTAAGAGACATAATTCTTTTGGACAGATTTAGTGTGGAATGAGTTCTAACAGGGGCATAGAAGGTGGGATCGTTTAGCATCTCAAGCATGTTGTTTTCATATTGAGATGTATCTATAATAACGATACCTCCTCCCTTATCACATCCTTTGATTGTAAGGTCTTTATTAGTTGAGAAAGACATTAAGGCCTCATGTTCTTCTCTTCCTAAATTGTAAATCGGTTTAGGGATAAATTTTAAGGCCTGATCCAGTTTCTTTAAAACCACCAACTCAAAAGTTGCAACTTCAGGTTCTAGTTGTTCGAGGGAGGGACTGAAGGTAGATGGTAGGTAAAGTGGCTTGATGATAGAGTCTACTTCCTCCATATTGTCGTTTGACGCAAAAAACTTTTTTAATCGAATTTTGCGAAAAAAAGAAATAATGTCACTGTATAGCTCAAAGAGATTGAGTGTGGAATGTGGGACATAGGATAGGCCTTTGGATAGTAATTTGGTACTATGTTCATCCAATCTTATGTCAGTCAAATTAAAGATTGGAATCACATCCCTGGTTTCCAATACTGTCTGTTCCTTGTTTCGCGAATGAATTGCGACTGTTCCTGTTGGTGGTGGTGCTGTGGTTGATAATTCCCTCTCGGCTGGCTCTGAAAATGGACTCTGGGACGGCCCGGCCTCTCCCTCGGTTCCCTAAAAAAGGTTGTCTTCTGATGCCTCTATTTTGATTTTGATTATAGTTTGGATCTGATTCATAATAATCAGAAATTGTTTCGTTCTCAGAGTCAGAGGTTTCTGAGAATGTATTTACACGTTGTTGTTGAGGATGTTCATTAGTATCTGTTGTGTAATGATTTTGCTTATAGAAATCAGGTTTCAAATATAGATATGTATTTTCGATTGTCGCGTACCGTTTATCTTTTAGTAATTTATCATTTTTTCTTTTTTCTAGGTAGCTGGAAAAAGATTCCAATTCTTTATTACAATCTTCTATCTTTTTTATAGATTCATCTACATTACCTATCTTCCTGATTTTATCTTCCAAATCTTCAATTTCGGATCTTACCTCTGCTGCTATTTCTTTTGATGTTTCGACGATTAACATCATTAAATCCCTAGAGCATCTACTAGCGATCCTGCTCCACTTATCTAGGAAAGCTTTGTGATGGACAAAGAGGCCAGGGATGTTTCTTACTCTAAGACCCATCGGGATAATGCCGAGCCGTAGATAGGCCAACATAAACTCACCATGGGCTTCAATTCTTTTTAGTTTTTTCTTTAATTCTAATAGGATTTTCATGTCATCATTGTTACGATTTGAATCTCCAGAGGTGTTACCAAATGAAGATGATGTCCCTACTAGTAATTCAAATTCTGCATCAGTGAAGCCAAACGTTTTTTGAAGGGCCATAATATTTATTTACCGGGGGGAGTACAGGTAAGGGACAGAAAAAATAAGGAAATGAACTGGGAAAAATTAAGGAAAGAATATATATCGATTCCCTCTAAGGGACAGCCCTGCACAGACAAGCTGTGGGAAAAACAACGTATAATTAGCAAGGACCCCCTGAAGACATAGATAACATAGTTCCTAGGTCAGGGAAAGAAACTCATTTGACAAAAAACAACCTAGGCAACTTGAAGTATGAAAGGACCAGGATTGATGTAGAGGGACACAGGCTGTCAATTATTATAAAATCAGAATTTTATTCTCAAATTTTAAAAAAACACAGTGAGCAGTGACATAAAACAAATATAAATGTAAATTAGTCAAAAATAAAAATTCCATGAATAGTGCATTGTACATAGGGTTATTTATACAGTAATTTATACATAATATAAAAACGGTTGAATTAAAAGAGAAACAAATATAAACAATGTCAAGGTAATAAAAAAGGTGGCCTAATAATTCTCTATGCGCGTTTCGGCGACCAGCGCCTTCTTCTGGAGTTGCCACGTAAATTTCTAAAAGAATGGAAAAAAGTCATGCAGGGAAATACAATTATTTATAGCAGGTAATTTAACATATTAAAAATAGACAGACTTTTATCACTAAAAATTCAGCCATAACGTGAACCCTTCTATTTTTCTAGATAACATCATGTATTTAATAAAACTGTTAGTCATTTGTTCATTTCCTTACTTATTCTAATCCCTTACTTATTCTAGTCTTTTGAGTGGGTTGGAGAAGAGAAGGAGAGGGTTGTTTTAAATTTTTTTTATTTTTATCATTACCCTCATTTTTATTCGTTATTCAGTATATGCGGACTTCTCTATTTTCCATTTAACAGGATAGATTATAGATAGACCAATAGATAGGCCTATATAGATGGAAGGTTGTTGTGGAACATCAACAAAACAGATACTATCAGGTACAGGAATTAAGTGGGTGCTTTAATCTTGTAGCTGAGAAGCAGAAAAATAGCTATTAGATATTAGTATATCGTATTTATACTTACAAGTAGCACTGAAGTGGAGATAGTGCAATGTAATCTGAGGTTTCGTGTTTTAGTCTTTTTACAACATTCAAGCAGGCTATGATAAAGCTTTAAAAAAATAATAAAAAGATTTTAAATTGAAAACAATTACTTGTCTTTTATGATGGATACATCTTTCATATTCATTTTCGTCACTTCAAATCAATTGTTTTATTATTTTAAAAAATTATTAACTGACGATTTTTGTATCACTTCTACTATATTCATTTTGGATATTCTGTCGTAGCCTTAGAGATTCAATCATCTCAATTGTGAACCTAATAAGTGAGAAGTAGAGTAGACTTATGGTTCCAGTGGTTCCACTTTTAATCTTTTGACGTTAAAAATAATATCATATCGTTCCAATGTTTTCAGACAACTGTTTTCTATTATTTATCTAATTGTTATCTCAATGGAAGAGACATTTGGTGATTTTGAAACACTCTAATATGGCTAGTTCATTCAGGATGCCCAACTGCTTAATTCAAAAATAGCGCGACTGTCACTACGGATATATGCAATGCAGAAACGCTGAAGTTACATAGAGAATGACATTTGTCTAATAGACTGTTTTCAGTTCCTCTTTAGACTATTTGTAGAGAATGAAAAATAGGTAATTCTTACCCGAGATTTAAAATCAAACTCCTTGTCGAACTTGAGATGAAGTGCAATGTATTAAAAGATCTCCCTGCCTAAAAAGATATATGATGAGGTAGATTTAGGAAAAGCATACATTCATGCTATTGCGGTAATCTAATTTGGGGAACAAGGCAGGTCTAGACTGACTTACCCGAAATTATACGGCAAGGCTCCTTTATTCCCTCGAGGTGATGTATAGATTCACGTCTCGACCGGGAGAAGTAATGGGTCTCAGATTGAGATTCAGATTAAGTGTAGTGTGTTAAAAGATCTCCCTGCCTGCAAGGACAAGGGAGGTAGGTTTAGGAAAAGCATGCATTTATAACATTGTGGTGATCTAGTATGGGGATCGAGGTAGGTCTAATTCGACTTACCCGAAGATAGACGGCAGAGCTCTATAGTATTCTCGAGACAACGCACAGATTTGCTTCTTGATCGGGAGAAAAGGTGAATCTTGGATATAGTTTGCATCAATTACTATATATTAAAAGATCTCCCTGCCTGGAAAGATAAAGGAGGTGGATTTAGGAAAAGCATATGTTTATTCTGTTTGCGGGGTCTACTATGAGAAGCAAGACAGGTCTAATTTGACTTACCCGAAGATAGACGGCAGGGCTCCTTGATTCCCTTGGAGTAACGCACAGACTCGCGTCTCGACCGGGAGGAAATGATTAATGAGGCCATGTCTCGAGGGCCGCCTTTTTATATTAATAATCACGGGTCAAATACATTTCAGCTGAGGAAATGTTTATTTTGCTGAAAATAGAGGAAGGACTTACTTTCTTTGGGGGCGGAAATCTCGTAGCGGGAGTTTTGGTCAGTGTTTGTTTCTACTGAAAGTAGAGATAAGACTACTCTTTCTATACATTAGATCTCTCTTATACATTAGTTAAAGAAACAAATTAATGGCAGTATAGATAAAGGCCACACTCCTTGCGAATAAATAAAACAGGACAAATGTGTAAATGTAAATGTGTGTATATTTGTAAAGCGCACTGCCGCCCCATCTCGGGGCATCCTGGCGCTGTATACCGCTGCAAAACCCTTCCTGGCTTTCCCTGTGAGATGCCCTCTACTGGGCACCCCCAAGGTGAAGCCAGGCATCCCAGGGCTGTTGGGGCCGATGTGGAGATTAAGCAATCTATTGCCCAGAGTCGCAGAGTGGGACCCATGATTAGAGTAGGCGCCGAGGTGAGAATTATCGAGTCCGCGGACATTGAGCCCAAGACCCTGCCGTGTCGGGAATTGAACCCTGGTCCCGGGCCTGACCTCTGCATCAGGGTCTGCTGCGTCTAACCAGTGAGCCACACTTTTCACACTTCTACTGACAAGACAGAGGCACAGTCACCTTGTTCCTGTGACGTAGGCCTCTAAATCAAAACATACTCTCCAGTTAGTTCAAGGACCGCACCCCATCAAGGCAAAAAAGATGGAGCAGGGCAGACTTATAACCTGATCATTTTCAAAGCCAAAAATACCCCAACTTTTGGCTCTTTTTGAAGCACTTAGGCATTTTGAAAATATACTTTAAAGATCAAGTACATGAAAACATCACATGCGAGGTTTTTAGCACATAACTCAAACAACAGTGATTAGTGGTGTAACAATCTGAACGCATGCCAGGCTTGCAATTAGATAAACTTCGACCGGCCATAAATTTGAGGTTACAAACAAAGGGGTCAAGTGAGCACAATCCTATATGTGGTGTAAATCAAGTGACTTAGTAATCACAATAGTTGCATATCATAAAAATGACAAAAGTACAGATCACAACATCAATAAATCTTCTTTCTTGGACAGGATATTGAAGTAAAAGTCCTTATGTGTTTGTTACTTCATTTATTCAAGAAGCATCATGGAAAACAGCCAGAACATCAACAGAAACAGCCAACACGTGTTTCGTCGGTACAAAAGTCCGTACCACGACTTTCTCAAGGCTAAATGGATGAATAAAACACAGTGACGAGCGTGGCCTGGATTGATAGTCAAAATTAGACGTGTCTTGTCTCAAACCATTCTACAATGACAACCCAGTTCTTTTCCATTGGATGGATTTCAACCGGCTTCTTTTAAGATATTTCACCACACATTGTCATTATTATCTTCAATACAGTTGTCAGGCGCTCATCCGTAACTGCATTTAGTACAGGTTTGAAGTATATAGGATTAGATAATATGGTAACATATTTACAGAGTATAAATTCGCCAAAAATTACACGATACAAACTAAAGCTGGAGCCATTAGGGTTAAAAAAAACACATTCCACAGTTGAAGCGTAAGAACAAACTAGTCTCCAGTGAGGAACACGAAACAGTCAGAGTTATTGGTCGCCGCATCTTTGGAAGAGTTTTAAGGTCCTTTCGGAAGATGCGGAAAGAGTTGGCGGCACGGAGGTACGGAGGAGGCGAGCTCCAAACTATGGTCGCACAGGCACAGGCAGCGTGCACGAGAACCACACGGACGCCCGCTCCCTATATAATGCAACGCCTCCAGGCTGGGCAGGTTTGCTGTTTTGACCCTGCCCCCACATTCACAGACCCCGCCCCCACATTCACTGACCCAGCCCCCACTTTCCCTGAGCACAAGCCACACCTAAGGCCCCGCCCTCATGTTCACTGACCCCCAACCCCAGGCCCACCCACACAATCAATCATCAATCATTGACACTTATAAAGCGCGCTACATACCCGTAGGGTCTCAAGGCGCTGGGGGGGGGGGGGCGGTGCCGCTACTGCTCGAACAGCCAGGTCTTCAGCTTCTTCCTGAAGGAGAGGTGGTCTTGGGTCAGGCGCAGGTCGGTCGGGAGGGAGTTCCAGGTCTTGGCGGCCAGGTAGGAGAAGGACCTTCCTCCTGTAGTCGCTCTTCGGATGCGGGGGACGGCGGCGAGGGCGTGGTTGGCTGATCGGAGGTGGCGTTTGGGAGCGTAGAAGTTGACTCGGCTGTTGAGGTAGCTCGGGCCTTGGTCGTGTAGGGCTTTGTGTGCGTGGGTGAGGAGGCGGAAGGTGATTCTTTTGTTGACGGGGAGCCAGTGAAGGTCTTTCAGATGTCCGGAGATGTGACTGGTTCGTGGGATGTCGAGGATGAGTCTGGCTGAGGCGTTCTGGATCCGCTGGAGTCTCTTCTGGAGCTTGGCGGTGGTACCGGCGTAGAGGGCGTTGCCGTAGTCCAGTCGGCTGGTGACGAGGGCCTGGGTGACGGTCTTCCTGGTCTCGGTGGGGATCCACCAGAAGATCTTCCGTAGCATGCGTAGGATGTTGAAGCACGCCGAGGAGACGTTGTTGACTTGCCTGGTCATGGAGAGGGAGGAGTCCAGGATGACGCCCAGGTTTCGTGCATGGTCAGTCGGTTTGGGTGCGGTGCCCAGGGCGGGGGGCCACCAGGAGTCGTCCCAGGCGGAGGGTGAGGAGCCCAGGATGAGGACCTCCGTCTTGTCCGAGTTCAGTTTCAGGCGGCTGGTCGTCATCCACTCGGCTACCTCTTTCATCCCTTCGTGCAGGTTGGCTCTGGCGGCGGCGGGGTCGTTGGTCAGGGAGAGGATCAGCTGGGTGTCGTCGGCGTAGGAGATTATGCTGAGGTTGTGTTTGCGTACGATGGCCGCGAGGGGGCTCATGTAGACGTTGAAGAGGGTGGGGCTCAGGGATGATCCTTGGGGGACGCCGCAGATGACTTCGGAGGCCTCTGACTTGTACGGTGGTAGGCGGACTCTCTGTGTTCTTCCGTCGAGGAAGGAGATGATCCATTCCAGCGCCTTGTCCTGGATGCCGATGTTGCTGAGGCGCCGTACTAGGGTGCGGTGGCAGACCGTGTCGAATGCCGCGGAGAGGTCTAGGAGGATGAGGGCCGCTGTTTCTCCATTGTCCATCAGGGCTCGGATGTCATCGGTGGCGGCGATGAGGGCGGTCTCGGTGCTGTGGTTGGCTCTGAAGCCGGACTGTGAGGGGTCGAGGGATCCGTTCGTCTCGAGGAAGGCGGCCATCTGCTTGTTGACGATCTTCTCGATGACTTTGGCTGGAAACGGGAGGAGCGAGATGGGGCGGTAATTCTTGAGTTCGGAGGGGTCCGCTGTGGGTTTTTTGAGAAGAGCGCTGAGTTCGGCGTGCTTCCAGCTCTCGGGGAAGGTGGCGGTGTCGAAGGATGTGTTGATGATGTCTCGCAGGTGGGGTGCGATGACAGCGTCGGCCTTGTTGAAGACGTGGTGAGGGCAGGGGTCGGTCGGTGATCCGGAGTGGATGGAGTTCATCGTGCGGATGGTGTCTTCGGTGCTGATCGGGGTCCAGGCGTGGAGGGTGGTGGTGGGGGGTGGTTGTTCGGTCATGGTGTGCGTTGGTTGGTTGTTGAAGCTGTTGTGTATGTCCGCGATCTTGTTGTGGAAGTATGAAGCGAGGGAGTTGCAGAGGTCTTGCGATGGGGTGATGTCGTTGTTTCCTGCGCTGGGGTTGGAAAGCTCTTTCACGATGTTGAAGAGTTCCTTGCAGTTGTGTGCGTTGTTGTCCAGCCGGTCCTTGAAAGCTGTTTTCTTGGCGGCGCGGATCAGCTGGTGGTGTTTCCGGGTGGCAAGTTTGAAGGAGGTCCTGTTGTCCGGTGTCGGTTCCCTTCTCCAGACTTTCTCGAGGGCTCGGCAGTTCTTCTTGGAGCTCTTGAGTTCGTCGGTGAACCATGGGGCCTTCTTGCTGCCGGGTCTGCTAGGCGGGGTCCTCAGAGGGGCGAGCTCGTCCGCGCAGATGCTGATCCACTTCGTGAGGTTGTTGGCGGCCTGGCTGGGGTCTGCTGAGCTGGCAGGAGGGTGCTGGCTCAGGGACGTGGCGAGCTGGTCTGCTGTGATCTTGTTCCAGCTTCTGCGGGCGGTCTGTTGCTGGTGGTGGTGGGTCGTCGTTCTCTTGAAGGTGAAGTGGACGCAGCTGTGGTCCGTCCATTGAAGCTCAGTGGCGTGGCTGAAGCTGACGTCTTTGCTGGAGGAGAAGACTGCGTCGAGTGTGTGTCCGGCGCGGTGGGTGGGGGTGGACACCAGTTGCTTGAGTCCCAGGTTGGCGAGGTTGTCGAGCAGGGTGCTGGAGTTGCGGTCGTTGTTGTTTTCCAGATGGAAGTTGAGGTCTCCCAGGAGGATGTAGTCAGCGGAGGGGAGGGCATGCGGGCTGACGAAGTCGGCGATGTCCTCGCTGAAATGTGTGCGTGGTCCGGGGGGTCGGTAGATCAGGGTGCCTCTGAGGGTGGTGTTCGGGTTGGTGTGGATCTGGAAATGCAGGTGTTCGGCGCTGGTCAGGGTGTTGTCGGTGCTGGTCGTGAGACGGATGGTGTTCCTGTGGATGATGGCGATGCCTCCTCCCATCTGGTTGGCGTTGCGGTCCCTGCGGACGATCTTGTAGCCTTCTGGGATGGCGATGGCGATGTCGGGAGCTGAAGAGGCGTTCATCCAGGTCTCTGTGAGGAAGGCAACGTCAGGGGCTGTGGCGTCTAGGAGGTTCCAGAGTTCTACGGCGTGTCTGTGGACGGAACGGGTGTTGAGCAGGATGCACTTGAGGTGTGTGCTGCTGGTGTTCGATTTGGCGGGTGCTGGTGTGAGGCAGGTCCGGATGCAGGCGAACTTGCAGGCGTGGCAGCTGAAAGGTCCGTGGGTGCGTCGTGGAGTGGCTTGGTGGCACTCTGGGCGTCGGCCGGTGTTGAGTGCGCTGAGGGTGGCGGCGGAGTACGTCCTGCGGGTCGGTCGGGATCGTCGAGGTCCAGGGGTCCTGGCACTGGGCGCGGTCCAGGCGCGGACGGGCGCAGACGGGCTTACCTTTGGCGCGCCTTCGGCGCACAATCGGCGCGCCCGCTGCGCGTCAACGCTGCGCGTTCGCACGGTCGCCATTTAAGGCCAAGTGCGCGGGTGGGCGGAGCAGCTGGGAGGCGGGAGCGGGGAGGGTACAGAAGAAAAAGGGGCGGGGCTAATGGCGGTGGCGGGAAGCGGGAGCGGGGAGGGAGAGCGGCGAGGTAGGCGGGCAAGCAGGAAGGAGACAGGCACAATGGAGGTCAAATATACGAGGAGAAAAACGTCACAGAGAAAAACAGGCAATAATACAGGACAAAACGGGGAAAAAACAGTGGAAACGCGATCTCGGGCACAGAAACAAAACAAGCACAATTTTCCGACAAAACGGGCAAAAACCAAAGGGGAGCGCTCAAGGCAGCAGCGAGAACGGCGCTGAGGCAGAGGCAGGCACTGGGGGCACACGCAGCAGCTGGTGGCCGTGCGGCGCGGGGGTGTCCCACAGGTGGGTCACCCCCAGACCTTGCCAAAACTCACAGGCCCCGCCCCCTCATCCACAGGCCCCACCCCCTCACCCACAGACTCCGCCCCCGTGCAGCTCCTTTACTTTACTGCTCTTCGTCCGCGGCCTCGAGGCCGTTTCTTACCTTCACTCTGTTGTGCGTTCGGCCTGAGGGGCACCCCCACCACAACAAACCGCTCTGGAGGGGCCGCCGGGACAAAACACCGCGCGCGAGCCGAGACCCAAGAGCCGCAATGGTGACCTGTAGTTGCGCATGCGCAGGACGCGCGGTGTGCCACAAGTACGCATGCGCAGGACGTCTGCCTATGACACACCAGATGAAACTGTCAGATTGTGTCACTGAGCATTGCGCCGCCTCGCAGGGAAGCGAGGCCTGTACAGAGTCCAAAGGAGAGGGGAGGCAACCGGGGCCGTCACACACAAGAAAGCCTCAGGACTGAACTACGAGCGGGGTGAAAGAGGGCTCGATGGGTTAACAACTGCGCATGCGCTGAGGACAGACACGGCCTCCCGCAGCGGAGCGCAGGTTAAAGAGGGACTTGGTGATTAAACTGCGCATGCGCCGAGGACAGACACGGCCGCCCGCAGCGGAGCGCAGGTTAAAGAGGGACTTGGTGATTAAACTGAGCATGCGCTGGGGACATATAGTGCATCCCGCAGCGGAGCGCGAGCTGAGAAGGGCCATGGATTAACAACTGCGCTTGCGCTAGGGACAGACACAGCCTCCCGCAGCGGAGCACGAGGAACCTCGCGCCACAGCAATCAGTGGCGGTTTGTCTCCGAGGGCGTCGGCGCTCTCCCCACTTACACTCAACAACAGGCCCAGTTCTAGCAGGTGGGCCGGGTGGGCCAGGCCCACCCAAACATGAGCCTGGCCCACCCAAAGAAGATCCTTGGCCCTCGCAGTGAGGGCTTGAGCAGGCGCGCAATGCCTTTGGGATGAAAGTGCTTCAACCCTCCTCCGTCTTGTGTGTGTCAGCCCGGGCCGAGACAGCTCCCGGGCGCACACACAGAGACAGTTTTAGAGATGATCGCAGCCACCCGAGTACTTCACAGGTCTTTACAAGACCATGTACATGTTAACGAGGCTTTGTTTATTTTTTCACCCCATCATCTCTGCACGGTGATAGAGCGCGCAGGTCACCCAACCAACAATTTTACCATATACGTATTGGGCCCATAAATTCAATGCACCTTATTTATTAATCGGGTGACCTTACACTCTACTACCAGTAACCCTTGTTCCTTCCTATTGATTCCTACTGTACCCGACTTACCAATTCACCGTTACGGGTACCTATGATCACAATGGATCAGGGAGCTAGCTGTAAAAGAAAGGCAGACACAATATACCAACTATTATAATTTTCTTTGCACTCATGTAATGACCACAGACTCAAGAAAGTTTAAAAACCTTTATCTAAATTTCATCGAGTTCTGAAAGCATTAGGTTCACAGCAATTAAACTGTCAATACCTAAAATTACAAAGAGCACGTATCCATATAGGAAATAAATCAGGCCAACCATTCATGAGTCTAAAGGAAGGTAAGAATAGGGAACATGCTAATAAGCGATTTCAGACTTTAGATTTGATATGGAGTGACTAAAGGGCGGGGAAGATAAGGAACATACTAGAATATCACAGTTGAATTTCCCCTGAAATATGGGTACGGAAGAGCACTTTAGTTTGTGTTACTAAAACTCTGGGATACTATGTAACTATAGAAAAGGTAACAGTGGAGCCCACTACAATTCCAATGCAGATCACTTTAATTGGCTAAAGGAAGGTAAAGAAAAGGGAACATCTATATTTCATGAACTGTATGTAGGATTGTACTTAAAGGAAGGGAAAAATGGGAACATGCTATAATAACAACGATACTATATGACCTTTTCATTCAGTAGTGCGAAAAGCATGGAAAATCAAATATTGAAGAGTAGGACTTTATTAAAGCAAAAGTCAGAAAAGTAGAAGATTGCAGAATAGATTTCTCAGCACTACATTTACCTAGTATGGTGTGAAGACCAACCCTGGCCACGGGTCAGTTAAGGACAGGAGAAACCTCACGGACGGACAGTCACCAGTAGGCCAGCAGGTGGAGAATGGACACCCCAGGACAGGACAGGAAAGCCAGATTAGGATCAGGACAGGACCACCAAGGTAAGATCCGCACCCGCAGTTCGGAAGCAACGCCTGCGCTCCACCCTCTCTGCAGCTATCAGTCAGAACCCCGATTGGGTTTTCGAATTCCCCAGCAAAGTGCTCCGCCAGCACTTAAGGTTTCCCAACAAAACCCCCCTGGGTCTATGGAAATTACGGACAGAGTGCTTCGCAGCACCTCTGTTTCAAGATCAGCTATTGAGTGCGTAGGGTCAGTGACAGGTCAGCTATTCAGACAAGTCGGACAATTTCTCTAGCTAAACCTAGGCTAGGTTTACTGTTTTCGGGTCAGTGTACCACCCCCCCAAATGTTGCGAGTGTCAGAATCCCCAATTTCGATTGGTCCACAAGTAGGATAGGTCAACACACCAACCACATTTCACTTCTACAAGACTTAATTAGCATACTCTGGGACCGCCTATTGAATTTGGGGTTCCCATGACATACATCTTAACATTACAATAGCGCATCTATGAATTATGATACATTTAGAACAGTTCAGCTTCTTCTGCTAGGCGAAGGTTCATCTTCCCAGGCACATCTTGGCTGGGACCTCGGGTTGGCAGGGTTTCAATGCCACCGGCAGAAGACTGTCATGCGCAGAAAGGCTGTTCAATATGGAGTATTTCCATCCCTCATGCTCGCGGATTTTCAATACATGAAAAGTAAGCGAAAATAATTTAGAACACAGGAAATAAATGATTACACTGTATACCAGGAATCCCTAAATGACTCCCCTTACTTTATACTAACTTATAGCGTTATTATTAGTGCCATACGAAACAGAAAGCATAAAGCGGCAGAACAAGCTTCAGCATGTGAGAAAACCAAGCGGCCATTTTAAGTCAAGTGCGCAAGCGCGAAAAGTTCCCACCAGAACTGCGAGTACGTCACGTCACGTGAGAGTGACTAACGCATGCGCAGAAGAAAACCCCGCCAAGCAGCGGCCATTTTAATGACAAGCGTTTGTTAAGGTTAATAAACACATATGCAAGCGTCTCTGGGACATCCAAAATGTCAGAATAACGGGGAAATTAGTAAGACAAACATGTTGAATTAATCTATTATAGTTATTCGAGGTTCATGAGTACAAGCAAGACGCTTTACGTGCGAATTCTTGCTCCATCAATCCCCTCTTTGATGATATTTTATATCATCACAAAACAATAGAACCAGACGGCAACTTAAATTTTTCCCAATTCAATCTCTTCCAACATTCGATTCAACTTTTCTTTTGTTTCTTTGTTAGGGTGAGAATTTTTCACCCTTTTATATATCTGATTATTCAATTCCTCTAATTCAAGTTCATCCATATTCCGTTTCACTCCTCTCTTGTTCACAGTATATTTCTTTTGGTGTTTGCGACATTTGCAGCAGACAAATATTAGGAATATTACCAAACCTATTCCCGCAATTGGCATCAATATCTTAATCAAAAAACTTTTACCTAAATTAGAAAACCAATGACCTACAGCGGAGAGACCATCAGTAAGTCTCTTCCAGGCACTGTCAACCTCCAGTGGTTTGAGTTCTCTTTCCAAATTTGGAATGTTCCTTACATACCTTTTGATTTCCACACTTTTGTCAGGTATGTAAGTGCAACAATGTTGCGCTTTCTCCAATAGGGTATCAAGAGCAAGCCTGTTCTGTAAAACCATAGATCTGACCGCAACCATTTCGGTATTGATCATCAGAAATCCACCAGCAGTGTCCGTAGATAACCGATCCACTACTGTTGACAATTTGCAAATTCTGTGTGTGTTCAGAACCACTCCCACTGCAGGTATCAATGCACTAAATATATCACCCATTATTTCTCCTACACTTTCTCTTTTACCACGTACTAAACCATTAGTGTTTTCACTGCTTCCAGCAATTTCATTCACATGGTATATTTTCGGGAAGACAATTCCAAAATAGCAGCTTCCATACCAGTGATCCCGCAATTTGAAATAAGCCTTGTTCCCACATATATAATATATTCCGGGAAACACAGGTTCTGACCCATTTTTGAAACCCCATCCTCCAATTACCTTATAATTGTGTTCGCATTGACTGGAACCAATGAAAATGTTATTATAATAACTAGTCCTTTCTCGGTGAAGACAAAGTTTCCCTTTCTTTTGGAAATCCAGAAGTAGTGCAGCATTAGCTCCACCATTTGGGGTGTTCCCTATACTCTCAGCCCATTTAGGGGTTCTCTGCTTTTTGTCATTCGCTTTTCTTTGGAAACTTTCTCTTCTCTTTTCTGCCATATTTAGAAACATTTTTTCTTGTTCATGTAATGAACAGGTCAAGTTCTTTCTGTGAGCTTCTCCTAAATCAATTGTACCTATAGTTAGAAAATATTCTCCCATATAACGTGTTACATCACTCTTAGTATGTACAGGATTCAGATTTCCACGTATAGGGAGTTCAGAAAATATCACATCTGAGTTAGAGTAATAGTACTGTAACTGTCCTTTTTTGTAAAATAAAATAGCTAAAATACTACAGGAAATTCCATAGGTTAAAGGTAAGTGGTGATAGGTTACACCTTCAGCTACTGAAGTGGGTAGCTTCATGCAGACATAACAATCTTCTATTTCCATAGTTTCTACATAATGTACTAACAGGTTTGCGAAAACATTTAAATGAGTTTTGTTCTTAATCCTGTGAAAGTGTAATTCTTCCTCCTCTGGTGCTTCTAAACCTATGTTAGTTTGCTTCAGGCTAAGTGGTTTTTTTAGTGCGTCTACTTTTTGTGGTGTATTTCTAGTGTGGGTTTCTACAGTGTCATCAGGTAAGTCATTATTTGAGTACAAACTTGGGTTTTTGCTCATCATAGAAGGAATAGCTATTGTTAGTCCTATCCACAGTAACAGTACTATGGCTACACTACAAAAACATACTTTGCAGCATGTTCTACAACAACCTCGTCTCCGTCTCCCATTCTCAGAAGAATCAGACATTTTAGCTCAAAAGAGGTCACAACCCCTCTTTGTAAATTTACACAGTTTGCTTACTCGGATAACTTTTCAGGATGCGTTCGCTTCTTCAAGGATTTGTTCAGCAATTACTTCTTTGTCACTTTCATTACTCTCGTCACTTATTTCCAAATTCTCAAATTCCTCCAATACGTAGTATGTCCACTCAGGACTCGCGTACTTGTTATTCAGTTTCTTTACGTGAGCACTTCTTCTCTTTATTTTTGTGTGGACTGGGTCAGTTTGACTCGAAACCTCATTTATTTGTTCAAGCTCTTTGTTTATCGTCTTCAAACGTAGTCTCAGCCTTTTCACAATTTGAGGTACTGAATCACCTTTTCGGAGTCTTTTAAATGGCACTGTCTCTTGGGTTTTGTTCAATATTCTTTTATTTTCGTTTAGCTGTGGCACAATGGGATCTGGTTCGTCCTCAGCAGTGTTCCCTACCTGACTAGGTCCAGGTCTTTCTTCTGTTTCTTCTGCCTGGTCCCTAAACTGGCCTTGTTCAGGTGTCTGCTGAGTTTGGCTTTGATCTGTTTCGATCTCTTCTTCCTGAACACAATTGTCTAATCCTGTCTGTTCCTGTTCACGCTCTTCGAACTCTTGATTTTCTTCTGCATGAACTTCCGCCCTAATTTCTATCTGTCCCTCTTCTGGTGCAGGTATTATGCGTGTAGTGTCAATTACCTGCTCTTCCCCTATCTGTTCCTCCTCAGAATCAGATCTAACATGGATTTCGATGATCTGAGTAGCTTCTTCTTCACCTGTCTCGTCCTCACTATCCCACTGTCTGTCTAGCTGGGCTTGACTTCTGGTTCGGATAGGGTCGATTGTCAGATCGATGAGTGGAACCCAATCTTCTTGGCTGGAGCTCGGTTGCTCCTCTTCAGCTACTTCAGGACCGATATCTTGGGATCCTTCAGCTGGGCAACCTTCAGCTTCAGTTAGGTCTGGTTCAGTCACTCTCTTCGTGTGGCTGGCATGGATCCACCGAGGTACTCCTGCACACTTTACAGCTGTGGTGGTCACCAGGATCACTTGCCGTGGCTTTCCCCACCTGGGCTCAAGGCAGCTCTTCCGAGTGTGCTTCTTTATTACGACCCAATCACCAGGATTCAGGTTATGTGTTGGAGTCGTTGGCCTGGCGACGTCTTCTCCCCCAACCTGGCGAGAGATAGAACGTACTTGGTCAGCCAGCTCTTTGCAATACTCCAGCACCAAATCATCAGATATGCTTATTATTTTGTATCCTGGCACCCATGCCTGCCGCATTGCTCTTCCCATCAAGATCTCATGTGGACTCAAGCCTGTGTTCCGATCTGGAATACTTCTAAGTCCCATTAGTACAAGAGGCAGAGCATCTGGCCATTGCAGTTGAGTGTATTCACATATCTTTCCCAATCTTGACTTGATTGTGCCATTTATCTGTTCACCACTCCAGAAGCCTCTGGACGATATGCACAGTGCAGATGTTGCCTGAATTTGAATGCTTCACAGATTTGTTTTATTATTTCATTCTGGAAATGACTTCCTCTATCAGATTCAATTAAGACTTGGAAACCGTAACGAGGTATAAGCTCCCTAAGCAATACTTTGGCTACTGTGATGCTATCATTTCGACGTGCAGGGAAAGCTTCCACCCATTTTGAAAACAGGCAGACAATGACAAGTAAGTATCTCATTCCTCGACAAGGAGGCAACTGAATGAAATCTAGTTGTAATCTAATGAAGGGGCCTTCTGCCTTTCCAATTTTTCCTGGCAACACTATGGTTTTCTTTCCATGGTTAAATTGCTGGCAGGTCAAACACCTCTGGCAGAGTGCCTCTGCTACTCTTCTGAAATTCAAATTGAACCATGTTCGACGGAACATGCGAATCATCGCATCTCTGCCCACATGTGTGTCTCCATGTATCAACCTAGCCATAGGAGCAAGCATACAGTCTGGCAACACAGGCAACCCATCAAGGTATACAATGACACCATCTTCATCTCTCCTGCGGCACCCAAAGTTTCTCCATCTCTGTTTTTCTTATGGCTCTGCTGCTTCCTGCAAGTCTCTCACCTCTTCCCATGTATTCACTCCCTCTAGCATAAAAAGTTGGCAGCTGCTTCCAGTTCCCCCAACCCTTATATTGATTGAGAATTTGTACTTTGCACAATGTTGGGCTAACTGGTCAGCATATCGATTACCTGCTGTCACATTGTCATCGCCAGATTTGTGAGCAGCACACTTCACCACAGCCAATTCCTTTGGTAACTGGATTGCTTCCAGTAAATCCTGCACATATTTTCCATTTCGAATAGGGGTACCTGAAGAAGTCAGGAACTCCCTCTGTAGCCACAATTTGCCAAAGTCATGCACAACTCCATAACCGTACTGGCTGTCAGTATATACGGTTATTCTTAAATTTCTCCCAAATTTACAGGCTTTTGTCAATGCAATTAATTCGGCTATTTGTGCAGAATTGACTCCATACAAATAGGATGCTTCCACTGGGCGATCCAGATACACACAGAGTAGGCAGCACTGAAGCCACAGTCCTCGTGTCTCATGCATGAGCCGTCTACAAACAGCTCATAATCTCCATGGTACAAAGGGTGCTCTTTAATGTCTGGGCGTGGTTTTGTACTGAATTCAGTTAAGTCAATGCAATCATGTGCAAATTCTTCCCTCACTTCGTCTGCAAATGAGCTAGGCAGAAAGGTAGCAGGATTCAAAATGTTACATCTTTCGATGGTTACATTTCCTGCACCTACAAGGATTCTCTCATACTTTGTCAGTCGACTAGGTGTGAGATACTGGGTTTTCGTTCTTGTCAATAAATTCACAACAGAATGTGGAACATATACAGTTACTGGATGTCCCATCACAATGGATTCACTCTGTTCAAGACTCATGCAAGTTGCAGCTACAGCTTTCAAACACCCGGGTAATCCAGCTGCTACTGGGTCCAAGGTGGAAGAAAAGTATGCCACTGGACGTCGAGTCATACCATGAATTTGGGTCAGGACTGAAAGTGCACAATTGTCTCGTGTGTCACAGAAGAGTGCAAAATCTTTGGAATAATCAGGCATACCTAATGCAGGAGCAGTACAGAGACAGTCTCGCAATTTGATAAAAGCTGACATGCTTTCGTCATCCCCCTCCACTGGGTCACTTGCTCCTTTCCTGGTCATTTTTATCAATGGTTTTGCTAGGAATGCAAATCCCACAATCCATTGCCTGCAGTAATCTACAACACCAAGGAACATTCTGATTTCCTTCTGAGTGTTTGGCAATTCCATGTTTCGAATTATCCTGATTCTTTCTGAGGTGACCTTCCTGATACTTTATAACCAAAGAGATTCTATCAAAAAAGTGCTACGACCAAACGAAATACGCGGGAGCACTTATATTGTGACAGTGGCTATGTGTGGTGCACAGGTATCAGTGAAAGTGTAGGGACCTCAAAAAGTGAATATATAAAAAAAGTTAAAAATTCCCTGGCTTAGTAGAAAAAATTATTTTATTCACTAGAGGTGACCAAGATACTGAACTCAAACAATCCCTTCAAATCCAACATCAAGTTGTGGAAACGATACATCGATGATATCCTTATCATCTGGGATGGAGATGAAAGGAACTCCGAACAATTTCTGACATGGTTGAACTTACAGGATGATTTCCTGAGATTCACCAACTTGATGTTGGATTTGAAGGGATTGTTTGAGTTCAGTATCGCTTATTTCGTTTGGTCGTAGCACGCCCCGTCCCGTTATAGGGGCGGGAAGACCCCTATGATGAAGCATGACACTAACGGATTTTTTTAGTGTGTGAGTGGTATTTTAGAAAGCACATTGTGCTCTCATCTTTCCACCTCTAAGAGAGAGCCTAGCACTATTTAGAAAAACCAATATAAACATTATCACTTTTCACTTTTTTGATAGAATCTCTTTGGTTATAAAGTTCCGTCAGGAGGGTGACTCTATCAGTACCTCTACGCTCCTCTTTTGTTTTGGAATTACTGGCAGCGCACAGCTGCGGAAGCTCAACTCAAAATCAATATCTTTCCGCTCTACCACTACAAGAGTGATTCTGCATTCCGCGACAAGCTCTTGATAGATTAAGGGACCCCGTGTTTTTTGAATAACTTCATTTCGCTGTCAACAATGGCCGACTTGGGCCTAACTTGTACTGAAGACGAGATTTCCAATCTAATGTCATCTCTGGGAACCTTTGAGGGTCTAAACACTGCAGGCTCCTCTACTAAGAACAATGACTGGGATGAACTTGAGGAACTAAGGAGAACCCAGATAAAAACGGCGCTTCATGGCCTACTAATGTCCGAATACCTCAAGGTAAACACTGCACCATCAGGGCTCGTAGTTCGCAATGAACCCTTTATTTTTTTTTACAAGACAAGACTTTCAAAATCGACTGGTCTAAAATCTCTTGGCGATGTACCAGAGATTGGATTGTTCTCATTATAAAGACTGCAAGTAGGTTGGCCAATGAACTCAAGGTGGAAATACAAACCATAGAGATACGTATAAAAAGCTATGAATCACCCGCAGACGTCAAGAAGTATCTTGATGCAATGAACAAATCATTAAATGAGTTTGAAACCACTCTTAAAGACCGTAAATATGAGAAATTGGAAAAAGACAACAGTCGGTGGACAAAAGAAAGAGTCTACCCTTATATTAAGGATGATTATAAATCAACCAATGGCAACGCCACAGATGACGAAACATCCGACTCGGGATCCAATAGTTCGAATTCCAGTCGGAATAGAAGTCCAGGATATCGGGGGAACAGGAGGAATTTTCGCAGACCCAATTTCCGAGGTACAAGAGGATGGAACAATTTCAACCCTCCCATGATGTACCCCCCACAACAACAGTATGGACCACCCCCCTTTCAACATCCACAGGGACCTTTCCCTACTTGGGGATACCAACCACAAGAATATGGATATTTTGACCCTTCGGCTCCTTTTTTAGGGGCGTGCCAAGGACGGACAAAGGGGAGGAACCGGAGAGGGACCACGGTACATTGGAATACCGAAGAGGAAAAAACACCCCGGGTATCAACAAGGAGCATGACAGGCGCCAGAAGGAACCAGAAATGAGTCTGGTGGTGAATCTTTCTGATATCGAATTGACCGAGCAACAAAAAGGAGTCTTGGAAAAAGGTTTGGGATATGTACCCACAGCAAATATGGACAAATTCCATCTCTGCAAAGAGGTACAGGAATTCATGTGACGCCTAAAACTGCAGGTTTTCGTTAGAGACAAGGAGGATGAAACAGAGCATGGAGACACCAATTTAAGACCTAAGTCTAGGTTTACCCCCATGGACCATCTTCTTCCAATTGAACTGCTAACATTTGAGAAGGCGGTAATGATGGAGTTGGAAAACATAAACCCGCTAGAGAAACGTGTCTTCCATAACACTACAAACGAAGAACGGAAAGCATTACGAGACCTCAGCAACAACAAGAGGGTCATAATCAAGCCTGCCGACAAGGGTGGTGCCACTGTCATACAGAACATAGAAAAATATGACAATGAATGTATGAGATTGCTACAGGACAAAAGAAACTACGAAATCCTCCACATAGACCCAACAGAAAGAATACAAACAAAGATTGGCACTATGGTGGAGGAGGCATTGGCACACGACTGGATCACTAAAAAAGAAGGGGACTTTCTCTGTCAAAAGGATCCTAAAATCCCCTATCTATACACTTTACCCAAGATCCATAAAGACATGCAAAATCCCCCGGGGCGACCAATTGTCTCCGGTATTGGGTCCATTCTGGAGCCTGTCTCTAGATTTGCGGACGCCTTTCTCAGACCTATGGTTCAGAAAACATCTACTTATCTGAGAGACACCAAAGACGTTCTGAATTTGCTAGAAGAGGTGACCTTTGATCCCAACACCCAGCTATTAATTAGCTGTGATGTGGAGAGTCTGTACACCAGTTTACCACATCAAGCCACCTTAGAAATCATCGAAGATGTCCTCTTTGAAGACTTCTGGGAATATCAGACACTGCGCAATGTGGTGATGGATTGCTGCTCCCTTGCATTGAAAGAGAATTTCTTTGAATATAATGGCACGATATATTTACAAAAACACGGTACCAGCATGGGAAGCACATTTGCTCCTAGCATAGCTGGACTGTACGTGCACCATCTAGAGGTGACCAAGATACTGAACTCAAACAATCCCTTCAAATCCAACATCAAGTTGTGGAAACGATACATCAATGATATCCTTATCATCTGGGATGGAGATGAAAGGAACTCCGAACAATTTCTGACATGGTTGAACCTACAGGATGATTTCCTGAGATTCACCAGTACAACCTCTAGGAGCAACTTAGTTTTCCTTGACCTCAACATTTTTCCAAAAGATGGGAGATTGATGACCACTACTCATTTTAAAAGTACCTCCAAGAATTGTCTTCTAATGTACAATAGTTTTCATCCTAGACTCCTACGGGATAACCTCCCATACGGACAATTCCTGCGTTTACGCAGGAACTGTACAGAGATTGAAAATTTCAGAAAACAATCAGAGGATTTGAAAAGGAAACTTAAGGCACGGATGTACCCCAACCGCATCATTAACCAGGCATACACACGAGCAAAAAATAACTGCAGCGAAAGCCTTCTGGATGCAAAGATACCCAAAGATGAAGAGAAACAACCTATTTGTGTGACTACATACAATACCAGCTCGAATCTAGTGACTAAAATCATCAACAAAAATTGGAAGATTCTGAATAGTGGAGGTTTGCAGATACCCAAACCCATGTTTGCACACAAAAAAGCTCAGAGTCTGAGAGATGTCTTAGTCCACACAAGACCTAAACCAAATAACAACAGTGCACAAAGAGATCCAAATTTTGTCCAGGGTCACTACCCATGTGGAGGGTGTAGAGTTTGTGGTCTAACCAACAAGAGTAAAAAGCTAACATTTAACAATGGCACCGTCTGGGAACAGAGAAGTTTCAGTAACTGTAATAGTGTAAACGTCGTATACATGATCACCTGCCCCTGCAAACTTGAATATGTGGAAATGACGAGCAGGGCAGTAAAGATCAGGATAGGCGAACACAAGAGTACTATAAAATGCAGAAAATCTAGTACTAAACTCACCAACCACTTTCTAGAAAAGAACCACAAACCAGAGGAAATTTCATGGACAGTGATAGAAATGGTCAGCAATGAGAAATTCTTGTTGGAGAAAGAACAAAGATGGGTGTTTCGCATTCAGTCCCATAAAATTGGGCTGAATGACGACATACCCTGGGGTCAGCTATAAATGAACCTCTTCCGAAGTTGACCAATTGGTATCAGATAAATCATTATCCAAAACACTTTCCTCATCCCACCTAAAGGCGTGTGCCGTGTTTCATTTTCCTCCAACATCCCACTACTGTTAGAACACAGACTGCCATAAACAACCTGAACCCTTTGTTGCTAACTCTGAGTTTTGTAGGAAAATAAAAAAAAATAAAAGGGAGTGTGGAAAGACCTTGGTTTTTAACTAATAAAAAAGTGCCCAAATATTACTATGCACATTGATCAGTAATTAGCTACCTTTCGAACAAGTTCCTCAGAATTATGAACGACTAAAACCTAAACGTCAGGAATCTCCTATCTAGCAAAAGAAAGTGTAGAAAGACTTCCGCTTTTGTCCTCACATTGTGCCATTAGGCGGCGGCCATCTTGAAGAGTTAACGCTCTAGTTTACTCGGAAGTGCCCAATGACAATGCGGAAATCCAAGCTTCTTAAGTAACAGGAGACACACGAGCCCGGCAATCCTCGGAGCTGCACGGGGGTAGGAATAATGATTCCTTCTTTCGCCGGACATGTGAGTAACAGACTCCGACCTCGAATCTTTAAAAAACGGGTCACAGGGGCAAACAATAATCTTAGATTTGTTCCGCAATTGAAACCAAGGTGCGGTTTTGTTTTACAGTAACCGCGCTGGAGACCCCTCGCCTGCAAGCTCATGGGGCATTAAGAATTACTGACAAGAGTACGTATTGTATTATTAACAAAGTTCTAAACAAACAAAAAACGCCTATCGTTTTCCTTTCTTCCTTTTCACGAAACAGAGGCGAATGAGGTCCCTTTTTCCTTTTTAATTGCTTGCTTGTTGGAAATGCATGGAGTCGTGATTGTGTGTGTGTATGATGAGATAACAGTGGAACCGAATATTTCGCGGTCCCTGTACAATTCTAGCGACAGACAGCTGGTCTCAACAAATGTGACATCCTCCCCCATTTCATTGTATATAGGGGCATGACCGCTTTAGATATATAAGGCATTATGGTATACAATCAATTGTTTGTTTTTACCATTTGGATCGTGATGCTAACTTACGCATATGTGTTGGTTTTCTCTTTTTCTTCCTCCACAGAGACCACAATAGGTCCTTTTTTGGCACTAATTGTACCATTTTTTGCTTCTCCTGGGCCAACTCATGCCCCGAAGCACAAACAGCCAGCTTATTTTTGCTGTACTGTTTGTAGGACAGTAGGCATATCTCTGTAGAACTGAGTAATTACAAGTAGGGATCACTATTTGGTCCTGATGAGTAAGCAGTAGGGGACTGCTTACGAAACATGTCGACTAGGTAGTTAGCTAATGCTCTACCTCACAACCCCTTCTTAATGTTCCCAGCTAGAGAAGTGAATAAAATAATTTTTTTCTACTAAGCCAGGGAATTTTTAACTTTTTTTTTATATATTCACTTTTTGAGGTCCCTACACTTTCACTGATACCTGTGCACCCACACATAGCCACTGTCACAATATAAGTGCTCCAGTGTATTTCGTTTGGTCGTAGCACGCCCCGTCCCGTTATAGGGGCGGGAAGACCCTAATGATGAAGCATGACACTAACGGATTTTTTTAGTGTGTGAGGGGTATTTTAAAAAGCACATTGTGCTCTCATCTTTCCACCTCTAAGAGAGAGCCTAGCACTATTTAGAAAAACCAAAACCAATATAAACATTATCACTTTTCACTTTTTTGATAGAATCTCTTTGGTTATAAAGTTCCGTCAGGAGGGTGACTCTATCAGTACCTCTACGCTCCTCTTTTGTTTTGGACCTTCCTGATACCTCTTTCTATCTGGTGCCCCAGATATTTCACTGATGTGGTGCAGAATTGTAACTTCTCGGGTGATACCTTATGCCCTCCCTCACCTAAATGATTTAGCAAGGCAATGGTGTCAGTCACACAGTCTTTTCGACTTTTAGACGCCAGCAAGAGGTCGTGTATGTACTGTACCAGAACTGATTTTCCGGGCAAAATTAGGGTCTCAAGGCACTTTTTCAGAATCTGATTAAAGATAGAGGGGCTTTCTGTGTACCGCTGAGGGACGCGATTCCAGACAAACACGTGACTGTCGAATTCAAATGAGAATAGAAATTTGCTGTCAGGATGCAATGGGATTGAAAAGAATGCATGACATAGGTCAATGACGGTAAACCATCCAGCATTCCATGGAATTTGGTATAGAATCACAGCAGGGTTTGGCACGACAGGACAGCAGGGAACCACAATTTTGTTAACCCTTCGCAAATCCCTGTACTTACCGCTAGGTTTCTTGATTCCAATTATGGGCGAGTTGCATGGACTGCTCATCACTTCCTGTATGATTTTGGCTTCCAACAATCTTTTTATTTCAATGGCAACTCCTGCTTTCACTTCTGCACTCATTTTGTACTGTTTAATGTTTGGGTACACTGCATTCTCTTTTATGGTTATTTTAATCGGATCGACATTTGCCATTAATCCTACATCTTTTCCAGTAAAATCCCATACCTCTGGTTTTATTGTTTCTTGTAGCTCTTCAGGTAAATCTGCTATGGTCAACTTTTGAATTTCTGAATCGGGTCTAGCTAGAATTAATTTGTAAATTCCATCTTTGTCTGGGGTCTGAATTTCAACGCCATTTGGTGTGCAAAAGATGGTGCAATTCATTTTGCACAGCAAATCCCTTCCTAATAGGTTTACAGGACTGGTGTCGCAAACGACAAATCTGTGCATCTCTTTAAAATTTCCAATTTTAACCTCAATAGGCTTT
Organism: Lissotriton helveticus; assembly: GCF_964261635.1. NCBI lineage: Eukaryota > Metazoa > Chordata > Amphibia > Caudata > Salamandridae > Lissotriton > Lissotriton helveticus. The sequence continues at coordinate 3,216,098 of NW_027611725.1, read as the reverse complement.
GTGACTGGGGTACTACTTAACTGATTAGAAACACCAACTACCTGGATTGCTTCTCCCGAGAGGGGTAGGTTTGGAACGTCTGCTGTTCTCACAGTAGAACGAGTGGCACCAATGTCCAACAGAAAGGTGATGTCATTTCCTTCAACCTTTCCTTCAATGTATGGTCCTGACTGGTCCACCGGCAAGGAGGCGCCAAGCACGCACTCCCCGTCCTCCCCTCTCAGGCACCGTCAGTAGGTGTCATCACAGAGAAATGTGTCATTCAACAGAAATTGTGAAACAGCTGCGTCTCTATCCTCCCTTCCTTCTCACACTTCAGTGTCTTCACTCTGCTGTGCTTTGCTTTTATAATTCTGTCTAGGTGCGCGAGGCAACTGATTCTGCTTTACCTGTTGCTGGGTCTTTCGTGGTTTCTCATTCTGCGTCTGTGGATTTAAATCATTAATTTGGACATTACTATTTTGTGCATGTGGACACTCGTCTCTCCAATGGCCTATCTGGCCGCATCCGTGACAGGGGAACTTCTTTTTGGCCTCTTCTCTACTCATTTTCACTCTGGGCTTTCCCCCACCCCCGGAGCCTTGACCCTGATTACTGGACATTTTCTTTAACTGCAGTTCCTGTTGTTCTGCTAATTTCACTTGTGCCCACATAACTTTCTCTTTCAATGCTTTTCGTTTGTCTGCCATCTCATCCTCACAGTACTTGGCATACTTCAGAACCTCATCAATTGGTTTAGACTGCCAACAGATTTTATTATCTTTGATCCACTGGGAAATTTCAGGTCTTAATCCTGTTACAAACCTGTAAATAAAATGAGTCATGTCCTTCATCTCGATGTTGTCTAGGCCACTGTACGTTTTGAACACCTGTAATAATCGTTCATAATAGGAATGCACAGTCTCGTCCCTATTCTGGGTAGTTCTGTCTATTCGAGTCCTATCAGTTTTCTTAGCAAGCACCTTTCCCTTCAGATGTAACATTACCTGATTATACTTTTTCATCTCGTTAGCAGAGGGTGCCCCTGTATTCGGGTCTCTCGGGTACTCCTCACTAGGCCAATCAACTGCAATTTTACATTCTGTCCACAGATCTACAGGTACCACAATGTCGAAAAACCCATCTAAATCTTTCCACAGGCATTTCTGAACCTTCACAAACCTCTCAACCTGCCGGTACCATTCTACAGGTTTCTCTCTCAACTTAGGGAAATCGTTTGTAAAGGACACAATATCCTGTCGGGACCATGGAACGTGCACATACTTTCCACCTGGCACTTCTCGCATAGGATATAATTTTTCTGCCTTGTCAGCTTCTTTTAAGAAAGACTCGGAAGCCATCTGTTTTGACCTAATCTCCTCCTTTTTCTTTGCCCACCTGGCTTTCCATTTTTCTAATTCTCCCCATTTTTGCAACAGGTTCAACAATTCTCTGATTTGTACCTTTTTCCCTGACACGTTCATGTTTTCTAAATCTTTGTCTGAGAACTCTGCTCTGTAGGGTTTTTGCAACACTTTAGATTTTCCAATATCTATTCCCATACTAGCCGCGGTGTCCGTTAATTTCTCATGGAACACTCTAGTATTACGGGTGATACTCTTACAAATAAACAGCAACTCCTCCTCAGAGAAGGTATTCAGTCTGTCTAACCCCACATTTCCAGCCATCAGTTCTTCCAATTCTATTCTCAATTTATAAATATCTAATGGTTTTGACTGGGGATTTTGTTTCTCTAATTCTCAACTCCATCTTTCAATCTCTTCAGGAGTTACTACTGTGACATTTTTAGTACCTGAAGTTGATTCCATTTGAATTTCTCCTGAAGAGAAAGGAATGTGTCTTCTTTGTGAACCCCTTCCTGGTTCCCTGATCGGTAAATCCATTAAAGAAACCTCAGATTCACATTCACTTGCCTGATCATCTACAATTAAGGGCTCTTTTCTTGTCTGCACTACAGCTGGGGTAATAATTGGAGTCTTTGGACTCCCCTGTTTATCCCCATACAACGGGAGAACTGGTCCAATAGTTACTGGGATGGTCAGGGCTTCAGGACTTGTATTTAGTTGGGAGATTTTCTGGATTAACTCGGTTCTTTGTTTAGCTAGAGCCTCTCGCTCTCTTTCCTGCAGTACCCTTTCCAGGGAGTTCTCATGCAATACCTGTGGAGTCAAAGTTGGGGTATAAGTTGGGGCAGTCGGATGCGTCATACTCGGTCCTTCACCATAGTTAGGTTTCGGGAATAAACTTCCTGTGCTTAAGGGTCTTGGTTCTTCCTCATAAGGAGGTCTTAAACAGGAGTCTCTCTCACTCTGGTATCTTGACTCTTCATTATAAGATGGTCTCAAACAAGTCTCTCTCGCACTGAGGGGTCTTGAACTTTCCTTATAAGGAGGTGGGTTCTTCATTAATATCTCCTCCAAATAATCATCATCTGAATCCCCACTGGTCATCAAATGCTTTGTTTTCTCTGTCTTTTTCTCTCCCATGGGGGCTTCTAGGGTAATTACGGGGTACAATCCTTCCGTTATCATATTCTGTCTCCACTGCTTCATTTTTTTCTCTTTAGCTTCTCTATGCATTTTCGGGTACCATTTACTTATTCCCTTGTCAATTCTAGGTCTGTCTCGTTCAAAGGCCTCTATCTCCCATTCTTCTAGAGCCTCATATTGCGTTAGTCTAGGTCTGGGATGTAAATCATTCATCCGGGTTCTCAAATTGAACAGAATCCGGCTATTAAAAGTACCATCTAGCGGAAATGCCAAAATTCCGTCATTTTTTGTATCTTCCACCCAATTTTCCAACCATACACATGTGTGATACCCTTTATCAAACATACTGAAAGATGCGGGAGTATTAGGAGGTGGAATGACAACTCCTTCTCTAGTTTTGATAGGCTTGTCCTTTTTGAAATAATTCTTTACTTTGTCTACTAAAGTCATTTTTCTCTTGATTCCGTACATATTATAAGGTCTACCTTTTAGCATCTGTTCTTTAGCGAACCCTAAGTATTTCGGATCAGGTAAGAATTCTGGATACCACATATAATTTTACGCAATTTTTCTTTGTTTACAAAATCACTTCCAATATAAAAGCGTCTTTTATTTTTATGCAACCAATCAAATGCGCGAATTCAAAATAATTCAGCCAATGGGTGTGCGGCGTTTCTCGCAAGCGAGTTCTCACGCTCCTGTGCTCACCCCCTCCTTCACAAATTTTCCTCAACTACACGCCCGCTGTCTCGACCAATCCCAGCGCGGCACTGAGTGACGTCAGGGCAGCTCCGCAACTGACTCCCTCCTTCACAAGGTAAGAAACGCTACGATTTCTACCCTTTAAAGTGCAAGTGCTCAGTTTAATTAACAACGCAAACACATTCGCCACTGTACTCGAGTGTCTAGAAAGAAAAGATTTTGTTTCACTGCAAGTAAACCACTCCTATTTACTTTTCAAATGCTGCGAGTAGATCCCTTCTGCCTACTCTTCACACAAGCATTAGTGAACCTGCTACTCCTTCGACTCATTCACTACGGGATATATACTAAGCCAAAAGTTTCACCAGTGAACTCTGTTGCTACCAATCAAGCTTAGACGAACCTGCTACTCCTTCCGTGTGACCCTTACTAGGTTATATCACAATAGAAGTTTTGCCAGCGAACTCTTTGCTACCATTTATTCAAACACACATTCAGAAAAACCCTAATTAGTGCTTCCAGTTCTGCCTAACCTGCACCAATTTTCCTCGAGCCACTGACCTCACTACGGCGTGGATTCTCCTCACCACCCGCTATTCAATTCCCCGGGGATTCCAGACAAACATATAACAATCACTAACGATGGTTTGTTAGAACATATATCAATATAGCAGCAAGAAAAACAATTTAAAACATTTCATAATTTTTCAAAGCAATAAAACATTTGTAACTTTTAGCAGCAAAAGTTTCACAATTAGCAGCAAACAACCTACCTACCTATCTTAACTAGTCCTACCTAATTTTAACAAGTCCCTAACCATCACCTCTGCTACCAGAAAATTACTGATAGAGCGCGCAGGTCACCCAACCAACAATTTTACCATATACGTATTGGGCCCATAAATTCAATTCACCTTATTTATTAATCGGGTGACCTTACACTCTACTACCAGTAACCCTTGTTCCTTCCTATTGATTCCTACTGTACCCGACTTACCAATCCACCGTTACGGGTACCTATGATCACAATGGATCAGGGAGCTAGCTGTAAAAGAAAGGCAGACACAATATACCAACTATTATAATTTTCTTTGCACTCATGTAATGACCACAGACTCCAGAAAGTTTAAAAACCTTTATCTAAATTTCATCGAGTTCTGAAAGCATTAGGTTCACAGCAATTAAACTGTCAATAACTAAAATTACAAAGAGCACGTATCCATATAGGAAATAAATCAGGCCAACCATTTATGAGTCTAAAGCAAGGTAAGAACAGGGAACATGCTAATTAGCGATTTCAGACTTTAGATTTGATATGGAGTGACTAAAGGGCGGGGAAGATCAGGAACATACTAGAATATCACAGTTGAATTTCCCCTGAAATATGGGTACGGAAGAGCACTTTAGTTTGTGTTACGAAAACTCTGGGATACTATGTAACTATAGAAAAGGTAACAGTGGAACCCACTATAATTCCAACGCAGATCACTTTAATTGGCTAAAGGAAGGTAAAGAAAAGGGAACATCTATATTTCATGAACTGTATGTAGGATTGTACTTAAAGGAAGGGAAAAATGGGAACATGCTAGAATAACAACGATAATATATGACCTTTTCATTTAGTAGTGCGAAAAGCATGGAAAATCAAATATGCAAGAGTAGGACTTTATTTAAGCAAAAGTCAGAAAAGTAGAAGATTGCAGAATAGATTTCTCAGCACTATATTTACCTAGTATGGTGTGAAGACCAACCCTGGCCACGGGTCAGTTAAGGACAGGAGAAACCCCACGGACGGACAGTCGCAGTAGGCCAGCAGGTGCAGAATGGACACCCCAGGACAGGACAGGAAAGCCAGATTAGAATCAGGACAGGACCACCAAGATAAGACCAGCACCCGCAGTTCGGAAGCAACGCCTGCGCTCCACCCTCTCTGCAGCTATCAGTCAGAACCCCGATTGGGTTTTCGAATTCCCCAGCAAAGTGCTCCGCCAGCACTTAAGGTTTCCCAACAAAACCCCCCTGGGTCTATGGAAATTACGGACAGAGTGCTCCGCAGCACCTCTGTTTCAGGATCAGCTATTGAGTGCGTAGGGTCAGTGACAGGTCAGCTATTCGGACAAGTCGGACAATTTCTCTAGCTAAACCTAGGCTAGTTATACTGTTTTCGGGTCAGTGTACCACCCCCCAAATGTTGCGAGTGTCAGAATCCCCAATTTCGATTGGTCCACAAGTAGGATAGGTCAACACACCAACCACATTTCACTTCTACAAGACTTAATTAGCATACTCTGGGACCGCCTATTGAATTTGGGGTTCCCATGACATACATCTTAACATTACAATAGCGCATCTATGAAATATGATACATTTAGAACAGTTCAGCTTCTTCTGCTAGGCGAAGGTTCATCTTCCCAGGCACATCTTGTCTGGGACCTCGGGTTGGCAGGGTTTCAATGCCACCAGCAGAAGACTGTCATGCACAGAAAGGCTGTTCAATATGGAGTATTTCCATCCCTCATGCTCGCGGATTTTCAATACATGTAAAGTAAGCGAAAACAATTTAGAACACAGGAAATAAATGAATACACTGTATACCAGGAATCCCTAAATGACTCCCCTTACTTTTTACCAACTTATAACGTTATTATCAGTTCCATACGAAACAGAAAGCATAAAGCGGCAGAACAAGCTTCAGCATGTGAGAACACCAAGCGGCCATTTTAAGTCAAGTGCGCAAGAGCGAAAAGTTCCCACCAGAACTGCGAGTACGTCACGTCACGTGAGTGTGACTAACGCATGCGCAGAAGAAAACCCCGCCAAGCAGCGGCCATTTTAATGACAAGTGTTTGTTAAGGTTAATAAACACATATGCAAGCGTCTCTGGGACATCCAAAATGTCAGAATAACGGGGAAATTAGTAAGACAAACATGTTGAATTAATCTATTATAGTTATTCGAGGTTCATGAGTACAAGCAAGATGCTTTACGTGCGAATTCTTGCTCCATCAACTTCGAAAGGCGACAAATCCTTTATTTGACAATGGTAACCTTTGCCTACTGTCCTGCTGCGTTGGTATTTGTTTTTCTATGCAGCACAGGTGAAAAGTAGTTTGTGTATTTCTATTCACCTTTCCTGACCCCTGCAGTGGCTTATCACATCAGGCTGTGACAACAGTTTGACTAATGGAGTAGGTTAGATAATGTGTTACTAAATTTTTTTCTTTTTAACATCTGCACAGGCCCAGCAGGACACATACTTCGTGTGTGTTTCATTTAAACAGTTTTTATGGCTGATGCAGGACAACAATAATAATACAAAATGCAAAGATAACGCTGGTGATTAATGACCCTGCTGGAGAGCAATCATTTGTCTGTTAGAAGTTTTTAAATGCTGATGAACTGTATTTTATGTGGATAGCTCCAGGACTTTAAGTGGGATGAAAAAACTGGGGGTCTCTCAAAGGGGCGTGGCCAATGTAATTGAGGACGTGGCTTAAAAACAGTACGTTAAAAATCTGTGTTTAGCATAGTGTGCCGCCCGACTTGTATTTTGCTGTTTGTGTCATTGCATCCAGATATATGATACAACAAGTAACATCATACCTACACGTCAGGACTATTGGCTTTGTCAATGGTTGTGAGTTGCATAAGATAAATAGCAGCAACTATGGCCTGTATATAATATTGCAAAAGCTTCCACTTACAGCACTGGTGACATCACAACAATGTTGCTGCTCCAGAGTTTCAAAAAGAGAAGGGAAATCCAGAGAGAAAATGACTCTCTTTAAAGGATTTCCCTTCCCCCTACAACGCTCACCTGGCATGACGTCATGCCATAACTTTCCACTTGTGAGTAGTGTGAGCAGGGTACACCGATGTGCCTGCTGTCTCGAAACGGGTCTCTATCGGGCTCCGTTTTGTGCCCTAGCACATTTTTCCGGATTGCAGTGACAGCAAACTGCTGTCACTGCAGTTCGAAAAAAAAACGGACTACCTGTGACCAGTGCACAAAACAGAGCCCGTTGAGAGCCATTTCGAGACCCCCTTAAAAAAACTGCCGATGCTCAGACCCAGTGAGATCCGGCCCATTTAAAGCCCTGAATAGTTCAGTGGGATGCTGCCTTTGTCACAGAGATCCTTGTGTTACTTGCAGTTCAGAAGCTACAATCCTAACACAGGACAGTAACCAATGAACTATCATCAAAGAGCTGCATAAAAACATGAATGGTATAGTTAGAACTTCATTTTTTTTGTTTTGTGATATAGTTGGAACTTCCACAGTCTTTCATTATTCTAATGTTGCTAAAATGAGTATGTTTCAGCAGATATACATTTTTATCAGTAAAGCTGACCCCTCTTTAAATCCTAAGGTTGTGTTTCCCCAGACCAAACCCTCTTAAAATATACTGCTCACCAGTATGGATGATATGTAATTCATACACCTTGTAATCCTCATTGCCTTATATGACATTCCCTATAGACTGATTTACATACTTGTATGATTCATTGTCTCTGTATAATGTATGCGTTGTGTAAAGTACTGACACACACTACACTGATATGAGTAGAGCTATACAACAAATGAAATGCATATGAGAGAGGGGCTACGTAAATATAAGGGGCACTGTTGGAGGGGGCAGTGAGGGAATCCGAGGAGGAGGTAGTGGGAGGGGCTACAGAGAGATGAGGGGCACTGTTTGAGGGTGACAGTGAGGGAATCCGAGGAGGAGGGAGGGGCTATGGAGCGATGAGGGGAACTGGTGGAGGGTGGTAGTGAGGGAATCCGAGGAAGAGGTCATGGGGTGGAGGTTGGAGTTAGGGAGAGAGGAGGGCACTGGTGGAGGGTGGTATTGAGGGAGTCCGATGAGGAGTTCAATAGAAGATGGTGTTACGGCAGTAGAGATGAGGGGCCCTGTTGGAGGGAAGTGGTGAGGGAGTCTGAAGAGGAGGTCATGAGGGGGAGGGGCTACAGAGAGATCAGGGGCACTGATGGAGGGTAGCAGTGAGGGAATCCGAGGAGGAGGTCAATAGTGGGGGCCATTGGGAGATGAGGGGCACTGTTGGAAGGTGGGAGTAAAGGTATTTAGGGAGAAAGAGGTTATTGGTGCAGCGCCAAAAAAGACTTTGACATCAGCGCTGAAGCCGGCCTTTCTGTTTTTGTTTATTTAATTAGCAGTCAGGTCTTAAGGGCTACTGTGGAACATACTTTAAAGTGCGTGCTAATTATATTTACTACTATATTCAATGCTTTAAGTTTGAAGGTGATTTTACTAATGTTTTTGACTGGGAAAAATGAAAGTGGAGCCCGATGGTGCCTGATATGGGGCTGGGGCCCAAGGTCAGCTGTGAGATAAGGTGCACTGGAGAGGAACAGTGGATAATCAAGCCTGTAAGGGAGTGCGTTGCAGAGTCCGTGGTCAGGTGGAGGTAGTGAAGAGGGATTCTCCCTGAAGGCTCGCACAGAGGGAGCCTGATAATTGTCACTTGCCTGATACTCCCACCTCAGAAACCTCCTCTTTCCATCAAAGTGACATTACATGGAAAAAACACTTTTTGACAGTGATGACATTTAGAAAGAGATTTGGGAAAGAGTGCGTTTTACTGGGCCTTGTAAGATTAAGAAGAGATAAAGCAGGGCCCTGAAGCAGGCCTGCCTAGACATATATGTGACAAATTGTGCCCGCAGTGGCCCACCCGAATGCAGCCTTGGCCCACCCAAATGAAAATTCCTGGAACCGGGCCTGCTCAACAATAAGGGCTCAGCTGATATATAAAAACAAAACCTTCATTGCAGTCTAGTACTGTTCCTCTCATTAAGTGTGTGATGATCTCCTACTACTTCAGAACAGAAGCAAACCAAGCTAGCGCTATAAAAAACTTTCAAAATAAATTTGAAAAAAAAATTTGAAAGAGCATTAGGGATTGGGGTTAAGAGCAGGTTTGGATTGGGAATGAAAATCGGCCCAGGCACACACAAAAAAAATCCTCATATCACTGTGTTGGTGTAATCTTACAAAAAAACTTTAGGAGGGGGTGGGGGTAAAAAAATGTATGCGTTAGTTTACAGTAGTGAAACAAGTTAGGCCACTTCTACTCAGGCCCCCTGCCCCTGAAATACGTAGTTAGGAAGGCTCTTAGACCCAGGCCTGAGGTCACTGATTGTCAGGTGACAGGTGGGGTGGCACGTAGCCCGCAGACAAATGCCCGAACAGGAAATCCCAAATTAATCACAAAAATAGGCGCAGCAACACCACAAGGATCCAGGCAGATTGGCCCCAACAAAGCACACATGACCGGAGAAGTTCGCGGTTTTCTGAACCACCATGAAGCCAAATGCCACATGAAGTTAGGAACACATAGTCAATCAGGACACAGCACACACAATTCACGCAATATTCAAGCGCCCCTCATGCCGGTCATCTGAACGTGTTACCCACTCGCCGCATTATGTCCACGCAAGGTAAAGGCCATCTGGATTCCTTATCGAATACATTAATTTATGGCTCCAAAGTCAGAGTTTCACATTCCTTTCCAAAAATGGATCACCGGAACTGTTTTATGGCATTCATTGAAGAGTATAAAAACCATGTCAGATCGATTTTAAGTTGAGACAGTCTTCAGACCCTATGTCTATGACTGTTTTTTCTGCTGCACTGTTTAATTAAATGAACTGTTCCTTTTTTGCCAAACGCCTCTTGTTTTTTCAAGGTGTTTGATATTCAAGCAACATTAGCAACCTTGGAAAACCGAAAGATTAAAGAAAAACTATATGTTTCACAGTCTATGCCTTGCAGTTTGCATACTGCTCCTTGATGTTGGTGTATAGCTCATTGTGCTATATTAGAAATATTGTAGCTTATGAACTGCAAGCAACAAAAGTATTTCTGTGGTGACAAAAGCAGTAACCAATTGAACTAAACTATCTACATAAACTACAAATGTGTGATCTGTCTGCTGCATGTTGTGCTTTGCAGCAGACACAGTGGTCCTCAATGCTACTTTATGAGGAGTCAAAACGGTGACTAGACAAAACCCGGATCTCTCCAGCAAGTGAAGATTACACACACAAAGATTTCAGCAGCAGGTGCCTAAACCCTGTCAGATGTTTTGAAGTGCAGCCTGTTTGTGACCAATTAGTAAGCAAAACAGATTTACTCTCATGTTTGTCCTTGGTGCCAATTTCTTTGCAGCAGAGTTTTAAGTAACATAAATGTATAATTTGAAAGTCTGACTCTGCTTTTCATGACTCCACCCTTCATGACTCCACCCTTCATGACTCCACCCTTCATGTCTACACCCCTTTCTACTGCCCCACCTTGACCCAAAGTAATGGGATCCCAGAGTCCATTATTAGGTCTCGGGACCTATAAGCTGCGAAGCAGCTTCCGGTCCGGAGAATTAATGTTACTTAGTAGGGCTTCAGAACCCGCCTCCCTGCTCTGTCTCTCCTCCGTTGGCTGGCTTCCTAAACGGAGGCCAGCCATTGGAGGAGAGAGCCATCACTCTGATTTAGCCCCGTCTCTTTCTGATTCGGGGGCGTAAGTTTTGCTGTTCTTTAGCTCGTGACGTCGTCCGTCACTCAGGACAGCAAAACACGCCCCCGAATCCGAAATTTTTCGGAGCTTTGGGGCGCCATTTTTTTTTATTGTCTGCCGGTGAGGATCGTCATTTCTCGTTTGTTCTAGCGCTTCCATTCATCGCGGCTGCCCACGCCGCACTTGTGCCAATTCTCGTGCCACCCCGCCTTGCAGCGCAAGAGGAGAGGAGCCGGCGCCCGTGCCTGACGGTGGGCGGGTCCGGCTGGGACAAAGAAGAGCCTCGTGGGCTCCATTTCCGCTTCCCCAGGCGGGAGGAAGCTGTTCTCCAGCTCGCGGTCAGCGCTGCGCAGCTCCGGTCTCAGGAGCGGACCAGGCCAGAGATCAGCACCAGCGGGGGCTCTCCTGTGTAAAAAGAGCCCCGCTCCCCGCCTGCAGCTTACCGGGCTGCGCAGGAGACCTCCGTCAGCCCCACACCGGGAAGAGTGGTGCATCCAAACTGAAGTCTTCAGAGCTAATATAGCAAAATCTTAATGAAACTTGTTTAGCCCTAACTTGCACAGTAGTAAGCAACATGACAAAAAGCGAAACGGAAGGGGCATAGTTGCCAATCTGATTTAAAACTAATTTTCGTTCTCACACCTAGAAACTTTTGTTTTGGTCGCAAAAGTGACTCCCAGCACGGGAGTGTTGGGCTAGCAATGAAAAGTATTTATCTCACCCACACAAACAGGTAAACCCAGGAAACAATATAAAAAACTCTCTTACTACGTTTGATCACTACCTGTCCAGAATTCAAAATTTGCAAACATTCGTGACAAGAATTTTCAATTCTATTAAGGACAAGGAGGCGAGGATTATGCTATCTCATTTCTTTAATGAACTGCCCAGCAGCCATAGAAACAATAAACTACATTACCCAGAAACACATGGGCAACAACCATAGAGTCAGGGGTATAAAATGGCATATATAGAGAGTCACTCTTCCTCTTTCTTTCGTAACAAAAACTACAGGAAAACAGACCATATCCAGTCCGGAAAATCCAACAAGGACAAGAGGAACGCCAAACTAGGAAGTCCAAGAAACATCCAAAACGGTAGAGATCTTTGAAGACTGCAACCAAAATCCTCCGCAGGAGCAGGAAGGCAGGGTCCAGGTAAAACGGAGACATCCTCACTTTGGATCGGAACCTGAAAGGAACACAAAGCCGTAATATCCAAGCCATGCAACAAATGAGCATAAAGCAGAAATGGGGTGGGAAAAACAAGATATTTTTCAAGACATCTTCAGAAGTACAACAGTAAAAGTATCATCTGAACAGAATGCAGATAAGAACGGGTGGGATAATCCTCGCCTCCTTGTCCTTAATAGAATTGAAAATTCTTGTCATGAATGTTTGCAAATTTTGAATTCTATTTCAGGACAGGAGGCTCCGATTATGCTAGTTTAAAGCTGTTCCACCACAACAGAGGCAACATTATCAATAGGTTTAAAGTAAAAGGTCTTGAACACAGAATCAGAGGACCAGTCTGCAGCTTTCATTATATCAAATAAAGTCACTCCCAAAGAAAAAGCTGTAGAGGCCATAGCCCCACGTGTAGAATTTGCCCCAAAAACAGATACATCAATGCCAGCCTCAGCCATGAGCCACCGGACCCACCTGGCTAACGTAGCCGGGGGTAACGGGGCGAAAAGGGTTTTGTAACGCAATTAACAACTGACCCTGCATATCAGAACATAAAGTAGAAGTACTTACTTCATAATCCTTTAAGCATTGAACGACACAGAGTTGTGGACGTTGAGGAAAAGAAGGATAAGAGATAATGGTAGTATTCGTTTTGGTCCGTCTAGAGAGACGAAACGAAACCCCTTCAGGAGTAAAACTGCGTCCAGCGAGATCCAAAGCCCGAACATCAGAAACCCGCTTGCAGGAAACTAGACAAAGCATCATGGTAAGTTTGGCCGACAACTGTTTACAAGATAGTAAAGAATTAAGCGGCCAAGATTCCAGAAAACGTAAGACAATAGAAACATCCCATAAAGAAACATATTTAGGACGAGGAGGAGTTGCCAGGCGAATACCCTTGAGCAACTTGAGAACCAGAGGATGCTCACCTACCGGTTTACCGTCCAAATGGGGATGACCTGCAGAAATAGCCGAACGGAAATTGTTCACAGTACGATAGGCTAAGCCGGAAGAAGCGAGCGAGGCCGAAAAATTGACCATCGCAGAAACATCCGCCGAAGAGGGATTAACTTGCCGTTGAGTACACCAGTCACTCCAACGCTTCCAGGATCCCCTGTATCGTTTGTGTGTACTAGGGGACCAGGCATCACTGATGAATTTGGAAGCGTCTGCAGAAAGGCCTGGGACTGACCAGCGTTCCCCGAAATTCGCCATGCCAGAAGAAGAAGAGAGCCCGACTGGATTAGGGGATGCGGATTCTGAAGAGGATCCAGCAGAAGATTTCACTTCTGGGGAAGAAGGAACGGCACTGCACAAGCCATTTCCAGAAGGACCGGGAACCACGCTTGAGCCCTCCAAAGAGGAGTGATCAGAATCAATTCTGACTGATACCTCTTCGTGTAAGCCAAAACCCTGGGAATCATCATGAACGGGGGAAAGGCATAACACAGAGCAGTCGGCCACGGTTGAAGAAAAGTGTCCGTGGCAAGGGCCGCCGGATCCGGTCTCCAACTGAAGAAACGAGGAAGTTGGGTGTTGAGACGGGAGGCAAAAAGATCCAGATGACAAGGGCCCCAAGACCAGAGAAGAAGACGGAACACCCGAGGATGAAGCCTCCAATCGCTGAAATCCCGCAGATATCTCGAGTTCCAGTCCGCCACAAGATTGTTGCACCCTGGGAGGTATTCGGCAATAACCATTATCCTGTGGTGCAGACAATATTGCCAAAATTCCTTGGCAATCTCCGCTAACAAGCGGGACCTCGTTCCTCCCAGTTTGTTGATGTACCGGACTGCGGATACATTGTCCATCCTGAGAAGGATGCAGCAGTTGGATTGAAGCGGGGAGAGACAGCGAATTGCGAAGGAGCCCGCCAACAGCTCCAGACAATTGATGTGGAGCGACAGTTCCTGGGGAGACCAACGACCCCCCGTCGAGACCGGACCGCTCTGAGGAAAATTGAATTTTGCCCTGTTATGTGTCCCTACGTGCTCCCCATCATATGATATATGTGCATGATCGCTATGCATATTTCCCCCCCCGTTACCAAATAAAGACGCATTTACAGTTGCGTCCAACGTTAGTATGTCAGTTATCCAGTCCTCGTGAAAGCAACGTGAATTAGGCTTTTTAGGCCTATGTTGCCAACGTCTTTACATTGTGCACGTTAAATCATCGAGATGCACCCGTTTCTAGGCCTCACAGGGCCCGGACACCAGATTCAAGCCTCAAGCCTCCTGAACCACTCCGAGAGATGCAGCCCCGCCCGCATCCCTGACCCTTCACTCACTTCCTGCCAAGCAGCGCGGTGCCCGGCTCGGCCTGGCCTGCCTGCCAAGAATATGTTATGCCTACAGTTATCTGTTCAGCTCCCCGGTTTCACATTCCTAGCTAACGAACAGCATAAACACATCCATCTATAGTCTAGTCTTTCTGTCTCCATGCAAGTGAATTAATATCCATAGAAGATCCATAGCACACGCAATACATGAAGAAATATATGCATGCACTAGCCTTCGTGACAAGTAGCCTTTGCCCTGATGACTTTTAGAATCAAGCAACATGTACTCTAAACACAAGATATCAGATACGCTATAGGTACAGGTCGTTCTGACATCCTAGACTTCAGTCTCCTCTTCTAGTGCTAGAAGTCAGCGGCCCCCAGCTCTCCCCAGTTACACGTCATGACTCGTTTTGCGCGCACCAGTAGGTTAAAGGTTCCAGCTGCCCATGAAGCCCCCTCCATGTGCCCACCCACTTATGACACCTCTGTGACGTCTACATCACACACCTCCGTGCACGCCCTGTGCACGCCTTCTTTTCACGCCCATATGTTCTTATCTTCCGTTTGTCACTTGTTACGCCTACCGTATTCAATGCAACTGTATGGTTTTACTATATATATTGTATGCTGTTAATGAAATGTCGAGATCGAGGTCGAGATTTGTCCCTTCCTGAGCCTTAGCAGGTGATGGAACCCGATGTCCATTGGCTCGAGCCACTTAATTAATGCCCGTATGACTCAGATACCACGGATTCTGCCTCTTATTTATTGAGCTATCCTTTTCAGTTAATGCATAGAAAAATAGTACAGGTAATTATTTATTTATTTACCACAGCTCCGGGCTCCCCAGCCCCAGAGGCTGGCATCCGATTCTATCACTACTTCCGGCGTGGAACTGAACAGGGCTCGACCATTCCATGCCTCCATATGATCCAGCCACCACTGCATCTCTGATTTCGCCTCCTCCGAGAGGGGAATCTGATCGGAGTATCGAAGGCCGCTCTGAAGATGGCGAATCTTCAGACGCTGCAGGGCTCTGTAATGCAGAGGGGCCGGGAATATCGCCTGCAGAGAAGAAGCTAAGAGACCGACAACTCGTGCTAACGACCTCAATGATACAGTCTGTTTTGAAATAACAGAAGTCAACTCCCTTTTGATATAACGAATCTTTTGATTCGGCAAAAGAAGTTGACAAGTGAAAGAATTGACTTCGAAACCCAAGAAGTTGATCACCTGAGTGGGGCGTAACACAGACTTTTGAGCGTTCACCAAGAAGCCTAGGGATTGCAAAAGATCGATTGTCCAAGAAAGATGAGACATCAACTTGACCGGACAATCCGCCAGAAGGAGGATGTCGTCCAAGTAAATGATCAACCGAACACCCCGACTGCGTAGAGACTCTACGACTGGCCTTAACAGCTTCGTGAAGCACCAAGGTGCAGACGATAGGCCGAAGGGAAGAACCTGATATTGGTACCAAGTACCCATCCAATGGAATTGAAGAAAACGGCAATGGGGAGGAAAGACCGGGATTGACAAATAAGCGTCTTTGAGGTCCAGACGAACCATCCAATCCTTGTCCCGTAATAAATCTCTAAAGAGATGGATGCCCTCCATCTTGAAGTGGCGATAAACCACCCACCCGTTGAAATCTTTCAAGTTGAGAACCAACCTCGATCCCCCTCCTTTCTTCTCCACTAGAAAGATCGTGCTGACGAACCCCCGTGGATGACGGTCGGTTGGAACTATGGCCCCTTTTTGGAGAAGTGAACTGAGTTCCTCTGTGATGAACTCTTGATCTCTTTGGGAAAAAGACAGTAGAGAATGAAGACGAGTTTGACATTGTGGATGATAAAACTCTATCTTGTAACCCTGAACTGTTTCCAGCACCCAAGCATCGCTGGAGATCAATTGCCAATTGTGTAGGAAAAACTGAATCCTGCCCCCCAGAACAACACTGCATGCAGGAATTAGGCTCACCTGAAGTTCCGGAATCGTGATATCCACCGGCCTGACCACCGGAGCGTCCCTTCTGGTATTGACCACGTCCTTTTCTCGAAGGATAGAAGTTGGACCTCTTATTATAGTTGGAGTCTTGATGGCCCCCTGTATTGGCCTGATAACCTCTCTGCGAGGACTGCTGCTGCTGACCGCGGCCGAACGAGCGCCCTCTACCACGTCCGGCCTTTGCAAAAACCGGACGGAACGCACGGCGAAGTGTGGCCTGCGCCTTGTCTAAGCCGCTGAAGGTACTGACGAATTGGGTCCGCTCCTTCAAGAAAGGTTGCCCAAAAAGCAAACCTTGAGCAGCAGGACCCGAGTCGGAGGAAGAGAGCTCCGCCAACTTCTGATCAAGTTTCAGCAAAATGGAGTGACGCCTCTCACTTGAGAGTGCGCAGTTTGCATTGCCCAGTTGACAAATGGCACGTTGCGCCCATTCAATAAGTTCGTCCGGGTCCACCATAGTAGAAGATTCCTTAGCGATAAAGCCAAGATCAAGGATCTTAGTCAGGGGACCCAGCATGTCCAAGACTTTATCCTGACAGAATCTCCAAGAACGGTCCAATCCCTTTTTAGGATCCTTTGTGAACTTCCGCAAGTAGGTGAGCATTGTAGGATCCACCTCAGGTGTATCTGCTAAACCATCAGCAAGGTCCGGGCGTGAACATTCTGAGCGAAGGCGCGCACGAACGTCTTTGTCAAAAGACTGCCTAATGTGCTGCTGAACATAGGCCGCCACAGCTGGAGACGGAAGCCACGCCATCGAATTAGGGTGGACTATGTCAGCGGGATCAAAGGAGAGAACCTGGGGTTGACTATGGGCATCCACAAAATGTTCCTTACATTTCTTCTTCTTAGGAGTAGGGGAAAGATGTTCCGAGGACGGAGAAGAGAGATGGTCTTCACTTTCGACCTCCACTGCCCTTTTGCGAGACGTTGAAGTGGACATGGACTTGGCTAAGCGCTGAAAATCAGACGCATGTGGATTCCCAGGAGAAGATGTATAGGACTTGGAAGCAGGGACCCAGCCCTGCTGCTGCGCATACTGAGTAAGATGGCGCTTAAGGGGAGTAATGGCACGGACCAACGCTCTATTCATAGAGTGCTGGACACCCCTATCCAATGCCTCAACCAAGCCCTGTTCAAGGGAATCTGAGGCTTCCTCGTCATACTCATTGTCATCAGCATAGTAAGAGTCTGCCATATTGAAGCAGAACGATTTATAGCCCACAAGATGACACAAAGGAATTTGCCCAAGGCAAAAATCAAGGGGGAGTGCAAAAACCCCACAGCAAGCTAGAAGGCACAAAAGAATGCCTCACAAAAACAAATAAAACGTGGAGGGCAAGCTTGCTTTACACAAAAACACACTCTAGGCAGAGCCTATGCTTGTTGTCCCTGCCTGAAGCTTACACGAGCAACCGGCGTCTGAAGGGGTTAAGAGGAAGGCTGTGGGCGCGTCTGTCACGAAGGACGACTTTCTACAAGCACCGGTTCTGTCAACAAACACGGAGCGCCGGAAGAGCCCAAATGCGCATGCGGGGACCCCGGCTGCCTCCCTGAACAATGGCAGAGCTCGCGCAGGCAGTGCGAACGTCCGCAAACCCCAAATGCCACTCCACCAGTAAAGAAGGCAGGCGCGAGGCGCCCGACTAAGAAAAGGAGGTGAACACACGCTCCTAAACGCGCCGCCGAGAAAAACGGCGAAGAAACACAGAAGCGCCACAGCGCGAATACAAAGCCGCAAGCAGTGCAACAAAGCAGGAAAATAACGCGGCACACAGCGCGAACACAGCGCAAAACAGCAATACAAACAACAGTATCAAAACAGTAAGTAATATCAAGAGAGCACTTAACTGGCTGCGGAGCAGCAAAGAAAGAGGAAGAGTGACTCTCTATATGCCATTTTATACCCCTGACTCTATCGTTGTTGCCCATGTGTTTCTGGGTAATGTAGTTTATTGTTTCTATGGCTGCTGGGCATTTCATTAAAGAAATGAGATAGCATAATCGGAGCCTCCTGTCCTGAAATAGAATTTCACCGGACATTCGGTTAATTAAAGCAATCCGGTGTCCGTTTATACTTCTTCACCTGACTTCTGCCCCGTACTATACGAGGAGCAACATCGGAGATTTGCACACCCAGGTGTTCACAAAACAGTCAGGTATGAGGAAACACATTCTATTGGTTGTGGCAAAGCGAGGTCGCTTTGGATTGGCTGAGAAACTACAGCAAGGGACAGAATAATTGTTTGTTGTTCATTGGGTGAGTCAAAGTGTTGCTTTGCGATTGGCTGAGAAAACCAATGATAGGCGTTCATTGGGTGATGGTTTTAGAGACTGTTGTGCCACTGGTCAGGAAATTGCCTGTAGCACTTCACCAGTCTTCCATAGGAGCGCCGAGAGGTAATCGAAAGCTCTGAACCGACGCTGTCTCTCCGTCACCATAGCTCGACTCCGCCCTCAAACGAGATTTTAGTATCATCCGTTTCCGACAACAACTAGAGTGCATCTGAGGCTTCATTGATTTATTTCCTCCCCTCCACTCCCGCGCACTGTGGCTCAGCACACGGACTACACCCACTCCAGAAGGTAACTGACGTACAGCACTGCACCGACCGGCCTTCGGTACTGATTGAAACCTTTTGATGATTTAAGCCCGTTCTGACCAGGGCAGGTTGTATGCTCCTCAATGTTCTTTCCTGCCAGATATAATTACCCGTTAGAAATGAGGAGTATTTTGTCGTAATGGCTCCTGGTATAGGGTAGGGACCTTTCAATGTTGAAGCTACAAAAGTACATACAATCTAATAATGACGGGTTCAGACGCAGCTGTGTTGCACGATTTATTAATGCAGCTTGGTGTAGTGTAGAGTAGACTATACTGCACCCAGGGGTGGTAGAGAGCTTTGCAGAGATTAATTGAGTACAAAAATACAGTAATCATACCTTTTAAGTACAAGATGTGAGTAGATACAGGGCTAGTGAAAGTATCAGACAGTATTGAGGTAGAGGCGCAATAGGCAGGCCGGCTAAATGGTTTTTAGGTCTCGTGACCTACAATGCGCGCAAGCGCATTGAGGGATCGAGAATTCAAGTGCTCAAAATCCTCATAATAATAATAATAATCCACATTTGTAAAGCGCACAATCACCCGTAAGGGTCTCTAGGCGCTGGGGGCCGTCGGGAAGATTAAGCAAGCTATTGCCCAGAGTCACATGGTGCTGGGCTAATCTGCTGCCGGAGCCGGAGATCGAACCGTGATCCCCAGATTCCGGAGTCAGTCACCCTGGCCGCGGCGCCACACCTCATGAAACCACCAGCTTTTTGCTGGCGTTTTCATGAAGTTCACGTGGCCACAGGCACGCACTTTTGGGCCATAAACTAGCATTTCTCCTCCCCCTCCCCAGCCAGCTTCCCCCAGGCCGTAACAGCACTCCTCCCACACCAGCATCTCCCCTCTCTCTCCCCGCAAACACAACCTTGCCCTAGCAGCACTCCTCCCACACCAGCACCTCCCCCCTCCCACACCAGCACCTCCCCTCTCTCTCCCCCAAACACAGCCTTGCCCTAGCAGCACTCCTCCCACACCAGCACCTCCCCCCTCCCACACCAGCACCTCCCCGCAAACACAGCCTTGCCCTAGCAGCACTCCTCCCACACCAGCACCTCCCCCCTCCCACACCAGCACCTCCCCGCAAACACAGCCTTGCCCTAGCAGCACTCCTCCCACACCAGCACCTCCCCCCTCCCACACCAGCACCTCCCCTCTCTCTCCCCCAAACACAGCCTTGCCCTAGCAGCACTCCTCCCACACCAGCACCTCCCCCCTCCCACACCAGCACCTCCCCCCTCCCACACCAGCACCTCCCCTCTCTCTCCCCCAAACACAGCCTTGCCCTAGCAGCACTCCTCCCACACCAGCACCTCCCCCCTCCCACACCAGCACCTCCCCGCAAACACAGCCTTGCCCTAGCAGCACTCCTCCCACACCAGCACCTCCCCCCTCCCACACCAGCACCTCCCCGCAAACACAGCCTTGCCCTAGCAGCACTCCTCCCACACCAGCACCTCCCCCCTCCCACACCAGCACCTCCCCGCAAACACAGCCTTGCCCTAGCAGCACTCCTCCCACACCAGCACCTCCCCCCTCCCACACCAGCACCTCCCCTCTCTCTCCCCCAAACACAGCCTTGCCCTAGCAGCACTCCTCCCACACCAGCACCTCCCCCCTCCCACACCAGCACCTCCCCTCTCTCTCCCCCAAACACAGCCTTGCCCTAGCAGCACTCCTCCCACACCAGCACCTCCCCCCTCCCACACCAGCACCTCCCCCCTCCCACACCAGCACCTCCCCCCTCCCACACCAGCACCTCCCCCTCCCACACCAGCACCTCCCCCCTCCCACACCAGCACCTCCCCCCTCCCACACCAGCACCTCCCCCCTCCCACACCAGCACCTCCCCTCTCTCTCCCCCAAACACAGCCTTGCCCTAGCAGCACTCCTCCCACACCAGCACCTCCCCCCTCCCACACCAGCACCTCCCCTCTCTCTCCCCCAAACACAGCCTTGCCCTAGCAGCACTCCTCCCACACCAGCACCTCCCCCCTCCCACACCAGCACCTCCCCCCTCCCACACCAGCACCTCCCCTCTCTCTCCCCCAAACACAGCCTTGCCCTAGCAGCACTCCTCCCACACCAGCACCTCCCCCCTCCCACACCAGCACCTCCCCTCTCTCTCCCCCAAACACAGCCTTGCCCTAGCAGCACTCCTCCCACACCAGCACCTCCCCCCTCCCACACCAGCACCTCCCCCCTCCCACACCAGCACCTCCCCCCTCCCACACCAGCACCTCCCCCTCCCACACCAGCACCTCCCCCCTCCCACACCAGCACCTCCCCTCTCTCTCCCCCAAACACAGCCTTGCCCTAGCAGCACTCCTCCCACACCAGCACCTCCCCCCTCCCACACCAGCACCTCCCCCCTCCCACACCAGCACCTCCCCCTCCCACACCAGCACCTCCCCCTCCCACACCAGCACCTCCCCCCTCCCACACCAGCACCTCCCCCCTCCCACACCAGCACCTCCCCCTCCCACACCAGCACCTCCCCCCTCCCACACCAGCACCTCCCCTCTCTCTCCCCCAAACACAGCCTTGCCCTAGCAGCACTCCTCCCACACCAGCACCTCCCCCCTCCCACACCAGCACCTCCCCCCTCCCACACCAGCACCTCCCCCCTCCCACACCAGCACCTCCCCCTCCCACACCAGCACCTCCCCCCTCCCACACCAGCACCTCCCCTCTCTCTCCCCCAAACACAGCCTTGCCCTAGCAGCACTCCTCCCACACCAGCACCTCCCCCTCCCACACCAGCACCTCCCCCCTCCCACACCAGCACCTCCCCCTCCCACACCAGCACCTCCCCCCTCCCACACCAGCACCTCCCCCCTCCCACACCAGCACCTCCCCGCAAACACAGCCTTTCTACGACACTAGACACAAGCATGCGCTAACGATATACAGTACTTAAATCAGCTGTTCAGTGAACACACCATAAGCGTTTCCATCATCTTAATGATCTGCTACGCACTCTACCACTCTACACAGCAAGCATTTACTCACACCTCCCCTAATCACACACGCACCCGTACTTCACTGCCCCCATTCGCTCCAGTGGATGAGCTCACACCGTCGCCGTGGTGTATTTAGTTCACACATCGCTCCTATGTACTCGCACATTAGCACTAAAGTGCACGCACAGCAAGCACCAGGTAGGCAGCTCACACATGGGCACTATCACACAGGCTCAAACAACGACTTCTGTGCGCACACTCACAAGCACCCACTAAAGCCATCACG
Organism: Lissotriton helveticus; assembly: GCF_964261635.1. Taxonomy (NCBI): domain Eukaryota; kingdom Metazoa; phylum Chordata; class Amphibia; order Caudata; family Salamandridae; genus Lissotriton; species Lissotriton helveticus. The sequence continues at coordinate 3,194,037 of NW_027611725.1, read as the reverse complement.
CAGAAGCACGCACCTGCACTGACACTCATTAACACATCGATCCCATCACTACAGTGAAAATACCAACTCTGTCATGCTAGACACACAGAAGCAGCATCGGCAGACAAGAGAACAGGGAGTGCAGTAAGCAGAAGATTAGACTACAGCCATACTCCATTTACACCACAAAAATGTAAAGGAGCCCCGCGGTCCCAGCCGCCACCCACCACCCCTTCACCGCTGCAGCAAGAGCTGGAGACCTTGGCCCGTGAGCCGAATCTCATTGTAGTGGAAAGTGTGAATACCGGGCTTATCACAGAGTGTGCTCCATTGAACCCATCTCTATTTACCCTACCGTCGTGAGGTATTACACCCCCGTCCCTATTAATACCTTCTCCTGTGTCCACCCAGTCTCCTCTCTTCCTTACCCCAACCATTGCTTGTGTTTTTTGCAGTTTGATATAGCGCGACTCGAAGGTATTGGAGCGCTTTACATGAGCATCAGTTACCTTACACAAGGACACATTCATTTTTGGTAGGCACGGAAGATTGAGTGATTTGCCCAGAATCCTAGCATGTTGAGCTAACGCCAAGACTCGAACCCAGCATCTAGTGGGGTAGCGCTGGCCGTTACGCCACACCCTCGCCCCATTGCTAACTTACACATGCCTCATCTGGGAACAGAAGTTAATACTTCTCCTAGCATTCATTCGACAACGTACGGTGGTGATAAAGACCAGGGAAACTAAGTTAAAGTGCAAACTTCTCTTCATTGACGAGGCTGAAGCCATGAAACGTGGTCTGCTTAAGGCGCATCCGCTGTAGGCGCTTTCTTTCGAGCAGCAGGACGCTGATTAAGGTTTTGATGAGTTGAATTGAACTTGTTAGTTTGTGAGATACAATTAGATCCATTGTTACATTATAACAAGCTATCGAGGGGCAGCATGCTTCTTTGTCATATAACAGGGGTCAGAATTCATGCCGATCAGTTTTTAACATTTTATTTTTATACTGGAATAAATGTCAGCATAGTTTTCTGTTGGGCTACTGAGGTAAGAAAACATGTTTGCTGATGAGCTGGTTATCTCGATGGGCAGACCGAAAGGATTAAATAAAACACCAACTCCATTACATATGGGATGAATGCCTGTGTTGAACGTGAGTAGAGGGGGCTCAGTGTCTAGTGAAGTTAGGCGGGGAATTAGCTCAGATGGTAGAGCGCTCTCTTAGCATGCGAGAGGTAGAGGGATCGATGCCCACATTCTCCAAAATATATTTTAGAACTTTTAAACTCAAATTGTAGATTATTTAAATTATCGTATGTGTCCAGTGGGGTGAGTGGTACAAGAGCTAAAAAATCTGAGCTAATGCTCGTCAACGGGAGCCGGCTGCAGCATACTTTGATGCCACGTGCTAAGGCAGAAGCCATGCTTTTGTGAGTGTGCTGCCCTCAAGATCTGTGGTATACATTTTTATGCCCTTGTTCTGGAATGGGCACATACATATTTTGACCCCCATCTCCTTTTTAAAACATTAACCCAAAATCCGTGATAGAAATTATGTGAATATGGAAAAAAGACTATACTACTTTATTCACAGATTTGTTAAAAATGATTGTCAGCAAAACATGGGTTACAATTGGGCAATATGCAGCGGGCTGTTTGTAGGTTTGCCAACTGAAGGGTACTTTACCCCTCCAGTTCTAGTCCAAGTCAGCAAAACAGTAAAAACAAGCATTTGCAATGCAATAGGTCTCTCATTTACGCAAGTTTCAACTATTGGCATTGTAAATGACAATGCCTTTTGTCTATATTTTAAAAACAAAAACAAAAATAAAAGGAATTTTCATTTGCAATACCAATAGCTCAAACTTACGTAAATGCGAGACCTATTGCATTGCAAATGCTTGTTGATCTAGGTGGGCCATGAGTAAGCAGGGCTAGGCCAAGAATGGGAATGAATGGCAGCGGCAAAACCCACAACTAAGTGTCTCAGTGGCCTAATCATTTAGGTGCTGTCATCTGTCAAATTTCGATAATTTTAATACAACACTCACTACCCAATGAGCTACATACTTTTTGTTCCCTGTAGCAAGAACTCCTACACTGTGGCTTCTGGCTTTGGTAAAGGGGAGAGGAGTGCTGCTCGACAGAACTTTAGGATGCAGAAGGCGTGCAGCATGCTCAGGGTCTTATGCAGCCGTAGAAAGGTTCCTGCTGCCACACAAGGACCCTTTTGCTGCTTTTCATTATTATTATTTTTTTTTTACTTAGGCAGCGCAGCACTTTGTAAAGCACTGAAGGTTACAAATGTGATGCACTAAGCAGTGCAACTATTTTGCACACCCCTATCTAATATATATTAAGCAGTTTGCTATAGCTTAGCTTTTTTTCTACTAACATGATTTCTAACAAACACAAATCTGGTTCTGGAACAAATGCAGAAAGCCACTGTAATTCGCCAGTTACAGTTAGTACTGCACACAACAGACACACCATAATTCACAACTCCCACTATGCGCTCAAACCACCAATGTCACAACAGAACAAAAACAAAGAACAGCACTATCAAGAGAACAACATGGCGGGCAACGAGTTGTGTGTGTTGTGTACATTGTTAAATATAACTGGCAAATATAAGCCACTCTTCGCATTTGACCCAGAACCATAGCTGCCTTTTCGCTGTGGTGCCCTGGTCCTTCCTCACCTCCTGTTTGGGGATTTGGGAATGTGTTTGGAGGTGATCACTTTACAAAAGGCGCTGCAGCCTCTGAGGGATCCCTCTAACCCAAGGCCTGCTCCCAAGTGACAGCAGGCTCTCTCGATAGAGACAGGCCAAAGCGGGCTCTCCAACTCCCAGGGGTGCTCCCCTCCCGCTGTCCGTGTCTTTTTCCCGCCCCCTCCCGCTGATGAGGTCGCCGCTCTCGTTTCTCTTGTGCCTGGAGAGTTTGGCGGTGTATCAGGAAACTGTTGCCTTTTATGCCAGGTCCATGATGGGCAGTGGAACGAGCGCTAATGAGCCTGGGATAGATTGTTCTCGTTTCTCCTGACAACTTATGTGTACTGATCAGCGGCATGAGAGGTAAGTGCCGGTCTTGGAGTGGTGAGGTATTTGTAGCATGTTTGTTTGTTGCTTATTGTTAGCATGCATTCCACATCACTCTCGAACACACTACCTCACAACTTTACTCTCTCTCTATCTCACTCTCTCTCTATCTCACTACCTCACTCTATCTATTTCTATCTCACTATCACTACCTCACTATATCACGACTCACTGCCTGAAAAATTCACTACATCACTCTCTCACTACCTCACTCTCTATCTCACTACCTCACTATCTCACAACTTCTCTCTCAAAACATCACTACCTCACTCTCTCACTACCTCACTCTCTAGCTCACAACCTCACAACTTCACTCTCTCTCTAACTCACTACCTCAATCACCCTCTATCTCACTACCTCACTCTTTCTATCTCACTAACTCACTTTCACTCTCTTTCACTACCTCACTCTCTCTATCTCACTACCTCACTCTCTCTCTGCTAATGCAATAGGTATCACATATGAAAAAAAAACTAATGCCAATAGAAATGACAATGCCATTTATTTAGGGATACAAAAAAGATAAAAAAATAATGAGCAATACCAATAGCTCCACCTATAATATTGCCGAGACCATTGCATTGTAAATGCTTGTTACTATTTGCAGCATTGATTCTGCCCATTCTATTTGCTCTGCCAATCTCTTCTTTCCTAGTCCTTGCTATCCTAGTCCGCCTACTCTGCTCTCTAATCTTTTCTCTCAAGCCGTTTTCCGTTCTTTATCTCTACGGTCTCCTCATCCTTTCTCTTACTCCTCCTTCCTTCTGCTTTCTCCTCTTGCTCTTCTCCTGCCCACTTACTCTACGTCTCCTTCTTGATTCTCTCACTTATCGTTTTCATTTTTTTCCCTCCGTAAACCTCTTTTGAACACTCTCCTCCCTCCCTTCACATCCCCTCCCATTTCAACCATCTTAATCCCCTTTTATTGCCCCACACCCTCTTTCTTGGCCTTTGTCTCCTTTAGGCTCCTACATTTCTCTCCTTGCTTCTTACTCATTAAATGGACATTTGAGAGTAAATGAGAAACAAGTATTTTTACGCCGTCCTGTATTGCAATAGCCACGAATAATAGACATTCTAGAATGTTTCATTGTTTGAAATCAGTTTGGATTTTGCGACATATTGCGACATATTAACCGATGGACCCTTTGAGGCTCAGGTAAAGGTTACCAGTACCATTGCCTTGGATAACCATAACTCACTTAGGAAGAGTGAAACTGGAGACCATGTATAAATGTAGCAGAATGAGCAGGTTGGAATACCTGGCTCTGTGACACAGACGACAAATAGAATTTAAAAACAGTAATGGGTAATGGAAGAAGATCCCTCATTGCCTGCAGGTAAAAAGCTGTCACTTGTGGCAGAGACTTAAAAGGCAACAAGAAATAGTGGATTTCAGAAACTCTGATCAGACATACTTTAAAACCACAAGAAGTACTAATGGTGATCTCACACGTTAATAGGTCTGATATGGTTGCATTGTGGAACATGTAGTCCTACTTTTCACGTGGTAAATACTAAACCATTAGCAGCTGAAAGCAAATTATTAAGCCTCAACTGTTAAACGTCCATCTGTTCATCCGTGAAGCACAGAAGGCAATAAATGCACAGATTCGTAAAGGGGACTATTTGAATTGTGCAGGCACAAAACAAAAAAAAATGGTCACAACCCATTTACAGACTTAGGATAGAACAACTTTACACAAGGTCCGATTTTTTTTTCAGGTGATTTCCTATTAATCACAGAATATTGAGCTGGCGCCAACACTCCAACTTTGGTTGCGTTAAATCTTGTGCCGGTTCACAAGACCCTCTCTTTTTACAGCGCAGTCTGAATAGAAGTCAATCGCTTTAGGGCGTTTCCTAGCTGCACTGCCTCGACCTATTCACGCAGCGCAGCGGGTATTGATTAAAGAGGTGTGAACGCCGAGGAGATCTTCAAACAGGGGCCAGCGGCAACTGCCTCCTTCTGGACTTCATCACAGAATGGAGGGGGGTGGTTAAAGATAACACAGTGCATTTTCCTCAATCGTTTTTAACCCCTTGGCCATGGCAGTAATTCCGCTGTGGCGCTAGGGGCGAGGGAGGGGGGCACGCGGCGCTGCCATGCTCGTGATGGAACCACTCCGTCACGAGCCACGGTGGCGCTGTGCTTGTGACAGAATGGTTTTGCCACGGCCCCGCCAGCTCAATAGAACGCGACGCGCAGGCGAGAAATCACTGCAGCACAGGCGCGGCGGCCGGGCGGTGACGGAATGGTTCCGTCACGAGCATACAAGGGGTTAAACTGGGGTTTCCTCCTGCTCATAACAGACTTCTGCACAATTGTAATTCTGGGGTTTTTGAAAGGAACTTAAATCACGCGCAGGGTTCGCTCTGTAGTAAACTATAGAATCTTAACATATTTTAAGCTACACGTAGATCCGGTGTGGCCGGAAATGACGTCACTTTGCTGTGCCTTTATCCAAGAGCCGATGGAAGTCGTTGTGGCCTTTGAACAAGCAGACTATGGCGATTCCCCCCAGCTTTGCATGTTTGTTTTATCACTTTCAAAGCTTTCCTGGCCACAGGGATCGAATTCTTCGGCAGCCAGTGATCGGATTGACGGTGGCAGGTATCGGGGCAGTTTTCTCTCGCAGTTTGGAGGTTCAATCAGTAAGTGAAATGTCCGTAATAAAGAAAAGCTGTTAATTGGTTTGTTTTAAAGCAAAGGCTAGCTCGGCTTTCTGAAATGTACTGGTATAAAGTATTGCTCATCCCGAAAATGTGATTCTTGTAGCTCAGTGTACTTGAAGCGGGTTCTTTAACCGCATGAACTGCAGGGTAACCAGGATCAGGGCTGGCTCTAGGGCGGTGCGATCGGTGCCACCGAACCGGGCGTGGCTGGCTTGGGGTGGGGGTGCCATGTTTATTGTTTTAAAGACACCAGATGCCACCTTCCTTTTCCCATCAATTTTCAAGCATCTATAAAAATGTCAGATAACTCCGGGGATTAATATTCTTCCTGGAGACAGGCCGGGAAGTTTTGACTCATCATAGCACAGAAGGTTAACATGCCTGCTGCAGAGAACATGTCCCACTCAGATCACAAAGTGCATACACTATAAATAGGTCAATGGGTTATCCCTTTCGTCAGAGAGATCATTATGTTACTTGCAGTTTAAAAGTTAAAATCCTACTGTAGAGTAGTGAGCTATTCACTGTCCTCAAAGAGCTGCATGCAAACTGCGGAAAAAACATAATACAACTACGTGTTTTTGCCCAGACTTTCCTTATCCTAATATTGCAAAAATGGTTAATTATCTCCTCCTCGCAACAACAGCGTTTCTGTGGCAGCCTGGAATGCAACTGCCTGCCATTGTCTTTTGCCTTGATGCTATCGAGCGGTTCCATCTGTAAACCATGCATTTGGTTGTTCTTCTTCAGTAAGCTGTTCAAAGGGTGGGGCGGTTTTGAACGGCAAAGGTTCCATTTCAATAACTTCTGATGGGGGGCTATTGTCTGTTAGTCCACTGCTCCCAGCATGTCTTCTTGTAACTTTGACCCTCCTGCTGGCCCAGGTTTTGCTCTCTGCTGCAGATACCATTTCCACTTTACAATGGTAGACTCTCAGGAGGAGCCAAGCTGGCGACCAAGATGGCCGCTTAGGCTCCCGGCTCCGTAGACCTCCTTATACTGCCACAAGATCCTGTTACTTATCCTGCGCCTATGCAACACCCCCGTATAGATGAATCGTAACGACGCCTGATCGAGTGATCCCGAGTGATCCACCAGCTTTGAGGACGGAGAAACGTTGCCTTGATGTTTGCGGCCTACATCAGCTTTGGAGCCGGGGCCTCGAGTATGGGAGCAGCCGGCCACTAGTTGAACAACATCGGCCATGAGTGTCCGGGAGGGACCGGTCAACTGGTATGGAGGTGGAGTTTTGCCCGATTCCAGCGGCAAACATCCGAACTGATTAGTGGCTCAAGTGGAGCAATATGATAGCACGGCGGAAGTAATTGGATTGCCCCAACTCACGCAGCCAGGAGTATGAACGGCTCGGGCATCATTTGGGACTCGGGCGCAATCCTGAAATTACTCTGAAATGTCCCAACAAATCGATGGGTTACTATCTGGACTGTGACTCTACAGCAGTGCAGGGTCTATATCTATAGATGCGGGGCTCAAACCACGATCGAGAAGAACGAAATGGCGCCCGATTTCGAATTAATCACTATTCAGACTCGCTCCTCCAAAGTGACCGGGAAAGTTCGAACGGACCAATTGGGTCGATATATCCTGTCTAAGGATGGTAAGAATGTCGATAATGAGGGAGAAGAATTGGCACTGGCCGGGGCTAGACCGACGATTGGAGCTGTCATGGCGGCTATGGTGACTTACATTCTTCCCTGGGCCAGAGAGCCCGAGCCTTGGAAAATAAATTGCTCGCTATAACATCTGAACCGGGGCTAATGAGAACGACTATCATCTCACCGATTGATAAACCGAGAGCTATTATACCCACGGCAGCCACACCAACCAGCAACGTAAACCCCAAAAAACAGGAGATGCGGGAGTGTCTGGACCACAAATCTACTAATTTCCGAGCACTGGACATCCCGGATGAAGCTTGGCATTCAATATCAGCTCTGGTGGGTGAAAATCTGCGTGGCACTATTCTCCTGACTGATCAGACTGAGACTCAAAGGTGGTTTGACTATATGGCCCCTTCTTCCTTCCCGGATTCTACACAACTGGTCTGGAAACAATGCCAGGGCTTCTTGTCGGTTCGGACGGAACTCAGGGACAGTGTGATCGAATGTGCCCAGTTGCTCCCGGCTTGCTTCCGTGAAGCTTGACGAATATCTCTGTCCCCTCAAATCTTTTGAGATGGTGGCAGTTTGGCTAGGAAACGTCCGTGCGCCTGATCTAACGGGCCAAGGCTGAGAATAACTGACCATTTGGAGACATTTATTGGCTTGGTGGATGTGTGGGACTCACTTTCAAAACATTGGTAACGGGGGTGTACAAGGTGAAGGACGATTCCCCTACTCTCTGTCTGTTTGATCATTAGCTAGTTATTCAGTGAGTAAAGGGGAGGCTTAAATATGGCAGGGGGGAGAGGCCGGGAACCTGAACGAAGGTCCTCCTCCGATTACTATTTTTAGTTAATGTAGTTTAGATGGGGCGACAGGCACACTGCTAGTTGGGGTCGAGCGTAAGCTATATGCAGGGGTGCAGGCTGGGGGAGGGGAGTTGCGCTGGTGCACAGTTTATTTTTCTTTTTTGTTTCCTTTCCTTTTCATGGCCTTCCCAAGTACGAATATCCGTCATTTATCCTGATTATATTCTAGTATCGGGTGGCAATACAAGCTCTACTATTGTGACTCGTTTATGATATATGTCGATGTTTATAATTTATCCTGTTTATGGCTTCAGTATCGAGGGGGCTATGCAAGCTTTGATATCCTGACTTTAGTGGGTGGGCGGGACCTGAGTGCTACACGCTGGGGCTATATCGTAAATATCATTTGTTCTTGTATTTTTGATTAACACTAGGCGTTGGGTCTCAGTGTCCTGCTTGTTGTCCCGCTTCTATCCTGATTTTTCAATTGTCTGATTTAACGTTCATAATTGACTGTATTGCACTTGGTACGCCTTTCTTATTTTCTGTTTTTATATCAATAAAAAGATTTTTTTTTAAACTATGGTAGACTCATGTGCTCTACCTGATTTGGCCCCAACCCCTCCTTCCTTTATCCAGCCTAGCAGAGGGACTCGCGTTCCTAGGGTAACTGGCCGGTCACCAGTTATGCGCTCTGTTTCCACCAGCGCCCAGTATTCTCCTGCTAATTCTTTCTATAATGGGGTATACTTGCTCATTGATGGTGTTAATTTCTTTGACCAGAATCCTTGTGGCACTTTCTTTCTTCCCTGTCTTTGCCATAGGCTCCACATCACTACATCATCCTGTATTATCACCTCTAGTTCAAATGGGTCTCCTTCTGTGATTGGACCTAGTGCAAAATAATTCTGTAATGCATAATTCACCCCTTCAAAGGCCTCTTGTTGTTCAGGCCCCCATTGAAAGACATGTTTCTTCCTAGTCACTTGATATAATGGCTTCAGTATTAATCCTAGATGAGGGATATGCTGCCTCCAAAACCCCATCAAGCCAATGAACCGTTGTGCTTCTGCCTTTGTTGTAGGAACCCTTAGCTGCTGTACTGTATCAATCACGTGTTGTGGTATTCTTTTTAACTGGTCCTGACCAAATAGCACCCAACAATTCGACCTCCTGTGCAGGACCTTGGACCTTTTTAGGGTTAATAGCCCACCCTCTTTGTTGTAGGTATTCAATTAACCTCTCTAGTGTTCCTGAGACATGTCCTTTGGTGTCTCCAGTTATCATGATGTCATCAATATAATGTGCAAGGCGGCTGTCTCCTGCCGAGAAGTTGGCCAGATCTCTGGCTATCAATCCATGACACAATGTGGGGCTGTGTACATATCCCTGAGGCAGTTTTGTGAACGTGTACTGTCTATCGAGCCAACTCACGGAGAATTGGTCTTGGCTCGCCTCAACAATGTCAATTGCGAAAAAGGCATTTGCTAGATCAATTATAGCATGCCACTCCCCTACTTCTTTGCTCAACTTTTCAATCAAAGTGATAATGTCTGGGACTGTAGTTGCTAAAGGTGGGGCCACTTTATTCAGTTGTCGATAATCAAAAGTCATTCTATATGTATTATCAGGTTTCTTTAAAGGCCATATAGGGGAATTAAATGGAATCACAGCTGGTCTAAGCATGCCTGCATCTAGTAGGCCTTGAATTGTTCCTCCGGGTATTCTATATTGTTTAATACATACTGGCTCTGCCGGCGGGGGCACATGTAATGGACTCCATTTTGCATGACCAACTACAATTGTCATAGACTTCTTTATGTGCATACATCTTACACCAAAGGTTAATGTCCCCCATTGCGTCTCGATTGTTTTGCCTAGTAGCAAATCCATGCCAATTATGTATTCGGGTGCCTCTGCCATTAGTATTTCTGCTGTAAAAGGTGGCCCTTTACTGATTGACGTTTTAAGCCTAACAGGTTTAGCTTCTGTCTCAGCACCCCCATAGTTGTTAATGATTGCACTTTTCCCTGGCAGTCTTTTGGGGTTCCCGTTTATTAAGGTCACTTCCACTCTGGTATCATGCAGTGCCATAACATGTTGTGTTCCTTTCTGCCAATATATAGTAAGAGGTACATATGGCTGCCAATACCCGGGGCTTACCTCTTGCACTGCTCTAATTCCCGGGGTTCGGCCTGACCTTCATAAAGGTTCTGGAACTTCCCAGCCATCGCTGGGCAAGTCAGGATATAAAGTTGAGATAGGCACTTTCCTATTTTTACTTGGCTCTGTCCTCTTTTCCTCTGCTTCTCCCATTGGTGGAGCAGAGGGCTGTTTTTCACTCTGTGCATTCTTTTCTTTTTGCCTACGCTGAGGTGCTTTCCATTTGTTAAGCAAATAAGTAGTTGGCTTCCCATCTATCTCCTCTTTCTTCACTCCAGCATTTAACCCCTTGGCCGCAGCGGTAATTCCGGCGCGGCACTGGGGGTGAGGGGGGCCGCGCGGCGCCACCATGCTGGTGACGTAACCACTCCGTCACCAGCCATGGGCGCGCTGTGCTTGTGACGGAGTTGTTCCATCACGGCCCCGCCCGCTCAATGGAACCCTCAGCGCAGGCATGGAATTAATGTCACGCAGATGCGTCGGCCGGGCCGTGATGGAACCACTCCGTCACCAGTACATCGCGTCCGTGGCTGGTGATGGAGTGGTTCCGTCACCAGCATTCAAGGGGTTAATACATCTATCCACATTTAATGTCTGGTTACTTTTATTGTGGATTCTCCTGCCTTGTATTTATTATCTAGTCCTACAGCTCTGGTTGACTTCTGCCTGTCAATCCCTTCCAACTGTGCCATTAATAGCTCTACTTCCCCCACTGGTCTCCCCTGGGCAGGTCCCAGAAGGGCTAACAAGGCACCTTTCATATGTGGAGGGGCATTCCTAATTAATCCTGCCCTGATTCCTGCAGTTACAGGTTCAACGTCAGGTCCTGCAAATTGTTGGGAATATACTGCACTCTGCACCCCCATTTCTCGTATTTGCTCATCCGCCTCTGTAATTGTACGCCATAGCTGTTGGGTATAATTGTCTCATTCCCTCTATCAGCCAGACCATTAGAGAAATGCTTGTGGCCCCTGCGCACCCCGTAAATGCTGTCCTAGCAGGGCATGGGTGGTTACAGACCCCATTTTCAAAAGTTCCGCTGGTAATAAAAATGTGCCATCTGCTCCAGTGTCCCAAAGTCGCACTAGTCATTTAAAGAAAGGCTCTCCGGGCATCTGTCTAAACATGCGTGTTATTTCTAACAACTCGCTTTGTGTATAGTCTCTCACCAGACGGGTATTTTGTACCTGTCCTCCACCTACCTCCTTTGATTTGTTTTGCACAAGAGGGCTAGCTTCCAAAGTCCCTTCTTTTTCACTTATCATTTCCCCTAGTTCTGCTACATGTACTTCCAGTCCCAGTCATCTTCATCAGAAACTGTCCCATCCCAAGTATTGGGATCCCAGGTCTCTTTACGCACTGGTGTCCTCACTTGCACAACCGGGGGTACTCTAGGCTTCTGCCTACATTTCTGTTTTGCTACTCGCACTGCCAATGTGGTGCACCTTGCCTCCTTCTGATCACCGCGAATCACTGCACTCTCTACAGTCTCTCTCATAATTAACTGCTTCTCATGCAAGGCTGCAACCTCATCCTGAAGTTTTCTTATCTCTGCATCTTGAGTTAATGTGTTCTTATACACCGTACGGAGCACATGCAGGAAAAGCCACCCACTTGTCCTGCTGCCTTCAGCTCCAGCTTCGCCCCTCTTACTTTCACACTTTCAACTGCATCTTCCACTAAAAGAGGAGTCACTTTCTCATCTGATGCCTTTCATAGAACCGGCGGTGCCCACCGATTCAGGATTCCTGCAACACCAGAAAACGGCTTAGTCGATAACCACCCGGGAATGGACCTGGCTTCCGCCCCTTTCTGCCCTTCTCTCTCTGCTTTATTCTTTTTGCGTCCCCACAGAGGCATTATTGACTTATAGCCCACTCCTGGTACCAAGTGTAGTAGACTGACAGCTGTCAGTCAATCCAAATATTTGGATATAAGTCAATAAGGACACTCAATGAGGAGCAACAGACCAATAGTGTGCACAAATCAACTTTAATGAAATAGTAAAGTAAATATATGTTAGAATCAAAGCAAGGCAATTTGATACAATCTCATAATAATGATCCATATGGTCAGATTGACTAAAACAAAATATAATCATATACACAAGTATAATGTCCACTAGACCAGCATTAAGTAAGCTTAGCTGCTTGACTTGTAAAACAGCATTAATTAACTGACTATGAAATGTACAGTGAATATTAGATGACATTAGGATATTCATAACATTCTTATAAGCACAAGAATCTAAGTGAAACATAATACATTTGCTTGCAAATATAACCCTTATGTCTTTATCAATAGAATAAAGCAGTGAAATAAAAGCCCAACATCCCTAGGTGGAGCTTAACTCATCCACAGTGCTGGGAAGCCCTTTTCCTTCCTCTCGAGTCCCTCTCGAGCACCACAGCCAAGGAACAGCACTGCCAGGGAGGCAGCTATGGGCGATGGCGGCTTGCACAGTCCCATCAGCGAGCTTCAGTCCCTTCACACACTTATCTGTCTTTAAATAACCTGAAGCTTGGCTTATGTCATATTCTGTTCCTTTCTTGCAATTTCTAGCTTTGTTATCAGAATGTGTCCTTTGACTGCCTTAACGCTCCTGGCTTTTTCCTGAGCTCTTTCTCAGGGCCAACATAACCTTTGGCTGCCTCTCTCCCACACTTCCTGCTTCCCTTGCCTTCTTATCATACCAGCTACAGACAGTCAATCCTGCGGAATGCTGAATAACAAGCTTAGATGCAACAGCGTGAACCTTCTGTACTGCTCACATTTTTTCTACATGTATTATCGCTCATCCACCCTGTTCAAACTAATTAACCCTTCGCTATACTACACAACGATCCAGTCTAGAGCAGTCCCCTCTATGCCGGCTTCATAGAGTTTTTGTTTCAGAGTGTCATGGTCAATCATGTCAAAGGCAGCCGAGAGTAGCAAGAGCCCCCAGTTGCCCCCCTCCCCCCAGTAACAGGGATATTCAACATCAGAGAGTGCTCTTAGACAGCAGTGATCTTCTGTGAGCTGTTTAAACTGTGACTAACGATTACCGCTGCTGTCGAAAGGGTAACGCTGCTATGTTGTCTTACCCACTTCTGTATGGGAGGATGGAAAGATAACAAGAACTGCTCTAAGTATAGCTTTTCCATGATTTCTTTATTTTGTGGACAGCTCCAGACGGAGCATCTGTTGGTCATACCTCTCGCCCTATAGTATAGGGCCTGAGGAGGTTCGTGGAGCCCTTCTTTAATTTGTCGTAGCCGAACTCTATATGTTTCGCTGTCGATCTCCAACCTTTCCAAAATGCTTCTGGGGCTTGGCTGTTTGGGTAATTTTGCATTTTATTTGGGTGTTTGGATATCCTTATGGTTATAGAAGTCAATAATATAGATAAACACAATTCCAAAAGGCAAGTAGGTTAAAACTTTACTCCCTCTCCTGGCCAAAAAATGAAGTGCACAGTCCATATTAAACACAGTTTAAACAGCTCACAGAAGATTACTGCTGTCTAAGAGCACTCTCTGATGTAGAATATCCCTGTTGCTAGGGGGAAACGGGGGCTGGTTTCACTGACTTGTTAACACAAAATGTTGGCTGTGGGTGCACTGCTTAACATACAGGTCTTAGCACAGAGCAAAGGAGAAATTTGGAGGGAAACACTGATAGTCAGTAGGAATGAGAGGGACAAACGACAGAGTTTGGACAGCAAATCCCACAATTCAACAGGTTAAATGGAAGCAATAATGGGCAGGAAAAAACACAAGTTTAAACACAAAAACAGGTGATAAAATATGCAATCACGGGCAGGTTAAAACTACAATTTTAAACTGTAACAACCTCAGGCAAAGACAGTTAAAGACATTTTTTTTTAAAAGAAGAGATGATGCAATCACAGGTAGGGAAAATCGTTTTTTAACTTTTTTTGGAAAGAAATATCACGAATCTGCCTCTTTACCACTTCCTGGACTCTGCTCACTGCAATCTGCGGCACAGGTAGGCTGAAACTCACAAGATGGAGGAGAATGATGTGGGGTGCACCCAGCAAGGCCTTAAGGGACCTGGGCAGGTGTGAGAGGAGGGCTCAGGTTTGCTTGGAGCTTAGGAACCAATCACCAGTCCTAAGTCTGCTGGCCTGAGGGTGGGGCTGGGAATTACATTAAGGTGCTGGTGTAATGGTAAACAACCTTTACAACGCAACTTTTACCACGCAGTGCCTTTACAACGCAACTTTTACAACGCAAACCATTACAACGCATTGCGCTGGGGGGCGCTCTAGGATAGGGAATGGGTTTAATGTACTATCCAACACCTTCCCTACTATCCACGGGGACTGGAGTTGGAATAGTTAATTAAACAATTCACTATCCAGCGCCTAAAAGCATTATGCGTTTTAATGGTATTCGTTGTAAATACCGCGTTGTAAAGGCACGCGATGTAAAAGTATGCGTTGTAACGTCATACATCCGGTGTAATATGAAGATGGCACCAGGCTGATGTCCTATCCCACTGCAATAGAAACCCTGAGGTCCGTGCTGTGGCTTCTGGTTTTCAGGGACCTTGGGGTTTGCTAGGCCTCACAGCCTGTGGTGTCTTGCCCCTCCTGCTTCTCACTTCTTTCCGTTTGGGGAGATCTTGAGCACGACTATAGGCACTAACGATTACCGCTGCTGTCGAAAGGGTAACGTGCTATGTTGTCTTACCCACTTCTGTATGGGAGGATGGAAAGATAACAAGAACTGCTCTAAGTATATCTTTTTCATGATTTCTTTATTTTGTGGACAGCTCCAGGCGGAGCATCTGTGGTCATACCTCTCGCCCTATAGTATAGGGCCTGAGGAGGTTCGTGGAGCCCTTCTTTAATTTGTCGTAGCCGAACTCTATATGTTTCGCTGTCGATCCCCAACCTTTCCAGCATGCTTCTGGGGATTGGTTGTTTGGTCAATTTTGCATTTTATTTGGGTGTTTGGATATCATTATGGTTATAGAAGTCAATAGTATAGATAACCACAATTCCAAAAGGCAAGAAGTAATGGCTGCAGCCTCTTGATCTTGGCAAGCGACGAAATGGTGTCTTTTTCCTCTCCTCACGTTTCTTGAGGGATTTTGCGGCCGGCAGTCTCCTCAAGGTTATTAAGAAGTTATTCACAGGTAAGTGCAAAAGGAAAAGGTAGGGAAGGAATTACAGCAAAAAAATTGGAGTTTCTGGTCTCTTAGTTCTGGCGCCCAACTTAAGGGAGAATTTCATATTATACTCCCTCTACTTGTATACTGACGCTTTCTACAACACATGTGTAGGCCTCCAGTCCCCCCCTTCAGGCAAGTGCTCCCGGGAAAAGTTTAGGGTATTTCGAGGTAAGGGTTACACAAGTATCCTTCGCCGAGAGGACTAGGGATATTGCCAATGTTTGAAAACCTACTACCTCCTTTTTCCGCATCCTTATAGGCATATAACTAAAAACTGCCCCATTGCTCTAGCGATAAGTATGCGCAGCATACAGAAAGAGATAATTATGGCCAATAACTGTTTTATGTTTGTCTTGGGTCTTTGTATATAATACTTGTACTGTCTCCCCGTCTGAGTTTGTGTGTACGTGATGCATGAATCTACGTCATCCCTCTGCCTGTGTTTCCGTGTTACTTAACTTCTGTTAACAGAAGCTTTAGCATGAAACAACCTGGAAAGAAAGGAATGGGAAAACGAAATCCGTAGGCCACTGATGAACTTGAACTTTTATTTAACATAACGAACAAGAAACAAATAACAATACGTAATAATAACACCTATTAATGTCCTAACAACAGAAAACGTTAGAAACAAGAACGGTAAACTGTAGAAAATGAAAGTCAGCAGAACATTCCCCCCACTCTGGAACCTTCCAAGGTAGGGCAGGGTTACGGCTACGCCCAGCCGGCAGCAACCCATATAAGGCGGGTCCTGCTGCCAACAGTCGGCCAGGAAATCGTAACATAGGGTGGAGCCGGAGGAGAGACAGGGGCCAGCGGGACCCAGCCAGGGGATCACCTTGACCACACCGGAGAGTTGTAGGGGGGGGAATGTCTATGTCCTCGACCCCCCTCTCTCTCTCCCCCAGTCCGGCCGCGGTGGCGCGTGGGAGTTTCAGGTAGTCCCGCCACATGTCCTCCCGGTCCGGCCACCAATGGCCAGGGACTGGGGCCAACTGGATCCGGCTGCAGCCGATAAACCAAGGAACCCGTTCATGGGGCCAGAGCCAGGGGCGTCCGGCCGACATCCACCGGAAGCCCGGCCCAGAGAAGACGAGACACTTCTTTCTTTTCTCCTCCGTAATGGCAGCAGCAGCACGCCAGGCGCCACTTGAATAATGGCTGCGACAACTCTGGGGGGGAGGAATGTCTTGTACATACCTCCGCGAAAATTAGTCCAGGTCGGGCTGGGAGGGAGAGGCGACGCGGACGAGCCTCTCCCACCTCCACGGATAGGAGGTTTCCCAGCCCCCGGCCCGGCGCAGAACTCCTCCAGCCAGGCAGTGGTGCCAATACCTGCGTAGCACCGAACATACCATGGTGGCGCCCCAGTACTTGCGCAGCACCGAACATGCGCCGCAGGTGGCCATACTTCCGCAGCACTGGGCATGGGACTCGTGGAGCACGGGGTGTGGAGAGGCCATCGTGCATGCCCATGAAAGAGAGCGGCATGGAGTGCACCGGGAGAAGGAGACGGCGCGAACAAGTCTCCCTCGCCCCCCCAGGTGGGGGGCACCACAGCTGCACCCTAGCCGAATGTCCTGCTTCCACAACACGGAGTTCTATTTCCTTTTTTGTCCCCAAAAGGGTCTCTTCCACTCTTGCAGACTCGACGAGGGGGGCTGCTGCAGGGCCTCAAAATGGCGTCTGGGTCCGCTGGAAGGCGGGTCTAGGCCGCTAGAGTAACTTTGACCAGCAATGTAACTCGGGCGCTTGCCCACCAGGGCACGAGCCCCCACCTCCGACAGCACCCCCACAGCCTTGAAGATTCTACAAAAGTCCCAGGAGCCCTCGGCCCCTGCAGGTTTCCGGTGAGGGACAACTGCCTTGATCGCTAACGAAATAAGCATGACATAGCCACTCCTTCTGTTAGCATGAATTCTTGAACTGCCGAAAAGGACTCTGGTCCAACTGCCGGTTGTAGGAAACATTTTTTCCTTGATACTACTTCCGGACTAACCCGGCCCCGCCCAAAATGGCGCCGGTATCAATAGGAACTTACGAACACCTCGTGGTGTCCTTCTTTTGCTAAAAAGACTCGATGTTCCGAGATATGTTATGATCCTTTGTACACTTGACGGAAAAGAGGGAGGATTCACTCGACGAACATGTAACAGGACCCCGTGAAAAAAAAATGTTTTCAATGTACGATTCATTATGATATTATCATGTCTGACATGTAACCTCGCTTATGACACACTCCCATGGTATACCTATAGGAATTTGATTACAACTAGTCCAACTGTGTTTCCAATTATGAAATGAATGCCCCTTGATCCCTCAACTATTCGATAGACGTTTTTAGTCCCCTGCAAATGAAGGAATGAACCTTTTTAACATGTTTTTAATCCTACAAAATAGCCCCCCCCTACTGTACGCACTTTAGCCATTGCCGTATCCGGCCAACCCCGATCACACTGTCATATCAACATGCTGAACGATTGTGCAAATAAAGGTTTTCGAAACTATGAACGGGTATTACATGCTTTATTTAAAATGTGGGATCGGCGGGAGAATTTTTTTCTGTGCACCCTACTCTGCTCTCTCTTTAAGGTTATTAGAAGATGGTTGCCCAGCCCCGGATGGAGGACCGAATCTAAGACACGATACTCTGCCGTCAAATATGCGACTGACTCAGGGACTCGCGCATGGAGAAAGACCCCGACTTCTGAGGATGGGTAAAACGAAACGGTGTAAATGATGGAATATAAAGGATGGGTAAAAGTGAAACGATGTAAATGATAGAGTATTATAAAAATACGACGCTAAAAGGTACTAGGGAACAGAGTTGTCCGAAGAACTGATAAACCTTAGAACATCACAGCATTGTGAGAGATTTAAGGACCCCGATAGCAAATACACCGACCAACTAGAAACCTCGCGCTAAGTGCTTCTGATTCTCTAACGTTTCCTTACTCACAGCCTATAAGGACACACTACCCCCCCCCCCTTGGCTCCAGAAACCACAACCCCAGGGATTCTATCCCGGGGAGATAATACGAGTATGAGGTAAGTAAAAGGCTTTCGTACCCGTGCTTTTGATATGCTCGAATGTTGTCCCCCTCCCCTCCCCTCTTTTTCTCCCCCTGCAGGCCACATCGGAATCACGACCGAGGTATGGTGAAGATCTGAAGCCTCGCCATGCCTGATACACAAAGCGGACTAACACTGCCAGGTGGCACCTAAGCGCACCCACAAACTGCTCTTGTACCAAAAGAGCCAATAAATTGTATGACATGATGAAAACGATCACCCTTAATCCGTGTAGCGTGAATGGACACATGTCACGTATGTCTGAAACAATGAGAGGATGTTTGTGTATGACTGAAGCGTTGACTTGACTGGTCAAGGGACCGAGAATGCAAGAAATGCGACACAATGGTGCCCTTTTTACTCGATGCATGTCCCTTGTACCCGGCCTAATGCTCGTCCACCCCAAACTGCATGCTTTAAAAAATTCTAACACAGACCCGTAATGTCTTATGTTGTGTAATGCACTGAATAGCCTATCTTAATACACGGCCACTCCCCATGTCGCACGTGTACTATTTAGCCTATTGTTGCACATCTCTCTCTCTCTCTCTCTCTCTCTCTCTCTCTCTCTCTCTCTCTGTCTCTCTCTCTCTCTCTCTCGCTCTTCCGAACGACTAGCACCTAAATTGGCAAACCGCCACCCCTAGTACACCCCCCAATTGGCTCCAAATACCGCAAGTATTTACACAAAATTTATCCTAAAGAAAATCACCCTGACGCCGTGGCACTACCTCTCCTTTCTGCTAAAAATTGATGAAACCGAGAATTGGCCATAAGGGAAAGGACAGGTAAGACGACTGAGGTTCCCTAATCTGACCCGAAATAAGGGAACTACATGTCAGCGGCTCCTGTGTTATAAAAAGATGCCTCAGATAACGCGACCTTCCCCGTCCCGAATTGTCGCAATACCCAAACAGTAAAGGTGATCGAAACATCCTCATGTTCCCAGAACGCCCCCAGTTTCGTATCAGCTGCCCCAGACGAGAGTTTTAAAACTGTCCCTCACCCCCGGTTGTAAGAGATGGGTCGATTTACGCCCTTACCACAGTTTTCTATGTCCCTAGTTGTTTTCCATAAGACCCCCCTTTTTTAATTAAGTAGTCAGGTCGTAAGAGGCTATGTAGGAACCAGAATGATGTTTACAAAGTTAAAGATTAGACCGAAGTGAAGAAATCATTGCAATGAACCCTGTTGAAAGCGAAAATGTTTAGTTGAAAGGCAGGATGCATTGATAGAATGAAAAATGTTTAGCCTATGTTCGTCCCTCAGAAAGATACCTATCAGACCATGGTGATAGCACACAGCACCCTTTTTTAAATATAAAGCCCTGGAGAACGGTATAGCTTTGTAAGGCTCGTATTAGGAAGGTGGGTCTCCGTCAGAAGAACTGACGTAACTGTAATGCAATAAAAGGTACCAGATCTCGTACCGCGACCAACAAACACCAAAGTAATAGTTGTGAAGGAAAGTTATAGTAAATCCAGCAAGCCCATCATCAATCATTTATATGTTAATTGTGAACCCCAATATAAAGGACGTTTCCCATTTGCCTGGAGCTGGGAGAGAAATAGACTTATGTGATTACCTTCCTCTGCCAATTCTCTAAAGACTGTCTTTTCAAACTCATTTAAGGGTACGACTGTCGGAGGAAAGAAGGACCGGATGTGGGAGCACGTGGCCTGACTACAGATTATGGAACATCTGCGACATTGGCCAAGGCGAGACCGCGACAGTAAGGAGCTGCAGGACGAGGCACTGTTTCCGACAAAATGAGAGGAAAGGGCTGACCTGATGCCCCTGCTCGATGCTTAACGTATGCCGAAAAGTCCCCGCTCTCTGAACTCGGTCATGAGCCCGCCTACCTGAAATTTTCCGTCCCCCTAGTCTGTTCCCGATCTGGCCCTGCTCCATCCCCCTTTTTCTCCGACCTACCCTAAAGGACTGCTCACACGCTCATTTCTTCCATCTGAACTTTTTGACAATCAACTCAAAGGACACAGGGCGAAAAGGACCTTTTTGACCAGAAACGCGAGGAAAAGGTCGTGCCCTGCAACGCGAGACCTAGAATAGAGCTGGACCCGTAGCTCCACCGCCGGTGCTCCACAGTGCCAACAGAAAACGACGAAGAATGCTGAGAACTCACTAACTTCGAACATTGACACCCTTAATTATCGTTTCTACTATGTCTCATTTCTCTCCCAGCCACCATTGTATTGATTATGCTCCAACCAAATATGAACAGAACTCACTTATGTAATGACCTATCAATTTACATTCCGAACGACTATAAGTAGCTATGAAATGTACTCAATGCTCTCACTACAGAATCATTTTTGTCCGTTATTGCATTACTATGACTTTCCTGCAAACGAGTTTTTATCGATAGACCCGCCTCCTAAGATGAAAGATTTTAAAATGTAATGTTTATAGCTCCTTCACCTGGGTACCTACTTCTTTTCTTATGACCACCACAGTAGACATGAATAGGAAATAGGCCAGCAAGATGTCTTGGATATGTTAAAGGGAGGACTGTGGAAAATTAGTACGGTTAGGTAAACATTATCTGCGCCATCTTGCCTTTTTTCCCCGATGCCACACTTTTTGTCGTGCGCACCCGCCATTTTAGGTGCCTCGATCAGAACCACCCTTTTGCATGCCACTGGCCCCCAGCATAGCCCTTCGCCCTCACAAAAGCCCGCACACTGGCAACCCCCGCTCGCACATGCCTTGGGTCATAAACCCCCCTTCAGCGCAGCTCTGCTTCAGAACCCCATCCTGTTCCCAGCGCGACACCTCCCTTCATTCCTTTCATGGTCCCAGGCCCTTTTTGATACAAACCCCTTTTCCTGTGTGCCCGTTTGTCTTCCTCGTTCCCAGGCCGACACCTAGCTCTGCCGATACTGTTTATTGCCCCTCCCCGTACAGTAGAAAGCTTCCCTCATCAAAGGACCCCCGAGTTGATCAAAGCCCCCACCCTATGAGATCCGATCAAACCCCCACATTCCATGAATCGGCGGAATGTCCAGCTGCGCGATAATCATCACCTGTTGTGACCGGGGTGGGGACTTCAACTGTAAATGTGTGTGGGAACGGGCCTGAAGGGGAGATTCGGAGGATATCCTTTCGTACTTCAAAGCATTACAAGACTGTGTTACCTGCAATAAAATTCATTTAACTGTGTATAAGAGGCCAGGCCTCGGAGATGCGGGTAGAGCACCTCAGAACGATACCTGCTGTTTGAACTGATGTGTTCTCCTCCGGAGAGAATAAACCTTGTTTCCTGCCTTCCCGTCTCCAGCGCCTGCCTCTTCATTGATTAATATTTCGTGGGTTAAAGAGGCGATACCGCCGGGCAAATATCGATTGTCCCTGACCTAGATTTCAACAATATTCTCATTAATAAAGCAAGCGTATGGTACGTTACAGGGCCTGATGAAAGTACAGTACCATCCACTGCTTTAACGGTCTCAGGCGTACGTTTCTTTTCACAGGGGATACCCAATCGGAATGCATAGTCTTGGTCGATATAGTTCCCTGTAGCCCCCGAGTCCAACAAGGCATCGACTCTTAATGAGTCCGGATTAGCTACCCATAGAGAAACACTCACGTTCATATGGGCGACTGCAGGGTGAAGGGTATTTGCCACATAAGGGGAGACCATGTTAGGTGGTCGTCTCAAATCAGAGGTCTCTATCTGATCCGAGACCTTCAGTTTTCCGACGGTTCACTTGAGGTAAGAGCGGCCTGTACGCGAGGAAGGGGATTCTTCCCCGGAACGTAGCTCCTGGCTCTACATTCATTAATGAAATGCACACCTTTGCCACAATATAGGCAAAGTTTGAGTCTCCGTCGCCTGTTCCTTTCTTCCCTGGTGAGAGGACCCCGGATTCCCCCGATTTGCCTGGGTTCCGGCCCTTCTGGTGTCTTTGATTTTTCCTCACCCCCCGGCCAGGGTTTAACCATGGGGTATGAGTATCTATTGTCTCCCCTGTTTCGATCCCCTTTTCGTTCCAGCAATCGGTGATCCAGTTGGACGGTCAAATCTATTAATTCCTCACAAGTAGAAGGCAATTGCACCACCTGTGCTAATACGTCCAATTCTCCCCGTAGGCCTTGATAAAACAAAGAAATCCGCTTCTGAGCCGGCCAGTCCGTTTCTACGATAAGGCGGTTAAATGTGGTTATATATGACAACAGATCCTGGGATCCTTGTCTTAAGGTCATCAATTCGCGATCTAGGGACAACATATGGGACTTCCTGTCAAATAATTTTCGTAGTTCCAGGCAGAATTCGGAGAAATTATGCAAAACAGGGTCATTCTTTTCCAGTAAGGGGATGGTCCAACTGGACGCATTCCCTCCCATGTAGGACATCATGAAGGCTGTTTTGGAAGCCTCATCCTGAAAAACCATAGGCTCACATAGGAAATGAAGACGACATTGATTCAAAAATGTCTCAAATTTTCGAGGGTCTCCATAAAACCTTTCGGGAGGAGCTAGAGGTATTCCATGATTTTGGATTATATGGACCGTGGGATTGGTCTCGGTAGAAGTGGAAGGGGCTGCAAACGAACCACCTGGTTGGAAGGAAGAAGGCGGCGGCAAGGTAGCCGGCCTAATCAACGGTTTCACTACCTGCTCTTTATGTGCAAGATCGGACATCTCTTTACGTAGATCAGAGACCTCTTTGTATAAGGCCTGGTTCTCTGCACGAGAGGTTTGGACTTCTTGTTGTAGTTCTGTAAAGCTCTCCAACAAGGAAGTGAGTATGGTATTTGTATCCATCGTCTAGGCTGGGCTGTATTCTTGGGCTTGTCAATCTGTCAGGATTGAAAGCAGCACAAGAACCCGCAAGCGCCATTAACCTGACTCCGATGGCCAGCAGAGACGATAGATGATAGTCCTCCCTACTCCGCACTGCACAAACCCCAACAATGGAATTATACCCACTATTTGAGTATGTACAGAAAGGGGCCGGGAGGTGGTTTGGCATCGGGGGATCTGGTACTTCTGGTATCGTCTGGTCGATATACCCACGAGGTTACTGGTACTGGGACACTGCAGACGGAGGAGAGGACAGAGAGCAAGAAATTAATACCACAACCGTAACTGTCTGAACTCTTGTCCCCCCCCTTTGATTCTGAACTCACCAGTTTCTCAACCCCATGTAACCGAGAATGAATCCAAAAATACACTCTGCACGCTTGTGGAGATGTTGCCAGAAATACGGAGAAGTTAGCTTCACTTCTCGACCTAGAACACAGTTGCCTAGGGTAGATATAAGAGGGCTAATTGTACTCGGCGTTAATAGACACGCTTCGTGAGAACCACAATACTCCTTGTGGAAAGGTGTAGCCCAAGTTGCAGTCAGTGTCAGTAAACATGGACAGAGAGAATTGGAACCCCCCGGTACATAAACTATAATGGAAGATGCTTCTGCACCAAACTTAAACAAATATCAATAACCAACAATACAATATGGTAGGAGGCGAGCTCGCACTCCTCAGGAATACTTGCGCGGCAATATACGGCTTGTAACAATGATTCTACTGGAATTCTGACCACGCTGGCTCTTCGTCGGCGCTGGTTGCACAAACGATAACTGACCACGCTGGCTCTTCGTCGGCGCTGGTTGCACAAACGATAACTGACCACGCTGGCTCTTCGTCGGCGCTGGTTGCACAAACGATAACTGACCACGGTGGCTTTTCGTCGGCGTAGATAAAGGTAACTCAACTCAGAGAGAACAAACCAACTGCTAACGAAAGAACACGGAACAAGATTGACAAGCCCCGTTATGTTCTGGAGGTGGAGCTTAAATAAGGCCCTCCCATTGATTCAACCCCCAGCGCCGGATGGCCTTCTGGGACTTGTAGTATTTCCGTAAGGGGCGTTCAGTACGGAATCTTTTGCATTTGGCAGTGTCGATGGTGGCGATCGCTACACAAACAGGCATTGAGGTGTAGCTTCTCTCTGCAGCCACGTGGACACGAAGAGGTCGAGGACGTCCAGGAGTCAATCACGAGCTGTCGCACGCAGGCTTCTCGCTGTTGGCGGTGTCGGCAACTTGATTGGAGCCAACAGGCCTTGGCTAATGCAAGCCACGCAGGAATAGAAATAGGCTTATCACTCGGACCAGCAAGGTCAGAGCGGGTGCTCCTTTTTACAGGAGCGAGGGCAAGTCTGGAGCAACCAGACCCGCAGTGTAGTTTGTAGATTTCGTCGCCAAGATGGCCGCTGACCAAGTGGCTAGTGGCCGGGATGGCGCGTCGAGTGGCACAATGCAAAAGGGCCCCACGCAGATTGTGGGGAAGCTGGGAGGCTGATCTTCG
The DNA here is from genome assembly GCF_964261635.1 of Lissotriton helveticus. Classification (NCBI taxonomy): domain Eukaryota; kingdom Metazoa; phylum Chordata; class Amphibia; order Caudata; family Salamandridae; genus Lissotriton; species Lissotriton helveticus. The sequence goes on along the minus strand of NW_027611725.1, from coordinate 3,169,098 downwards.
GTGCAAGGGCTGCTCGGTAGTAGGGGTTCTCAGTCCCCAAAGCACAACGTCGAGGATGCCTCGGATGCCTCGGATGCTGCGCAGTCAGCTTATCGGGGGTCTTCCAAGAGGTCCGGTCCCACGTCTCTCGGTGCCTCCACGGGTCCCTTCTTTGCAGGGACTGTGGATCGGGCTATGAGAAGTCTGGGAGTCTGGGTCTTGTCAGGCTCTGGGCTCGGGCTCTGGCGGGAGGCGGCGGCAAAGCACACGTCGAGTTGCTGGTTGGTACCTGTGTTCACAGGGTGGCCACTCCTAGGCCACAAGGGAGATACTCTTCAGTCTTCTGAGCAGCAGAATGTCGAAGTCCAGTTGTCTTCTTAGTTGCAAGTTGATTTCAGGATGATCCGAGGTGCTATGGCACTGCTCCCACCCTTATTCCCAATCTGAGGGGTGGATCACCTGCTAGGTCCCTCCTCTGGGTGGGACCAGGAAGGGGGGCGGTTACACCCCCTTTCCTTTGTCCAGCTCCTCGCCAGGCCTGGGTCTGGAAAGTCCCAGGACCGGTTTGGACAGGCTTATGCACGAGGACACCTTGTGTGCCCCGGGCATGTCTCAATCTATTCAGCCCTGTCCTACCCAATACACAAAATCCTGTCTGGGGTGGTGCTCGCACCTCCCAAGGCAGGAAACCCTTTGTCCAAGCCCTCCTCGCTGGAAGGACTCCCAGCAGCAGGAGGTCAGACTTGTGTCTGTGGTGGCAGCATCCATTTTGTGATGCTGAGGCTCTGGTTAACTTTAACCGGGGTTAAGGCTAGGTACATGTCGTGTCCCTCTAGAAGGGTGGAATGCTATCCCCGTCGACAGAACTGTCGAGGGGATAGTATTCCAAATCGTATGACACCTTACTCGACATGTTTTGATAAAGCCAAACCAAAGTTAGCAAATAACCGCAAGGATTATAATGCACTTAAGAGTATATGGTATGGCAATATCCCGGAACAGCTAAGGGAGTTGTTACCGACAGCAGCAGACTCATGCTAGAGCACCATCTCACATGAAACCATGCACTCTGCCCCCAGGATTGCAGGGGCCTTCCATAGGAATGGCTTATAGGTTAACATGTGTCCAGTTAAGGTTAGATATAGGGATACTATATCTAAGCAAGAGGTGATTACACCAACTTACCCCAGCTGAGTGATCAGCCAGTTGTGTCAAATATGGAGGCCAGGCCAGAGGTGGCACAATACATGCTGCAGCCCCTGGTAGGCCTTGGCTACACCTATGCCCTGGGTACCTATGGTACACTGTTACAGGGCCTATAAGGTGAACCAGTTCCAATTGTGTATGCACCTAAGGTACATGGAGTCCATTTTAAGGAGAGAGCAATTAGCCTGGGGCCCTGAATAGCAGGATCCCAGGCCAACTATGTCAAAAACCAGCTAAACACCCGGCAAAATGTTTGGGGGTAACCATAGTCAGATATCCACCTTCTTACACAACCCCCCCCCCCAAATGAAAGGAGATAAGGCTATCCTTGACCAGGTAAGCCTATATTGCCTAAGTGGCCATATAAGGAAGTACCAGCTCTGGCTTGGTAACCCCCTGTCTCATGGTCCACTAAGCAATCCCTCACCCAAAGGGTATCTGAGGGTCTCCACCATAGGGAATCTCTACCTGTGGTGTGTCTTTGCAAAGTTAAAGGCTGGTGTTGGGATGGAGTACTGAAGTGAGATTCCTCTGTAGGACTCCGCTTCCTCCAATCACTCTCCACCATGTGTGCCTTTCTTTCTTTGACTGAGTTGCACTGTGCTCTCAGGGTCAACCTCTGGCTACCTAAAGCTGGAGGCTGGGTCCCTTTGTTTGGCTTACTGGAGGGACAGGTCAGGTTTGGGGACTTGGGGTCCCAGGTTTGGCTGTGCCTAACAGAATCCATCTGTGGGAGGTCCCTAACTACTTTTAAGGGGGCTCCCTCAGGAGTTTTTAAAGTTTTCACCTCACTAGGGCTACTAGTTTCGGTGCCCCTAATCTGTTGATGGGGGTGCTTTATTTGACAGGGGGCCCTTTGGGGCTCACTGTCCTTCTTGTCCTCTGCAGCCCTGGGCTGAGTAAGGCAAGGTAGAGAGGGGCAGGTTACCTGCTCCAGACTGGGTCCCACCTGAGAAGGGTCCACTGCCATCAGGGGCTCTGTCAGGCCAGGCCTAACAACCTCTGAGACAGTTCCTTCATCAGGGGTAAGATCAGTTCCCTGAGGAGGCTGATCCTTTCCTAATGTCTGGTGAGGGGGAGATTTCTCTTCCTCCTCCATGCTCTCAGTTTGGGTGGAATGATCCATCATTTCAGGCTTCACTACCCATGTATCAGTTTGAGTTTGGGCTGTGGCCATCACAGCCCCACCAACCTTTTCAGGAGGAGACTCAGTTTGGGTATGAGCTGTTATCATCACAGCTCTGCTAATCTTTTCAGGAGGGAAGTTAGCTAAAGATGGGGCTGAGGTTTGCTCAGCCCTCCCAACCTTTTCAGGAAGGACATCTTGGATTGGGGCTGTAGCCATTACAGCCCCACTAACCTTTCCATGGAGATTTACCATTCTAGAATGGGTTTGCTGTTCAACCTCAGCCCAGGCTGAGATTTCCAAATCATTACCAAGTAGGCAATCTACAGGCAAGTTTGATGACACTGCCACTCTCTTGGGGCCAGTGACACCTCCCCAGCTAAGATTGACTACTGCCATGGGATGTTTGGTTTCTATGCCATCAATGTTTGTCACCTGATATCTGGCATCAGGTAAAAGTTGCCTTGAGGGGACTAGACATTCAGCCACCATGGTGATGCCAGCCCCTGTGTATCTAAAGGCCCCAACTTTCAAACCATTGATGAGGGGCTCCTGTCTATACTTGCTCAAAGTGTTTGGGCAAGCAGTGAAATTGGCAAACCCCATGCCAGTCTCATAGACAAGAGTATCTGAGTTAGGGGACCTGGTTAGGCCAGAATCCACCTGAGCTCCAAAAGTAAATCCACCCAAATTCTTGGGGGTGCTCCCACCACCTGGGGGACCACTGCTAACACTGACAGGAGGTGTTGGAGCTTTACTTGGAGGTATATTCTCCTTATTACCATTCTTTGTACAACAGCTGTCTGATTTATAATGTCCAACCTGTTTACAGGCATGGCAGTAAGGTTTTTTCTCTGTAGAGGAAGTGTTCTGGGGCCCACCCTTTCCATTGGAGTTTTGGGGCCCTGGGGAAGTCTTCTCTTTGGATTTATCCCCACCTTTCTCTTGAGGCTTGGTAGTCTCTTTCTTTTGGTCACCACCCTGGTTCTTAGGCCTGATCCTGGTTCTGACCCATTTGTCTGCCCTCTTACCCAATTCTTGTGGAGAGGTCAGATCAGAGTCAACCAGGTGCTGATGTAGAAGTGATTTTGACAATTATTTAAGATTTGCTCTCTCATCATCAAATTATACAATCCTGAATAGTCTGTAACCTTACTTCCCAGCAACCAGCCCTCCAGAGCCTTAGTGGCACATTCAACAAATTCAGACCAGTCCTGAGTCTGTGTCTTCTGGGTATCTCTGAACATTAACCTGTACTGTTCAGTGGTTAAGCCTAACCCATCAATCAGAGCACTCTTCAGGACCAGGTAGTTTCTAGAATCCTCATCACTAACTGTGAGGAGTCTGTCTCGGCCTCTACCTTCAAAGGAGAGCCACAAGATTGCTGCCCACTGCTCCTGAGGGATCTGCTGTACCTTGCAGGCTCTCTCAAGTGCAGTAATCCATTTGTGGATATCATCCCCAGCTTTGTAGGGGGGGCACAATCTTACTCAGGTTTCTGGTATCAAAAGACCTGTCTTTATCCTTTTGGATAATGCTGCCACCAGTGGGTTCTATTACACCACTCTCTCTAGGCTGTCTTGCTCTAGCAAGTTTCTCTTGGGACAGGGCAACTTCTAATTCTTGTCTCTGGATCCTAAGCTCAGCCTCTCTCATTTTGGCCTCATGTTTCCTTTTCTGAGGGCTAGTCATCTCCCTCCTGGAGTGACCATGAGAACCTCTAGAAGCCTGGGAGGTATTGGAGTCACCTGAGTGATTCCTCCTCCTCCTATGCTCCTTGTTAAGTCCACCTGGGTGCCTGGGCAAGGTCATCCTTGCTTCAGTCCCAAATATACTTAAGTTAGTCTGGTTAAGCCTGCTGACTAGTACCTGACTATTTCTGCCATCATCAGAATCACTGCTCCCCCCTTCTGTCTCCTCTTCTTCTTCCTCCTCCTCATCTACCTGAGGAGCTCCAGTGACTTTCATCCTCATCTACCTGGATTATGGGGACAGGGGTCTCAGTACTGTCATCTTCAGTGGGAGAGCCTCCTTCAGCATTCCCTGTGGGGTCTGCTTTAGAGGTCTTTAGAGCCTCAGACTGGTCTAAGAGCTCTCTAAGGTGGTCTGTAGTAGGGGATGGCCCTGTCTTCAGACCCCTTAAGACACAAAGCTGTCTTAGTTCCTTAAAGGAAAATATAGCAAATCCGGATGGTGCCTTTGGAGGGTCACTCTCAGCAGAGACATTCCCAGTGGAACCCTCTGCCCCAGACATTGCTCTAGTGTGGGTGGATATGTTGCAGTCTACCTACACTGGTGTTTACCTACTAAACCTATCTAGTAGTTGTAGTCAAGGTGTGCTACTCCCTATCCTCTACAACAACTAAGTTCAGTAGTACTTAAGTATACTAGTTTTGTTTTATATGTACCTAGCAGGTACCTGTATGATCTTTCAAATGATAATCTCAAAGATTGTAATGGTAAAACAACAGCAAGCTCAAATCCCAATCCGCTGCTCACCAATGTGAGAAGTTGGTCTGGTATATGATGCTCACTAGTTCTAGTGATCACCTTTTACCATGCCAAGCAACCCTTATGATGATTGGTTGTAAGTCAACCTTATAGACCAGCTATCCTAGAGGTAGCGTGGACAAAGCAGTCTTAGACTAAACTCTGAAAGGCATGTGAAGCAAGCTGTTTTACCATATACAACCCCCTTGAATACCAAATGAAAGGACACCACACAGATATATATTGAAAATATATATAGATTTATTAACTACAAATATCCCCTGGACTCTTTATGAGCACAGAAGCACAAGCGTTAAACACAAGACAGTTTAAAATACACAAAAGTTGCACAATATGGATGAGCCCTAGGGGCCACCTAAACCATATACTAAGAAAGTGGTATAAGAGATACCAATCGAAAAGGAAATAGGCCTAGGGCCTTGGGAATCGCTGGAGCTGATCGGGACTAGCAGTGACTTAGTCAGGAAAGGCCCGCGGGACTCGGGTGCAGTGTTTAAAGTGCACGCACTCACCAATGCAATGTCTATGGTGCGTAAAAGTTATAAAGTTAGTTAGAAAGGAACCTTCCGAGTGACCCAGAGGAGTGAAACTTAAGACACAGACACTAGAGGTGTGTACCAGTGTGGGAACACCGGCGTTGCTGAGTTACCTCACCCACAGGACGCGGGTGCATAGGGTCGAAGTAGTGTCGGGTTTAGTCACGCTGGTCGATGGTGCTTGGAGCTGAAGATGCTGCAGGCGGCTCGATGTGAAGAGTTCCGGTGGATCCAAGGGTGGATCTGAAGTTGTGAAGACTTGAAAGCAGAGGGGACAATGTTCAAAGTCACTAGCCAGTGACTACCGTGGAACCAGGATGGAACCAGGTGATGTCGGGTGCAAACAGGCATTGAGGTGTAGCTTTTCTCTGCAGCCACGTGGACACGAAGAGGTCGAGGACGTCCAGGAGTCGATCACGAGCTGTCCCACGCAGGCTTCTCGCTGTTGGCGGTGTCGGCAACTTGATTGGAGCAAACAGGCCTTGGCTAATACAAGCCACGCAGGAATAGAAAAAGGCTTATCACTCGGACCAGCAAGGTCAGAGCGGGTGCTCCTTTTTACAGGAGCGAGGGCAAGTCTGGAGCAACTAGACCCGCAGTGTAGTTCGTAGATTTCGTTGCCAAGATGGCCGCTGACCACGTGGCTAGTGGCCGGGATGGCGCGTCGAGTGGCACAATGCAAAAGGGCCCCACGCAGATCGTGGAGATGCCGGGTGTTGATCTTCGAGGCAAGGGCTGCTTGGTGGTAGGGGTTCTCAGTCCCCAAAGCACAACGTCAAGGATGCTTCGGATGCTGCGCAGTCAGCTTTTCGGAGGTCCTCCAAGAGGTATAGTCCCACATCTCTCGGTGCGTCCACGGGTCCCTTCTTTGCAGGGACTGTGGATCGGGCTGTGAAAAGTCTGGGAGTCTGGCTCTTGTCAGGCACTGGGCTCAGGCTCCGGCGGGAGGCGGCGGCAAAGCAGATGTCGAGTTGCTGGTTGGTACCTTTGTTCACAGGGTGGCCACTCCTAGGCCACAAGGGAGATACTCTTCAGTCTTCTGAGCAGCAGAATGTCGAAGTCCAGTCGTCTTCTTAGTTGCAAGTTGATTTCAGGATGATCCGAGGTGCTATGGCACTGCTCCCACTCTTATTCCCAATCAGAGGGGTGGATCGCCTGCTAGGTCCCTCCTCTGGGTGGGACCAGGAAGGGGGGCGGTTACACCCCCTTTCCTTTGTCCAGCTCCTCGCCAGGCCTGGGTCTGGAAAGTCCCAGGACCGGTTTGGACTGGCTTATGCACGAGGACACCTTGTGTGCCCCGGGCATGTCTCAATCTATTCAGCCCTGTCCTACCCAATACACAAAATCCTGTCTGGGGTGGTGCTCGCACCTCCCAAGGCAGGAAACCCTTTGTCCAAGCCCTCCTCGCTGGAAGGACTCCCAGCAGCAGGAGGTCAGACTTGTGTCTGTGGTGGCAGCATCCATTTTGTGATGCTGAGGCTCTGGTTAACTTTAACCGGGGTTAAGGCTAGGTACATGTCGTGTCCCTCTAGAAGGGTGGAATGCTATCCCCGTCAACAGAACTGTCGAGGGGATAGTATTCCAAATCGTATGACACCTTACTCGACATGTTTTGATAAAGCCAAACCAAAGTTAGCAAATAACCGCGAGGATTATAATGCACTTAAGAGTATATGGTATGGCAATATCCCGGAACAGCTAAGGGAGTTGTTCCCGACAGCTGCAGACAGGCTCAGCTCATGCTAGAGCACCATCTCACATGAAACCATGCACTCTGCCCCCAGGATTGCAGGGGCCTTCCATAGGAATGGCTTATAGGTTAACATGTGTCCAGTTAAGGTTAGATATAGGGATACTATATCTAAGCAAGAGGTGATTACACCAACTTACCCCAGCTGAGTGATCAGCCAGTTGTGTCAAAATATGGAGGCCAGGCCAGAGGTGGCACAATGCATGCTGCAGCCCCTGGTAGGCCTTGGCTACACCTATGCCCTGGGTACCTATGGTACACTATTACAGGGGCCTATAAGGTGAACCAGTTCCAATTGTGTATGCACCTAAGGTACATGGAGTCCATTTTAAGGAGAGAGCAATTAGCCCGGGGCCCTGAGTAGCAGGATCCCAGGCCAACTATGTCAAAAAACAGCTAAACACCAGGCAAAAAGTTTGGGGGTAACCATAGTCAGATATCCACCTTCCTACAATAATGAGGAAAGTGTCTGACCCTCCAGCCTCCAAATATTCGAGGCACATTCAGAAGGGGGCCAAAAGGACCCAGTCTCATCTAACCCCGGGGGAGGGGCGACCTCGGGCCTCACTCGGCCTACCGCCCTCCTCCCCAGGGGGTTACCTTGTGTTCTTCGGCCCTCCGTGGCCCTTGCGAAGTGTCCGCTCGGAGGGAAAGGAGCTTCGGCCCTGTGCGCCACGGGGGCAGTTCTTGAGCCCCGGTGCTGGGGCGAAGCTGGACCAGCGTTTGGGCGGCAAGTGGAGGGGGCTCTCAGGCTCAGCGGCCCCCTCCGTAGTGAAGTGCAGCTCTCTTCGGCCGCCGGGCCGTGTCAGCGGGGCCCGCGGTGATGGCCAATGAGGGAGCAGTGTGGGCCGGGCCGCAGGACCAATCGCGGCACAGGGAGACGGGGGTGCGGCCAATGACGAGGCCGAACGCCCTCGTCACGTGATGGAGGCAGCGACTTGGCTTCAGGCCTAACGTGGCCTGACTGGACTACGCGGCGGCCTTCCTCAGGCTCCGGGGGCCACCGCGGGACCTCCTCTTAGTCGGGTGGGGCCCGGCCACACTGCGGCGGCCCTCTTCTGGTACCGGGGGCCACCGAGGGGTATCACAGCGCTTCCGTGGGCTGCGGCGGTGATTTGGTGCGCTGAGCGACAGCGCCTGAGGGACAGTCTCGGCTGGGCAGAAGGAGGGGGCCACTGGCGCCTTCAGGCCCGGCGCGACAGCGGCAGACAGCGACAGGCTATCGCAGCGCTCGGGGACAGCAGGTGAGCGCTTGGGGGCAAATGCAGCGCCTCGCTGACAAGATGATTCCTGAGGGGGAGAAGCGCTTTAGAATACCAGTGCCTCACAGGGGGCTTCAGCGCTAGAGTCTCGAGGGCACAGTTAGCTCAAGGCAGGCAGGATGGGAGCAAATTGTAGCGCTTGGCCCACAGTTCAGTCAGGGAGAGACAGGTAGGCCCAGTTGTAGGCAGGGGATGCGCAGGGCAGCACAGTCCAGTACCTGGTCCCAGGAAGCAGGTTTCTTGGCGCTTGGATGGTTCTGCGCCCTTAGTTGCTTGTTTCTTGAAGTGGAAGGGGGGGGGTGATGAGTTGAAGGCTTGAAGAATTTCTCCTCAGTCACTGCAGATGGGCCCTGGGGTTCCCTACCACTGGGCCAGATCAGGTGGCTAACTTTGGACACCTCACCCAGCTTAAGAGGCAGCACCTTAATCCTGTCACTCCCAGTAGCATAGGTTCCTCACTAGGCCCTCCCGCCTAAAACACCTGCGTGGGTTCCCCAGGTCAGTGATGCCCTCCCTTGCTTATATATGCCCAGGTCAGGTGACCACTCTCTAAGGCGGGAAAAGTCAGGTCCGCCTTTCTTCTGAAAGGTTCCAGGAGCTTCCCCACTCTAACTATGGACAGGGGCTGGGTGGCTGGTGTTGCAACATTGTATGGGGACCCAGCCTGCTCCTGGCAACTAGGGTGCTACACTAAAAAGACCACGCTGCAGAAGCAGGGGCCAGTGGCAGCCATGTTGGAAGTAGAGAGCACCTGCACCCTAACACAGATTAGTTATGAAAAGGTGCCCGAAGACCTAAGGGCCAACAAAAAGAAGGTGGGAAAAATGAGGCAAGGGCAAAAAAATCACGGGGAAAGACCACCTTAAGGCTGACAGGTCTAACATGCGTCCCCCCCAGCTGAAAGTGGGGAGAGCTCCCCAACCTCTAGGGAGTTCTCGTCACTAAGGCGGAAAAACCGGGAGAGACCGTCAGCATTGGTGTGGTCAGCTCCGGGCCGATGTTCCACCCTAAAGTCCATCCCCTGTAGGGAAATGGACCACCTTAGCAACTTTGGGTTTTCGCCTCTCATCTGCATGAGCCAGCGAAGGGGATGGTGGTCGGTTTGAACCAGGAAGTGAGAGCCAAAAAGGTATGGCCTCAACTTCTTCAAAGCCCAGACCACAGCAAAGGCTTCTCGCTCGATGGTACTCCATCGCCGTTCCCGAGGGAGTAGTCTCCTGGAGATGAAGGCCACAGGTTGGTCTTGGCCATCATCATTGAGTTGCGATAGCACGGCACCTACGCCATGCTCTGAGGCATCTGTCTGCACGATTAATTCTTTTTGGAAGTCCGGAGTGGCCAGCACCGGAGCGGTACACATCGCGCGCTTCAGTGTTTCAAATTCCTCCTGGCAAGCAGCCGTCCAGATGACCTGTCGTGGCTGCTTTTTGGACGTCAACTCGGTCAAGGGGGCCACGATGGTGTCATATCCCTTGACGAATCTGCGGTAATAGCCAGTGAGGCCGAGGAAAGCTCGGACCTCAGTCTGAGTTTTGGGCGGCTCCCAGGCCATGATGGTCTCAATTTTGGCCTGGAGGGGTTGCACCTTACCTCCGCCCACCAAGTGTCCCAGGTACACGACAGAGCCCTGTCCAATCTGGCACTTGCTAGCTTTGATAGTCAAGCCGGCACGTTGTAACGCCCGCAGCACCTCCTGGAGATGTTGCAGATGGTCCTCCCAGGTGCTACTGAAGACAGCTATGTCATCCAGGTAAGCTGCTGAGAAGGACTCCAGGCCAGATAATACCTGGTTCACCAACCGCTGGAAAGTGGCCGGAGCATTCTTGAGCCCGAAGGGCATCACTCGAAATTGGAAGTGACCCTCGGGGGTGGAGAACGCTGTCTTCTCCTTCGCTCCATCGGCCATGGCAATCTGCCAGTACCCCGATGTCAAGTCGATGGTGCTGAGGTACTTGGCTGCTCCCAGCCGGTCAATCAGCTCGTCTGCCCGTGGTATCGGGTGAGCATCTGTCTTGGTGACAGAATTCAACCCCTGATAATCCACACAGAACTGAAGTTCTGGTGTGGTGCCCGGTGGAGCTGCTTTCGGCACCAACACAACCGGACTAGCCCACGGGCTGCTGGAGGGTTCGATCACACCCAGCTCCAGCATCTTGATCACCTCACCCTGGATGCTGTTCCTCACTTTCTCGGACAGCCGGTAAGACTTGTTTTTCACTGGCGGACTGTCCCCTGTGTCCACATCATGGGTACACAGATGTGTGATTCCAGGCGTGAGGGAGAACAATGAGGCTTGCTGTGCCAATACCTGGCAGCAGTCCCTCTTTTGTTCTGGGGTCAAGGATAGGGAGAGGACAACTCCCTCCACTGAACCATCCTTCTCCTGAGCCGCTAGAAGGTCAGGAAGGGGCTCACTTTTCTCCTCCTCGCTCCCATCCGTCACCATGAGGAGAGCAAGCTCTGATCGCTCATGATGAGGCTTCAGGCGGTTGACGTGGAGCACCCGGTGTGGTTGTCGGGGGGTCTTCAAGTCCACGACGTAGGTGGTCTGGCCTCGACGCTTCACAATCTCGTACGGACCAGTCCACCGGTCCTGGAGGGCACTAAGCGCCCCAGGCTCCATGACCCACACCTTCTGTCCAGCGTCCAACTCCACCGTCCGAGCGTTGTGGTCATACCACTCCTTCATGACGGCATGGCTAGTCTCCAGATTGTCTGAGGCTTCCTTCCACAGCTTGGCCATCTGGCTGCGGAATGCCAGCATGTAGCTGACAACATCACGGGGAAGCTTCTTCGAAGTCTTCTCCCAACCCTCCTTGACCAGGCTGAGGGGTCCCCTAACGGGATGGCCATAGAGCAATTCAAAGGGGCTGAACCCGACTCCCTTCTGGGGTACCTCGTGGTACGAGAACAGCAAGCAAGGGAGGAGGATGTCCCATTTCCACCTCAGGTCTTCTTGCAGACTCCGGATCATCCCCTTCAAGGTCTTGTTGAAGCGCTCTACGAGCCCGTTAGTCTGGGGGTGGCAAGGAGTGGAGAACCGATAGGTCACTCTGCATTCCTTCCACATGGCCTGCATGTAGGCCTACATGAAATTTGTGCCCCTGTCCGACACCACGACCTTGGGGAATCCCACTCGGGTAAATATCCACCACAGGTGCAGTAACGGTCCTCAGAGTGATGGCCTCTGGGTACCGAGTGGCGTGGTCCATTAACACCAGATTGAACCGATGTCCCGCAGAGGTCGGAGGGTCCAACGGCCCAACAATGTCAATACCGACCCGCTCAAAAGGGATCCCGACCACTGGGAGTGGCTCCAATGGGGCCTTCAATTTGGTCCCAGTCTTGCCACTGGCCTGGCAAGTCTTGCAGGTCTTGCAATAGGTGTCAGAGGCAACTCTCATCCTAGGCCAATAAAAATGTGGGACTAGCCTCGCAAAGGTCTTGACCTGGCCCAGGTGTCCGGCTAGAGGTATCTCATGCGCCAGTTCCATCAAAAAGGCCCGGTAACACTGGGGGACCACTAAGGCCCTCGAGGACCCATGCACCGGAACCCTTGGTTCACTGTACAGGAGGCCATCCTCCCAATACACGTGATAGTTGCCGGTCTCCTTGTTCATCGCTTGGGCTTCGGCCTGTCGCCGCATGCCTTCAAGCGTGGGGCACTCCTTCTGCGCCCAACAGAATTCCTCCCGGGTAGGACCTCCTTCCACATGCCACTCGGCAAGGGTCGGCAAGTCCCCCACGGGAACGACATCCACCTCCACGGACTCCGGGGTTACCTCCGCGGGCTCCCCATCCATCACACGGGGTGTGTCCTCCACAACACTCTCCTCTGGACCGACAGTGGGTTGGGCCGTTGTTTCAGGCTCCAACCCGGGTCGAGCTTCTTGCCGAGCAGCTGTGGTGACTACGCAAGTCCACCCTGGTAATCCCAGCATCTCAGTGTGGGCCTTAAACTTCACTTCCTTCCAGGCGGTATGTTCGAGGTCATTACCGAGCAGACAGTCCACAGGTAAGGCAGGGCTGATCGCAAATCTCAACGGGCCTGACACTCCTCCCCATTCAAAGGGAACTTGAGCCACGGGATAGTAGCTCATTCTGCCGTCAGCCAACACGGCCGGATGATACACATCAGGAACAACCTGCTCAGGGGACACCAGCCGCCTTACTACAGTGGTCATACTGGCTCCTGTGTTCCTCAGAGCGTCCACCTCCTCCCCATTGACCTTCACCCTCTGCTGGTACTTAGCAGTATTCGATGGTAAGGGCGTCACTGGGACCATCTCTCTATCCCCAAGTGAAACCAGGGTCAGGCCTGTCCACTCCCCTTCCCTATCTAGGGGCAGCTCCAACCCAAGCGCTACGCTAGCCACCCCGGGACTCTTGCCACCAGTGGGGGCTGGGGGTCGTTTGCGACACTGGGGATCTCCCTTGTAGTGTCCGACCTCTCCGCACTCATAGCACCGGACCACTTTTGGCTGCTGACTCTTGTCAGGGTAAGTGGGTTTTGGGGAACGGTTCTGAGGTGGGGTACCTACTCCTTTCCCAATTTGTCTAGTTTGTGGGCCTCGTGAGAACTTCGTTCTTTTATCTCCACCCTCTTTCTTCTGAGGGGCGCCCTGACCGCCTTTCGGGCCATCTCCCCCGGGGCCCTTGTGTGACACCCGGGTGCTGACCCAAATATTCGCCTCCTCCGCGAGCTCACGGGAATCAGTAAGCTTGCGGTCCACCAAATGCTGGCGCAACTCCGGAAAACACTTATCCAAGAGGTGCTCTCTCAAAAAAAGGTTATACAGACCCTCAAAATCACGCACCTCGCTGCCACGCACCCAACCATCCAGAGCCTTTCGGGCATATTCAAAAACATCCACCCAATTCTGCGTGGACAGCTTATGGCTGCCACGAAACCTCTGGCGATACCTTTAAGGGGTGAGGCCAAAATGTTTGATAAGTGCCTCCTTCATGGGGGAATATCTAAACTGGTCTGCCTTCTCCAATTACAGGAGTGAGTCCCTGACATCAGGAGGTATAAACCGGTACAAATCACCTCCCCAGTGTTTCTCAGGCACCCCATGGGCAGTCAAGGCCACTTCAAACGCCTCCAAACACCTGGCAATGTCATCCCCCTTGGTGTAGCTCGCTATCACCTCCTTGGGTAACCAGAATCTGGGCTCCTGATGAGCTCCTGGTATGCTGCCACCATTAGGACTTCCTGGCGCACTCAACTGCAATGCTTGCAGCTCCATTTCCTTGAGCTGCAGCTCGTGCGCCAGCTTCCTTTCCTCCAATGCTAATTTCTCTCTCTCCAAAGCAAACTGCTTATCTTCCTTTTCTCTCTCTAAAGCCAGATTCTTATCTTCCCTTTCTCTCTCCCTCTCGTGCTCTAACTTGGCAAGCTCCCACTTCAATCGTCTCTCCTCCCTCCTGTCCTCGTACTCCTGCGGTGACACACTCTCCCTAGATACACTGCTTCCTGACCCGGAACGTCTTCCTGGCAATAAATTGTCTGACATGTCAATGTTGAGCAGGCCTGGGTCTTCCTGAGTGTCCGCCTCCCCGTGTGTGACCTGTTCCCCATCCTCTTCTTCCTCTGGGTGGGCCCTTACCCATGCCCTCAAGGCGGTACGGAGCTCTTCTTTTACAGCTCTCGTCCCCACAGGCACCACCATCCCCTGACAAAACTCCCTTAACAACACTACAGTGTACCTATCAAGGTCAGCCAGCTGGAACTCCATTCTGTCAGGCGAGGACCTAGATAACCTGGAAGAAAAATTCTAAGATGTGGGCATCAATGCTGGTTCAACACACTTTGCTGCAGGCTAGACAGTGGTGGGCATTTGGGTTTGCTTGAAGCACGACAGGTGTCCAATTAATTGCAGTACACTCTGTCCCACTGGAGGGTGTTAGGTAGCTACAGGTCCTCCTGGATCCCACCGCTCGCCAACAATGTAAGAACTGGGACCACCAGTTCTCCGGGGGGTAGCATGGCTCGAGCAGGAAGGCAGCCAGGGGCTTGCGTGTAAAGCAGCCAGTTAACACACACATCCAATGAAACACACAGTGGCGCAATAATGGAGACCACACCAGTAGTTGTATTTGAAAGAAATCAAGATCTTTTATATAGGCTTTCAAATAGAGCGATGCATTAGTAATTCATTAGTATTTCAGATAAGCATTTCATTAAGACATTTCATGAATCACGTTCAGATTGCATTTCCTGTAAATGGGTGAACATTTCATTAAGCATTTCAGTAAGACTTTTCATTAAAATAATAACCAGCTCATCTAAGCAATGAAAAATTAACTAACCCCGCCTGTCGCATCAGACTCTTTGGCAGGCAAAGGGGTAATTGTATAAACCTGGAGGATCCTACAAGAAGCGACTATAGTATTGCGTTTAAGTAACACATCAAACCTCTCATGGACGCTTTTCCTAGAAAGTAATAAAACATTCCAGCAAGTACTTATCAGTCTAACAAGGAACTTCAAAGAACACAGCCTTTAGTCATCAACCACAAGCCTTTCTTCTTGTGAATACAGATCGGTTTGCGACCCAGATCAGATCATCAGAATATTATGGAAGTCCACCTCTGCAAGAAAATTCAGTACAGTGAAATGACTCTCCCTCTCATTAACAGGCTGGTAAATATGGTACACTTTAAATATATCAGGCTTGTAAATACGGTACACTTTGAACATATCAGGCTTGTAAATATGGTGCACTACGATATAATGAGGAAAGTGTCTGACCCTCCAGCCTCCAAATATTCGAGGCACATTCAGAAGGGGGCCAACAGGACCCAGTCTCAGCTAACCCCGGGGGAGGGGCGACATCGGGCCTCACTCGGCCTACCGCCCTCCTCCCCAGGGGGTTACCTTGTGTTCTTCGGCCCTACGGGGCCCTTGCAAAGTGTCCGCTTGGGGGGAAAGGAGCTCCGGCCCTGTGCGCCGCGGGGGCAGTTCTGGAGCCCCGGCGCCGGGGCAAAGCTGGACTAGCGTTTGGGGCGCCAAGCGGAGGGGGCTCTCAGGCTCAGCGGCCCCCTCCGTAGTGAAGTGCAGCTCTCTTTGGCCGCCGAGCCGTGTCAGCGGGGCCCGCGGTGACGGCCAATGAGGGAGCAGTGTGGGCCGGGCCGCGGGACCAATCGCGGCACAGGGAGATGGGGGCGCGGCCAATGACGAGGCCGAACGCCCTCGTCACGTGATGGAGGCAGTGACTTGGCTTCAGGCCTAACGAGGCCTGACTGGACTACGCGGCGGCCTTCCTCAGGCTCCGGGGGCCACCGCGGGACCTCCTCTTAGTCGGGTGGGGCCCGGCCACTCTGCGGCGGCCCTCTTCTGGTACCGGGGGCCACCGAGGGGTATCACAGCACTTCCGTGGGCTGCGGCGGTGATTTGGTGCGCTGAGCGACAGCGCCTGAGGGACAGTCTCGGCTGGGCAGAAGGAGGGGGCCACTGGCGCCTTCAGGCCCGGCGCGACAGCGGCAGACAGCGACAGGCTATCGCAGCGCTCGGGGACAGCAGGTGAGCGCTTGGGGGCAAATGCAGCGCCTCGCTGACAAGATGATTCCTGAGGGGGAGAAGCGCTTTAGAATACCAGTGCCTCACAGGGGGCTTCAGCGCTAGAGTCTCGAGGGCACAGTTAGCTCAAGGCAGGCAGGATGGGAGCAAATTGTAGCGCTTGGCCCACAGTTCAGTCAGGGAGAGACAGGTAGGCCCAGTTGTAGGCAGGGGATGCGCAGGGCAGCACAGTCCAGTACCTGGTCCCAGGAAGCAGGTTTCTTGGCGCTTGGATGGTTCTGCGCCCTTAGTTGCTTGTTTCTTGAAGTGGAAGGGGGGGGGGGTGATGAGTTGAAGGCTTGAAGAATTTCTCCTCAGTCACTGCAGATGGGCCCTGGGGTTCCCTACCACTGGGCCAGATCAGGTGGCTAACTTTGGACACCTCACCCAGCTTAAGAGGCAGCACCTTAATCCTGTCACTCCCAGTAGCATAGGTTCCTCACTAGGCCCTCCCGCCTAAAACTCCTGCGTGGGTTCCTCAGGTCAGTGATGCCCTCCCTTGCTTATATATGCCAAGGTCAGGTGACCACTCTCTAAGGCGGGAAAAGTCAGGTCCGCCTTTCTTCTGAAAGATTCCAGGAGCTTCCCCACTCTAACTATGGACAGGGGCTGGGTGGCTGGTGTTGCAACATTGTATGGGGACCCAGCCTGCTCCTGGCAACTAGGGTGCTACACTAAAAAGACCACGCTGCAGTAGCAGGGGCCAGTGGCAGCCATGTTGGAAGTAGAGAGCACCTGCACCCTAACACAGATTAGTTATGAAAAGGTGCCCGAAGACCTAAGGGCCAACAAAAAGAAGGTGGGAAAAATGAGGCAAGGGCAAAAAAATCACGGGGAAAGACCACCCTAAGGCTGACAGGTCTAACATGCGTCCCCCCCAGCTGAAAGTGGGGAGAGCTACCCAACCTCTAGGGAGTTCTCGTCACTAAGGCGGAAAAACCGGGAGAGACCGTCAGCATTGGTGTGGTCAGCTCCGGGCCGATGTTCCACCCTAAAGTCCATCCCCTGTAGGGAAATGGACCACCTTAGCAACTTTGGGTTTTCGCCTCTCATCTGCATGAGCCAGCGAAGGGGACGGTGGTCGGTTTGAACCAGGAAGTGAGAGCCAAAAAGGTATGGCCTCAACTTCTTCAAAGCCCAGACCACAGCAAAGGCTTCTCGCTCGATGGTACTCCATTGCCGTTCCCGAGGGAGTAGTCTCCTGGAGATGAAGGCCACAGGTTGGTCTTGGCCATCATCATTGAGTTGCGATAGCACGGCACCTACGCCATGCTCTGAGGCATCTGTCTGCACGATGAATTCTTTTTGGAAGTCCGGAGTGGCCAGCACCGGAGCGGTACACAACGCGCGCTTCAGTGTTTCTAATTCCTCCTGGCAAGCAGCCGTCCAGATGACCTGTCGTGGCTGCTTTTTGGACGTCAACTCGGTCAAGGGGGCCACGATGGTGTCATATCCCTTGACGAATCTGCGGTAATAGCCAGTGAGGCCGAGGAAAGCTCGGACCTCAGTCTGAGTTTTGGGCTGCTCCCAGGCCATGATGGTCTCAATTTTGGCCTGGAGGGGTTGCACCTTACCTCCGCCCACCAAGTGTCCCAGGTACACGACAGAGCCCTGTCCAATCTGGCACTTGCTAGCTTTGATAGTCAAGCCGGCACGTTGTAACGCCCGCAGCACCTCCTGGAGATGTTGCAGATGGTCCTCCCAGGTGCTACTGAAGACAGCTATGTCATCCAGGTAAGCTGCTGAGAAGGACTCCAGGCCAGATAATACCTGGTTCACCAACCGCTGGAAAGTGGCCGGAGCATTCTTGAGCCCGAAGGGCATCACTCGAAATTGGAAGTGACCCTCGGGGGTGGAGAACGCTGTCTTCTCCTTCGCTCCATCGGCCATGGCAATCTGCCAGTACCCCGATATCAAGTCGATGGTGCTGAGGTACTTGGCTGCTCCCAGCCGGTCAATCAGCTCGTCTTCCCGTGGTATCGGGTGAGCATCTGTCTTGGTGACAGAATTCAACCCCCGATAATCCACACAGAACTGAAGTTCTGGTGTGGTGCCCGGTGGAGCTGCTTTCGGCACCAACACAACCGGACTAGCCCACGGGCTGCTGGAGGGTTCGATCACACCCAGCTCCAGCATCTTGATCACCTCACCCTGGATGCTGTTCCTCACTTTCTCGGACAGCCGGTAAGACTTGTTTTTCACTGGCGGACTGTCCCCTGTGTCCACATCATGGGTACACAGATGTGTGATTCCAGGCGTGAGGGAGAACAATGAGGCTTGCTGTGCCAATACCTGGCAGCAGTCCCTCTTTTGTTCTGGGGTCAAGGATAGGGAGAGGACAACTCCCTCCACTGAACCATCCTTCTCCTGAGCCGCTAGAAGGTCAGGAAGAGGCTCACTTTTCTCCTCCTCGCTCCCATCCGTCACCATGAGGAGAGCAAGCTCTGATCGCTCATGATGAGGCTTCAGGCGGTTGACGTGGAGCACCCGGTGTGGTTGTCGGGGGGTCTTCAAGTCCACGGCGTAGGTGGTCTGGCCTCGACGCTCCACAATCTCGTACGGACCAGTCCACCGGTCCTGGAGGGCACTAAGCGCCCCAGGCTCCATGACCCACACCTTCTGTCCAGCGTCCAACTCCACCGTCCGAGCGTTGTGGTCATACCACTCCTTCATGACGGCATGGCTAGTCTCCAGATTGTCTGAGGCTTCCTTCCACAGCTTGGCCATTTGGCTGCGGAATGCCAGCATGTAGCTGACAACATCACGGGGAAGCTTCTTCGAAGTCTTCTCCCAACCCTCCTTGACCAGGCTGAGGGGTCCCCTAACGGGATGGCCATAGAGCAATTCAAAGGGGCTGAACCCGACTCCCTTCTGGGGTACCTCGTGGTACGAGAACAGCAAGCAAGGGAGGAGGATGTCCCATTTCCACCTCAGGTCTTCTTGCAGACTCCGGATCATCCCCTTCAAGGTCTTGTTGAAGCGCTCTACGAGCCCGTTAGTCTGGGGGTGGCAAGGAGTGGAGAACCGATAGGTCACTCTGCATTCCTTCCACATGGCCTGCATGTAGGCCGACATGAAATTTGTGCCCCTGTCCGACACCACGACCTTGGGGAATCCCACTCGGGTAAATATACCCATCAGGGCCCGCGCCACCACAGGTGCAGTAACGGTCCTCAGAGTGATGGCCTCTGGGTACCGAGTGGCGTGGTCCATTAACACCAGATTGAACCGATGTCCCGCAGAGGTCGGAGGGTCCAACGGCCCAACAATGTCAATACCGACCCGCTCAAAAGGGGTCCCGACCACTGGGAGTGGTTCCAATGGGGCCTTCAATTTGGTCCCAGTCTTGCCACTGGCCTGGCAAGTCTTGCAGGTCTTGCAATAGGTGTCAGAGGCAACTCTCATCCTAGGCCAATAAAAAAGTGGGACTAGCCTCGCAAAGGTCTTGACCTGGCCCAGGTGTCCGGCTAGAGGTATCTCATGCGCCAGTTCCATCAAAAAGGCCCGGTAACACTGGGGGACCACTAAGGCCCTCGAGGACCCATGCACCGGAACCCTTGGTTTACTGTACAGGAGGCCATCCTCCCAATACACGTGATAGTTGCCGGTCTCCTTGTTCATCGCTTGGGCTTCGGCCTGTCGCCGCATGCCTTCAAGCGTGGGGCACTCCTTCTGCGCCCAACAGAATTCCTCCCGGGTAGGACCTCCTTCCACATGCCACTCGGCAAGGGTGGGCAAGTCCCCCACGGGAACGACATCCACCTCCACGGACTCCGGGGTTACCTCCGCGGGCTCCCCATCCATCACACGGGGTGTGTCCTCCACAACACTCATGACAGTGGGTTGGGCCGTTGTTTCAGGCTCCAACCCGGGTTGAGCTTCTTGCCGAGCAGCTGTGGTGACTACGCAAGTCCACCCTGGTAATCCCAGCATGTCAGTGTGGGCCTTAAACTTCACTTCCTTCCAGGCGGTATGTTCGAGGTCATTACCGAGCAGACAGTCCACAGGTAAGGCAGGGCTGATCGCAACTCTCAACGGGCCTGACACTCCTCCCCATTCAAAGGGAACTTGAGCCACGGGATAGTAGCTCATTCTGCCGTCAACCAACACGGCCGGATGATACACATCAGGAACAACCTGCTCAGGGGACACCAGCCGCCTCACTACAGTGGTCATACTGGCTCCTGTGTCCCTCAGAGCGTCCACCTCCTCCCCATTGACCTTCACCCTCTGCTGGTACTTAGCAGTATTCGATGGTAAGGGCGTCACTGGGACCATCTCTCTATCCCCAAGTGAAACCAGGGTCAGGCCTGTCCACTCCCCTTCCCTATCTAGGGGCAGCTCCAACCCAAGCGCTACGCTAGCCACCCCGGGACTCTTGCCACCAGTGGGGGCTGGGGGTCGTTTGCGACACTGGGGATCTCCCTTGTAGTGTCCGACCTCTCCGCACTCATAGCACCGGACCACTTTTGGCTGCTGACTCTTGTCAGGGTAAATGGGTTTTGGGGAACGGTTCTGAGGTGGGGTACATACTCCTTTCCCAATTTGTCTAGTTTGTGGGCCTCGTGAGAACTTCGTTCTTTTATCTCCACCCTCTTTCTTCTGAGGGGCGCCCTGACCGCCTTTCGGGCCATCTCCCCCGGGGCCCTTGTGTGACACCCGGGTGCTGACCCAAATATCCGCCTCCTCCGCGAGCTCACGGGAATCAGTAAGCTTGGGGTCCACCAAATGCTGGCGCAACTCCGGAAAACACTTATCCAAGCACCTCGCTGCCACGCACCCAACCATCCAGAGCCTTTCGGGCATACTCAAAAAAATCCACCCAATTCTGCGTGGACAGCTTATGGCTGCCACGAAACCTCTGGCGATACCTTTCAGGGGTGAGGCCAAAATGTTTGATAAGTGCCTCCTTCATGGGGGAATACCTAAACTGGTCTGCCTTCTCCAATTACAGGAGTGAGTCCCTGACATCAGGAGGTATAAACCGGTACAAATCACCTCCCCAGTGTTTCTCAGGCACCCCATGGGCAGTCAAGGCCACTTCATACGCCTCCAAACACCTGGCAATGTCATCCCCCTTGGTGTAGCTCGCTATCACCTCCTTGGGTAACCAGAATCTGGGCTCCTGATGAGCTCCTGGTATGCTGTCACCATTAGGACTTCCTGGCGCACTCAACTGCAATGCTTGCAGCTCCATTTCCTTGAGCTGCAGCTCGTGCGCCAGCTTCCTTTCCTCCAATGCTAATTTCTCTCTCTCCAAAGCAAACTGCTTATCTTCCTTTTCTCTCTCTAAAGCCAGATTCTTATCTTCCCTTTCTCTCTCCCTCTCGTGCTCTAACTTGGCAAGCTCCCACTTCAATCGTCTCTCCTCCCTCCTGTCCTCGTACTCCTGCGGTGACACACTCTCCCTAGATACACTCCTTCCTGACCCGGAACGTCTTCCTGGCAATATATTGTCTGACATGTCAATGTTGAGCAGGCCTGGGTCTTCCTGAGTGTCCGCCTCCCCGTGTGTGACCTGTTCCCCATCCTCTTCTTCCTCTGGGTGGGCCCTTACCCATGCCCTCAAGGCGGTACGGAGCTCTTCTTTTACAGCTCTCGTCCCCACAGGCACCCCCATCCCCTGACAAAAGTCCCTTAACTGCACTGCTGTGTCCTTATCAAGGTCAGCCAGCTGGAACTCCATTCTGTCAGGTGAGGACCTAGATAACCTGGAAGAAAAAATTCTAGGACGTGGGCAACACTATTGGTGCAACACACTCTGTTGCAGGCTAGACAGTGGTGAGCAATTGGGTTTGCTTGAAGCACGGTAGGTGTCCAATTAATTGCAGCACACCCTGTCCTACTGGAGGGTGTTAAGTAGCTACACGTCCTGGATCCCACCGCTCGGCACCAATGTAAGAACTGGGACCGCCAGTTCTCCGGGGGGGGTAGCACGGCTCGAGCAGGAAGGCGGCCAGGGGCTTATGTGTAAAGCAGCCACTTAACACACACATCCAATAAAACACACAGTGGCGCAATAATGGAGACCACACCAGATGTTGTATTTGAAAAATCAAGATCTTTTATATAGGCTTTCAATTAGAGCAAGGCATTGGTAATTCATTAGTATTTCAAATGAGCATCTCATTAAGACATTTCATTTATCACGTGCAGGTTGCATTTCCTGTGAAGAGTAAGCATTTCAGTAAGGCTTTTCATTACAATTACAGCTAGTTCATCTATGCCGTGAAACATTAACTAACCCCGCCTGTCGCATCAGACTCTTTGACAGGCAAAGGGGTAATGGTATAAACCTGGAGGATCCTACAAGAAGCGACAATTATAATGCATCTAAGTAGCACATCAAACCTCTCATGGTCGCTTTTCCTAGAAAGGAATAAAACATATCAGCAAGTACCTATCAGTCTAACAAAGAACTTCAAAGAACACAGCCTTTAGGCATTTGCGACAAGCCTTTCTTCTTGTGAATACGGGTCGGCTGCGACCCAGATCAGACCATCAGCATGTTATCGAAGTCCACCTCTGCAAGAAAATTCAGTACAGTGAAGTGACTCTCCCTCTCATTGAACAGGCTTGTAAACATGGTACACTTTAACCCTTTCAGGCTTGTAAATATGGTTCACCAAGAATAATGCAGGCTTGTAAATATGGTTCACGAAGAATAATGCAGGCTTGTAAATATGGTTCACGAAGAATAATGCAGGCTTGTAAATATGGTTCACGAAGAATAATGCAGGCTTGTAAATATGGCCAAACAATGCAATGAGGCACATTCAGAAAGGGGCCAACAGGGCCCAGTCACAGTTAACCCCGGGGGAGGGGCGACCTCGGGCCTTACTCGGCCTACCGCCCTCCTCCCCAGGGAGTTACCTCTCTTATTAGGCCATCAAGGCCCTTGCGTAGTCGTTGATAAATAGGGAGGGGTGTCCGACCCGCCTAGAGCCTCACTCGGCCCAGCGCTGTGCCGGACTGGCTTCGGGGCACTAGGCGCCGGGGCCGGAGCGAGATAAAGGGGTGAGGCTCAACCGGAGGGGGCTCCCTGGCTCCGCGACCCCCTCCGAGGGGAAGTGCGGCTTTCCTCAAGCGCCGGGCCTTGACAGCGGGGCCCGACGGCAACAGCCAATGGTGAGGCAGCTTGGGCGGGGGCGCGGCTGATGACGCGGCGTCGCTCCCGCTCACGTGATGGGGCCCAGGCAAGCTTCAGGCCCGTCACGGCCTGACGAACTCGGTGCGGCGGCCCTCTCCTAGTACCGGGGGCCGCCGGGGTCAAATCGATGTCGGCGCTAGGCACAGTGAAGGGCAGGCGGCCTCGGGACAGGCCGATGGTGCCGCTGAGGCGTCGTGTGGGCGGCCTGGCGCCGCGGGGGCAACTCTCCTCACGGGCCTCGAGGCTCTGAGGTACAGCGCTAGCGCCGATCCTGGGTAGCGCTTGGGGGGGGCTTCACAGCGCTAGGTGCAGGCAGTACAGGGAGGCAATCTCGACGATCCCTGACAGAGCAGGCAGCCTCTGATACAGCGCTGGGCAGGAGGGCAGATTACAGCGCACCACAAGTTAGTCAGTCAGAACTGCACGCAGGATGGGGACAATTTATAGCGCTTGTCATTCAGTTTAGAAAGGGGGAGACAGGTAGGCCCAGCTGAAGGCAGGGGATGCGCAGGGCAGCTTAGTCCAGTACCTGGTCCCATGGAGTAGGTTTCTTGGCGCTTGGATGGTTTGGCGCCCTTAGTTGCTTGTTTCTTGAAGTTGCTGAGGAGAGGGGGGTGATGAGTGGAAGGCTTGAAGAATTTCTCCTCAGACACTGCAGATGGGCCCTGGGGTTCCCTACCACTGGGCCAGATCAGGGGGCTAGATTTGGACACCTCACTGAGCTTAAGAGGCAGCACCTAGATCCTGTCACTCCCAGTAGCATAGGTTCCTCACTAGGCCCTCCCGCCTAAAACTCCTGCGTGGGTTTCCCAAGTCAGTGATGCCTCAACTGACTGAAAAAAGTTCCCTCCCTGGCTTATATATGCCCAGGTCAGGTGACCACTCTCTAAGGCGGGAAAAATCAGGTCCGCCTTCCTTCTGGAAGGTTCCAGGAGCTTCCCCATTCTAACTATGGACAGGGGCTGGGTGGCTGGTGTTGCAACATTGTATGGGGACCCAGCCTGCTCCTGGCAACTAGGGTGCTAGACTAAAAGTCCACGCTGCAGTAGCAGGGGCCAGTGGCAGCCATGTTGAAAGTAGAGAGCACCTGCACCCTAACACAGGTTAGCTGTGAAAAGGTGCCCGAAGACCTAAGGGCCAACAAAAAGTAGGTGGAAAAAATGAGGCAAGGGCAAAAAATCACAGGGAAAGACCACCCTAGGGCTGACAGGTCTAACAGTGCACGAACACTCATGTGACAGCCGTGCTCTTGCACCATGTCGCTGATCTCATAATGACCAGTGCTGTGCCGATACCGCATCAGATATTTCATAACTTCAATCAACGATACTGTAGTGTTTAAACATTCTACGATGCAGAATATTGCACTGCTAGGCACTTTCCTCTCAGCACGGGAGAATTATAGCTGATGTCCACCTTTCTGCCCAGATTTTGTTGGGTTTTTCCCAAGCACAGAGCTGTTTTCCATGGACAAGTTCCATAAGGTTTTACCTGAACAAATGTGTCCATGAGAAACCCACAAAGTGCAGTACTGTTACTCTTTTTGAAACACCCCTTAGATCAGAAACTCCAGTTTCTGCGCAAAATCGAATTTACAAACTTGTAATGAAGGTGTTTTTGGTGTCACAATGAAGGCATGATGTAATGTCAAGGCTTTCTGCTCAAATAACATTTGAGTTCTAAGATTGACAGTTCTATTTTGTAAAGGATGTTCTAAGTTTGGAATGAGAGTTCTAATTTGGAATTGAAAGAATTCCTTTAGAATATAGATTGGAACAATGCTTCTAATTTGGAACGTTCGAACTATGTATGGAATGCAAATTCTACATTTGGAATGCCTCTTGCCCAAAACATACATTTTTTTAAGGTTGAAGCAGCCAGCAGCTATGTGTGATATCTTAATTTTGGGAGTAGAAAACAGTACATCCCAAGACTACATATTCCTTGTGCACCTTGACCCCCAGGGTATCCAGAACTACCGTCTATTGAATGCATGTGTGTGTGCAAAGCTCTTGAAGCCGTGCATAGTTACACAAGAAGGAGTCTATGGGAGGCCAGGCCAGCAGAAAGGCTAACACAGACGAAGACTCAGAGCCCAGCCATAAGACCGCTGCCAGGCTCTGCTAGTCTGTGCGGAAGACTGATGTAAGGTGTCTTCTAACCCTTAGATCCCACCCTGCCATTTGAATACCTGAATCACACCTGTGAAATGGGCAGAGCAGATAGGAAGAAACAGAATGACAACCTGTGCATTTCTGTGCAGTACACTAGGCCCATCTCACCATCGCCTTTACAGATTCTGTTAACATGCATGCAATAAAGAGAAAACAGGAACCCTTAATAATAAGATTATTGTAACTGACTTCCTTCGCTCAATCTTCTGCTTCTGTGATGTTATGCGACAGATGGACCTATATCTACCAACATAATGTATCACTGGTCCCCAAAGGCAGCCTTGAGTGTTATCAGCATTTCCCATCAATCGGTTGTGATGTCATCTCCTACACCACACCCCTGACCCTGGCAGGTTTGTGACATCATGTACTACATCACACCCCTGGGTCTGGCAGGCTTTATGACATCATTCACCTCTTTGCTATATATAGAGGTGTAGTTGGGGATGCCTGCAGTGTGTGTGCAGTCTGTGGACTGGGCTGTGAATGGTGTGAAAGAGGTGTGAATGGGGGACTTGGGGGCACCGAGCTAACATCAGACTCACAGGATGGCCGCGGCAGTTCTGCTTCTCGAGGCCTCTGCCATGTGTTGTTTGGTTGTTCAGTGGGAGAAAACAGGCAGCACCTCGCAGACAACCAGAGAGATGCACTTTGAGGTGGGAGGGACGGAGCTTTCCATAAGGTGTGGGAAGGCCTTATGAGGTTCCGTGTAGTGGCAGTAAACAACTTTTAATAGCAATTCCTGGGGTTCTCTTTGCAGGCGAATTGAATTTTGCCTTTCGCTCCAGGAACTCTGGCACCGCCCCTATCTGGAGCGGGGTGCGGAATGTCTGTGAGTCTAATGGGAAGCACGGTAGTATGAATGAAGGTGTGAATGGGGGACTTGGGGGCACCGAGCTAACATCAGACTCACAGGATGGCCGTGGCAGTTCTGCTTCTCGAGGCCTCTGCCATGTGTTGTTTGGTCGTTCAGTGGGAGAAAACAGGCAGCACCTCGCAGACCGCCAGAGAGATGCACTTTGAGGTGGGGGCGGAGCCTTCCATAAGGTGTGGGAAGGCCTTATGAGGTTCCTTGTCGTTGCAGTAAACAGCTTTTAATAGCAATTCCTGGGGTTCTCTTTGCAGGCGAATTGAATTTTGCCTTGAGCTCCAGGAACTCTTGCACCGCCCCTATCTGGATCTGGGTGCGGAATGTCTGTGGGTCTAATGGGAAGCACGGTAGTATGAATGAAGGTGTGAATGGGGGACTTGGGGGCACCGAGCTAACATCAGACTCACAGGATGGCCGTGGCAGTTCTGCTTCTCAAGGCCTCTGCCATGTGTTGTTTGGTTGTTCAGTGGGAGAAAACCGGCAGCACATCGCAGACCGCCAGAGAGATGCACTTTGAGGTGGGGGGGACGGAGCTTTCCATAAGGTGTGGGAAGGCCTTATGAGGTTCCGTGTAGTTGCAGTAAACAACTTTTAATAGCAATTCCTGGGGTTCTCTTTGCAGGCAAATTTAATTTTGCCTTTCGCTCCAAGAACTCTGGCACCGCCCCTATCTGGAGCGGGGTGCGGAATGTCTGTGAGTCTAATGGGAAGCACGGTAGTATGAATGAAGGTGTGAATGGGGGACTTGACCAGATCAGATGCAATTGATGTTAATTTGTTTCCCTGACATAATTTTAGATTGAGTACAAAGAAATCAAATATTTCCCAAAAAACAATCATCCATGTTGTGTTTCATTATTTCATGCTCACCAGGACCTCCCAGGGGCAAGGCGGCGGCGACTGAGACTCCGGTGGCAGAAGGTGGAGAGGCTCAGTCCCTTGCAGGCTCTTCTGCTGGCCCCAGTAAGTTGTTCTATTGTTATATTAATACTTATACTTCCCTAACTTTTACAGCTCCTATTCATTACAAACTGGTTCCTAATAATTCTATGTTTTACAAAATAGTCTTTGATCTTCTTCTAATGTAGACTACTTTGTACATTCTTATCCTGCCTCTACCATCACTCTCTGTGCTACTACTATTTACAATTATGAGTCGGTCTGTGTAGGTAGCTAAGCTTGTCCATTCGGCAAACGGTGTGAAACAAAACTCTGATACAGCAATAGCTCTAGGCACTGAGTGCAGTCCTCTGGGTTGCCCTTGCTGTCTATTCCAGGCTTCTTAATGTAAGTGCTTTGACAATTTCCAACAACAAAATGTCATTGTTTACACCAAGTAAAAGGTAGCAGTTGCCTTTTGATTTGAGAGGAGCACATCCCATACCGCTAGTGTTTCAGGGACTATTCTTCACACAAAGAAGTATGAACAAGATAAATAGGACATTGTTGATGATAGGTGCAGTTCGACTTTCGACATACCTCAGTCCGAACAGAAGTTGAACCCCCATTCCCCTGACCGACTATCTAGAATGTCTGACCAATGATTTTACGACCCAGAAGAACAGAAGAAGAGAGACTACCTCCGAGTCCCGGCCTATCTGAGTCACTGAAACATGACTGCCAAGTGCAGTATTTCAAACCTTTCCGCTCACTCACTCGTGAACAAAAACCACACAGTGTTTGTTAGTTTTAAATTTTTATTTTCAATTGAGAAATGAAAACATTATTTCTTTATTTTTAATAGCGTAGTATTCTTATGGATGAAGATGACGTTAAAGTTTACTTTAAACAACATTCCCATGAATGAAATTAGTATGACTCAAACTTAAAAATATTTAACACTAACAGACACAGGAAATTAGTAGAATAACTGTGTGTGAGCCCCCACCTTCTTTAAAGTACTTAAGTACTGCTGGTGGTGACTCTGTAGTAGTTGGTGAATCGTCTGGCAGAAGGGCAATGGAATCTTCTTTCTGTAATGAGAAAAATGGTGCACGTTAAGCAAGCATTAATCAGTTGTCAAAAGAAGAAGTGTAGCATTTAATGGAATAAGCATCTAAAAGGTTAACACCCTCCCCAAAACCGTAACATTTTTTCAATCCCAGTAATACAAAATGTGTTATGTAACATTTCCTTCCATTACGAGACAAAATAGGGGGTTGTGTATGGCATCTGAAAATATGACATGTTTTTCCTAGACGTCACAACATCTGATGCGGCACAGATGACCATCAGTGCTGGGGCCAGCAGTACGGAGGGGTCCACTCTGGATGCGGTGGTGCCAACAGGAGGAGCTGGGGGGGAAGGCTCAGCGGCGGCGGATGGTGGTAAGTTATTATACTCCTTACTTATTTAATTTTTTTGAGTAGGCTCGTAAAGGAGTGTATGATGTACTGTACAGTAGTACACAGTACACTAGTATAAGTACACTGTACTGTCAAGAACATTTACTTATTTATAACTACTTTTTGGGCTATCACGGAGAAGACAGTCAACCTTGACTTGTAATAGCATTAGTGGCTGTACTTCTCTGGTAACCAATGGTCCCCTCTATTTCACTTGAACTCAGCTGGCCAATTTTTATTTTAATGCCAAGTCATATCAGATCAGATGTAGTTTAGGGATGTGAAGAACGAAAAGCTAAAGAAGAGTGAAACGAAGGACGAGCGAGTCTTAATATTTATTTATGACTGTAAAAAATGGTTTTGTTGAATGCAATTCAACATAAGAAAGAAGACAGCGGTTTCCAAAATATAATGAAAAGGGTGTTAGTTGGTTGTTAACAAAAAGAAATTTTGGTACATTTGAGACATTAAGAAGAATCATAGACGTACTTTGTAAGCCTGGATGTTATTTTCTTTATCCTCCTCGTCGATAGCAGAAGTGTATGATGTAGTAGAGCAGACGCTGAGTGGATGCAGTATGGCCAGTGGCAGTGCCACCCCTATAGAAAAGTAAGACATTCCTATTCCCACCTGCATGTACTGCTTAAAGTACTGCGAGTCTGCATCATCATGGCCTGTGTCTGTATTTCTTGGGTTAAAGCTGAGTGAGCTGCCATTATGGCGGCTACCACAAGTTCACGTACCAGTAATTTCTTTTGCAAAACAAGAGAAAAAAGTAAAAAAGGCATTTTTTAGTACTATCTGACTATGTATGTACTAGTAGTGAGTCCACCTATAGTGCTGCTAGTGGAATTCCTGAAACTCACAGTGTCACAGGCTTACAAAGACGGCGGAAAGATACAGGCCAAAATGTTTTACTGTGTTTGCTACTTGCTGGTGTCACAGGCTCTGTAGAAATGACTGTCCCCTTTTTGGAGCCTCGCTGGGCTCTGAATAAACAAATGGCCCCTGAGACTCTCTGGGCTCTCAAAGATACTTGGGGCGCCTGAGCCCCTCGTGGGCTCTCAGTAAATCAAAATGCCCCCTTGAGCCTTTCAGGCTCAAACACAAAATGCGGCCGTTGGAGTCCCTCCGGGACTCAAGAGAACAAATGGCTCTGGGCGTTGGAGTCCCTCTTCGGGGCACGCGAATGGAAATGATGCCACCCAGAGCCTCTCGCGGCCTTGAAGAAATGCCCCTGTAACGTAGGAGCCCGCCCGGGGCTCAAATCTGCAGGGAGGCCCCCCCGGGGCCTCTCGGGCTCTTTGACAACAAAGCCCTGGTACTGGAGGGGAGGGCGGGCACCGGCAATGTGCCCCGACGCCCTCCTCCCTAGACTGGAACACCGAGCCCCACTTACCCGGTTTCTGGCGGGCGCTCACCGGGTCTCCAGGCTCCTTCTCTTCCTCGGCAGCTGCGGGGCTCTCCCCACACCACAGTGGCCCCACTGCTGGACAGAAGGCTTTTCTCTCTCCTGGGTGAGTTCACCGGATCCCGGGGTCGGCTCCCGGTAGCTTCCGGGTTCCTCCTTCCTGTCCCGGGCCGGCAGCCAATCAGAGCGCGGCCTGGGGAGTGAGGTCACGGGATGTCACGCAGTCCTGCCCCCGGCCTGCCTGACTTCCTGTACGGCCGGGCGGCGACGGGGAAAACTTCACAGGGCAATGCCGGGTGGGCACCGGCCTTAAGCTCAATAAAGCACTCCCAAAGCGCTCGTGACAGGGTAAAGCACAAGGTCCTTGGCAGGGTGGGCACCTGCCAGGGGACTGTCAAATCGGCAAAAAGCGGCGTGGGCAGCCGCGAAAAGGGAAAGTAAAGCGCTCCCAGCGCTCAAAGACGATTCGCAGCGCTCTCAGCGCTAGGGGTGCAGGCACAGCGCTCCCAAGCGCTAGGGGCACAGCAAAGTTCCTTAAAGCAGGCAGGGGGCAAGGCTGGGCCCAGAGCCAGCTCACTGGATCTCCAGGCAGGGAGACAATCCAAGTGGCGGTCCTCCTGGCCCCAGCAACAGCAGCAGCCCCCTCAGGCAGGATCCTGGC
This sequence comes from Lissotriton helveticus, assembly GCF_964261635.1. Classification (NCBI taxonomy): domain Eukaryota; kingdom Metazoa; phylum Chordata; class Amphibia; order Caudata; family Salamandridae; genus Lissotriton; species Lissotriton helveticus. The sequence continues at coordinate 3,138,556 of NW_027611725.1, read as the reverse complement.
AGAGAACAGTTTGTGTGGTGACACAGCCCCATTTTTATACACCACATTCCATTATCTGTAGGTGCAGGGTGGGGGAGAAACCAGTCGCAGCTGGTTTTGGAGCACCCTTGATGTGCTCATCACCTCACTCTATTCACTGGCAGGGCTAGGGTCGTTAGACGCACCACAGGGGGCGGAGCCAGCATTGTGTGGGGTGTGGAAAAGTAAATTTTGCCATGTTCTGTGTCCCTACGCCTCATCCATCATATGTTATGTGTGCATGACCAATATGCATATGTTATTCCCCATGTCTGATTAATGACGCAATTCCAGTTGTGTCCACCTCTGGTATGTCAGTTTCCAGTCCTCGTGAATACTACGAATATCAGGCCTATGTAAAGTTACGTTGCCACGTTTCTCAGTGTGCACGTTATTTCATTATAAAGTCCCCGTTTCTAGGCCTCAAAAGGGCCCGGACCACAGATTCAGCTCCTGTCTCCTGAAAGCCTCGCTGAGGAGCGATACAGCCCCCACCTGTATCCTCGACCCTTCACTTACTTCCTGCCTCGCAGTGCCCGGTGTAGCTTGGCTCTGCCTCTGAGTCTGCCAAAAGTATGTTATAGTTCCAGTTATCAGTTCAGTCCTCCTTCTCTGCATTCCTAGGCTACTGAACTGCATCAATAGTTTCCGTCATTGTCTAGCCTATACGGCTCCACGTTAGAGAAATACTGTATTTAAATGGTCATTTAATATTCTTCATCACGCACTACATGTAGAATAATGCATGGTCCAGTCTTAGAATCAAGTTAGCTTTTCCCTTCATGACTTCTAGTTTATATCAACATGTTCCCTAAACATCAGATACCAGATAGGGTTTAGGTACATGTCGCTCCGACCCTCCAGACTCTAGTCTCTGCTCCTAGCACAGAGTTCATAGCCCCCAGTTTCTCCTAGTGATACGTCATTGCCAGTTTTCGCGCACCATTAGGTTAGAGGTCCCGGCTCCTTAGGTAGCCCCCTCCAATGTTTCCGCCCCATTCATGACATATTCTGTTACGTTTGCGCCACATGTCTATGTATACGCCCAGTTACACCTACTTTTACTGTTATCTCTCGCGACTGCTACGCGTCACGCCTTCTGCTCCACCCACTGCTACGCCTACTGCAATGTAATGCTATGTGTTTGCGCTATGTATATAAGTCAATGTATTGTTATTAAAAGTTAGCGCGCTCATCCCAGACCCGGCCCCAGCAGCTGCTGGGTCATTCTATGCAGGTTGTCCTGATCCTGTCCTTATGCTGTAATAAACCTGCAGAAACTCCTACTACCTCGAATCTTGACTCTTATTTTATTGAGCTATCTGTTATTTATTCATTCATTCAAAAATAGATCCGGTATTATTTATTTATATACCACATAATGGCGCCCGAACAGGGACATGCCCTTTCCCCACGCGTCGGTGAAGCCACGCCGACCCCCTGACCCTCTGCAGTCGTGACGGAACTCTTCTGCGCAGTGGCAGATATTTCTGCTCAAGTATCCCTCAGGCCCACGGAGGAGACGGAGGAGGCGGTCCAGCATCCAAACGAGACGGTGGAGGAACGCGGCGAGTCCCGACCAGAGCCCAAGCCGAGAGTCCAAGGTCCGAGGTATCCGGAGGCCCACCCGTAACTGAAGTCCGAAGTCCGAAGTTCGTCGTCGTAGCAGTCCAGTCCCGTCCGAGGCCTTCCGTTCCGTGCTGCCCGGTGAGTACCATTGCTGGGGTAGTATCTAGACAGGACCAATCTAAATTGACTCCTGGTCCGTGGGTTGGTGGTGCCCAGACTCACAAACGAAGTGTTCACCTAGGTGGATACGGGTCTTGATGCGTCCCTTTATGGGACCGGTATGTTCCGTACTGTTACAGCAGTGCATCCAGTAACTCTAGTCTGTTCCGTTCTCGAGAAAATCTGTTCTGTTTCTGTTTTCAGTATTCCAGGTAATATTCTGTTCGAACTGTTATTTATAATGTTGTTCAATGTATTTCCAATGTCATGGTATGCCTGAATTGTTTTCCCAATTGTTATTGTTCTTTGTGTATTGTATTGTGTTCCGATTCAAGTTTACAATGCCGCTCTTTTCCAAGTTACGACAGTTAAAAACTAGAAAGGGTTTATTAGAAGAAGCAGTTCCTGTTCCGCCTAGGGACAGTCCAGGTCACTTTATGTATCAGAAACATGGCATAAGCGCCATATTGTATCTAGATTTATGGGTAGAGTATACCAAACAGTTAGAAGAAAAGTATAGATGGCCCGTATCGGGTACATGGGATGCCGAATGTATCATGCGAGTAGAAGAAGCATTATGGAAAAAGAAAGCCAGACAGTCACAGAAAGATGCCGTCGAGTTATGGCGTAAAGAAGCGCATAGAAGAACTGAAAAGGAAGTCAGAAAGTCAGAGTTAAGTAGAGAATCCCAGGAACGAGCCCAAGAAAGAGAATTAATCGAGATAGGTGAACGAGTCAAAGCCGAACAGTCAGACAGACAGAGGCATGCCCTTATTAAGGGCATGTATCCTCTGCTTGCCGAAGGCTTGCCAAAAGCAACCCCAGAGGCATCCAGTAATTTCCCGCCACCATTAGTTCCGACCAAGCTACGTCACAAACCGACCGCAGCTGATATTTTTATTTCGTCCTATCTGGACGACACAGTCCCCGAATATGCAAATCCTGTTCGCGCTCCGCCAGTCCCTGTAAATCAGGCACTTCCCGCTCCTCCAGACACCGGAGTACCTGTTACGGTACCCCCGGTCCAGCCCGCCATACAAGTCCAGCCTACATTTCCATTTCCCACTCTGCCAGGACGTAGAGCCTCAGTAGACGACTCCAGTTTAGGGGCCGCAGGGGGAGGTCCTCCTCAAACCCCGCCGCCACACAAGCGTTTAACGTTAGCCGAATTACATGCACAAGCATCACAGCGTACGCCTAGGTATCAGTCTGTTGCAGAAATAAGAAAATCCCTTGCCGAATGTTGCTATGATCCAGTCCCAGGCGAGGATAATATGGTCTTATATTCATTTCGCGTAAGAAAGGTGGCCGAGTATCTGGTCACCTTACCGAATATGAAAGAAGATCTAGACAGAATATATCGTTTCATCCGTACAGGGGATGATCCAGAAAGTATTGGCGAGATTATGTCTCAAAGGAAAGCCGAGATCCAGCTCATGATATTAAAGTTCCTGATCAATTGTCTAATAAGAGAACAAGATTACCCGTCTAAAGATCCCGCCGAAATGAGAATCCTGACAAGGTGGAGTGATAATATAGCCGAGGGTAAGCACAAGACCATTAGTGCTATGGAGAGTATGTACAAGAAAATCCGTAAAGAAATAATAAAGATACACGAACAGCGTAAAGCAGCACAAGTAAGCGAGAAAGAAAGTACCTCTGATCCCGAAGAAGAGGAAGACGAGAATCCCGCCAGAATAGCGTATGTAGGAAAATCTAGATTTCCAGATCGCCATTTACGCCTAGAACCCAAGTCTATTTTTCATCATTCAGCACCAGAACAAGGTTCTCTAGAACAAGTATTTCAAGCTACCGATCACATTCTGAAATCACGAATCGGTTATAGTGAATTAAGTACCATGCATGAACAAGAACTAGCCCGATCAGCAGTCCGATGGATTACTGATTCTACCACTTTTCCAGACGAAATAGTGGCACAAATGTTTCTGAAAATGCCCCCAGCCGAGCAACGACTGGTGGGTATGTATATGATCCAGCACCTCATTACTCTGTATGAGGGTCAACACTCTGATCCAGGCCCGTTACATGATGTCCTGAACGAGTTACTCCAGTACAAATGGAGAGGTCTAGGTACCGATTTAATTAGTGTCATTCTAGAACAGCGTCACAAATATAGAACGTTTTTGAACCCGCATTTTGTTCATGTCTCACCCCCAGAAAGTAAATCGTTTTACATAGACAGACAGAATCCGTTACGAGAAGTCCACCCAGTCAGAGGGACGGGTGGCGAAATGCAACGAGTGTTTGTATACACTCCGATTTCAAAGATGGAACTTCTTGAAATGAAGAAATTAATTCCCTGTCATGACAAAGATCCAGCAGGGTTCCATAGAGAATTAAAAGACATGCTCCGTATGGGAGAATACACTTACCCAGATATCATTAAAATGTTAAAGGTCCTGTTACCCGCAGGGGTGTATGAAAAGTTAAAGGAAAAGGAATGGGAGGTGGGAGAGAAAAAGATCGATTGGACAGCTCTAGAAGCTGAAGACAAGGCACGAGTACCAGGTACCGGTCTTGGAGATAAATGTAAAGAATTACCAGAATTATTGATTCAAGTTTTACCCAGATTATTGACAACGAGAAAAGAAGACTGGGATGCAATCTCAGCCTGTAAACAGAAACAAGATGAAGATATTAGTGATTTTTATTCTAGATTTGAAAAATGTTTCAGTATCAACAGTGGTCTCAAGACAAGTAGTGAGTCATACCCTCACCTTTTTGTTACTAAATTAGTCGAGAATTCAAGCCCACAAATTAAAAATCGAGTTTTGAAAGTCGAAAGCACCTGGCAAGCAAATACTCCGTCCCAGATGCTCCAGATGCTTCAGTATCACCAGAATAGAATTAGGGAAGAGCAAGAACACGAAAGAAAACGTATGAAAGACACGAAAATGAAAGTGCTAGTTGCACAATCTGTTCCTCAAGACAGTCAGAAGAGGGGTCCGAATCAAGTCAGTCATCCTGCAGCTCCCGTTAGAGGGAACTGCAATTATTGTAAACAACCAGGTCATTTTATAAACGAGTGTGCAGTTCTGAAACATAACATAGCTACTGGTAAGACTAAAGAAAGACCACGTCCGCTTAGACAAGAACAAGTTTCACAGACTCCTCAGTCACAGAATGCACCACAGACAGTTACAGCACCGCAGCCTATTGCTGCAACACAGCATGTCACATCACAGATGTACCAGTATGCACAGTCTGAGTATCCAGAGTACCAGCCATATTCATGAAACAGCCTAGAGAGGGAGGTAGGCTTGCCTCTCATCGAGATACCTGTAGATCAAGAAGGTCCTTATGTTCACAGTCAAGTATTAGGGAAAGACAGAAAGTTTTTGATCGATACAGGGGCAAGTAGGACCACAATTAGTCATGCCGAAGTTCCAGGGGCTCCGCTCTCAGGCTCAAGAAATGTTTCCCTTGGATTTTCAGGAAAGCCAATAGTTAATGAGATATCAAAGCCAGTTACTCTAGAAGTAGGTCCATTGTCCCGCACTACTGATCTGTTACTTACTAAGTCATGTCCAGAAAATCTGTTAGGCATTAAGACACTGAAAGAATTGGGTGCAGTCATATGCTGTTCCCCAGAGGGAATACGTCTGTTCCTACGTGACTTTAAGGGTCACTATGTATTACGAGATTTTGATTCAAGATTGTCTAATGTTCCGCAGCATTTATGGGCGCAAGGTCCAACTGATGTAGGTTACATGCAAATCACACCCCATCGTGTGACTCTCAAACCAGGTGTAGTGTTACCCCGAATCAGACAGTACAGATTGCCACCTGAGGCTGTAGCAGCCTTATCCAAAATTATTGACGAGCTCATGGCTCAAGGAGTAGTTGTAGAAACTGACTCCAATGTATGCAATTCTCCGATCATTCCAGTCATGAAACGTACTGATCCGAATGCACCCCCAGTATATCGATTAGTGATTGATTTACGAGAGCTTAATAAATGTATTATTCCTCAGTACCCAGTTGTCCCAGATATTTCTTCCCTGTTAACTGCTATTGATTCCGAAGCCATGTTCTTCACTGTTATTGACCTCAAGAATGCATTTTTTAGTGTTCCAATTCACCCAGACAGCCAGTTTCTTTTCGGATTTTGTTTAAATGGAAGGAGCTATATGTTCACACGCGCTCCTCAAGGTTTCACAGAAAGCCCTAGTATTTACAGTCAAGCACTTAAGAGACAACTAGACAACATTCACATGCCTACTGACACTGCCCTGCTCCAGTATGTCGATGATCTCCTGATCACAGCCCGTTCTGAACGTGACTGCGAGCGAGCGTCACTTACAGTCCTGTATTTCCTTGCCGAGATGGGGCACAAGGTGTCACCTTCGAAGCTTCAATTCTGTGTCCAGCAAGTGGTATACTTAGGACACTTACTGTCCAAGAGGGGTAGGCAGTTGACACCAGACCGTATCCAGTTAATAGCGAGTCTTCCCCAGCCCAGAACCCAGAAGGAGGTACGTGCCTTTATCGGCCTTACTTCTTATTGTAGACAATGGATTCCCCAGTATGCATTTCTAGCCAAGCCACTGATACAGTTAACGACACAGGAGGCAGCCGTATCGACTGTCCTCCCTTGGACATCTGAACATACACTTAGTTTCAACGAGTTAAAGAAAGCCCTATGTCAAGCTCCAGTTCTAGCTACACCAAACTACAGTAAGCCTTTTACACTTTTCGTTACTGAACGTGAAGGTACAGCATTATCTGTTCTCACACAAGATCAAGCAGGACAATACAAGCCCTGTGCTTATTTTTCGAGCACATTAGATCCAGTCGCCCAGGCGTTGCCTGCGTGCCTCAAGTCAGTTGCAGCCACAGCACTAGCTATCAGACAAAGTGACTCCATAGTTTTAGGACATTCCCTGACAGTACAAGTTCCACATTCAGTAGAAGTTCTTTTAAACCGAACACAAACACAGCACCTGACAATTGCACGTTTAACAGGTTATGAATTGACACTGTTCCAGCCACACATAGATATTAGACGCTGCAACGTCCTGAATCCTGCTACACTGTTACCATCAGTTAGTTTAAATCCAGACACACATGACTGTGTGGAAGTAGTTAACATTACCACAAAGCCAAGACAAGACCTGACAGACATTCCGTTACCAGATCCTGACCTGACACTTTATGTGGATGGTTCATGTATGAGAACTAGTACAGGAGAACTAGTCGCCGCGTATGCAGTGACTACTGACGCCGAAGTTATTGAAACACACCGTATTGATACCCTGTCCGCTCAAGCAGCAGAGCTAGTCGCTCTGACACAAGCCTGTATACACGCCAAGAACCTGAAGGTTAATGTTTACACAGATTCACGTTACGCATTCGGAGTTGTACACGACTTCGGAGTGCTCTGGCAGGAGAGAGGTTTTATGACTTCTCATGGAACCAAGATTCAGCATGGTCTCCTTATTCAAGCCCTGTTAGATGCCATACATTTACCGACATCTATTGCTATCATGAAATGCAAAGCATATACGAGAATTACTGACATTATTTCTCAAGGTAACGATTTAGCAGATCGCACAGCCAAGCTTACAGCACAGACTCCAGACATTCCAGTTAATCAGACACATACTCCAGATCCGACTACATGCATGACAGTTAAGGACCCTACTCAAGACGTCATAGATATCCAGTCACATGCTACCCCCGATGAAATCAAGAAATGGTCTGAACAAGGAGGGGTCCAGACAGATCAAGGATGGTTAACGAAGGGTAGAGCCACATGGTTTCTCCCCGATTCTATGGTTCAAGTCATTATCAATACCGCACATAGTCCAGCACATTTAGGAGAAAAAGCTATGTTAGACAGTATCCAGAACATTTGGTTCAACAAGCATTTACGAGCTGCAGCCAAGCAGAAAGTCCGTACCTGTATGATATGTTGTCAGTTTAATCCAGGTAAAAGTGTCCCGGTGGAACAAGGTGGTTTCCAGCCCCCTGACCACCCTTTTGAGGTCCTCCAGATGGATTATATTCAGATGGAGCGATGTCGAGGTTTCAAGTATGTCCTTGTAGTTGTATGCGCTTTGTCCAGATGGACAGAAGCATATCCAGTCCCAGATTACACAGCCGCGACCACTGCCAAGCAGTTGGTTCGTGAATTCTTCCCTAGATACGGACTCCCTAGAGTCGTATATTCTGATAACGGTCAGCCATTCTCCTCAGAGTTAATGAAGCACGTTTCCCTTTTGTTAGGGTACCAGTGGAAGTTTCATTGTGTACGCCATCCTGAAGCAGCCGGTCTGGTCGAGAGACATAATCAGACTCTGAAAATCCGTATTGCCAAAGTTTGTAAAGAAAAAGGTGTGGACTGGCTAGTAGCTCTGCCAGTCGCTTTGTTTTATATGCGCATGGTCGCACATTCCAGATCAGGTCTGTCCCCGTATGAGGTCGTATTCGGCCGCCCCCCTAACATGTGGGGTACTCCTAGACCCCGAAGTATTACCGATGTTTCATGTAATATGCTGACAGATTACCTAGCTTCCTTGATGTCTGCCCTCAACTCATGTCGTTCACAGGTTGCCGCCGCATTTCCAGACAATACCGAGGTGGCACCGCACGAGATCGTTCCAGGCTCCTTGGTGATGATCAGAAATTTTGACAGATCGAGTCCGCTGGAACCACGTTGGAAGGAGCCACGTCAGGTCCTTTTGACCACCCGTACTGCCGTCAAGTTGGAAGGCAGAAAAGGATGGATCCACCTTTCTCATATTAAACTTTTTAAAGGATTAAAATCCGTTTCTAAAAACATTTCCCAGGATTTGAAGGACTGCCAGAACATTGTTTTAAAGGACTGTCCCGCACAAGACATTATTACAACCCCTCCCTTGTTAGAGAAAACTCCGCAACAGGAGTATAAGTTAAAGCTCAGGTCTAGTAAAATAAGTCAGTCCGTTTGATTGTATAAGTCCTCCCCTAGGTGAAACGGTTAGACTGTTTCTGACATGTATAAAATAGACCCCCATAGTGAGAGAGTCAGTAATAACTCAATTCAATGTATCGTTTTTCTGAGTTTCGTATTATTCATCAGCATAATGATTTCCTGCACCAGCTATGCATTCTATCTGTATTTTCCAGTTCCTCATGAAAATATGTCTGCTAATGCTACAGTAGAGCACACGTTTAGTGATCTGCCTCCTCACGAATATTCTTACCGCCTCGCTATGCGCAACAACACATTTATCCGTATGTTACATTATTCACACCAGACCAGCAATGCCACTAATTGTTGGGTGTGTGGTCGACTCCCCCCTTTCCAGACACCGAAGGGAGTTCTGCCACTCTTTCCTTATCCATTCTCACACAATGGTTCGTGTGGAGCATGGTCCACGTTAACGTCATCCTCAACAGATATGTTTTTTCTTAACAGTACATGTTTCTCAGACAAGCAAGGTTTCCCCCACAGAACAGGTTTAGATCTAGAAAATGAAGTATATAATTTAGGTAATTATTCGTCGAATTTTATGGTCCTGAATGTTCAGTCTGATACTACTCCAGGCTTACCTGCTATTTCAGTACTACCTGTCAAAGGCGAATTATGTGTTCATAGTTATGGCTCCATACATGTAGGTCATAGTGAATGTACTACTGTTATCCAGTATAGTGACAGTGGGAAATCTGTTTTCAAAGCTTCACGTCATTCTTATTTTATTTGTGGTCAAACTGCATATGTTCGTCTGCCCCTCGATTGGGAGGGAACCTGTTACATTGCCTTCCTACTGCCACCTGTTTTCCTAGCCCCCTCTGATTATCACAGAAACACACATCTAGTACACATTAGACATAGAAGGGAGTCCCCAATTGTCGATTATACTGAAACTACTCTAGAACAGTACACAGATTTCAATAAAGGTTTCTTCTTCTTTGTAGGACCTGTCCAGAATAGTAAACTGATCCGTAGGTTAACAAGAACCCTTGAAGCTGTAGTAAATGAGACTGCCTCTGCTCTAGGTAACTTAACCGAAGAACAATCTGCTATGAGATTTGTCGTTTTACAAAATCGTCTCGTCCTTGACGTCATACTGGCCGATAGGGGCGGGGCCTGTAGAGTCATCGGATCTAGTTGCTGCATTTTCATTCCAAATAACGCGCCGTCTGTTTATTCAGCTATAACCAGACTCCATAAAATTGCCCATCTGTTACACCAAGATCCAGGCACCTGGACGTGGTCCGGTTGGTTCTGGAATATAATTTCCGCCTGGGGATGGAAAGTCCTGTCCTTTCTAGGTATTGCAGTAGCGATCATATTTAGCTGCTGCCTCTGTATACAATGTGGCCCTGCGATTTGCAGCATGTGTGCTACCTCTTGTATTCCTGGTCCCAAGCCCCGTTCTAAGTCCCGTTCCAAGATAATTCGAGACGAGCAAATGGTACTGTATGAAATGATAGACGGTATCATGAAAATTGATGTTTCCTGATGGAAACGTAGTGACAAGGAGGGAATGTGGAAAAGTAAATTTTGCCATGTTCTGTGTCCCTACGCCTCATCCATCATATGTTATGTGTGCATGACCAATATGCATATGTTATTCCCCATGTCTGATTAATGACGCAATTCCAGTTGTGTCCACCTCTGGTATGTCAGTTTCCAGTCCTCGTGAATACTACGAATATCAGGCCTATGTAAAGTTACGTTGCCACGTTTCTCAGTGTGCACGTTATTTCATTATAAAGTCCCCGTTTCTAGGCCTCAAAAGGGCCCGGACCACAGATTCAGCTCCTGTCTCCTGAAAGCCTCGCTGAGGAGCGATACAGCCCCCACCTGTATCCTCGACCCTTCACTTACTTCCTGCCTCGCAGTGCCCGGTGTAGCTTGGCTCTGCCTCTGAGTCTGCCAAAAGTATGTTATAGTTCCAGTTATCAGTTCAGTCCTCCTTCTCTGCATTCCTAGGCTACTGAACTGCATCAATAGTTTCCGTCATTGTCTAGCCTATACGGCTCCACGTTAGAGAAATACTGTATTTAAATGGTCATTTAATATTCTTCATCACGCACTACATGTAGAATAATGCATGGTCCAGTCTTAGAATCAAGTTAGCTTTTCCCTTCATGACTTCTAGTTTATATCAACATGTTCCCTAAACATCAGATACCAGATAGGGTTTAGGTACATGTCGCTCCGACCCTCCAGACTCTAGTCTCTGCTCCTAGCACAGAGTTCATAGCCCCCAGTTTCTCCTAGTGATACGTCATTGCCAGTTTTCGCGCACCATTAGGTTAGAGGTCCCGGCTCCTTAGGTAGCCCCCTCCAATGTTTCCGCCCCATTCATGACATATTCTGTTACGTTTGCGCCACATGTCTATGTATACGCCCAGTTACACCTACTTTTACTGTTATCTCTCGCGACTGCTACGCGTCACGCCTTCTGCTCCACCCACTGCTACGCCTACTGCAATGTAATGCTATGTGTTTGCGCTATGTATATAAGTCAATGTATTGTTATTAAAAGTTAGCGCGCTCATCCCAGACCCGGCCCCAGCAGCTGCTGGGTCATTCTATGCAGGTTGTCCTGATCCTGTCCTTATGCTGTAATAAACCTGCAGAAACTCCTACTACCTCGAATCTTGACTCTTATTTTATTGAGCTATCTGTTATTTATTCATTCATTCAAAAATAGATCCGGTATTATTTATTTATATACCACAGGGGAAAGCCCAGAACCATCAAGGAACCAGGTGCAACCCTCCCCTCACATCAGCATGCTGATCTCAGCACTCACCACTGGGCAGACCCATCCAGACATCCTGGAGCCTGGCATCCCAGCCAGCTCCAGCCAATCACACTCCAGCACCCTCACAGCACACGTACATCAATGTCTAGAAGTGGCACTTCCCAACTAGACACATACATGCCGCATACATCATCACGCAGCATTCAATCTCACGAGTACGTACATATCAAATTCGAGCCTGCACTCCCCACACATCAGGAACTAACATGGACACACACATTCCCCATGCATTCCTATGGGAGGGCAGGCCAGCCTCACTACACGCACGCACTTTTACTCTGGGACACAGGGAAAAGTGGACAGAGACCCAAAAACCACCATCACCAGGTCACCAATAAAAGCAAAAAGTCTAGGGGTGAACTTGTCAGAAGGGCCAAGTCCAACAATCCCCCTGGTTGCTCTTGGTCACCCTGGTTGCTCTTGGTCCCCCTGGCTGTGCTTGGTCCCCCTGGCTGTGCTTGGTCCCCCTGGTTGCTCTTGGTCCCCCTTGTTGCTCTTGGTCCCCCTGGCTGTTCTTGGTCCCCCTGGCTGTGCTTGGTCCCCCTGGCTGTGCTTGGTCCCCCTGGCTGCTCTTGGTCCCCCTGGTTGCTCTTGGTCGCCCTGGCTGCTCTTGGTCCCCCTGGCTGTGCTTGGTCCCCCTGGTTGCTCTTGATCCCCCTGGTTGCTCTTGGTCCCCCTGGCTGCTCTTGGTCCCCCTGGCTGCTCTTGGTCCCCCTGGTTACTCTTGGTCCCCCTGGTTGCTCTTGGTCCCCCTGGCTGCTCTTGGTCCCCCTGGCTGTGCTTGGTCCCCCTGGCTGCTCTTGGTCCCCTGGCTGTGCTTGGTCCCCCTGACTGCTCTTGGTCCCCCTGGTTGCTCTTGGTCCCCCAGGCTGTGCTTGGTCCCCCTGGCTGCTCTTGGTCCCCTGGCTGTGCTTGGTCCACCTGGTTGCTCTTGGTCCCCCTGGTTGCTCTTGGCCCCCCTGGCTGCTCTTGGTCCCCCTGGCTGCTCTTGGTCCCCATGATTGCTCTTGGTCCCCCTGGCTGCTCTTGGTCTCCCTGGCTATGCTTGGTCCCCCTGGTTGCTCTTGGTCCCCCTGGCTGTGCTTGGTCTGCCTGGCTGCTCTTGGTCCCCCTGGCTGTGCTTGGTCCCCCTGGTTGCTCTTGGTCCCCCTGGTTGCTCTTGGTCCCCCTGGCTGTGCTTGGTCCCCCTGGCTGCTCTTGGTCCCCCTGGCTGTGCTTGGTCCCCCTGGCTGCTCTTGGTCCCTGTGAGAAGTTGGCCTGATAGGTGATGTTTCCAATTCTGGAACCACCGGTGTAGGAGAGTAGGGTCTGCTATCCTATGGTCACCCCAACTTTTTGCTTTTTGCTTCACTGGTTTTCGACTACTGAGGCTGTGGGCCTGCTGATCAGACCCCCAGCCTGCTGTTCTCTCACTAAATTACTGACACATGTGTTATAGGCACATACCACAATTGGAAATGGACTCCTTGTCAGCCCCTGTATAATGCACTATAGGTGCCCAGGGCATAGGGGCCACCAAGGCCTACCAGGGGCTGCAGCATATCTTTTGCCACCCTGGCTGGTTCTTAAATTGACACAACTGGCTGTTCACTCAGCTGGGATAAGGTGGTGTAATCACCCCTTGCTTAGATATAGTATACCTATATCTAAACCTATATCTGGACACCTTATGGTGTCTGGTTGTAAGTCAACCTTATTAGACAAGCTATCCTAGGGGTAGCATGGACTAAGCAGCCTAAAGGCTTAACTTAAGAGGTTGTGTTAAGCGAGCTGTTTTACCACATACAATCCTGTAATATCAAATGAAAGGACACCACACAAGTATATATTATAAAAATATATGTGTTTATTACTAAAAACAATCCCCAGTATTCTTTATGAATAGGCTGTGGGGTTTTAGGTTTAAACCTATAATAACTGATAAAACCCCACTGAAAGAAAAATAGCCCTAACCAGTGAAAACATATAAACACTGAAAAAACACCTGCATAACCACAAACTAAATGCCATTCAAAGAAAGGAAAAAGAAAGTGAAAGAGTGATTTTGTTCTTACTGAAGGGGTCAATAAAATGTAACTTTATTATACAAGCTAGCTGTAAGAAAGCCTGGCTAACATTATTCTGCTTGAGTTTTGTTCTTTAGGGATGCCACTAAAATATTGTTTCTTCTTCCTTTTACTTTTTTTCAGTTTTATGGCCTTTGGTCTAAAGATGCAGGGTTTAGTTTCACGTTTTAGGGTTAGTTTAGTTATTTTATAAACTGTAGAGAATCAGGACATATCAAACTCACATTTGATATTTTGACTGCATTTGATTCTTTCACTGATCGGTAAAATGGCTAGTTTCATAAAAATCTTTCCTAATATGTGTCCTCACATTCACCCACAGAGAATGGGTAAAAACCCTTAATACATCAGACCATAGTTTCTAGTCGGTCAGGATTGATAGAAGGTGAATTGCCAACACCTCAGGCTTTAAACATTAAATGCAAGGTATAGTGTTAGTGACAAGTATATATATCACCAAGCATCTGGGATAGTGGTGAAAACGTGACACCAGACTTTTGGAAAACATGGAACGCAGTGTCACTTAATATGCTCTGCAAAAAAGGTTCTTTCCAAGTTCAACAAAGATTAAAGTGATATTGTTTGTATTTGTAGTGATTCAACTACGTATATAAAAAATTTGTGTGATGACCTGTCAAAATTGATACCCGAGCTGAAGTGATTCCCTGAAGGAGATCCTTGCCACTTGTTAGATGATATGCTGAAAGCATCTTTACAATCTTCCGAGTTAATGAGGGATGCTATTGACTTTTTAGTCCATTCTGGTGCACTGTTTTCTTATGCCCAGGAACTAAAATGCAAATATTTCTCATTTCGTGCTTTATGTGGCATCAAAGAAAGAGTCATCCCAACTGTGCCCCTTAACTGACGGTTCTCAGCCCAAGGGGCTATGAATGCTGAGAGGGCCTTTTCACAGAAGTTTACATGGGAAGGAAAGCGCAAGCGCACATGACCAAAGACTCACTGAAGAAGTATTGTATGGTGTACTACAATAAGATTAATTTGCAAAAATCTCGTTGGACCTCATATACACTATACGTACACTGTCTATATACCATGTTCTTTCAGTGCAGAAAGCAAGCAATGATAAAAGCAAAACGTTCCATAAACACCGGAAAAACACTTTTTCCGTTGTTTTTAGTGCCGTGAAAATGTGTAACCACTGATAACAACTGTTTTGTAAGATATTGAAAACACTGAAAAAACCCCACCAGAATTTACCAAAAATAGAAACTGAAAACAGGACAGCCTATTTATGAATAAAGGGGCACAAGCGTTAAATCAAAAGCACTGTTTAAACATACAAAGTTGCACGATTATGGATGAGGGCGGGGGCCACTCAAACCATATACTAAACAAGTGGTATAAGAGATACCAATCGAACAGTGGTTAGGCCTAGGGCCTAGGGAATCGCTGGGAGCAGTCGGGACAAGCAATGCTGAAGTCGGGAATGGCCCACGGGATTCGGGTGCAGTGCGGAAAGCGCACGCGTGCACCAATGTTAACCAATGGTGCGTAAAAGTTGTAAAGTTAAAGTTTAAGGACACTTCCGCTGAACCTAGAGGAACAAAACTTAAGACACAGACCCTAGAGATGTGTACCAGTTTGGGAACACCGGCGGAGCAAAGTTACCTCACCCACAGGAAGCGGGTGCACAGGGTCGAAGTTGAGTCGGGTTTCGTCACGCAGGCTCTTGGTGCTTGAAGCTGAAAGGGCTGCAGGCGGGGTGAAAGAGAAGTGTCCGGTGGAGTCCAAGGGTGGACTCAAGTCGAAAAGTACCTGAAAGCAGAGGGGACAGAGTCTGGGTCACTCAGCAGTGACCAGGGTGGAACCAGGACGGAACCAGGCAATGTCGGGCGCAATCAGGTGGTCGTCGAGGAGCTTCTCTCCGCTGTCACGTGGGCTCTGGGGCATCTGCGACGTCCAGGAGCAGGTCACGATCTATCCCACGCAGGCTCTCGCCGTCGGCGCTGTCGGCTTCAAGATTGGAGCAAACAACCCTTGGCAAAAGCAATCCACGCGGAACCGGGAGATTGATTTTCACTCAAACCAGGAGGGTCAGAGTGGGGGCTCCTTTTCAGGGGAGCTGGGGTAGATCTGGAGAAACCAGATTCACAAGTCGTATTTGTAGTTTCGTCGGCACAGGGACCACTAGCCGGCTGGCAAGTGACCGGGCCAACGCGTTGAGCCAAATGGAGCAGAAGGGCAGCACTCGTCGAGTGTGGAGGGCTGAACTTTGGCTCAGGAGCAGCTCAGGGTGGGGGCTTCTCAAACCCCGGTGCACAGCTTCGAGGATCACTCGTGGGCTGCACGGTCAGCGTCTCGTGGTCAATTCAAGATGGCGTGCCCCACGCTTCCGGTCGCCTCCACGGCTCTCAGCTTTGCAGGGACTGTGGATCGGGCTGTTAGAAGGCAGGCAGGCTTGATCTCGTCGATCTCAGTCGCTCGAGTTCCGGCGGGAACTGCAACTAAGTAGACGTCGAGGGCTGGATGGTGCCTGCTGCTGCAGGGTGGTCACTCCTTGACCACAAGGGAGATTCTTCGGGCTTCCACGTTGAGATGGAGGTCCAAGGGTCCAGAGTTTCGTTTCTAATGTTTCTTCCAGGAAATCTGATGTGCATTGGCACTGCTCCCACTCTTATTCGAATCTGGGGGGCGTGATTACCTGCTAGGTCCCCTCCTATGGGTGGGACCCAGGAAGTGGGTGGATACACCCCCTTCCTTTGATCCAGGCCGCCCTGGCACGAGGGCTGGAGTGCCCCAGAACCGGTTTGGCCGGATTATGCAAGGGGCAGCCTTGTGCGCCCCAAGCAGTGTCTGGTTTCTTTCAAACCTCCCTGCTACAATACACTATCTCCTGTCTGGAGGGCGGTGACACCCTCCTGTGACAGGAAACCCTTTGTCCAGGACCCATTTGGTCGAGTTTCGGTCGACTGCAGGGGTCCAGACATTTGTCTGTGGCAGAGGCATCCATTTTGTGGATCTTAAGGCCTTTGGAGAAATCAACCGCATTAAAGTAAAGTAACATGTCTTACCCCTCTAGAGGGGTCGAATGCCATCCCCGTCGCCAGAACTGGCGAGGGGATGGTATTCCAAAGCGTATGACACCTTACACGACATGTTTTGATAAAGCCAAACCAGAGTTGCTAAATAACCGCGAGGATTATAAGGCACTTAATAGTATATGGTATGGCATTATCCTGAAACAGCTTAGGGATTTGTTCCCGACGGCTGCAGACAGGCTCAGCTCATGCTAGAGCTCCATCTCACATAAAACCACGCACTCAGCCTCCAGGATTGATGAGGCCTGACTATAGGAGTGGCTCACAGGTTTACATGTGTCCAGATATAGGTTTAGACATAGGTATACTATATCTAAGCAAGGGGTGTGTACACCACCTTACCCCAGCTGAGTGATCAGCCAGTTGTGTCAATTTAAGAACCAGCCAGGGGTGGCAAAAGATATGCTGCAGCCCCTGGTAGGCCTTAGTGGCCCCTATGCCCTGTGCACCTATAGTGCATTCTACAGGGGCTGACAAGGAGTCCATTTCCAATTGGTATGTGCCTATAGCACATGTGTCAGTAATTTAGTGAGAGAACAGCAGGCTGGGGGTCTGATCAGCAGGCCCACAGCCTCAGTAGTCGAAAACCAGTGAAGCAAAAAGCAAAAATTTGGGGTGACCATAGGATAGCAGACCCTACTCTCCTACACAACCCCCCCCCCAAACGCAGGGACATTAAACTAACCTTGACCAGATAAGTCTTCATGTTCTAAGTGGAAGTACCTGGAGAGACCATCTGCATTACCATGGTCAGTCCCTGGGCGGTGCTCCACTGTAAAGTCCATCCCCTGTAGGGAAATGGACCACCTGAGCAGTTTGGGATTTTCACCCTTCATCTGATTAAGCCACAAGAGGGGCTTATGGTCTGTTTGCACCAGGAAGTGAGTTCCAAACAAGTAGGACCTCAACTTCTTTAATGCCCAAACCACAGCAAAGGCCTCCCTCTCAATGGCTGACCAACGTTTCTCTCTGGGAGTCAGCCTCCTGCTAATGAAAGCAATAGGCTGGTCTTGACCATCTTGATTAAGTTGTGAGAGCACAGCTCCCACCCCCAACTCAGAAGCATCTGTCTGAACAATGAACTGTTTGGAGTAGTCAGGACTCTTTAGGATAGGTGCAGAGCACATGGCCTTCTTCAGGTCTTCAAATGCCTTCTGACAGCTAACTGTCCACTGAACCTTTTTTGGCATCTTCTTGGATGTCAAGTCATTTAATGGTGTCACTATAGACCCATAGTTCTTCACAAACTTCCTGTAATACCCAGTCAGGCCCAAGAAGGCTCTGACTTGTGTCTGGGTAACTGGAGGAGCCCAGTCCTGTATGGCCTGGATCTTGCTTTCCAGTGGCTGAACCTGGCCTCCACCAACTAGGTGGCCCAGGTATACAACCTTACTCTGCCCTATCTGGCACTTAGTGGCCTTGATAGTTAGGCCTGCCTTTTGCAGGGCCTCCAAAACTCTCTTCAGGTGGATCAGGTGATCCTCCCAGGTGGAGCTAAAGACAGCAATATCATCCAGATAAGCTGCGCAAAAGTCATCCAACCCAGTAAGGACTTGGTTCACCAACCTTTGGAAAGTGGCAGGTGCATTCTTCAACCCAAAGGGCATTACCACAAACTGATAATGTCCACTAGGGGTAGAGAATGCTGTCTTGGCCTTTGACTCCTCAGCTAGTCTGATTTGCCAATAGCCAGCTGTCAGGTCGAATGTGCTCAGAAACTTGGCAGAAGCTAATCTGTCAATGAGCTCATCTGCTCTTGGAATGGGGTGAGCATCTGTCCTAGTGACAGCATTGAGACCCCTGTAATCCACGCAAAACCTCATTTCTCTCTTTCCATCTTGGGTATGAGGTTTTGGCACCAGGACTACTGGGCTGGCCCATGGGCTCTCAGAGGGCTCAATCACTCCAAGCTCTAACATCTTTTGCACCTCAGCCTTGATGCAGTCTCTGACATGGTCAGGTTGCCTGTAGATCTTATTCTTGACAGGCAGACTGTCACCAGTGTCCACAACATGGGTACACCAGTCAGTCTGGCTGGGTGTGAGTGAAAACAAATGCCTGTGGGCCTGCAAAACTTGTCTGCAGTCCATCTGTTGCTGGCCAGTGAGGCTGCCTGCCAAGGCTACTCCATCAACTGAACCATCATCAGGGTTCTGAGAAAGCAGGTCTGGGAGAGGGTCACTCTCTTCCTCCTGTTCCCCATCTGTGGCCATGAGCAAGCTCATGTCCTCCCTGTCCACAAATGCTTTCAAGCGATTCACATGGATTACCCTGTGAGGGCTCCTGGGTGTTCCAAAGTCTACCAAGTAGGTGACTTCCCCCTTCTTCTCAATAATAGGATAGGGTCCACTCCATTTGTCTTGGAGTGCTGCTGGAGCCACTGGCTCCAGTACCCATACCTTCTGTCCTGGTTGGAACTCTACCAGCACAGCCTTTTGGTCATGCCAAGCTTTCTGTAATTCTTGGCTGGCCTCCAGGTTTTTGGATGCTCTTTCCATGTACTCAGCCATCCTGGAGCGGAGACCAAGTACATAGTCCACTATGTCTAGTTTGGGCTTTTTGAGAGGTAACTCCCATCCTTCCTTCACCAAACACAATGGACCTCTCACAGGGTGGCCAAACAAAAGTTCAAAAGGGCTGTAGCCAACCCCCTTCTGTGGGACCTCTCTGTAAGCAAAGAGCAGGCAGGGTAAAAGAATGTCCCATTTCCGCCTGAGCTTCTCTGGTAATCCTTTTATCATGCCTTTAAGGGTCTTGTTAAATCTCTCCACAAGCCCATTGCATTGTGGATGATATGGGGTGGTAAACTTATAGTTTACTCCACATTCCTTCCACATTGCTTTCAGATAGCTGGACATAAAATTGGTGCCCCTATCTGATAGTACCTCCTTAGGAAAGCCCACTCTTGAGAAAACTGCAATGAGGGCCTTTGCCACCACAGGTGCTGTGGTGGTCCTTAGGGGAATAGCCTCTGGATACCTGGTGGCATGATCCACTACCACCAGTATGAATCTGTTCCCAGATGCTGTTTGGGGGTCCATTGGACCCACAATATCAATTCCAACTCTCTCAAAGGGGACCCCCACCACAGGTAGTGGTATTAGGGGGGCCTTTGTTGTGCCACCTGACTTACCACTGGCTTGGCAAGTGACACAGGAGCGACAAAACTCCTTGACATCCTCTGACATGTGAGGCCAGTGAAAGTGTGGAACAAGCCTGTCCCACGTCTTGTTCTGGCCTAAGTGTCCTGCAAGGGGAATATCATGGGCCAAGGTAAGGAGGAATCCCCTAAACTGCAGAGGTATCACCAACCTCCTGGTCATGCCAGGCTTGGGGGCTCTAGCCTCTGAGTAAAGGAGTCCCTCATCCCAATACACAGTATGGGTACCTTGGGCATCCCCAGCAGCCTCAGCAGCAGCCTGCTGTCTGAGGGGTTCAAGGGAAGGGCAATCTAATTGAGCCTGCCTCAGGTCTGCCCTTGAGGGTCCCCCTGTCCCCAGAAACTCAACCTGGTCAGGTTCAAGCTCCTCAGAGACAATCTCCTCTTGGACTGCAGAATCAGTTTCCTCTGAAACTTGATCCTCAACCTGGGGCAAGGTGGAAGGCTGGGCCTTTCTTCTCTTGCTCCTTCTCTTGGGTTGTGGCTGGTCTATTGTCTCAAGATCCACCACTGGTTCAGGAAGGCACTTCTTAGCCTGAGCCCTTGTCATGGCAAGGACATGCTCTGAAATCCCTAGCATTTCTGCATGAGTCTTGTACTCCACTTCTGACCATGCTGAGCTTTCAAGGTCATTGCCTAACAGACAGTCTACTGGTAGGTCTGCACTCACCACAACTTTCTTTAGGCCATCAACCCCTCCCCAGGAGAAGTTCACAACTGCCACACTATGGGAGGTAGTGGAGTTGCTGGCGTTGGTTACTAGGTAGCTCTCTCCTAGTACAATCTGTCCAGGGTCCACAAAGTCAGGTGTCACCATTGTGACACTGGCACATGTGTCCCTGTATGCTTGAGCCAGTTTCTCATTAATTAAGGGAGTCTGCCTGTATTTGCCCAGGTTAGTGGGGCTTACTGCAGTGGGCAACTCAATGTCCACATCATACAGGAGAACTGCCTGTGTAGGGATTCTGACTAGGCCAGATCCTACTTCAATACCCAGGGTCAACCCAGCTACACCCTTGGACTGTGTTCCACCACTGCTTACTGTACTTGGGGTTGCAGTTGCTTTAGGAGCTGTAGTGGTGGGAACTGGATTTGCCTTGGTGCACTCACTGCCCCAGTGTGAAACTGATTTGCAGGTATTACACCAAGGTGTCTTTGGACCTTTGTTCTTCTTCTTCTTGTTACCATTTTGGGAACCACCCTCCTTACTATTAGTTTGGGGGCCTGAAGACTTCTGGTCTTTTTCTTTATCTTTCTGATTCTGATTACCACCCTTCTGGTCTGTTTTCTTCTGGTCACCACCTTGGTTCTGGGGTTTCTGCTTAATCCTTGTTCTGACCCATTTGTCTGCCTTCTTTCCCAATTCTTGGGGAAAGGTCAGATCAGAGTCAATAAGGTATTGATGCAACAGCTGGTTTGTACAGTTATTAAGGATCTGTTCTCTCATCATAAGATTGTACAATCCTGTATAGTCTGAAACTTTACTTCCCTGCAACCAACCCTCCAAAGCCTTAGTGGCACACTCAACGAAATCAGTCCAGTCTTGAGTCTGTGCTTTCTGGGTGTCTCTGAACAACAACCTGTATTGCTCAGTGGTTAGGCCATACCCTTCAATGAGAGCACTCTTCAAAACAGAGTAGTTTTTGGCATCCTCAGGTCTAACTGTGAGGAGCCTGTCCCTCCCTTTCTCAGAAAAGGAGTACCACAAAATTGCAGCCCACTGTTCCTCAGGAACCTGCTGTACCATGCAGGCTCTCTCAAGAGCAGTCATCCATTTGTGGATGTCATCGCCTTCTTTGAAGGGGGCCACAATTTTAGTCAGGTTTCTATTGTCATAGGCCCTGTCTTTTTCTCTTGGAAAATTGCTGCCACCAGTGACATCTAAGCCACTTAATTTCTGCTCTCTTGCCAAGGCAAGTTTAGCTTGAGCTAAGGTGAGTCTAGCTTGACTCAGGGCTACCTCCTCTCTCTCTATCTGGAGTTTGACAGCCCTCATTCTAGCCCTATGCTCAGCTTTCTGAGAAGCAGTCATGCCTCTCTCTGATTCTCTGGAGGCACTAGAAATATGAGAGTCCCCTGAGGGAGATCTCACTCTTCTGTTGCCTGGGAGAATCACATGTTGGGTTCTGGGGAGGTGCTGGCCCTCTCCATTCCCCAGTAGGTCCAATTTGGCCTGGCTAAGCCTGCCAACTGGAACCTGGCTACCCTGTTCCTGAACTTCTAAGTCCTCAACATCTGAGTCCTCATCTAAGTCATCATCATCCTCCTCTTCAGGGGGATCAGTTACAGGGGGGTTCCCTCCATTTCCTGTGTCTAGGGAAGCTGCTTTTGCCTTCTCTAAGTCATCCTGTTCTAGGATTTCTACCAGGATTAGGCAGGTGGGGCTTCTGCCCCTTTTTAACCCTCTTGCTTTGCACAAGGCAATCAAGTCTCTGCGGGTTAACTTGTCATATCCAAAAGTTGCCTGGGTAGGGTCAACTGTCGCAGGACTAGACCCTGAGGCCTTTCCTGTGTCAGACATGGTTACTAGTGAGGTGTAAGTGGTGCACTTACCTACACTAAGTGTTTTCCTACTGTACCTTGCTAGTGAGTTGTAGTCAGGGTGTGCTAATCCCTTTTATCTACAACTACTAAGTTCAGTAGAACTTAATATGCTAAGCTTTTGATTTATATGTACCTAGAGGTACTTGATGTGATCTTTCAATTTGATATAAAGATTGCAATGGTAAAACAACAGCAAGCTCAAATCCGCACCGCTGCTCACCAATGTGAGAAGTTGGCCTGGTAGGGGATGTTTCCAATTCTGGAACCACCTACTACCTGACCAAACAATCCCTTATGGTGTCTGGTTGTAAGTCAACCTTATTAGACAAGCTATCCTAGGGGTAGCATGGACTAAGCAGCCTAAAGGCTTAACTTAAGAGGTCGTGTTAAGCGAGCTGTTTTACCACATACAATCCTGTAATACCAAATGAAAGGACACCACACAAGTATATATTATAAAAATATATGTGTTTATTACTAAAAACAATCCCCAGTATTCTTTATGAATAAAGGGGCACAAGCGTTAAATAAAAAGCACTGTTTAAACATACAAAGTTGCACAATTATGGATGAGGGCAGGGGGCCACTCAAACTATATACTAAACAAGTGGTATAAGAGATGCCACTCGAGCAGTGGTTAGGCCTAGGGCCTAGGGAATCGCTGGGAGCAGTCAGGACAAGCAATGCTGAAGTCGGGAATGGCCCTCGGGATTCGGGAGATGTGCGGAAAGCGCACGCACGCAGCAATGTTAACCAATGGTGCGTAAAAGTTGTAAAGTTAAAGTTAAAGGACACTTCCGCTGAACCTAGAGGAACAAAACTTAACACACAGACCCTAGAGGTGTGCACCAGTGTGGGAACACCGGCGGAGCAAAGTTACCTCACCCACAGGAAGTGGGTGCACAGGGTCGAAGTGGCGTCGGGTTTTGACTCGCAGGCTCTTGGTGCTTGAAGCTGAAAGGGCTGCAGGCAGGGTAAAGATGAAGTGTCCGGTGGAGTCCAAGGGTGGACTCAAGTTGTAGAGTACCTGAAAGCAGAGGGGACAGAGTCTGGGTCACTCAGCAGTGACCAGGGTGGAACCAGGACGGAACCAGGCAATGTCGGGCGCAATCAGGTGGTCGTCGAGGAGCTTCTCTCCGCTGTCACGTGGGCTCTGGGGCATCTGCGACGTCCAGGAGCAGGTCACGATCTGTCCCACGCAGGCTCTCACCGTCGGTGCAGTCGACTTCAAGTTTGGAGCAAACAAGCCTTGGCAAGAGCAATCCACGCGGGATCGGAAGATTGCTTCTCACTCGGACCAGGAAGGTCAGAGTCGGGGCTCCTTTTCAGGGGAGCTGGTGTGGATCTGGAGCAACCAGATTCACGAGTCTTCTTAGTTAGTTCGTCGGCACAGGGACCACTAGCCAGCTGGCAAGTGACCGGGCCAACGCGTTGAGCCAAATAGAGCCAAAGGGCCCCACGCAGCACTCGTCGAGTGTGGAGGGCTGAACTTCGGCTCAGGAGCAGCTCAGGGTGGGGGCTTCTCAAACCCCGGTGCACAGCTTCGAGGGTCACTCGTGGGCTGCACGGTCAGCGTCTCGTGGTCAATTCAAGATGGCGTGCCCCACGCTTCCGGTCGCCTCCACGGGTCTCAGCTCTGCAGGGACTGTGGATCTCGTTGATCTCAGTCGCTCGAGTTCCGGCGGGAACTGCAACTAAGTAGACGTCGAGGGCTGGATGGTGCCTGCTGCTGCAGGGTGGTCACTCCTTGACCACAAGGGAGATTCTTCGGGCTTCCACATTGAGTAGGAGGTCCAAGGGTCCAGAGTTTTGTTTCTTATGTTTCTTCCAGGAAATCTGATGTGCATTGGCACTGCTCCCACTCTTATTCGAATCTGGGGGGCGTGATTACCTGCTAGGTCCCCTCCTATGGGTGGGACCCAGGAAGTGGGTGGATACACCCCCTTCCTTTGATCCAGGCCGCCCTGGCACGAGGGCTGGAGTGCCCCAGAACCGGTTTGGCCGGATTATGCAAGGGGCAGCCTTGTGCGCCCCACGCAGTGTCTGGTTTCTTTCAGACCTCCCTGCTACAATCCACTATCTCCTGTCTGGAGGGTGGTAAAACCCCCCTGCGACAGGAAACCCTTTGTCCAGGCCCCATTTGGCGGAGTTTCGGTCAGCTGCAGGGGTCCAGACCCGTGTCTGTGGCAGAGGCATCCATTTTGTGGATCTAAGGCCCTTTTAGAAATTAACCGCATTTAAGTAAAGCAACATGTCTTACCCCTCTAGAGGGGTGGAATGCTATCCCCGTCGCCAGAACTGGCGAGGGGATAGTATTCCAAATCGTATGACACCTTACACGACATGTTTTGATAAAGCCAAACCAAAGATGCTATATAACCGCGAGGATTATAAGGCACTTAAGAGTATATGGTATGGCGTTATCCTGAAACAGCTTAGGGAGTTGTTCCCGACAGCTGCAGACAGGCTCAGCTCATGCTAGAGCTCCATCTCCCATTAAACCACGCACTCTGCCTCCAGGATTGATGAGGCCTTCCATAGGAGTGGCTCACAGGTTTATATGTGTCCAGATATAGGTTTAGATATAGGTATACTATATCTAAGTAAGGGGTGATTACACCACCTTACCCCAGCTAAGTGATCAGCCAGTTGTGTCAATTTAAGAACCAGCCAGGGGGGGAAAAAGATATGCTGCAGCCCCTGGTAGGCCTTGGTGGCCCCTATGCCCTGGGCACCTATAGTGCATCATACAGGGGCTGACAAGGAGTCCATTTCCAATTGGGTTATGTGCCTATAGCACATGTGTCAGTAATTTAGTGAGAGAACAGCAGGCTGGGGGTCTGATCAGCAGGCCCACAGCCTCAGTAGTCTAAAACCAGTGAAGCAAAAAGCAAAAATTTGGGGTGACCATAGGATAGCAGACCCTACTCTCCTACACCCTGGCTGTGCTTGGTCCCCCTGGCTGCTCTCTGTGCTTGGTCCCCCTGGCTGCTCTCTGTGCTTGGTCCCCCTGGCTGTGCTTGGTCCCCCTGGCTGCTCTCTGTGCTTGGTCCCTGTAGGAGAGTAGGGTCTGCTATCCTATGGTCACCCCAAATTTTTGCTTTTCGCTTCACTGGTTTTCGACTACTGAGGCTGTGGGCCTGCTGATCAGACCCCCAGCCTGCTGTTCTCTCACTAAATTAATGACACATGTGCTATAGGCACATACCAATTGGAAATGGACTCCTTGTCAGCCCCTGTAGAATGCACTATAGGTGCACAGGGCACAGGAGCCACTAAGGCCTACCAGGGGCTGCAGCATATCTTTTGCCACCCCTGGCTGGTTCTTAAATTGACACAACTGGCTGATCACTCAGCTGGGGTAAGGTGGTGTACACACCCCTTGCTTAGATATAGTATACCTATGTCTAAACCTATATCTGGACACATGTAAACCTGTGAGCCACTCCTATAGACAGGCCTCACCAATCCTGGAGGCTGGGTGCTTGGTTTTTATGTGAGATGGAGCTCTAGCATGAGCTGAGCCTGTCTGCAGCCGTCGGGAACAAATCCCGAAGCTGTTTCAGGATAATGCCATACCATATACTATTAAGTGCCTTATAATCCTCGCGGTTATTTAGCAACTCTGGTTTGGCTTTATCAAAACATGTCGTGTAAGGTGTCATACGCTTTGGAATACCATCCCCTCGCCAGTTCTGGCGACGGGGATGGCATTCCACCCCTCTAGAGGGGTAAGACATGTTACTTCACTTTAATGCGGTTGATTTCTCCAAAGGCCTTAAGATCCACAAAATGGATGCCTCTGCCACAGACAAATGTCTGGACCCCTGGAGCTGACCGAAACCCAGTCAAGGGGGTCCTGGACAAAGGGTTTCCTGTCACAGGAGGGTGTCACCGCCCTCCAGACAGGAGATAGTGTATTGTAGCAGGGAGGTTTGAAAGAAACCAGACACTGCCTGGGGCGCACAAGGCTGCCCCTTGCATAATCCGGCCAAACCGGTTCTGGGGCACTCCAGCCCTCGTGCCAGGGCGGCCTGGATCAAAGGAAGGGGGTGTATCCACCCACTTCCTGGGTCCCACCCATAGGAGGGGACCTAGCAGGTAATCACGCCCACCAGATTCGAATAAGAGTGGGAGCAGTGCCAATGCACATCAGATTTCCTGGAAGAAACATTTGAAACGATATTCTGGACCCTTCGCCCTCCATCTCAACGTGGAAGCCCGAAGAATCTCCCTTGTGGTCAAGGAGTGACCACCCTGCAGCAGCAGGCACCATCCAGCCCTCGACGTCTACTTAGTTGCAGTTCCCGCCGGAACTCGAGCGACTGAGATCGACGAGATTAAGCCTGCCCAGCTTCTAACAGCCCGATCCACAGTCCCTGCAAAGCTGAGACCCGTGGAGGCGACCGGAAGCGTGGGGCACGCCATCTTGAAGTGACCACGAGACGCTGACCGTGCAGCCCACGAGTGACCCTCGAAGCTGTACACCGGGGTTTGAGAAGCCCCCACCCTGAGCTACTCCTGAGCCGAAGTTCAGCCCTCCACACTCGACGAGTGCTGCGTGGGGCCCTTTGGCACGATTTGGCTCAACGCGTTGGCCCGGTCACTTGCCAGCTGGCTTGTGGTCCCTGTGCCGACGAACTACAAAAGAAGACTCGTGATTCTGGTTGCTCCAGATCCACACCAGCTCCCCTGAAAGGGAGCCCCGACTCTGACCTTCCTGGTCCGAGTAAGACGCCATCTTCCAATCCCGCGTGGATTGCTCTTACCAAGGCTTGTTTGCTCCAAACCGGAAGCCGACTGCACCGACGGTGAGAGCCTGCGTGGGACAGCTCGTGACCTGCTCCTGGACGTCGCAGATGCCCCAGAGCCCACGTGACAGCGAAGAGAAGCGCCTCGACGACCACCTGATTGCGCCCGACATTGCCTGGTTCCGTCCTGGTTCCACCCTGGTCACTGCTGAGTGACCCAGACTCTGTCCCCTCTGCTTTCAGGTACTCTACAACTTGAGTCCACCCTTGGACTCCACCGGACACTTCGTCTTCACCCTGCCTGCAGCCCTTTCAGCTTCAAGCACCAAGAGCCTGCGTGTCAAAACCCGACGCCACTTCGACCCTGTGCACCCACTTCCTGTGGGTGAGGTAACTTTGCTCCGCCGGTGTTCCCACACTGGTGCACACCTCTAGGGTCTGTGTGTTAAGTTTTGTTCCTCTAGGTTCAGCGGAAGTGTCCTTAAACTTTAACTATTTGACTTTTACGCACCATTGGTTAACATTGGTGCATGCGTGCGCTTTCCGCACATCTCCCGAATCCCGAGGGCCATTCCCGACTTCAGCATTGCTTGTCCTGACTGCTCCCAGCGATTCCCTAGGCCCTAGGCCTAACCACTGTTCGAGTGGCCTCTCTTATACCACTTGTTTAGTATATGGTTTGAGTGGCCCCCTGCCCTCATCCATAATTGTGCAACTTTGTATGTTTAAACAGTGCTTTTGATTTAACGCTTGTGCCCCTTTATTCATAAAGAATACTGGGGATTGTTTTTAGTAATAAACACATATATTTTTATAATATATACTTGTGTGGTGTCCTTTCATTTGGTATTACAGGATTGTATGTGGTAAAACAGCTCGCTTAACACGACCTCTTAAGTTAAGCCTTTAGGCTGCTTAGTCCATGCTACCCCTAGGATAGCTTGTCTAATAAGGTTGACTTACAACCAGACACCATAAGGGGATTGTTTGGTCAGGTAGTAGGTGGTTCCAGAATTGGAAACACCCCCTACCAGGCCAACTTCTCACATTGGTGAGCAGCGGTGCGGATTTGAGCTTGCTGTTGTTTTACCATTGCAATCTTTATATCAAATTGAAAGATCACATCAAGTACCTCTAGGTACATATAAAATCAAAAGCTTAGCATATTAAGTTCTACTGAACTTAGTAGTTGTAGGTTGAAGGGATTAGCACACCCTGACTACAACTAACTAGCAAGGTACAGTAGGAAAACACTTAGTGTAGGTAAGTGCACCACTTACACCTCACTAGTAACCATGTCTGACACAGGAAAAGCCTCAGGGTCTGCTCCTGTGACAGTTGACCCTACCCAGGCAACTTTTGGATATGACAAACTAACCCGCAGAGACTTGATTGCCTTGTGCAAAGCAAGAGGGTTAAAAAGGGGCAGAAGCCCCACCTGCCTAATCCTGGTAGAAATCCTAGAACAGGATGACTTAGAGAAGGCAAAAGCAGCTTCCCTAGATACAGGAACTGGAGGGAACCCCCCTGTAGTTGATCCCCCTGAAGAGGAGGATGATGATGACTTGGATGAGGACTCAGATGGTGGGGACTCACAAGTACAGGATCAGGGTAGCCAGGTTCCAGTTGGTAGGCTTAGCCAGGCCAACTTGGACCTACTGGGGAATGGAGAGGGCCAGCACCTCCCCAGAACCCAACATGTGATTCTCCCAGGCAACAGAAGAGTGAGATCTCCCTCAGGGGACTCTCATCTTTCTAGTGCCTCCAGAGAATCAGAGAGAGGCTTGAGTGCTTCTCAGAAAGCTGAGCATAGGGCTAGAATGAGGGCTGTCAGACTCCAGATAGAGAGAGAGGAGGTAGCCCTGAGTCAAGCTAAGCTTACCTTAGCTCAAGCTAAACTTGCCTTGGCAAGAGAGCAGAAATTAAGTGGCTTAGATGTCACTGGTGGCAGCAATTTTCCAAGAGAAAAAGACAGGGCCTATGACAATAGAAACCTGACCAAGATTGTGCCCCCCTTTAAAGAAGGGGATGACATCCACAAATGGATGACTGCTCTTGAGAGAGCCTGCATGGTACAGCAGGTTCCTGAGAATCAGTGGGCTGCAATTTTGTGGTACTCCTTTTCTGAGAAAGGGAGGGACAGGCTCCTCACAGTTAGACCTGAGGATGCCAAAAACTACTCTGTTTTGAAGAGTGCTCTCATTGAAGGGTATGGCCTAACCACTGAGCAATACAGGTTGTTGTTCAGAGACACCCAGAAAGCACAGACTCAAGACTGGACTGATTTTGTGGAGTGTGCCACTAAGGCTTTGGAGGGTTGGTTACAGGGAAGTAAAGTTTCAGACTATACAGGATTGTACAATCTTATGATGAGAGAACAGATCCTTAATAACTGTACAAACCAGCTGTTGCATCAATACCTTATTGACTCTGATCTGACCTCTCCCCAAGAATTGGGAAAGAAGGCAGACAAATGGGTCAGAACAAGGATTAAGCAGAAACCCCAGAACCAAGGTGGTGACCAGAAGAAAACAGACCAGAAGGGTGGTAATCAGAATCAGAAAGATAAAGAAAAAGACCAGAAGTCTTCAGGCCCCCAAACTAATAGTAAGGAGGGTGGTTCCCAAAATGGTAACAAGAAGAAGAAGAACAAAGGTCCAAAGACACCTTGGTGTAATACCTGCAAATCAGTTTCACACTGGGGCAGTGAGTGCACCAAGGCAAATCCAGTTCCCACCACTACAGCTCCTAAAGCAACTGCAACCCCAAGTACAGTAAGCAGTGGTGGAACACAGTCCAAGGGTGTAGCTGGGTTGACCCTGGGTATTGAAGTAGGATCTGGCCTAGTCAGAGTCCCTACACAGGCAGTTCTCCTGTATGATGTGGACATTGAGTTGCCCACTGCAGTAAGCCCCACTAACCTGGGCAAATACAGGCAGACTCCCTTAATAAATGAGAAACTGGCTCAAGCTTACAGGGACACATGTGCTAGTGTCACCATGGTGACCTGTAGGAAGGTGGCTACCTGACTATGGTTACCCCAGATTTTTTGCCTGTGTTTAGCTGGTTTTTTGACTTAGTTGACCTGGTTCCCTGCTAATCAGGGCCCCAGGCCATCTGCTCTCTCTGTAAAATGGATTCCATGTACCCTAGGTACATACCAATTGGAAATGGACTCCTTGTCAGCCCCTGTATAATGCACTATAGGTGCACAGGGCATAGGAGCCACTAAGGCCTACCAGGGGCTGCAGCATATCTTTTGCCACCCCTGGCTGGTTCTTAAATTGACACAACTGGCTGATCACTCAGCTGGGGTAAGGTGGTGTACACACCCCTTGCTTAGATATAGTATACCTATGTCTAAACCTATATCTGGACACATGTAAACCTGTGAGCCACTCCTATAGACAGGCCTCACCAATCCTGGAGGCTGGGTGCATGGTTTTTATGTGAGATGGAGCTCTAGCATGAGCTGAGCCTGTCTGCAGCCGTCGGGAACAAATCCCTAAGCTGTTTCAGGATAATGCCATACCATATACTATTAAGTGCCTTATAATCCTCGCGGTTATTTAGCAACTCTGGTTTGGCTTTATCAAAACATGTCGTGTAAGGTGTCATACGCTTTGGAATACCATCCCCTCGCCAGTTCTGGCGACGGGGATGGCATTCCACCCCTCTAGAGGGGTAAGACATGTTACTTCACTTTAATGCGGTTGATTTCTCCAAAGGCCTTAAGATCCACAAAATGGATGCCTCTGCCACAGACAAATGTCTGGACCCCTGGAGCTGACCGAAACCCAGTCAAGGGGGTCCTGGACAAAGGGTTTCCTGTCACAGGAGGGTGTCACCGCCCTCCAGACAGGAGATAGTGTATTGTAGCAGGGAGGTTTGAAAGAAACCAGACACTGCCTGGGGCGCACAAGGCTGCCCCTTGCATAATCCGGCCAAACCGGTTCTGGGGCACTCCAGCCCTCGTGCCAGGGCGGCCTGGATCAAAGGAAGGGGGTGTATCCACCCACTTCCTGGGTCCCACCCATAGGAGGGGACCTAGCAGGTAATCACGCCCACCAGATTCGAATAAGAGTGGGAGCAGTGCCAATGCACATCAGATTTCCTGGAAGAAACATTTGAAACGATATTCTGGACCCTTCGCCCTCCATCTCAACGTGGAAGCCCGAAGAATCTCCCTTGTGGTCAAGGAGTGACCACCCTGCAGCAGCAGGCACCATCCAGCCCTCGACGTCTACTTGGTTGCAGTTCCCGCCGGAACTCGAGCGACTGAGATCGACGAGATCAAGCCTGCCCAGCTTCTAACAGCCCGATCCACAGTCCCTGCAAAGCTGAGACCCGTGGAGGCGACCGGAAGCGTGGGGCACGCCATCTTGAAGTGACCACGAGACGCTGACCGTGCAGCCCACGAGTGACCCTCGAAGCTGTACACCGGGGTTTGAGAAGCCCCCACCCTGAGCTACTCCTGAGCCGAAGTTCAGCCCTCCACACTCGACGAGTGCTGCGTGGGGCCCTTTGGCACGATTTGGCTCAACGCGTTGGCCCGGTCACTTGCCAGCTGGCTTGTGGTCCCTGTGCCGACGAACTACAAAAGAAGACTCGTGATTCTGGTTGCTCCAGATCCACACCAGCTCCCCTGAAAGGGAGCCCCGACTCTGACCTTCCTGGTCCGAGTAAGACGCCATCTTCCCATCCCGCGTGGATTGCTCTTACCAAGGCTTGTTTGCTCCAAACCGGAAGCCGACTGCACCGACGGTGAGAGCCTGCGTGGGACAGATCGTGACCTGCTCCTGGACGTCGCAGATGCCCCAGAGCCCACGTGACAGCGAAGAGAAGCGCCTCGACGACCACCTGATTGCGCCCGACATTGCCTGGTTCCGTCCTGGTTCCACCCTGGTCACTGCTGAGTGACCCAGACTCTGTCCCCTCTGCTTTCAGGTACTCTACAACTTGAGTCCACCCTTGGACTCCACCGGACACTTCGTCTTCACCCTGCCTGCAGCCCTTTCAGCTTCAAGCACCAAGAGCCTGCGTGTCAAAACCCGACGCCACTTCGACCCTGTGCACCCACTTCCTGTGGGTGAGGTAACTTTGCTCCGCCGGTGTTCCCACACTGGTGCACACCTCTAGGGTCTGTGTGTTAAGTTTTGTTCCTCTAGGTTCAGCGGAAGTGTCCTTAAACTTTAACTATTTGACTTTTACGCACCATTGGTTAACATTGGTGCATGCGTGCGCTTTCCGCACATCTCCCGAATCCCGAGGGCCATTCCCGACTTCAGCATTGCTTGTCCTGACTGCTCCCAGCGATTCCCTAGGCCCTAGGCCTAACCACTGTTCGAGTGGCCTCTCTTATACCACTTGTTTAGTATATGGTTTGAGTGGCCCCCTGCCCTCATCCATAATTGTGCAACTTTGTATGTTTAAACAGTGCTTTTGATTTAACGCTTGTGCCCCTTTATTCATAAAGAATACTGGGGATTGTTTTTAGTAATAAACACATATATTTTTATAATATATACTTGTGTGGTGTCCTTTCATTTGGTATTACAGGATTGTATGTGGTAAAACAGCTCGCTTAACACGACCTCTTAAGTTAAGCCTTTAGGCTGCTTAGTCCATGCTACCACTAGGATAGCTTGTCTAATAAGGTTGACTTACAACCAGACACCATAAGGGGATTGTTTGGTCAGGTAGTAGGTGGTTCCAGAATTGGAAACATCCCCTACCAGGCCAACTTCTCACACTAGGTACATACCAATTGGAAATGGACTCCTTGTCAGCCCCTGTATAATGCACTATAGGTGCACAGGGCATAGGAGCCACTAAGACCTACCAGGGGCTGCAGCATATCTTTTGCCACCCCTGGCTGGTTCTTAAATTGACACAACTGGCTGATCACTCAGCTGGGGTAAGGTGGTGTACACACCCCTTGCTTAGATATAGTATACCTATGTCTAAACCTATATCTGGACACATGTAAACCTGTGAGCCACTCCTATAGACAGGCCTCACCAATCCTGGAGGCTGGGTGCATGGTTTTTATGTGAGATGGAGCTCTAGCATGAGCTGAGCCTGTCTGCAGCCGTCGGGAACAAATCCCTAAGCTGTTTCAGGATAATGCCATACCATATACTATTAAGTGCCTTATAATCCTCGCGGTTATTTAGCAACTCTGGTTTGGCTTTATCAAAACATGTCGTGTAAGGTGTCATACGCTTTGGAATACCATCCCCTCGCCAGTTCTGGCGACGGGGATGGCATTCCACCCCTCTAGAGGGGTAAGACATGTTACTTCACTTTAATGCGGTTGATTTCTCCAAAGGCCTTAAGATCCACAAAATGGATGCCTCTGCCACAGACAAATGTCTGGACCCCTGGAGCTGACCGAAACCCAGTCAAGGGGGTCCTGGACAAAGGGTTTCCTGTCACAGGAGGGTGTCACCGCCCTCCAGACAGGAGATAGTGTATTGTAGCAGGGAGGTTTGAAAGAAACCAGACACTGCCTGGGGCGCACAAGGCTGCCCCTTGCATAATCCGGCCAAACCGGTTCTGGGGCACTCCAGCCCTCGTGCCAGGGCGGCCTGGATCAAAGGAAGGGGGTGTATCCACCCACTTCCTGGGTCCCACCCATAGGAGGGGACCTAGCAGGTAATCACGCCCACCAGATTCGAATAAGAGTGGGAGCAGTGCCAATGCACATCAGATTTCCTGGAAGAAACATTTGAAACGATATTCTGGACCCTTCGCCCTCCATCTCAACGTGGAAGCCCGAAGAATCTCCCTTGTGGTCAAGGAGTGACCACCCTGCAGCAGCAGGCACCATCCAGCCCTCGACGTCTACTTGGTTGCAGTTCCCGCCGGAACTCGAGCGACTGAGATCGACGAGATCAAGCCTGCCCAGCTTCTAACAGCCCGATCCACAGTCCCTGCAAAGCTGAGACCCGTGGAGGCGACCGGAAGCGTGGGGCACGCCATCTTGAAGTGACCACGAGACGCTGACCGTGCAGCCCACGAGTGACCCTCGAAGCTGTACACCGGGGTTTGAGAAGCCCCCACCCTGAGCTACTCCTGAGCCGAAGTTCAGCCCTCCACACTCGACGAGTGCTGCGTGGGGCCCTTTGGCACGATTTGGCTCAACGCGTTGGCCCGGTCACTTGCCAGCTGGCTTGTGGTCCCTGTGCCGACGAACTACAAAAGAAGACTCGTGATTCTGGTTGCTCCAGATCCACACCAGCTCCCCTGAAAGGGAGCCCCGACTCTGACCTTCCTGGTCCGAGTAAGACGCCATCTTCCCATCCCGCGTGGATTGCTCTTACCAAGGCTTGTTTGCTCCAAACCGGAAGCCGACTGCACCGACGGTGAGAGCCTGCGTGGGACAGATCGTGACCTGCTCCTGGACGTTGCAGATGCCCCAGAGCCCACGTGACAGCGAAGAGAAGCGCTTTGACGACCACCTGATTGCGCCCGACATTGCCTGGTTCCGTCCTGGTTCCACCCTGGTCACTGCTGAGTGACCCAGACTCTGTCCCCTCTGCTTTCAGGTACTCTACAACTTGAGTCCACCCTTGGACTCCACCGGACACTTCGTCTTCACCCTGCCTGCAGCCCTTTCAGCTTCAAGCACCAAGAGCCTGCGTGTCAAAACCCGACGCCACTTCGACCCTGTGCACCCACTTCCTGTGGGTGAGGTAACTTTGCTCCGCCGGTGTTCCCACACTGGTGCACACCTCTAGGGTCTGTGTGTTAAGTTTTGTTCCTCTAGGTTCAGCGGAAGTGTCCTTAAACTTTAACTATTTGACTTTTACGCACCATTGGTTAACATTGGTGCATGCGTGCGCTTTCCGCACATCTCCCGAATCCCGAGGGCCATTCCCGACTTCAGCATTGCTTGTCCTGACTGCTCCCAGCGATTCCCTAGGCCCTAGGCCTAACCACTGTTCGAGTGGCCTCTCTTATACCACTTGTTTAGTATATGGTTTGAGTGGCCCCCTGCCCTCATCCATAATTGTGCAACTTTGTATGTTTAAACAGTGCTTTTGATTTAACGCTTGTGCCCCTTTATTCATAAAGAATACTGGGGATTGTTTTTAGTAATAAACACATATATTTTTATAATATATACTTGTGTGGTGTCCTTTCATTTGGTATTACAGGATTGTATGTGGTAAAACAGCTCGCTTAACACGACCTCTTAAGTTAAGCCTTTAGGCTGCTTAGTCCATGCTACCACTAGGATAGCTTGTCTAATAAGGTTGACTTACAACCAGACACCATAAGGGGATTGTTTGGTCAGGTAGTAGGTGGTTCCAGAATTGGAAACATCCCCTACCAGGCCAACTTCTCACATGACCCCTGGCTTTGTGGACCCTGGACAGATTGTACTAGGAGAGAGCTACCTAGTAACCAATGCAAGCAACTCCACTACCTCCCATAGTGTGGCAGTTGTGAACTTCTCCTGGGGAGGGGTTGATGGCCTAAAGAAAGTTGTGGTGAGTGCAGACCTACCAGTAGACTGTCTGTTAGGCAATGACCTTGAAAGCTCAGCATGGTCAGAAGTGGAGTACAGGACTCATGCAGAAATGCTAGGGATTTCAGAGCATGTCCTTGCCATGACAAGGGCTCAGGCTAAGAAGTGCCTTCCTGAACCAGTGGTGGATCTTGAGACAATAGACCAGCCACAACCCAAGAGAAGGAGCAAGAGAGGAAAGGCCTCGCCTTCCACCTTGCCCCAGGTTGAGGATCAGGTTTCAGAGGAAACTGATTCTGCAGTCCAAGAGGAGACTGTCTCTGAGGAGCTTGAACCTGACCAGGTTGAGTTTCTGGGGACAGGGGGACCCTCAAGGGCAGACCTGAGGCAGGCTCAATTAGATTGCCCTTCCCTTGAACCCCTCAGACAGCAGGCTGCTGCTGAGGCTGCTGGGGATGCCCAAGGTACCCATACTGTGTATTGGGATGAGGGACTCCTTTACTCAGAGGCTAGAGCCCCCAAGCCTGGCATGACCAGGAGGTTGGTGATACCTCTGCAGTTTAGGGGATTCCTCCTTACCTTGGCCCATGATATTCCCCTTGCAGGACACTTAGGCCAGAACAAGACGTGGGACAGGCTTGTTCCACACTTTCACTGGCCTCACATGTCAGAGGATGTCAAGGAGTTTTGTCGCTCCTGTGTCACTTGCCAAGCCAGTGGTAAGTCAGGTGGCACAACAAAGGCCCCCCTAATACCACTACCTGTGGTGGGGGTCCCCTTTGAGAGAGTTGGAATTGATATTGTGGGTCCAATGGACCCCCAAACAGCATCTGGGAACAGATTCATACTGGTGGTAGTGGATCATGCCACCAGGTACCCAGAGGCTATTCCCCTAAGGACCACCACAGCACCTGTGGTGGCAAAAGCCCTCATTGCAGTTTTCTCAAGAGTGGGCTTTCCTAAGGAGGTACTATCAGATAGAGGGACAAATTTTATGTCCAGCTATCTAAAAGCAATGTGGAAGGAATGTGGAGTAAACTATAAGTTTACCACCCCATATCATCCACAATGCAATGGGCTTGTGGAGAGATTTAACAAGACCCTTAAAGGCATGATAAAAGGATTACCAGAGAAGCTCAGGCGGAAATGGGACATTCTTTTACCCTGCCTGCTCTTTGCTTACAGAGAGGTCCCACAGAAGGGGGTTGGCTACAGCCCTTTTGAACTTTTGTTTGGCCACCCTGTGAGAGGTCCATTGTGTTTGGTGAAGGAAGGATGGGAGTTACCTCTCAAAAAGCCCAAACTAGACATAGTGGACTATGTACTTGGTCTCCGCTCCAGGATGGCTGAGTACATGGAAAGAGCATCCAAAAACCTGGAGGCCAGCCAAGAATTGCAGAAAGCTTGGCATGACCAAAAGGCTGTACTGGTAGAGTTCCAACCAGGACAGAAGGTATGGGTACTGGAGCCAGTGGCTCCAGCAGCACTCCAAGACAAATGGAGTGGACCCTATCCTATTATTGAGAAGAAAGGGGAAGTCACCTACTTGGTAGACTTTGGAACACCCAGGAGCCCTCACAGGGTAATCCATG
Source organism: Lissotriton helveticus (assembly GCF_964261635.1). Taxonomy (NCBI): domain Eukaryota; kingdom Metazoa; phylum Chordata; class Amphibia; order Caudata; family Salamandridae; genus Lissotriton; species Lissotriton helveticus. Next base: position 3,101,374 of record NW_027611725.1, on the reverse strand, counting down.
TGAATCGCTTGAAAGCATTTGTAGACAGGGAGGACATGAGCTTGCTCATGGCCACAGATGGGGAACAGGAGGAAGAGAGTGACCCTCTCCCAGACCTGCTTTCCCAGAACCCTGATGATGGTTCAGTTGATGGAGTAGCCTTGGCAGGCAGCCTCACTGACCAGCAACAGAGGGACTGCAGACAAGTTTTGCAGGCTCACAGGCAAATGTTTTCACTCACACCCAGCCAAACTGACTGGTGTACCCATGTTGTGGACACTGGTGACAGTCTGCCTGTCAAGAATAAGATCTACAGGCAACCTGATCATGTCAGGGATTGCATCAAGGCTGAGGTGCAAAAGATGTTGGAGCTTGGAGTGATTGAGCCATCAGAGAGCCCATGGGCCAGCCCAGTAGTCCTGGTGCCAAAACCTCATACCCAAGATGGTAAGAGAGAAATGAGGTTTTGCGTGGATTACAGGGGTCTCAATGCTGTCACTAGGACAGATGCTCACCCCATTCCAAGAGCAGATGAGCTCATTGACAGATTGGCTTCTGCCAAGTTTCTGAGCACATTTGATCTGACAGCTGGCTACTGGCAAATCAGACTAGCTGAGGAGTCAAAAGCCAAAACAGCATTCTCTACCCCTAGTGGACATTATCAGTTTGTGGTAATGCCCTTTGGTTTGAAGAATGCACCTGCCACTTTCCAAAGGTTGGTGAACCAAGTCCTTACTGGGTTGGATGACTTTTGTGCAGCTTATCTGGATGATATTGCTGTCTTTAGCTCCACCTGGGAGGATCACCTGATCCACCTGAAGAAAGGTTTGGAGGCCCTGCAAAAGGCAGGCCTAACTATCAAGGCCACAAAGTGCCAGATAGGGCAGAGTAAGGTTGTATACCTGGGCCACCTAGTAGGTGGAGGCCAGGTTCAGCCACTGGAAAGCAAAATCCAGGCCATACAGGACTGGGCTCCTCCAGTTACCCAGACACAAGTCAGAGCCTTCTTGGGCCTGACTGGGTATTACAGGAAGTTTGTGAAAAACTATGGGTCTATAGTGACACCATTAAATGACTTGACATCCAAGAAGATGCCAAAAAAGGTTCAGTGGACAGTTAGCTGTCAGAAGGCATTTGAAGACCTGAAGAAGGCCATGTGCTCTGCACCTATCCTAAAGAGTCCTGACTACTCCAAACAGTTCATTGTTCAGACAGATGCTTCTGAGTTGGGGGTGGGAGCTGTACTCTCACAACTTAATCAAGATGGTCAAGACCAGCCAATTGCTTTCATTAGCAGGAGGCTAACCCCAAGAGAAAAACGTTGGTCAGCCATTGAGAGGGAGGCCTTTGCTGTGGTTTGGGCATTAAAGAAGTTGAGGTCCTACTTGTTTGGAACTCACTTCCTGGTGCAAACAGACCATAAGCCCCTCTTATGGCTTAATCAGATGAAGGGTGAAAATCCCAAACTGCTCAGGTGGTCCATTTCCCTACAGGGGATGGACTTTACAGTGGAGCACCGCCCAGGGACTGACCATGGTAATGCAGATGGTCTCTCCAGGTACTTCCACTTAGAACATGAAGACTTATCTGGTCAAGGTTAGTTTAATGTCCCTGCGTTTGGGGGGGGGTTGTGTAGGAGAGTAGGGTCTGCTATCCTATGGTCACCCCAAATTTTTGCTTTTCGCTTCACTGGTTTTCGACTACTGAGGCTGTGGGCCTGCTGATCAGACCCCCAGCCTGCTGTTCTCTCACTAAATTAATGACACATGTGCTATAGGCACATACCAATTGGAAATGGACTCCTTGTCAGCCCCTGTAGAATGCACTATAGGTGCACAGGGCACAGGAGCCACTAAGGCCTACCAGGGGCTGCAGCATATCTTTTGCCACCCCTGGCTGGTTCTTAAATTGACACAACTGGCTGATCACTCAGCTGGGGTAAGGTGGTGTACACACCCCTTGCTTAGATATAGTATACCTATGTCTAAACCTATATCTGGACACATGTAAACCTGTGAGCCACTCCTATAGACAGGCCTCACCAATCCTGGAGGCTGGGTGCTTGGTTTTTATGTGAGATGGAGCTCTAGCATGAGCTGAGCCTGTCTGCAGCCGTCGGGAACAAATCCCTAAGCTGTTTCAGGATAATGCCATACCATATACTATTAAGTGCCTTATAATCCTCGCGGTTATTTAGCAACTCTGGTTTGGCTTTATCAAAACATGTCGTGTAAGGTGTCATACGCTTTGGAATACCATCCCCTCGCCAGTTCTGGCGACGGGGATGGCATTCCACCCCTCTAGAGGGGTAAGACATGTTACTTCACTTTAATGCGGTTGATTTCTCCAAAGGCCTTAAGATCCACAAAATGGATGCCTCTGCCACAGACAAATGTCTGGACCCCTGGAGCTGACCGAAACCCAGTCAAGGGGGTCCTGGACAAAGGGTTTCCTGTCACAGGAGGGTGTCACCGCCCTCCAGACAGGAGATAGTGTATTGTAGCAGGGAGGTTTGAAAGAAACCAGACACTGCCTGGGGCGCACAAGGCTGCCCCTTGCATAATCCGGCCAAACCGGTTCTGGGGCACTCCAGCCCTCGTGCCAGGGCGGCCTGGATCAAAGGAAGGGGGTGTATCCACCCACTTCCTGGGTCCCACCCATAGGAGGGGACCTAGCAGGTAATCACGCCCACCAGATTCGAATAAGAGTGGGAGCAGTGCCAATGCACATCAGATTTCCTGGAAGAAACATTTGAAACGATATTCTGGACCCTTAGCCCTCCATCTCAACGTGGAAGCCCGAAGAATCTCCCTTGTGGTCAAGGAGTGACCACCCTGCAGCAGCAGGCACCATCCAGCCCTCGACGTCTACTTAGTTGCAGTTCCCGCCGGAACTCGAGCGACTGAGATCGACGAGATCAAGCCTGCCCAGCTTCTAACAGCCCGATCCACAGTCCCTGCAAAGCTGAGACCCGTGGAGGCGACCGGAAGCGTGGGGCACGCCATCTTGAAGTGACCACGAGACGCTGACCGTGCAGCCCACGAGTGACCCTCGAAGCTGTACACCGGGGTTTGAGAAGCCCCCACCCTGAGCTACTCCTGAGCCGAAGTTCAGCCCTCCACACTCGACGAGTGCTGCGTGGGGCCCTTTGGCACGATTTGGCTCAACGCGTTGGCCCGGTCACTTGCCAGCTGGCTTGTGGTCCCTGTGCCGACGAACTACAAAAGAAGACTCGTGATTCTAGTTGCTCCAGATCCACACCAGCTCCCCTGAAAGGGAGCCCCGACTCTGACCTTCCTGGTCCGAGTAAGACGCCATCTTCCAATCCCGCGTGGATTGCTCTTACCAAGGCTTGTTTGCTCCAAACCGGAAGCCGACTGCACCGACGGTGAGAGCCTGCGTGGGACAGCTCGTGACCTGCTCCTGGACGTCGCAGATGCCCCAGAGCCCACGTGACAGCGAAGAGAAGCGCCTCGACGACCACCTGATTGCGCCCGACATTGCCTGGTTCCGTCCTGGTTCCACCCTGGTCACTGCTGAGTGACCCAGACTCTGTCCCCTCTGCTTTCAGGTACTCTACAACTTGAGTCCACCCTTGGACTCCACCGGACACTTCGTCTTCACCCTGCCTGCAGCCCTTTCAGCTTCAAGCACCAAGAGCCTGCGTGTCAAAACCCGACGCCACTTCGACCCTGTGCACCCACTTCCTGTGGGTGAGGTAACTTTGCTCCGCCGGTGTTCCCACACTGGTGCACACCTCTAGGGTCTGTGTGTTAAGTTTTGTTCCTCTAGGTTCAGCGGAAGTGTCCTTAAACTTTAACTATTTGACTTTTACGCACCATTGGTTAACATTGGTGCATGCGTGCGCTTTCCGCACATCTCCCGAATCCCGAGGGCCATTCCCGACTTCAGCATTGCTTGTCCTGACTGCTCCCAGCGATTCCCTAGGCCCTAGGCCTAACCACTGTTCGAGTGGCCTCTCTTATACCACTTGTTTAGTATATGGTTTGAGTGGCCCCCTGCCCTCATCCATAATTGTGCAACTTTGTATGTTTAAACAGTGCTTTTGATTTAACGCTTGTGCCCCTTTATTCATAAAGAATACTGGGGATTGTTTTTAGTAATAAACACATATATTTTTATAATATATACTTGTGTGGTGTCCTTTCATTTGGTATTACAGGATTGTATGTGGTAAAACAGCTCGCTTAACACGACCTCTTAAGTTAAGCCTTTAGGCTGCTTAGTCCATGCTACCCCTAGGATAGCTTGTCTAATAAGGTTGACTTACAACCAGACACCATAAGGGGATTGTTTGGTCAGGTAGTAGGTGGTTCCAGAATTGGAAACACCCCCTACCAGGCCAACTTCTCACAGTCCCCCTGGCTGTGCTTGGTCCCCCTGGCTGCTCTCGGTGCTTGGTCCCCCTGGCTGACCTCTGTGCTTGGTCCCCCTGGCTGCTCTCTGTGCTTGGTCCCCCTGGGTGTGCTTGGTCCCCCTGGCTGCTCTCTGTGCTTGGTCCCCCTGGCTGTGCTTGGTCCCCCTGGCTGCTCTCTGTGCTTGGTCCCCCTGGCTGCTCTCTGTCCTTGGTCCCCCTGGCTGCTCTCTGTGCTTGGTCCCCCTGGCTGTGCTTGGTCCCCCTGGCTGCTCTCTGTGCTTGGTCCCCCTGGCTGCTCTCTGAGCTTGGCCCCCCTGGCTGTGCTTGGTCCCCCTGGCTGCTCTCTGTGCTTGGTCCCCCTGGCTGTGCTTGGTCCCCCTGGCTGCTCTCTGTGCTTGGTCCCCCTGGCTGTGCTTGGTCCCCCTGGCTGCTCTCTGTGCTTGGTCCCCCTGGCTGTGAAAGGTCCCCCTGGCTGCTCTCTGTGCTTGGTCCCCCTGGCTGCTCTCTGTGCTTGGTCCCCCTGGCTGCTCTCTGTGCTTGGTCCCCCTGGCTGCTCTCTGTGCTTGGTCACCCTGGCTGTGCTTGGTCCCCCTGGCTGCTCTCTGTGCTTGGTCCCCCTGGCTGCTCTCTGTCCTTGGTCCCCCTGGCTGCTCTCTGTGCTTGGTCCCCCTGGCTGTGCTTGGTCCCCCTGGCTGCTCTCTGTGCTTGGTCCCCCTGGTTGTGCTTGGTCCCCCTGGCTGCTCTCTGTGCTTGGTCCCCATCACTGTGCTTGGTCCCCCTGGCTGCTCTCTGTGCTTGGTCCCCCTGGCTGCTCTCTGTGCTCGGTCCCCCTGGCTACTCTCTTTGCTTGGTCCCCCTGGCTGCTCTCTGTGCTTGGCCCCCCTGGCTGCTCTCTTTGCTTGGTCCCCCTGGCTGTGCTTGGTCCCCCTGGCTGCTCTCTGTGCTTGGTCCCCCTGGCTGCTCTCTGTGCTTGGTGCCCCTGGCTGCTCTCTGTGCTTGGTCCCACTGGCTGTGCTGGGTCCCCCTGGCTGCTCTCTGTGCTTGGTCCCCCTGGCTGTGCTTGGTCCCCCTGGCTGCTCTCTGTGCTTGGTCCCCCTGGCTGCTCTCTGTGCCTAGTCCCCCTGGCTGTGCTTGTTCCCCCTGGCTGCTCTCTGTGCTTGGTCCCCCTGGCTGCTCTCTGTGCTTGGTCCCCCTGGCTGTGCTTGGTCCCCCTGGCTGCTCTCCGTGCTTGGCCCCCCTGGCTGTGCTTGGTCCCCCTGGCTGTGCTTGGTCCCCCTGGCTGCTCTCTGTGCTTGGTCCCCCTGGCTGCTCTCTGTGCTTGGTCCCCCTGGCTGTGCTTGGTCCCCCTGGCTGCTCTCTGTGCTTGGTCCCCCTGGCTGTGCTTGGTCCCCCTGGCTGCTCTCGGTGCTTGGTCCCCCTGGCTGCTCTCTGTGCTTGGCCCCCCTGGCTGCTCTCTGTGCTTGGTCCCCCTGGGTGTGCTTGGTCCCCCTAGCTGCTTTCTGTGCTTGGTCCCCCTGGCTGTGCTTGGTCCCCCTGGCTGCTCTCTGTGCTTGGTCCCCCTGGCTGCTCACTGTCCTTGGTCCCCCTGGCTGCTCGCTGTGCTTGGTCCCCCTGGCTGTGCTTGGTCCCCCTGGCTGATCTCTGTGCTTGGTCCCCATGGCTGCTCTCAGTGCTTGGTCCCCCTGGCTGTGCTTGGTCCCCCTGGCTTCTCTCTGTGCTTGGTCCCCCTGGCTGTGCTTGGTCCCCCTGGCTGCTCTCTGTGCTTGGTCCCCATTGCTGTGCTTGGTCCCCCTGGCTGCTCTCTGTGCTTGGTCCCCCTGGCTGTGCTTGGTCCCCCTGGCTGCTCTCTGTGCTTGGCCCCCCTGGCTGCTCTCTGTCCTTGGTCCCCCTGGCTGCTTTCTGTGCTTGGTCCCCTTGGCTGTGCTTGGTCCCCCTGGCTGCTCTCTGTGCTTGGTCCCCCTGGCTGTGCTTGGTCCCCCTGGCTGCTCTCTGTGCTTGGTCCCCCAGGCTGCTCTCTGTGCTTGGTCCCCATGGCTGTGCTTGGTCCCCCTGGCTGCTCTCTGTGCTTGGTCCCCCTGGCTGTGCTTGGTCCCCCTGGCTGCTCTCTGTGCTTGGTCCCCCTGGCTGCTCTCTGTGCTTGGTCCCCCTGGCTGTGCTTGGTCCCCCTGGCTGCTCTCTGTGCTTGGTCCCCCTGGCTGTGCTTGGTCACCCTGGCTGCTCCCTGTGCTTGGTCCCCCTTGCTGTGCTTGCTCCCCCTGGCTGCTCTCTGTGCTTGGTCCCCCTGGCTGTGCTTGGTCCCCCTGGCTGCTCTCTGTGCTTGGTCCCCCTGGCTGTGCGTGGTCCCCCTGGCTGCTCTCTGTGCTTGGTCCCCCTGGCTGCTCTCAGTGCTTGGTCCCCCTGGCTGCTCTCTGTGCTTGGTCCCCCTGGCTGTGCTTCGTCCCCCTGGCTGTGCTTCATCCCCCTGGCTGCTCTCTGTGCTTGGTCCCCCTGGCTGCTCTCTGTGCTTGGTCCCCCTGGCTACTCTCTGTGCTTGGTCCCCCTGGCTGTGCTTGGTCCCCCTGGCTGCTCTCTGTGCTTGGCCCCCCTGGCTGCTCTCTGTGCTTGGCCCCCCTGGCTGTGCTTGGTCCCCCTGGCTGCTCTCTGTGCTTGGTCCCCCTGGCTGCTCTCTGTGCTTGGTCCCCCTGGCTGTGCTTGGTCCCCTGGCTGCTCTCTGTGCTTGGTCCCCCTGGCTGCTCTCTGTGCTTGGTCCCCCTGGCTGCTTTCTGTGCTTGGTCCCCCTGGCTGTGCTTGGTCCCCCTGGCTGCTCTCTGTGCTTGGTTCCCATGGCTGCTCTCAGTGCTTGGTCCCCCTGGCTGTGCTTGGTCCCCCTGGCTGCTCTCTGTGCTTGGTCCTCCTGGCTGTGCTTGGTCCCCCTGGCTGCTCTCTGTGCTTAGTCCCCCTGGCTGCTCTCTCTGCTTGGTCCCCCTGGCTGTGCTTGGTCCCCCTGGCTGCTCTCTGTACTTGGTCCCCCTGGCAGCTCTCTGTGCTTGGTCCCCCTGGCTGCTCTCTGTGCTTGGTCCCCCTGGCTGTGCTTGGTCCCCCTGGCTGCTCTCTGTGCTTGGTCCCCCTGGCTGTGCTTGGTCCCCCTGGCAGCTCTCTGTGCTTGGTCCCCCTGGCTGTGCTTGGTCCCCCTGGCTGCTCTCTGTGCTTGGTCCCCCTGGCTGTAAAAGGTCCCCCTGGCTGCTCTCTGTGCTTGGTCCCCCTGGCTGCTCTCTGTGCTTGGTCCCCCTGGCTGCTCTCTGTGCTTGGTCCCCCTGGCTGTGCTTGGTCCCCCTGGCTGCTCTCTGTGCTTGGTCCCCCTGGCTGCTCTTAGTGCTTAGTCCCCCTGGCTGCTCTCAGTGCTTAGTCCCCCTGGCTGTGCTTGGTCCCCCTGGCTGCTCTCTGTGCTTGGTCCCCCTGGCTGCTTACTGTCCTTGGTCCCCCTGGCTGCTCTCTGTGCTTGGTCCCCCTGGCTGTGCTTGGTCCCCCTGGCTGCTCTCTGTGCTTGGTCCCCCTGGCTGCTCTCTGTGCTTGGTCCCCCTGGTTGTGCTTGGTCCCCCTGGCTGCTCCCTGTGCTTGGTCCCCATGGCTGTGCTTGGTCCCCCTGGCTGCTCTCTGTGCTTGGTCCCCCAGGCTGCTCTCTGTGCTTGGTCCCCCTGGCTACTCTCTGTGCTTGGTCCCCCTGGCTGCTCTCTGTGCTTGGCCCCCCTGGCTGCTCTCTGTGCTTGGTCCCCCTGGCTGTGCTTGGTCCCCCTGGCTGCTCTCTGTGCTTGGTCCCCCTGGCTGCTCTCTGTGCTTGGTCCCCCTGGCTGCTCTCTGTGCTTGGCCCCCCTGGCTGTGCTGGGTCCCTGTAGGAAGGTGGCTACCTGACTATGGTTACCCCAAATTTTTTGCCTGTGTTTAGCTGGTTTTTTGACTTAGTTGACCTGGTTCCCTGCTAATCAGGGCCCCAGGCCATCTGCTCTCTCTGTAAAATGGATTCCATGTACCCTAGGTACATACCACAATTGGAAATGGACTCCTTGTCAGCCCCTGTATAATGCACTATAGGTCCCCAGGGCATAGGGGCCACCAAGGCCTACCAGGGGCTGCAGCATATCTTTTGCCACCCCTCGCTGGTTCTTAAATTGACACAACTGGCTGATCACTCAGCTGGGGTAAGGTGGTGTAACCACCCCTTACTTAGATATAGTATACCTATATCTAAACCTATATCTGGACACATATAAACCTGTGAGCCACTCCTATGGAAGGCCTCATCAATCCTGGAGGCAGAGTGCGTGGTTTAATGTGAGATGGAGCTCTAGCATGAGCTGAGCCTGTCTGCAGCTGCCGGGAACAACTCCCTAAGCTGTTTCAGGATAATGCCATACCATATACTCTTAAGTGCCTTATAATCCTCGCGGTTAAATAGCAACTTTGGTTTGGCTTTATCAAAACATGTTGTGTAAGGTGTCATACGATTTGGAATACCATCCCCTCGCCAGTTCTGGCGACGGGGATGGCATTCCACCCCTCTAGAGGGGTAAGACATGTTGCTTTACTGAAACGCGGTTAATTTCTCCAAAGACCTTAGATCCACAAAATGGATGCCTCTGTGTAGGAGAGTAGGGTCTGCTATCCTATGGTCACCCCAAATTTTTGCTTTTTGCTTCACTGGTTTTCGACTACTGAGGCTGTGGGCCTGCTGATCAGACCCCCAGCCTGCTGTTCTCTCACTAAATTAATGACACATGTGCTATAGGCACATACCAATTGGAAATGGACTCCTTGTCAGCCCCTGTAGAATGCACTATAGGTGCACAGGGCACAGGAGCCACTAAGGCCTACCAGGGGCTGCAGCATATCTTTTGCCACCCCTGGCTGGTTCTTAAATTGACACAACTGGCTGATCACTCAGCTGGGGTAAGGTGGTGTACACACCCCTTGCTTAGATATAGTATACCTATGTCTAAACCTATATCTGGACACATGTAAACCTGTGAGCCACTCCTATAGACAGGCCTCACCAATCCTGGAGGCTGGGTGCATGGTTTTTATGTGAGATGGAGCTCTAGCATGAGCTGAGCCTGTCTGCAGCCGTCGGGAACAAATCCCTAAGCTGTTTCAGGATAATGCCATACCATATACTATTAAGTGCCTTATAATCCTCGCGGTTATTTAGCAACTCTGGTTTGGCTTTATCAAAACATGTCGTGTAAGGTGTCATACGCTTTGGAATACCATCCCCTCGCCAGTTCTGGCGACGGGGATGGCATTCCACCCCTCTAGAGGGGTAAGACATGTTACTTCACTTTAATGCGGTTGATTTCTCCAAAGGCCTTAAGATCCACAAAATGGATGCCTCTGCCACAGACAAATGTCTGGACCCCTGGAGCTGACCGAAACCCAGTCAAGGGGGTCCTGGACAAAGGGTTTCCTGTCACAGGAGGGTGTCACCGCCCTCCAGACAGGAGATAGTGTATTGTAGCAGGGAGGTTTGAAAGAAACCAGACACTGCCTGGGGCGCACAAGGCTGCCCCTTGCATAATCCGGCCAAACCGGTTCTGGGGCACTCCAGCCCTCGTGCCAGGGCGGCCTGGATCAAAGGAAGGGGGTGTATCCACCCACTTCCTGGGTCCCACCCATAGGAGGGGACCTAGCAGGTAATCACGCCCACCAGATTCGAATAAGAGTGGGAGCAGTGCCAATGCACATCAGATTTCCTGGAAGAAACATTTGAAACGATATTCTGGACCCTTCGCCCTCCATCTCAACGTGGAAGCCCGAAGAATCTCCCTTGTGGTCAAGGAGTGACCACCCTGCAGCAGCAGGCACCATCCAGCCCTCGACGTCTACTTAGTTGCAGTTCCCGCCGGAACTCGAGCAACTGAGATCGACGAGATCAAGCCTGCCCAGCTTCTAACAGCCCGATCCACAGTCCCTGCAAAGCTGAGACCCGTGGAGGCGACCGGAAGCGTGGGGCACGCCATCTTGAAGTGACCACGAGACGCTGACCGTGCAGCCCACGAGTGACCCTCGAAGCTGTACACCGGGGTTTGAGAAGCCCCCACCCTGAGCTACTCCTGAGCCGAAGTTCAGCCCTCCACACTTGACGAGTGCTGCGTGGGGCCCTTTGGCACGATTTGGCTCAACGCGTTGGCCCGGTCACTTGCCAGCTGGCTTGTGGTCCCTGTGCCGACGAACTACAAAAGAAGACTCGTGATTCTGGTTGCTCCAGATCCACACCAGCTCCCCTGAAAGGGAGCCCCGACTCTGACCTTCCTGGTCCGAGTAAGACGCCATCTTCCAATCCCGCGTGGATTGCTCTTACCAAGGCTTGTTTGCTCCAAACCGGAAGCCGACTGCACCGACGGTGAGAGCCTGCGTGGGACAGATCGTGACCTGCTCCTGGACGTCGCAGATGCCCCAGAGCCCACGTGACAGCGAAGAGAAGCGCCTCGACGACCACCTGATTGCGCCCGACATTGCCTGGTTCCGTCCTGGTTCCACCCTGGTCACTGCTGAGTGACCCAGACTCTGTCCCCTCTGCTTTCAGGTACTCTACAACTTGAGTCCACCCTTGGACTCCACCGGACACTTCGTCTTCACCCTGCCTGCAGCCCTTTCAGCTTCAAGCACCAAGAGCCTGCGTGTCAAAACCCGACGCCACTTCGACCCTGTGCACCCACTTCCTGTGGGTGAGGTAACTTTGCTCCGCCGGTGTTCCCACACTGGTGCACACCTCTAGGGTCTGTGTGTTAAGTTTTGTTCCTCTAGGTTCAGCGGAAGTGTCCTTAAACTTTAACTATTTGACTTTTACGCACCATTGGTTAACATTGGTGCATGCGTGCGCTTTCCGCACATCTCCCGAATCCCGAGGGCCATTCCCGACTTCAGCATTGCTTGTCCTGACTGCTCCCAGCGATTCCCTAGGCCCTAGGCCTAACCACTGTTCGAGTGGCCTCTCTTATACCACTTGTTTAGTATATGGTTTGAGTGGCCCCCTGCCCTCATCCATAATTGTGCAACTTTGTATGTTTAAACAGTGCTTTTGATTTAACGCTTGTGCCCCTTTATTCATAAAGAATACTGGGGATTGTTTTTAGTAATAAACACATATATTTTTATAATATATACTTGTGTGGTGTCCTTTCATTTGGTATTACAGGATTGTATGTGGTAAAACAGCTCGCTTAACACGACCTCTTAAGTTAAGCCTTTAGGCTGCTTAGTCCATGCTACCCCTAGGATAGCTTGTCTAATAAGGTTGACTTACAACCAGACACCATAAGGGGATTGTTTGGTCAGGTAGTAGGTGGTTCCAGAATTGGAAACACCCCCTACCAGGCCAACTTCTCACATTGGTGAGCAGCGGTGCGGATTTGAGCTTGCTGTTGTTTTACCATTGCAATCTTTATATCAAATTGAAAGATCACATCAAGTACCTCTAGGTACATATAAAATCAAAAGCTTAGCATATTAAGTTCTACTGAACTTAGTAGTTGTAGGTTGAAGGGATTAGCACACCCTGACTACAACTAACTAGCAAGGTACAGTAGGAAAACACTTAGTGTAGGTAAGTGCACCACTTACACCTCACTAGTAACCATGTCTGACACAGGAAAAGCCTCAGGGTCTGCTCCTGTGACAGTTGACCCTACCCAGGTGTAGGAGAGTAGGGTCTGCTATCCTATGGTCACCCCAAATTTTTGCTTTTTGCTTCACTGGTTTTCGACTACTGAGGCTGTGGGCCTGCTGATCAGACCCCCAGCCTGCTGTTCTCTCACTAAATTAATGACACATGTGCTATAGGCACATACCAATTGGAAATGGACTCCTTGTCAGCCCCTGTAGAATGCACTATAGGTGCACAGGGCACAGGAGCCACTAAGGCCTACCAGGGGCTGCAGCATATCTTTTGCCACCCCTGGCTGGTTCTTAAATTGACACAACTGGCTGATCACTCAGCTGGGGTAAGGTGGTGTACACACCCCTTGCTTAGATATAGTATACCTATGTCTAAACCTATATCTGGACACATGTAAACCTGTGAGCCACTCCTATAGACAGGCCTCACCAATCCTGGAGGCTGGGTGCTTGGTTTTTATGTGAGATGGAGCTCTAGCATGAGCTGAGCCTGTCTGCAGCCGTCGGGAACAAATCCCTAAGCTGTTTCAGGATAATGCCATACCATATACTATTAAGTGCCTTATAATCCTCGCGGTTATTTAGCAACTCTGGTTTGGCTTTATCAAAACATGTCGTGTAAGGTGTCATACGCTTTGGAATACCATCCCCTCGCCAGTTCTGGCGACGGGGATGGCATTCCACCCCTCTAGAGGGGTAAGACATGTTACTTCACTTTAATGCGGTTGATTTCTCCAAAGGCCTTAAGATCCACAAAATGGATGCCTCTGCCACAGACAAATGTCTGGACCCCTGGAGCTGACCGAAACCCAGTCAAGGGGGTCCTGGACAAAGGGTTTCCTGTCACAGGAGGGTGTCACCGCCCTCCAGACAGGAGATAGTGTATTGTAGCAGGGAGGTTTGAAAGAAACCAGACACTGCCTGGGGCGCACAAGGCTGCCCCTTGCATAATCCGGCCAAACCGGTTCTGGGGCACTCCAGCCCTCGTGCCAGGGCGGCCTGGATCAAAGGAAGGGGGTGTATCCACCCACTTCCTGGGTCCCACCCATAGGAGGGGACCTAGCAGGTAATCACGCCCACCAGATTCGAATAAGAGTGGGAGCAGTGCCAATGCACATCAGATTTCCTGGAAGAAACATTTGAAACGATATTCTGGACCCTTCGCCCTCCATCTCAACGTGGAAGCCCGAAGAATCTCCCTTGTGGTCAAGGAGTGACCACCCTGCAGCAGCAGGCACCATCCAGCCCTCGACGTCTACTTAGTTGCAGTTCCCGCCGGAACTCGAGCGACTGAGATCGACGAGATCAAGCCTGCCCAGCTTCTAACAGCCCGATCCACAGTCCCTGCAAAGCTGAGACCCGTGGAGGCGACCGGAAGCGTGGGGCACGCCATCTTGAAGTGACCACGAGACGCTGACCGTGCAGCCCACGAGTGACCCTCGAAGCTGTACACCGGGGTTTGAGAAGCCCCCACCCTGAGCTACTCCTGAGCCGAAGTTCAGCCCTCCACACTCGACGAGTGCTGCGTGGGGCCCTTTGGCACGATTTGGCTCAACGCGTTGGCCCGGTCACTTGCCAGCTGGCTTGTGGTCCCTGTGCCGACGAACTACAAAAGAAGACTCGTGATTCTGGTTGCTCCAGATCCACACCAGCTCCCCTGAAAGGGAGCCCCGACTCTGACCTTCCTGGTCCGAGTGAGACGCCATCTTCCAATCCCGCGGGGATTGCTCTTACCAAGGCTTGTTTGCTCCAAACCGGAAGCCGACTGCACCGACGGTGAGAGCCTGCGTGGGACAGATCGTGACCTGCTCCTGGACGTCGCAGATGCCCCAGAGCCCACGTGACAGCGAAGAGAAGCGCCTCGACGACCACCTGATTGCGCCCGACATTGCCTGGTTCCGTCCTGGTTCCACCCTGGTCACTGCTGAGTGACCCAGACTCTGTCCCCTCTGCTTTCAGGTACTCTACAACTTGAGTCCACCCTTGGACTCCACCGGACACTTCGTCTTCACCCTGCCTGCAGCCCTTTCAGCTTCAAGCACCAAGAGCCTGCGTGTCAAAACCCGACGCCACTTCGACCCTGTGCACCCACTTCCTGTGGGTGAGGTAACTTTGCTCCGCCGGTGTTCCCACACTGGTGCACACCTCTAGGGTCTGTGTGTTAAGTTTTGTTCCTCTAGGTTCAGCGGAAGTGTCCTTAAACTTTAACTATTTGACTTTTACGCACCATTGGTTAACATTGGTGCATGCGTGCGCTTTCCGCACATCTCCCGAATCCCGAGGGCCATTCCCGACTTCAGCATTGCTTGTCCTGACTGCTCCCAGCGATTCCCTAGGCCCTAGGCCTAACCACTGTTCGAGTGGCCTCTCTTATACCACTTGTTTAGTATATGGTTTGAGTGGCCCCCTGCCCTCATCCATAATTGTGCAACTTTGTATGTTTAAACAGTGCTTTTGATTTAACGCTTGTGCCCCTTTATTCATAAAGAATACTGGGGATTGTTTTTAGTAATAAACACATATATTTTTATAATATATACTTGTGTGGTGTCCTTTCATTTGGTATTACAGGATTGTATGTGGTAAAACAGCTCGCTTAACACGACCTCTTAAGTTAAGCCTTTAGGCTGCTTAGTCCATGCTACCCCTAGGATAGCTTGTCTAATAAGGTTGACTTACAACCAGACACCATAAGGGGATTGTTTGGTCAGGTAGTAGGTGGTTCCAGAATTGGAAACATCCCCTACCAGGCCAACTTCTCACATTGGTGAGCAGCGGTGCGGATTTGAGCTTGCTGTTGTTTTACCATTGCAATCTTTATATCAAATTGAAAGATCACATCAAGTACCTCTAGGTACATATAAAATCAAAAGCTTAGCATATTAAGTTCTACTGAACTTAGTAGTTGTAGGTTGAAGGGAGTAGCACACCCCTGACTACAACTCACTAGCAAGGTCCAGTAGGAAAACACTTAGTGTAGGTAAGTGCACCACTTACACCTCACTAGTAACCATGTCCGACACAGGAAAGGCCTCAGGGTCTAGTCCTGTGACAGTTGACCCTACCCAGGCAACTTCTGGATATGACAAACTAACCCGCAGAGACTTGATTGTCTTGTGCAAAGCAAGAGGGTTAAAAAGGGGCAGAAGCCCCACCTGCCTAATCCTGATAGAACTCCTAGAACAGGATGACTTAGAGAAGGCAAAAGCAGCTTCCCTAGATACAGGAACTGGAGGGAACCCCCCTGCAGTTGATCCCCCTGAAGAGGAGGATGATGATGACTTGGATGAGGACTCAGAGGTTGAGGACTTAGAAGTACAGGATCAGGGTAGCCAGGTTCCAGTTGGTAGGCTTAGCCAGGCCAACTTGGACCTACTGGGGACTGGAGAGGGCCAGCACCTCCCCAGAACCCAACATATGATTCCCCCAGGCAACAGAAGAGTGAGATCTCCCTCAGGGGACTCTCATCTTTCTAGTGCCTCCAGAGAATCACAGAGGGGCATGAATGCTTC
Organism: Lissotriton helveticus; assembly: GCF_964261635.1. NCBI lineage: Eukaryota > Metazoa > Chordata > Amphibia > Caudata > Salamandridae > Lissotriton > Lissotriton helveticus. Next base: position 3,085,858 of record NW_027611725.1, on the reverse strand, counting down.
TCAAAAGTTAGAGCATAGGGCCAGAATGAGGGCTGTCAAACTCCAGATAGAGAGGGAGGAGGTAGCCTTGGCTCAAGCTAGACTTGCCTTGGCAAGAGAGCAGAAATTAAGTGGCTTAGATGTCACTGGTGGCAGCAATTTTCCAAGAGAAAAAGACAGGGCCTATGACAATAGAAACCTGACCAAGATTGTGCCCCCCTTTAAAGAAGGGGATGACATCCACAAATGGATGACTGCTCTTGAGAGAGCCTGCATGGTACAGCAGGTTCCTGAGAATCAGTGGGCTGCAATTTTGTGGTACTCCTTTTCTGAGAAAGGGAGGGACAGGCTCCTCACAGTTAGACCTGAGGATGCCAAAAACTACTCTGTTTTGAAGAGTGCTCTCATTGAAGGGTATGGCCTAACCACTGAGCAATACAGGTTGTTGTTCAGAGACACCCAGAAAGCACAGACTCAAGACTGGACTGATTTTGTGGAGTGTGCCACTAAGGCTTTGGAGGGTTGGTTACAGGGAAGTAAAGTTTCAGACTATACAGGATTGTACAATCTTATGATGAGAGAACAGATCCTTAATAACTGTACAAACCAGCTGTTGCATCAATACCTTATTGACTCTGATCTGACCTCTCCCCAAGAATTGGGAAAGAAGGCAGACAAATGGGTCAGAACAAGGATTAAGCAGAAACCCCAGAACCAAGGTGGTGACCAGAAGAAAACAGACCAGAAGGGTGGTAATCAGAATCAGAAAGATAAAGAAAAAGACCAGAAGTCTTCAGGCCCCCAAACTAATAGTAAGGAGGGTGGTTCCCAAAATGGTAACAAGAAGAAGAAGAACAAAGGTCCAAAGACACCTTGGTGTAATACCTGCAAATCAGTTTCACACTGGGGCAGTGAGTGCACCAAGGCAAATCCAGTTCCCACCACTACAGCTCCTAAAGCAACTGCAACCCCAAGTACAGTAAGCAGTGGTGGAACACAGTCCAAGGGTGTAGCTGGGTTGACCCTGGGTATTGAAGTAGGATCTGGCCTAGTCAGAGTCCCTACACAGGCAGTTCTCCTGTATGATGTGGACATTGAGTTGCCCACTGCAGTAAGCCCCACTAACCTGGGCAAATACAGGCAGACTCCCTTAATAAATGAGAAACTGGCTCAAGCTTACAGGGACACATGTGCTAGTGTCACCATGGTGACCCCTGGCTTTGTGGACCCTGGACAGATTGTACTAGGAGAGAGCTACCTAGTAACCAATGCAAGCAACTCCACTACCTCCCATAGTGTGGCAGTTGTGAACTTCTCCTGGGGAGGGGTTGATGGCCTAAAGAAAGTTGTGGTGAGTGCAGACCTACCAGTAGACTGTCTGTTAGGCAATGACCTTGAAAGCTCAGCATGGTCAGAAGTGGAGTACAGGACTCATGCAGAAATGCTAGGGATTTCAGAGCATGTCCTTGCCATGACAAGGGCTCAGGCTAAGAAGTGCCTTCCTGAACCAGTGGTGGATCTTGAGACAATAGACCAGCCACAACCCAAGAGAAGGAGCAAGAGAGGAAAGGCCTCGCCTTCCACCTTGCCCCAGGTTGAGGATCAGGTTTCAGAGGAAACTGATTCTGCAGTCCAAGAGGAGACTGTCTCTGAGGAGCTTGAACCTGACCAGGTTGAGTTTCTGGGGACAGGGGGACCCTCAAGGGCAGACCTGAGGCAGGCTCAATTAGATTGCCCTTCCCTTGAACCCCTCAGACAGCAGGCTGCTGCTGAGGCTGCTGGGGATGCCCAAGGTACCCATACTGTGTATTGGGATGAGGGACTCCTTTACTCAGAGGCTAGAACCCCCAAGCCTGGCATGACCAGGAGGTTGGTGATACCTCTGCAGTTTAGGGGATTCCTCCTTACCTTGGCCCATGATATTCCCCTTGCAGGACACTTAGGCCAGAACAAGACGTGGGACAGGCTTGTTCCACACTTTCACTGGCCTCACATGTCAGAGGATGTCAAGGAGTTTTGTCGCTCCTGTGTCACTTGCCAAGCCAGTGGTAAGTCAGGTGGCACAACAAAGGCCCCCCTAATACCACTACCTGTGGTGGGGGTCCCCTTTGAGAGAGTTGGAATTGATATTGTGGGTCCAATGGACCCCCAAACAGCATCTGGGAACAGATTCATACTGGTGGTAGTGGATCATGCCACCAGGTACCCAGAGGCTATTCCCCTAAGGACCACCACAGCACCTGTGGTGGCAAAAGCCCTCATTGCAGTTTTCTCAAGAGTGGGCTTTCCTAAGGAGGTACTATCAGATAGAGGGACAAATTTTATGTCCAGCTATCTAAAAGCAATGTGGAAGGAATGTGGAGTAAACTACAAGTTTACCACCCCATACCATCCACAATGCAATGGGCTTGTGGAGAGATTTAACAAGACCCTTAAAGGCATGATAAAAGGATTACCAGAGAAGCTCAGGCGGAAATGGGACATTCTTTTACCCTGCCTGCTCTTTGCTTACAGAGAGGTCCCACAGAAGGGGGTTGGCTACAGCCCTTTTGAACTTTTGTTTGGCCACCCTGTGAGAGGTCCATTGTGTTTGGTGAAGGAAGGATGGGAGTTACCTCTCAAAAAGCCCAAACTAGACATAGTGGACTATGTACTTGGTCTCCGCTCCAGGATGGCTGAGTACATGGAAAGAGCATCCAAAAACCTGGAGGCCAGCCAAGAATTGCAGAAAGCTTGGCATGACCAAAAGGCTGTGCTGGTAGAGTTCCAACCAGGACAGAAGGTATGGGTACTGGAGCCAGTGGCTCCAGCAGCACTCCAAGACAAATGGAGTGGACCCTATCCTATTATTGAGAAGAAAGGGGAAGTCACCTACTTGGTAGACTTTGGAACACCCAGGAGCCCTCACAGGGTAATCCATGTGAATCGCTTGAAAGCATTTGTAGACAGGGAGGACATGAGCTTGCTCATGGCCACAGATGGGGAACAGGAGGAAGAGAGTGACCCTCTCCCAGACCTGCTTTCCCAGAACCCTGATGATGGTTCAGTTGATGGAGTAGCCTTGGCAGGCAGCCTCACTGACCAGCAACAGAGGGACTGCAGACAAGTTTTGCAGGCTCACAGGCAAATGTTTTCACTCACACCCAGCCAAACTGACTGGTGTACCCATGTTGTGGACACTGGTGACAGTCTGCCTGTCAAGAATAAGATCTACAGGCAACCTGATCATGTCAGGGATTGCATCAAGGCTGAGGTGCAAAAGATGTTGGAGCTTGGAGTGATTGAGCCATCAGAGAGCCCATGGGCCAGCCCAGTAGTCCTGGTGCCAAAACCTCATACCCAAGATGGTAAGAGAGAAATGAGGTTTTGCGTGGATTACAGGGGTCTCAATGCTGTCACTAGGACAGATGCTCACCCCATTCCAAGAGCAGATGAGCTCATTGACAGATTGGCTTCTGCCAAGTTTCTGAGCACATTTGATCTGACAGCTGGCTACTGGCAAATCAGACTAGCTGAGGAGTCAAAAGCCAAAACAGCATTCTCTACCCCTAGTGGACATTATCAGTTTGTGGTAATGCCCTTTGGTTTGAAGAATGCACCTGCCACTTTTCAAAGGTTGGTGAACCAAGTCCTTACTGGGTTGGATGACTTTTGTGCAGCTTATCTGGATGATATTGCTGTCTTTAGCTCCACCTGGGAGGATCACCTGATCCACCTGAAAAAAGTTTTGGAGGCCCTGCAAAAGGCAGGCCTAACTATCAAGGCCACAAAGTGCCAGATAGGGCAGAGTAAGGTTGTATACCTGGGCCACCTAGTAGGTGGAGGCCAGGTTCAGCCACTGGAAAGCAAAATCCAGGCCATACAGGACTGGGCTCCTCCAGTTACCCAGACACAAGTCAGAGCCTTCTTGGGCCTGACTGGGTATTACAGAAAGTTTGTGAAAAACTATGGGTCTATAGTGACACCATTAAATGACTTGACATCCAAGAAGATGCCAAAAAAGGTTCAGTGGACAGTTAGCTGTCAGAAGGCATTTGAAGACCTGAAGAAGGCCATGTGCTCTGCACCTATCCTAAAGAGTCCTGACTACTCCAAACAGTTCATTGTTCAGACAGATGCTTCTGAGTTGGGGGTGGGAGCTGTACTCTCACAACTTAATCAAGATGGTCAAGACCAGCCAATTGCTTTCATTAGCAGGAGGCTAACCCCAAGAGAAAAACGTTGGTCAGCCATTGAGAGGGAGGCCTTTGCTGTGGTTTGGGCATTAAAGAAGTTGAGGTCCTACTTGTTTGGAACTCACTTCCTGGTGCAAACAGACCATAAGCCCCTCTTATGGCTTAATCAGATGAAGGGTGAAAATCCCAAACTGCTCAGGTGGTCCATTTCCCTACAGGGGATGGACTTTACAGTGGAGCACCGCCCAGGGACTGACCATGGTAATGCAGATGGTCTCTCCAGGTACTTCCACTTAGAACATGAAGACTTATCTGGTCAAGGTTAGTTTAATGTCCCTGCGTTTGGGGGGGGGTTGTGTAGGAGAGTAGGGTCTGCTATCCTATGGTCACCCCAAATTTTTGCTTTTTGCTTCACTGGTTTTCGACTACTGAGGCTGTGGGCCTGCTGATCAGACCCCCAGCCTGCTGTTCTCTCACTAAATTAATGACACATGTGCTATAGGCACATACCAATTGGAAATGGACTCCTTGTCAGCCCCTGTAGAATGCACTATAGGTGCACAGGGCACAGGAGCCACTAAGGCCTACCAGGGGCTGCAGCATATCTTTTGCCACCCCTGGCTGGTTCTTAAATTGACACAACTGGCTGATCACTCAGCTGGGGTAAGGTGGTGTACACACCCCTTGCTTAGATATAGTATACCTATGTCTAAACCTATATCTGGACACATGTAAACCTGTGAGCCACTCCTATAGACAGGCCTCACCAATCCTGGAGGCTGGGTGCTTGGTTTTTATGTGAGATGGAGCTCTAGCATGAGCTGAGCCTGTCTGCAGCCGTCGGGAACAAATCCCTAAGCTGTTTCAGGATAATGCCATACCATATACTATTAAGTGCCTTATAATCCTCGCGGTTATTTAGCAACTCTGGTTTGGCTTTATCAAAACATGTCGTGTAAGGTGTCATACGCTTTGGAATACCATCCCCTCGCCAGTTCTGGCGACGGGGATGGCATTCCACCCCTCTAGAGGGGTAAGACATGTTACTTCACTTTAATGCGGTTGATTTCTCCAAAGGCCTTAAGATCCACAAAATGGATGCCTCTGCCACAGACAAATGTCTGGACCCCTGGAGCTGACCGAAACCCAGTCAAGGGGGTCCTGGACAAAGGGTTTCCTGTCACAGGAGGGTGTCACCGCCCTCCAGACAGGAGATAGTGTATTGTAGCAGGGAGGTTTGAAAGAAACCAGACACTGCCTGGGGCGCACAAGGCTGCCCCTTGCATAATCCGGCCAAACCGGTTCTGGGGCACTCCAGCCCTCGTGCCAGGGCGGCCTGGATCAAAGGAAGGGGGTGTATCCACCCACTTCCTGGGTCCCACCCATAGGAGGGGACCTAGCAGGTAATCACGCCCACCAGATTCGAATAAGAGTGGGAGCAGTGCCAATGCACATCAGATTTCCTGGAAGAAACATTTGAAACGATATTCTGGACCCTTCGCCCTCCATCTCAACGTGGAAGCCCGAAGAATCTCCCTTGTGGTCAAGGAGTGACCACCCTGCAGCAGCAGGCACCATCCAGCCCTCGACGTCTACTTAGTTGCAGTTCCCGCCGGAACTCGAGCGACTGAGATCGACGAGATCAAGCCTGCCCAGCTTCTAACAGCCCGATCCACAGTCCCTGCAAAGCTGAGACCCGTGGAGGCGACCGGAAGCGTGGGGCACGCCATCTTGAAGTGACCACGAGACGCTGACCGTGCAGCCCACGAGTGACCCTCGAAGCTGTACACCGGGGTTTGAGAAGCCCCCACCCTGAGCTACTCTTGAGCCGAAGTTCAGCCCTCCACACTCGACGAGTGCTGCGTGGGGCCCTTTGGCACGATTTGGCTCAACGCGTTGGCCCGGTCACTTGCCAGCTGGCTTGTGGTCCCTGTGCCGACGAACTACAAAAGAAGACTCGTGATTCTGGTTGCTCCAGATCCACACCAGCTCCCCTGAAAGGGAGCCCCGACTCTGACCTTCCTGGTCCGAGTGAGACGCCATCTTCCAATCCCGCGGGGATTGCTCTTACCAAGGCTTGTTTGCTCCAAACCGGAAGCCGACTGCACCGACGGTGAGAGCCTGCGTGGGACAGATCGTGACCTGCTCCTGGACGTCGCAGATGCCCCAGAGCCCACGTGACAGCGAAGAGAAGCGCCTCGACGACCACCTGATTGCGCCCGACATTGCCTGGTTCCGTCCTGGTTCCACCCTGGTCACTGCTGAGTGACCCAGACTCTGTCCCCTCTGCTTTCAGGTACTCTACAACTTGAGTCCACCCTTGGACTCCACCGGACACTTCGTCTTCACCCTGCCTGCAGCCCTTTCAGCTTCAAGCACCAAGAGCCTGCGTGTCAAAACCCGACGCCACTTCGACCCTGTGCACCCACTTCCTGTGGGTGAGGTAACTTTGCTCCGCCGGTGTTCCCACACTGGTGCACACCTCTAGGGTCTGTGTGTTAAGTTTTGTTCCTCTAGGTTCAGCGGAAGTGTCCTTAAACTTTAACTATTTGACTTTTACGCACCATTGGTTAACATTGGTGCATGCGTGCGCTTTCCGCACATCTCCCGAATCTCGAGGGCCATTCCCGACTTCAGCATTGCTTGTCCTGACTGCTCCCAGCGATTCCCTAGGCCCTAGGCCTAACCACTGTTCGAGTGGCCTCTCTTATACCACTTGTTTAGTATATGGTTTGAGTGGCCCCCTGCCCTCATCCATAATTGTGCAACTTTGTATGTTTAAACAGTGCTTTTGATTTAACGCTTGTGCCCCTTTATTCATAAAGAATACTGGGGATTGTTTTTAGTAATAAACACATATATTTTTATAATATATACTTGTGTGGTGTCCTTTCATTTGGTATTACAGGATTGTATGTGGTAAAACAGCTCGCTTAACACGACCTCTTAAGTTAAGCCTTTAGGCTGCTTAGTCCATGCTACCCCTAGGATAGCTTGTCTAATAAGGTTGACTTACAACCAGACACCATAAGGGGATTGTTTGGTCAGGTAGTAGGTGGTTCCAGAATTGGAAACATCCCCTACCAGGCCAACTTCTCACACCAGGCAACTTTTGGATATGACAAACTAACCCGCAGAGACTTGATTGCCTTGTGCAAAGCAAGAGGGTTAAAAAGGGGCAGAAGCCCCACCTGCCTAATCCTGGTAGAAATCCTAGAACAGGATGACTTAGAGAAGGCAAAAGCAGCTTCCCTAGATACAGGAACTGGAGGGAACCCCCCTGTAGTTGATCCCCCTGAAGAGGAGGATGATGATGACTTGGATGAGGACTCAGATGGTGGGGACTCACAAGTACAGGATCAGGGTAGCCAGGTTCCAGTTGGTAGGCTTAGCCAGGCCAACTTGGACCTACTGGGGAATGGAGAGGGCCAGCACCTCCCCAGAACCCAACATGTGATTCTCCCAGGCAACAGAAGAGTGAGATCTCCCTCAGGGGACTCTCATCTTTCTAGTGCCTCCAGAGAATCAGAGAGAGGCATGAGTGCTTCTCAGAAAGCTGAGCATAGGGCTAGAATGAGGGCTGTCAGACTCCAGATAGAGAGAGAGGAGGTAGCCCTGAGTCAAGCTAAGCTTACCTTAGCTCAAGCTAAACTTGCCTTGGCAAGAGAGCAGAAATTAAGTGGCTTAGATGTCACTGGTGGCAGCAATTTTCCAAGAGAAAAAGACAGGGCCTATGACAATAGAAACCTGACCAAGATTGTGCCCCCCTTTAAAGAAGGGGATGACATCCACAAATGGATGACTGCTCTTGAGAGAGCCTGCATGGTACAGCAGGTTCCTGAGAATCAGTGGGCTGCAATTTTGTGGTACTCCTTTTCTGAGAAAGGGAGGGACAGGCTCCTCACAGTTAGACCTGAGGATGCCAAAAACTACTCTGTTTTGAAGAGTGCTCTCATTGAAGGGTATGGCCTAACCACTGAGCAATACAGGTTGTTGTTCAGAGACACCCAGAAAGCACAGACTCAAGACTGGACTGATTTTGTGGAGTGTGCCACTAAGGCTTTGGAGGGTTGGTTACAGGGAAGTAAAGTTTCAGACTATACAGGATTGTACAATCTTATGATGAGAGAACAGATCCTTAATAACTGTACAAACCAGCTGTTGCATCAATACCTTATTGACTCTGATCTGACCTCTCCCCAAGAATTGGGAAAGAAGGCAGACAAATGGGTCAGAACAAGGATTAAGCAGAAACCCCAGAACCAAGGTGGTGACCAGAAGAAAACAGACCAGAAGGGTGGTAATCAGAATCAGAAAGATAAAGAAAAAGACCAGAAGTCTTCAGGCCCCCAAACCAATAGTAAGGAGGGTGGTTCCCAAACTGGTAACAAGAAGAAGAAGAACAAAGGTCCAAAGACACCTTGGTGTAATACCTGCAAATCAGTTTCACACTGGGGCAGTGAGTGCACCAAGGCAAATCCAGTTCCCACCACTACAGCTCCTAAAGCAACTGCAACCCCAAGTACAGTAAGCAGTGGTGGAACACAGTCCAAGGGTGTAGCTGGGTTGACCCTGGGTATTGAAGTAGGATCTGGCCTAGTCAGAGTCCCTACACAGGCAGTTCTCCTGTATGATGTGGACATTGAGTTGCCCACTGCAGTAAGCCCCACTAACCTGGGCAAATACAGGCAGACTCCCTTAATAAATGAGAAACTGGCTCAAGCTTACAGGGACACATGTGCTAGTGTCACCATGGTGACCCCTGGCTTTGTGGACCCTGGACAGATTGTACTAGGAGAGAGCTACCTAGTAACCAATGCAAGCAACTCCACTACCTCCCATAGTGTGGCAGTTGTGAACTTCTCCTGGGGAGGGGTTGATGGCCTAAAGAAAGTTGTGGTGAGTGCAGACCTACCAGTAGACTGTCTGTTAGGCAATGACCTTGAAAGCTCAGCATGGTCAGAAGTGGAGTACAGGACTCATGCAGAAATGCTAGGGATTTCAGAGCATGTCCTTGCCATGACAAGGGCTCAGGCTAAGAAGTGCCTTCCTGAACCAGTGGTGGATCTTGAGACAATAGACCAGCCACAACCCAAGAGAAGGAGCAAGAGAGGAAAGGCCTCGCCTTCCACCTTGCCCCAGGTTGAGGATCAGGTTTCAGAGGAAACTGATTCTGCAGTCCAAGAGGAGACTGTCTCTGAGGAGCTTGAACCTGACCAGGTTGAGTTTCTGGGGACAGGGGGACCCTCAAGGGCAGACCTGAGGCAGGCTCAATTAGATTGCCCTTCCCTTGAACCCCTCAGACAGCAGGCTGCTGCTGAGGCTGCTGGGGATGCCCAAGGTACCCATACTGTGTATTGGGATGAGGGACTCCTTTACTCAGAGGCTAGAGCCCCCAAGCCTGGCATGACCAGGAGGTTGGTGATACCTCTGCAGTTTAGGGGATTCCTCCTTACCTTGGCCCATGATATTCCCCTTGCAGGACACTTAGGCCAGAACAAGACGTGGGACAGGCTTGTTCCACACTTTCACTGGCCTCACATGTCAGAGGATGTCAAGGAGTTTTGTCGCTCCTGTGTCACTTGCCAAGCCAGTGGTAAGTCAGGTGGCACAACAAAGGCCCCCCTAATACCACTACCTGTGGTGGGGGTCCCCTTTGAGAGAGTTGGAATTGATATTGTGGGTCCAATGGACCCCCAAACAGCATCTGGGAACAGATTCATACTGGTGGTAGTGGATCATGCCACCAGGTACCCAGAGGCTATTCCCCTAAGGACCACCACAGCACCTGTGGTGGCAAAAGCCCTGTGAGAAGTTGGCCTGGTAGGGGATGTTTCCAATTCTGGAACCACCTACTACCTGACCAAACAATCCCCTTATGGTGTCTGGTTGTAAGTCAACCTTATTAGACAAGCTATCCTAGGGGTAGCATGGACTAAGCAGCCTAAAGGCTTAACTTAAGAGGTCGTGTTAAGCGAGCTGTTTTACCACATACAATCCTGTAATACCAAATGAAAGGACACCACACAAGTATATATTATAAAAATATATGTGTTTATTACTAAAAACAATCCCCAGTATTCTTTATGAATAAAGGGGCACAAGCGTTAAATCAAAAGCACTGTTTAAACATACAAAGTTGCACAATTATGGATGAGGGCAGGGGGCCACTCAAACCATATACTAAGCAAGTGGTATAAGAGAGGCCACTCGAACAGTGGTTAGGCCTAGGGCCTAGGGAATCGCTGGGAGCAGTCAGGACAAGCAATGCTGAAGTCGGGAATGGCCCTCGGGATTCGGGAGATGTGCGGAAAGCGCACGCATGCACCAATGTTAACCAATGGTGCGTAAAAGTCAAATAGTTAAAGTTTAAGGACACTTCCGCTGAACCTAGAGGAACAAAACTTAACACACAGACCCTAGAGGTGTGCACCAGTGTGGGAACACCGGCGGAGCAAAGTTACCTCACCCACAGGAAGTGGGTGCACAGGGTCGAAGTGGCGTCGGGTTTTGACACGCAGGCTCTTGGTGCTTGAAGCTGAAAGGGCTGCAGGCAGGGTGAAGATGAAGTGTCCGGTGGAGTCCAAGGGTGGACTCAAGTTGTAGAGTACCTGAAAGCAGAGGGGACAGAGTCTGGGTCACTCAGCAGTGACCAGGGTGGAACCAGGACGGAACCAGGCAATGTCGGGCGCAATCAGGTGGTCGTCGAGGCGCTTCTCTTCGCTGTCACGTGGGCTCTGGGGCATCTGCGACGTCCAGGAGTAGGTCACGATTTGTCCCACGCAGGCTCTCACCGTCGGTGCAGTCGGCTTCCGGTTTGGAGCAAACAAGCCTTGGTAAGAGCAATCCACGCGGGATTGGAAGATGGCGTCTCACTCGGGCCAGGAAGGTCAGAGTCGGGGCTCCCTTTCAGGGGAGCTGGTGTGGATCTGGAGCAACCAGAATCACGAGTCTTCTTTTGTAGTTCGTCGGCACAGGGACCACAAGCCAGCTGGCAAGTGACCGGGCCAACGCGTTGAGCCAAATCGTGCCAAAGGGCCCCACGCAGCACTCGTCGAGTGTGGAGGGCTGAACTTCGGCTCAGGAGTATGGGGGCTTCTCAAACCCCGGTGTACAGCTTCGAGGGTCACTCGTGGGCTGCACGGTCAGCGTCTCGTGGTCACTTCAAGATGGCGTGCCCCACGCTTCCGGTCGCCTCCACGGGTCTCAGCTTTGCAGGGACTGTGGATCGGGCTGTTAGAAGCTGGGCAGGCTTGATCTCGTCGATCTCAGTCGCTCGAGTTCCGGCGGGAACTGCAACTAAGTAGACGTCGAGGGCTGGATGGTGCCTGCTGCTGCAGGGTGGTCACTCCTTGACCACAAGGGAGATTCTTCGGGCTTCCACGTTGAGACGGAGGGCGAAGGGTCCAGAATATCGTTTCAAATGTTTCTTCCAGGAAATCTGATGTGCATTGGCACTGCTCCCACTCTTATTCGAATCTGGTGGGCGTGATTACCTGCTAGGTCCCCTCCTATGGGTGGGACCCAGGAAGTGGGTGGATACACCCCCTTCCTTTGATCCAGGCCGCCCTGGCACGAGGGCTGGAGTGCCCCAGAACCGGTTTGGCCGGATTATGCAAGGGGCAGCCTTGTGCGCCCCAGGCAGTGTCTGGTTTCTTTCAAACCTCCCTGCTACAATACACTATCTCCTGTCTGGAGGGCGGTGACACCCTCCTGTGACAGGAAACCCTTTGTCCAGGACCCCCTTGACTGGGTTTCGGTCAGCTCCAGGGGTCCAGACATTTGTCTGTGGCAGAGGCATCCATTTTGTGGATCTTAAGGCCTTTGGAGAAATCAACCGCATTAAAGTGAAGTAACATGTCTTACCCCTCTAGAGGGGTGGAATGCCATCCCCGTCGCCAGAACTGGCGAGGGGATGGTATTCCAAAGCGTATGACACCTTACACGACATGTTTTGATAAAGCCAAACCAGAGTTGCTAAATAACCGCGAGGATTATAAGGCACTTAATAGTATATGGTATGGCATTATCCTGAAACAGCTTAGGGATTTGTTCCCGACGGCTGCAGACAGGCTCAGCTCATGCTAGAGCTCCATCTCACATAAAAACCATGCACCCAGCCTCCAGGATTGGTGAGGCCTGTCTATAGGAGTGGCTCACAGGTTTACATGTGTCCAGATATAGGTTTAGACATAGGTATACTATATCTAAGCAAGGGGTGTGTACACCACCTTACCCCAGCTGAGTGATCAGCCAGTTGTGTCAATTTAAGAACCAGCCAGGGGTGGCAAAAGATATGCTGCAGCCCCTGGTAGGCCTTAGTGGCTCCTGTGCCCTGTGCACCTATAGTGCATTCTACAGGGGCTGACAAGGAGTCCATTTCCAATTGGTATGTGCCTATAGCACATGTGTCATTAATTTAGTGAGAGAACAGCAGGCTGGGGGTCTGATCAGCAGGCCCACAGCCTCAGTAGTCGAAAACCAGTGAAGCAAAAAGCAAAAATTTGGGGTGACCATAGGATAGCAGACCCTACTCTCCTACACAACCCCCCCCCAAACGCAGGGACATTAAACTAACCTTGACCAGATAAGTCTTCATGTTCTAAGTGGAAGTACCTGGAGAGACCATCTGCATTACCATGGTCAGTCCCTGGGCGGTGCTCCACTGTAAAGTCCATCCCCTGTAGGGAAATGGACCACCTGAGCAGTTTGGGATTTTCACCCTTCATCTGATTAAGCCATAAGAGGGGCTTATGGTCTGTTTGCACCAGGAAGTGAGTTCCAAACAAGTAGGACCTCAACTTCTTTAATGCCCAAACCACAGCAAAGGCCTCCCTCTCAATGGCTGACCAACGTTTTTCTCTTGGGGTTAGCCTCCTGCTAATGAAAGCAATTGGCTGGTCTTGACCATCTTGATTAAGTTGTGAGAGTACAGCTCCCACCCCCAACTCAGAAGCATCTGTCTGAACAATGAACTGTTTGGAGTAGTCAGGACTCTTTAGGATAGGTGCAGAGCACATGGCCTTCTTCAGGTCTTCAAATGCCTTCTGACAGCTAACTGTCCACTGAACCTTTTTTGGCATCTTCTTGGATGTCAAGTCATTTAATGGTGTCACTATAGACCCATAGTTTTTCACAAACTTTCTGTAATACCCAGTCAGGCCCAAGAAGGCTCTGACTTGTGTCTGGGTAACTGGAGGAGCCCAGTCCTGTATGGCCTGGATTTTGCTTTCCAGTGGCTGAACCTGGCCTCCACCTACTAGGTGGCCCAGGTATACAACCTTACTCTGCCCTATCTGGCACTTTGTGGCCTTGATAGTTAGGCCTGCCTTTTGCAGGGCCTCCAAAACTTTCTTCAGGTGGATCAGGTGATCCTCCCAGGTGGAGCTAAAGACAGCAATATCATCCAGATAAGCTGCACAAAAGTCATCCAACCCAGTAAGGACTTGGTTCACCAACCTTTGGAAAGTGGCAGGTGCATTCTTCAAACCAAAGGGCATTACCACAAACTGATAATGTCCACTAGGGGTAGAGAATGCTGTTTTGGCTTTTGACTCCTCAGCTAGTCTGATTTGCCAGTAGCCAGCTGTCAGATCAAATGTGCTCAGAAACTTGGCAGAAGCCAATCTGTCAATGAGCTCATCTGCTCTTGGAATGGGGTGAGCATCTGTCCTAGTGACAGCATTGAGACCCCTGTAATCCACGCAAAACCTCATTTCTCTCTTACCATCTTGGGTATGAGGTTTTGGCACCAGGACTACTGGGCTGGCCCATGGGCTCTCTGATGGCTCAATCACTCCAAGCTCCAACATCTTTTGCACCTCAGCCTTGATGCAATCCCTGACATGATCAGGTTGCCTGTAGATCTTATTCTTGACAGGCAGACTGTCACCAGTGTCCACAACATGGGTACACCAGTCAGTTTGGCTGGGTGTGAGGGAAAACATTTGCCTGTGAGCCTGCAAAACTTGTCTGCAGTCCCTCTGTTGCTGGTCAGTGAGGCTGCCTGCCAAGGCTACTCCATCAACTGAACCATCATCAGGGTTCTGGGAAAGCAGGTCTGGGAGAGGGTCACTCTCTTCCTCCTGTTCCCCATCTGTGGCCATGAGCAAGCTCATGTCCTCCCTGTCTACAAATGCTTTCAAGCGATTCACATGGATTACCCTGTGAGGGCTCCTGGGTGTTCCAAAGTCTACCAAGTAGGTGACTTCCCCTTTCTTCTCAATAATAGGATAGGGTCCACTCCATTTGTCTTGGAGTGCTGCTGGAGCCACTGGCTCCAGTACCCATACCTTCTGTCCTGGTTGGAACTCTACCAGTACAGCCTTTTGGTCATGCCAAGCTTTCTGCAATTCTTGGCTGGCCTCCAGGTTTTTGGATGCTCTTTCCATGTACTCAGCCATCCTGGAGCGGAGACCAAGTACATAGTCCACTATGTCTAGTTTGGGCTTTTTGAGAGGTAACTCCCATCCTTCCTTTACCAAACACAATGGACCTCTCACAGGGTGGCCAAACAAAAGTTCAAAAGGGCTGTAGCCAACCCCCTTCTGTGGGACCTCTCTGTAAGCAAAGAGCAGGCAGGGTAAAAGAATGTCCCATTTCCGCCTGAGCTTCTCTGGTAATCCTTTTATCATGCCTTTAAGGGTCTTGTTAAATCTCTCCACAAGCCCATTGCATTGTGGATGATATGGGGTGGTAAACTTATAGTTTACTCCACATTCCTTCCACATTGCTTTTAGATAGCTGGACATAAAATTCGTCCCTCTATCTGATAGTACCTCCTTAGGAAAGCCCACTCTTGAGAAAACTGCAATGAGGGCTTTTGCCACCACAGGTGCTGTGGTGGTCCTTAGGGGAATAGCCTCTGGGTACCTGGTGGCATGATCCACTACCACCAGTATGAATCTGTTCCCAGAGGCTGTTTGGGGGTCCATTGGACCCACAATATCAATTCCAACTCTCTCAAAGGGGACCCCCACCACATGTAGTGGTATTAGGGGGGCCTTTGTTGTGCCACCTGACTTACCACTGGCTTGGCAAGTGACACAGGAGCGACAAAACTCCTTGACATCCTCTGACATGTGAGGCCAGTGAAAGTGTGGAACAAGCCTGTCCCACGTCTTGTTCTGGCCTAAGTGTCCTGCAAGGGGAATATCATGGGCCAAGGTAAGGAGGAATCCCCTAAACTGCAGAGGTATCACCAACCTCCTGGTCATGCCAGGCTTGGGGGCTCTAGCCTCTGAGTAAAGGAGTCCCTCATCCCAATACACAGTATGGGTACCTTGGGCATCCCCAGCAGCCTCAGCAGCAGCCTGCTGTCTGAGGGGTTCAAGGGAAGGGCAATCTAATTGAGCCTGCCTCAGGTCTGCCCTTGAGGGTCCCCCTGTCCCCAGAAACTCAACCTGGTCAGGTTCAAGCTCCTCAGAGACAGTCTCCTCTTGGACTGCAGAATCAGTTTCCTCTGAAACCTGATCCTCAACCTGGGGCAAGGTGGAAGGCGAGGCCTTTCCTCTCTTGCTCCTTCTCTTGGGTTGTGGCTGGTCTATTGTCTCAAGATCCACCACTGGTTCAGGAAGGCACTTCTTAGCCTGAGCCCTTGTCATGGCAAGGACATGCTCTGAAATCCCTAGCATTTCTGCATGAGTCCTGTACTCCACTTCTGACCATGCTGAGCTTTCAAGGTCATTGCCTAACAGACAGTCTACTGGTAGGTCTGCACTCACCACAACTTTCTTTAGGCCATCAACCCCTCCCCAGGAGAAGTTCACAACTGCCACACTATGGGAGGTAGTGGAGTTGCTTGCATTGGTTACTAGGTAGCTCTCTCCTAGTACAATCTGTCCAGGGTCCACAAAGCCAGGGGTCACCATGGTGACACTAGCACATGTGTCCCTGTAAGCTTGAGCCAGTTTCTCATTTATTAAGGGAGTCTGCCTGTATTTGCCCAGGTTAGTGGGGCTTACTGCAGTGGGCAACTCAATGTCCACATCATACAGGAGAACTGCCTGTGTAGGGACTCTGACTAGGCCAGATCCTACTTCAATACCCAGGGTCAACCCAGCTACACCCTTGGACTGTGTTCCACCACTGCTTACTGTACTTGGGGTTGCAGTTGCTTTAGGAGCTGTAGTGGTGGGAACTGGATTTGCCTTGGTGCACTCACTGCCCCAGTGTGAAACTGATTTGCAGGTATTACACCAAGGTGTCTTTGGACCTTTGTTCTTCTTCTTCTTGTTACCATTTTGGGAACCACCCTCCTTACTATTAGTTTGGGGGCCTGAAGACTTCTGGTCTTTTTCTTTATCTTTCTGATTCTGATTACCACCCTTCTGGTCTGTTTTCTTCTGGTCACCACCTTGGTTCTGGGGTTTCTGCTTAATCCTTGTTCTGACCCATTTGTCTGCCTTCTTTCCCAATTCTTGGGGAGAGGTCAGATCAGAGTCAATAAGGTATTGATGCAACAGCTGGTTTGTACAGTTATTAAGGATCTGTTCTCTCATCATAAGATTGTACAATCCTGTATAGTCTGAAACTTTACTTCCCTGTAACCAACCCTCCAAAGCCTTAGTGGCACACTCCACAAAATCAGTCCAGTCTTGAGTCTGTGCTTTCTGGGTGTCTCTGAACAACAACCTGTATTGCTCAGTGGTTAGGCCATACCCTTCAATGAGAGCGCTCTTCAAAACAGAGTAGTTTTTGGCATCCTCAGGTCTAACTGTGAGGAGCCTGTCCCTCCCTTTCTCAGAAAAGGAGTACCACAAAATTGCAGCCCACTGATTCTCAGGAACCTGCTGTACCATGCAGGCTCTCTCAAGAGCAGTCATCCATTTGTGGATGTCATCCCCTTCTTTAAAGGGGGGCACAATTTTGGTCAGGTTTCTATTGTCATAGGCCCTGTCTTTTTCTCTTGGAAAATTGCTGCCACCAGTGACATCTAAGCCACTTAATTTCTGCTCTCTTGCCAAGGCAAGTTTAGCCTGAGCTAAGGTAAGCTTAGCTTGACTCAGGGCTACCTCCTCTCTCTCTATCTGGAGTCTGACAGCCCTCATTCTAGCCCTATGCTCAGCTTTCTGAGAAGCACTCATGCCTCTCTCTGATTCTCTGGAGGCACTAGAAAGATGAGAGTCTCCTGAGGGAGATCTCACTCTTCTGTTGCCTGGGAGAATCACATGTTGGGTTCTGGGGAGGTGCTGGCCCTCTCCATTCCCCAGTAGGTCCAAGTTGGCCTGGCTAAGCCTACCAACTGGAACCTGGCTACCCTGATCCTGTACTTGTGAGTCCCCACCATCTGAGTCCTCATCCAAGTCATCATCATCCTCCTCTTCAGGGGGATCAACTACAGGGGGGTTCCCTCCAGTTCCTGTATCTAGGGAAGCTGCTTTTGCCTTTTCTAAGTCATCCTGTTCTAGGATTTCTACCAGGATTAGGCAGGTGGGGCTTCTGCCCCTTTTTAACCCTCTTGCTTTGCACAAGGCAATCAAGTCTCTGCGGGTTAGTTTGTCATATCCAAAAGTTGCCTGGGTAGGGTCAACTGTCACAGGACTAGACCCTGAGGCCTTTCCTGTGTCAGACATGGTTACTAGTGAGGTGTAAGTGGTGCACTTACCTACACTAAGTGTTTTCCTACTGGACCTTGCTAGTGAGTTGTAGTCAGGGGTGTGCTTCTCCCTTCAACCTACAACTACTAAGTTCAGTAGAACTTAATATGCTAAGCTTTTGATTTTATATGTACCTAGAGGTACTTGATGTGATCTTTCAATTTGATATAAAGATTGCAATGGTAAAACAACAGCAAGCTCAAATCCGCACCGCTGCTCACCAATGTGAGAAGTTGGCCTGGTAGGGGATGTTTCCAATTCTGGAACCACCTACTACCTGACCAAACAATCCCCTTATGGTGTCTGGTTGTAAGTCAACCTTATTAGACAAGCTATCCTAGGGGTAGCATGGACTAAGCAGCCTAAAGGCTTAACTTAAGAGGTCGTGTTAAGCGAGCTGTTTTACCACATACAATCCTGTAATACCAAATGAAAGGACACCACACAAGTATATATTATAAAAATATATGTGTTTATTACTAAAAACAATCCCCAGTATTCTTTATGAATAAAGGGGCACAAGCGTTAAATCAAAAGCACTGTTTAAACATACAAAGTTGCACAATTATGGATGAGGGCAGGGGGCCACTCAAACCATATACTAAGCAAGTGGTATAAGAGAGGCCACTCGAACAGTGGTTAGGCCTAGGGCCTAGGGAATCGCTGGGAGCAGTCAGGACAAGCAATGCTGAAGTCGGGAATGGCCCTCGGGATTCGGGAGATGTGCGGAAAGCGCACGCATGCACCAATGTTAACCAATGGTGCGTAAAAGTCAAATAGTTAAAGTTTAAGGACACTTCCGCTGAACCTAGAGGAACAAAACTTAACACACAGACCCTAGAGGTGTGCACCAGTGTGGGAACACCGGCGGAGCAAAGTTACCTCACCCACAGGAAGTGGGTGCACAGGGTCGAAGTGGCGTCGGGTTTTGACACGCAGGCTCTTGGTGCTTGAAGCTGAAAGGGCTGCAGGCAGGGTGAAGATGAAGTGTCCGGTGGAGTCCAAGGGTGGACTCAAGTTGTAGAGTACCTGAAAGCAGAGGGGACAGAGTCTGGGTCACTCAGCAGTGACCAGGGTGGAACCAGGACGGAACCAGGCAATGTCGGGCGCAATCAGGTGGTCGTCGAGGCGCTTCTCTTCGCTGTCACGTGGGCTCTGGGGCATCTGCGACGTCCAGGAGTAGGTCACGATCTGTCCCACGCAGGCTCTCACCGTCGGTGCAGTCGGCTTCCGGTTTGGAGCAAACAAGCCTTGGTAAGAGCAATCCACGCGGGATTGGAAGATGGCGTCTCACTCGGGCCAGGAAGGTCAGAGTCGGGGCTCCCTTTCAGGGGAGCTGGTGTGGATCTGGAGCAACCAGAATCACGAGTCTTCTTTTGTAGTTCGTCGGCACAGGGACCACAAGCCAGCTGGCAAGTGACCGGGCCAACGCGTTGAGCCAAATCGTGCCAAAGGGCCCCACGCAGCACTCGTCGAGTGTGGAGGGCTGAACTTCGGCTCAGGAGTAGCTCAGGGTGGGGGCTTCTCAAACCCCGGTGTACAGCTTCGAGGGTCACTCGTGGGCTGCACGGTCAGCGTCTCGTGGTCACTTCAAGATGGCGTGCCCCACGCTTCCGGTCGCCTCCACGGGTCTCAGCTTTGCAGGGACTGTGGATCGGGCTGTTAGAAGCTGGGCAGGCTTGATCTCGTCGATCTCAGTCGCTCGAGTTCCGGCGGGAACTGCAACTAAGTAGACGTCGAGGGCTGGATGGTGCCTGCTGCTGCAGGGTGGTCACTCCTTGACCACAAGGGAGATTCTTCGGGCTTCCACGTTGAGACGGAGGGCGAAGGGTCCAGAATATCGTTTCAAATGTTTCTTCCAGGAAATCTGATGTGCATTGGCACTGCTCCCACTCTTATTCGAATCTGGTGGGCGTGATTACCTGCTAGGTCCCCTCCTATGGGTGGGACCCAGGAAGTGGGTGGATACACCCCCTTCCTTTGATCCAGGCCGCCCTGGCACGAGGGCTGGAGTGCCCCAGAACCGGTTTGGCCGGATTATGCAAGGGGCAGCCTTGTGCGCCCCAGGCAGTGTCTGGTTTCTTTCAAACCTCCCTGCTACAATACACTATCTCCTGTCTGGAGGGCGGTGACACCCTCCTGTGACAGGAAACCCTTTGTCCAGGACCCCCTTGACTGGGTTTCGGTCAGCTCCAGGGGTCCAGACATTTGTCTGTGGCAGAGGCATCCATTTTGTGGATCTTAAGGCCTTTGGAGAAATCAACCGCATTAAAGTGAAGTAACATGTCTTACCCCTCTAGAGGGGTGGAATGCCATCCCCGTCGCCAGAACTGGCGAGGGGATGGTATTCCAAAGCGTATGACACCTTACACGACATGTTTTGATAAAGCCAAACCAGAGTTGCTAAATAACCGCGAGGATTATAAGGCACTTAATAGTATATGGTATGGCATTATCCTGAAACAGCTTAGGGATTTGTTCCCGACGGCTGCAGACAGGCTCAGCTCATGCTAGAGCTCCATCTCACATAAAAACCATGCACCCAGCCTCCAGGATTGGTGAGGCCTGTCTATAGGAGTGGCTCACAGGTTTACATGTGTCCAGATATAGGTTTAGACATAGGTATACTATATCTAAGCAAGGGGTGTGTACACCACCTTACCCCAGCTGAGTGATCAGCCAGTTGTGTCAATTTAAGAACCAGCCAGGGGTGGCAAAAGATATGCTGCAGCCCCTGGTAGGCCTTAGTGGCTCCTGTGCCCTGTGCACCTATAGTGCATTCTACAGGGGCTGACAAGGAGTCCATTTCCAATTGGTATGTGCCTATAGCACATGTGTCATTAATTTAGTGAGAGAACAGCAGGCTGGGGGTCTGATCAGCAGGCCCACAGCCTCAGTAGTCGAAAACCAGTGAAGCAAAAAGCAAAAATTTGGGGTGACCATAGGATAGCAGACCCTACTCTCCTACAAGCCCTCATTGCAGTTTTCTCAAGAGTGGGCTTTCCTAAGGAGGTACTATCAGATAGAGGGACAAATTTTATGTCCAGCTATCTAAAAGCAATGTGGAAGGAATGTGGAGTAAACTATAAGTTTACCACCCCATATCATCCACAATGCAATGGGCTTGTGGAGAGATTTAACAAGACCCTTAAAGGCATGATAAAAGGATTACCAGAGAAGCTCAGGCGGAAATGGGACATTCTTTTACCCTGCCTGCTCTTTGCTTACAGAGAGGTCCCACAGAAGGGGGTTGGCTACAGCCCTTTTGAACTTTTGTTTGGCCACCCTGTGAGAGGTCCATTGTGTTTGGTGAAGGAAGGATGGGAGTTACCTCTCAAAAAGCCCAAACTAGACATAGTGGACTATGTACTTGGTCTCCGCTCCAGGATGGCTGAGTACATGGAAAGAGCATCCAAAAACCTGGAGGCCAGCCAAGAATTGCAGAAAGCTTGGCATGACCAAAAGGCTGTACTGGTAGAGTTCCAACCAGGACAGAAGGTATGGGTACTGGAGCCAGTGGCTCCAGCAGCACTCCAAGACAAATGGAGTGGACCCTATCCTATTATTGAGAAGAAAGGGGAAGTCACCTACTTGGTAGACTTTGGAACACCCAGGAGCCCTCACAGGGTAATCCATGTGAATCGCTTGAAAGCATTTGTAGACAGGGAGGACATGAGCTTGCTCATGGCCACAGATGGGGAACAGGAGGAAGAGAGTGACCCTCTCCCAGACCTGCTTTCCCAGAACCCTGATGATGGTTCAGTTGATGGAGTAGCCTTGGCAGGCAGCCTCACTGACCAGCAACAGAGGGACTGCAGACAAGTTTTGCAGGCTCACAGGCAAATGTTTTCACTCACACCCAGCCAAACTGACTGGTGTACCCATGTTGTGGACACTGGTGACAGTCTGCCTGTCAAGAATAAGATCTACAGGCAACCTGATCATGTCAGGGATTGCATCAAGGCTGAGGTGCAAAAGATGTTGGAGCTTGGAGTGATTGAGCCATCAGAGAGCCCATGGGCCAGCCCAGTAGTCCTGGTGCCAAAACCTCATACCCAAGATGGTAAGAGAGAAATGAGGTTTTGCGTGGATTACAGGGGTCTCAATGCTGTCACTAGGACAGATGCTCACCCCATTCCAAGAGCAGATGAGCTCATTGACAGATTGGCTTCTGCCAAGTTTCTGAGCACATTTGATCTGACAGCTGGCTACTGGCAAATCAGACTAGCTGAGGAGTCAAAAGCCAAAACAGCATTCTCTACCCCTAGTGGACATTATCAGTTTGTGGTAATGCCCTTTGGTTTGAAGAATGCACCTGCCACTTTCCAAAGGTTGGTGAACCAAGTCCTTACTGGGTTGGATGACTTTTGTGCAGCTTATCTGGATGATATTGCTGTCTTTAGCTCCACCTGGGAGGATCACCTGATCCACCTGAAGAAAGTTTTGGAGGCCCTGCAAAAGGCAGGCCTAACTATCAAGGCCACAAAGTGCCAGATAGGGCAGAGTAAGGTTGTATACCTGGGCCACCTAGTAGGTGGAGGCCAGGTTCAGCCACTGGAAAGCAAAATCCAGGCCATACAGGACTGGGCTCCTCCAGTTACCCAGACACAAGTCAGAGCCTTCTTGGGCCTGACTGGGTATTACAGAAAGTTTGTGAAAAACTATGGGTCTATAGTGACACCATTAAATGACTTGACATCCAAGAAGATGCCAAAAAAGGTTCAGTGGACAGTTAGCTGTCAGAAGGCATTTGAAGACCTGAAGAAGGCCATGTGCTCTGCACCTATCCTAAAGAGTCCTGACTACTCCAAACAGTTCATTGTTCAGACAGATGCTTCTGAGTTGGGGGTGGGAGCTGTACTCTCACAACTTAATCAAGATGGTCAAGACCAGCCAATTGCTTTCATTAGCAGGAGGCTAACCCCAAGAGAAAAACGTTGGTCAGCCATTGAGAGGGAGGCCTTTGCTGTGGTTTGGGCATTAAAGAAGTTGAGGTCCTACTTGTTTGGAACTCACTTCCTGGTGCAAACAGACCATAAGCCCCTCTTATGGCTTAATCAGATGAAGGGTGAAAATCCCAAACTGCTCAGGTGGTCCATTTCCCTACAGGGGATGGACTTTACAGTGGAGCACCGCCCAGGGACTGACCATGGTAATGCAGATGGTCTCTCCAGGTACTTCCACTTAGAACATGAAGACTTATCTGGTCAAGGTTAGTTTAATGTCCCTGCGTTTGGGGGGGGGTTGTGTAGGAGAGTAGGGTCTGCTATCCTATGGTCACCCCAAATTTTTGCTTTTTGCTTCACTGGTTTTCGACTACTGAGGCTGTGGGCCTGCTGATCAGACCCCCAGCCTGCTGTTCTCTCACTAAATTAATGACACATGTGCTATAGGCACATACCAATTGGAAATGGACTCCTTGTCAGCCCCTGTAGAATGCACTATAGGTGCACAGGGCACAGGAGCCACTAAGGCCTACCAGGGGCTGCAGCATATCTTTTGCCACCCCTGGCTGGTTCTTAAATTGACACAACTGGCTGATCACTCAGCTGGGGTAAGGTGGTGTACACACCCCTTGCTTAGATATAGTATACCTATGTCTAAACCTATATCTGGACACATGTAAACCTGTGAGCCACTCCTATAGACAGGCCTCACCAATCCTGGAGGCTGGGTGCATGGTTTTTATGTGAGATGGAGCTCTAGCATGAGCTGAGCCTGTCTGCAGCCGTCGGGAACAAATCCCTAAGCTGTTTCAGGATAATGCCATACCATATACTATTAAGTGCCTTATAATCCTCGCGGTTATTTAGCAACTCTGGTTTGGCTTTATCAAAACATGTCGTGTAAGGTGTCATACGCTTTGGAATACCATCCCCTCGCCAGTTCTGGCGACGGGGATGGCATTCCACCCCTCTAGAGGGGTAAGACATGTTACTTCACTTTAATGCGGTTGATTTCTCCAAAGGCCTTAAGATCCACAAAATGGATGCCTCTGCCACAGACAAATGTCTGGACCCCTGGAGCTGACCGAAACCCAGTCAAGGGGGTCCTGGACAAAGGGTTTCCTGTCACAGGAGGGTGTCACCGCCCTCCAGACAGGAGATAGTGTATTGTAGCAGGGAGGTTTGAAAGAAACCAGACACTGCCTGGGGCGCACAAGGCTGCCCCTTGCATAATCCGGCCAAACCGGTTCTGGGGCACTCCAGCCCTCGTGCCAGGGCGGCCTGGATCAAAGGAAGGGGGTGTATCCACCCACTTCCTGGGTCCCACCCATAGGAGGGGACCTAGCAGGTAATCACGCCCACCAGATTCGAATAAGAGTGGGAGCAGTGCCAATGCACATCAGATTTCCTGGAAGAAACATTTGAAACGATATTCTGGACCCTTCGCCCTCCATCTCAACGTGGAAGCCCGAAGAATCTCCCTTGTGGTCAAGGAGTGACCACCCTGCAGCAGCAGGCACCATCCAGCCCTCGACGTCTACTTAGTTGCAGTTCCCGCCGGAACTCAAGCGACTGAGATCGACGAGATCAAGCCTGCCCAGCTTCTAACAGCCCGATCCACAGTCCCTGCAAAGCTGAGACCCGTGGAGGCGACCGGAAGCGTGGGGCACGCCATCTTGAAGTGACCACAAGACGCTGACCGTGCAGCCCACGAGTGACCCTCGAAGCTGTACACCGGGGTTTGAGAAGCCCCCACCCTGAGCTACTCCTGAGCCGAAGTTCAGCCCTCCACACTCGACGAGTGCTGCGTGGGGCCCTTTGGCACGATTTGGCTCAACGCGTTGGCCCGGTCACTTGCCAGCTGGCTTGTGGTCCCTGTGCCGACGAACTACAAAAGAAGACTCGTGATTCTGGTTGCTCCAGATCCACACCAGCTCCCCTGAAAGGGAGCCCCGACTCTGACCTTCCTGGTCCGAGTAAGACGCCATCTTCCAATCCCGCGTGGATTGCTCTTACCAAGGCTTGTTTGCTCCAAACCGGAAGCCGACTGCACCGACGGTGAGAGCCTGCGTGGGACAGATCGTGACCTGCTCCTGGACGTCGCAGATGCCCCAGAGCCCACGTGACAGTGAAGAGAAGCGCCTCGACGACCACCTGATTGCGCCCGACATTGCCTGGTTCCGTCCTGGTTCCACCCTGGTCACTGCTGAGTGACCCAGACTCTGTCCCCTCTGCTTTCAGGTACTCTACAACTTGAGTCCACCCTTGGACTCCACCGGACACTTCGTCTTCACCCTGCCTGCAGCCCTTTCAGCTTCAAGCACCAAGAGCCTGCGTGTCAAAACCCGACGCCACTTCGACCCTGTGCACCCACTTCCTGTGGGTGAGGTAACTTTGCTCCGCCGGTGTTCCCACACTGGTGCACACCTCTAGGGTCTGTGTGTTAAGTTTTGTTCCTCTAGGTTCAGCGGAAGTGTCCTTAAACTTTAACTATTTGACTTTTACGCACCATTGGTTAACATTGGTGCATGCGTGCGCTTTCCGCACATCTCCCGAATCCCGAGGGCCATTCCCGACTTCAGCATTGCTTGTCCTGACTGCTCCCAGCGATTCCCTAGGCCCTAGGCCTAACCACTGTTCGAGTGGCCTCTCTTATACCACTTGTTTAGTATATGGTTTGAGTGGCCCCCTGCCCTCATCCATAATTGTGCAACTTTGTATGTTTAAACAGTGCTTTTGATTTAACGCTTGTGCCCCTTTATTCATAAAGAATACTGGGGATTGTTTTTAGTAATAAACACATATATTTTTATAATATATACTTGTGTGGTGTCCTTTCATTTGGTATTACAGGATTGTATGTGGTAAAACAGCTCGCTTAACACGACCTCTTAAGTTAAGCCTTTAGGCTGCTTAGTCCATGCTACCCCTAGGATAGCTTGTCTAATAAGGTTGACTTACAACCAGACACCATAAGGGGATTGTTTGGTCAGGTAGTAGGTGGTTCCAGAATTGGAAACACCCCCTACCAGGCCAACTTCTCACACTCTGCCACAGACAAATGTCTGGACCCCTGCAGTTGACCGAAACTCAACCAAATGGGTCCTGGACAAAGGGTTTCCTGTCACAGGAGGGTGTCACCGCCCTCCAGACAGGAGATAGTGGATTGTAGCAGGGAGGTTTGAAAGAAACCAGACACTGCTTGGGGCGCACAAGGCTGCCCCTTGCATAATCCGGCCAAACCGGTTCTGGGGCACTCCAGCCCTCGTGCCAGGGCGGCCTGGATCAAAGGAAGGGGGTGTATCCACCCACTTCCTGGGTCCCACCCATAGGGGGGGACCTAGCAGGTAATCACGCCCCCCAGATTCGAATAAGAGTGGGAGCAGTGTCAATGCACATCAGATTTCCTGGAAGAAACATTTGAAACGAAATTCTGGACCCTTCGCCCTCCATCTCAACGTGGAAGCCCGAAGAATCTCCCTTGTGGTCAAGGAGTGACCACCCTGCAGCAGCAGGCACCATCCAGCCCTCGACGTCTACTTAGTTGCAGTTCCCGCCGGAACTCGAGCGACTGAGATCGACGAGATCAAGCCTGCCTGCCTTATAACAGCCCGATCCACAGTCCCTGCAAAGCTGAGACCCGTGGAGGCGACCGGAAGCGTGGGGCACGCCATCTTGAATTGACCACGAGACGCGGACCGTGCAGCCCACGAGTGACCCTCGCAGCTGTACACCAGGGTTTGAGAAGCCCCCACCCTGAGCTACTCCTGAGCCGAAGTTCAGCCCTCCACACTCGACGAGTGCTGCGTGGGGCCCTTCTGCTCTATTTGGCTCAACGCGTTGGCCCGGTCCCTTGCCAGCTGGCTAGTGGTCCCTGTGCCGACGAAACGACTAAGAAGACTCGTGAATCTGGTTGCTCCAGATCCACACCAGCTCCCCTGAAAAGGAGCCCCGACTCTGACCTTCCTGGTCCGAGTGAGAAGCAATCTTCCGATCCCGCGTGGATTGCTCTTGCCAAGGCTTCTTTGCTCCAAACTTGAAGCCGACTGCACCGATGGTGAGAGCCTGCGTGGGACAGATCGTGACCTGCTCCTGGACGTCGCAGATGCCCCAGAGCCCACGTGACAGCGGAGAGAAGCTCCTCGACGACCACCTGATTGCGCCCGACATTGCCTGGTTCCGTCCTGGTTCCACCCTGGTCACTGCTGAGTGACCCAGACTCTGTCCCCTCTGCTTTCAGGTATCCTTCGACTTGAGTCCACCCTTGGACTCCACCGGACACTTCATCTGTAACCCGCCTGCAGCCCTTTCAGCTTCAAGCACCAAGAGCCTGCGTGTCAGAACCCGACGCCACTTCGAGCCTGTGCACCCACTTCCTGTGGGTGAGGTAACTTTGCTCCGCCGGTGTTCCCACACTGGTGCACACCTCTAGGGTCTGTGTGTTAAGTTTTGTTCCTCTAGGTTCAGCAGAAGTGTCCTTTAACTTTAACTTTACAACTTTTACGCACCATTGGTTAACATTGGTGCATGCGTGCGCTTTCCGCACATCTCCCGAATCCCGAGGGCCATTCCCGACTTCAGCATTGCTTGTCCTGACTGCTCCCAGCGATTCCCTAGGCCCTAGGCCTAACCACTGCTCGAGTGGCATCTCTTATACCACTTGTTTAGTATATGGTTTGAGTGGCCCCTGCCCTCATCCATAATTGTGCAACTTTGTATGTTTAAACAGTGCTTTTGATTTAACGCTTGTGCCCCTTTATTCATAAAGAATACTGGGGATTGTTTTTAGTAATAAATACATATATTTTTATAATATATACTTGTGTGGTGTCCTTTCATTTGGTACTACAGGATTGTATGTGGTAAAACAGCTCGCTTAACACGACCTCTTAAGTTAAGCCTTCAGGCTGCTTAGTCCATGCTACCCCTAGGATAGCTTGTCTAATAAGGTTGACTTACAACCAGACACCATAAGGGATTGTTTGGTCTGATAACAGGTGGTTCCAGAATTGGAAACATCACCTATCAGGCCAACTTCTCACACCATGGGAACCAAGCACAGAGAGCAGCCAGGGGGACCAAGCACAGCCAGGGGGACCAAGCACAGAAAGCAGCCAGGGGGACCAAGCACAGAGAGCAGCCAGGGGGACCAAGCACAGAGAGCAGCCAGGGGACCAAGCACAGCCAGGGGGACCAAGCACAGAGAGCAGCCAGGGGGACCAAGCACAGAGAGCAGCCAGGGGGACCAAGCACAGCCAGGGGGGCCAAGCACAGAGAGCAGCCAGGGGGACCAAGCACAGAGAGCAGCCAGGGGGACCAAGCACAGCCAGGGGGACCAAGCACAGAGAGTAGCCAGAGGGACCAAGCACAGAGAGCAGCCAGGGGGACCAAGCACAGAGAGCAGCCAGGGGGATGAAGCACAGCCAGGGGGACGAAGCACAGCCAGGGGGACCAAGCACAGAGAGCAGCCAGGGGGACCAAGCACTGAGAGCAGCCAGGGGGACCAAGCACAGAGAGCAGCCAGGGGGACCAAGCACAGCCAGGGGGGCCAAGCACAGAGAGCAGCCAGGGGGACCAAACACAGCCAGGGGGACCAAGCACAGAGAGCAGCCAGGGGGAGCAAGCACAGCAAGGGGGACCAAGCACAGGGAGCAGCCAGGGTGACCAAGCACAGCCAGGGGGACCAAGCACAGAGAGCAGCCAGGGGGACCAAGCACAGCCAGGGGGACCAAGCACAGAGAGCAGCCAGGGGGACCAAGCACAGAGAGCAGCCAGGGTGACCAAGCACAGCCAGGGGGACCAAGCACAGAGAGCAGCCAGGGGGACCAAGCACAGCCATGGGGACCAAGCACAGAGAGCAGCCTGGGGGACCAAGCACAGAGAGCAGCCAGGGGGACCAAGCACAGCCAGGGGGACCAAGCACAGAGAGCAGCCAGGGGGACCAAGCACAGCCAGGGGGACCAAGCACTGAGAGCAGCCATGGGGACCAAGCACAGAGAGCAGCCAGGGGGACCAAGCACAGCCAGGGGGACCAAGCACAGAGAGCAGCCAGGGGGACCAAGGACAGAGGGCAGCCAGGGGTACCAAGCACAGAGAGCAGCCAGGGGGACCATGCACAGCCAGGGGGACCAAGCACAGAAAGCAGCCAGGGGGACCAAGCACACCCAGGGGGACCAAGCACAGAGAGCAGCCAGGGGGACCAAGCACAGAGAGCAGCCAGGGGGACCAAGCACCGAGAGCAGCCAGGGGGACCAAGCACAGCCAGGGGGACCAAGCACAGAGAGCAGCCAGGGGGACCAAGCACAGCCAGGGGGACCAAGCACAGAGAGCAGCCAGGGAGACCAAGCACAGAGAGCAGCCTGGGGGACGAAGCACAGAGAGCAGCCAGGGGGACCAAGCACAGCCAGGGGGACCAAGCACAGCCAGGGGGGCCAAGCACGGAGAGCAGCCAGGGGGACCAAGCACAGCCAGGGGGACCAAGCACAGAGAGCAGCCAGGGGGACCAAGCACAGAGAGCAGCCAGGGGGACCAAGCACAGCCAGGGGGACTAAGCACAGAGAGCAGCAAGGGGGACCAAGCACAGAGAGCAGCCAGGGGGACCAAGCACAGCCAGGGGGACCAAGCACAGAGAGCAGCCAGGGGGACCCAGCACAGCCAGGGGGACCAAGCACAGAGAGCAGCCAGGGGGACCAAGCACAGAGAGCAGCAAGGGGGACCAAGCACAGAGAGCAGCCAGGGGGATCAAGCACAGCCAGGGGGACCAAGCACAGAGAGCAGCCAGGGGGGCCAAGCACAGAGAGCAGCCAGGGGGACCAAGCAAAGAGAGTAGCCAGGGGGACCGAGCACAGAGAGCAGCCAGGGGGACCAAGCACAGAGAACAGCCAGGGGGACCAAGCACAGTGATGGGGACCAAGCACAGAGAGCAGCCAGGGGGACCAAGCACAACCAGGGGGACCAAGCACAGAGAGCAGCCAGGGGGACCAAGCACAGCCAGGGGGACCAAGCACAGAGAGCAGCCAGGGGGACCAAGCACAGCCAGGGGGACCAAGCACAGAGAGCAGCCAGGGGGACCAAGGACAGAGAGCAGCCAGGGGGACCAAGCACAGAGAGCAGCCAGGGGGACCAAGCACAGCCAGGGTGACCAAGCACAGAGAGCAGCCAGGGGACCAAGCACAGAGAGCAGCCAGGGGGACCAAGTACAGAGAGCAGCCAGGGGGACCAAGCACAGAGAGCAGCCAGGGGGACCTTTCACAGCCAGGGGGACCAAGCACAGAGAGCAGCCAGGGGGACCAAGCACAGCCAGGGGGACCAAGCACAGAGAGCAGCCAGGGGGACCAAGCACAGCCAGGGGGACCAAGCACAGAGAGCAGCCAGGGGGACCAAGCACACCCAGGGGGACCAAGCACAGAGAGCAGCCAGGGGGACCAAGCACAGAGAGCAGCCAGGGGGACCAAGCACCGAGAGCAGCCAGGGGGACCAAGCACAGCCAGGGGGACCAAGCACAGAGAGCAGCCAGGGGGACCAAGCACAGCCAGGGGGACCAAGCACAGAGAGCAGCCAGGGGGACCAAGCACAGAGAGCAGCCAGGGGGACCAAGCACAGCCAGGGTGTGAGAAGTTGGCCTGGTAGGGGATGTTTCCAATTCTGGAACCACCTACTACCTGACCAAACAATCCCCTTATGGTGTCTGGTTGTAAGTCAACCTTATTAGACAAGCTATCCTAGGGGTAGCATGGACTAAGCAGCCTAAAGGCTTAACTTAAGAGGTCGTGTTAAGCGAGCTGTTTTACCACATACAATCCTGTAATACCAAATGAAAGGACACCACACAAGTATATATTATAAAAATATATGTGTTTATTACTAAAAACAATCCCCAGTATTCTTTATGAATAAAGGGGCACAAGCGTTAAATCAAAAGCACTGTTTAAACATACAAAGTTGCACAATTATGGATGAGGGCAGGGGGCCACTCAAACCATATACTAAGCAAGTGGTATAAGAGAGGCCACTCGAACAGTGGTTAGGCCTAGGGCCTAGGGAATCGCTGGGAGCAGTCAGGACAAGCAATGCTGAAGTCGGGAATGGCCCTCGGGATTCGGGAGATGTGCGGAAAGCGCACGCATGCACCAATGTTAACCAATGGTGCGTAAAAGTCAAATAGTTAAAGTTTAAGGACACTTCCGCTGAACCTAGAGGAACAAAACTTAACACACAGACCCTAGAGGTGTGCACCAGTGTGGGAACACCGGCGGAGCAAAGTTACCTCACCCACAGGAAGTGGGTGCACAGGGTCGAAGTGGCGTCGGGTTTTGACACGCAGGCTCTTGGTGCTTGAAGCTGAAAGGGCTGCAGGCAGGGTGAAGATGAAGTGTCCGGTGGAGTCCAAGGGTGGACTCAAGTTGTAGAGTACCTGAAAGCAGAGGGGACAGAGTCTGGGTCACTCAGCAGTGACCAGGGTGGAACCAGGACGGAACCAGGCAATGTTGGGCGCAATCAGGTGGTCGTCGAGGCGCTTCTCTTCGCTGTCACGTGGGCTCTGGGGCATCTGCGACGTCCAGGAGTAGGTCACGATCTGTCCCACGCAGGCTCTCACTGTCGGTGCAGTCGGCTTCCGGTTTGGAGCAAACAAGCCTTGGTAAGAGCAATCCACGCGGGATTGGAAGATGGCGTCTCACTCGGGCCAGGAAGGTCAGAGTCG
This sequence comes from Lissotriton helveticus, assembly GCF_964261635.1. Classification (NCBI taxonomy): domain Eukaryota; kingdom Metazoa; phylum Chordata; class Amphibia; order Caudata; family Salamandridae; genus Lissotriton; species Lissotriton helveticus. The sequence continues at coordinate 3,054,459 of NW_027611725.1, read as the reverse complement.
GGGCTCCCTTTCAGGGGAGCTGGTGTGGATCTGGAGCAACCAGAATCACGAGTCTTCTTTTGTAGTTCGTCGGCACAGGGACCACAAGCCAGCTGGCAAGTGACCGGGCCAACGCGTTGAGCCAAATCGTGCCAAAGGGCCCCACGCAGCACTCGTCGAGTGTGGAGGGCTGAACTTCGGCTCAGGAGTAGCTCAGGGTGGGGGCTTCTCAAACCCCGGTGTACAGCTTCGAGGGTCACTCGTGGGCTGCACGGTCAGCGTCTCGTGGTCACTTCAAGATGGCGTGCCCCACGCTTCCGGTCGCCTCCACGGGTCTCAGCTTTGCAGGGACTGTGGATCGGGCTGTTAGAAGCTGGGCAGGCTTGATCTCGTCGATCTCAGTCGCTCGAGTTCCGGCGGGAACTGCAACTAAGTAGACGTCGAGGGCTGGATGGTGCCTGCTGCTGCAGGGTGGTCACTCCTTGACCACAAGGGAGATTCTTCGGGCTTCCACGTTGAGACGGAGGGCGAAGGGTCCAGAATATCGTTTCAAATGTTTCTTCCAGGAAATCTGATGTGCATTGGCACTGCTCCCACTCTTATTCGAATCTGGTGGGCGTGATTACCTGCTAGGTCCCCTCCTATGGGTGGGACCCAGGAAGTGGGTGGATACACCCCCTTCCTTTGATCCAGGCCGCCCTGGCACGAGGGCTGGAGTGCCCCAGAACCGGTTTGGCCGGATTATGCAAGGGGCAGCCTTGTGCGCCCCAGGCAGTGTCTGGTTTCTTTCAAACCTCCCTGCTACAATACACTATCTCCTGTCTGGAGGGCGGTGACACCCTCCTGTGACAGGAAACCCTTTGTCCAGGACCCCCTTGACTGGGTTTCGGTCAGCTCCAGGGGTCCAGACATTTGTCTGTGGCAGAGGCATCCATTTTGTGGATCTTAAGGCCTTTGGAGAAATCAACCGCATTAAAGTGAAGTAACATGTCTTACCCCTCTAGAGGGGTGGAATGCCATCCCCGTCGCCAGAACTGGCGAGGGGATGGTATTCCAAAGCGTATGACACCTTACACGACATGTTTTGATAAAGCCAAACCAGAGTTGCTAAATAACCGCGAGGATTATAAGGCACTTAATAGTATATGGTATGGCATTATCCTGAAACAGCTTAGGGATTTGTTCCCGACGGCTGCAGACAGGCTCAGCTCATGCTAGAGCTCCATCTCACATAAAAACCATGCACCCAGCCTCCAGGATTGGTGAGGCCTGTCTATAGGAGTGGCTCACAGGTTTACATGTGTCCAGATATAGGTTTAGACATAGGTATACTATATCTAAGCAAGGGGTGTGTACACCACCTTACCCCAGCTGAGTGATCAGCCAGTTGTGTCAATTTAAGAACCAGCCAGGGGTGGCAAAAGATATGCTGCAGCCCCTGGTAGGCCTTAGTGGCTCCTGTGCCCTGTGCACCTATAGTGCATTCTACAGGGGCTGACAAGGAGTCCATTTCCAATTGGTATGTGCCTATAGCACATGTGTCATTAATTTAGTGAGAGAACAGCAGGCTGGGGGTCTGATCAGCAGGCCCACAGCCTCAGTAGTCGAAAACCAGTGAAGCAAAAAGCAAAAATTTGGGGTGACCATAGGATAGCAGACCCTACTCTCCTACACAATGCCTTCTGACAGCTAACTGTCCACTGAACCTTTTTTGGCATCTTCTTGGATGTCAAGTCATTTAATGGTGTCACTATAGACCCATAGTTTTTCACAAACTTTCTGTAATACCCAGTCAGGCCCAAGAAGGCTCTGACTTGTGTCTGGGTAACTGGAGGAGCCCAGTCCTGTATGGCCTGGATTTTGCTTTCCAGTGGCTGAACCTGGCCTCCACCTACTAGGTGGCCCAGGTATACAACCTTACTCTGCCCTATCTGGCACTTTGTGGCCTTGATAGTTAGGCCTGCCTTTTGCAGGGCCTCCAAAACTTTCTTCAGGTGGATCAGGTGATCCTCCCAGGTGGAGCTAAAGACAGCAATATCATCCAGATAAGCTGCACAAAAGTCATCCAACCCAGTAAGGACTTGGTTCACCAACCTTTGGAAAGTGGCAGGTGCATTCTTCAAACCAAAGGGCATTACCACAAACTGATAATGTCCACTAGGGGTAGAGAATGCTGTTTTGGCTTTTGACTCCTCAGCTAGTCTGATTTGCCAGTAGCCAGCTGTCAGATCAAATGTGCTCAGAAACTTGGCAGAAGCCAATCTGTCAATGAGCTCATCTGCTCTTGGAATGGGGTGAGCATCTGTCCTAGTGACAGCATTGAGACCCCTGTAATCCACGCAAAACCTCATTTCTCTCTTACCATCTTGGGTATGAGGTTTTGGCACCAGGACTACTGGGCTGGCCCATGGGCTCTCTGATGGCTCAATCACTCCAAGCTCCAACATCTTTTGCACCTCAGCCTTGATGCAATCCCTGACATGATCAGGTTGCCTGTAGATCTTATTCTTGACAGGCAGACTGTCACCAGTGTCCACAACATGGGTACACCAGTCAGTTTGGCTGGGTGTGAGGGAAAACATTTGCCTGTGAGCCTGCAAAACTTGTCTGCAGTCCCTCTGTTGCTGGTCAGTGAGGCTGCCTGCCAAGGCTACTCCATCAACTGAACCATCATCAGGGTTCTGGGAAAGCAGGTCTGGGAGAGGGTCACTCTCTTCCTCCTGTTCCCCATCTGTGGCCATGAGCAAGCTCATGTCCTCCCTGTCTACAAATGCTTTCAAGCGATTCACATGGATTACCCTGTGAGGGCTCCTGGGTGTTCCAAAGTCTACCAAGTAGGTGACTTCCCCTTTCTTCTCAATAATAGGATAGGGTCCACTCCATTTGTCTTGGAGTGCTGCTGGAGCCACTGGCTCCAGTACCCATACCTTCTGTCCTGGTTGGAACTCTACCAGTACAGCCTTTTGGTCATGCCAAGCTTTCTGCAATTCTTGGCTGGCCTCCAGGTTTTTGGATGCTCTTTCCATGTACTCAGCCATCCTGGAGCGGAGACCAAGTACATAGTCCACTATGTCTAGTTTGGGCTTTTTGAGAGGTAACTCCCATCCTTCCTTTACCAAACACAATGGACCTCTCACAGGGTGGCCAAACAAAAGTTCAAAAGGGCTGTAGCCAACCCCCTTCTGTGGGACCTCTCTGTAAGCAAAGAGCAGGCAGGGTAAAAGAATGTCCCATTTCCGCCTGAGCTTCTCTGGTAATCCTTTTATCATGCCTTTAAGGGTCTTGTTAAATCTCTCCACAAGCCCATTGCATTGTGGATGATATGGGGTGGTAAACTTATAGTTTACTCCACATTCCTTCCACATTGCTTTTAGATAGCTGGACATAAAATTCGTCCCTCTATCTGATAGTACCTCCTTAGGAAAGCCCACTCTTGAGAAAACTGCAATGAGGGCTTTTGCCACCACAGGTGCTGTGGTGGTCCTTAGGGGAATAGCCTCTGGGTACCTGGTGGCATGATCCACTACCACCAGTATGAATCTGTTCCCAGAGGCTGTTTGGGGGTCCATTGGACCCACAATATCAATTCCAACTCTCTCAAAGGGGACCCCCACCACAGGTAGTGGTATTAGGGGGGCCTTTGTTGTGCCACCTGACTTACCACTGGCTTGGCAAGTGACACAGGAGCGACAAAACTCCTTGACATCCTCTGACATGTGAGGCCAGTGAAAGTGTGGAACAAGCCTGTCCCACGTCTTGTTCTGGCCTAAGTGTCCTGCAAGGGGAATATCATGGGCCAAGGTAAGGAGGAATCCCCTAAACTGCAGAGGTATCACCAACCTCCTGGTCATGCCAGGCTTGGGGGCTCTAGCCTCTGAGTAAAGGAGTCCCTCATCCCAATACACAGTATGGGTACCTTGGGCATCCCCAGCAGCCTCAGCAGCAGCCTGCTGTCTGAGGGGTTCAAGGGAAGGGCAATCTAATTGAGCCTGCCTCAGGTCTGCCCTTGAGGGTCCCCCTGTCCCCAGAAACTCAACCTGGTCAGGTTCAAGCTCCTCAGAGACAGTCTCCTCTTGGACTGCAGAATCAGTTTCCTCTGAAACCTGATCCTCAACCTGGGGCAAGGTGGAAGGCGAGGCCTTTCCTCTCTTGCTCCTTCTCTTGGGTTGTGGCTGGTCTATTGTCTCAAGATCCACCACTGGTTCAGGAAGGCACTTCTTAGCCTGAGCCCTTGTCATGGCAAGGACATGCTCTGAAATCCCTAGCATTTCTGCATGAGTCCTGTACTCCACTTCTGACCATGCTGAGCTTTCAAGGTCATTGCCTAACAGACAGTCTACTGGTAGGTCTGCACTCACCACAACTTTCTTTAGGCCATCAACCCCTCCCCAGGAGAAGTTCACAACTGCCACACTATGGGAGGTAGTGGAGTTGCTTGCATTGGTTACTAGGTAGCTCTCTCCTAGTACAATCTGTCCAGGGTCCACAAAGCCAGGGGTCACCATGGTGACACTAGCACATGTGTCCCTGTAAGCTTGAGCCAGTTTCTCATTTATTAAGGGAGTCTGCCTGTATTTGCCCAGGTTAGTGGGGCTTACTGCAGTGGGCAACTCAATGTCCACATCATACAGGAGAACTGCCTGTGTAGGGACTCTGACTAGGCCAGATCCTACTTCAATACCCAGGGTCAACCCAGCTACACCCTTGGACTGTGTTCCACCACTGCTTACTGTACTTGGGGTTGCAGTTGCTTTAGGAGCTGTAGTGGTGGGAACTGGATTTGCCTTGGTGCACTCACTGCCCCAGTGTGAAACTGATTTGCAGGTATTACACCAAGGTGTCTTTGGACCTTTGTTCTTCTTCTTCTTGTTACCATTTTGGGAACCACCCTCCTTACTATTAGTTTGGGGGCCTGAAGACTTCTGGTCTTTTTCTTTATCTTTCTGATTCTGATTACCACCCTTCTGGTCTGTTTTCTTCTGGTCACCACCTTGGTTCTGGGGTTTCTGCTTAATCCTTGTTCTGACCCATTTGTCTGCCTTCTTTCCCAATTCTTGGGGAGAGGTCAGATCAGAGTCAATAAGGTATTGATGCAACAGCTGGTTTGTACAGTTATTAAGGATCTGTTCTCTCATCATAAGATTGTACAATCCTGTATAGTCTGAAACTTTACTTCCCTGTAACCAACCCTCCAAAGCCTTAGTGGCACACTCCACAAAATCAGTCCAGTCTTGAGTCTGTGCTTTCTGGGTGTCTCTGAACAACAACCTGTATTGCTCAGTGGTTAGGCCATACCCTTCAATGAGAGCGCTCTTCAAAACAGAGTAGTTTTTGGCATCCTCAGGTCTAACTGTGAGGAGCCTGTCCCTCCCTTTCTCAGAAAAGGAGTACCACAAAATTGCCGCCCACTGATTCTCAGGAACCTGCTGTACCATGCAGGCTCTCTCAAGAGCAGTCATCCATTTGTGGATGTCATCCCCTTCTTTAAAGGGGGGCACAATTTTGGTCAGGTTTCTATTGTCATAGGCCCTGTCTTTTTCTCTTGGAAAATTGCTGCCACCAGTGACATCTATGTATTATAAAACAGGGTTGGACCCAGAAGTCAAAGGGACCTGGGTAGTTAATTGTTATGAACAGAGGGGTCCCCCACTTATATGGAGTCGGTACGAAAAAAGGGAAATCAACACATAATTCAAAAGGTTTAGAAAGAAAGGTTAATCAAAAAGCGTTCTGGAAATGCATTGTTTTATTCACTATGCATCCATATCGTCACAGTCACGTAATTCATTTGTGAATATCAGAATACACACTCAATTTGTCATAGGTTTATGTGCCCATAGGGAGAAGGAAAAGGGAAAGGAAGGTAGTAAAGTTAGCATAGAATTGTGACTCACTATACATTTAATAGAAACAAAATTACATTGAAATTCATGTATGAGTTCAAAAATGATCCCTATCCACAACAGGGTCATATACAATGTCCGCAATGTCAGGTGCTTGTTCAGAAAGTTCAAGCTCCTATAAAGCCGTGTATATCATGCTGGTACTAGGAGTTGAAGAAGGGTAGAGGAACAGTCTACGTTTCGACCCAGGAATCGATGTAGGATAGTTGGTCCTTACACAGAGGGTCTTCTTCAGGACATACGGGGTGGGGGGATGGGCAAGCCTCCTAGGGTAAAAGGAGAGCAGAGTCAGACTTTACTTAGTGTAGGGCAACAGTGTCCCTAAGATAACCGTAGCGGGGAAATGACAGGCCGCCCGGGAACAGCGTTAAAAACATACTGAGGACTATAGAGGTTGTCTGTGAGGACTGTTACCTGCTGTGTATTGCAAGTAAGCGTATGACCAGCACGGTCATAAACAAATCGTAGGGTTACGGATTGCGGAAATCTAAATTTCAATCGGTGTGATCCAAATCTAAAGAGGAACATAAGAATTTTTTAAAAAAATTTTTTTAAAAAATATATTGATCACCACTCAGAGCAAACCAAACTGCTATTAACTCTAAGCCAACTATATCCGGTCATACCTTAGTTAGAAATATCAAGTAGTGCAGAGAGGAACTATCCTTGTGTGTCAGAAACGGCTCAACTGATTTCCGAGTCCGTATCTAAAGTAAAGAGAACAAGTGGAGACTGATTTGATAAATGAGCTGCCCCACCGTAAATGCTGGCAGATGTCCAAAAAGAGGGGGGTTGTGTTAGGTCTTACCCATGAGAGCCGGTCCTTCAGCGTGGGACGGGTGTCTCAGAGGAGCGACTCCAAAGTGCTACTGCCTGGAGGGGGCGGGGGTTGGGGCGAGCATGAATAACTTCGCCGTCGTCTCTGAGTTAAAAGAGTGAATCGGCGATTAATAATAAAGTAAACAAGGTTTTGTGGGGGAGAGCGTAATAGTTGTAACGCATTTACCTCTCAGTGCGTCTTCGAGATGTTCGAGCCCGGAGGGCGGGGGTGGGGCGGTCTCGTGTGACTTTGCCGTGGTATCTGAATCAATAAAGTGAATCAGAAGTTAGATTGCATTAAATTAACCAAGGGGCTCCTCAAAGAAGCGTGATTGTTAAGGGCATTTACCTCTTGCTGTAATTCTCTCTGCAGTGACCGGGAATCCTCGCGGGCAAACACAGCTCCGTAACCAGGAAGTGTCCTGGCGGGGGCGTGGCAACTCAATATATATGGAGTTAACAAGGTAAAGGAAGGACTAAAATTAAGTAACTTAGCAACCGTCTGGATGTAAACAAATATACACGGAGTCAGCAAGTTAAGGGAAGGACTCAAAGTCAGTAACCTAGCAACCGTCTTAGTGTGAACAGATGGCGGACCAACTCACTGAACATTGTGTGGATGTTGATAATATAAGCATAACGTATATGAACGATACCTATAAAAACGAAGTTCATGATTTAACAAAAGTATTGACCTCAGACACCACGTGTATTCATAATGTACATTGTGTTCGCTAAAGCGAATAGGACATATGACTCAATTATCCCATATTGGCATGGACCTGCCGACAAGGCGGTCAAAATGCATGATCAAAGGTTGGGTCACTACAATATATTGGATTTGATGGTAAAGTCACATACACACGGTAACACACTGATAGCTAATATCTAAGATACTCCATAGGAGTTGAAGAAGGGTAGAGGAACAGTCTACGTTTCGACCCAGGAATCGATGTAGGATAGTTGGTCCTTACACAGAGGGTCTTCTTCAGGACATACGGGGTGGGGGGATGGGCAAGCCTCCTAGGGTAAAAGGAGAGCAGAGTCAGACTTTACTTAGTGTAGGGCAACAGTGTCCCTAAGATAACCGTAGCGGGGAAATGACAGGCCGCCCGGGAACAGCGTTAAAAACATACTGAGGACTATAGAGGTTGTCTGTGAGGACTGTTACCTGCTGTGTATTGCAAGTAAGCGTATGACCAGCACGGTCATAAACAAATCGTAGGGTTACGGATTGCGGAAATCTAAATTTCAATCGGTGTGATCCAAATCTAAAGAGGAACATAAGAATTTTTTTAAAAAATTTTTTAAAAAAATATATTGATCACCACTCAGAGCAAACCAAACTGCTATTAACTCTAAGCCAACTATATCCGGTCATACCTTAGTTAGAAATATCAAGTAGTGCAGAGAGGAACTATCCTTGTGTGTCAGAAACGGCTCAACTGATTTCCGAGTCCGTATCTAAAGTAAAGAGAACAAGTGGAGACTGATTTGATAAATGAGCTGCCCCACCGTAAATGCTGGCCATAGGAGTATCTTAGATATTAGCTATCAGTGTGTTACCGTGTGTATGTGACTTTACCATCAAATCCAATATATTGTAGTGACCCAACCTTTGATCATGCATTTTGACCGCCTTGTCGGCAGGTCCATGCCAATATGGGATAATTGAGTCATATGTCCTATTCGCTTTAGCGAACACAATGTACATTATGAATACACGTGGTGTCTGAGGTCAATACTTTTGTTAAATCATGAACTTCGTTTTTATAGGTATCGTTCATATACGTTATGCTTATATTATCAACATCCACACAATGTTCAGTGAGTTGGTCCGCCATCTGTTCACACTAAGACGGTTGCTAGGTTACTGACTTTGAGTCCTTCCCTTAACTTGCTGACTCCGTGTATATTTGTTTACATCCAGACGGTTGCTAAGTTACTTAATTTTAGTCCTTCCTTTACCTTGTTAACTCCATATATATTGAGTTGCCACGCCCCCGCCAGGACACTTCCTGGTTACGGAGCTGTGTTTGCCCGCGAGGATTCCCGGTCACTGCAGAGAGAATTACAGCAAGAGGTAAATGCCCTTAACAATCACGCTTCTTTGAGGAGCCCCTTGGTTAATTTAATGCAATCTAACTTCTGATTCACTTTATTGATTCAGATACCACGGCGAAGTCACACGAGACCGCCCCACCCCCGCCCTCCGGGCTCGAACATCTCGAAGACGCACTGAGAGGTAAATGCGTTACAACTATTACGCTCTCCCCCACAAAACCTTGTTTACTTTATTATTAATCGCCGATTCACTCTTTTAACTCAGAGACGACGGCGAAGTTATTCATGCTCGCCCCAACCCCCGCCCCCTCCAGGCAGTAGCACTTTGGAGTCGCTCCTCTGAGACACCCGTCCCACGCTGAAGGACCGGCTCTCATGGGTAAGACCTAACACAACCCCCCTCTTTTTGGACATCTGCCAGCATTTACGGTGGGGCAGCTCATTTATCAAATCAGTCTCCACTTGTTCTCTTTACTTTAGATACGGACTCGGAAATCAGTTGAGCCGTTTCTGACACACAAGGATAGTTCCTCTCTGCACTACTTGATATTTCTAACTAAGGTATGACCGGATATAGTTGGCTTAGAGTTAATAGCAGTTTGGTTTGCTCTGAGTGGTGATCAATATATTTTTTAAAAAAAATTTTTTAAAAAATTCTTATGTTCCTCTTTAGATTTGGATCACACCGATTGAAATTTAGATTTCCGCAATCCGTAACCCTACGATTTGTTTATGACCGTGCTGGTCATACGCTTACTTGCAATACACAGCAGGTAACAGTCCTCACAGACAACCTCTATAGTCCTCAGTATGTTTTTAACGCTGTTCCCGGGCGGCCTGTCATTTCCCCGCTACGGTTATCTTAGGGACACTGTTGCCCTACACTAAGTAAAGTCTGACTCTGCTCTCCTTTTACCCTAGGAGGCTTGCCCATCCCCCCACCCCGTATGTCCTGAAGAAGACCCTCTGTGTAAGGACCAACTATCCTACATCGATTCCTGGGTCGAAACGTAGACTGTTCCTCTACCCTTCTTCAACTCCTAGTACCAGCATGATATACACGGCTTTATAGGAGCTTGAACTTTCTGAACAAGCACCTGACATTGCGGACATTGTATATGACCCTGTTGTGGATAGGGATCATTTTTGAACTCATACATGAATTTCAATGTAATTTTGTTTCTATTAAATGTATAGTGAGTCACAATTCTATGCTAACTTTACTACCTTCCTTTCCCTTTTCCTTCTCCCTATGGGCACATAAACCTATGACAAATTGAGTGTGTATTCTGATATTCACAAATGAATTACGTGACTGTGACGATATGGATGCATAGTGAATAAAACAATGCATTTCCAGAACGCTTTTTGATTAACCTTTCTTTCTAAACCTTTTGAATTATGTGTTGATTTCCCTTTTTTCGTACCGACTCCATATAAGTGGGGGACCCCTCTGTTCAAACCAGTGACATCTAAGCCACTTAATTTCTGCTCTCTTGCCAAGGCAAGTTTAGCCTGAGCTAAGGTAAGCTTAGCTTGACTCAGGGCTACCTCCTCTCTCTCTATCTGGAGTCTGACAGCCCTCATTCTAGCCCTATGCTCAGCTTTCTGAGAAGCACTCATGCCTCTCTCTGATTCTCTGGAGGCACTAGAAAGATGAGAGTCTCCTGAGGGAGATCTCACTCTTCTGTTGCCTGGGAGAATCACATGTTGGGTTCTGGGGAGGTGCTGGCCCTCTCCATTCCCCAGTAGGTCCAAGTTGGCCTGGCTAAGCCTACCAACTGGAACCTGGCTACCCTGATCCTGTACTTGTGAGTCCCCACCATCTGAGTCCTCATCCAAGTCATCATCATCCTCCTCTTCAGGGGGGATCAACTACAGGGGGGTTCCCTCCAGTTCCTGTATCTAGGGAAGCTGCTTTTGCCTTTTCTAAGTCATCCTGTTCTAGGATTTCTACCAGGATTAGGCAGGTGGGGCTTCTGCCCCTTTTTAACCCTCTTGCTTTGCACAAGGCAATCAAGTCTCTGCGGGTTAGTTTGTCATATCCAAAAGTTGCCTGGGTAGGGTCAACTGTCACAGGACTAGACCCTGAGGCCTTTCCTGTGTCAGACATGGTTACTAGTGAGGTGTAAGTGGTGCACTTACCTACACTAAGTGTTTTCCTACTGGACCTTGCTAGTGAGTTGTAGTCAGGGGTGTGCTTCTCCCTTCAACCTACAACTACTAAGTTCAGTAGAACTTAATATGCTAAGCTTTTGATTTTATATGTACCTAGAGGTACTTGATGTGATCTTTCAATTTGATATAAAGATTGCAATGGTAAAACAACAGCAAGCTCAAATCCGCACCGCTGCTCACCAATGTGAGAAGTTGGCCTGGTAGGGGATGTTTCCAATTCTGGAACCACCTACTACCTGACCAAACAATCCCCTTATGGTGTCTGGTTGTAAGTCAACCTTATTAGACAAGCTATCCTAGGGGTAGCATGGACTAAGCAGCCTAAAGGCTTAACTTAAGAGGTCGTGTTAAGCGAGCTGTTTTACCACATACAATCCTGTAATACCAAATGAAAGGACACCACACAAGTATATATTATAAAAATATATGTGTTTATTACTAAAAACAATCCCCAGTATTCTTTATGAATAAAGGGGCACAAGCGTTAAATCAAAAGCACTGTTTAAACATACAAAGTTGCACAATTATGGATGAGGGCAGGGGGCCACTCAAACCATATACTAAGCAAGTGGTATAAGAGAGGCCACTCGAACAGTGGTTAGGCCTAGGGCCTAGGGAATCGCTGGGAGCAGTCAGGACAAGCAATGCTGAAGTCGGGAATGGCCCTCGGGATTCGGGAGATGTGCGGAAAGCGCACGCATGCACCAATGTTAACCAATGGTGCGTAAAAGTCAAATAGTTAAAGTTTAAGGACACTTCCGCTGAACCTAGAGGAACAAAACTTAACACACAGACCCTAGAGGTGTGCACCAGTGTGGGAACACCGGCGGAGCAAAGTTACCTCACCCACAGGAAGTGGGTGCACAGGGTCGAAGTGGCGTCGGGTTTTGACACGCAGGCTCTTGGTGCTTGAAGCTGAAAGGGCTGCAGGCAGGGTGAAGATGAAGTGTCCGGTGGAGTCCAAGGGTGGACTCAAGTTGTAGAGTACCTGAAAGCAGAGGGGACAGAGTCTGGGTCACTCAGCAGTGACCAGGGTGGAACCAGGACGGAACCAGGCAATGTCGGGCGCAATCAGGTGGTCGTCGAGGCGCTTCTCTTCGCTGTCACGTGGGCTCTGGGGCATCTGCGACGTCCAGGAGTAGGTCACGATCTGTCCCACGCAGGCTCTCACCGTCGGTGCAGTCGGCTTCCGGTTTGGAGCAAACAAGCCTTGGTAAGAGCAATCCACGCGGGATTGGAAGATGGCGTCTCACTCGGGCCAGGAAGGTCAGAGTCGGGGCTCCCTTTCAGGGGAGCTGGTGTGGATCTGGAGCAACCAGAATCACGAGTCTTCTTTTGTAGTTCGTCGGCACAGGGACCACAAGCCAGCTGGCAAGTGACCGGGCCAACGCGTTGAGCCAAATCGTGCCAAAGGGCCCCACGCAGCACTCGTCGAGTGTGGAGGGCTGAACTTCGGCTCAGGAGTAGCTCAGGGTGGGGGCTTCTCAAACCCCGGTGTACAGCTTCGAGGGTCACTCGTGGGCTGCACGGTCAGCGTCTCGTGGTCACTTCAAGATGGCGTGCCCCACGCTTCCGGTCGCCTCCACGGGTCTCAGCTTTGCAGGGACTGTGGATCGGGCTGTTAGAAGCTGGGCAGGCTTGATCTCGTCGATCTCAGTCGCTCGAGTTCCGGCGGGAACTGCAACTAAGTAGACGTCGAGGGCTGGATGGTGCCTGCTGCTGCAGGGTGGTCACTCCTTGACCACAAGGGAGATTCTTCGGGCTTCCACGTTGAGACGGAGGGCGAAGGGTCCAGAATATCGTTTCAAATGTTTCTTCCAGGAAATCTGATGTGCATTGGCACTGCTCCCACTCTTATTCGAATCTGGTGGGCGTGATTACCTGCTAGGTCCCCTCCTATGGGTGGGACCCAGGAAGTGGGTGGATACACCCCCTTCCTTTGATCCAGGCCGCCCTGGCACGAGGGCTGGAGTGCCCCAGAACCGGTTTGGCCGGATTATGCAAGGGGCAGCCTTGTGCGCCCCAGGCAGTGTCTGGTTTCTTTCAAACCTCCCTGCTACAATACACTATCTCCTGTCTGGAGGGCGGTGACACCCTCCTGTGACAGGAAACCCTTTGTCCAGGACCCCCTTGACTGGGTTTCGGTCAGCTCCAGGGGTCCAGACATTTGTCTGTGGCAGAGGCATCCATTTTGTGGATCTTAAGGCCTTTGGAGAAATCAACCGCATTAAAGTGAAGTAACATGTCTTACCCCTCTAGAGGGGTGGAATGCCATCCCCGTCGCCAGAACTGGCGAGGGGATGGTATTCCAAAGCGTATGACACCTTACACGACATGTTTTGATAAAGCCAAACCAGAGTTGCTAAATAACCGCGAGGATTATAAGGCACTTAATAGTATATGGTATGGCATTATCCTGAAACAGCTTAGGGATTTGTTCCCGACGGCTGCAGACAGGCTCAGCTCATGCTAGAGCTCCATCTCACATAAAAACCATGCACCCAGCCTCCAGGATTGGTGAGGCCTGTCTATAGGAGTGGCTCACAGGTTTACATGTGTCCAGATATAGGTTTAGACATAGGTATACTATATCTAAGCAAGGGGTGTGTACACCACCTTACCCCAGCTGAGTGATCAGCCAGTTGTGTCAATTTAAGAACCAGCCAGGGGTGGCAAAAGATATGCTGCAGCCCCTGGTAGGCCTTAGTGGCTCCTGTGCCCTGTGCACCTATAGTGCATTCTACAGGGGCTGACAAGGAGTCCATTTCCAATTGGTATGTGCCTATAGCACATGTGTCATTAATTTAGTGAGAGAACAGCAGGCTGGGGGTCTGATCAGCAGGCCCACAGCCTCAGTAGTCGAAAACCAGTGAAGCAAAAAGCAAAAATTTGGGGTGACCATAGGATAGCAGACCCTACTCTCCTACACAGGGGGACCAACCACAGCCAGGGGGCCAAGCACAGAGAGCAGCCAGGGGGACCAAGCACAGCCAGGGGGACCAAGCACAGAGAGCAGCCAGGGGGACCAAGCACAGAGAGCAGCCAGGGGGACCAAGCACAGCCAGGGGGACTAAGCACAGAGAGCAGCCAGGGGAACCAAGCACAGAGAGCAGCCAGGGGGACCAAGCACAGCCAGGGGGACCAAGCACAGAGAGCAGCCAGGGGGACCCAGCACAGCCAGGGGGACCAAGCACAGAGAGCAGCCAGGGGGACCAAGCACAGAGAGCAGCCAGGGGGACCAAGCACAGAGAGCAGCCAGGGGGACCAAGCACAGCCAGGGGGACCAAGCACAGAGAGCAGCCAGGGGGGCCAAGCACAGAGAGCAGCCAGGGTGACCAAGCAAAGAGAGTAGCCAGGGGGACCAAGCACAGAGAGCAGCCAGGGGGACCAAGCACAGAGAGAAACCAGGGGGGCCAAGCACAGTGATGGGGACCAAGCACAGAGAGCAGCCAGGGGGACCAATCACAACCAGGGGGACCAAGCACAGAGAGCAGCCAGGGGGACCAAGCACAGAGAGCAGCCAGGGAGACCAAGCACAGGTGGGGGGACCAAGCACAGAGAGCAGCCAGGGGGACCCAGCACAGCCAGGGGGACCAAGCACAGAGAGCAGCCAGGGGGACCAAGCACAGAGAGCAGCCAGGGGGACCAAGCACAGAGAGCAGCCAGGGGGACCAAGCACAGCCAGGGGGACCAAGCACAGAGAGCAGCCAGGGGGACCAAGCACAGAGAGCAGCCAGGGGGACCAAGCACAGCCAGGGGGACCAAGCACAGCGAGCAGCCAGGGGGACCAAGCACAGCCAGGGGGACCAAGCAGTGAGAGCAGCCATGGGGACCAAGCACAGAGAGCAGCCAGGGGGACCAAGCACAGCCAGGGGGACCAAGCACAGAGAGCAGCCAGGGGGACCAAGGACAGAGAGCAGCCAGGGGGACCAAGCACAGAGAGCAGCCAGGGGGACCAAGCACAGCCAGGGGGACCAAGCACAGGAAGCAGCCAGGGGGACCAAGCACACCCAGGGGGACCAAGCACAGAGAGCAGCCAGGGGGACCAAGCACAGAGAGCAGCCAGGGGGACCAAGCACCGAGAGCAGCCAGGGAGACCAAGCACAGCCAGGGGGACCAAGCACATAGAGGAGCCAGGGGGACCAAGCACAGCCAGGGGGACCAAGCACAGAGAGCAGCCAGGGGGACCAAGCACAGAGAGCAGCCAGGGGGACCAAGCACAGCCAGGGGGACCAAGCACAGCCAGGGGGGCCAAGCACGGAGAGCAGCCAGGGGGACCAAGCACAGAGAGCAGCCAGGGGGACCAAGCACAGAGAGCAGCCAGGGTGACCAAGCACAGCCAGGGGGACTAAGCACAGAGAGCAGCCAGGGGGACCAAGCACAGAGAGCAGCCAGGGGGACCAAAAGCAGCCAGGGGGACCAAGCACAGCCAGGGGGACCAAGCACAGAGAGCAGCCAGGGGGACCCAGCACAGCTAGGGGGACCAAGCACAGAGAGCAGCCAGGGGGACCAAGCACAGAGAGCAGCCAGGGGGACCAAGCACATCCAGGGGGACCAAGCACAGAGAGCAGCCAGGGGGGCCAAGCACAGAGAGCAGCCAGGGGGACCAAGAAAAGAGAGTAGCCAGGGGGACCAAGCACAGAGAGCAGCCAGGGGGACCAAGCACAGAGAGCAGCCAGTGGGACCAAGCACAGTGATGGGGACCAAGCACAGAGAGCAGCCAGGGGGACCAAGCACAACCAGGGGGACCAAGCACAGAGAGCAGCCAGGGGGACCAAGCACAGCCAGGGGGACCAAGCACAGAGAGCAGCCAGGGGGACCAGGCACAGCCAGGGGGACCAAGCACAGAGAGCAGCCAGGGGGCACCAGTGCTGCTTCGGCTGCACCAGTGCTGCTTCGGCTGCACTGGTGCAGCTTCTCAGACTTGAGGCGTTGCACCAGTGCAGCATAGAAAAGAAACTTTTTAATAAAAGGATTTAAAACTAATTCAAGATATACATTATCTAAGGAATGTTATAAAAACTCAGATATGGAGAATATTTTTCATTTTCGTCCATTTTTGACCGTTTTGGAGCACTTTGAAGCACTGATGCAGCTTTGGGATTTTTATGGTTATTTTGATCAGAGATGCTCCTAATGTGTTTAAAATTCATGTGGGATGTATCCAAGACACTGCAATCACACCTATATAGTTTTTAAATGATTTTGATGTATTAAAATTTTGACCTCCATAAGGGGGGAAAGGTTGAACTTTTACCCCGCTCGGAGTTCCATGACTTTCGTGACCTTGTCCCCCTGAAATTTAAAATTGCATTTTCAAAGTAATGTGTACAACTATTCATTCTGTGTCATTCATTGTGTGTTTAGCATGCTATTGGGCCACTGTAGCACTTGTTTTTTTTTCGTTTTTATGCATTTTTGACCGTTTTTGAACACTTTGATGCTCCAAATGGTCTTTGGACTTACCGCTATATGTATCAACAAACCATTTTGCATTTCCTAAATAGCGAATTTTAAGGAATCGCTATTTAGGAAATGCAAAACGGTATGTATGTACAAAATAGCTTTCCAATAGCGATTCCTTAGCATTCCTAATTTGAGATTAGCAAATTGTTAATCGCAAATTACCCCTTCATTTTCATGGGCCAGGAGGCCCATAGGAATGAAAGTGCAATTTGCAATTAGCAATTTGCTGATCGCAAATTAGGGATTTTTCCAAGGGTGCAGGGGTGTCTCAAGAACACCCTGCTGCACCCCTGAAAAAGACATTTGGGGGCATATGGCGCACAAACATGCCCTAAGGGCATGTATGGGCGTCATATGGCACCTTTGGTTTTTTTCAAAAAAGCTTTTTGATAAGAATTCGCAAATTACCACCAACTAGAAGTTGGTGGTAATTTGCTAATCCTTAATGGCATTTTTTGCATATTATTTGTTTGATACATTGCATTTAAGGAATCGCAAAATTTGCAATTCCTTAAGTGCAATCGCAAAATAAGGATTAGCAAATTTTGCTATTCCTTATTTTGCATCAAACTTGTTTGATACATACCATTTGTCTATTTAGCATTCGCAAAGGCCGAAATTCGCAGAATTTCGGCCTTTGCGAATGCTAAATAGCTTGATACATATAGCGGTTAGTCACTTTTTGCTTCATGGAGACTTCAAAAGTGTTAGAAAGTCACTTTGGAGGCACACAGGACAGTGCAAATGCACCTATATAGCAATCAGGACACTCCAATCACACCTATATAGTTTTTAAATGATTTTGATGAATTAAAAATTTTGACCTCCATGAGGGGTGAAAAGTTTGAACTTTTACCGCGCTCGGAGTTCCATGACTTCTGTGACCTCGTCCCCCTGAAATTTAAAATAGCATTTTCCAAGTAATTTGTAAATATATTCATTCTGGGTCATTCATTGTGTGTTTAGATTGCTATTGGGCCAGTGTAGCACTTTGTTTTTTTTCATTTTTATGCATTTGTGACCGTTTTTAAACACTTTCATGCACCAATGATGTCTTTGTACTTCGTCATTTTTCACTACATGGAGACTTCAAAAGTGTTAGAAATTCATTTTGGAGGCACACAGAACAGTGCAAATGCAGTTACATAGCATTCAGGACACTGCAATTACACCTATATAGTTTTTAAAAGATTTTGATGTAATACAATTTTTGACCTCCATGGGGAGGGCCCTTAAGCTGAACTTTTACCCAGCTCGGAGTTCCATGACTTCCATGACCTTGTCCCCCTGAAATTGAAAATCGAATTTTCAGTGTTTAGTAAAACTGTTCATTCTGTGTCATTCATTATGTCTTTAGCCTGCTATTGGACCACTGCAGCACTATGTTTTGTTAATTTTAACCCAATGTTGACCTTTTTTGACCACTTTGATGCACCAGTGAAGTTTTTGGACTTGGTCATTTTTCACTTCATGGAGACTTCAAAAGTGTTAGAAATTCATTTTGTAAATACCTAGAACGGTGCAAATGCAGCCATGTAGAATTCAGGGCACTACAATTACACCTATATAGTTTTTAAATGATTTTGATGCAATAACATTTTTGACCTCCGTAGGGGAGGGCACTCAAGCTAAACTTTTACCCAGCTCCGAGTTCCACGACCTCGGGTGGAAAAAGTGACTTTGCCCCCTTAAACCCAAAAACTTCAAAAAGTCACCCCTGGAGGCCAGAAATGGGTCTTAGACACTCTTGGTATGTCATCTGAGGTATACTATGGTGTTCTTGGGTCCAGAACTAGAAATGTGATGTGACTGATATCTAAGGCCTATAATGGAAAAAATGAATTTGACACCAAACACCTCAAAATGTCTGAAATAGGACTCAGACATGTACCTGGAGGCTGGAAATGAGCCCTAGACACTCTTGCTATATCACCTGAGATATAATATAGGGTCCTGGTGGCCACAGGGACCCAAAAACAGTCAGGTGGGTTGATACTGAAAATTAGCAAAAATCGTCCAAAAATGTTTTTTGACAAGATTTGCTAATTTTCCAAATAGCTCAGAATGGATATCAGAGACACTGTTTGAGTGCGCAAGATACGAATACACTTGTTAGAAAGGTCAGCTCTGATGCTTTCATGTGATATATATAACTTTGATATTATATAAAGTTTTTTTTCCGCTACCAGCCAAGGGAAACACCTGATATCGTACACGATTTTGAGAACATTGGGCTGGGTGGAAAAAGTCACTTTGCCCCCTTAAACCCAAAAACTTCAAAAAGTCACCCCTGGAGGCCAGAAATGGGTCTTAGACACTCTTGGTATGTCATCTGAGGTATACTATGGTCTTCTTGGGTCCAGAACTAATAATCTGATGTGACTCTGATATCTAGGAGCTATAATGGAAAAAAAAGAATTTGACACCAAACACCTCAAAATGTCACAAATAGGAGTCAGACATGTACCTGGAGGCTGGAAATGAGCCCTAGCCACTCTTGTTATATAATCTGAGATATATTATGGGGTCCTGGTGGCTACAGGGACCTGAAAACAGTCATGAGGGTTGATACCGAAAATTAGCAAAAATCGTCAAAAAAAGTTTTTTTGACAAGATTTGCTAATTTTCCAAATAGCTCAGAATGGATATCACAGTCACTTTGTGAGTACCCAGGACCTAAATATACTTGTTAGAAAGCTCAGATCTGATGCTTTCATTTGATCTATCTACCTTTGCTATTATCTGAAGTTTTTTTTTCAGCTTCCAGCCATGGGAAAAACCTGACATTGTACCCGATTTTGAGCACCTTAGGCTGGATGGAAGAAGTGACTTTGCCCCCTTAAACCCCAAAACTTCAAAAAGTCATCCCTGGAGGCCAGAAATGGGTCTTAGACACTCCTGGTATGTCATCTGAGGTATACTAAGGGGTCCTTAGGTCCAGAACTAGAAATTTTATGTGACTCTGAGCTCAATGTGATGTGACTCTGAGCTATATGGCCTATAATGGAAAAAATGAGTTTGACCCCAAACACCTCGAAATGTCACAAATAGGAGTCAGACATGTACCTGGAGGCTGGAAATGAGCCCTAGCCACTCTTGTTATATCATCTGAGATATATTATGGGGTCCTGGTGGCTACAGGGACCCGAAAACAGTCATGAGGTTTGAAAAATTCCTTTTGTTTATGCGGCCTTATGTCCAAAGCCATGCAACAAGAGCATTTTTTTTTAATTCGGTCGATTTAAAAAAAATCTGCGAACTATTTTATTTCTCTCAAAAAAGTGCCAAAAAGTGACTTTTTGTGCAAAAAAGTGCCTGTACAATATTTTTTCATCTAATAAACTTTTTATGACTCAGAATACACTTAGGCTTCAGGTCAATGTGTTTTCGTTTGGGGGAGGGGCCCAGGGAAAAAAACACCTTTTTTTTTCTCGGATTGGTCAAAGGTCAGGCTACCAGCTTGACTCTTGTTGCACCAGTGCTGCTTCGGCTGCACCAGTGCTGCTTCGGCTGCACTGGTGCAGCTTCTCAGACTTGAGGCGTTGCACCAGTGCAGCATAGAAAAGAAACGTTTTAATAAAAGGATTTAAAACTAATTCAAGATATACATTATCTAAGGAATGTTATAAAATCTCAGATATGGAGAATATTTTTCATTTTCGTCCATTTTTGACCGTTTTGGAGCACTTTGAAGCACTGATGCAGCTTTGGGATTTTTATGGTTATTTTGATCAGAGATGCTCCTAATGTGTTTAAAATTCATGTGGGATGTATCCAAGACACTGCAATCACACCTATATAGTTTTTAAATGATTTTGATGTATTAAAATGTTGACCTCCATAAGGGGGGAAAGGTTGAACTTTTACCCCGCTCGGAGTTCCATGACTTTCGTGACCTTGTCCCCCTGAAATTTAAAATTGCATTTTCAAAGTAATGTGTACAACTATTCATTCTGTGTCATTCATTGTGTGTTTAGCATGCTATTGGGCCACTGTAGCACTTGTTTTTTTTCGTTTTTATGCATTTTTGACCGTTTTTGAACACTTTGATGCTCCAAATGGTCTTTGGACTTAGTCACTTTTTGCTTCATGGAGACTTCAAAAGTGTTAGAAAGTCACTTTGGAGGCACACAGGACAGTGTAAATGCACCTATATAGCAATCAGGACACTCCAATCACACCTATATAGTTTTTAAATGATTTTGATGAATTAAAAATTTTGACCTCCATGAGGGGTGGAAAGTTTGAACTTTTACTGCGCTCGGAGTTCCATGACTTCTGTGACCTCGTCCCCCTGAAATTTAAAATAGCATTTTCCAAGTAATTTGTAAATATATTCATTCTGTGTCATTCATTGTGTGTTTAGCTTGCTATTGGGCCAGTGTAGCACTTTGTTTTTTTTCATTTTTATGCATTTGTGACCGTTTTTAAACACTTTCATGCACCAATGATGTCTTTGTACTTCGTCATTTTTCACTTCATGGAGACTTCAAAAGTGTTAGAAATTCATTTTGGAGGCACACAGAACAGTGCAAATGCAGTTACATAGCATTCAGGACACTGCAATTACACCTATATAGTTTTTAAAAGATTGTGATGTAATACAATTTTTGACCTCCATGGGGAGGGCCCTTAAGCTGAACTTTTACCCAGCTCGGAGTTCCATGACTTCCATGACCTTGTCCCCCTGAAATTGAAAATCGAATTTTCAAAGTGTTTAGTAAAACTGTTCATTCTGTGTCATTCATTATGTCTTTAGCCTGCTATTGGACCACTGCAGCACTATGTTTTGTTAATTTTAACCCAATGTTGACCTTTTTTGACCACTTTGATGCACCAGTGAAGTTTTTGGACTTGGTCATTTTTCACTTCATGGAGACTTCAAAAGTGTTAGAAATTCATTTTGTAAATACCTAGAACGGTGCAAATGCAGCCATATAGAATTCAGGGCACTACAATTACACCTATACAGTTTTTAAATGATTTTGATGCAATAACATTTTTGACCTCCGTAGGGGAGGGCACTCAAGCTAAACTTTTACCCAGCTCCGAGTTCCACGACCTCGGGTGGAAAAAGTGACTTTGCCCCCTTAAACCCAAAAACTTCAAAAAGTCACCCCTGGAGGCCAGAAATGGGTCTTAGACACTCTTGGTATGTCATCTGAGGTATACTATGGTGTTCTTGGGTCCAGAACTAGAAATGTGATGTGACTGATATCTAAGGCCTATAATGGAAAAAATGAATTTGACACCAAACACCTCAAAATGTCTGAAATAGGACTCAGACATGTACCTGGAGGCTGGAAATGAGCCCTAGACACTCTTGCTATATCACCTGAGATATAATATAGGGTCCTGGTGGCCACAGGGACCCAAAAACAGTCAGGTGGGTTGATATTGAAAATTAGCAAAAATCGTCCAAAAATTTTTTGGGACAAGATTTGCTAATTTTCCAAATAGCTCAGAATGGATATCAGAGACACTGTTTGAGTGCGCAAGATACGAATACACTTGTTAGAAAGGTCAGCTCTGATGCTTTCATGTGATATATATAACTTTGATATTATATAAAGTTTTTTTTCCGCTACCAGCCAAGGGAAACACCTGATATCGTACCCGATTTTGAGAACATTGGGCTGGGTGGAAAAAGTCACTTTGCCCCCTTAAACCCAAAAACTTCAAAAAGTCACCCCTGGAGGCCAGAAATGGGTCTTAGACACTCTTGGTATGTCATCTGAGGTATACTATGGTCTTCTTGGGTCCAGAACTAGAAATCTGATGTGACTCTGATATCTAGGAGCTATAATGGAAAAAAAAGAATTTGACACCAAACACCTCAAAATGTCACAAATAGGAATCATACATGTACCTGGAGGCTGGAAATGAGCCCTAGCCACTCTTGTTATATAATCTGAGATATATTATGGGGTCCTGGTGGCTACAGGGACCTGAAAACAGTCATGAGGGTTGATACCGAAAATTAGCAAAAATCGTCAAAAAAAGTTTTTTTGACAAGATTTGCTAATTTTCCAAATAGCTCAGAATGGATATCACAGTCACTTTGTGAGTACCCAGGACCTAAATATACTTGTTAGAAAGCTCAGATCTGATGCTTTCATTTGATCTATCTACCTTTGCTATTATCTGAAGTTTTTTTTTCAGCTTCCAGCCATGGGAAAAACCTGACATTGTACCCGATTTTGAGCACATTAGGCTGGATGGAAGAAGTGACTTTGCCCCCTTAAACCCCAAAACTTCAAAAAGTCATCCCTGGAGGCCAGAAATGGGTCTTAGACACTCCTGGTATGTCATCTGAGGTATACTAAGGGGTCCTTAGGTCCAGAACTAGAAATTTGATGTGACTCTGAGCTCAATG
This sequence comes from Lissotriton helveticus, assembly GCF_964261635.1. Lineage (NCBI taxonomy): Eukaryota > Metazoa > Chordata > Amphibia > Caudata > Salamandridae > Lissotriton > Lissotriton helveticus. The sequence continues at coordinate 3,031,674 of NW_027611725.1, read as the reverse complement.
TGATGTGACTCTGAGCTATATGGCCTATAATGGAAAAAATGAGTTTGACCCCAAACACCTCGAAATGTCACAAATAGGAGTCAGACATGTACCTGGAGGCTGGAAATGAGCCCTAGCCACTCTTGTTATATCATCTGAGATATATTATGGGGTCCTGGTGGCTACAGGGACCCGAAAACAGTCATGAGGTTTGAAAAATTCCTTTTTTTTATGCGGCCTTATGTCCAAAGCCATCCAACAAGAGCATTTTTTTTTAATTCGGTCGATTTAAAAAAAATCTGCAAACTATTTTATTTCTCTCAAAAAAGTGCCAAAAAGTGACTTTTTGTGCAAAAAAGTGCCTGTACAATATTTTTTCATCTAATAAACTTTTTATGACTCAGAATACACTTAGGCTTCAGGTCAATGTGTTTTCGTTTGGGGGAGGGGCCCAGGGAAAAAAACACCTTTTTTTTTCTCGGATTGGTCAAAGGTCAGGCTACCAGCTTGACTCTTGTTGCACCAGTGCTGCTTCGGCTGCACCAGTGCTGCTTCGGCTGCACTGGTGTAGCTTCTCAGACTTGAGGCGTTGCACCAGTGCAGCATAGAAAAGAAACTTTTTAATAAAAGGATTTAAAACTAATTCAAGATATACATTATCTAAGGAATGTTATAAAAACTCAGATATGGAGAATATTTTTCATTTTCGTCCATTTTTGACCGTTTTGGAGCACTTTGAAGCACTGATGCAGCTTTGGGATTTTTATGGTTATTTTGATCAGAGATGCTCCTAATGTGTTTAAAATTCATGTGGGATGTATCCAAGACACTGCAATCACACCTATATAGTTTTTAAATGATTTTGATGTATTAAAATTTTGACCTCCCTAAGGGGGGAAAGGTTGAACTTTTAGCCCGCTCGGAGTTCCATGACTTTCGTGACCTTGTCCCCCTGAAATTTAAAATTGCATTTTCAAAGTAATGTGTACAACTATTCATTCTGTGTCATTCATTGTGTGTTTAGCATGCTATTGGGCCACTGTAGCACTTGTTTTTTTTCGTTTTTATGCATTTTTGACCGTTTTTGAACACTTTGATGCTCCAAATGGTCTTTGGACTTAGTCACTTTTTGCTTCATGGAGACTTCAAAAGTGTTAGAAATTCATTTTGGAGGCACACAGAACAGTGCAAATGCAGTTACATAGCATTCAGGACACTGCAATTACACCTATATAGTTTTTAAAAGATTTTGATGTAATAACATTTTTGACCTCCATGGGGAGGGCCCTTAAGCTGAACTTTTACCCAGCTCGGAGTTCCATGACTTCCATGACCTTGTCCCCCTGAAATTGAAAATCGAATTTTCAAAGTGTTTAGTAAAACTGTTCATTCTGTGTCATTCATTATGTCTTTAGCCTGCTATTGGACCACTGCAGCACTATGTTTTGTTAATTTTAACCCAATGTTGACCTTTTTTGACCACTTTGATGCACCAGTGAAGTTTTTGGACTTGGTCATTTTTCACTTCATGGAGACTTCAAAAGTGTTAGAAATTCATTTTGTAAATACCTAGAACGGTGCAAATGCAGCCATATAGAATTCAGGGCACTACAATTACACCTATATAGTTTTTAAATGATTTTGATGCAATAACATTTTTGACCTCCATGGGGAGGGCACTCAAGCTAAACTTTTACCCAGCTCCGAGTTCCACGACCTCGGGTGGAAAAAGTGACTTTGCCCCCTTAAACCCAAAAACTTCAAAAAGTCACCCCTGGAGGCCAGAAATGGGTCTTAGACACTCTTGGTATGTCATCTGAGGTATACTATGGTGTTCTTGGGTCCAGAACTAGAAATGTGATGTGACTCTGATATCTAAGGCCTATAATGGAAAAAATTAATTTGACACCAAACACCTCAAAATGTCTGAAATAGAACTCAGACATGTACCTGAAGGCTGGAAATGAGCCCTAGACACTCTTGCTATATCACCTGAGATATAATATAGGGTCCTGGTGGCCACAGGGACCCAAAAACAGTCAGGTGGGTTGATACTGAAAATTAGCAAAAATCGTCCAAAAATTTTTTTTGACAAGATTTGCTAATTTTCCAAATAGCTCAGAATGGATATCAGAGACACTGTTTGAGTGCGCAAGATACGAATACACTTGTTAGAAAGGTCAGCTCTGATGCTTTCATGTGATATATATAACTTTGATATTATATAAAGTTTTTTTTCCGCTACCAGCCAAGGGAAACACCTGATATCGTACCCGATTTTGAGAACATTGGGCTGGGTGGAAAAAGTCACTTTGCCCCCTTAAACCCAAAAACTTCAAAAAGTCACCCCTGGAGGCCAGAAATGGGTCTTAGACACTCTTGGTATGTCATCTGAGGTATACTATGGTCTTCTTGGGTCCAGAACTAGAAATCTGATGTGACTCTGATATCTAGGAGCTATAATGGAAAAAAAAGAATTTGACACCAAACACCTCAAAATGTCACAAACAGGAGTCAGACATGTACCTGGAGGCTGGAAATGAGCCCTAGCCACTCTTCTTATATAATCTGAGATATATTATGGGGTCCATTATTGAGCATGGAGGCTGTCAAGGTTAAATATGATGTTGGTGCTCATGCCTGGCTCTAGACCAGTCTTGCCCAGACAGCACGCAGGAAGGCCCAGCTCATCAGAAATGTCATAACTTCAATCGACGATACTGTATTGTTTAAACATTCAACGTTGCAGAATATTGCACTGCTAGGCAATTACCTCTCAGCACGGGAGAATTATAGCTGATGTCCACCTTTCTGCCCAGATTTTGTTGGGTTTTTCCCAAGCACAGAGCTGTTTTCCATGGACAAGTTTCATAAGGTTTTACCTGACCAAATGTGTCCATGAGAAACCCACAAAGTGCAGCACTGTTACTCTTTTTGCAACACCCCTTAGATCAGAAACTCCAGTTTCTGCGCAAAATCGAATTTAATGTAATGAAGGTGTTTTTGGTGTCACAATGAAGGCATGATGTAATGTCAAGGCTTTTTGCTCAAATAACATTTGAGTTCTAAGATTGACAGTTCTATTTTGTAAAGGATGTTCTAAGTTTGGAATGAGAGTTCTAATTTAGAATTGAAAGAATTCCTTTAGAATGTAGATTGGAACACCGCTTCTAATTTGGAACGTTCGAACTATGTATGGAATGCAAATTCTTCATTTGGAATGCCTCTTGCACAAAACATACATTTTTTTTAAGGTAGAAGCAGCCAGCAGCTATGTGTGATATCTTAATTTTGGGAGTAGAAAACAGTACATCCCAAGACTACATATTCCTTGGGCACCATGACCCCCCAGGGTACCCAGAACTACCTTCTATTGAATGGATGTGTGTGTGCAATGCTCTTGAAGCCGTGTGTAGTTACACAAGAAGGAGTCTATGGGAGGCCAGGCCAGCAGAAAGGCTAACACAGACGAAGACTCAGAGCCCAGCCATAAGAACGTTGCCAGGCTCTGCTAGTCTGTGCAGAAGACTGATGTAAGGTGTCTTCTAACCCTTAGATCCCACCCTGCCATTTGAATACCTGAATCACACCTGTGAAATGGGCAGAGCAGATAGGAAGAAACAGAATGACAAGCTGTGCATTCCTATGCAGTACACTAGGCCCATCTCACCATCGCCTTTACAGATTCTGTTAACATGTATGCAATAAAGAGAAAACAGGAAACCTTAATAATACGATTATTGTAACTGACTTCCTTCGCTCAATCTTCTGCTTCCGTGATGTTATGCGAAAGATGGACCTATATCTACCAACATAATGTATCACTGGTCCCCAAAGGCAGCCTTGAGTGTTATCAGCATTTCCCATCAATCGGTTGTGATGTCATCTCCTACACCACACCCCTGACCCTGGCAGGTTTGTGACATCATGTACTACATCACACCCCTGGGTCTGGCAGGCTTTATGACATCATTCACCTCTTTGGTATATATAGAGTTAATGAAGGTGTTTTTGGTGTCACAATGAAGGCATGATGTAATGTCCAGGCTTTTTGCTCAAATAACATTTGAGTTCTAAGATTGACAGTTCTATTTTGTAAAGGATGTTCTAAGTTTGGAATGAGAGTTCTAATTTGGAATTGAAAGAATTCCTTTAGAATGTAGATTGGAACAGCGCTTCTAATTTGGAACGTTCGAACTATGTATGGAATGCAAATTCTACATTTGGAATGCCTCTTGCACAAAACATTCATTTTTTTAAGGTTGAAGCAGCCAGCAGCTTTGTGTGGTATCTTGATTTTGGGAGTAGAAAACAGTACATCCCAAGACTACATATTCCTTGTGCACCTTGACCCCCCAGGGTATCCAGAACTACCTTCTATTGAATGCATGTGTGTGTGCAATGCTCTTGAAGCCGTGCATAGTTACACAAGAAGGAGTCTATGGGAGGCCAGGCCAGCAGACAGGCTAACACAGACGAAGACTCAGAGCCCAGCCATAAGACCGCTGCCAGGCTCTGCTAGTCAGTGCAGAAGACTGATGTAAGGTGTCTTCTAACCCTTAGATGCCACCCTGCCATTTGAATACCTGAATCACACCTGTGAAATGGGCAGAGCAGATAGGAAGAAACAGAATGACAAGCTGTGCATTCCTGTGCAGTACACTAGGCCCATCTCACCATCGCCTTTACAGATTCTGTTAACATGTATGCAATAAAGAGAAAACAGGAAACCTTAATAATTCGATTATTGTAACTGACTTCCTTCGCTCAATCTTCTGCTTCCGTGATGTTATGCGAAAGATGGACCTATATCTACCAACATAATGTATCACTGGTCCCCAAAGGCAGCCTTGAGTGTTATCAGCATTTCCCATCAATCGGTTGTGATGTCATCTCCTACACCACACCCCTGACCCTGGCAGGTTTGTGACATCATGTACTACATCACACCCCTGGGTCTCGCAGGCTTTATGACATCATTCACCTCTTTGCTATATATAGAGGCATAGTCGGGGATGCCTGCAGTGTGTGTGCAGTCTGTGGACTGGGCTATGAATGGTGTGAAAGAGGGGTGAATGGGGGACTTGGGGGCACCGAGCTAACATCAGACTCACAGGATGGCCGCGGCAGTTTTGCTTCTCGTGGCCTCTGCCATGTGTTGTTTGGTCGTTCAGTGGGAGAAAACAGGCAGCACCTCGCAGACCGCCAGAGAGATGCACTTTGAGGTGGGGGCGGAGCCTTCCATAAGGTGTGGTAAGGGCTTATGAGGTTCCTTGTCGTTGCAGTAAACAGCTTTTAATAGCAATTCCTGGGGTTCTCTTTGCAGGTGAATTGAATTTTGCCTTGAGCGCCAGGAACTTTGGCACCGCCCCTATCTGGAGCTGGGTGCGGAATGTCTGTGGGTCTAATGGGAAGCACGGTAGTATGAATGAAGGTGTGAATGGGGGACTTGGGGGCACTGAGCTAACATCAGACTCACAGGATGGCCGCGGCAGTTCTGCCTCTCAAGGCCTCTGCCATGTGTTGTTTGGTTGTTCAGTGGGAGAAAACAGGCAGCACCTCGCAGACCGCCAGAGAGATGCACTTTGAGGTGGGGGCGGAGCCTTCCATAAGGTGTGGTAAGGGCTTATGAGGTTCCTTGTCGTTGCAGTAAACAGCTTTTAATAGCAATTCCTGGGGTTCTCTTTGCAGGTGAATTGAATTTTGCCTTGAGCGCCAGGAACGTTGGCACCGCCCCTATCTGGAGCTGGGTGCGGAATGTCTGTGGGTCTAATGGGAAGCACGGTAGTATGAATGAAGGTGTGAATGGGGGACTTGGGGGCACTGAGCTAACATCAGACTCACAGGATGGCCTTGGCAGTTCTGCCTCTCAAGGCCTCTGCCATGTGTTGTTTGGTTGTTCAGTGGGAGAAAACAGGCAGCACCTCGCAGACCACCAGAGAGATGCACTTTGAGGTGGGGGGGGACGGAGCTTTCCATAAGGTGTGGGAAGGCCTTATGAGGTTCCGTGTAGTTGCAGTAAACAACTTTTAATAGCAATTCCTGGGGTTCTCTTTGCAGGCAAATTGAATTTTGCCTTTCGCTCCAAGAACTCTGGCACCGCCCCTATCTGGAGCGGGGTGCGGAATGTCTGTGAGTCTAATGGGAAGCACGGTAGTATGAATGAAGGTGTGAATGGGGGACTTGACCAGATCAGATGCAATTTGTTTCCCTGACATAATTTTAGATTGAGTACAAAGAAATCAAATATTTCCCAAAAAACAATCATCCATGTTGTGTTTCATTATTTCATGATCACCAGGACCTCCCAGGGGCAAGGCGACGGCGACAGAGACTCCGGTGGCAGAAGGTGAACAGGAGCAGTCCCTTGCAGGCTCTTCTGCTGGCCCCAGTAAGTTGATCTATTGTTATATTAATACTTATACTTCCCTAACTTTTACAGCTCCTATTCATTACAAACTGGTTCCTAATAATTCTATGTTTTACAAAATAGTCTTTGATCTTCTTCTAATGTGGACTACTTTCTACATTCTTATCTTGCCTCTACCATCACTCTCTGTGCTACTACTATTTACAATTATGAGTCGGTCTGTGTAGGTAGCTAAGCTTGTCCATTCGGCAAACGGTGTGAAACAAAACTCTGATACAGCAATAGCTCTAGGCACTGAGTGCAGTCCTCTGGGTTGCCCTTGCTGTCTATTCCAGTCTTCTTAATGTAAGTGCTTTGACAATTTCCAACAACAAAATGTCATTGTTTACACCAAGTAAAAGGTAGCAGTTGCCTTTTTGATTTGAGAGGAGCACATCCCATACCGCTACTGTTTCAGGGACTATTCTTCACACAAAGAAGTATGAACAAGATAAATAGGACATTGTTGATGATAGGTGCAGTTCGACTTTCGACATACCTCAGTCCGAACAGAAGTTGAACCCCCATTCCCCTGACCGACTATCTAGAATGTCTGACCAATGATTTTACGACCCAGAAGAACAGAAGAAGAGAGACTACCTCCGAGTCCTGGCCTATCTGAGTTACTGAAACATGACTGCCAAGTGCAGTAGTTCAAACCATTCCGCTCACTCACTCGTGAACAAAAACCACACAGTGTTTGTTAGTTTTTAATTTTTATTTTCAATTGAGAAATGAAAACATTATTTCTTTATTTTTAATAGCGTAGTATTCTTATGGATGAAGATGACGTTAAAGTTTACTTTAAACAACATTCCCATGAATGAAATTAGTATGACTCAAACTTAAAAATAGTTAACACTAACAGACACAGGAAATTAGTAGAATAACTGTGTGTGAGCCCCCACCTTCTTTAAAGTACTTAAGTACTGCTGGTGGTGACTCAGTAGTAGTTGGTGAATCGTCTGGCTGAAGGGCAATGGAATCTTCTTTCTGTAATGAGAAAAATGGTGCACGTTAAGCAAGCATTAATCAGTTGTCAAAAGAAGAAGTGTAGCATTTAATGGAATAAGCATCTAAAAGGTTAACACCCTCCCCAAAACCGTAACATTTTTTCAATCCCAGTAATACAAAATGTGTTATGTAACATTTCCTTCCATTACGAGACAAAATAGGGGGTTGTGTATGGCATCTGAAAATATGACATGTTTTTCCTAGACGTCACAACATCTGATGCGGCACAGATGACCATCCGTGCTGGGGCCAGCAGTGCGGAGGGGTCCACTCTGGATGCGGCGGTGCCAACAGGAGGAGCTGGGGGGGAAGGCTCAGCGGCGGCGGATGGTGGTAAGTTATTATACTACTTACTTATTATATTTTTTTTGAGTAGGCTCGTAAAGGAGTGTATGATGTACTGTACAGTAGTACACAGTACACTAGTATAAGTACACTGTACTGTCAAGAACATTTACTAATTTATAACTACTTTTTGGGCTATCACGGAGAAGACAGTCAACCTTGACTTGTAATAGCATTAGTGGCTGTACTTCTCTGGTAACCAATGGTCCCCTCTATTTCACTTGAACTCAGCTGGCCAATTTTTATTTTAAAGCCAAGTCATATCAGATCAGATGTAGTTTAGGGATGTGAAGAACGAAAAGCTAAAGAAGAGTGAAACGAAGGACGAGCGAGTCTTAATATTTATTTATGACTGTAAAAAATGGTTTTGTTGAATGCAATTCAACATAAGAAAGAATACAGCGGTTTCCAAAATATAATGAAAAGGGTGTAAGTTGGTTGTTAACAAAAATAAATTTTGGTACATTTGAGACATTAAGAAGAATCATAGACGTACTTTGTAAGCCTGGATGTTATCTTCTTTATCCTCCTCGTCGATAGCAGAGGTGTATGATGTAGTAGCGCAGACGCTGAGTGGATGAAGTATGGCCAGTGGCAGTGCCACCCCTATAGAAAAGTAAGACATTCCTATTCCCACCTGCATGTACTGCTTAAAGTACTGCGAGTCTGCATCATCATGGCCTGTGTCTGTATTTCTTGGGTTAAAGCTGAGTGAGCTGCCATTATGGCGGCTACCACAAGTTCACGTACCAGTAATTTCTTTTGCAAAACAAGAGAAAAAAGTAAAAAGGCATTTTTTAGTACTATCTGACTATGTATGTACTAGTAGTGAGTCCACCTATAGTGCTGCTTGTGGAATTCCTGAAACTCACAGTGTCACAGGCTTACAAAGACGGCGGAAAGATACAGGCCAAAATGTTTTACTGTGTTTGCTACTTGCTGGTGTTACTGAGTGTCACAGGCTCTGTAGAAATGACTGTCCCCTTTTTGGAGCCTCGCTGGGCTCTGAATAAACAAATGGCCCCTGAGAATCTCTGGGCTCTCAAAGATAGTTGTGGCGCCTGAGCCCCTCGTGGGCTCTCAGTAAATCAAAATGCCCCCTTGAGCCTTTCAGGCTCATACACAAAATACGGCCGTTGGAGTCCCTCCGGGACTCAAGAGAACAAATGGCTCTGGGCGTTGGAGTCCCTCTTCGGGGGACTCGAAAGGAAATGATGCCACCCAGAGCCTCTCGCGGCCCTGAAGAAATGCCCCAGTAACGTAGGAGCCCGCCCGGGGCTCAAATCTGCAGGGAGGCCCCCCCGGGGCCTCTCAGGCTCTTTGACAACAAAGCCCTGGTACTGGAGGGGAGGGCGGGCGCCGGCAATGTGCCCCGACGCCCTCCTCCCTAGACGGGAACACCGAGCCCCACTTACCCGGTTTCTGGTGGGCGCTCCCAGGGTCTCCAGGCTCCTTCTATTCCTCGGCAGCTGCGGGGCTCTCCCCACACCACGGTTGCCCCGCTGCTGGACAGAAGGCTTCTCTCTCTCCTGGGTGAGTGCACCGGATCCCAGGGTCGGCTCCCGGTAGCTTCCGGCTCCCTCCTTCCTGTCCCGGGCTGGCAGCCAATCAGAGCGCGGCCTGGGGAATGAGGTCACGGCCTGCCTGACTTCCTGTACGGCCGGGCGGCGACGGGGAAAACTTCACAGGGCAATGCCGGGTGGGCACCGGCCTTAAGCTCAATAAAGCGCTCCCAAAGCGCTCGTGACAGGGTAAAGCACAAGGTCCTTGGCAGGGTGGGCACCTGCCAGGGGACTGTCAAATCGGCAAAAAGTGGCGTGGGCAGCCACGAAAAGGGAAAGTAAAGCGCTCCCAGCGCTCAAAGACGATTCGCAGCGCTCTCAGCGCTAGGGGTGCAGGCACAGCGCTCCCAAGCGCTAGGGGCACAGCAAAGTTCCTTAAAGCAGGCAGGGGGCAAGGCTGGGCCCAGAGCCAGCTCACTGGGTCTCCAGGCAGGGAGATAATCCAAGTGGCGGTCTTCCTGGCCCCAGCAACAGCAGCAGCCCCCTCAGGCAGGATCCTGGCAGAGAACAGTTTGTGTGGCGACACAGCCCCATTTTTATGCACCACATTCCTTTGTCTGTAGGTGCAGGGTGGGGGAGAAAACAGTCACAGCTGGTTTTGGAGCACCCTTGATGTGCTCATCACCTCACTCTATTCACTGGCAGGGCTAGGGTCGTTAGACGCACCACAGGGGGCGGGGCCAGCATTGTGTGGGGAAAGCCCAGCCCCATCAGGAACCAGGTGCAGCCCTCCCCTCACATCAGCATGCTGATCTGAGCACTCACCACTGGGCAGACCCATCCAGACATCCTGGATCCTGGTATCCCAGCCAACTCCAGCCAATCACACACCAGCACCCTCACAGCCATCTACCACTTCGCCGCGCTGGCGCTGCTACTAGCGCTGCTACTAGCGCCGAGTACTTTTTAAAACTTCCTGTTTTGCATTTGGGTTCGTTTTTCTGTTTCATTCTTCCCTGATTTTAGCCTGCCTGCTTGCTGCCAGCGCCCCCTTCTCCCCTTACCTGCACCTTAAAAACGGCATTTTCTGCCTGCCAAGCACCACCACTTTGGTGGGTCCGGGTCCTGGGGGTCATTTTGGGCGCCATCTTTGTTTGGGCTACTTCAGCCAGCGGCGGCCGCCATCTTGGAGCGGACTCGCACGCTCAGGCTTGATTGGAGCGCCTACTGAAGGCGGGCTCTAGCGTGGTGCTGGTTAGACCATCTACCACTTCGCCGCGCTCGCGCTGCTACTAGCGCCGAGTACTTTTTAAAACTTCCTGTTTTGCATTTGGGTTCGTTTTTCTGTTTCATTCTTCCCTGATTTTAGCCTGCCTGCTTGCTGCCAGCGCCCCCTTCTCCCCTTACCTGCACCTTAAAAACGGCATTTTCTGCCTGCCAAGCACCACCACTTTGGTGGGTCCGGGTCCTGGGGGTCATTTTGGGCGCCATATTTGTTTGGGCTACTTCAGCCAGCGGCGGCCGCCATCTTGGAGCGGACTCGCACGCTCAGGCTTGATTGGAGCGCCTACTTAAGGCGGGCTCTAGCGTGGTGCTGGTTAGACCATCTACCACTTCGCCGCGCTCGCGCTGCTACTAGCGCCGAGTACTTTTTAAAACATCCTGTTTTGCATTTGGGTTCGTTTTTCTGTTTCATTCTTCCCTGATTTTAGCCTGCCTGCTTGCTGCCAGCGCCCCCTTCTCCCCTTACCTGCACCTTAAAAACGGCATTTTCTGCCTGCCAAGCACCACCACTTTGGTGGGTCCGGGTCCTGGGGGTCATTTTGGGCGCCATCTTTGTTTGGGCTACTTCAGCCAGCGGCGGCCGCCATCTTGGAGCGGACTCGCACGCTCAGGCTTGATTGGAGCGCCTACTTAAAGTCGCTCCCTCACGCGCAGCGTGACGCGCAGGTGGACGCCCTCGCTTAGCCTGAGTCGTGCTGGAGTCCTGCCCGTCTGCGCCCGTCAGCGTCCCGGAGGCGTCGGGGCGGCGGGGGACCCCGGTCCGGCAATACTCTGGCTGAGATGATTTGCTATTCCTCTGCGTCATTGCGGGACATGCGGGGCCATTCTAGCTCTTGCCGCTCCATTTTCCCGGGGCGGTTTAGGGGCAAACGACGCTGTCCGGGCTGTGGTTGGACGCCTTCCTGGATTTGTGCTACGGTTCCTCACCCGGCAACAGCTGGCGTGAAGCATCTTTGCCTGCTGCTGAACACGAGGTCGGTAGGGCGCCACGCCCTGCACATTTACGATCTTCTGGTCAGGGAAAATCCCCTGTGCTTGCTACTGACCGAAACTTGGCTGGGAGAGGCTTCCAATCCGGACGTCTTCTCAGCCATTCCTCCTGCGTACAATATCTTCCGGCAGGACAGAGTTAAGGGCAGGGGAGGGGGAGTGGCGGTTGTGGTGAAAAAGAGCGTCTCCTGCTCGGTGCTTCCCCTGAACTCCATTGGGAATGCCGAGTCGCTCGCCTTCACGCTCAGACTGTCCCCAGGTCAGGCCTTGAAGGGGTTGTTGGTTTATAGACCACCAGGCCCGGTGGGTTCCTTTTTGGAGGATCTGCAGACAGCCGTCTCTGAGCTGGCGCTGACCACACAGCATTGTGTTGTGGCCGGTGATTTCAACTTCCACCTTGACACGGCGGACGACCCTGTTGCAGCCAAATTGCTGGATGTAGCCGTACGCTATATAAAAGCTACTTAACATAACAACATAACATAACATAACAGCACACGTACAGCCATGTCTAGAAGTGGTACTTCCCCACTAGACACTGTAGGAAGGTGGCTACCTGACTATGGTTACCCCAGATTTGTTGCCTGTGTTTAGCTGGTTTTTTGACTTAGTTGACCTGGTTCCCTGCTAATCAGGGCCCCAGGCCATCTGCTCTCTCTGTAAAATGGATTCCATGTACCCTAGGTACATACCACAATTGAAAATGGACTCCTTGTCAGCCCCTGTATAATGCACTATAGGTGCCCAGGGCATAGGAGCCACCAAGGCCTACCAGGGGCTGCAGCATATCTTTTGCCACCCCTGGCTGGTTCTTAAATTTACACAACTGGCTGATCACTCAGCTGGGGTAAGGTGGTGTAATCACCCCTTACTTAGATATAGTATACCTATATCTAAACCTATATCTGGACACATATAAACCTGTGAGCCACTCCTATGGAAGGCCTCATCAATCCTGGAGGCAGAGTGCGTGGTTTAATGTGAGATGGAGCTCTAGCATGAGCTGAGCCTGTCTGCAGCTGTCGGGAACAACTCCCTAAGCTGTTTCAGGATAATGCCATACCATATACTCTTAAGTGCCTTATAATCCTCGCGGTTATATAGCAACTCTGGTTTGGCTTTATCAAAACATGTTGTGTAAGGTGTTCTGGCGACGGGGATAGCATTCCACCCCTCTAGAGGGGTAAGACATGTTACTTTACTTAAATGCGGTTAATTTCTAAAAGGACCTTAGATCCACAAAATGGATGCCTCTGCCACAGACAAGAGTCTGACCCCCTGCAGCTGACCGAAACTCAGCCAAATGGGGCCTGGACAAAGGGTTTCCTGTCGCAGGGGGGTGTTACCACCCTCCAGACAGGAGATAGTGGATTGTAGCAGGGAGGTTTGAAAGAAACCAGACACTGCTTGGGGCGCACAAGGCTGCCCCTTGCATAATCCGGTCAAACCAGTTCTGGGGCACTCCAGCCCTCGTGCCAGGGCGGCCTGGATCAAAGGAAGGGGGTGTATCCACCCACTTCCTGGGTCCCACCCATAGGAGGGGACCTAGCAGGTAATCCAGCCCCCCAAATTAGTATAAGACTGGGAGCAGTGCCAATGCACTTTAGATTTCCTGATGAAACATAAGAAACGAAACTCTGGACCCTTCGACATCCTACTCAACGTAGAAGACTGAAGAATCTCCCTTGTGGTCAAGGAGTGACCACCCTGTGCAAACAGGCACCATCCAGCCATCGACATCTGCTTTGTCGCAGTTCCCGCCGGAACCCGAGCGACAGAGATCGACGAGATCAAGCTTGCCTGCCTTCCAACAGCCCGATCCACAGTCCCTGCAGAGCAGAGACCCGTGGAGGCGACCGGAAGCGTGGGGCACGCCATCTTTAATTGACCACGAGACGCTGACCGTGCAGCCCGTGAGTGACCCTCGAAGCTGTACACCGGGGTTTGAGAAGCCCCAACCCTGAGCCACTCTTGCACTGAAGTTCAGCCCTCCACACTCGACGAGTGCTGCGTGGGGCCCTTCTGCTCCATTTGGCTCAACGCGTTGGCCCGGTCACTTGCCAGCCGGCTAGTGGCCCCTGTACCGACGAACTTTGAAATTCGACCTGCAAATCTGGTTGCTCCAGATCTGCACCAGCTCCCCTGAAAAGGAGCCCCCACTCTGACCCTCCTGGTTCAAGTGAGAAGCAATCTCCCGGTTCCGCATGGATTGCTCTTGCCAAGTGTTGTTTGCTCCAAACTTGAAGCCGACTGCGCCGACGGTGAGAGCCCTTGTGGGACAGATCGTGACCCGCTCCTGGACGTCGCAGATGCCCCAGAGCCCACGTGACAGCGGAGAGAAGCTCCTCGACGACCACCTGATTGCGCCCGACATTGCCTGGTTCCGTCCTGGTTCCACCCTGGTCACTGCTGAGTGACCCAGACTCTGTCCCCTCTGCTTTCAGGTACTTTTCGACTCGAGTCCACCCTTGGACTCCACCGGACACTTCTCTTTCACCCCGCCTGCAGCCCTTTCAGCTCCAAGCACCAAGAGCCTGCGTGACGAAACCCGACTCAACTTCGACCCTGTGCACCCGCTTCCTGTGGGTGAGGTAACTTTGCTCCGCCGGTGTTCCCACACTGGTACACATCTCTAGGGTCTGTGTCTTAAGTTTTGTTCCTCTAGGTTCAGCGGAAGTGTCCTTAAACTTTAACTTTACAACTTTTACGCACCATTGGTTAACATTGGTGCACGCGTGCGCTTTCCGCACTGCTCCCGAATCCCGTGGGCCTCTCCCGACTTCAGCATTGCTTGTCTCGACTGCTCCCAGCGATTCACTAGGCCCTAGGCCTAACCACTGTTCGATTGGTATCTCTTATACCACTTGTTTAGTATATGGTTAGAGTGGCCCCCCGCCCTCATCCATAATTGTGCAACTTTGTATGTTTAAACTGTGCTTTTGATTTAACGCTTGTGCCCCTTTATTCATAAAGAATACTGGGGATTGTTTTTAGTAATAAATACATATATTTTTATAATATATACTTGTGTGGTGTCCTTTCATTTGATATTACAGGATTGTATGTGGTAAAACAGCTCGCTTAACACGACCTCTTAAGTTAAGCCTTTAGGCTGCTGAGTCCATGCTACCCCTAGGATAGCTTGTCTAACAAGGTTGACTTACAACCAGACACCATAAGGGATTGTTTGGTCTGATAACCGGTGGTTCCAGAATTGGAAACATCACCTATCAGGCCAACTTCTAACATTGGTGGCAGCGGTGGGATTTGAGCTTGCTGTTGTTTTACCATTGCAATCTTTTATCAAATTGAAAGATCACATCAAGTACCTCAAGGTACATATAAATCAAAAGCTTAGCATATTTAAGTTCTACTGAACTTAGTAGTTGTAGATTAAAGGGATTAGCACACCCTGACTACAACTCACTAGCAAGGTACAGTAGGAAAACACTTAGTGTAGGTAAGTGCACCACTTACACCTCACTAGTAGTCATGTCTGACACAGGAAAAGCCTCAGGGTCTGCTCCTGTGACAGTTGACCTTACCAAGGCAACTTCCAGCTATGACAAATTAACCCGAAAGGACTTGATTGCCTTGTGCATATCAAGAGGGTTAAAAAGGGGCAGAAGTCCCACATGTCCTATCCTGATAGCCATTCTAGAACAGGATGACTTAGAGAAGGCGAATGAAGTTCCCTTAGAGTCAGGAGATGGAGTGAACCCCCCTGTAACTGATACCCCTCCAGAGGAAGGAGAAGAGGAGGAAGAAGAGGAGGAGGAGGACTCAGATGTAGAGGACCCAGAAGATCAGGATCAGAGGGGTAGCCAGGTCCTAGTTGCCAGGCTTAACCAGGCCAACTTAGACCTACTGGGAAATGGAGAGGGCCAGCACCTCCCCAGATCCCACCATATCATTCTCCCAGGCAACAGAAGAGTGAGATCTCCCTCAGGGGACTCTCATATTTCTAGTGCCTCAAGAGAATCTCAGAGAGGTATGACTGCCTCTCAGAAGATAGAGCATAGGTCCAGAAGGAGGGCTGTCAAACTCCAAATAGAGAGGGAGGAGGTAGCCTTGGCTCAAGCTAGACTTGCCTTGGCAAGAGAGCAAAAATTGTGTGGCTTAGATGCCACTGGTGGCAGCAATATTCCTAAAGAGAAACCCAGGTCCTATGATAGTAGCAACCTGACAAAGATTGTGCCCCCCTACAAGGAAGGGGATGACATCCACAAGTGGATAACTGCTCTTGAGAGAGCCTGCATGGTACAGCAGGTTCCTGAGGAACAGTGGGCAGCAATCTTATGGTACTCCTTTTCAGAGAAAGGGAGAGATAAGCTCCTCACTGTTAGACATGAGGATGCAAACAATTACAAAGTCCTTGTAGGAAGGTGGCTACCTGACTATGGTTACCCCAGATTTTTTGCCTGTGTTTAGCTGGTTTTTTGACTTAGTTGACCTGGTTCCCTGCTAATCAGGGCCCCAGGCCATCTGCTCTCTCTGTAAAATGGATTCCATGTACCCTAGGTACATACCACAATTGGAAATGGACTCCTTGTCAGCCCCTGTATAATGCACTATAGGTGCCCAGGGCATAGGGGCCACCAAGGCCTACCAGGGGCTGCAGCATATATTTTGCCACCCCTGGCTGGTTCTTAAATTGACACAACTGGCTGATCACTCAGCTGGGGTAAGGTGGTGTAATCACCCCTTACTTAGATATAGTATACCTATATCTAAACCTATATCTGGACACATATAAACCTGTGAGCCACTCCTTTGGAAGGCCTCATCAATCCTGGAGGCAGAGTGCGTGGTTTAATGTGAGATGGAGCTCTAGCATGAGCTGAGCCTGTCTGCAGCTGTCGGGAACAACTCCCTAAGCTGTTTCAGGATAATGCCATACCATATACTCTTAAGTGCATTATAATCCTTGCGGTTATATAGCAACTCTGGTTTGGCTTTATCAAAACATGTCGTGTAAGGTGTAATACGATTTGGAATACTATCCCCTCGCCAGTTCTGGTGATGGGGATAGCATTCCACCCCTCTAGAGGGGTAAGACATGTTACTTTACTTAAATGCGGTTAATTTCTAAAAGGACCTTAGATCCACAAAATGGATGCCTTTGCCACAGACAAGAGTCTGACCCCCTGAAGCTGACCGAAACTCAGCCAAATGGGGCCTGGACAAAGGGTTTCCTGTCGCAGGGGGGTGTTACCACCCTCCAGACAGGAGATAGTGGATTGTAGCAGGGAGGTCTGAAAGAAACCAGACACTGCCTGGGGCGCACAAGGCTGCCCCTTGTATAATCAGGCCAAACCGGTTCTGGGGCACTCCAGCCCTCATGCCAGGGTGGCCTGGATCAAAGGAAGGGGGTGTATCCACCCACTTCCTGGGTCCCACCCATAGGAGGGGACCTAGCAGGTAATCCAGCCCCCAAAATTAGTATAAGACTGGGAGCAGTGCCAATGCACTTCAGATTTCCTGATGAAACATAAGAAACGAAACTCTGGACCCTTCGACATCCTACTCAACGTAGAAGACTGAAGAATCTCCCTTGTGGTCAAGGAGTGACCACCCTGTGCAAACAGGCACCATCCAGCCATCGACGTCTGCTTTGTCGCAGTTCCTGCCGGAACTCAAGCGACAGAGATCGACGAGATCAAGCTTGCCTGCCTTCCAACAGCCCGATCCACAGTCCCTGCAGAGCTGAGACCCGTGGAGGCGACCAGAAGCGTGGGGCATGCCATCTTGAATTGACCACAAGACGCTGACCGTGCAGCCCACGAGTGACCCTCGAAGCTGTACACCGGGGTTTGAGAAGCCCCAACCCTGAGCCACTCTTGCACCGAAGTTCAGCCCTCCACACTCGACGAGTGCTGCGTGGAGCCCTTCTGCTCCATTTGGCTCAACACGTTGGCCCGGTCACTTGCCAGCCGGCTAGTGGCCCCTGTACCGACGAACTTTGAAATTTGACCTGCAACTCTGGTTGCTCCAGATCTGCACCAGCTCCCTTGAAAAGGAGCCCCCACTCTGACCCTCCTGGTTCGAGTGAGAAGCAATCTCCCGGTTCCGCGTGGATTGATCTTGCCAAGTGTTGTTTGCTCCAAACTTGAAGCCGACTGCGCCGACGGTGAGAGCCCTCGTGGGACAGATCGTGACCCGCTCCTGGACGTCGCAGATGCCCCAGAGCCCACGTGACAGTGGAGAGAAGCTCCTCGACGACCACCTGATTGCGCCCGACATTGCCTGGTTCCGTCCTGGTTCCACCCTGGTCACTGCTGAGTGACCCAGACTCTGTCCCCTCTGCTTTCAGGTACTTTTCGACTCGAGTCCACCCTTGGACTCCACCGGACACTTCTCTTTCACCCCGCCTGCAGCCCTTTCAGCTTCAAGCACCAAGAGCCTGCGTGACGAAACCCGACTCAACTTCGACCCTGTGCACCCGCTTCCTGTGGGTGAGGTAACTTTGCTCCGCCGGTGTTCCCACACTGGTACACATCTCTAGGGTCTGTGTCTTAAGTTTTGTTCCTCTAGGTTCAGCGGAAGTGTCCTTAAACTTTAACTCTACAACTTTTACGCACCATTGGTTAACATTGGTGCATGCGTGCGCTTTCCGCACTGCACCCGAATCCCACGGGCTTTTCCCGACTTCAGCACTGCTTGTCCCGACTGCTCCCAGCGATTCCCTAGACCCTAGGCCTAACCACTGTTCGATTGGTATCTCTTATACCACTTGTTTAGTATATGGTTTGAGTGGCCCCCCGCCCTCATCCATAATTGTCAACTTTGTATGTTTAAACTGTGCTTTTGATTTAACGCTTGTGCCCCTTTATTCATAAAGAATACTGGGGATTGTTTTTAGTAATAAATACATATATTTTTATAATATATACTTGTGTGGTGTCCTTTCATTTGATATTACAGGATTGTATGTGGTAAAACAGCTCGCTTAACACGACCTCTTAAGTTAAGCCTTTAGGCTGCTTAGTCCATGCTACCCCTAGGATAGCTTGTCTAATAAGGTTGACTTGCAACCAGACACCATAAGGGATTGTTTGGTCTGATAACCGGTGGTTCCAGAATTGGAAACATCACCTATCAGGCCAACTTCTCACAGTCCTGAAGAGTGTCCTAATAGATGGGTTTGGCTTAACCACTGAACAGTACAGGTTGAAGTTCAGAGACACCCAGAAGACACAGACTCAGGACTGGACTGATTTTGTTGATTGTGCAACTAAGGCTCTGGAGGGTTGGCTACATGGCAGCAAAGAACATGACTTTACAGGATTGTATAATTTGATTATGAGGGAGCAGATCCTAAGTAATTGTCAGAACCAGCTCTTACACCAGCACCTGGTGGACTCTGATCTGACCTCTCCCCAAGAATTGGGAAAGAAGGCAGACAAGTGGGTCAGAACCAGGATTAGGCATAAGAATCAGGACAGTAACCAGAAGAAGGAGTCTACCAAGCCTCAAGATAAGGGTGGGGATAAAAATAAAGAAAAGACTTCCACAGGGCCCCAAAACTCCAAGAATGGGGGTGGGTCCCAAGACACTTCTTCAACAGAGAAAAAGCCTTATTGTCATGTCTGTAAACAGGTTCAACAAGTTCAAAAGGGCTGTAGCCAACCCCCTTCTGTGGGACCTCTCTGTAAGCAAAGAGCAGGCAGGGTAAAAGAATGTCCCATTTCCGCCTGAGCTTCTCTGGTAATCCTTTTATCATGCCTTTTAGGGTCTTGTTAAATCTCTCCACAAGCCCATTGCATTGTGGATGATATGGGGTGGTAAACTTATAGTTTACTCCACATTCCTTCCACATTGCTTTCAGATAGCTAGACATAAAATTTGTGCCTCTATCTGATAGTACCTCCTTAGGAAAGCCCACTCTTGAGAAAACTGCAATGAGGGCCTTTGCCACCACAGGGGCTGTGGTGGTCCTTAGGGGAATAGCCTCTGGATACCTGGTGGCATGATCCACTACCACCAGTATGAATCTGTTCCCAGAAGCTGTTTGGGGGTCCATTGGACCTACAATATCAATTCCAACTCTTTCAAAGGGAACTCCCACCACAGGTAGTGGTATTAGGGGGGCCTTTGTTGTGCCACCTGACTTACCACTGGCTTGGCAAGTGACACAGGAGCGACAAAACTCCTTGACATCCTCTGACATGTGAGGCCAGTGAAAGTGTGAAACAAGCCTGTCCCACGTCTTGTTCTGGCCTAAGTGTCCTGCAAGGGGAATATCATGGGCCAAGGTAAGGAGGAACCCCCTAAACTGCAGAGGTATAACCAACCTCCTGGTCATGCCAGGCTTGGGGGCTCTAGCCTCTGAGTAAAGGAGTCCATCATCCCAATACACAGTATGGGTACCTTGGGCATCCCCAGCAGCCTCAGCAGCAGCCTGCTGTCTGAGGGGTTCAAGGGAAGGGCAATCTAATTGAGCCTGCCTCAGGTCTGCCCTTGAGGGTCCCCCTGTCCCCAGAAACTCGACCTGGTCAGGTTTAAGCTCCTCAGAGACAGTCTCCTCTTGGACTGCAGAATCAGTTTCCTCTGAAACCTGATCCTCAACCTGGGGCAAGGTGGAAGGCTGAGCCTTTCCTCTCTTGCTCCTTCTCTTGGGTTGTGGCTGGTCTATTGTTTCAAGATCCACCACTGGTTCAGGAAGGCACTTCTTAGCCTGAGCCCTTGTCATGGCAAGGACATGCTCTGAAATCCCTAGCATTTCTGCATGAGTCCTGTACTCCACTTCTGACCATGCTGAGCTTTCAAGGTCATTTCCTAACAGACAGTCTACTGGTAGGTCTGCACTCACCACAACCTTCTTTAGGCCATCAACCCCTCCCCAGGAGAAGTTCACAACTGCCACACTATGGGAAGTAGTGGAGTTGCTTGCATTGGTTACTAGGTAGCTCTCACCTAGTACAATCTGTCCAGGGTCCACAAAGTCAGGTGTCACCATTGTGACACTGGCACATGTGTCCCTGTAAGCTTGAGCCAGTTTCTCATTAATTAAGGGAGTCTGTCTGTATTTGCCCAGGTTACTGGGGCTTACTGCAGTGGGCAACTCAATGTCCACATCATACAGGAGAACTGCCTGTGTAGGGATTCTGACTAGGCCAGATCCTACTTCAATACCCAGGGTCAACCCAGCTACACCCTTGGACTGTGTTCCACCACTGCTTACTGTACTTGGGGTTGCAGTTGCTTTAGGAGCTGGAGTGGTGGGGACTGGATTTGCCTTGGTGCATTCACTGCCCCAGTGTGAAACTGATTTGCAGGTATTACACCAAGGTGTCTTTGGACCTTTGTTCTTCTTCTTCTTGTTTCCATTTTGGGAACCACCCTCCTTACTATTAGTTTGGGGGCCTGAAGACTTCTGGTCTTTTTCTTTATCTTTCTGATTACCACCCTTCTGGTCTGTTTTCTTCTGGTCACCACCTTGGTTCTGGGGTTTCTGCTTAATCCTTGTTCTGACCCATTTGTCCGCCTTCTTTCCCAATTCTTGGGGAGAGGTCAGATCAGAGTCAATAAGGTATTGATGCAACAGCTGGTTTGTACAGTTATTAAGGATCTGTTCTCTCATTATAAGATTGTACAATCCTGTATAGTCTGAAACTTTACTTCCCTGCAACCAACCCTCCAAAGCCTTAGTGGCACACTCAACGAAATCAGTCCAGTCTTGAGTCTGTGCTTTTTGGGTGTCTCTGAACAACAACCTGTATTGCTCAGTGGTTAGGCCAAACCCTTCAATAAGAGCACTCTTCAAAACAGAGTTGTTTTTGTCATTCTCAGGTCTAACTGTGAGGAGCCTGTCCCTCCCTTTCTCAGAAAAGGAGTACCATAAAATTGCAGCCCACTGATCTTGAGGAACCTGCTGTACCATGCAGGCTCTCTCCAGAGCAGTCATCCATTTGTGGATGTCATCCCCTTCTTTAAGGGGGGGCACAATTTTTGTCAGGTTTCTATTGTCATAGCCCCTGTCTTTTTCTCTTGGAAAATTGCTGCCACCAGTGGCATCTAAGCCACTTAATTTCTGCTCTCTTGCCAAGGTAAATCTAGCTTGAGCCAAGGTAAGTTTAGCTTGAGCCAGGGCTACCTCCTCCCTCTCTATTTGGAGTCTGACAGCCCTCATTCTGGCCCTATGCTCAGTCTTTTGAGAGGCAGTCATACCTCTCTCAGATTCTCTGGAGGCACTAGAAATATGAGAGTCCCCTGAGGGAGATCTCACTCTTCTGTTGCCTGGGAGAATAAGACTGTGGGATCTGGGGAGGTGCTGGCCCTCTCCATTTCCCAGTAGGTCTAAGTTGGCCTGGTTAAGCCTGGCAACTAGGACCTGGCTACCCCTCTGATCCTGATCTTCGGTGTCCTCAACATCTGAGTCCTCCTCCCCCTCCTCTCCATCTTCCTCCTGAGGGGTGTCAGTTACAGGGGGTTTCTCTCCACTTCCTGACTGTAAGGGAATTCCATTCACCTTCTCTAAGTCATCCTTTTCTAGGATGTCTATCAGGATTTGGCAGGTGGGACTTCTGCCCCTTTTTAACCCTCTTGATTTGCACAAGGCAATCAAGTCCCTTCGGGTTAGTTTGTCATAGCTGGAAGTTGCCTGGGTAAGGTCAACTGTCACAGGAGCAGACCCTGAGGCTTTTCCTGTGTCAGACATGACTCTAGTGTGGTGTAAGTGATGCACCTACCTACACTAAGTGTTTTCCTACTGTACCTTACTAGTGAGTTGTAGTCAGGGTGTGCTAATCCCTTCAACCTACAACTACTAAGTTCAGTAGAACTTAATATGCTAAGCTTTTGATTTTATATGTACCTAGAGGTACTTGATGTGATCTTTCAATTTGATACAAAGATTGCAATGGTAAAACAACAGCAAGCTCAAATCCGCACCGCTGCTCACCAATGTGAGAAGTTGGCCTGGTAGGGGATGTTTCCAATTCTGGAACCACCTACTACCTGACCAAACAATCCCTTATGGTGTCTGGTTGTAAGTCAACCTTATTAGACAAGCTATCCTAGGGGTAGCATGGACTAAGCAGCCTAAAGGCTTAACTTAAGAGGTCGTGTTAAGCGAGCTGTTTTACCACATACAATCCTGTAATATCAAATGAAAGGACACCACACAAGTATATATTATAAAAATATATGTGTTTATTACTAAAAACAATCCCCAGTATTCTTTATGAATAAAGGGGCACAAGCGTTAAATCAAAAGCACTGTTTAAACATACAAAGTTGCACAATTATGGATGAGGGCAGGGGGCCACTCAAACCATATACTAAACAAGTGGTATAAGAGAGGCCACTCGAGCAGTGGTTAGGCCTAGGGCCTAGGGAATCGCTGGGAGCAGTCAGGACAAGCAATGCTGAAGTCGGGAATGGCCCTCGGGATTCGGGAGAGGTGCGGGAAGCGCACGCACGCACCAATGTTAACCAATGGTGCATAAAAGTTGTAAAGTTAAAGTTAAAGGACACTTCCGCTGAACCTAGAGGAACAAAACTTAACACACAGACCCTAGAGGTGTGCACCAGTGTGGGAACACCGGCGGAGCAAAGTTACCTCACCCACAGGAAGTGGGTGCACAGGGTCGAAGTGGCGTCGGGTTCTGACACGCAGGCTCTTGGTGCTTGGAGCTGAAAGGGCTGCAGGCGGGTTAAAGATGAAGTGTCCGGTGGAGTCCAAGGGTGGACTCAAGTCGAAGAGTACCTGAAAGCAGAGGGGACAGAGTCTGGGTCACTCAGCAGTGACCAGGGTGGAACCAGGACGGAACCAGGCAATGTCGGGCGCAATCAGGTGGTCGTCGAGGAGCTTCTCTCCGCTGTCACGTGGGCTCTGGGGCATCTGCGACGTCCAGGAGCAGGTCACGATCTGTCCCACGCAGGCTCTCACCGTCGGTGCAGTCGGCTTCAAGTTTGGAGCAAACAAGCCTTGGCAAGAGCGATCCACGCGGGATCAGAAGATTGCTTCTCACTCGGACCAGGAAGGTCAGAGTCGGGGCTCCTTTTCAGGGGAGCTGGTGTGGATCTGGAGCAACCAGATTCACGAGTCTTCTTAGTCATTTCGTCGGCACAGGGACCACTAGCCAGCTGGCAAGTGACCGGGCCAACGCGTTGAGCCAAATAGAGCCAAAGGGCCCCACGCAGCACTCGTCGAGTGTGGAGGGCTGAACTTCGGCTCAGGAGCAGCTCAGGGTGGGGGCTTCTCAAACCCCGGTGCACAGCTTCGAGGATCACTCGTGGGCTGCACGGTCAGCGTCTCGTGGTCAATTCAAGATGGCGTGCCCCACGCTTCCGGTCGCCTCCACGGGTCTCAGCTTTGCAGGGTGTAGGAAGGTGGCTACCTGACTATGGTTACCCCAGATTTTTTGCCTGTGTTTAGCTGTTTTTTTGACTTAGTTGACCTGGTTCCCTGCTAATCAGGGCCCCAGGCCATCTGCTCTCTCTGTAACATGGATTCCATGTACCCTAGGTACATACCAATTGGAAATGGACTCCTTGTCAGCCCATGTAGAATGCACTATAGGTGCACAGGGCACAGGAGCCACTAAGGCCTACCAGGGGCTGCAGCATATCTTTTGCCACCCCTGGCTGGTTCTTAAATTGACACAACTGGCTGATCACTCAGCTGGGGTAAGGTGGTGTACACACCCCTTGCTTAGATATAGTATACCTATGTCTAAACCTATATCTGGACACATGTAAACCTGTGAGCCACTCCTATAGTCAGGCCTCCTCAATCCTGGAGGCTGAGTGCGTGGTTTTATGTGAGATTGAGCTCTAGCATGAGCTGAGCCTGTCTGCAGCCGTCGGGAACAAATCCCTAAGCTGTTTCAGGATAATGCCATACCATATACTATTAAGTGCCTTATAATCCTCGCGGTTATTTAGCAACTCTGGTTGGCTTTATCAAAACATGTCGTGTAAGGTGTCATACGCTTTGGAATACCATCCCCTCGCCAGTTCTGGCGACGGGGATGGCATTCCACCCCTCTAGAGGGGTAAGACATGTTACTTTACTTTAATGCGGTTGATTTCTCCAAAGGCCTTAAGATCCACAAAATGGATGCCTCTGCCACAGACAAATGTCTGGACCCCTGCAGTCGACCGAAACTCGACCAAATGGGTCCTGGACAAAGGGTTTCCTGTCACAGGAGGGTGTCACCGCCCTCCAGACAGGAGATAGTGTATTGTAGCAGGGAGGTTTGAAAGAAACCAGACACTGCTTGGGTAGCACAAGGCTGCCCCTTGCATAATCCGGCCAAACCGGTTCTGGGGCACTCCAGCCCTCGTGCCAGGGCGGCCTGGATCAAAGGAAGGGGGTGTATCCACCCACTTCCTGGGTCCCACCCATAGGAGGGGACCTAGCAGGTAATCACGCCCACCAGATTCGAATAAGAGTGGGAGCAGTGCCAATGCACATCAGATTTCCTGGAAGAAACATTTGAAACGATATTCTGGACCCTTCGCCTCCATTTCAACGTGGAAGCCCGAAGAATCTCCCTTGTGGTCAAGGAGTGACCACCCTGCAGCAGCAGGCACCATCCAGCCCTCGACGTCTACTTAGTTGCAGTTCCCGCCGGAACTCGAGCGACTGAGATCGACGAGATTAAGCCTGCCCAGCTTCTAACAGCCCGATCCACAGTCCCTGCAAAGCTGAGACCCGTGGAGGCGACCGGAAGCGTGGGGCACGCCATCTTGAATTGACCACGAGACGCTGACCGTGCAGCCCACGAGTGATCCTCGAAGCTGTGCACCGGGGTTTGAGAAGCACCCACCCTGAGCTACTCCTGAGCCGAAGTTCAGCCCTCCACACTCGACGAGTGCTGCGTGGGGCCCTTTGGCACAATTTGGCTCAACGCGTTGGCCCGGTCACTTGCCAGCTGGCTTGTGGTCCCTGTGCCGACGAACTACCTAAGAAGACTCGTGAATCTGGTTGCTCCAGATCCACACCAGCTCCCCTGAAAAGGAGCCCCGACTCTGACCTTCCTGGTCCGAGTGAGAAGCAATCTTCCGTTCCCGCGTGGATTGCTCTTGCCAAGGCTTGTTTGCTCCAAACTTGAAGCCGACTGCACCGACGGTGAGAGCCTGCGTGGGACAGATCGTGACCTGCTCCTGGACATCGCAGATGCCCCAGAGCCCACGTGACAGCGGAGAGAAGCTCCTCGACGACCACCTGATTGCGCCCGACATTGCCTGGTTCCGTCCTGGTTCCACCCTGGTCACTGCTGAGTGACCCAGACTCTGTCCCCTCTGCTTTCAGGTACTCTACAACTTGAGTCCACCCTTGGACTCCACCGGACACTTCATCTTTAACCCGCCTGCAGCCCTTTCAGCTTCAAGCACCAAGAGCCTGCGAGTCAAAACCCGACGCCACTTCGACCCTGTGCACCCACTTCCTGTGGGTGAGGTAACTTTGCTCCGCCGGTGTTCCCACACTGGTGCACACCTCTAGGGTCTGTGTGTTAAGTTTTGTTCCTCTAGGTTCAGCGGAAGTGTCCTTTAACTTTAACTTTACAACTTTTACGCACCATTGGTTAACATTGGTGCATGCGTGCGCTTTCCGCACATCTCCCGAATCCCGAGGGCCATTCCCGACTTCAGCATTGCTTGTCCTGACTGCTCCCAGCGATTCCCTAGGCCCTAGGCCTAACCACTGTTCGAGTGGCCTCTCTTATACCACTTGTTTAGTATATGGTTCGAGTGGCCCCCTGCCCTCATCCAGAATTGTGCAACTTTGTATGTTTAAACAGTGCTTTTGATTTAACGCTTGTGCCCCTTTATTCATAAAGAATACTGGGGATTGTTTTTAGAAATAAACACATATATTTTTATAATATATACTTGTGTGGTGTCCTTTCATTTGGTATTACAGGATTGTATGTGGTAAAACAGCTCGCTTAACACGACCTCTTAAGTTAAGCCTTTAGGCTGCTTAGTCCATGCTACCCCTAGGATAGCTTGTCTAATAAGGTTGACTTACAACCAGACACCATAAGGGATTGTTTGGTCAGGTAGTAGGTGGTTCCAGAATTGGAAACATCCCCTACCAGGCCAACTTCTCACACAGGGACTGTGGATCGGGCTGTTAGAAGGCAGGCAGGCTTGATCTCGTCAATCTCAGTCGCTCGAGTTCCGGCGGGAACTGCAACTAAGTAGACGTCGAGGGCTGGATGGTGCCTGCTGCTACAGGGTGGTCACTCCTTGACCACAAGGGAGATTCTTCGGGCTTCCACGTTGAGATGGAGGGCGAAGGGTCCAGAATTTCGTTTCAAATGTTTCTTCCAGGAAATCTGATGTGCATTGGCACTGCTCCCACTCTTATTCGAATCTGGGGGGCGTGATTACCTGCTAGGTCCCCTCCTATGGGTGGGACCCAGGAAGTGGGTGGATACACCCCCTTCCTTTGATCCAGGCCGCCCTGGCACGAGGGCTGGAGTGCCCCAGAACCGGTTTGGCCGGATTATGCAAGGGGCAGCCTTGTGCGCCCCAAGCAGTGTCTGGTTTCTTTCAAACCTCCCTGCTACAATCCACTATCTCCTGTCTGGAGGGCGGTGACACCCTCCTGTGACAGGAAACCCTTTGTCCAGGACCCATTTGGTTGAGTTTCGGTCAACTGCAGGGGTCCAGACATTTGTCTGTGGCAGAGGCATCCATTTTGTGGATCTTAAGGTCTTTGGAGAAATTAACCGCATTTAAGTGAAGTAACATGTCTTACCCCTCTAGAGGGGTGGAATGCCATCCCCGTCGCCAGAACTGGCGAGGGGATGGTATTCCAAATCGTATGACACCTTACACGACATGTTTTGATAAAGCCAAACCAAAGTTGCTATTTAACCGCGAGGATTATAAGGCACTTAAGAGTATATGGTATGGCATTATCCTGAAACAGCTTAGGGAGTTGTTCCCGACAGCTGCAGACAGGCTCAGCTCATGCTAGAGCTCCATCTCACATAAAACCACGCACTCTGCCTCCAGGATTGATGAGGCCTTCCATAGGAGTGGCTCACAGGTTTACATGTGTCCAGATATAGGTTTAGACATAGGTATACTATATCTAAGCAAGGGGTGTGTACACCACCTTACCCCAGCTGAGTGATCAGCCAGTTGTGTCAATTTAAGAACCAGCCAGGGGTGGCAAAAGATAGGCTGCAGCCCCTGGTAGGCCTTGGTGGCCCCTATGCCCTGGGCACCTATAGTGCATTATACAGGGGCTGACAAGGAGTCCATTTCCAATTGGTATGTGCATATAGCACATGTGTCAGTAATTTAGTGAGAGAACAGCAGGCTGGGGGTCTGATCAGCAGGCCCACAGCCTCAGTAGTCGAAAACCAGTGAAGCAAAAAGCAAAAATTTGGGGTGACCATAGGATAGCAGACCCTACTCTCCTACACCTGCCTTCTGCAGGGCCTCCAAAACTTTCTTCAGGTGGATCAGGTGATCCTCCCAGGTGGAGCTAAAGACAGCAATATCATCTAGATATGCTGCGCAAAAGTCATCCAACCCAGTAAGGACTTGGTTCACCAACCTTTGGAAAGTGGCAGGTGCATTCTTCAAACCAAAGGGCATTACCACAAACTGATAATGACCACTAGGGGTAGAGAATGCTGTTTTGGCTTTTGACTCCTCAGCTAGTCTGATTTGCCAGTAGCCAGCTGTCAGATCGAATGTGCTCAGAAACTTGGCAGAAGCCAATCTGTCAATGAGCTCATCTGCTCTTGGAATGGGGTGAGCATCTGTCCTAGTGACAGCATTGAGACCCCTGTAATCCACGCAAAACCTCATTTCTCTCTTTCCATCTTGGGTATGAGGTTTTGGCACCAGGACTACTGGGCTGGCCCATGGGCTCTCTGATGGCTCAATCACTCCAAGCTCCAACATCTTTTGCACCTCAGCCTTGATGCAATCCCTGACATGGTCAGGTTGCCTGTAGATCTTATTCTTGACAGGCAGACTGTCACCAGTGTCCACTACATGGGTACACCAGTCAGTCTGGCTGGGTGTGAGTGAAAACAAATGCCTGTGGGCCTGCAAAACTTGTCTGCAGTCCATCTGTTGCTGGTCAGTGAGGCTGCCTGCCAAGGCTACTCCATCCACTGAACCATCATCAGGGTTCTGAGAAAGCAGGTCTGGGAGAGGGTCACTCTCTTCCTCCTGTTCCCCATCTGTGGCCATGAGCAAGCTCATGTCCTCCCTGTCCACAAATGCTTTCAAGCGATTCACATGGATTACCCTGTGAGGGCTCCTGGGTGTTCCAAAGTCCACCAAGTAGGTGACTTCCCCCTTCTTCTCAATAATAGGATAGGGTCCACTCCATTTGTCTTGGAGTGCTGCTGGAGCCACTGGCTCCAGTACCCACACCTTCTGTCCTGGTTGGAACTCTACCAGCACAGCCTTTTTGTCATGCCAAGCTTTCTGTAATTCTTGGCTGGCCTCCAGGTTTTTGGATGCTCTTTCCATGTACTCAGCCATCCTGGAGCGGAGACCAAGTACATAGTCCACTATGTCTAGTTTGGGCTTTTTGAGAGGTAACTCCCATCCTTCCTTCACCAAACACAATGGACCCCTCACAGGGTGGCCAAACAAAAGTTCAAAAGGGCTGTAGCCAACCCCCTTCTGTGGGACCTCTCTGTAAGCAAAGAGCAGGCAGGGTAAAAGAATGTCCCATTTCCGCCTGAGCTTCTCTGGTAATCCTTTTATCATGCCTTTTAGGGTCTTGTTAAATCTCTCCACAAGCCCATTGCATTGGGGATGATATGGGGTGGTAAACTTATAGTTTACTCCACATTCCTTCCACATTGCTTTCAGATAGCTAGACATAAAATTCGTGCCTCTATCTGATAGTACCTCCTTAGGAAAGCCCACTCTTGAGAAAACTGCAATGAGGGCCTTTGCCACCACAGGGGCTGTGGTGGTCCTTAGGGGAATAGCCTCTGGATACCTGGTGGCATGATCCACTACCACCAGTATGAATCTGTTCCCAGATGCTGTTTGGGGGTCCATTGGACCCACAATATCAATTCCAACTCTTTCAAAGGGAACTCCCACCACAGGTAGTGGTATTAGGGGGGCCTTTGTTGTGCCACCTGACTTACCACTGGCTTGGCAAGTGACACAGGAGCGACAAAACTCCTTGACATCCTCTGACATGTGAGGCCAGTGAAAGTGTGAAACAAGCCTGTCCCACGTCTTGTTCTGGCCTAAGTGTCCTGCAAGGGGAATATCATGGGCCAAGGTAAGGAGGAACCCCCTAAACTGCAGAGGTATAACCAACCTCCTGGTCATGCCAGGCTTGGGGGCTCTAGCCTCTGAGTAAAGGAGTCCATCATCCCAATACACAGTATGGGTACCTTGGGCATCCCCAGCAGCCTCAGCAGCAGCCTGCTGTCTGAGGGGTTCAAGGGAAGGGCAATCTAATTGAGCCTGCCTCAGGTCTGCCCTTGAGGGTCCCTCTGTCCCCAGAAACTCAACCTGGTCAGGTTCAAGCTCCTCAGAGACAGTCTCCTCTTGGACTGCAGAATCAGTTTCCTCTGAAACCTGATCCTCAACCTGGGGCAAGGTGGAAGGCTGAGCCTTTCCTCTCTTGCTCCTTCTCTTGGGTTGTGGCTGGTCTATTGTTTCAAGATCCACCACTGGTTCAGGAAGGCACTTCTTAGCCTGAGCCCTTGTCATGGCAAGGACATGCTCTGAAATCCCTAGCATTTCTGCATGAGTCCTGTACTCCACTTCTGACCATGCTGAGCTTTCAAGGTCATTGCCTAACAGACAGTCTACTGGTAGGTCTGCACTCACCACAACCTTCTTTAGGCCATCAACCCCTCCCCAGGAGAAGTTCACAACTGCCACACTATGGGAAGTAGTGGAGTTGCTTGCATTGGTTACTAGGTAGCTCTCACCTAGTACAATCTGTCCAGGGTCCACAAAGTCAGGTGTCACCATTGTGACACTGGCACATGTGTCCCTGTAAGCTTGAGCCAGTTTCTCATTAATTAAGGGAGTCTGTCTGTATTTGCCCAGGTTACTGGGGCTTACTGCAGTGGGCAACTCAATGTCCACATCATACAGGAGAACTGCCTGTGTAGCATTGCTTGTCCTGACTGCTCCCAGCGATTCCCTAGGCCCCAGGCCTAACCACTGCTCGAGTGGCATCTCTTATACCACTTGTTTAGTATATGGTTTGAGTGGCCACCCGCCCTCATCCATAATTGTGCAACTTGTATGTTTAAACAGTGCTTTTGATTTAACGCTTGTGCCCCTTTATTCATAAAGAATACTGGGGATTGTTTTTAGTAATAAACACATATATTTTTATAATATATACTTGTGTGGTGTCCTTTCATTTGATATTACAGGATTGTATGTGGTAAAACAGCTCGCTTAACACAACCTCTTAAGTTAAGCCTTTAGGCTGCTTAGTCCATGCTACCCCTAGGATAGCTTGTCTAATAAGGTTGACTTACAACCAGACACCATAAGGGATTGTTTGGTCTGATAATAGGTGGTTCCAGAATTGGAAACATCACCTATCAGGCCAACTTCTCACACACAGCCTGGGGGACCAAGAGCAACCAGGGGGACCAAGCACAGCCTGGGGGACCAAGCACAGCCTGGTGGACCAAGAGCAACCAGGGGGACCAAGCACAGCCAGGGGTACCATGCACAGCCAGGGGGACCAAGAGCAACCAGGGGGACCAAGCACAGCCTGGGGGACCAAGCACAGCCCGGGGGACCAAGCACAGCCTGGGGGACCAAGCACAGCCTGAGGGACCAAGAGCAACCAGGGGGACCAAGCAGAGCCTGGGGGACCAAGCAGAGCCTGGGGGACCAAGCAGAGCCTGGGGGACCAAGCACAGCCTGGGGTACCAAGCACAGCCTGGGGGACCAAGAGCAACCAGGGGGACCAAGCACAGCCTGGGGGACCAAGCACAGCCGGGGGTACCAAGAGCAACCAGGGGGACCAAGCACAGCCAGGGGTACCAAGCACAGCCAGGGGGACCAAGAGCAACCAGGGGGACCAAGCACAGCCTGGGGGACCAAGAGCAACCAGGGGGACCAAGCACAGCCTGGGGGACCAAGCACAGCCTGGGGGACCAAGCACAGCCTGGGGGACCAAGCACAGCCTGGGGGACCAAGAGCAACTGGAGGGACCAAGCACAGCCTGGGGGACCAAGCACAGCCTGGGGGACCAAGCACAGCCTGGGGGACCAAGAACAGCCTGGGGGACCAAGCACAGCCTGGGGGACCAAGAGCAACCAGGAGGACCAAGCACAGCCTGGGGTACCAAGCACAGCCTGGGGGACCAATGTAGGAAGGTGGCTACCTGACTATGGTTACCCCAGATTTTTTGCCTGTGTTTAGCTGGTTTTTTGACTTAGTTGACCTGGTTCCCTGCTAATCAGGGCCCCAGGCCATCTGCTCTCTCTGTAAAATGGATTCCATGTACCCTAGTGTGAGAAGTTGGCCTGGTAGGGGATGTTTCCAATTCTGGAACCACCTACTACCTGACCAAACAATCCCCTTATGGTGTCTGGTTGTAAGTCAACCTTATTAGACAAGCTATCCTAGTGGTAGCATGGACTAAGCAGCCTAAAGGCTTAACTTAAGAGGTCGTGTTAAGCGAGCTGTTTTACCACATACAATCCTGTAATACCAAATGAAAGGACACCACACAAGTATATATTATAAAAATATATGTGTTTATTACTAAAAACAATCCCCAGTATTCTTTATGAATAAAGGGGCACAAGCGTTAAATCAAAAGCACTGTTTAAACATACAAAGTTGCACAATTATGGATGAGGGCAGGGGGCCACTCAAACCATATACTAAACAAGTGGTATAAGAGAGGCCACTCGAACAGTGGTTAGGCCTAGGGCCTAGGGAATCGCTGGGAGCAGTCAGGACAAGCAATGCTGAAGTCGGGAATGGCCCTCGGGATTCGGGAGATGTGCGGAAAGCGCACGCATGCACCAATGTTAACCAATGGTGCGTAAAAGTCAAATAGTTAAAGTTTAAGGACACTTCCGCTGAACCTAGAGGAACAAAACTTAACACACAGACCCTAGAGGTGTGCACCAGTGTGGGAACACCGGCGGAGCAAAGTTACCTCACCCACAGGAAGTGGGTGCACAGGGTCGAAGTGGCGTCGGGTTTTGACACGCAGGCTCTTGGTGCTTGGAGCTGAAAGGGCTGCAGGCAGGGTGAAGACGAAGTGTCCGGTGGAGTCCAAGGGTGGACTCAAGTTGTAGAGTACCTGAAAGCAGAGGGGACAGAGTCTGGGTCACTCAGCAGTGACCAGGGTGGAACCAGGACGGAACCAGGCAATGTCGGGCGCAATCAGGTGGTCGTCGAGGCGCTTCTCTTCGCTGTCACGTGGGCTCTGGGGCATCTGCGACGTCCAGGAGCAGGTCACGATCTGTCCCACGCAGGCTCTCACCGTCGGTGCAGTCGGCTTCCGGTTTGGAGCAAACAAGCCTTGGTAAGAGCAATCCACGCGGGATTGGAAGATGGCGTCTCACTCGGACCAGGAAGGTCAGAGTCGGGGCTCCTTTTCAGGGGAGCTGGTGTGGTTCTAGAGCAACTAGAATCACGAGTCTTCTTTTGTAGTTCGTCGGCACAGGGACCACAAGCCAGCTGGCAAGTGACCGGGCCAACGCGTTGAGCCAAATCGTGCCAAAGGGCCCCACGCAGCACTCGTCGAGTGTGGAGGGCTGAACTTCGGCTCAGGAGTAGCTCAGGGTGGGGGCTTCTCAAACCCCGGTGTACAGCTTCGAGGGTCACTCGTGGGCTGCACGGTCAGCGTCTCGTGGTCACTTCAAGATGGCGTGCCCCACGCTTCCGGTCGCCTCCACGGGTCTCAGCTTTGCAGGGACTGTGGATCGGGCTGTTAGAAGCTGGGCAGGCTTGATCTCGTCGATCTCAGTCGCTCGAGTTCCGGCGGGAACTGCAACCAAGTAGACGTCGAGGGCTGGATGGTGCCTGCTGCTGCAGGGTGGTCACTCCTTGACCACAAGGGAGATTCTTCGGGCTTCCACGTTGAGATGGAGGGCGAAGGGTCCAGAATATCGTTTCAAATGTTTCTTCCAGGAAATCTGCTGTGCATTGGCACTGCTCCCACTCTTATTCGAATCTGGTGGGCGTGATTACCTGCTAGGTCCCCTCCTATGGGTGGGACCCAGGAAGTGGGTGGATACACCCCCTTCCTTTGATCCAGGCCGCCCTGGCACGAGGGCTGGAGTGCCCCAGAACCGGTTTGGCCGGATTATGCAAGGGGCAGCCTTGTGCGCCCCAGGCAGTGTCTGGTTTCTTTCAAACCTCCCTGCTACAATACACTATCTCCTGTCTGGAGGGCGGTGACACCCTCCTGTGACAGGAAACCCTTTGTCCAGGACCCCCTTGACTGGGTTTCGGTCAGCTCCAGGGGTCCAGACATTTGTCTGTGGCAGAGGCATCCATTTTGTGGATCTTAAGGCCTTTGGAGAAATCAACCGCATTAAAGTAAAGTAACATGTCTTACCCCTCTAGAGGGGTGGAATGCCATCCCCGTCGCCAGAACTGGCGAGGGGATGGTATTCCAAAGCGTATGACACCTTACACGACATGTTTTGATAAAGCCAAACCAGAGTTGCTAAATAACCGCGAGGATTATAAGGCACTTAATAGTATATGGTATGGCATTATCCTGAAACAGCTTAGGGATTTGTTCCCGACGGCTGCAGACAGGCTCAGCTCATGCTAGAGCTCCATCTCACATAAAAACCATGCACCCAGCCTCCAGGATTGGTGAGGCCTGTCTATAGGAGTGGCTCACAGGTTTACATGTGTCCAGATATAGGTTTAGACATAGGTATACTATATCTAAGCAAGGGGTGTGTACACCACCTTACCCCAGCTGAGTGATCAGCCAGTTGTGTCAATTTAAGAACCAGCCAGGGGTGGCAAAAGATATGCTGCAGCCCCTGATAGGCCTTAGTGGCTCCTGTGCCCTGTGCACCTATAGTGCATTCTACAGGGGCTGACAAGGAGTCCATTTCCAATTGGTATGTACCTAGGGTACATGGAATCCATTTTACAGAGAGAGCAGATGGCCTGGGGCCCTGATTAGCAGGGAACCAGGTCAACTAAGTCAAAAAACCAGCTAAACACAGGCAAAAAATCTGGGGTAACCATAGTCAGGTAGCCACCTTCCTACATAACCCCCCCCCAAACGAAAGGAGATAAGGCTATCCTTGGCCAGGTAAGCCTATATTGCCTGAGTGGCCATATAAGGAAGTACCTGCACTAGCATGGGTACCCCCTGTCTCATGGTTCACTAAGCAGTCCCTCACCCTTTGGGTATTAGAGGGTCTCCACCATAGGGAATCACTACCTTGGGTGTGTTTATGCAAAGTTAAAGGCTGGTTTGGATATGGAGTTTTGAAGTGAGGCTCTACTAAGTTAGGGCTTGGCTTCCTCCAATTATCTTCCACCATGTGTGCCTTTCTTTCTTTAACTGAGTTGCACTGTGCTCTCAGGGTCAACCTCTGGCTACCTAAAGCTGGAGGCTGGGTCCCTCTGTTTGGCTTGCTGGAGGGACAGTTCAGGTTTGGGCCCTTTTGGTCCCAGGTTTGGCTGTGCCCAACAGAATCCATCTGTGGGAGGTCCCTAACTGTTTTTAAGGGGGCTCCCTTAGGAGTTTTTAAAGTTTTCACCTTACTAGGGCTACTAGTTTTGGTGCACCTAATCTTTTGATGGGGGTGCTTTATTTGACAGGGGGCCCTCTGGGTCTCACTGTCCTTCTTGTCCTCTGCAGCCCTGGGCTGGCTAAGGCAAGGTAGAGAGGGGCAGGTTACCTGCTCCAGACTGGGTCCCACCTGAGAAGGGTCCACTGACATCAGAGGTTCTGTCAGGCTAGGCCCAACCACCTCTGGGGCAGTTCCTTCATCAGGGGTAAGATCAGTTCCCTGAGGAGGCTGATCCTGTCCTAAAGTCTGGTGAGGGGGAGATTTCTCTTCCTCCTCCATGCTCTCAGTTTGTGTGGAGTTATCCATCATTTCAGGTTTCACAACACACATGTCAGTTTGAGTTTGGGCTGTGGCCATCACAGCCCCACCAACCTTTTCAGGAGGAGACTCAGTTTGGGTTTCTGCTGTTATCATAACAGCTTTGCTATTCTGTTCAGGAAGAGCTTTTGCTAAAGATGGGGCAGGGAGTATCTCCGCCCTACCAACCTTTTCAGGAAGGACATCTTGAATTGGGGCTGTAGCCATTACAGCCCCACTAACCTTTCCATGGGAATTTACCATCCTAGAATGGATTTCCTGTTCAACCCCAGCCCAGGCTGAGATTTCTAAATCATTACCCAGTAGACAGTCTACAGGCAAGTTTGGGGACACTGCCACTCTCTTTGGGCCAGTGACACCTCCCCAGCTGAGACTTACTACTGCCATGGGATGATTTGTTTGGATGCCATCAATGTTTATTACCTGGTATGTGGCACCAGGTAAAAGTTGCTTAGAGGGGACTATGCCATCAGCCACCATGGTGATGCTAGCCCCTGTGTCTCTAAAAGCTTCAACTCTTAAACCATTGATGATGGGTTCTTGTCTATACTTGCTCAAAGTATTTGGGCAAGCAGAGAAGTTGGCAAACCCCATGCCAGCCTCATGAACAAGATCATTGGGTGATGGGGACCTGGATAGGCCAGGGTCCACCTGATTTCCAAAAGTAAACCCACCCAGATTCCTGGGCGTGCTTCCACTTCCTGGGGTATTACTGCTGACAGTAACAG
Organism: Lissotriton helveticus; assembly: GCF_964261635.1. NCBI lineage: Eukaryota > Metazoa > Chordata > Amphibia > Caudata > Salamandridae > Lissotriton > Lissotriton helveticus. The sequence continues at coordinate 2,995,382 of NW_027611725.1, read as the reverse complement.
GAGGTGTTGAAGCCGGCTTTGGAGGTATATTTTCTTTATTGTTATTCTTGGGACAACAGCTGTCTGTTTTGTAATGCCCCACCTGTTTACAGGGATAACAATAGGGTTTTTTCTCAGTTGAAGAAGTGTCTTGGGACCCACCCCCATCCTTGGAGTTTTGGGGCCCTGGGGAAGTCTTTTCTTTACTTTTATCCCCACCCTTATCTTGAGGCTTGGTAGACTCCTTCTTCTGGTTATTGTCCTGATTCTTAGGCCTAATCCTGGTTCTGACCCATTTGTCTGCCTTCTTTCCCAATTCTTGGGGAGAGGTCAGATCAGAGTCTACCAGGTGCTGGTGTAAGAGCTGGTTCTGACAATTACTTAGGATCTGCTCCCTCATAATCAAATTATACAATCCTGTAAAGTCATGTACTTTGCTGCCATGTAGCCAACCCTCCAGAGCCTTAGTAGCACAATCTACAAAATCAGTCCAGTCCTGAGTCTGTGTCTTCTGGGTATCTCTGAACTTCAACCTGTACTGTTCAGTGGTTAAGCCAAACCCATCTATCAGAACACTCTTCAGGACTTTGTAATTGTTTGCATCCTCATGTCTAACAGTGAGGAGCTTGTCTCTCCCTTTCTCTGAAAAGGAGTACCATAAGATTGCTGCCCACTGTTCCTCAGGAACCTGCTGTACCATGCAGGCTCTCTCAAGAGCAGTCATCCATTTGTGGATGTCATCCCCTTCCTTGTAGGGGGGCACAATCTTTGTCAGGTTTCTACTATCATAGGACCTGGGTTTCTCTTTAGGAATATTGCTGCCACCAGTGGCACCTAAGCCACACAATTTTTGCTCTCTTGCCAAGGCAAGTCTAGCTTGAGCCAAGGCTACCTCCTCCCTCTCTATCTGGAGTTTGACAGCCCTCATTCTGGCCCTATGCTCTAACTTTTGAGAAGCATTCATGCCCCTCTGTGATTCTCTGGAGGCACTAGAAAGATGAGAGTCTCCTGAGGGAGATCTCACTCTTCTGTTGCCTGGGGGAATCATATGTTGGGTTCTGGGGAGGTGCTGGCCCTCTCCAGTCCCCAGTAGGTCCAAGTTGGCCTGGCTAAGCCTACCAACTGGAACCTGGCTACCCTGATCCTGTACTTCTAAGTCCTCAACCTCTGAGTCCTCATCCAAGTCATCATCATCCTCCTCTTCAGGGGGATCAACTGCAGGGGGGTTCCCTCCAGTTCCTGTATCTAGGGAAGCTGCTTTTGCCCTCTCTAAGTCATCCTGTTCTAGGAGTCCTATCAGGATTAGGCAGGTGGGGCTTCTGCCCCTTTTTAACCCTCTTGCTTTGCACAAGACAATCAAGTCTCTGCGGGTTAGTTTGTCATATCCAGAAGTTGCCTGGGTAGGGTCAACTGTCACAGGACTAGACCCTGAGGCCTTTCCTGTGTCGGACATGGTTACTAGTGAGGTGTAAGTGGTGCACTTACCTACACTAAGTGTTTTCCTACTGGACCTTGCTAGTGAGTTGTAGTCAGGGGTGTGCTACTCCCTTCAACCTACAACTACTAAGTTCAGTAGAACTTAATATGCTAAGCTTTTGATTTTATATGTACCTAGAGGTACTTGATGTGATCTTTCAATTTGATATAAAGATTGCAATGGTAAAACAACAGCAAGCTCAAATCCGCACCGCTGCTCACCAATGTGAGAAGTTGGCCTGGTAGGGGATGTTTCCAATTCTGGAACCACCTACTACCTGACCAAACAATCCCCTTATGGTGTCTGGTTGTAAGTCAACCTTATTAGACAAGCTATCCTAGTGGTAGCATGGACTAAGCAGCCTAAAGGCTTAACTTAAGAGGTCGTGTTAAGCGAGCTGTTTTACCACATACAATCCTGTAATACCAAATGAAAGGACACCACACAAGTATATATTATAAAAATATATGTGTTTATTACTAAAAACAATCCCCAGTATTCTTTATGAATAAAGGGGCACAAGCGTTAAATCAAAAGCACTGTTTAAACATACAAAGTTGCACAATTATGGATGAGGGCAGGGGGCCACTCAAACCATATACTAAACAAGTGGTATAAGAGAGGCCACTCGAACAGTGGTTAGGCCTAGGGCCTAGGGAATCGCTGGGAGCAGTCAGGACAAGCAATGCTGAAGTCGGGAATGGCCCTCGGGATTCGGGAGATGTGCGGAAAGCGCACGCATGCACCAATGTTAACCAATGGTGCGTAAAAGTCAAATAGTTAAAGTTTAAGGACACTTCCGCTGAACCTAGAGGAACAAAACTTAACACACAGACCCTAGAGGTGTGCACCAGTGTGGGAACACCGGCGGAGCAAAGTTACCTCACCCACAGGAAGTGGGTGCACAGGGTCGAAGTGGCGTCGGGTTTTGACACGCAGGCTCTTGGTGCTTGGAGCTGAAAGGGCTGCAGGCAGGGTGAAGACGAAGTGTCCGGTGGAGTCCAAGGGTGGACTCAAGTTGTAGAGTACCTGAAAGCAGAGGGGACAGAGTCTGGGTCACTCAGCAGTGACCAGGGTGGAACCAGGACGGAACCAGGCAATGTCGGGCGCAATCAGGTGGTCGTCGAGGCGCTTCTCTTCGCTGTCACGTGGGCTCTGGGGCATCTGCGACGTCCAGGAGCAGGTCACGATCTGTCCCACGCAGGCTCTCACCGTCGGTGCAGTCGGCTTCCGGTTTGGAGCAAACAAGCCTTGGTAAGAGCAATCCACGCGGGATTGGAAGATGGCGTCTCACTCGGACCAGGAAGGTCAGAGTCGGGGCTCCTTTTCAGGGGAGCTGGTGTGGTTCTAGAGCAACTAGAATCACGAGTCTTCTTTTGTAGTTCGTCGGCACAGGGACCACAAGCCAGCTGGCAAGTGACCGGGCCAACGCGTTGAGCCAAATCGTGCCAAAGGGCCCCACGCAGCACTCGTCGAGTGTGGAGGGCTGAACTTCGGCTCAGGAGTAGCTCAGGGTGGGGGCTTCTCAAACCCCGGTGTACAGCTTCGAGGGTCACTCGTGGGCTGCACGGTCAGCGTCTCGTGGTCACTTCAAGATGGCGTGCCCCACGCTTCCGGTCGCCTCCACGGGTCTCAGCTTTGCAGGGACTGTGGATCGGGCTGTTAGAAGCTGGGCAGGCTTGATCTCGTCGATCTCAGTCGCTCGAGTTCCGGCGGGAACTGCAACCAAGTAGACGTCGAGGGCTGGATGGTGCCTGCTGCTGCAGGGTGGTCACTCCTTGACCACAAGGGAGATTCTTCGGGCTTCCACGTTGAGATGGAGGGCGAAGGGTCCAGAATATCGTTTCAAATGTTTCTTCCAGGAAATCTGCTGTGCATTGGCACTGCTCCCACTCTTATTCGAATCTGGTGGGCGTGATTACCTGCTAGGTCCCCTCCTATGGGTGGGACCCAGGAAGTGGGTGGATACACCCCCTTCCTTTGATCCAGGCCGCCCTGGCACGAGGGCTGGAGTGCCCCAGAACCGGTTTGGCCGGATTATGCAAGGGGCAGCCTTGTGCGCCCCAGGCAGTGTCTGGTTTCTTTCAAACCTCCCTGCTACAATACACTATCTCCTGTCTGGAGGGCGGTGACACCCTCCTGTGACAGGAAACCCTTTGTCCAGGACCCCCTTGACTGGGTTTCGGTCAGCTCCAGGGGTCCAGACATTTGTCTGTGGCAGAGGCATCCATTTTGTGGATCTTAAGGCCTTTGGAGAAATCAACCGCATTAAAGTAAAGTAACATGTCTTACCCCTCTAGAGGGGTGGAATGCCATCCCCGTCGCCAGAACTGGCGAGGGGATGGTATTCCAAAGCGTATGACACCTTACACGACATGTTTTGATAAAGCCAAACCAGAGTTGCTAAATAACCGCGAGGATTATAAGGCACTTAATAGTATATGGTATGGCATTATCCTGAAACAGCTTAGGGATTTGTTCCCGACGGCTGCAGACAGGCTCAGCTCATGCTAGAGCTCCATCTCACATAAAAACCATGCACCCAGCCTCCAGGATTGGTGAGGCCTGTCTATAGGAGTGGCTCACAGGTTTACATGTGTCCAGATATAGGTTTAGACATAGGTATACTATATCTAAGCAAGGGGTGTGTACACCACCTTACCCCAGCTGAGTGATCAGCCAGTTGTGTCAATTTAAGAACCAGCCAGGGGTGGCAAAAGATATGCTGCAGCCCCTGATAGGCCTTAGTGGCTCCTGTGCCCTGTGCACCTATAGTGCATTCTACAGGGGCTGACAAGGAGTCCATTTCCAATTGGTATGTACCTAGGGTACATGGAATCCATTTTACAGAGAGAGCAGATGGCCTGGGGCCCTGATTAGCAGGGAACCAGGTCAACTAAGTCAAAAAACCAGCTAAACACAGGCAAAAAATCTGGGGTAACCATAGTCAGGTAGCCACCTTCCTACACCTAGGTACATACCACAATTGGAAATGGACTCCTTGTCAGCCCCTGTAGAATGCACTATAGGTGCACAGGGCATAGGAGCCACTAAGGCCTACCAGGGGCTGCAGCATATCTTTTGCCACCCCTGGCTAGTTCTTAAATTGACACAACTGGCTGATCACTCAGCTGGGGTAAGGTGGTGTACACACCCCTTGCTTAGATATAGTATACCTATGTCTAAACCTATATCTGGACACATGTAAACCTGTGAGCCACTCCTATAGTCAGGCCTCATCAATCCTGGAGGCTGAGTGCGTGGTTTTATGTGAGATGGAGCTCTAGCATGAGCTGAGCCTGTCTGCAGCCATCGGGAACAAATCCCTAAGCTGTTTCAGGATAATGCCATACCATATACTATTAAGTGCCTTATAATCCTCGCGGTTATTTAGCAACTTTGGTTTGGCTTTATCAAAACATGTCGTGTAAGGTGTCATACGCTTTGGAATACCATCCCCTCGCCAGTTCTGGCGACGGGGATGGCATTCCACCCCTCTAGAGGGGTAAGACATGTTACTTTGCTTTAATGCGGTTGATTTCTCCAAAGACCTTAAGATCCACAAAATGGATGCCTCTGCCACAGACAAATGTCTGGACCCCTGCAGTTGACTGAAACTCGACCAAATGGGTCCTGGACAAAGGGTTTCCTGTCACAGGAGGGTGTCACCGCCCTCCAGACAGGAGATAGTGTATTGTAGCAGGGAGGTTTGAAAGAAACCAGACAGTGCCTGGGGAGCACAAGGCTTCCCCTTGCATAATCCGGTCAAACCGGTTCTGGGGCAGCCCAGCCCCAGCTCCAGTGAGACCTGGACAAAGGAAAGGGGGTGTAACCACCCCCCTTCCTGGTCCCACCCATAGGGAGGGACCTAGCAGGAGATCCACCCCTCAGATTGGAATAAGAGTGGGAGCAGTGCCCTAGCACAGCAGATCATCCTGAAATCACCTTTAAACTAAGAAGACGACTGGACTTCGACATTCTGATGATAGAAGACTGAAGAGAATCTCCCTTGTGGCCTAGGAGGGGCCACCCTGTGAACACAGGCACCACCCAGCACCTCGACGTCTGCTTTGCCGCCGCCTCCCGCCGGAGCCCGAGTGCAGAGCCTGACGAGACCCAGCTTCCCAGACTTCTCCCAGCCCGATCCACAGTCCCTACAAAGAAGGGACCCGTGGAGGCACCGAGAGACGTGGGAGCGGACATCTTGAAAGACCCCCGAGACGCTGACTGCGCAGCACCCGAGGCACCCTCGACTCTGTGCTTTGGGGTTTGAGAATCCCCACAATCGAGCAGCATTTGCACCAAAGATCAGCCCTCCAGCATCTCCACGATCTGCGTGGGGCCCTTTTGCTTTGTGCCACTCGACTCGCCATCCCGGCCGCTTGTCACGTGGTCAGCGGCCATCTTGGCGATGAAACCTACGATTTACACTGTGAGTCTGGTTGCTCCAGACCTGCCCTCGCTCCTGTAGAAAGGAGTACCCGCTCTGACCTTGCTGGTCCGAGTAATAAGCCTTTTTTGCACTTTCCCCGTGGCTTGCATTAGCCAAGGCTTGTTTGCTTCAATCGAGTTGCAGACACCGCCATCAGCTAGAGCCTTCGAGGGACAGCTCGTGATCGACTCCTGGACGTCCTTGACCTCTTCGTGTCCACGTGGCTGCAGAGAGAAGCAACACCTCATCACCTGTTTGCACCCGACTTTACCTGGTTCCAATCTGGTTCCACGGTGGTCACTGGCCAGTGACTTTGAACACTGTCCCCTCTGCTTTCAGGTCTTCACCACTTCAGATCCACCCTTGGATCCACCGGACACTTCTCCTTCACATTGCCTGCAGCGTCTTCAGCTTCAAGCGCCAAGAACCTGCGTGTCAAAACCCGACGCCACTTCGACCCTGTGCACCCGCTTCCTGTGGGTGAGGTAACTTTGCTCCGCCGGTGTTCCCACACTGGTGCACATCTCTAGGGTCTGTGTGTTAAGTTTTGTTCCTCTAGGTTCAGCAGAAGTGTCCTTTAACTTTAACTTTACAACTTTTACGCACCATTGGTTAACATTGGTGCGTGCGTGCGCTTTCCGCACATCTCCCGAATCCCGAGGGCCATTCCCGACTTCAGCATTGCTTGTCCTGACTGCTCCCAGCGATTCCCTAGGCCCTAGGCCTAACCACTGCTCGAGTGGCCTTTCTTATACCACTTGTTTAGTATATGGTTTGAGTGGCCCCCTGCCCTCATCCATAATTGTGCAACTTTGTATGTTTAAACAGTGCTTTTGATTTAACGCTTGTGCCCCTTTATTCATAAAGAATACTGGGGATTGTTTTTAGTAATAAACACATATATTTTTATAATATATACTTGTGTGGTGTCCTTTCATTTGGTATTACAGGATTGTATGTGGTAAAACAGCTCGCTTAACACGACCTCTTAAGTTAAGCCTTTAGGCTGCTTAGTCCATGCTACCCCTAGGATAGCTTGTCTAATAAGGTTGACTTACAACCAGACACCATAAGGGATTGTTTGGTCAGGTAGTAGGTGGTTCCAGAATTGGAAACATCCCCTACCAGGCCAACTTCTCACATTGGTGAGCAGCGGTGCGGATTTGAGCTTGCTGTTGTTTTACCATTGCAATCTTTATATCAAATTGAAAGATCACATCAAGTACCTCTAGGTACATATAAAATCAAAAGCTTAGCATATTAAGTTCTACTGAACTTAGTAGTTGTAGGTTGAAGGGATTAGCACACCCTGACTACAACTAACTAGCAAGGTACAGTAGGAAAACACTTAGTGTAGGTAAGTGCACCACTTACACCTCACTAGTAACCATGTCTGACACAGGAAAAGCCTCAGGGTCTGCTCCTGTGACAGGTGACCCTACCCAGGCAACTTTTGGATATGACAAACTAACCAGCAGAGACTTGATTGCCTTGTGCAAAGCAAGAGGGTTAAAAAGGGGCAGAAGCCCCACCTGCCTAATCCTGGTAGAAATCCTAGAACAGGATGACTTAGAGAAGGCAAAAGCAGCTTCCCTAGACACAGGAAATGGAGGGAACCCCCCTGTAGTTGATCCCCCTGAAGAGGAGGATGATGATGACTTAGATGAGGACTCAGATGTTGAGGACTTAGAAGTACAGGATCAGGGTAGCCAGGTCCCAGTTGGTAGGCTTAGCCAGGCCAACTTGGATCTACTGGGGAATGGAGAGGGCCAGCACCTCCCCAGAACCCAACATGTGATTCTCCCAGGCAACAGAAGAGTGAGATCTCCCTCAGGGGACTCTCATATTTCTAGTGCCTCCAGAGAATCAGAGAGAGGCATGAGTGCTTCTCAGAAAGCTGAGCATAGGGCCAGAATGAGGGCTGTCGAAATCCAGATAGAGAGGGAAAAGGTAGCCTTGGCGCAAGCTAAACTTACCATGGCCCAAGCTAAACTTGCCTTGGCAAGAGAGCAGAAATTGTGTGGCTTAGATGCCACTGGTGGCAGCAATAATCCAAAAGAGAAACCCAGGTCCTATGATAGTAGAAACCTGACAAAGATTGTGCCCCCCTTCAAAGAAGGGGATGACATCCACAAATGGATGACTGCTCTTGAGAGAGCCTGCATGGTACAGCAGGTTCCTGAGTGTAGGAGAGTAGGGTCTGCTATCCTATGGTCACCCCAAATTTTTGCTTTTTGCTTCACTGGTTTTCGACTACTGAGGCTGTGGGCCTGCTGATCAGACCCCCAGCCTGCTGTTCTCTCACTAAATTAATGACACATGTGCTATAGGCACATACCAATTGGAAATGGACTCCTTGTCAGCCCCTGTAGAATGCACTATAGGTGCACAGGGCACAGGAGCCACTAAGGCCTACCAGGGGCTGCAGCATATCTTTTGCCACCCCTGGCTGGTTCTTAAATTGACACAACTGGCTGATCACTCAGCTGGGGTAAGGTGGTGTACACACCCCTTGCTTAGATATAGTATACCTATGTCTAAACCTATATCTGGACACATGTAAACCTGTGAGCCACTCCTATAGACAGGCCTCACCAATCCTGGAGGCTGGGTGCATGGTTTTTATGTGAGATGGAGCTCTAGCATGAGCTGAGCCTGTCTGCAGCCGTCGGGAACAAATCCCTAAGCTGTTTCAGGATAATGCCATACCATATACTATTAAGTGCCTTATAATCCTCGCGGTTATTTAGCAACTCTGGTTTGGCTTTATCAAAACATGTCGTGTAAGGTGTCATACGCTTTGGAATACCATCCCCTCGCCAGTTCTGGCGACGGGGATGGCATTCCACCCCTCTAGAGGGGTAAGACATGTTACTTCACTTTAATGCGGTTGATTTCTCCAAAGGCCTTAAGATCCACAAAATGGATGCCTCTGCCACAGACAAATGTCTGGACCCCTGGAGCTGACCGAAACCCAGTCAAGGGGGTCCTGGACAAAGGGTTTCCTGTCACAGGAGGGTGTCACCGCACTCCAGACAGGAGATAGTGTATTGTAGCAGGGAGGTTTGAAAGAAACCAGACACTGCCTGGGGCGCACAAGGCTGCCCCTTGCATAATCCGGCCAAACCGGTTCTGGGGCACTCCAGCCCTCGTGCCAGGGCGGCCTGGATCAAAGGAAGGGGGTGTATCCACCCACTTCCTGGGTCCCACCCATAGGAGGGGACCTAGCAGGTAATCACGCCCACCAGATTCGAATAAGAGTGGGAGCAGTGCCAATGCACATCAGATTTCCTGGAAGAAACATTTGAAACGATATTCTGGACCCTTCGCCCTCCATCTCAACGTGGAAGCCCGAAGAATCTCCCTTGTGGTCAAGGAGTGACCACCCTGCAGCAGCAGGCACCATCCAGCCCTCGACGTCTACTTAGTTGCAGTTCCCGCCGGAACTCGAGCGACTGAGATCAACGAGATCAAGCCTGCCCAGCTTCTAACAGCCCGATCCACAGTCCCTGCAAAGCTGAGACCCGAGGAGGCGACCGGAAGCGTGGGGCATGCCATCTTGAAGTGACCACGAGACGCTGACCGTGCAGCCCACGAGTGACCCTCGAAGCTGTACACCGGGGTTTGAGAAGCCCCCACCCTGAGCTACTCCTGAGCCGAAGTTCAGCCCTCCACACTCGACGAGTGCTGCGTGGGGCCCTTTGGCACGATTTGGCTCAACGCGTTGGCCCGGTCACTTGCCAGCTGGCTTGTGGTCCCTGTGCCGACGAACTACCGAAGAAGACTCGTGAATCTGGTTGCTCCAGATCCACACCAGCTCCCCTGAAAAGGAGCCCCGACTCTGACCTTCCTGGTCCGAGTGAGAAGCAATCTTCCGATCCTGCGTGGATTGCTCTTACCAAGGCTTGTTTGCTCCAAACCTGAAGCCGACTGCACCGACGGTGAGAGCCTGCGTGGGACAGATCGTGACCTGCTCCTGGACGTTTCAGATGCCCCAGAGCCCACGTGACAGCGGAGAGAAGCTCCTCGACGACCACCTGATTGCGCCCGACATTGCCTGGTTCCGTCCTGGTTCCACCCTGGTCACTGCTGAGTGACCCAGACTCTGTCCCCTCTGCTTTCAGGTACTCTACAACTTGAGTCCACCCTTGGACTCCACCGGACACTTCGTCTTCACCCTGCCTGCAGCCCTTTCAGCTTCAAGCACCAAGAGCCTGCGTGTCAAAACCCGACGCCACTTCGACCCTGTGCACCCACTTCCTGTGGGTGAGGTAACTTTGCTCCGCCGGTGTTCCCACACTGGTGCACACCTCTAGGGTCTGTGTGTTAAGTTTTGTTCCTCTAGGTTCAGCGGAAGTGTCCTTAAACTTTAACTCTTTGACTTTTACGCACCATTGGTTAACATTGGTGCATGCGTGCGCTTTCCGCACATCTCCCGAATCCCGAGGGCCATTCCCGACTTCAGCATTGCTTGTCCTGACTGCTCCCAGCGATTCCCTAGGCCCTAGGCCTAACCACTGCTCGAGTGGCCTTTCTTATACCACTTGTTTAGTATATGGTTTGAGTGGCCACCCGCCCTCATCCATAATTGTGCAACTTGTATGTTTAAACAGTGCTTTTGATTTAACGCTTGTGCCCCTTTATTCATAAAGAATACTGGGGATTGTTTTTAGTAATAAACACATATATTTTTATAATATATACTTGTGTGGTGTCCTTTCATTTGGTATTACAAGGATTGTATGTGGTAAAACAGCTCGCTTAACACGACCTCTTAAGTTAAGCCTTTAGGCTGCTTAGTCCATGCTACCCCTAGGATAGCTTGTCTAATAAGGTTGACTTACAACCAGACACCATAAGGGGATTGTTTGGTCAGGTAGTAGGTGGTTCCAGAATTGGAAACATCCCCTACCAGGCCAACTTCTCACATTGGTGAGCAGCGGTGCGGATTTGAGCTTGCTGTTGTTTTACCATTGCAATCTTTATATCAAATTGAAAGATCACATCAAGTACCTCTAGGTACATATAAAATCAAAAGCTTAGCATATTAAGTTCTACTGAACTTAGTAGTTGTAGGTTGAAGGGAGTAGCACACCCTTGACTACAACTCACTAGCAAGGTCCAGTAGGAAAACACTTAGTGTAGGTAAGTGCACCACTTACACCTCACTAGTAACCATGTCTGACACAGGAAAGGCCTCAGGGTCTAGTCCTGTGACAGTTGACCCTACCCAGGCAACTTTTGGATATGACAAACTAACCCGCAGAGACTTGATTGCCTTGTGCAAAGCAAGAGGGTTAAAAAGGGGCAGAAGCCCCACCAGCCTAATCCTGGTAGAAATCCTAGAACAGGATGACTTAGAGAAGGCAAAAGCAGCTTCCCTAGATACAGGAACTGGAGGGAACCCCCCTGCAGTTGATCCCCTTGAAGAGGAGGATGATGATGACTTGGATGAGGACTCAGATGTTGAGGACTTAGGAGTACAGGATCAGGGTAGCCAGGTTCCAGTTGGTAGGCTTAGCCAGGCCAACTTGGACCTACTGGGGACTGGAGAGGGCCAGCACCTCCCCATAACCCAACATATGATTCCCCCAGGCAACAGAAGAGTGAGATCTCCCTCAGGGGACTCTCATCTTTCTAGTGCCTCCAGAGAATCACAGAGAGGCATGAATGCTTCTCAAAAGTTAGAGCATAGGGCCAGAATGAGGGCTGTCAAACTCCAGATAGAGAGGGAGGAGGTAGCCTTGGCTCAAGCTAGACTTGCCTTGGCAAGAGAGCAGAAATTAAGTGGCTTAGATGTCACTGGTGGCAGCAATTTTCCAAGAGAAAAAGACAGGGCCTATGATAATAGAAACCTGACCAAAATTGTGCCCCCCTTTAAAGAAGGGGATGACATCCACAAATGGATGACTGCTCTTGAGAGAGCCTGCATGGTACAGCAGGTTCCTGAGAATCAGTGGGCTGCAATTTTGTGGTACTCCTTTTCTGAGAAAGGGAGGGACAGGCTCCTCACAGTTAGACCTGAGGATGCCAAAAACGACTCTGTTTTGAAGAGTGCTCTCATTGAAGGGTATGGCCTAACCACTGAGCAATACAGGTTGTTGTTCAGAGACACCCAGAAAGCACAGACTCAAGACTGGACTGATTTTGTGGAGTGTGCCACTAAGGCTTTGGAGGGTTGGTTACAGGGAAGTAAAGTTTCAGACTATACAGGATTGTACAATCTTATGATGAGAGAACAGATCCTTAATAACTGTACAAACCAGCTGTTGCATCAATACCTTATTGACTCTGATCTGACCTCTCCCCAAGAATTGGGAAAGAAGGCAGACAAATGGGTCAGAACAAGGATTAAGCAGAAACCCCAGAACCAAGGTGGTGACCAGAAGAAAACAGACCAGAAGGGTGGTAATCAGAATCAGAAAGATAAAGAAAAAGACCAGAAGTCTTCAGGCCCCCAAACTAATAGTAAGGAGGGTGGTTCCCAAAATGGTAACAAGAAGAAGAAGAACAAAGGTCCAAAGACACCTTGGTGTAATACCTGCAAATCAGTTTCACACTGGGGCAGTGAGTGCACCAAGGCAAATCCAGTTCCCACCACTACAGCTCCTAAAGCAACTGCAACCCCAAGTACAGTAAGCAGTGGTGGAACACAGTCCAAGGGTGTAGCTGGGTTGACCCTCGGTATTGAAGTAGGATCTGGCCTAGTCAGAGTCCCTACACAGGCAGTTCTCCTGTATGATGTGGACATTGAGTTGCCCACTGCAGTAAGCCCCACTAACCTGGGCAAATACAGGCAGACTCCCTTAATAAATGAGAAACTGGCTCAAGCTTACAGGGACACATGTGCTAGTGTCACCATGGTGACCCCTGGCTTTGTGGACCCTGGACAGATTGTACTAGGAGAGAGCTACCTAGTAACCAATGCAAGCAACTCCACTACCTCCCATAGTGTGGCAGTTGTGAACTTCTCCTGGGGAGGGGTTGATGGCCTAAAGAAAGTTGTGGTGAGTGCAGACCTACCAGTAGACTGTCTGTTAGGCAATGACCTTGAAAGCTCAGCATGGTCAGAAGTGGAGTACAGGACTCATGCAGAAATGCTAGGGATTTCAGAGCATGTCCTTGCCATGACAAGGGCTCAGGCTAAGAAGTGCCTTCCTGAACCAGTGGTGGATCTTGAGACAATAGACCAGCCACAACCCAAGAGAAGGAGCAAGAGAGGAAAGGCCTCGCCTTCCACCTTGCCCCAGGTTGAGGATCAGGTTTCAGAGGAAACTGATTCTGCAGTCCAAGAGGAGACTGTCTCTGAGGAGCTTGAACCTGACCAGGTTGAGTTTCTGGGGACAGGGGGACCCTCAAGGGCAGACCTGAGGCAGGCTCAATTAGATTGCCCTTCCCTTGAACCCCTCAGACAGCAGGCTGCTGCTGAGGCTGCTGGGGATGCCCAAGGTACCCATACTGTGTATTGGGATGAGGGACTCCTTTACTCAGAGGCTAGAGCCCCCAAGCCTGGCATGACCAGGAGGTTGGTGATACCTCTGCAGTTTAGGGGATTCCTCCTTACCTTGGCCCATGATATTCCCCTTGCAGGACACTTAGGCCAGAACAAGACGTGGGACAGGCTTGTTCCACACTTTCACTGGCCTCACATGTCAGAGGATGTCAAGGAGTTTTGTCGCTCCTGTGTCACTTGCCAAGCCAGTGGTAAGTCAGGTGGCACAACAAAGGCCCCCCTAATACCACTACCTGTGGTGGGGGTCCCCTTTGAGAGAGTTGGAATTGATATTGTGGGTCCAATGGACCCCCAAACAGCATCTGGGAACAGATTCATACTGGTGGTAGTGGATCATGCCACCAGGTACCCAGAGGCTATTCCCCTAAGGACCACCACAGCACCTGTGGTGGCAAAAGCCCTCATTGCAGTTTTCTCAAGAGTGGGCTTTCCTAAGGAGGTACTATCAGATAGAGGGACAAATTTTATGTCCAGCTATCTAAAAGCAATGTGGAAGGAATGTGGAGTAAACTATAAGTTTACCACCCCATATCATCCACAATGCAATGGGCTTGTGGAGAGATTTAACAAGACCCTTAAAGGCATGATAAAGGGATTACCAGAGAAGCTCAGGCGGAAATGGGACATTCTTTTACCCTGCCTGCTCTTTGCTTACAGAGAGGTCCCACAGAAGGGGGTTGGCTACAGCCCTTTTGAACTTTTGTTTGGCCACCCTGTGAGAGGTCCATTGTGTTTGGTGAAGGAAGGATGGGAGTTACCTCTCAAAAAGCCCAAACTAGACATAGTGGACTATGTACTTGGTCTCCGCTCCAGGATGGCTGAGTACATGGAAAGAGCATCCAAAAACCTGGAGGCCAGCCAAGAATTGCAGAAAGCTTGGCATGACCAAAAGGCTGTACTGGTAGAGTTCCAACCAGGACAGAAGGTATGGGTACTGGAGCCAGTGGCTCCAGCAGCACTCCAAGACAAATGGAGTGGACCCTATCCTATTATTGAGAAGAAAGGGGAAGTCACCTACTTGGTAGACTTTGGAACACCCAGGAGCCCTCACAGGGTAATCCATGTGAATCGCTTGAAAGCATTTGTAGACAGGGAGGACATGAGCTTGCTCATGGCCACAGATGGGGAACAGGAGGAAGAGAGTGACCCTCTCCCAGACCTGCTTTCCCAGAACCCTGATGATGGTTCAGTTGATGGAGTAGCCTTGGCAGGCAGCCTCACTGACCAGCAACAGAGGGACTGCAGACAAGTTTTGCAGGCTCACAGGCAAATGTTTTCACTCACACCCAGCCAAACTGACTGGTGTACCCATGTTGTGGACACTGGTGACAGTCTGCCTGTCAAGAATAAGATCTACAGGCAACCTGATCATGTCAGGGATTGCATCAAGGCGGAGGTGCAAAAGATGTTGGAGCTTGGAGTGATTGAGCCATCAGAGAGCCCATGGGCCAGCCCAGTAGTCCTGGTGCCAAAACCTCATACCCAAGATGGTAAGAGAGAAATGAGGTTTTGCGTGGATTACAGGGGTCTCAATGCTGTCACTAGGACAGATGCTCACCCCATTCCAAGAGCAGATGAGCTCATTGACAGATTGGCTTCTGCCAAGTTTCTGAGCACATTTGATCTGACAGCTGGCTACTGGCAAATCAGACTAGCTGAGGAGTCAAAGGCCAAGACAGCATTCTCTACCCCTAGTGGGCATTATCAGTTTGTGGTAATGCCCTTTGGTTTGAAGAATGCACCTGCCACTTTCCAAAGGTTGGTGAACCAAGTCCTTACTGGGTTGGATGACTTTTGTGCAGCTTATCTGGATGATATTGCTGTCTTTAGCTCCACCTGGGAGGATCACCTGATCCACCTGAAGAAAGTTTTGGAGGCCCTGCAAAAGGCAGGCCTAACTATCAAGGCCACAAAGTGCCAGATAGGGCAGAGTAAGGTTGTATACCTGGGCCACCTAGTAGGTGGAGGCCAGGTTCAGCCACTGGAAAGCAAAATCCAGGCCATACAGGACTGGGCTCCTCCAGTTACCCAGACACAAGTCAGAGCCTTCTTGGGCCTGACTGGGTATTACAGAAAGTTTGTGAAAAACTATGGGTCTATAGTGACACCATTAAATGACTTGACATCCAAGAAGATGCCAAAAAAGGTTCAGTGGACAGTTAGCTGTCAGAAGGCATTTGAAGACCTGAAGAAGGCCATGTGCTCTGCACCTATCCTAAAGAGTCCTGACTACTCCAAACAGTTCATTGTTCAGACAGATGCTTCTGAGTTGGGGGTGGGAGCTGTACTCTCACAACTTAATCAAGATGGTCAAGACCAGCCAATTGCTTTCATTAGCAGGAGGCTAACCCCAAGAGAAAAACGTTGGTCAGCCATTGAGAGGGAGGCCTTTGCTGTGGTTTGGGCATTAAAGAAGTTGAGGTCCTACTTGTTTGGAACTCACTTCCTGGTGCAAACAGACCATAAGCCCCTCTTATGGCTTAATCAGATGAAGGGTGAAAATCCCAAACTGCTCAGGTGGTCCATTTCCCTACAGGGGATGGACTTTACAGTGGAGCACCGCCCAGGGACTGACCATGGTAATGCAGATGGTCTCTCCAGGTACTTCCACTTAGAACATGAAGACTTATCTGGTCAAGGTTAGTTTAATGTCCCTGCGTTTGGGGGGGGTTGTGTAGGAGAGTAGGGTCTGCTATCCTATGGTCACCCCAAATTTTTGCTTTTTGCTTCACTGGTTTTCGACTACTGAGGCTGTGGGCCTGCTGATCAGACCCCCAGCCTGCTGTTCTCTCACTAAATTAATGACACATGTGCTATAGGCACATACCAATTGGAAATGGACTCCTTGTCAGCCCCTGTAGAATGCACTATAGGTGCACAGGGCACAGGAGCCACTAAGGCCTACCAGGGGCTGCAGCATATCTTTTGCCACCCCTGGCTGGTTCTTAAATTGACACAACTGGCTGATCACTCAGCTGGGGTAAGGTGGTGTACACACCCCTTGCTTAGATATAGTATACCTATGTCTAAACCTATATCTGGACACATGTAAACCTGTGAGCCACTCCTATAGACAGGCCTCACCAATCCTGGAGGCTGGGTGCATGGTTTTTATGTGAGATGGAGCTCTAGCATGAGCTGAGCCTGTCTGCAGCCGTCGGGAACAAATCCCTAAGCTGTTTCAGGATAATGCCATACCATATACTATTAAGTGCCTTATAATCCTCGCGGTTATTTAGCAACTCTGGTTTGGCTTTATCAAAACATGTCGTGTAAGGTGTCATACGCTTTGGAATACCATCCCCTCGCCAGTTCTGGCGACGGGGATGGCATTCCACCCCTCTAGAGGGGTAAGACATGTTACTTCACTTTAATGCGGTTGATTTCTCCAAAGGCCTTAAGATCCACAAAATGGATGCCTCTGCCACAGACAAATGTCTGGACCCCTGGAGCTGACCGAAACCCAGTCAAGGGGGTCCTGGACAAAGGGTTTCCTGTCACAGGAGGGTGTCACCGCCCTCCAGACAGGAGATAGTGTATTGTAGCAGGGAGGTTTGAAAGAAACCAGACACTGCCTGGGGCGCACAAGGCTGCCCCTTGCATAATCCGGCCAAACCGGTTCTGGGGCACTCCAGCCCTCGTGCCAGGGCGGCCTGGATCAAAGGAAGGGGGTGTATCCACCCACTTCCTGGGTCCCACCCATAGGAGGGGACCTAGCAGGTAATCACGCCCACCAGATTCGAATAAGAGTGGGAGCAGTGCCAATGCACATCAGATTTCCTGGAAGAAACATTTGAAACGATATTCTGGACCCTTCGCCCTCCATCTCAACGTGGAAGCCCGAAGAATCTCCCTTGTGGTCAAGGAGTGACCACCCTGCAGCAGCAGGCACCATCCAGCCCTCGACGTCTACTTAGTTGCAGTTCCCGCCGGAACTCGAGCGACTGAGATCGACGAGATTAAGCCTGCCCAGCTTCTAACAGCCCGATCCACAGTCCCTGCAAAGCTGAGACCCGTGGAGGCGACCGGAAGCGTGGGGCACGCCATCTTGAAGTGACCACGAGACGCTGACCGTGCAGCCCACGAGTGACCCTCGAAGCTGTACACCGGGGTTTGAGAAGCCCCCACCCTGAGCTACTCCTGAGCCGAAGTTCAGCCCTCCACACTTGACGAGTGCTGCGTGGGGCCCTTTGGCACGATTTGGCTCAACGCGTTGGCCCGGTCACTTGCCAGCTGGCTTGTGGTCCCTGTGCCGACGAACTACCAAAGAAGACTCGTGAATCTGGTTGCTCCAGATCCACACCAGCTCCCCTGAAAAGGAGCCCCGACTCTGACCTTCCTGGTCCGAGTGAGAAGCAATCTTCCGATCCTGCGTGGATTGCTCTTACCAAGGCTTGTTTGCTCCAAACCTGAAGCCGACTGCACCGACGGTGAGAGCCTGCGTGGGACAGATCGTGACCTGCTCCTGGACGTTGCAGATGCCCCAGAGCCCACGTGACAGCGGAGAGAAGCTCCTCGACGACCACCTGATTGCGCCCGACATTGCCTGGTTCCGTCCTGGTTCCACCCTGGTCACTGCTGAGTGACCCAGACTCTGTCCCCTCTGCTTTCAGGTACTCTACAACTTGAGTCCACCCTTGGACTCCACCGGACACTTCGTCTTCACCCTGCCTGCAGCCCTTTCAGCTTCAAGCACCAAGAGCCTGCGTGTCAAAACCCGACGCCACTTCGACCCTGTGCACCCACTTCCTGTGGGTGAGGTAACTTTGCTCCGCCGGTGTTCCCACACTGGTGCACACCTCTAGGGTCTGTGTGTTAAGTTTTGTTCCTCTAGGTTCAGCGGAAGTGTCCTTAAACTTTAACTCTTTGACTTTTACGCACCATTGGTTAACATTGGTGCATGCGTGCGCTTTCCGCACATCTCCCGAATCCCGAGGGCCATTCCCGACTTCAGCATTGCTTGTCCTGACTGCTCCCAGCGATTCCCTAGGCCCTAGGCCTAACCACTGCTCGAGTGGCCTTTCTTATACCACTTGTTTAGTATATGGTTTGAGTGGCCACCCGCCCTCATCCATAATTGTGCAACTTGTATGTTTAAACAGTGCTTTTGATTTAACGCTTGTGCCCCTTTATTCATAAAGAATACTGGGGATTGTTTTTAGTAATAAACACATATATTTTTATAATATATACTTGTGTGGTGTCCTTTCATTTGGTATTACAGGATTGTATGTGGTAAAACAGCTCGCTTAACACGACCTCTTAAGTTAAGCCTTTAGGCTGCTTAGTCCATGCTACCCCTAGGATAGCTTGTCTAATAAGGTTGACTTACAACCAGACACCATAAGGGGATTGTTTGGTCAGGTAGTAGGTGGTTCCAGAATTGGAAACATCCCCTACCAGGCCAACTTCTCACACTGAGGAACAGTGGGCAGCAATCTTATGGTACTCCTTTTCAGAGAAAGGGAGAGATAAGCTCCTCACTGTTAGACATGAGGATGCAAACAATTACAAAGTCCTGAAGAGTGTTCTGATAGATGGGTTTGGCTTAACCACTGAACAGTACAGGTTGAAGTTCAGAGATACCCAGAAGACACAGACTCAGGACTGGACTGATTTTGTAGATTGTGCTACTAAGGCTCTGGAGGGTTGGCTACATGGCAGCAAAGTACATGACTTTACAGGATTGTATAATTTGATTATGAGGGAGCAGATCCTAAGTAATTGTCAGAACCAGCTCTTACACCAGCACCTGGTGGACTCTGATCTGACCTCTCCCCAAGAATTGGGAAAGAAGGCAGACAAGTGGGTCAGAACCAGGATTAGGCCTAAGAATCAGGACAGTAACCAGAAGAAGGAGTCTACCAAGCCTCAAGATAAGGGTGGGGATAAAAATAAAGAAAAGACTTCCCCAGGGCCCCAAAACTCCAAGAAGGGGGGTGGGTCCCAAGACACTTCTTCAACTGAGAAAAAGCCTTATTGTTATCCCTGTAAACAGGTTGGGCATTACAAAACAGACAACTGTTGTCCCAAGAATAACAATAAAGAAAATATACCTCCAAAGCCAGCTTCAACACCTCCTGTTACTGTCAGCAGTAATCCCCCAGGAAGTGGAAGCACACCCAGGAATCTGGGTGGGTTTACTATTGGAGCTCAGGTGGACCCTGGCCTATCCAGGTCCCCATCACCCAATGATCTTGTTTATGAGACTGGCATGGGGTTTGCCAACTTCTCTGCTTGCCCAAATACTCTGAGCAAGTATAGACAAGAACCCATCATCAATGGTTTGAAAGTTGGAGCTTTTAGAGACACAGGGGCTAGCATCACCATGGTGGCTGATGGCATAGTCCCCTCTAAGCAACTTTTACCTGGTGCCACATACCAGGTTACAAACATTGATGGAATCCAAACAAATCATCCCATGGCAGTAGTAAGTCTCAGCTGGGGAGGTGTCATTGGCCCAAAGAGAGTGGCAGTGTCACCAAACTTGCCTGTAGACTGCCTACTTGGTAATGATTTGGAGATCTCAGCCTGGGCTGAGGTTGAACAGGAAACCCATTCTAGAATGGTGAATTCCAATGGAAAGGTTAGTGGGGCTGTAATGGCTACAGCCCCAATTCAAGATGTCCTTCCTGAAAAGGTTGGTAGGGCTGAGAAACTCTCTGCCCCATCTTTAGCAAAAGCTCTTCCTGAACAGAATAGCAAAGCTGTTATGATAACAGCAGAAACCCAGACTGAGTCTCCACCTGAAAAGGTTGGTGGGGCTGTGATGGCCACAGCCCAAACTCAAACTGACATGTGTGTTGTGAAACCTGAAATGATGGATAACTCCACACAAACTGAGAGCATGGAGGAGGAAGAGAAATCTCCCCCTCACCAGACTTTAGGACAGGATCAGCCTCCTCAGGGAACTGATCTCACCCCTGATGAAGGAACTGCCCCAGAGGTTGTTAGGCCTGGCCTGACAGAGCCTCTGATGGCGGTGGACCCTTCTCAGGTGGGACCCAGTCTGGAGCAGGTAACCTGCCCCTCTCTCCCTTGCCTTAGCCAGCCCAGGGCTGCAGAGGACAAGAAGGACAGTGAGACCCAGAGGGCCCCCTGTCAAATAAAGCTCCCCCATCAACAGATTAGGGGCACCAAAACTAGTAGCCCTAGTGAGGTGAAAACTTTAAAAACTCCTGAGGGAGCCCCCTTAAAAACAGTTAGGGACCTCCCACAGATGGATTCTGTTGGGCACAGCCAAACCTGGGACCCAAAGGGCCCAAACCTGAACTGTCCCTCCAGCAAGCCAAACAGAGGGACCCAGCCTCCAGCTTTAGGTAGCCAGAGGTTGACCCTGAGAGCACAGTGCAACTCAGTTAAAGAAAGAAAGGCACACATGGTGGAAGATAATTGGAGGAAGCCAAGCCCTAACTTAGTAGAGCCTCACTTCAAAACTCCATATCCAAACCAGCCTTTAACTTTGCATAAACACACCCAAGGTAGGGATTCCCTATGGTGGAGACCCTCTAATACCCAAAGGGTGAGGGACTGCTTAGTGGACCATGAGACAGGGGGTACCCATGCTAGTGCAGGTACTTCCTTATATGGCCACTCAGGCAATATAGGCTTACCTGGCCAAGGATAGCCTTATCTCCTTTCGCTTGGGGGGGGTTATGTAGGAAGGTGGCTACCTGACTATGGTTACCCCAGATTTTTTGCCTGTGTTTAGCTGGTTTTTTGACTTAGTTGACCTGGTTCCCTGCTAATCAGGGCCCCAGGCCATCTGCTCTCTCTGTAAAATGGATTCCATGTACCCTAGGTACATACCACAATTGGAAATGGACTCCTTGTCAGCCCCTGTAGAATGCACTATAGGTGCACAGGGCATAGGAGCCACTAAGGCCTACCAGGGGCTGCAGCATATCTTTTGCCACCCCTGGCTAGTTCTTAAATTGACACAACTGGCTGATCACTCAGCTGGGGTAAGGTGGTGTACACACCCCTTGCTTAGATATAGTATACCTATGTCTAAACCTATATCTGGACACATGTAAACCTGTGAGCCACTCCTATAGTCAGGCCTCATCAATCCTGGAGGCTGAGTGCGTGGTTTTATGTGAGATGGAGCTCTAGCATGAGCTGAGCCTGTCTGCAGCCATCGGGAACAAATCCCTAAGCTGTTTCAGGATAATGCCATACCATATACTATTAAGTGCCTTATAATCCTCGCGGTTATTTAGCAACTTTGGTTTGGCTTTATCAAAACATGTCGTGTAAGGTGTCATACGCTTTGGAATACCATCCCCTCGCCAGTTCTGGCGACGGGGATGGCATTCCACCCCTCTAGAGGGGTAAGACATGTTACTTTGCTTTAATGCGGTTGATTTCTCCAAAGACCTTAAGATCCACAAAATGGATGCCTCTGCCACAGACAAATGTCTGGACCCCTGCAGTTGACTGAAACTCGACCAAATGGGTCCTGGACAAAGGGTTTCCTGTCACAGGAGGGTGTCACCGCCCTCCAGACAGGAGATAGTGTATTGTAGCAGGGAGGTTTGAAAGAAACCAGACAGTGCCTGGGGAGCACAAGGCTTCCCCTTGCATAATCCGGTCAAACCGGTTCTGGGGCAGCCCAGCCCCAGCTCCAGTGAGACCTGGACAAAGGAAAGGGGGTGTAACCACCCCCCTTCCTGGTCCCACCCATAGGGAGGGACCTAGCAGGAGATCCACCCCTCAGATTGGAATAAGAGTGGGAGCAGTGCCCTAGCACAGCAGATCATCCTGAAATCACCTTTAAACTAAGAAGACGACTGGACTTCGACATTCTGATGATAGAAGACTGAAGAGAATCTCCCTTGTGGCCTAGGAGGGGCCACCCTGTGAACACAGGCACCACCCAGCACCTCGACGTCTGCTTTGCCGCCGCCTCCCACCGGAGCCCGAGTGCAGAGCCTGACGAGACCCAGCTTCCCAGACTTTTCCCAGCCCGATCCACAGTCCCTACAAAGAAGGGACCCGTGGAGGCCCCGAGAGACGTGGGAGCGGACATCTTGAAAGACCCCCGAGACGCTGACTGCGCAGCACCCGAGGAACCCTCGACTCTGTGCTTTGGGGTTTAAGAAGCCTCACAATCGAGCAGCATTTGCACCAAAGATCAGCCCTCCAGCATCTCCACGATCTGCGTGGGGCCCTTTTGCTTTGTGCCACTCGACTCACCATCCCGGCCGCTTGTCACGTGGTCAGCGGCCATCTTGGCGACGAAACCTACGATTTACACTGTGAGTCTGGTTGCTCCAGACCTGCCCTCGCTCCTGTAGAAAGGAGTACCCGCTCTGACCTTGCTGGTCCGAGTAATAAGCCTTTTTCACTTTCCCCGTGGCTTGCATTAGCCAAGGCTTGTTTGCTTCAATCGAGTTGCCGACACCGCCATCAGCTAGAGCCTTCGAGGGACAGCTCGTGATCGACTCCTGGACGTCCTTGACCTCTTCGTGTCCACGTGGCTGCAGAGAGAAGCAACACCTCATCACCTGTTTGCACCCGACTTTGCCTGGTTCCAATCTGGTTCCACGGTGGTCACTGGTCAGTGACTTTGAACACTGTCCCCTCTGCTTTCAGGTCTTCACCACTACAGATCCACCCTTGGATCCACCGGACACTTTTCCTTCACATCGCCTGCAGCGTCTTCAGCTTCAAGCGCCAAGAACCTGCGTGTCAAAACCCGACGCCTCTTCGACCCTGTGCACCCACTTCCTGTGGGTGAGGTAACTTTGCTCCGCCGGTGTTCCCACACTGGTGCACATCTCTAGGGTCTGTGTGTTAAGTTTTGTTCCTCTAGGTTCAGCGGAAGTGTCCTTTAACTTTAACTTTACAACTTTTACGCACCATTGGTTAACATTGGTGCGTGCGTGCGCTTTCCGCACATCTCCCGAATCCCGAGGGCCATTCCCGACTTCAGCATTGCTTGTCCTGACTGCTCCCAGCGATTCCCTAGGCCCTAGGCCTAACCACTGCTGGAGTGGCCTTTCTTATACCACTTGTTTAGTATATGGTTTGAGTGGCCCCCTGCCCTCATCCATAATTGTGCAACTTTGTATGTTTAAACAGTGCTTTTGATTTAACGCTTGTGCCCCTTTATTCATAAAGAATACTGGGGATTGTTTTTAGTAATAAACACATATATTTTTATAATATATACTTGTGTGGTGTCCTTTCATTTGGTATTACAGGATTGTATGTGGTAAAACAGCTCGCTTAACACGACCTCTTAAGTTAAGCCTTTAGGCTGCTTAGTCCATGCTACCCCTAGGATAGCTTGTCTAATAAGGTTGACTTACAACCAGACACCATAAGGGATTGTTTGGTCAGGTAGTAGGTGGTTCCAGAATTGGAAAAATCCCCTACCAGGCCAACTTCTCACAACCAAGCACAGCCTGGGGGGCCAAGAGCAACCAGGGGGACCAAGCACAGCCTGGTGGACCAAGCACAGCCTGGGGGACCAAGCACAGCATGGGGGACCAAGCACAGCCTGGGGGACCAAAAGCAACCAGGGGGACCAAGCACAGCCTGGGGGACCAAGCACAGCCAGGGGGACCAAGCACAGCCTGGGGGACCAAGAGCAACCAGGGGGACCAAGCACAGCCTGGGGGACCAAGCACAGCCTGGGGGACCAAGAGCAACCAGGGGGACCAAGCACAGCCTGGGGGACCAAGCAGAGCCTGAAGGACCAAGAGCAACCAGGGGGACCAAGCAGAGCCTGGGGGTCCAAGCACAGCCTGGGGGACCTAGCACAGCCTGGGGGACCAAGAGCAACCAGGGGGACCAAGCACAGCCTGGGGGACCAAGCACAGCCTGGGGGACCAAGAGCAACCAGGGGGACCAAGCACAGCCAGGGGGACCAAGAGCAACCAGGGGGACCAAGCACAGCCTGGGGGACCAAGCACAGGCTGGGGGACCAAGAGCAACCAGGGGGACCAAGCACTGCCGGGGTACCAAGCACAGCCTGGGGGACCAAGAGCAACCAGTGGGACCAAGCACAGCCTGGGGGACCAAGCACAGCCTGGGGGACCAAGCACAGCCTGGGGGACCAAGAGCAACCAGGGGGACCAAGCACAGCCTGGGGGACCAAGCACAGCCTGGGGGACCAAGAGCAACCAGGGGGACCAAGCACAGCCAGGGGTATCACGCACAGCCAGGGGGACCAAGAGCAACCAGGGGGACCAAGCACAGCCTGGGGGACCAAGCACAGCCTGGGGGACCAAGAGCAACAAGGGGGACCAAGCACAGCCTGGGGGACCAAGCACAGTCTGGGGGACCAAGCACAGCCTGGGGGACCAAGAGCAACCAGGGGGACCAAGCAGAGCCTGGGGGACCAAGCACAGCCTGGGGTACCAAGCACAGCCTGGGGGACTAAGAGCAACTAGGGGGACCAAGCACAGCCTGGGGGACCAAGCACAGCCTGGGGGACCAAGAGCAACCAGGGGGACCAAGCACAGCCAGGGGGACCAAGAGCAACCAGGGGGACCAAGCACAGCCTGGGGACCAAGCACAGCCTGGGGGACCAAGCACAGCCTGGGGGACAAAGCACAGCCTGGGGGACCAAGAGCAACCAGGGGGACCAAGCACAGCCTGGGGGACCAAGCACAGCCTGGGGGACCAAGAGCAACCGGAGGGACCAAGCACAGCCTGGGGGACCAAGCACAGCCTGGGGGACCAAGCACAGCCTGGGGGACCAAGAACAGCCTGGGGGACCAAGCACAGCCTGGGGGACCAAGAGCAACCAGGAGGACCAAGCACAGCCTGGGGTACCAAGCACAGCCTGGGGGACCAAGCACAGCCTGGGGGACCAAGAGCAACCAGGGGGACCAAGCACAGCCTGGGGGACCAAGCACAGCCTGGGGGACCAAGCACAGCATGGGGGACCAAGCACAGCCTGGGGGACCAAGAGCAACCAGGGGGACCAAGCACAGCCTGGGGGACCAAGCACAGCCTGGGGGACCAAGCACAGCCTGGGGGACCAAGAGCAACCAGGGGGACCAAGCACAGCCTGGGGGACAAAGCACAGCCTGGGGGACCAAGAGCAACCAGGGGGACCAAGCAGAGCCTGGGGGACCAAGCACAGCCTGAAGGACCAAGAGCAACCAGGGGGACCAAGCAGAGCCTGGGGGACCAAGCAGAGCCTGGGGGACCAAGCACAGCCTGGGGGACCAAGCACAGCCTGGGGGACCAAGCACAGCCTGGGGGACCAAGAGCAACCAGGGGGACCAAGCACAGCCAGGGGGACCAAGAGCAACCAGGGGGACCAAGCACAGCCTGGGGGACCAAGCACAGCCTGGGGGACCAAGAGCAACCAGGGGGACCAAGCACAGCCTGGGGGACCAAGCACAGCCTGGGGGACCAAGAGCAACCAGGGGGACCAAGCACAGCCAGGGGTATCACGCACAGCCAGGGGGACCAAGAGCAACCAGGGGGACCAAGCACAGCCTGGGGGACCAAGCACAGCCTGGGGGACCAAGAGCAACCAGGGGGACCAAGCACAGCCTGGGGGACCAAGTACAGTCTGGGGGACCAAGCACAGTCTGGGGGACCAAGAGCAACCAGGGGGACCAAGCAGAGCCTGGGGGACCAAGCACAGCCTGGGGTACCAAGCACAGCCTGGGGGACTAAGAGCAACTAGGGGGACCAAGCACAGACTGGGGGACCAAACACAGCCTTGGGGACCAAAAGCAACCAGGGGGCCAAGCACAGCCAGGGGTACCAAGCACAGCCAGGGGGACCAAGAGCAACCAGGGGGACCAAGCACAGCCTGGGGACCAAGCACAGCCTGGGGGACCAAGCACAGCCTTGGGGACCAAGAGCAACCAGGGGGACCAAGCACAGCCTGGGGACCAAGCACAGCCTGGGGGACCAAGAGCAACCAGGGGGACCAAGCACAGCCTGGGGGACCAAGCACAGCCTGGGGGACCAAGCACAGCCTGGGGGACCAAGAGCAACCAGGGGGACCAAGCACAGCCTGGGGGACCAAGCACAGCCTGGGGGACCAAGAGCAACCAGGGGGACCAAGCACAGCCTGGGGGACCAAGCACAGCCTGGGGGACCAAGAGCAACCAGGGGGACCAAGCACAGCCAGGGGGACCAGGAGCAACCAGGGGGGACCAAGCACAGCCTGGGGGACCAAGCACAGCCTGGGGGACCAAGCACAGCCTGGGGGGACCAAGAGCAACCAGGGAGTCCAAGCACAGCCTGGGGGACCAAGCACAGCCTGGGGGACCAAGAGCAACCAGGGGGACCAAGCACAGCCTGGGGGACCAAGCACAGCCTGGGGGACCAAGAGCAACCAGGGGGGCCAAGCACAGCCTGGGGGACCAAGCACAGCCTGGGGGACCAAGAGCAACCAGGGGGAACAAGCACAGCCTGGGGGACCAAGCACAGCCTGGGGGACCAAGAGCAACCAGAGGGACCAAGCACAGCCTGGGGGACCAAGAGCAACCAGGGGGACCAAGCACAGCCAGGGGTACCAAGCACAGCCAGGGGGACCAAGAGCAACCAGGGGGACCAAGCACAGCCTGGGGGACCAAGCACAGCCTGGGGGACCAAGCACAGCCTGGAGGACCAAGAGCAACCAGGGGGTCCAAGCACAGCCTGGGGGACCAAGCACAGCCTGGGGGACCAAGAGCAACCAGGGGGACCAAGCACAGCCTGGGGGACCAAGCACAGCCTGGGGGACCAAGAGCAACCAGGGGGACCAAGCACAGCCTGGGGGACCAAGCACAGCCTGGGGGACCAAGAGCAACCAGGGGGACCAAGCACAGCCAGGGGGACCAAGAGCAACCAGGGGGACCAAGCACAGCCAGGGGGACCAAGAGCACCAGGGGGACCAAGCACAGCCTGGGGGACCAAGAGCAACCAGGGGGACCAAGCACAGCCTGGGGGACCAAGCACAGCCTGGGGACCAAGCACAGCCAGGTGTACCAAGCACAGCCAGGGGGACCAAGAGCAACCAGGGAGACCAAGCACAGCCTGGGGGACCAAGCACAGCCAGGGGGACCAAGAGGAACCAGGGAGACCAAGCATAGCCAGGGGGACCAAGAGCATCCAGGGGGACCAAGCACAGCCTGGGGGACTGTAGGAGAGTAGGGTCTGCTATCCTATGGTCACCCCAAATTTTTGCTTTTTGCTTCACTGGTTTTCGACTACTGAGGCTGTGGGCCTGCTGATCAGACCCCCAGCCTGCTGTTCTCTCACTAAATTAATGACACATGTGCTATAGGCACATACTGTAGGAGAGTAGGGTCTGCTATCCTATGGTCACCCCAAATTTTTGCTTTTTGCTTCACTGGTTTTCGACTACTGAGGCTGTGGGCCTGCTGATCAGACCCCCAGCCTGCTGTTCTCTCACTAAATTAATGACACATGTGCTATAGGCACATACCAATTGGAAATGGACTCCTTGTCAGCCCCTGTAGAATGCACTATAGGTGCACAGGGCACAGGAGCCACTAAGGCCTACCAGGGGCTGCAGCATAACTTTTGCCACCCCTGGCTGGTTCTTAAATTGACACAACTGGCTGATCACTCAGCTGGGGTAAGGTGGTGTACCCACCCCTTGCTTAGATATAGTATACCTATGTCTAAACCTATATCTGGACACATGTAAACCTGTGAGCCACTCCTATAGACAGGCCTCACCAATCCTGGAGGCTGGGTGCTTGGTTTTTATGTGAGATGGAGCTCTAGCATGAGCTGAGCCTGTCTGCAGCCGTCGGGAACAAATCCCTAAGCTGTTTCAGGATAATGCCATACCATATACTATTAAGTGCCTTATAATCCTCGCGGTTATTTAGCAACTCTGGTTTGGCTTTATCAAAACATGTCGTGTAAGGTGTCATACGCTTTGGAATACCATCCCCTCGCCAGTTCTGGCGACGGGGATGGCATTCCACCCCTCTAGAGGGGTAAGACATGTTACTTCACTTTAATGCGGTTGATTTCTCCAAAGGCCTTAAGATCCACAAAATGGATGCCTCTGCCACAGACAAATGTCTGGACCCCTGGAGCTGACCGAAACCCAGTCAAGGGGGTCCTGGACAAAGGGTTTCCTGTCACAGGAGGGTGTCACCGCCCTCCAGACAGGAGATAGTGTATTGTAGCAGGGAGGTTTGAAAGAAACCAGACACTGCCTGGGGCGCACAAGGCTGCCCCTTGCATAATCCGGCCAAACCGGTTCTGGGGCACTCCAGCCCTCGTGCCAGGGCGGCCTGGATCAAAGGAAGGGGGTGTATCCACCCACTTCCTGGGTCCCACCCATAGGAGGGGACCTAGCAGGTAATCACGCCCACCAGATTCGAATAAGAGTGGGAGCAGTGCCAATGCACATCAGATTTCCTGGAAGAAACATTTGAAACGATATTCTGGACCCTTCGCCCTCCATCTCAACGTGGAAGCCCGAAGAATCTCCCTTGTGGTCAAGGAGTGACCACCCTGCAGCAGCAGGCACCATCCAGCCCTCGACGTCTACTTAGTTGCAGTTCCCGCCGGAACTCGAGCGACTGAGATCGACGAGATCAAGCCTGCCCAGCTTCTAACAGCCCGATCCACAGTCCCTGCAAAGCTGAGACCCGTGGAGGCGACCGGAAGCGTGGGGCACGCCATCTTGAAGTGACCACGAGACGCTGACCGTGCAGCCCACGAGTGACCCTCGAAGCTGTACACCGGGGTTTGAGAAGCCCCCACCCTGAGCTACTCCTGAGCCGAAGTTCAGCCCTCCACACTCGACGAGTGCTGCGTGGGGCCCTTTGGCACGATTTGGCTCAACGCGTTGGCCCGGTCACTTGCCAGCTGGCTTGTGGTCCCTGTGCCGACGAACTACAAAAGAAGACCCGTGATTCTGGTTGCTCCATATCCACACCAGCTCCCCTGAAAGGGAGCCCCGACTCTGACCTTCCTGGTCCGAGTAAGACGCCATCTTCCAATCCCGCGTGGATTGCTCTTACCAAGGCTTGTTTGCTCCAAACCGGAAGCCGACTGCACCGACGGTGAGAGCCTGCGTGGGACAGATCGTGACCTGCTCCTGGACGTCGCAGATGCCCCAGAGCCCACGTGACAGCGAAGAGAAGCGCCTCGACGACCACCTGATTGCGCCCGACATTGCCTGGTTCCGTCCTGGTTCCACCCTGGTCACTGCTGAGTGACCCAGACTCTGTCCCCTCTGCTTTCAGGTACTCTACAACTTGAGTCCACCCTTGGACTCCACCGGACACTTCGTCTTCACCCTGCCTGCAGCCCTTTCAGCTTCAAGCACCAAGAGCCTGCGTGTCAAAACCCGACGCCACTTCGACCCTGTGCACCCACTTCCTGTGGGTGAGGTAACTTTGCTCCGCCGGTGTTCCCACACTGGTGCACACCTCTAGGGTCTGTGTGTTAAGTTTTGTTCCTCTAGGTTCAGCGGAAGTGTCCTTAAACTTTAACTATTTGACTTTTACGCACCATTGGTTAACATTGGTGCATGCGTGCGCTTTCCGCACATCTCCCGAATCCCGAGGGCCATTCCCGACTTCAGCATTGCTTGTCCTGACTGCTCCCAGCGATTCCCTAGGCCCTAGGCCTAACCACTGTTCGAGTGGCCTCTCTTATACCACTTGTTTAGTATATGGTTTGAGTGGCCCCCCGCCCTCATCCATAATTGTGCAACTTTGTATGTTTAAACAGTGCTTTTGATTTAACGCTTGTGCCCCTTTATTCATAAAGAATACTGGGGATTGTTTTTAGTAATAAACACATATATTTTTATAATATATACTTGTGTGGTGTCCTTTCATTTGGTATTACAGGATTGTATGTGGTAAAACAGCTCGCTTAACACGACCTCTTAAGTTAAGCCTTTAGGCTGCTTAGTCCATGCTACCCCTAGGATAGCTTGTCTAATAAGGTTGACTTACAACCAGACACCATAAGGGATTGTGTGGTCAGGTAGTAGGTGGTTCCAGAATTGGAAACATCCCCTACCAGGCCAACTTCTCACATTGGTGAGCAGCGGTGCGGATTTGAGCTTGCTGTTGTTTTACCATTGCAATCTTTATATCAAATTGAAAGATCACATCAAGTACCTCTAGGTACATATAAAATCAAAAGCTTAGCATATTAAGTTCTACTGAACTTAGTAGTTGTAGGTTGAAGGGAGTAGCACACCCCTGACTACAACTCACTAGCAAGGTCCAGTAGGAAAACACTTAGTGTAGGTAAGTGCACCACTTACACCTCACTAGTAACCATGTCTGACACAGGAAAGGCCTCAGGGTCTAGTCCTGTGACAGTTGACCCTACCCAGGCAACTTTTGGATATGACAAACTAACCCGCAGAGACTTGATTGCCTTGTGCAAAGCAAGAGGGTTAAAAAGGGGCAGAAGCCCCACCTGCCTAATCCTGGTAGAAATCCTAGAACAGGATGACTTAGAGAAGGCAAAAGCAGCTTCCCTAGATACAGGAACTGGAGGGAACCCCCCTGCAGTTGATCCCCCTGAAGAGGAGGATGATGATGACTTGGATGAGGACTCAGAGGTTGAGGACTTAGAGGTACAGGATCAGGGTAGCCAGGTTCCAGTTGGTAGGCTTAGCCAGGCCAACTTGGACCTACTGGGAAATGGAGAGGGCCAGCACCTCCCCAGAACCCAACATGTGATTCTCCCAGGCAACAGAAGAGTGAGATCTCCCTCAGGGGACTCTCATCTTTCTAGTGCCTCCAGAGAATCAGAGAGAGGCATGAGTGCTTCTCAGAAAGCTGAGCATAGGGCTAGAATGAGGGCTGTCAGACTCCAGATAGAGAGAGAGGAGGTAGCCCTGAGTCAAGCTAAGCTTACCTTAGCTCAAGCTAAACTTGCCTTGGCAAGAGAGCAGAAATTAAGTGGCTTAGATGTCACTGGTGGCAGCAATTTTCCAAGAGAAAAAGACAGGGCCTATGACAATAGAAACCTGACCAAGATTGTGCCCCCCTTTAAAGAAGGGGATGACATCCACAAATGGATGACTGCTCTTGAGAGAGCCTGCATGGTACAGCAGGTTCCTGAGAATCAGTGGGCTGCAATTTTGTGGTACTCCTTTTCTGAGAAAGGGAGGGACAGGCTCCTCACAGTTAGACCTGAGGATGCCAAAAACTACTCTGTTTTGAAGAGTGCTCTCATTGAAGGGTATGGCCTAACCACTGAGCAATACAGGTTGTTGTTCAGAGACACCCAGAAAGCACAGACTCAAGACTGGACTGATTTTGTGGAGTGTGCCACTAAGGCTTTGGAGGGTTGGTTGCAGGGAAGTAAAGTTTCAGACTATACAGGATTGTACAATCTTATGATGAGAGAACAGATCCTTAATAACTGTACAAACCAGCTGTTGCATCAATACCTTATTGACTCTGATCTGACCTCTCCCCAAGAATTGGGAAAGAAGGCAGACAAATGGGTCAGAACAAGGATTAAGCAGAAACCCCAGAACCAAGGTGGTGACCAGAAGAAAACAGACCAGAAGGGTGGTAATCAGAATCAGAAAGATAAAGAAAAAGACCAGAAATCTTCAGGCCCCCAAACTAATAGTAAGGAGGGTGGTTCCCAAAATGGTAACAAGAAGAAGAACAAAGGTCCAAAGACACCTTGGTGTAATACCTGCAAATCAGTTTCACACTGGGGCAGTGAGTGCACCAAGGCAAATCCAGTTCCCACCACTACAGCTCCTAAAGCAACTGCAACCCCAAGTACAGTAAGCAGTGGTGGAACACAGTCCAAGGGTGTAGCTGGGTTGACCCTGGGTATTGAAGTAGGATCTGGCCTAGTCAGAGTCCCTACACAGGCAGTTCTCCTGTATGATGTGGACATTGAGTTGCTGTGAGAAGTTGGCCTGGTAGGGGATGTTTCCAATTCTGGAACCACCTACTACCTGACCAAACAATCCCCTTATGGTGTCTGGTTGTAAGTCAACCTTATTAGACAAGCTATCCTAGTGGTAGCATGGACTAAG
The DNA here is from genome assembly GCF_964261635.1 of Lissotriton helveticus. NCBI lineage: Eukaryota > Metazoa > Chordata > Amphibia > Caudata > Salamandridae > Lissotriton > Lissotriton helveticus. The sequence goes on along the minus strand of NW_027611725.1, from coordinate 2,962,999 downwards.
CAGCCTAAAGGCTTAACTTAAGAGGTCGTGTTAAGCGAGCTGTTTTACCACATACAATCCTGTAATACCAAATGAAAGGACACCACACAAGTATATATTATAAAAATATATGTGTTTATTACTAAAAACAATCCCCAGTATTCTTTATGAGTAAAGGGGCACAAGCGTTAAATCAAAAGCACTGTTTAAACATACAAAGTTGCACAATTATGGATGAGGGCAGGGGGCCACTCGAACCATATACTAAACAAGTGGTATAAGAGAGGCCACTCGAACAGTGGTTAGGCCTAGGGCCTAGGGAATCGCTGGGAGCAGTCAGGACAAGCAATGCTGAAGTCGGGAATGGCCCTCGGGATTCGGGAGATGTGCGGAAAGCGCACGCATGCACCAATGTTAACCAATGGTGCGTAAAAGTCAAATAGTTAAAGTTTAAGGACACTTCCGCTGAACCTAGAGGAACAAAACTTAACACACAGACCCTAGAGGTGTGCACCAGTGTGGGAACACCGGCGGAGCAAAGTTACCTCACCCACAGGAAGTGGGTGCACAGGGTCGAAGTGGCGTCGGGTTTTGACACGCAGGCTCTTGGTGCTTGGAGCTGAAAGGGCTGCAGGCAGGGTGAAGACGAAGTGTCCGGTGGAGTCCAAGGGTGGACTCAAGTTGTAGAGTACCTGAAAGCAGAGGGGACAGAGTCTGGGTCACTCAGCAGTGACCAGGGTGGAACCAGGACGGAACCAGGCAATGTCGGGCGCAATCAGGTGGTCGTCGAGGCGCTTCTCTTCGCTGTCACGTGGGCTCTGGGGCATCTGCGACGTCCAGGAGCAGGTCACGATCTGTCCCACGCAGGCTCTCACCGTCGGTGCAGTCGGCTTCCGGTTTGGAGCAAACAAGCCTTGGTAAGAGCAATCCACGCGGGATTGGAAGATGGCGTCTTACTCGGACCAGGAAGGTCAGAGTCGGGGCTCCCTTTCAGGGGAGCTGGTGTGGATCTGGAGCAACCAGAATCACGAGTCTTCTTTTGTAGTTCGTCGGCACAGGGACCACAAGCCAGCTGGCAAGTGACCGGGCCAACGCGTTGAGCCAAGTCGTGCCAAAGGGCCCCACGCAGCACTCGTCGAGTGTGGAGGGCTGAACTTCGGCTCAGGAGTAGCTCAGGGTGGGGGCTTCTCAAACCCCGGTGTACAGCTTCGAGGGTCACTCGTGGGCTGCACGGTCAGCGTCTCGTGGTCACTTCAAGATGGCGTGCCCCACGCTTCCGGTCGCCTCCACGGGTCTCAGCTTTGCAGGGACTGTGGATCGGGCTGTTAGAAGCTGGGCAGGCTTGATCTCGTCGATCTCAGTCGCTCGAGTTCCGGCGGGAACTGCAACTAAGTAGACGTTGAGGGCTGGATGGTGCCTGCTGCTGCAGGGTGGTCACTCCTTGACCACAAGGGAGATTCTTCGGGCTTCCACGTTGAGATGGAGGGCGAAGGGTCCAGAATATCGTTTCAAATGTTTCTTCCAGGAAATCTGAAGTGCATTGGCACTGCTCCCACTCTTATTCGAATCTGGTGGGCGTGATTACCTGCTAGGTCCCCTCCTATGGGTGGGACCCAGGAAGTGGGTGGATACACCCCCTTCCTTTGATCCAGGCCGCCCTGGCACGAGGGCTGGAGTGCCCCAGAACCGGTTTGGCCGGATTATGCAAGGGGCAGCCTTGTGCGCCCCAGGCAGTGTCTGGTTTCTTTCAAACCTCCCTGCTACAATACACTATCTCCTGTCTGGAGGGCGGTGACACCCTCCTGTGACAGGAAACCCTTTGTCCAGGACCCCCTTGACTGGGTTTCGGTCAGCTCCAGGGGTCCAGACATTTGTCTGTGGCAGAGGCATCCATTTTGTGGATCTTAAGGCCTTTGGAGAAATCAACCGCATTAAAGTGAAGTAACATGTCTTACCCCTCTAGAGGGGTGGAATGCCATCCCCGTCGCCAGAACTGGCGAGGGGATGGTATTCCAAAGCGTATGACACCTTACACGACATGTTTTGATAAAGCCAAACCAGAGTTGCTAAATAACCGCGAGGATTATAAGGCACTTAATAGTATATGGTATGGCATTATCCTGAAACAGCTTAGGGATTTGTTCCCGATGGCTGCAGACAGGCTCAGCTCATGCTAGAGCTCCATCTCACATAAAAACCAAGCACCCAGCCTCCAGGATTGGTGAGGCCTGTCTATAGGAGTGGCTCACAGGTTTACATGTGTCCAGATATAGGTTTAGACATAGGTATACTATATCTAAGCAAGGGGTGTGTACACCACCTTACCCCAGCTGAGTGATCAGCCAGTTGTGTCAATTTAAGAACCAGCCAGGGGTGGCAAAAGATATGCTGCAGCCCCTGGTAGGCCTTAGTGGCTCCTGTGCCCTGTGCACCTATAGTGCATTCTACAGGGGCTGACAAGGAGTCCATTTCCAATTGGTATGTGCCTATAGCACATGTGTCATTAATTTAGTGAGAGAACAGCAGGCTGGGGGTCTGATCAGCAGGCCCACAGCCTCAGTAGTCGAAAACCAGTGAAGCAAAAAGCAAAAATTTGGGGTGACCATAGGATAGCAGACCCTACTCTCCTACACAACCCCCCCCCAAACGCAGGGACATTAAACTAACCTTGACCAGATAAGTCTTCATGTTCTAAGTGGAAGTACCTGGAGAGACCATCTGCATTACCATGGTCAGTCCCTGGGCGGTGCTCCACTGTAAAGTCCATCCCCTGTAGGGAAATGGACCACCTGAGCAGTTTGGGATTTTCACCCTTCATCTGATTAAGCCATAAGAGGGGCTTATGGTCTGTTTGCACCAGGAAGTGAGTTCCAAACAAGTAGGACCTCAACTTCTTTAATGCCCAAACCACAGCAAAGGCCTCCCTCTCAATGGCTGACCAACGTTTTTCTCTTGGGGTTAGCCTCCTGCTAATGAAAGCAATTGGCTGGTCTTGACCATCTTGATTAAGTTGTGAGAGTACAGCTCCCACCCCCAACTCAGAAGCATCTGTCTGAACAATGAACTGTTTGGAGTAGTCAGGACTCTTTAGGATAGGTGTAGGAAGGTGGCTACCTGACTATGGTTACCCCAGATTTTTTGCCTGTGTTTAGCTGGTTTTTTGACTTAGTTGACCTGGTTCCCTGCTAATCAGGGCCCCAGGCCATCTGCTCTCTCTGTAAAATGGATTCCATGTACCCTAGGTACATACCAATTGGAAATGGACTCCTTGTCAGCCCCTGTAGAATGCACTATAGGTGCACAGGGCACAGGAGCCACTAAGGCCTACCAGGGGCTGCAGCATATCTTTTGCCACCCCTGGCTGGTTCTTAAATTGACACAACTGGCTGATCACTCAGCTGGGGTAAGGTGGTGTACACACCCCTTGCTTAGATATAGTATACCTATGTCTAAACCTATATCTGGACACATGTAAACCTGTGAGCCACTCCTATAGACAGGCCTCACCAATCCTGGAGGCTGGGTGCTTGGTTTTTATGTGAGATGGAGCTCTAGCATGAGCTGAGCCTGTCTGCAGCCGTCGGGAACAAATCCCTAAGCTGTTTCAGGATAATGCCATACCATATACTATTAAGTGCCTTATAATCCTCGCGGTTATTTAGCAACTCTGGTTTGGCTTTATCAAAACATGTCGTGTAAGGTGTCATACGCTTTGGAATACCATCCCCTCGCCAGTTCTGGCGACGGGGATGGCATTCCACCCCTCTAGAGGGGTAAGACATGTTACTTCACTTTAATGCGGTTGATTTCTCCAAAGGCCTTAAGATCCCCAAAATGGATGCCTCTGCCACAGACAAATGTCTGGACCCCTGGAGCTGACCGAAACCCAGTCAAGGGGGTCCTGGACAAAGGGTTTCCTGTCACAGGAGGGTGTCACCGCCCTCCAGACAGGAGATAGTGTATTGTAGCAGGGAGGTTTGAAAGAAACCAGACACTGCCTGGGGCGCACAAGGCTGCCCCTTGCATAATCCGGCCAAACCGGTTCTGGGGCACTCCAGCCCTCGTGCCAGGGCGGCCTGGATCAAAGGAAGGGGGTGTATCCACCCACTTCCTGGGTCCCACCCATAGGAGGGGACCTAGCAGGTAATCACGCCCACCAGATTCGAATAAGAGTGGGAGCAGTGCCAATGCACAGCAGATTTCCTGGAAGAAACATTTGAAACGATATTCTGGACCCTTCGCCCTCCATCTCAACGTGGAAGCCCGAAGAATCTCCCTTGTGGTCAAGGAGTGACCACCCTGCAGCAGCAGGCACCATCCAGCCCTCGACGTCTACTTGGTTGCAGTTCCCGCCGGAACTCGAGCGACTGAGATCGACGAGATCAAGCCTGCCCAGCTTCTAACAGCCCGATCCACAGTCCCTGCAAAGCTGAGACCCGTGGAGGCGACCGGAAGCGTGGGGCACGCCATCTTGAAGTGACCACGAGACGCTGACCGTGCAGCCCACGAGTGACCCTCGAAGCTGTACACCGGGGTTTGAGAAGCCCCCACCCTGAGCTACTCCTGAGCCGAAGTTCAGCCCTCCACACTCGACGAGTGCTGCGTGGGGCCCTTTGGCACGATTTGGCTCAACGCGTTGGCCCGGTCACTTGCCAGCTGGCTTGTGGTCCCTGTGCCGACGAACTACAAAAGAAGACTCGTGATTCTGGTTGCTCCAGATCCACACCAGCTCCCCTGAAAGGGAGCCCCGACTCTGACCTTCCTGGTCCGAGTGAGACGCCATCTTCCAATCCCGCGTGGATTGCTCTTACCAAGGCTTGTTTGCTCCAAACCGGAAGCCGACTGCACCGACGGTGAGAGCCTGCGTGGGACAGATCGTGACCTGCTCCTGGACGTCGCAGATGCCCCAGAGCCCCCGTGACAGCGAAGAGAAGCGCCTCGACGACCACCTGATTGCGCCCGACATTGCCTGGTTCCGTCCTGGTTCCACCCTGGTCACTGCTGAGTGACCCAGACTCTGTCCCCTCTGCTTTCAGGTACTCTACAACTTGAGTCCACCCTTGGACTCCACCGGACACTTCGTCTTCACCCTGCCTGCAGCCCTTTCAGCTTCAAGCACCAAGAGCCTGCGTGTCAAAACCCGACGCCACTTCGACCCTGTGCACCCACTTCCTGTGGGTGAGGTAACTTTGCTCCGCCGGTGTTCCCACACTGGTGCACACCTCTAGGGTCTGTGTGTTAAGTTTTGTTCCTCTAGGTTCAGCGGAAGTGTCCTTAAACTTTAACTATTTGACTTTTACGCACCATTGGTTAACATTGGTGCATGCGTGCGCTTTCCGCACATCTCCCGAATCCCGAGGGCCATTCCCGACTTCAGCATTGCTTGTCCTGACTGCTCCCAGCGATTCCCTAGGCCCTAGGCCTAACCACTGTTCGAGTGGCCTCTCTTATACCACTTGTTTAGTATATGGTTTGAGTGGCCCCCTGCCCTCATCCATAATTGTGCAACTTTGTATGTTTAAACAGTGCTTTTGATTTAACGCTTGTGCCCCTTTATTCATAAAGAATACTGGGGATTGTTTTTAGTAATAAACACATATATTTTTATAATATATACTTGTGTGGTGTCCTTTCATTTGATATTACAGGATTGTATGTGGTAAAACAGCTCGCTTAACACGACCTCTTAAGTTAAGCCTTTAGGCTGCTTAGTCCATGCTACCACTAGGATAGCTTGTCTAATAAGGTTGACTTACAACCAGACACCATAAGGGGATTGTTTGGTCAGGTAGTAGGTGGTTCCAGAATTGGAAACATCCCCTACCAGGCCAACTTCTCACATTGGTGAGCAGCGGTGCGGATTTGAGCTTGCTGTTGTTTTACCATTGCAATCTTTATATCAAATTGAAAGATCACATCAAGTACCTCTAGGTACATATAAAATCAAAAGCTTAGCATATTAAGTTCTACTGAACTTAGTAGTTGTAGGTTGAAGGGAGTAGCACACCCCTGACTACAACTCACTAGCAAGGTCCAGTAGGAAAACACTTAGTGTAGGTAAGTGCACCACTTACACCTCACTAGTAACCATGTCCGACACAGGAAAGGCCTCAGGGTCTAGTCCTGTGACAGTTGACCCTACCCAGGCAACTTCTGGATATGACAAACTAACCCGCAGAGACTTGATTGTCTTGTGCAAAGCAAGAGGGTTAAAAAGGGGCAGAAGCCCCACCTGCCTAATCCTGGTAGAACTCCTAGAACAGGATGACTTAGAGAAGGCAAAAGCAGCTTCCCTAGATACAGGAACTGGAGGGAACCCCCCTGCAGTTGATCCCCCTGAAGAGGAGGATGATGATGACTTGGATGAGGACTCAGATGCTGGGGACTTAGAAGTACAGGATCAGGGTAGCCAGGTTCCAGTTGGTAGGCTTAGCCAGGCCAACTTGGACCTACTGGGAAATGGAGAGGGCCAGCACCTCCCCAGATCCCAACAAATGATTCTCCCAGGCAACAGAAGAGTGAGATCTCCCTCAGGGGACTCTCATCTTTCTAGTGCCTCCAGAGAATCAGAGAGAGGCATGAGTGCTTCTCAGAAAGCTGAGCATAGGGCTAGAATGAGGGCTGTCAGACTCCAGATAGAGAGAGAGGAGGTAGCCCTGAGTCAAGCTAAGCTTACCTTAGCTCAAGCTAAACTTGCCTTGGCAAGAGAGCAGAAATTGTGTGGCTTAGATGCCACTGGTGGCAGCAATATTCCTAAAGAGAAACCCAGGTCCTATGATAGTAGAAACCTGACAAAGATTGTGCCCCCCTTCAAAGAAGGGGATGACATCCACAAATGGATGACTGCTCTTGAGAGAGCCTGCATGGTACAGCAGGTTCCTGAGGAACAGTGGGCAGCAATCTTATGGTACTCCTTTTCAGAGAAAGGGAGGGACAAGCTCCTCACTGTCAGACATGAGGATGCAAACAATTACAAAGTCCTGAAGAGTGTTCTGATAGATGGGTTTGGCTTAACCACTGAACAGTACAGGTTCAAGTTCAGAGACACCCAGAAGACACAGACTCAGGACTGGACTGATTTTGTTGATTGTGCAACTAAGGCTCTGGAGGGTTGGCTACATGGCAGCAACGTACATGACTTTACAGGATTGTATAATTTGATTATGAGGGAGCAGATCCTAAGTAATTGTCAGAACCAGCTCTTACACCAGCACCTGGTGGACTCTGATCTGACCTCTCCCCAAGAATTGGGAAAGAAGGCAGACAAGTGGGTCAGAACCAGGATTAGGCCTAAGAATCAGGACAGTAACCAGAAGAAGGAGTCTACCAAGCCTCAAGATAAGGGTGGGGATAAAAGTAAAGAAAAGACTTCCCCAGGGCCCCAAAACTCCAAGGATGGGGGTGGGTCCCAAGACACTTCTTCAACTGAGAAAAAACCCTATTGTTATCCCTGTAAACAGGTGGGGCATTACAAAACAGACAGCTGTTGTCCCAAGAATAACAATAAAGAAAATATACCTCCAAAGCCAGCTTCAACACCTCCTGTTACTGTCAGCAGTAATCCCCCAGGAAGTGGAAGCACACCCAGGAATCTGGGTGGGTTTACTTTTGGAAATCAGGTGGACCCTGGCCTATCCAGGTCCCCATCACCCAATGATCTTGTTTATGAGGCTGGCATGGGGTTTGCCAACTTCTCTGCTTGCCCAAATACTTTGAGCAAGTATAGACAAGAACCCATCATCAATGGTTTAAGAGTTGAAGCTTTTAGAGACACAGGGGCTAGCATCACCATGGTGGCTGATGGCATAGTCCCCTCTAAGCAACTTTTACCTGGTGCCACATACCAGGTAATAAACATTGATGGCATCCAAACAAATCATCCCATGGCAGTAGTAAGTCTCAGCTGGGGAGGTGTCACTGGCCCAAAGAGAGTGGCAGTGTCCCCAAACTTGCCTGTAGACTGTCTACTGGGTAATGATTTAGAAATCTCAGCCTGGGCTGGGGTTGAACAGGAAATCCATTCTAGAATGGTAAATTCCAATGGAAAGGTTAGTGGGGCTGTAATGGCTACAGCCCCAATTCAAGATGTCCTTCCTGAAAAGGTTGGTAGGGCGGAGATACTCCCTGCCCCATCTTTAGCAAAAGCTCTTCCTGAACAGAATAGCAAAGCTGTTATGATAACAGCAGAAACCCAAACTGAGTCTCCTCCTGAAAAGGTTGGTGGGGCTGTGATGGCCACAGCCCAAACTCAAACTGACACGTGTGTTGTGAAACCTGAAATGATGGATAACTCCACACAAACTGAGAGCATGGAGGAGGAAGAGAAATCTCCCCCTCACCAGACTTTAGGACAGGATCAGCCTCCTCAGGGAACTGATCTTACCCCTGATGAAGGAACTGCCCCAGAGGTGGTTGGGCCTAGCCTGACAGAACCTCTGATGTCAGTGGACCCTTCTCAGGTGGGACCCAGTCTGGAGCAGGTAACCTGCCCCTCTCTCCCTTGCCTTAGCCAGCCCAGGGCTGCAGAGGACAAGAAGGACAGTGAGACCCAGAGGGCCCCCTGTCAAATAAAGCACCCCCATCAAAAGATTAGGTGCACCAAAACTAGTAGCCCTAGTAAGGTGAAAACTTTAAAAACTCCTGAGGGAGCCCCCTTAAAAACAGTTAGGGACCTCCCCCAGATGGATTCTGTTGGGCACAGCCAAACCTGGGACCCAAAGGGCCCAAACCTGAACTGTCCCTCCAGCAAGCCAAACAGAGGGACCCAGCCTCCAGCTTTAGGTAGCCAGAGGTTGACCCTGAGAGCACAGTGCAACTCAGTTAAAGAAAGAAAGGCACACATGGTGGAAGATAATTGGAGGAAGCTAAGCCCTAAATTAGTAGAGCCTCACTTCAATACTCCATATCCAAACCAGCCTTTAACTTTGCATAAACACACCCAAGGTAGTGATTCCCTATGGTGGAGACCCTCTAATACCCAAAGGGTGAGGGACTGCTTAGTGGACCATGAGACAGGGGATACCCATGCTAGTGCAGGTACTTCCTTATATGGCCACTCAGGCAATATAGGCTTACCTGGCCAAGGATAGCCTTATCTCCTTTCGTTTGGGGGGGGGTTATGTAGGAAGGTGGCTACCTGACTATGGTTACCCCAGATTTTTTGCCTGTGTTTAGCTGGTTTTTTGACTTAGTTGACCTGGTTCCCTGCTAATCAGGGCCCCAGGCCATCTGCTCTCTCTGTAAAATGGATTCCATGTACCCTAGGTACATACCAATTGGAAATGGACTCCTTGTCAGCCCCTGTAGAATGCACTATAGGTGCACAGGGCACAGGAGCCACTAAGGCCTACCAGGGGCTGCAGCATATCTTTTGCCACCCCTGGCTGGTTCTTAAATTGACACAACTGGCTGATCACTCAGCTGGGGTAAGGTGGTGTACACACCCCTTGCTTAGATATAGTATACCTATGTCTAAACCTATATCTGGACACATGTAAACCTGTGAGCCACTCCTATAGACAGGCCTCACCAATCCTGGAGGCTGGGTGCTTGGTTTTTATGTGAGATGGAGCTCTAGCATGAGCTGAGCCTGTCTGCAGCCGTCGGGAACAAATCCCTAAGCTGTTTCAGGATAATGCCATACCATATACTATTAAGTGCCTTATAATCCTCGCGGTTATTTAGCAACTCTGGTTTGGCTTTATCAAAACATGTCGTGTAAGGTGTCATACGCTTTGGAATACCATCCCCTCGCCAGTTCTGGCGACGGGGATGGCATTCCACCCCTCTAGAGGGGTAAGACATGTTACTTCACTTTAATGCGGTTGATTTCTCCAAAGGCCTTAAGATCCCCAAAATGGATGCCTCTGCCACAGACAAATGTCTGGACCCCTGGAGCTGACCGAAACCCAGTCAAGGGGGTCCTGGACAAAGGGTTTCCTGTCACAGGAGGGTGTCACCGCCCTCCAGACAGGAGATAGTGTATTGTAGCAGGGAGGTTTGAAAGAAACCAGACACTGCCTGGGGCGCACAAGGCTGCCCCTTGCATAATCCGGCCAAACCGGTTCTGGGGCACTCCAGCCCTCGTGCCAGGGCGGCCTGGATCAAAGGAAGGGGGTGTATCCACCCACTTCCTGGGTCCCACCCATAGGAGGGGACCTAGCAGGTAATCACGCCCACCAGATTCGAATAAGAGTGGGAGCAGTGCCAATGCACAGCAGATTTCCTGGAAGAAACATTTGAAACGATATTCTGGACCCTTCGCCCTCCATCTCAACGTGGAAGCCCGAAGAATCTCCCTTGTGGTCAAGGAGTGACCACCCTGCAGCAGCAGGCACCATCCAGCCCTCGACGTCTACTTGGTTGCAGTTCCCGCCGGAACTCGAGCGACTGAGATCGACGAGATCAAGCCTGCCCAGCTTCTAACAGCCCGATCCACAGTCCCTGCAAAGCTGAGACCCGTGGAGGCGACCGGAAGCGTGGGGCACGCCATCTTGAAGTGACCACGAGACGCTGACCGTGCAGCCCACGAGTGACCCTCGAAGCTGTACACCGGGGTTTGAGAAGCCCCCACCCTGAGCTACTCCTGAGCCGAAGTTCAGCCCTCCACACTCGACGAGTGCTGCGTGGGGCCCTTTGGCACGATTTGGCTCAACGCGTTGGCCCGGTCACTTGCCAGCTGGCTTGTGGTCCCTGTGCCGACGAACTACAAAAGAAGACTCGTGATTCTGGTTGCTCCAGATCCACACCAGCTCCCCTGAAAGGGAGCCCCGACTCTGACCTTCCTGGTCCGAGTGAGACGCCATCTTCCAATCCCGCGTGGATTGCTCTTACCAAGGCTTGTTTGCTCCAAACCGGAAGCCGACTGCACCGACGGTGAGAGCCTGCGTGGGACAGATCGTGACCTGCTCCTGGACGTCGCAGATGCCCCAGAGCCCCCGTGACAGCGAAGAGAAGCGCCTCGACGACCACCTGATTGCGCCCGACATTGCCTGGTTCCGTCCTGGTTCCACCCTGGTCACTGCTGAGTGACCCAGACTCTGTCCCCTCTGCTTTCAGGTACTCTACAACTTGAGTCCACCCTTGGACTCCACCGGACACTTCGTCTTCACCCTGCCTGCAGCCCTTTCAGCTTCAAGCACCAAGAGCCTGCGTGTCAAAACCCGACGCCACTTCGACCCTGTGCACCCACTTCCTGTGGGTGAGGTAACTTTGCTCCGCCGGTGTTCCCACACTGGTGCACACCTCTAGGGTCTGTGTGTTAAGTTTTGTTCCTCTAGGTTCAGCGGAAGTGTCCTTAAACTTTAACTATTTGACTTTTACGCACCATTGGTTAACATTGGTGCATGCGTGCGCTTTCCGCACATCTCCCGAATCCCGAGGGCCATTCCCGACTTCAGCATTGCTTGTCCTGACTGCTCCCAGCGATTCCCTAGGCCCTAGGCCTAACCACTGTTCGAGTGGCCTCTCTTATACCACTTGTTTAGTATATGGTTTGAGTGGCCCCCTGCCCTCATCCATAATTGTGCAACTTTGTATGTTTAAACAGTGCTTTTGATTTAACGCTTGTGCCCCTTTATTCATAAAGAATACTGGGGATTGTTTTTAGTAATAAACACATATATTTTTATAATATATACTTGTGTGGTGTCCTTTCATTTGATATTACAGGATTGTATGTGGTAAAACAGCTCGCTTAACACGACCTCTTAAGTTAAGCCTTTAGGCTGCTTAGTCCATGCTACCACTAGGATAGCTTGTCTAATAAGGTTGACTTACAACCAGACACCATAAGGGGATTGTTTGGTCAGGTAGTAGGTGGTTCCAGAATTGGAAACATCCCCTACCAGGCCAACTTCTCACATTGGTGAGCAGCGGTGCGGATTTGAGCTTGCTGTTGTTTTACCATTGCAATCTTTATATCAAATTGAAAGATCACATCAAGTACCTCTAGGTACATATAAAATCAAAAGCTTAGCATATTAAGTTCTACTGAACTTAGTAGTTGTAGGTTGAAGGGAGTAGCACACCCCTGACTACAACTCACTAGCAAGGTCCAGTAGGAAAACACTTAGTGTAGGTAAGTGCACCACTTACACCTCACTAGTAACCATGTCCGACACAGGAAAGGCCTCAGGGTCTAGTCCTGTGACAGTTGACCCTACCCAGGCAACTTCTGGATATGACAAACTAACCCGCAGAGACTTGATTGTCTTGTGCAAAGCAAGAGGGTTAAAAAGGGGCAGAAGCCCCACCTGCCTAATCCTGGTAGAACTCCTAGAACAGGATGACTTAGAGAAGGCAAAAGCAGCTTCCCTAGATACAGGAACTGGAGGGAACCCCCCTGCAGTTGATCCCCCTGAAGAGGAGGATGATGATGACTTGGATGAGGACTCAGATGCTGGGGACTTAGAAGTACAGGATCAGGGTAGCCAGGTTCCAGTTGGTAGGCTTAGCCAGGCCAACTTGGACCTACTGGGAAATGGAGAGGGCCAGCACCTCCCCAGATCCCAACAAATGATTCTCCCAGGCAACAGAAGAGTGAGATCTCCCTCAGGGGACTCTCATCTTTCTAGTGCCTCCAGAGAATCAGAGAGAGGCATGAGTGCTTCTCAGAAAGCTGAGCATAGGGCTAGAATGAGGGCTGTCAGACTCCAGATAGAGAGAGAGGAGGTAGCCCTGAGTCAAGCTAAGCTTACCTTAGCTCAAGCTAAACTTGCCTTGGCAAGAGAGCAGAAATTGTGTGGCTTAGATGCCACTGGTGGCAGCAATATTCCTAAAGAGAAACCCAGGTCCTATGATAGTAGAAACCTGACAAAGATTGTGCCCCCCTTCAAAGAAGGGGATGACATCCACAAATGGATGACTGCTCTTGAGAGAGCCTGCATGGTACAGCAGGTTCCTGAGGAACAGTGGGCAGCAATCTTATGGTACTCCTTTTCAGAGAAAGGGAGGGACAAGCTCCTCACTGTCAGACATGAGGATGCAAACAATTACAAAGTCCTGAAGAGTGTTCTGATAGATGGGTTTGGCTTAACCACTGAACAGTACAGGTTCAAGTTCAGAGACACCCAGAAGACACAGACTCAGGACTGGACTGATTTTGTTGATTGTGCAACTAAGGCTCTGGAGGGTTGGCTACATGGCAGCAACGTACATGACTTTACAGGATTGTATAATTTGATTATGAGGGAGCAGATCCTAAGTAATTGTCAGAACCAGCTCTTACACCAGCACCTGGTGGACTCTGATCTGACCTCTCCCCAAGAATTGGGAAAGAAGGCAGACAAGTGGGTCAGAACCAGGATTAGGCCTAAGAATCAGGACAGTAACCAGAAGAAGGAGTCTACCAAGCCTCAAGATAAGGGTGGGGATAAAAGTAAAGAAAAGACTTCCCCAGGGCCCCAAAACTCCAAGGATGGGGGTGGGTCCCAAGACACTTCTTCAACTGAGAAAAAACCCTATTGTTATCCCTGTAAACAGGTGGGGCATTACAAAACAGACAGCTGTTGTCCCAAGAATAACAATAAAGAAAATATACCTCCAAAGCCAGCTTCAACACCTCCTGTTACTGTCAGCAGTAATCCCCCAGGAAGTGGAAGCACACCCAGGAATCTGGGTGGGTTTACTTTTGGAAATCAGGTGGACCCTGGCCTATCCAGGTCCCCATCACCCAATGATCTTGTTTATGAGGCTGGCATGGGGTTTGCCAACTTCTCTGCTTGCCCAAATACTTTGAGCAAGTATAGACAAGAACCCATCATCAATGGTTTAAGAGTTGAAGCTTTTAGAGACACAGGGGCTAGCATCACCATGGTGGCTGATGGCATAGTCCCCTCTAAGCAACTTTTACCTGGTGCCACATACCAGGTAATAAACATTGATGGCATCCAAACAAATCATCCCATGGCAGTAGTAAGTCTCAGCTGGGGAGGTGTCACTGGCCCAAAGAGAGTGGCAGTGTCCCCAAACTTGCCTGTAGACTGTCTACTGGGTAATGATTTAGAAATCTCAGCCTGGGCTGGGGTTGAACAGGAAATCCATTCTAGAATGGTAAATTCCAATGGAAAGGTTAGTGGGGCTGTAATGGCTACAGCCCCAATTCAAGATGTCCTTCCTGAAAAGGTTGGTAGGGCGGAGATACTCCCTGCCCCATCTTTAGCAAAAGCTCTTCCTGAACAGAATAGCAAAGCTGTTATGATAACAGCAGAAACCCAAACTGAGTCTCCTCCTGAAAAGGTTGGTGGGGCTGTGATGGCCACAGCCCAAACTCAAACTGACACGTGTGTTGTGAAACCTGAAATGATGGATAACTCCACACAAACTGAGAGCATGGAGGAGGAAGAGAAATCTCCCCCTCACCAGACTTTAGGACAGGATCAGCCTCCTCAGGGAACTGATCTTACCCCTGATGAAGGAACTGCCCCAGAGGTGGTTGGGCCTAGCCTGACAGAACCTCTGATGTCAGTGGACCCTTCTCAGGTGGGACCCAGTCTGGAGCAGGTAACCTGCCCCTCTCTCCCTTGCCTTAGCCAGCCCAGGGCTGCAGAGGACAAGAAGGACAGTGAGACCCAGAGGGCCCCCTGTCAAATAAAGCACCCCCATCAAAAGATTAGGTGCACCAAAACTAGTAGCCCTAGTAAGGTGAAAACTTTAAAAACTCCTGAGGGAGCCCCCTTAAAAACAGTTAGGGACCTCCCCCAGATGGATTCTGTTGGGCACAGCCAAACCTGGGACCCAAAGGGCCCAAACCTGAACTGTCCCTCCAGCAAGCCAAACAGAGGGACCCAGCCTCCAGCTTTAGGTAGCCAGAGGTTGACCCTGAGAGCACAGTGCAACTCAGTTAAAGAAAGAAAGGCACACATGGTGGAAGATAATTGGAGGAAGCTAAGCCCTAAATTAGTAGAGCCTCACTTCAATACTCCATATCCAAACCAGCCTTTAACTTTGCATAAACACACCCAAGGTAGTGATTCCCTATGGTGGAGACCCTCTAATACCCAAAGGGTGAGGGACTGCTTAGTGGACCATGAGACAGGGGATACCCATGCTAGTGCAGGTACTTCCTTATATGGCCACTCAGGCAATATAGGCTTACCTGGCCAAGGATAGCCTTATCTCCTTTCGTTTGGGGGGGGGTTATGTAGGAAGGTGGCTACCTGACTATGGTTACCCCAGATTTTTTGCCTGTGTTTAGCTGGTTTTTTGACTTAGTTGACCTGGTTCCCTGCTAATCAGGGCCCCAGGCCATCTGCTCTCTCTGTAAAATGGATTCCATGTACCCTAGGTACATACCAATTGGAAATGGACTCCTTGTCAGCCCCTGTAGAATGCACTATAGGTGCACAGGGCACAGGAGCCACTAAGGCCTACCAGGGGCTGCAGCATATCTTTTGCCACCCCTGGCTGGTTCTTAAATTGACACAACTGGCTGATCACTCAGCTGGGGTAAGGTGGTGTACACACCCCTTGCTTAGATATAGTATACCTATGTCTAAACCTATATCTGGACACATGTAAACCTGTGAGCCACTCCTATAGACAGGCCTCACCAATCCTGGAGGCTGGGTGCTTGGTTTTTATGTGAGATGGAGCTCTAGCATGAGCTGAGCCTGTCTGCAGCCGTCGGGAACAAATCCCTAAGCTGTTTCAGGATAATGCCATACCATATACTATTAAGTGCCTTATAATCCTCGCGGTTATTTAGCAACTCTGGTTTGGCTTTATCAAAACATGTCGTGTAAGGTGTCATACGCTTTGGAATACCATCCCCTCGCCAGTTCTGGCGACGGGGATGGCATTCCACCCCTCTAGAGGGGTAAGACATGTTACTTCACTTTAATGCGGTTGATTTCTCCAAAGGCCTTAAGATCCCCAAAATGGATGCCTCTGCCACAGACAAATGTCTGGACCCCTGGAGCTGACCGAAACCCAGTCAAGGGGGTCCTGGACAAAGGGTTTCCTGTCACAGGAGGGTGTCACCGCCCTCCAGACAGGAGATAGTGTATTGTAGCAGGGAGGTTTGAAAGAAACCAGACACTGCCTGGGGCGCACAAGGCTGCCCCTTGCATAATCCGGCCAAACCGGTTCTGGGGCACTCCAGCCCTCGTGCCAGGGCGGCCTGGATCAAAGGAAGGGGGTGTATCCACCCACTTCCTGGGTCCCACCCATAGGAGGGGACCTAGCAGGTAATCACGCCCACCAGATTCGAATAAGAGTGGGAGCAGTGCCAATGCACAGCAGATTTCCTGGAAGAAACATTTGAAACGATATTCTGGACCCTTCGCCCTCCATCTCAACGTGGAAGCCCGAAGAATCTCCCTTGTGGTCAAGGAGTGACCACCCTGCAGCAGCAGGCACCATCCAGCCCTCGACGTCTACTTGGTTGCAGTTCCCGCCGGAACTCGAGCGACTGAGATCGACGAGATCAAGCCTGCCCAGCTTCTAACAGCCCGATCCACAGTCCCTGCAAAGCTGAGACCCGTGGAGGCGACCGGAAGCGTGGGGCACGCCATCTTGAAGTGACCACGAGACGCTGACCGTGCAGCCCACGAGTGACCCTCGAAGCTGTACACCGGGGTTTGAGAAGCCCCCACCCTGAGCTACTCCTGAGCCGAAGTTCAGCCCTCCACACTCGACGAGTGCTGCGTGGGGCCCTTTGGCACGATTTGGCTCAACGCGTTGGCCCGGTCACTTGCCAGCTGGCTTGTGGTCCCTGTGCCGACGAACTACAAAAGAAGACTCGTGATTCTGGTTGCTCCAGATCCACACCAGCTCCCCTGAAAGGGAGCCCCGACTCTGACCTTCCTGGTCCGAGTGAGACGCCATCTTCCAATCCCGCGTGGATTGCTCTTACCAAGGCTTGTTTGCT
This sequence comes from Lissotriton helveticus, assembly GCF_964261635.1. NCBI lineage: Eukaryota > Metazoa > Chordata > Amphibia > Caudata > Salamandridae > Lissotriton > Lissotriton helveticus. The sequence goes on along the minus strand of NW_027611725.1, from coordinate 2,946,150 downwards.
CCAAACCGGAAGCCGACTGCACCGACGGTGAGAGCCTGCGTGGGACAGATCGTGACCTGCTCCTGGACGTCGCAGATGCCCCAGAGCCCCCGTGACAGCGAAGAGAAGCGCCTCGACGACCACCTGATTGCGCCCGACATTGCCTGGTTCCGTCCTGGTTCCACCCTGGTCACTGCTGAGTGACCCAGACTCTGTCCCCTCTGCTTTCAGGTACTCTACAACTTGAGTCCACCCTTGGACTCCACCGGACACTTCGTCTTCACCCTGCCTGCAGCCCTTTCAGCTTCAAGCACCAAGAGCCTGCGTGTCAAAACCCGACGCCACTTCGACCCTGTGCACCCACTTCCTGTGGGTGAGGTAACTTTGCTCCGCCGGTGTTCCCACACTGGTGCACACCTCTAGGGTCTGTGTGTTAAGTTTTGTTCCTCTAGGTTCAGCGGAAGTGTCCTTAAACTTTAACTATTTGACTTTTACGCACCATTGGTTAACATTGGTGCATGCGTGCGCTTTCCGCACATCTCCCGAATCCCGAGGGCCATTCCCGACTTCAGCATTGCTTGTCCTGACTGCTCCCAGCGATTCCCTAGGCCCTAGGCCTAACCACTGTTCGAGTGGCCTCTCTTATACCACTTGTTTAGTATATGGTTTGAGTGGCCCCCTGCCCTCATCCATAATTGTGCAACTTTGTATGTTTAAACAGTGCTTTTGATTTAACGCTTGTGCCCCTTTATTCATAAAGAATACTGGGGATTGTTTTTAGTAATAAACACATATATTTTTATAATATATACTTGTGTGGTGTCCTTTCATTTGATATTACAGGATTGTATGTGGTAAAACAGCTCGCTTAACACGACCTCTTAAGTTAAGCCTTTAGGCTGCTTAGTCCATGCTACCACTAGGATAGCTTGTCTAATAAGGTTGACTTACAACCAGACACCATAAGGGGATTGTTTGGTCAGGTAGTAGGTGGTTCCAGAATTGGAAACATCCCCTACCAGGCCAACTTCTCACAATAGGTGCAGAGCACATGGCCTTCTTCAGGTCTTCAAATGCCTTCTGACAGCTAACTGTCCACTGAACCTTTTTTGGCATCTTCTTGGATGTCAAGTCATTTAATGGTGTCACTATAGACCCATAGTTTTTCACAAACTTTCTGTAATACCCAGTCAGGCCCAAGAAGGCTCTGACTTGTGTCTGGGTAACTGGAGGAGCCCAGTCCTGTATGGCCTGGATTTTGCTTTCCAGTGGCTGAACCTGGCCTCCACCTACTAGGTGGCCCAGGTATACAACCTTACTCTGCCCTATCTGGCACTTTGTGGCCTTGATAGTTAGGCCTGCCTTTTGCAGGGCCTCCAAAACTTTCTTCAGGTGGATCAGGTGATCCTCCCAGGTGGAGCTAAAGACAGCAATATCATCCAGATAAGCTGCACAAAAGTCATCCAACCCAGTAAGGACTTGGTTCACCAACCTTTGAAAAGTGGCAGGTGCATTCTTCAAACCAAAGGGCATTACCACAAACTGATAATGTCCACTAGGGGTAGAGAATGCTGTTTTGGCTTTTGACTCCTCAGCTAGTCTGATTTGCCAGTAGCCAGCTGTCAGATCAAATGTGCTCAGAAACTTGGCAGAAGCCAATCTGTCAATGAGCTCATCTGCTCTTGGAATGGGGTGAGCATCTGTCCTAGTGACAGCATTGAGACCCCTGTAATCCACGCAAAACCTCATTTCTCTCTTACCATCTTGGGTATGAGGTTTTGGCACCAGGACTACTGGGCTGGCCCATGGGCTCTCTGATGGCTCAATCACTCCAAGCTCCAACATCTTTTGCACCTCAGCCTTGATGCAATCCCTGACATGATCAGGTTGCCTGTAGATCTTATTCTTGATAGGCAGACTGTCACCAGTGTCCACAACATGGGTACACCAGTCAGTTTGGCTGGGTGTGAGTGAAAACATTTGCCTGTGAGCCTGTGTAGGAAGGTGGCTACCTGACTATGGTTACCCCAGATTTTTTGCCTGTGTTTAGCTGGTTTTTTGACTTAGTTGACCTGGTTCCCTGCTAATCAGGGCCCCAGGCCATCTGCTCTCTCTGTAAAATGGATTCCATGTACCCTAGGTACATACCAATTGGAAATGGACTCCTTGTCAGCCCCTGTAGAATGCACTATAGGTGCACAGGGCACAGGAGCCACTAAGGCCTACCAGGGGCTGCAGCATATCTTTTGCCACCCCTGGCTGGTTCTTAAATTGACACAACTGGCTGATCACTCAGCTGGGGTAAGGTGGTGTACACACCCCTTGCTTAGATATAGTATACCTATGTCTAAACCTATATCTGGACACATGTAAACCTGTGAGCCACTCCTATAGACAGGCCTCACCAATCCTGGAGGCTGGGTGCATGGTTTTTATGTGAGATGGAGCTCTAGCATGAGCTGAGCCTGTCTGCAGCCGTCGGGAACAAATCCCTAAGCTGTTTCAGGATAATGCCATACCATATACTATTAAGTGCCTTATAATCCTCGCGGTTATTTAGCAACTCTGGTTTGGCTTTATCAAAACATGTCGTGTAAGGTGTCATACGCTTTGGAATACCATCCCCTCGCCAGCTCTGGCGACGGGGATGGCATTCCACCCCTCTAGAGGGGTAAGACATGTTACTTCACTTTAATGCGGTTGATTTCTCCAAAGGCCTTAAGATCCACAAAATGGATGCCTCTGCCACAGACAAATGTCTGGACCCCTGGAGCTGACCGAAACCCAGTCAAGGGGGTCCTGGACAAAGGGTTTCCTGTCACAGGAGGGTGTCACCGCCCTCCAGACAGGAGATAGTGTATTGTAGCAGGGAGGTTTGAAAGAAACCAGACACTGCCTGGGGCGCACAAGGCTGCCCCTTGCATAATCCGGCCAAACCGGTTCTGGGGCACTCCAGCCCTCGTGCCAGGGCGGCCTGGATCAAAGGAAGGGGGTGTATCCACCCACTTCCTGGGTCCCACCCATAGGAGGGGACCTAGCAGGTAATCACGCCCACCAGATTCGAATAAGAGTGGGAGCAGTGCCAATGCACATCAGATTTCCTGGAAGAAACATTTGAAACGATATTCTGGACCCTTCGCCCTCCATCTCAACGTGGAAGCCCGAAGAATCTCCCTTGTGGTCAAGGAGTGACCACCCTGCAGCAGCAGGCACCATCCAGCCCTCGACGTCTACTTAGTTGCAGTTCCCGCCGGAACTCGAGCGACTGAGATCGACGAGATCAAGCCTGCCCAGCTTCTAACAGCCCGATCCACAGTCCCTGCAAAGCTGAGACCCGTGGAGGCGACCGGAAGCGTGGGGCACGCCATCTTGAAGTGACCACGAGACGCTGACCGTGCAGCCCACGAGTGACCCTCGAAGCTGTACACCGGGGTTTGAGAAGCCCCCACCCTGAGCTACTCCTGAGCCGAAGTTCAGCCCTCCACACTCGACGAGTGCTGCGTGGGGCCCTTTGGCACGATTTGGCTCAACGCGTTGGCCCGGTCACTTGCCAGCTGGCTTGTGGTCCCTGTGCCGACGAACTACAAAAGAAGACTCGTGATTCTGGTTGCTCCAGATCCACACCAGCTCCCCTGAAAGGGAGCCCCGACTCTGACCTTCCTGGTCCGAGTGAGACGCCATCTTCCAATCCCGCGTGGATTGCTCTTACCAAGGCTTGTTTGCTCCAAACCGGAAGCCGACTGCACCGACGGTGAGAGCCTGCGTGGGACAGATCGTGACCTGCTCCTGGACGTCGCAGATGCCCCAGAGCCCACGTGACAGCGAAGAGAAGCGCCTCGACGACCACCTGATTGCGCCCGACATTGCCTGGTTCCGTCCTGGTTCCACCCTGGTCACTGCTGAGTGACCCAGACTCTGTCCCCTCTGCTTTCAGGTACTCTACAACTTGAGTCCACCCTTGGACTCCACCGGACACTTCGTCTTCACCCTGCCTGCAGCCCTTTCAGCTTCAAGCACCAAGAGCCTGCGTGTCAAAACCCGACGCCACTTCGACCCTGTGCACCCACTTCCTGTGGGTGAGGTAACTTTGCTCCGCCGGTGTTCCCACACTGGTGCACACCTCTAGGGTCTGTGTGTTAAGTTTTGTTCCTCTAGGTTCAGCGGAAGTGTCCTTAAACTTTAACTATTTGACTTTTACGCACCATTGGTTAACATTGGTGCATGCGTGCGCTTTCCGCACATCTCCCGAATCCCGAGGGCCATTCCCGACTTCAGCATTGCTTGTCCTGACTGCTCCCAGCGATTCCCTAGGCCCTAGGCCTAACCACTGTTCGAGTGGCCTCTCTTATACCACTTGTTTAGTATATGGTTTGAGTGGCCCCCTGCCCTCATCCATAATTGTGCAACTTTGTATGTTTAAACAGTGCTTTTGATTTAACGCTTGTGCCCCTTTATTCATAAAGAATACTGGGGATTGTTTTTAGTAATAAACACATATATTTTTATAATATATACTTGTGTGGTGTCCTTTCATTTGGTATTACAGGATTGTATGTGGTAAAACAGCTCGCTTAACACGACCTCTTAAGTTAAGCCTTTAGGCTGCTTAGTCCATGCTACCACTAGGATAGCTTGTCTAATAAGGTTGACTTACAACCAGACACCATAAGGGGATTGTTTGGTCAGGTAGTAGGTGGTTCCAGAATTGGAAACATCCCCTACCAGGCCAACTTCTCACATTGGTGAGCAGCGGTGCGGATTTGAGCTTGCTGTTGTTTTACCATTGCAATCTTTATATCAAATTGAAAGATCACATCAAGTACCTCTAGGTACATATAAAATCAAAAGCTTAGCATATTAAGTTCTACTGAACTTAGTAGTTGTAGGTTGAAGGGAGTAGCACACCCCTGACTACAACTCACTAGCAAGGTCCAGTAGGAAAACACTTAGTGTAGGTAAGTGCACCACTTACACCTCACTAGTAACCATGTCCGACACAGGAAAGGCCTCAGGGTCTAGTCCTGTGACAGTTGACCCTACCCAGGCAACTTCTGGATATGACAAACTAACCCGCAGAGACTTGATTGTCTTGTGCAAAGCAAGAGGGTTAAAAAGGGGCAGAAGCCCCACCTGCCTAATCCTGATAGAACTCCTAGAACAGGATGACTTAGAGAAGGCAAAAGCAGCTTCCCTAGATACAGGAACTGGAGGGAACCCCCCTGCAGTTGATCCCCCTGAAGAGGAGGATGATGATGACTTGGATGAGGACTCAGAGGTTGAGGACTTAGAAGTACAGGATCAGGGTAGCCAGGTTCCAGTTGGTAGGCTTAGCCAGGCCAACTTGGACCTACTGGGGACTGGAGAGGGCCAGCACCTCCCCAGAACCCAACATATGATTCCCCCAGGCAACAGAAGAGTGAGATCTCCCTCAGGGGACTCTCATCTTTCTAGTGCCTCCAGAGAATCACAGAGGGGCATGAATGCTTCTCAAAAGTTAGAGCATAGGGCCAGAATGAGGGCTGTCAAACTCCAGATAGAGAGGGAGGAGGTAGCCTTGGCTCAAGCTAAACTTGCCTTGGCAAGAGAGCAGAAATTGTGTGGCTTAGATGCCACTGGTGGCAGCAATATTCCTAAAGAGAAACCCAGGTCCTATGATAGTAGAAACCTGACAAAGATTGTGCCCCCCTTCAAAGAAGGGGATGACATCCACAAATGGATGACTGCTCTTGAGAGAGCCTGCATGGTACAGCAGGTTCCTGAGGAACAGTGGGCAGCAATCTTATGGTACTCCTTTTCAGAGAAAGGGAGGGACAAGCTCCTCACTGTCAGACATGAGGATGCAAACAATTACAAAGTCCTGAAGAGTGTTCTGATAGATGGGTTTGGCTTAACCACTGAACAGTACAGGTTCAAGTTCAGAGACACCCAGAAGACACAGACTCAGGACTGGACTGATTTTGTAGATTGTGCTACTAAGGCTCTGGAGGGTTGGCTACATGGCAGCAAAGTACATGACTTTACAGGATTGTATAATTTGATTATGAGGGAGCAGATCCTAAGTAATTGTCAGAACCAGCTCTTACACCAGCACCTGGTAGACTCTGATCTGACCTCTCCCCAAGAATTGGGAAAGAAGGCAGACAAATGGGTCAGAACCAGGATTAGGCCTAAGAATCAGGACAGTAACCAGAAGAAGGAGCCTACCAAGCCTCAAGATAAGGGTGGGGATAAAAGTAAAGAAAAGACTTCCCCAGGGCCCCAAAACTCCAAGGATGGGGGTGGGTCCCAAGACACTTCTTCAACTGAGAAAAAACCCTATTGTTATCCCTGTAAACAGGTGGGGCATTACAAAACAGACAGCTGTTGTCCCAAGAATAACAATAAAGAAAATATACCTCCAAAGCCAGCTTCAACACCTCCTGTTACTGTCAGCAGTAATCCCCCAGGAAGTGGAAGCACACCCAGGAATCTGGGTGGGTTTACTTTTGGAAATCAGGTGGACCCTGGCCTATCCAGGTCCCCATCACCCAATGATCTTGTTTATGAGGCTGGCATGGGGTTTGCCAACTTCTCTGCTTGCCCAAATACTTTGAGCAAGTATAGACAAGAACCCATCATCAATGGTTTAAGAGTTGAAGCTTTTAGAGACACAGGGGCTAGCATCACCATGGTGGCTGATGGCATAGTCCCCTCTAAGCAACTTTTACCTGGTGCCACATACCAGGTAATAAACATTGATGGCATCCAAACAAATCATCCCATGGCAGTAGTAAGTCTCAGCTGGGGAGGTGTCACTGGCCCAAAGAGAGTGGCAGTGTCCCCAAACTTGCCTGTAGACTGTCTACTGGGTAATGATTTAGAAATCTCAGCCTGGGCTGGGGTTGAACAGGAAATCCATTCTAGGATGGTAAATTCCAATGGAAAGGTTAGTGGGGCTGTAATGGCTACAGCCCCAATTCAAGATGTCCTTCCTGAAAAGGTTGGTAGGGCGGAGATACTCCCTGCCCCATCTTTAGCAAAAGCTCTTCCTGAACAGAATAGCAAAGCTGTTATGATAACAGCAGAAACCCAAACTGAGTCTCCTCCTGAAAAGGTTGGTGGGGCTGTGATGGCCACAGCCCAAACTCAAACTGACACGTGTGTTGTGAAACCTGAAATGATGGATAACTCCACACAAACTGAGAGCATGGAGGAGGAAGAGAAATCTCCCCCTCACCAGACTTTAGGACAGGATCAGCCTCCTCAGGGAACTGATCTTACCCCTGATGAAGGAACTGCCCCAGAGGTGGTTGGGCCTAGCCTGACAGAACCTCTGATGTCAGTGGACCCTTCTCAGGTGGGACCCAGTCTGGAGCAGGTAACCTGCCCCTCTCTCCCTTGCCTTAGCCAGCCCAGGGCTGCAGAGGACAAGAAGGACAGTGAGACCCAGAGGGCCCCCTGTCAAATAAAGCACCCCCATCAAAAGATTAGGTGCACCAAAACTAGTAGCCCTAGTAAGGTGAAAACTTTAAAAACTCCTGAGGGAGCCCCCTTAAAAACAGTTAGGGACCTCCCCCAGATGGATTCTGGTGGGCACAGCCAAACCTGGGACCCAAAGGGCCCAAACCTGAACTGTCCCTCCAGCAAGCCAAACAGAGGGACCCAGCCTCCAGCTTTAGGTAGCCAGAGGTTGACCCTGAGAGCACTGTGCAACTCAGTTAAAGAAAGAAAGGCACACATGGTGGAAGATAACTGGAGGAAGCTAAGCCCTAAATTAGTAGAGCCTCACTTCAATACTCCATATCCAAACCAGCCTTTAACTTTGCATAAACACACCCAAGGTAGTGATTCCCTATGGTGGAGACCCTCTAATACCCAAAGGGTGAGGGACTGCTTAGTGGACCATGAGACAGGGGGTACCCATGCTAGTGCAGGTACTTCCTTATATGGCCACTCAGGCAATATAGGCTTACCTGGCCAAGGATAGCCTTATCTCCTTTCGTTTGGGGGGGGGTTATGTAGGAAGGTGGCTACCTGACTATGGTTACCCCAGATTTTTTGCCTGTGTTTAGCTGGTTTTTTGACTTAGTTGACCTGGTTCCCTGCTAATCAGGGCCCCAGGCCATCTGCTCTCTCTGTAAAATGGATTCCATGTACCCTAGGTACATACCAATTGGAAATGGACTCCTTGTCAGCCCCTGTAGAATGCACTATAGGTGCACAGGGCACAGGAGCCACTAAGGCCTACCAGGGGCTGCAGCATATCTTTTGCCACCCCTGGCTGGTTCTTAAATTGACACAACTGGCTGATCACTCAGCTGGGGTAAGGTGGTGTACACACCCCTTGCTTAGATATAGTATACCTATGTCTAAACCTATATCTGGACACATGTAAACCTGTGAGCCACTCCTATAGACAGGCCTCACCAATCCTGGAGGCTGGGTGCATGGTTTTTATGTGAGATGGAGCTCTAGCATGAGCTGAGCCTGTCTGCAGCCGTCGGGAACAAATCCCTAAGCTGTTTCAGGATAATGCCATACCATATACTATTAAGTGCCTTATAATCCTCGCGGTTATTTAGCAACTCTGGTTTGGCTTTATCAAAACATGTCGTGTAAGGTGTCATACGCTTTGGAATACCATCCCCTCGCCAGCTCTGGCGACGGGGATGGCATTCCACCCCTCTAGAGGGGTAAGACATGTTACTTCACTTTAATGCGGTTGATTTCTCCAAAGGCCTTAAGATCCACAAAATGGATGCCTCTGCCACAGACAAATGTCTGGACCCCTGGAGCTGACCGAAACCCAGTCAAGGGGGTCCTGGACAAAGGGTTTCCTGTCACAGGAGGGTGTCACCGCCCTCCAGACAGGAGATAGTGTATTGTAGCAGGGAGGTTTGAAAGAAACCAGACACTGCCTGGGGCGCACAAGGCTGCCCCTTGCATAATCCGGCCAAACCGGTTCTGGGGCACTCCAGCCCTCGTGCCAGGGCGGCCTGGATCAAAGGAAGGGGGTGTATCCACCCACTTCCTGGGTCCCACCCATAGGAGGGGACCTAGCAGGTAATCACGCCCACCAGATTCGAATAAGAGTGGGAGCAGTGCCAATGCACATCAGATTTCCTGGAAGAAACATTTGAAACGATATTCTGGACCCTTCGCCCTCCATCTCAACGTGGAAGCCCGAAGAATCTCCCTTGTGGTCAAGGAGTGACCACCCTGCAGCAGCAGGCACCATCCAGCCCTCGACGTCTACTTAGTTGCAGTTCCCGCCGGAACTCGAGCGACTGAGATCGACGAGATCAAGCCTGCCCAGCTTCTAACAGCCCGATCCACAGTCCCTGCAAAGCTGAGACCCGTGGAGGCGACCGGAAGCGTGGGGCACGCCATCTTGAAGTGACCACGAGACGCTGACCGTGCAGCCCACGAGTGACCCTCGAAGCTGTACACCGGGGTTTGAGAAGCCCCCACCCTGAGCTACTCCTGAGCCGAAGTTCAGCCCTCCACACTCGACGAGTGCTGCGTGGGGCCCTTTGGCACGATTTGGCTCAACGCGTTGGCCCGGTCACTTGCCAGCTGGCTTGTGGTCCCTGTGCCGACGAACTACAAAAGAAGACTCGTGATTCTGGTTGCTCCAGATCCACACCAGCTCCCCTGAAAGGGAGCCCCGACTCTGACCTTCCTGGTCCGAGTGAGACGCCATCTTCCAATCCCGCGTGGATTGCTCTTACCAAGGCTTGTTTGCTCCAAACCGGAAGCCGACTGCACCGACGGTGAGAGCCTGCGTGGGACAGATCGTGACCTGCTCCTGGACGTCGCAGATGCCCCAGAGCCCACGTGACAGCGAAGAGAAGCGCCTCGACGACCACCTGATTGCGCCCGACATTGCCTGGTTCCGTCCTGGTTCCACCCTGGTCACTGCTGAGTGACCCAGACTCTGTCCCCTCTGCTTTCAGGTACTCTACAACTTGAGTCCACCCTTGGACTCCACCGGACACTTCGTCTTCACCCTGCCTGCAGCCCTTTCAGCTTCAAGCACCAAGAGCCTGCGTGTCAAAACCCGACGCCACTTCGACCCTGTGCACCCACTTCCTGTGGGTGAGGTAACTTTGCTCCGCCGGTGTTCCCACACTGGTGCACACCTCTAGGGTCTGTGTGTTAAGTTTTGTTCCTCTAGGTTCAGCGGAAGTGTCCTTAAACTTTAACTATTTGACTTTTACGCACCATTGGTTAACATTGGTGCATGCGTGCGCTTTCCGCACATCTCCCGAATCCCGAGGGCCATTCCCGACTTCAGCATTGCTTGTCCTGACTGCTCCCAGCGATTCCCTAGGCCCTAGGCCTAACCACTGTTCGAGTGGCCTCTCTTATACCACTTGTTTAGTATATGGTTTGAGTGGCCCCCTGCCCTCATCCATAATTGTGCAACTTTGTATGTTTAAACAGTGCTTTTGATTTAACGCTTGTGCCCCTTTATTCATAAAGAATACTGGGGATTGTTTTTAGTAATAAACACATATATTTTTATAATATATACTTGTGTGGTGTCCTTTCATTTGGTATTACAGGATTGTATGTGGTAAAACAGCTCGCTTAACACGACCTCTTAAGTTAAGCCTTTAGGCTGCTTAGTCCATGCTACCACTAGGATAGCTTGTCTAATAAGGTTGACTTACAACCAGACACCATAAGGGGATTGTTTGGTCAGGTAGTAGGTGGTTCCAGAATTGGAAACATCCCCTACCAGGCCAACTTCTCACAGCCTGCAAAACTTGTCTGCAGTCCCTCTGTTGCTGGTCAGTGAGGCTGCCTGCCAAGGCTACTCCATCAACTGAACCATCATCAGGGTTCTGGGAAAGCAGGTCTGGGAGAGGGTCACTCTCTTCCTCCTGTTCCCCATCTGTGGCCATGAGCAAGCTCATGTCCTCCCTGTCTACAAATGCTTTCAAGCGATTCACATGGATTACCCTGTGAGGGCTCCTGGGTGTTCCAAAGTCTACCAAGTAGGTGACTTCCCCTTTCTTCTCAATAATAGGATAGGGTCCACTCCATTTGTCTTGGAGTGCTGCTGGAGCCACTGGCTCCAGTACCCATACCTTCTGTCCTGGTTGGAACTCTACCAGTACAGCCTTTTGGTCATGCCAAGCTTTCTGCAATTCTTGGCTGGCCTCCAGGTTTTTGGATGCTCTTTCCATGTACTCAGCCATCCTGGAGCGGAGACCAAGTACATAGTCCACTATGTCTAGTTTGGGCTTTTTGAGAGGTAACTCCCATCCTTCCTTCACCAAACACAATGGACCTCTCACAGGGTGGCCAAACAAAAGTTCAAAAGGGCTGTAGCCAACCCCCTTCTGTGGGACCTCTCTGTAAGCAAAGAGCAGGCAGGGTAAAAGAATGTCCCATTTCCGCCTGAGCTTCTCTGGTAATCCTTTTATCATGCCTTTAAGGGTCTTGTTAAATCTCTCCACAAGCCCATTGCATTGTGGATGATATGGGGTGGTAAACTTGTAGTTTACTCCACATTCCTTCCACATTGCTTTTAGATAGCTGGACATAAAATTTGTCCCTCTATCTGATAGTACCTCCTTAGGAAAGCCCACTCTTGAGAAAACTGCAATGAGGGCTTTTGCCACCACAGGTGCTGTGGTGGTCCTTAGGGGAATAGCCTCTGGGTACCTGGTGGCATGATCCACTACCACCAGTATGAATCTGTTCCCAGATGCTGTTTGGGGGTCCATTGGACCCACAATATCAATTCCAACTCTCTCAAAGGGGACCCCCACCACAGGTAGTGGTATTAGGGGGGCCTTTGTTGTGCCACCTGACTTACCACTGGCTTGGCAAGTGACACAGGAGCGACAAAACTCCTTGACATCCTCTGACATGTGAGGCCAGTGAAAGTGTGGAACAAGCCTGTCCCACGTCTTGTTCTGGCCTAAGTGTCCTGCAAGGGGAATATCATGGGCCAAGGTAAGGAGGAATCCCCTAAACTGCAGAGGTATCACCAACCTCCTGGTCATGCCAGGCTTGGGGGTTCTAGCCTCTGAGTAAAGGAGTCCCTCATCCCAATACACAGTATGGGTACCTTGGGCATCCCCAGCAGCCTCAGCAGCAGCCTGCTGTCTGAGGGGTTCAAGGGAAGGGCAATCTAATTGAGCCTGCCTCAGGTCTGCCCTTGAGGGTCCCCCTGTCCCCAGAAACTCAACCTGGTCAGGTTCAAGCTCCTCAGAGACAGTCTCCTCTTGGACTGCAGAATCAGTTTCCTCTGAAAGCTGATCCTCAACCTGGGGCAAGGTGGAAGGCGAGGCCTTTCCTCTCTTGCTCCTTCTCTTGGGTTGTGGCTGGTCTATTGTCTCAAGATCCACCACTGGTTCAGGAAGGCACTTCTTAGCCTGAGCCCTTGTCATGGCAAGGACATGCTCTGAAATCCCTAGCATTTCTGCATGAGTCCTGTACTCCACTTCTGACCATGCTGAGCTTTCAAGGTCATTGCCTAACAGACAGTCTACTGGTAGGTCTGCACTCACCACAACTTTCTTTAGGCCATCAACCCCTCCCCAGGAGAAGTTCACAACTGCCACACTATGGGAGGTAGTGGAGTTGCTTGCATTGGTTACTAGGTAGCTCTCTCCTAGTACAATCTGTCCAGGGTCCACAAAGCCAGGGGTCACCATGGTGACACTAGCACATGTGTCCCTGTAAGCTTGAGCCAGTTTCTCATTTATTAAGGGAGTCTGCCTGTATTTGCCCAGGTTAGTGGGGCTTACTGCAGTGGGCAACTCAATGTCCACATCATACAGGAGAACTGCCTGTGTAGGGACTCTGACTAGGCCAGATCCTACTTCAATACCCAGGGTCAACCCAGCTACACCCTTGGACTGTGTTCCACCACTGCTTACTGTACTTGGGGTTGCAGTTGCTTTAGGAGCTGTAGTGGTGGGAACTGGATTTGCCTTGGTGCACTCACTGCCCCAGTGTGAAACTGATTTGCAGGTATTACACCAAGGTGTCTTTGGACCTTTGTTCTTCTTCTTCTTGTTACCATTTTGGGAACCACCCTCCTTACTATTAGTTTGGGGGCCTGAAGACTTCTGGTCTTTTTCTTTATCTTTCTGATTCTGATTACCACCCTTCTGGTCTGTTTTCTTCTGGTCACCACCTTGGTTCTGGGGTTTCTGCTTAATCCTTGTTCTGACCCATTTGTCTGCCTTCTTTCCCAATTCTTGGGGAGAGGTCAGATCAGAGTCAATAAGGTATTGATGCAACAGCTGGTTTGTACAGTTATTAAGGATCTGTTCTCTCATCATAAGATTGTACAATCCTGTATAGTCTGAAACTTTACTTCCCTGTAACCAACCCTCCAAAGCCTTAGTGGCACACTCCACAAAATCAGTCCAGTCTTGAGTCTGTGCTTTCTGGGTGTCTCTGAACAACAACCTGTATTGCTCAGTGGTTAGGCCATACCCTTCAATGAGAGCACTCTTCAAAACAGAGTAGTTTTTGGCATCCTCAGGTCTAACTGTGAGGAGCCTGTCCCTCCCTTTCTCAGAAAAGGAGTACCACAAAATTGCAGCCCACTGATTCTCAGGAACCTGCTGTACCATGCAGGCTCTCTCAAGAGCAGTCATCCATTTGTGGATGTCATCCCCTTCTTTAAAGGGGGGCACAATTTTGGTCAGGTTTCTAGTATCATAGGCCCTGTCTTTTTCTCTTGGAAAATTGCTGCCACCAGTGACATCTAAGCCACTTAATTTCTGCTCTCTTGCCAAGGCAAGTTTAGCTTGAGCTAAGGTAAGCTTAGCTTGACTCAGGGCTACCTCCTCTCTCTCTATCTGGAGTCTGACAGCCCTCATTCTAGCCCTATGCTCAGCTTTCTGAGAAGCACTCATGCCTCTCTCTGATTCTCTGGAGGCACTAGAAAGATGAGAGTCCCCTGAGGGAGATCTCACTCTTCTGTTGCCTGGGAGAATCACATTTTGGGTTCTGGGGAGGTGCTGGCCCTCTCCATTCCCCAGTAGGTCCAAGTTGGCCTGGCTAAGCCTACCAACTGGAACCTGGCTACCCTGATCCTGTACTTCTAAGTCCTCAACCTCTGAGTCCTCATCCAAGTCATCATCATCCTCCTCTTCAGGGGGATCAACTGCAGGGGGGTTCCCTTCAGTTCCTGTATCTAGGGAAGCTGCTTTTGCCTTCTCTAAGTCATCCTGTTCTAGGAGTTCTACCAGGATTAGGCAGGTGGGGCTTCTGCCCCTTTTTAACCCTCTTGCTTTGCACAAGACAATCAAGTCTCTGCGGGTTAGTTTGTCATATCCAGAAGTTGCCTGGGTAGGGTCAACTGTCACAGGACTAGACCCTGAGGCCTTTCCTGTGTCGGACATGGTTACTAGTGAGGTGTAAGTGGTGCACTTACCTACACTAAGTGTTTTCCTACTGGACCTTGCTAGTGAGTTGTAGTCAGGGGTGTGCTACTCCCTTCAACCTACAACTACTAAGTTCAGTAGAACTTAATATGCTAAGCTTTTGATTTTATATGTACCTAGAGGTACTTGATGTGATCTTTCAATTTGATATAAAGATTGCAATGGTAAAACAACAGCAAGCTCAAATCCGCACCGCTGCTCACCAATGTGAGAAGTTGGCCTGGTAGGGGATGTTTCCAATTCTGGAACCACCTACTACCTGACCAAACAATCCCCTTATGGTGTCTGGTTGTAAGTCAACCTTATTAGACAAGCTATCCTAGTGGTAGCATGGACTAAGCAGCCTAAAGGCTTAACTTAAGAGGTCGTGTTAAGCGAGCTGTTTTACCACATACAATCCTGTAATACCAAATGAAAGGACACCACACAAGTATATATTATAAAAATATATGTGTTTATTACTAAAAACAATCCCCAGTATTCTTTATGAGTAAAGGGGCACAAGCGTTAAATCAAAAGCACTGTTTAAACATACAAAGTTGCACAATTATGGATGAGGGCAGGGGGCCACTCGAACCATATACTAAACAAGTGGTATAAGAGAGGCCACTCGAACAGTGGTTAGGCCTAGGGCCTAGGGAATCGCTGGGAGCAGTCAGGACAAGCAATGCTGAAGTCGGGAATGGCCCTCGGGATTCGGGAGATGTGCGGAAAGCGCACGCATGCACCAATGTTAACCAATGGTGCGTAAAAGTCAAATAGTTAAAGTTTAAGGACACTTCCGCTGAACCTAGAGGAACAAAACTTAACACACAGACCCTAGAGGTGTGCACCAGTGTGGGAACACCGGCGGAGCAAAGTTACCTCACCCACAGGAAGTGGGTGCACAGGGTCGAAGTGGCGTCGGGTTTTGACACGCAGGCTCTTGGTGCTTGGAGCTGAAAGGGCTGCAGGCAGGGTGAAGACGAAGTGTCCGGTGGAGTCCAAGGGTGGACTCAAGTTGTAGAGTACCTGAAAGCAGAGGGGACAGAGTCTGGGTCACTCAGCAGTGACCAGGGTGGAACCAGGACGGAACCAGGCAATGTCGGGCGCAATCAGGTGGTCGTCGAGGCGCTTCTCTTCGCTGTCACGTGGGCTCTGGGGCATCTGCGACGTCCAGGAGCAGGTCACGATCTGTCCCACGCAGGCTCTCACCGTCGGTGCAGTCGGCTTCCGGTTTGGAGCAAACAAGCCTTGGTAAGAGCAATCCACGCGGGATTGGAAGATGGCGTCTTACTCGGACCAGGAAGGTCAGAGTCGGGGCTCCCTTTCAGGGGAGCTGGTGTGGATCTGGAGCAACCAGAATCACGAGTCTTCTTTTGTAGTTCGTCGGCACAGGGACCACAAGCCAGCTGGCAAGTGACCGGGCCAACGCGTTGAGCCAAGTCGTGCCAAAGGGCCCCACGCAGCACTCGTCGAGTGTGGAGGGCTGAACTTCGGCTCAGGAGTAGCTCAGGGTGGGGGCTTCTCAAACCCCGGTGTACAGCTTCGAGGGTCACTCGTGGGCTGCACGGTCAGCGTCTCGTGGTCACTTCAAGATGGCGTGCCCCACGCTTCCGGTCGCCTCCACGGGTCTCAGCTTTGCAGGGACTGTGGATCGGGCTGTTAGAAGCTGGGCAGGCTTGATCTCGTCGATCTCAGTCGCTCGAGTTCCGGCGGGAACTGCAACTAAGTAGACGTCGAGGGCTGGATGGTGCCTGCTGCTGCAGGGTGGTCACTCCTTGACCACAAGGGAGATTCTTCGGGCTTCCACGTTGAGATGGAGGGCGAAGGGTCCAGAATATCGTTTCAAATGTTTCTTCCAGGAAATCTGAAGTGCATTGGCACTGCTCCCACTCTTATTCGAATCTGGTGGGCGTGATTACCTGCTAGGTCCCCTCCTATGGGTGGGACCCAGGAAGTGGGTGGATACACCCCCTTCCTTTGATCCAGGCCGCCCTGGCACGAGGGCTGGAGTGCCCCAGAACCGGTTTGGCCGGATTATGCAAGGGGCAGCCTTGTGCGCCCCAGGCAGTGTCTGGTTTCTTTCAAACCTCCCTGCTACAATACACTATCTCCTGTCTGGAGGGCGGTGACACCCTCCTGTGACAGGAAACCCTTTGTCCAGGACCCCCTTGACTGGGTTTCGGTCAGCTCCAGGGGTCCAGACATTTGTCTGTGGCAGAGGCATCCATTTTGTGGATCTTAAGGCCTTTGGAGAAATCAACCGCATTAAAGTGAAGTAACATGTCTTACCCCTCTAGAGGGGTGGAATGCCATCCCCGTCGCCAGAACTGGCGAGGGGATGGTATTCCAAAGCGTATGACACCTTACACGACATGTTTTGATAAAGCCAAACCAGAGTTGCTAAATAACCGCGAGGATTATAAGGCACTTAATAGTATATGGTATGGCATTATCCTGAAACAGCTTAGGGATTTGTTCCCGATGGCTGCAGACAGGCTCAGCTCATGCTAGAGCTCCATCTCACATAAAAACCAAGCACCCAGCCTCCAGGATTGGTGAGGCCTGTCTATAGGAGTGGCTCACAGGTTTACATGTGTCCAGATATAGGTTTAGACATAGGTATACTATATCTAAGCAAGGGGTGTGTACACCACCTTACCCCAGCTGAGTGATCAGCCAGTTGTGTCAATTTAAGAACCAGCCAGGGGTGGCAAAAGATATGCTGCAGCCCCTGGTAGGCCTTAGTGGCTCCTGTGCCCTGTGCACCTATAGTGCATTCTACAGGGGCTGACAAGGAGTCCATTTCCAATTGGTATGTGCCTATAGCACATGTGTCATTAATTTAGTGAGAGAACAGCAGGCTGGGGGTCTGATCAGCAGGCCCACAGCCTCAGTAGTCGAAAACCAGTGAAGCAAAAAGCAAAAATTTGGGGTGACCATAGGATAGCAGACCCTACTCTCCTACAGTTGCCCACTGCAGTAAGCCCCACTAACCTGGGCAAATACAGGCAGACTCCCTTAATAAATGAGAAACTGGCTCAAGCTTACAGGGACACATGTGCTAGTGTCACCATGGTGACCCCTGGCTTTGTGGACCCTGGACAGATTGTACTAGGAGAGAGCTACCTAGTAACCAATGCAAGCAACTCCACTACCTCCCATAGTGTGGCAGTTGTGAACTTCTCCTGGGGAGGGGTTGATGGCCTAAAGAAGGTTGTGGTGAGTGCAGACCTACCAGTAGACTGTCTGTTAGGCAATGACCTTGAAAGCTCAGCATGGTCAGAAGTGGAGTACAGGACTCATGCAGAAATGCTAGGGATTTCAGAGCATGTCCTTGCCATGACAAGGGCTCAGGCTAAGAAGTGCCTTCCTGAACCAGTGGTGGATCTTGAGACAATAGACCAGCCACAACCCAAGAGAAGGAGCAAGAGAGGAAAGGCCTCGCCTTCCACCTTGCCCCAGGTTGAGGATCAGGTTTCAGAGGAAACTGATTCTGCAGTCCAAGAGGAGACTGTCTCTGAGGAGCTTGAACCTGACCAGGTTGAGTTTCTGGGGACAGGGGGACCCTCAAGGGCAGACCTGAGGCAGGCTCAATTAGATTGCCCTTCCCTTGAACCCCTCAGACAGCAGGCTGCTGCTGAGGCTGCTGGGGATGCCCAAGGTACCCATACTGTGTATTGGGATGAGGGACTCCTTTACTCAGAGGCTAGAGCCCCCAAGCCTGGCATGACCAGGAGGTTGGTGATACCTCTGCAGTTTAGGGGATTCCTCCTTACCTTGGCCCATGATATTCCCCTTGCAGGACACTTAGGCCAGAACAAGACGTGGGACAGGCTTGTTCCACACTTTCACTGGCCTCACATGTCAGAGGATGTCAAGGAGTTTTGTCGCTCCTGTGTCACTTGCCAAGCCAGTGGTAAGTCAGGTGGCACAACAAAGGCCCCCCTAATACCACTACCTGTGGTGGGGGTCCCCTTTGAGAGAGTTGGAATTGATATTGTGGGTCCAATGGACCCCCAAACAGCATCTGGGAACAGATTCATACTGGTGGTAGTGGATCATGCCACCAGGTACCCAGAGGCTATTCCCCTAAGGACCACCACAGCACCTGTGGTGGCAAAAGCCCTCATTGCAGTTTTCTCAAGAGTGGGCTTTCCTAAGGAGGTACTATCAGATAGAGGGACAAATTTTATGTCCAGCTATCTAAAAGCAATGTGGAAGGAATGTGGAGTAAACTATAAGTTTACCACCCCATATCATCCACAATGCAATGGGCTTGTGGAGAGATTTAACAAGACCCTTAAAGGCATGATAAAAGGATTACCAGAGAAGCTCAGGCGGAAATGGGACATTCTTTTACCCTGCCTGCTCTTTGCTTACAGAGAGGTCCCACAGAAGGGGGTTGGCTACAGCCCTTTTGAACTTTTGTTTGGCCACCCTGTGAGAGGTCCATTGTGTTTGGTGAAGGAAGGATGGGAGTTACCTCTCAAAAAGCCCAAACTAGACATAGTGGACTATGTACTTGGTCTCCGCTCCAGGATGGCTGAGTACATGGAAAGAGCATCCAAAAACCTGGAGGCCAGCCAAGAATTGCAGAAAGCTTGGCATGACCAAAAGGCTGTACTGGTAGAGTTCCAACCAGGACAGAAGGTATGGGTACTGGAGCCAGTGGCTCCAGCAGCACTCCAAGACAAATGGAGTGGACCCTATCCTATTATTGAGAAGAAAGGGGAAGTCACCTACTTGGTAGACTTTGGAACACCCAGGAGCCCTCACAGGGTAATCCATGTGAATCGCTTGAAAGCATTTGTAGACAGGGAGGACATGAGCTTGCTCATGGCCACAGATGGGGAACAGGAGGAAGAGAGTGACCCTCTCCCAGACCTGCTTTCCCAGAACCCTGATGATGGTTCAGTTGATGGAGTAGCCTTGGCAGGCAGCCTCACTGACCAGCAACAGAGGGACTGCAGACAAGTTTTGCAGGCTCACAGGCAAATGTTTTCACTCACACCCAGCCAAACTGACTGGTGTACCCATGTTGTGGACACTGGTGACAGTCTGCCTGTCAAGAATAAGATCTACAGGCAACCTGATCATGTCAGGGATTGCATCAAGGCTGAGGTGCAAAAGATGTTGGAGCTTGGAGTGATTGAGCCATCAGAGAGCCCATGGGCCAGCCCAGTAGTCCTGGTGCCAAAACCTCATACCCAAGATGGTAAGAGAGAAATGAGGTTTTGCGTGGATTACAGGGGTCTCAATGCTGTCACTAGGACAGATGCTCACCCCATTCCAAGAGCAGATGAGCTCATTGACAGATTGGCTTCTGCCAAGTTTCTGAGCACATTTGATCTGACAGCTGGCTACTGGCAAATCAGACTAGCTGAGGGGTCAAAGGCCAAGACAGCATTCTCTACCCCTAGTGGGCATTATCAGTTTGTGGTAATGCCCTTTGGTTTGAAGAATGCACCTGCCACTTTTCAAAGGTTGGTGAACCAAGTCCTTACTGGGTTGGATGACTTTTGTGCAGCTTATCTGGATGATATTGCTGTCTTTAGCTCCACCTGGGAGGATCACCTGATCCACCTGAAGAAAGTTTTGGAGGCCCTGCAAAAGGCAGGCCTAACTATCAAGGCCACAAAGTGCCAGATAGGGCAGAGTAAGGTTGTATACCTGGGCCACCTAGTAGGTGGAGGCCAGGTTCAGCCACTGGAAAGCAAAATCCAGGCCATACAGGACTGGGCTCCTCCAGTTACCCAGACACAAGTCAGAGCCTTCTTGGGCCTGACTGGGTATTACAGAAAGTTTGTGAAAAACTATGGGTCTATAGTGACACCATTAAATGACTTGACATCCAAGAAGATGCCAAAAAAGGTTCAGTGGACAGTTAGCTGTCAGAAGGCATTTGAAGACCTGAAGAAGGCCATGTGCTCTGCACCTATCCTAAAGAGTCCTGACTACTCCAAACAGTTCATTGTTCAGACAGATGCTTCTGAGTTGGGGGTGGGAGCTGTACTCTCACAACTTAATCAAGATGGTCAAGACCAGCCAATTGCTTTCATTAGCAGGAGGCTAACCCCAAGAGAAAAACGTTGGTCAGCCATTGAGAGGGAGGCCTTTGCTGTGGTTTGGGCATTAAAGAAGTTGAGGTCCTACTTGTTTGGAACTCACTTCCTGGTGCAAACAGACCATAAGCCCCTCTTATGGCTTAATCAGATGAAGGGTGAAAATCCCAAACTGCTCAGGTGGTCCATTTCCCTACAGGGGATGGACTTTACAGTGGAGCACCGCCCAGGGACTGACCATGGTAATGCAGATGGTCTCTCCAGGTACTTCCACTTAGAACATGAAGACTTATCTGGTCAAGGTTAGTTTAATGTCCCTGCGTTTGGGGGGGGGTTGTGTAGGAGAGTAGGGTCTGCTATCCTATGGTCACCCCAAATTTTTGCTTTTTGCTTCACTGGTTTTCGACTACTGAGGCTGTGGGCCTGCTGATCAGACCCCCAGCCTGCTGTTCTCTCACTAAATTAATGACACATGTGCTATAGGCACATACCAATTGGAAATGGACTCCTTGTCAGCCCCTGTAGAATGCACTATAGGTGCACAGGGCACAGGAGCCACTAAGGCCTACCAGGGGCTGCAGCATAACTTTTGCCACCCCTGGCTGGTTCTTAAATTGACACAACTGGCTGATCACTCAGCTGGGGTAAGGTGGTGTACCCACCCCTTGCTTAGATATAGTATACCTATGTCTAAACCTATATCTGGACACATGTAAACCTGTGAGCCACTCCTATAGACAGGCCTCACCAATCCTGGAGGCTGGGTGCTTGGTTTTTATGTGAGATGGAGCTCTAGCATGAGCTGAGCCTGTCTGCAGCCGTCGGGAACAAATCCCTAAGCTGTTTCAGGATAATGCCATACCATATACTATTAAGTGCCTTATAATCCTCGCGGTTATTTAGCAACTCTGGTTTGGCTTTATCAAAACATGTCGTGTAAGGTGTCATACGCTTTGGAATACCATCCCCTCGCCAGTTCTGGCGACGGGGATGGCATTCCACCCCTCTAGAGGGGTAAGACATGTTACTTCACTTTAATGCGGTTGATTTCTCCAAAGGCCTTAAGATCCACAAAATGGATGCCTCTGCCACAGACAAATGTCTGGACCCCTGGAGCTGACCGAAACCCAGTCAAGGGGGTCCTGGACAAAGGGTTTCCTGTCACAGGAGGGTGTCACCGCCCTCCAGACAGGAGATAGTGTATTGTAGCAGGGAGGTTTGAAAGAAACCAGACACTGCCTGGGGCGCACAAGGCTGCCCCTTGCACAATCCGGCCAAACCGGTTCTGGGGCACTCCAGCCCTCGTGCCAGGGCGGCCTGGATCAAAGGAAGGGGGTGTATCCACCCACTTCCTGGGTCCCACCCATAGGAGGGGACCTAGCAGGTAATCACGCCCACCAGATTCGAATAAGAGTGGGAGCAGTGCCAATGCACATCAGATTTCCTGGAAGAAACATTTGAAACGATATTCTGGACCCTTCGCCCTCCATCTCAACGTGGAAGCCCGAAGAATCTCCCTTGTGGTCAAGGAGTGACCACCCTGCAGCAGCAGGCACCATCCAGCCCTCGACGTCTACTTAGTTGCAGTTCCCGCCGGAACTCGAGCGACTGAGATCGACGAGATCAAGCCTGCCCAGCTTCTAACAGCCCGATCCACAGTCCCTGCAAAGCTGAGACCCGTGGAGGCGACCGGAAGCGTGGGGCACGCCATCTTGAAGTGACCACGAGACGCTGACCGTGCAGCCCACGAGTGACCCTCGAAGCTGTACACCGGGGTTTGAGAAGCCCCCACCCTGAGCTACTCCTGAGCCGAAGTTCAGCCCTCCACACTCGACGAGTGCTGCGTGGGGCCCTTTGGCACGATTTGGCTCAACGCGTTGGCCCGGTCACTTGCCAGCTGGCTTGTGGTCCCTGTGCCGACGAACTACAAAAGAAGACCCGTGATTCTGGTTGCTCCAGATCCACACCAGCTCCCCTGAAAGGGAGCCCCGACTCTGACCTTCCTGGTCCGAGTAAGACGCCATCTTCCAATCCCGCGTGGATTGCTCTTACCAAGGCTTGTTTGCTCCAAACCGGAAGCCGACTGCACCGACGGTGAGAGCCTGCGTGGGACAGATCGTGACCTGCTCCTGGACGTCGCAGATGCCCCAGAGCCCACGTGACAGCGAAGAGAAGCGCCTCGACGACCACCTGATTGCGCCCGACATTGCCTGGTTCCGTCCTGGTTCCACCCTGGTCACTGCTGAGTGACCCAGACTCTGTCCCCTCTGCTTTCAGGTACTCTACAACTTGAGTCCACCCTTGGACTCCACCGGACACTTCGTCTTCACCCTGCCTGCAGCCCTTTCAGCTTCAAGCACCAAGAGCCTGCGTGTCAAAACCCGACGCCACTTCGACCCTGTGCACCCACTTCCTGTGGGTGAGGTAACTTTGCTCCGCCGGTGTTCCCACACTGGTGCACACCTCTAGGGTCTGTGTGTTAAGTTTTGTTCCTCTAGGTTCAGCGGAAGTGTCCTTAAACTTTAACTATTTGACTTTTACGCACCATTGGTTAACATTGGTGCATGCGTGCGCTTTCCGCACATCTCCCGAATCCCGAGGGCCATTCCCGACTTCAGCATTGCTTGTCCTGACTGCTCCCAGCGATTCCCTAGGCCCTAGGCCTAACCACTGTTCGAGTGGCCTCTCTTATACCACTTGTTTAGTATATGGTTTGAGTGGCCCCCCGCCCTCATCCATAATTGTGCAACTTTGTATGTTTAAACAGTGCTTTTGATTTAACGCTTGTGCCCCTTTATTCATAAAGAATACTGGGGATTGTTTTTAGTAATAAACACATATATTTTTATAATATATACTTGTGTGGTGTCCTTTCATTTGGTATTACAGGATTGTATGTGGTAAAACAGCTCGCTTAACACGACCTCTTAAGTTAAGCCTTTAGGCTGCTTAGTCCATGCTACCCCTAGGATAGCTTGTCTAATAAGGTTGACTTACAACCAGACACCATAAGGGATTGTGTGGTCAGGTAGTAGGTGGTTCCAGAATTGGAAACATCCCCTACCAGGCCAACTTCTCACACATACCAATTGGAAATGGACTCCTTGTCAGCCCCTGTAGAATGCACTATAGGTGCACAGGGCACAGGAGCCACTAAGGCCTACCAGGGGCTGCAGCATATCTTTTGCCACCCCTGGCTGGTTCTTAAATTGACACAACTGGCTGATCACTCAGCTGGGGTAAGGTGGTGTACACACCCCTTACTTAGATATAGTATACCTATGTCTAAACCTATATCTGGACACATGTAAACCTGTGAGCCACTCCTATAGTCAGGCCTCACCAATCCTGGAGGCTGGGTGCATGGTTTTATGTGAGATGGAGCTCTAGCATGAGCTGAGCCTGTCTGCAGCCGTCGGGAACAAATCCCTAAGCTGTTTCAGGATAATGCCATACCATATACTATTAAGTGCCTTATAATCCTCGCGGTTATTTAGCAACTTTGGTTTGGCTTTATCAAAACATGTCGTGTAAGGTGTCATACGCTTTGGAATACCATCCCCTCGCCAGTTCTGGCGACGGGGATGGCATTCCACCCCTCTAGAGGGGTAAGACATGTTACTTCACTTTAATGCGGTTGATTTCTCCAAAGGCCTTAAGATCCACAAAATGGATGCCTCTGCCACAGACAAATGTCTGGACCCCTGGAGCTGACCGAAACTCAGTCAAGGGGGTCCTGGACAAAGGGTTTCCTGTCACAGGAGGGTGTCACCGCCCTCCAGACAGGAGATAGTGTATTGTAGCAGGGAGGTTTGAAAGAAACCAGACACTGCCTGGGGCGCACAAGGCTGCCCCTTGCATAATCCGGCCAAACCGGTTCTGGGGCACTCCAGCCCTCGTGCCAGGGCGGCCTGGATCAAAGGAAGGGGGTGTATCCACCCACTTCCTGGGTCCCACCCCTAGGAGGGGACCTAGCAGGTAATCACGCCCACCAGATTCGAATAAGAGTGGGAGCAGTGCCAATGCACATCAGATTTCCTGGAAGAAACATTTGAAACGATATTCTGGACCCTTCGCCCTCCATCTCAACGTGGAAGCCCGAAGAATCTCCCTTGTGGTCAAGGAGTGACCACCCTGCAGCAGCAGGCACCATCCAGCCCTCGACGTCTACTTAGTTGCAGTTCCCGCCAGAACTCGAGCGACTGAGATCGACGAGATCAAGCCTGCCCAGCTTCTAACAGCCAGATCCACAGTCCCTGCAAAGCTGAGACCCGTGGATGCGACCGGAAGCGTGGGGCACGCCATCTTGAAGTGACCACGAGACGCTGACCGTGCAGCCCACGAGTGACCCTCGAAGCTGTACACCGGGGTTTGAGAAGCCCCCACCCTGAGCTACTCGTGAGCCGAAGTTCAGCCCTCCACACTCGACGAGTGCTGCGTGGGGCCCTTTGGCACGATTTGGCTCAACGCGTTGGCCCGGTCACTTGCCAGCTGGCTTGTGGTCCCTGTGCCGACGAACTACCTAAGAAGCCTCGTGAATCTGGTTGCTCCAGATCCACACCAGCTTCCCTGAAAAGGAGCCCCGACTCTGACCTTCCTGGTCCGAGTGAGAAGCAATCTTCCGATCCTGCGTGGATTGCTCTTACCAAGGCTTGTTTGCTCCAAACTTGAAGCCGACTGCACCGACGGTGAGAGCCTGCGTGGGACAGATCGTGACCTGCTCCTGGACGTCGCAGATGCCCCAGAGCCCACGTGATAGCGGAGAGAAGCTCCTCGACGACCACCTGATTGCGCCCGACATTGCCTGGTTCCGTCCTGGTTCCACCCTGGTCACTGCTGAGTGACCCAGACTCTGTCCCCTCTGCTTTCAGGTACTCTACAACTTGAGTCCACCCTTGGACTCCACCGGACACTTCGTCTTCACCCTGCCTGCAGCCCTTTCAGCTCCAAGCACCAAGAGCCTGCGTGTCAAAACCCGACGCCACTTCGACCCTGTGCACCCACTTCCTGTGGGTGAGGTAACTTTGCTCCGCCGGTGTTCCCACACTGGTGCACACCTCTAGGGTCTGTGTGTTAAGTTTTGTTCCTCTAGGTTCAGCGGAAGTGTCCTTAAACTTTAACTCTTTGACTTTTACGCACCATTGGTTAACATTGGTGCATGTGTGCGCTTTCCGCACATCTCCCGAATCCCGAGGGCCATTCCCGACTTCAGCATTGCTTGTCCTGACTGCTCCCAGCGATTCCCTAGGCCCTAGGCCTAACCACTGCTCGGGTGGCATCTCTTATACCACTTGTTTAGTATATGGTTTGAGTGGCCACCCGCCCTCATCCATAATTGTGCAACTTGTATGTTTAAACAGTGCTTTTGATTTAACGCTTGTGCCCCTTTATTCATAAAGAATACTGGGGATTGTTTTTAGTAATAAACACATATATTTTTATAATATATACTTGTGTGGTGTCTGTAGGAAGGTGGCTACCTGACTATGGTTACCCCGGATTTTTTGCCTGTGTTTAGCTGGTTTTTGACTTAGTTGACCTGGTTCCCTGCTAATCAGGGCCCCAGGCCATCTGCTCTCTCTGTAAAATGGATTCCATGTACCCTAGGTACATACCACAAATTGGAAATGGACTCCTTGTCAGCCCCTGTATAATGCACTATAGGTGCCCAGGGCATAGGAGCCACCAAGGCCTACCAGGGGCTGCAGCATATCTTTTGCCACCCCTGGCTGGTTCTTAAATTGACACAACTGGCTGATCACTCAGCTGGGGTAAGGTGGTGTACACACCCCTTGCTTAGATATAGTATACCTATGTCTAAACCTATATCTGGACACATGTAAACCTATGAGCCACTCCTATAGACAGGCCTCACCAATCCTGGAGGCTGGGTGCATGGTTTTTATGTGAGATGGAGCTCTAGCATGAGCTGAGCCTGTCTGCAGCCGTCGGGAACAAATCCCTAAGCTGTTTCAGGATAATGCCATACCATATACTATTAAGTGCCTTATAATCCTCGCGGTTATTTAGCAACTCTGGTTTGGCTTTATCAAAACATGTCGTGTAAGGTGTCATACGCTTTGGAATACCATCCCCTCGCCAGTTCTGGCGACGGGGATGGCATTCCACCCCTCTAGAGGGGTAAGACATGTTACTTCACTTTAATGCGGTTGATTTCTCCAAAGACCTTAAGATCCACAAAATGGATGCCTCTGCCACAGACAAATGTCTGGACCCCTGGAGCTGACCGAAACCCAGTCAAGGGGGTCCTGGACAAAGGGTTTCCTGTCACAGGAGGGTGTCACCGCCCTCCAGACAGGAGATAGTGTATTGTAGCAGGGAGGTTTGAAAGAAACCAGACACTGCCTGGGGCGCACAAGGCTGCCCCTTGCATAATCCGGCCAAACCGGTTCTGGGGCACTCCAGCCCTCGTGCCAGGGCGGCCTGGATCAAAGGAAGGGGGTGTATCCACCCACTTCCTGGGTCCCACCCATAGGAGGGGACCTAGCAGGTAATCACGCCCACCAGATTCGAATAAGAGTGGGAGCAGTGCCAATGCACATCAGATTTCCTGGAAGAAACATTTGAAACGATATTCTGGACCCTTCGCCCTCCATCTCAACATGGAAGCCCGAAGAATCTCCCTTGTGGTCAAGGAGTGACCACCCTGCAGCAGCAGGCACCATCCAGCCCTCGACGTCTACTTAGTTGCAGTTCCCGCCGGAACTCGAGCGACTGAGATCGACGAGATCAAGCCTGCCCAGCTTCTAACAGCCCGATCCACAGTCCCTGCAAAGCTGAGACCCGTGGAGGCGACTGGAAGCGTGGGGCACGCCATCTTGAAGTGACCACGAGACGCTGACCGTGCAGCCCACGAGTGACCCTCGAAGCTGTACACCGGGGTTTGAGAAGCCCCCACCCTGAGCTACTCCTGAGCCGAAGTTCAGCCCTCCACACTCGACGAGTGCTGCGTGGGGCCCTTTGGCACGATTTGGCTCAACGCGTTGGCCCGGTCACTTGCCAGCTGGCTTGTGGTCCCTCTGCCGACGAACTACAAAAGAAGACTCGTGATTCTGGTTGCTCCAGATCCACACCAGCTCCCCTGAAAGGGAGCCCCGACTCTGACCTTCCTGGTCCGAGTGAGACGCCATCTTCCAATCCCGCGTGGATTGCTCTTACCAAGGCTTGTTTGCTCCAAACCGGAAGCCGACTGCACCGACGGTGAGAGCCTGCGTGGGACAGATCGTGACCTGCTCCTGGACGTCGCAGATGCCCCAGAGCCCACGTGACAGCGAAGAGAAGCGCCTCGACGACCACCTGATTGCGCCCGACATTGCCTGGTTCCGTCCTGGTTCCACCTTGGTCACTGCTGAGTGACCCAGACTCTGTCCCCTCTGCTTTCAGGTACTCTACAACTTGAGTCCACCCTTGGACTCCACCGGACACTTCGTCTTCACCCTGCCTGCAGCCCTTTCAGCTTCAAGCACCAAGAGCCTGCGTGTCAAAACCCGACGCCACTTCGACCCTGTGCACCCACTTCCTGTGGGTGAGGTAACTTTGCTCCGCCGGTGTTCCCACACTGGTGCACACCTCTAGGGTCTGTGTGTTAAGTTTTGTTCCTCTAGGTTCAGCGGAAGTGTCCTTAAACTTTAACTATTTGACTTTTACGCACCATTGGTTAACATTGGTGCATGCGTGCGCTTTCCGCACATCTCCCGAATCCCGAGGGCCATTCCCGACTTCAGCATTGCTTGTCCTGACTGCTCCCAGCGATTCCCTAGGCCCTAGGCCTAACCACTGTTCGAGTGGCCTCTCTTATACCACTTGTTTAGTATATGGTTTGAGTGGCCCCCTGCCCTCATCCATAATTGTGCAACTTTGTATGTTTAAACAGTGCTTTTGATTTAACGCTTGTGCCCCTTTATTCATAAAGAATACTGGGGATTGTTTTTAGTAATAAACACATATATTTTTATAATATATACTTGTGTGGTGTCCTTTCATTTGGTATTACAGGATTGTATGTGGTAAAACAGCTCGCTTAACACGACCTCTTAAGTTAAGCCTTTAGGCTGCTTAGTCCATGCTACCCCTAGGATAGCTTGTCTAATAAGGTTGACTTACAACCAGACACCATAAGGGGATTGTTTGTCAGGTAGTAGGTGGTTCCAGAATTGGAAACATCCCCTACCAGGCCAACTACTCACATTGGTGAGCAGCGGTGCGGATTTGAGCTTGCTGTTGTTTTACCATTGCAATCTTTATATCAAATTGAAAGATCACATCAAGTACCTCTAGGTACATATAAAATCAAAAGCTTAGCATATTAAGTTCTACTGAACTTAGTAGTTGTAGGTTGAAGGGAGTAGCACACCCCTGACTACAACTCACTAGCAAGGTCCAGTAGGAAAACACTTAGTGTAGGTAAGTGCACCACTTACACCTCACTAGTAACCATGTCTGACACAGGAAAGGCCTCAGGGTCTAGTCCTGTGACAGTTGACCCTACCCAGGTGTGAGAAGTTGGCCTGGTAGGGGATGTTTCCAATTCTGGAACCACCTACTACCTGACCAAACAATCCCCTTATGGTGTCTGGTTGTAAGTCAACCTTATTAGACAAGCTATCCTAGGGGTAGCATGGACTAAGCAGCCTAAAGGCTTAACTTAAGAGGTCGTGTTAAGCGAGCTGTTTTACCACATACAATCCTGTAATACCAAATGAAAGGACACCACACAAGTATATATTATAAAAATATATGTGTTTATTACTAAAAACAATCCCCAGTATTCTTTATGAATAAAGGGGCACAAGCGTTAAATCAAAAGCACTGTTTAAACATACAAAGTTGCACAATTATGGATGAGGGCGGGGGGCCACTCAAACCATATACTAAACAAGTGGTATAAGAGAGGCCACTCGAACAGTGGTTAGGCCTAGGGCCTAGGGAATCGCTGGGAGCAGTCAGGACAAGCAATGCTGAAGTCGGGAATGGCCCTCGGGATTCGGGAGATGTGCGGAAAGCGCACGCATGCACCAATGTTAACCAATGGTGCGTAAAAGTCAAATAGTTAAAGTTTAAGGACACTTCCGCTGAACCTAGAGGAACAAAACTTAACACACAGACCCTAGAGGTGTGCACCAGTGTGGGAACACCGGCGGAGCAAAGTTACCTCACCCACAGGAAGTGGGTGCACAGGGTCGAAGTGGCGTCGGGTTTTGACACGCAGGCTCTTGGTGCTTGAAGCTGAAAGGGCTGCAGGCAGGGTGAAGACGAAGTGTCCGGTGGAGTCCAAGGGTGGACTCAAGTTGTAGAGTACCTGAAAGCAGAGGGGACAGAGTCTGGGTCACTCAGCAGTGACCAGGGTGGAACCAGGACGGAACCAGGCAATGTCGGGCGCAATCAGGTGGTCGTTGAGGCGCTTCTCTTCGCTGTCACGTGGGCTCTGGGGCATCTGCGACGTCCAGGAGCAGGTCACGATCTGTCCCACGCAGGCTCTCACCGTCGGTGCAGTCGGCTTCCGGTTTGGAGCAAACAAGCCTTGGTAAGAGCAATCCACGCGGGATTGGAAGATGGCGTCTTACTCGGACCAGGAAGGTCAGAGTCGGGGCTCCCTTTCAGGGGAGCTGGTGTGGATCTGGAGCAACCAGAATCACGGGTCTTCTTTTGTAGTTCGTCGGCACAGGGACCACAAGCCAGCTGGCAAGTGACCGGGCCAACGCGTTGAGCCAAATCGTGCCAAAGGGCCCCACGCAGCACTCGTCGAGTGTGGAGGGCTGAACTTCGGCTCAGGAGTAGCTCAGGGTGGCGGCTTCTCAAACCCCGGTGTACAGCTTCGAGGGTCACTCGTGGGCTGCACGGTCAGCGTCTCGTGGTCACTTCAAGATGGCGTGCCCCACGCTTCCGGTCGCCTCCACGGGTCTCAGCTTTGCAGGGACTGTGGATCGGGCTGTTAGAAGCTGGGCAGGCTTGATCTCGTCGATCTCAGTCGCTCGAGTTCCGGCGGGAACTGCAACTAAGTAGACGTCGAGGGCTGGATGGTGCCTGCTGCTGCAGGGTGGTCACTCCTTGACCACAAGGGAGATTCTTCGGGCTTCCACGTTGAGATGGAGGGCGAAGGGTCCAGAATATCGTTTCAAATGTTTCTTCCAGGAAATCTGATGTGCATTGGCACTGCTCCCACTCTTATTCGAATCTGGTGGGCGTGATTACCTGCTAGGTCCCCTCCTATGGGTGGGACCCAGGAAGTGGGTGGATACACCCCCTTCCTTTGATCCAGGCCGCCCTGGCACGAGGGCTGGAGTGCCCCAGAACCGGTTTGGCCGGATTATGCAAGGGGCAGCCTTGTGCGCCCCAGGCAGTGTCTGGTTTCTTTCAAACCTCCCTGCTACAATACACTATCTCCTGTCTGGAGGGCGGTGACACCCTCCTGTGACAGGAAACCCTTTGTCCAGGACCCCCTTGACTGGGTTTCGGTCAGCTCCAGGGGTCCAGACATTTGTCTGTGGCAGAGGCATCCATTTTGTGGATCTTAAGGCCTTTGGAGAAATCAACCGCATTAAAGTGAAGTAACATGTCTTACCCCTCTAGAGGGGTGGAATGCCATCCCCGTCGCCAGAACTGGCGAGGGGATGGTATTCCAAAGCGTATGACACCTTACACGACATGTTTTGATAAAGCCAAACCAGAGTTGCTAAATAACCGCGAGGATTATAAGGCACTTAATAGTATATGGTATGGCCTTATCCTGAAACAGCTTAGGGATTTGTTCCCGACGGCTGCAGACAGGCTCAGCTCATGCTAGAGCTCCATCTCACATAAAAACCATGCACCCAGCCTCCAGGATTGGTGAGGCCTGTCTATAGGAGTGGCTCACAGGTTTACATGTGTCCAGATATAGGTTTAGACATAGGTATACTATATCTAAGCAAGGGGTGTGTACACCACCTTACCCCAGCTGAGTGATCAGCCAGTTGTGTCAATTTAAGAACCAGCCAGGGGTGGCAAAAGATATGCTGCAGCCCCTGGTAGGCCTTAGTGGCTCCTGTGCCCTGTGCACCTATAGTGCATTCTACAGGGGCTGACAAGGAGTCCATTTCCAATGGGTATGTGCCTATAGCACATGTGTCATTAATTTAGTGAGAGAACAGCAGGCTGGGGGTCTGATCAGCAGGCCCACAGCCTCAGTAGTCGAAAACCAGTGAAGCAAAAAGCAAAAATTTGGGGTGACCATAGGATAGCAGACCCTACTCTCCTACACAACCCCCCCCCAAACGCAGGGACATTAAACTAACCTTGACCAGATAAGTCTTCATGTTCTAAGTGGAAGTACCTGGAGAGACCATCTGCATTACCATGGTCAGTCCCTGGGCGGTGCTCCACTGTAAAGTCCATCCCCTGTAGGGAAATGGACCACCTGAGCAGTTTGGGATTTTCACCCTTCATCTGATTAAGCCATAAGAGGGGCTTATGGTCTGTTTGCACCAGGAAGTGAGTTCCAAACAAGTAGGACCTCAACTTCTTTAATGCCCAAACCACAGCAAAGGCCTCCCTCTCAATGGCTGACCAACGTTTTTCTCTTGGGGTTAGCCTCCTGCTAATGAAAGCAATTGGCTGGTCTTGACCATCTTGATTAAGTTGTGAGAGTACAGCTCCCACCCCCAACTCAGAAGCATCTGTCTGAACAATGAACTGTTTGGAGTAGTCAGGACTCTTTAGGATAGGTGCAGAGCACATGGCCTTCTTCAGGTCTTCAAATGCCTTCTGACAGCTAACTGTCCACTGAACCTTTTTTGGCATCTTCTTGGATGTCAAGTCATTTAATGGTGTCACTATAGACCCATAGTTTTTCACAAACTTTCTGTAATACCCAGTCAGGCCCAAGAAGGCTCTGACTTGTGTCTGGGTAACTGGAGGAGCCCAGTCCTGTATGGCCTGGATTTTGCTTTCCAGTGGCTGAACCTGGCCTCCACCTACTAGGTGGCCCAGGTATACAACCTTACTCTGCCCTATCTGGCACTTTGTGGCCTTGATAGTTAGGCCTGCCTTTTGCAGGGCCTCCAAAACTTTCTTCAGGTGGATCAGGTGATCCTCCCAGGTGGAGCTAAAGACAGCAATATCATCCAGATAAGCTGCACAAAAGTCATCCAACCCAGTAAGGACTTGGTTCACCAACCTTTGAAAAGTGGCAGGTGCATTCTTCAAACCAAAGGGCATTACCACAAACTGATAATGCCCACTAGGGGTAGAGAATGCTGTCTTGGCCTTTGACTCCTCAGCTAGTCTGATTTGCCAGTAGCCAGCTGTCAGATCAAATGTGCTCAGAAACTTGGCAGAAGCCAATCTGTCAATGAGCTCATCTGCTCTTGGAATGGGGTGAGCATCTGTCCTAGTGACAGCATTGAGACCCCTGTAATCCACGCAAAACCTCATTTCTCTCTTACCATCTTGGGTATGAGGTTTTGGCACCAGGACTACTGGGCTGGCCCATGGGCTCTCTGATGGCTCAATCACTCCAAGCTCCAACATCTTTTGCACCTCAGCCTTGATGCAATCCCTGACATGATCAGGTTGCCTGTAGATCTTATTCTTGACAGGCAGACTGTCACCAGTGTCCACAACATGGGTACACCAGTCAGTTTGGCTGGGTGTGAGTGAAAACATTTGCCTGTGAGCCTGCAAAACTTGTCTGCAGTCCCTCTGTTGCTGGTCAGTGAGGCCGCCTGCCAAGGCTACTCCATCAACTGAACCATCATCAGGGTTCTGGGAAAGCAGGTCTGGGAGAGGGTCACTCTCTTCCTCCTGTTCCCCATCTGTGGCCATGAGCAAGCTCATGTCCTCCCTGTCTACAAATGCTTTCAAGCGATTCACATGGATTACCCTGTGAGGGCTCCTGGGTGTTCCAAAGTCTACCAAGTAGGTGACTTCCCCTTTCTTCTCAATAATAGGATAGGGTCCACTCCATTTGTCTTGGAGTGCTGCTGGAGCCACTGGCTCCAGTACCCATACCTTCTGTCCTGGTTGGAACTCTACCAGTACAGCCTTTTGGTCATGCCAAGCTTTCTGCAATTCTTGGCTGGCCTCCAGGTTTTTGGATGCTCTTTCCATGTACTCAGCCATCCTGGAGCGGAGACCAAGTACATAGTCCACTATGTCTAGTTTGGGCTTTTTGAGAGGTAACTCCCATCCTTCCTTCACCAAACACAATGGACCTCTCACAGGGTGGCCAAACAAAATTTCAAAAGGGCTGTAGCCAACCCCCTTCTGTGGAACCTCTCTGTAAGCAAAGAGCAGGCAGGGTAAAAGAATGTCCCATTTCCGCCTGAGCTTCTCTGGTAATCCTTTTATCATGCCTTTAAGGGTCTTGTTAAATCTCTCCACAAGCCCATTGCATTGTGGATGATATGGGGTGGTAAACTTATAGTTTACTCCACATTCCTTCCACATTGCTTTTAGATAGCTGGACATAAAATTTGTCCCTCTATCTGATAGTACCTCCTTAGGAAAGCCCACTCTTGAGAAAACTGCAATGAGGGCTTTTGCCACCACAGGTGCTGTGGTGGTCCTTAGGGGAATAGCCTCTGGGTACCTGGTGGCATGATCCACTACCACCAGTATGAATCTGTTCCCAGATGCTGTTTGGGGGTCCATTGGACCCACAATATCAATTCCAACTCTCTCAAAGGGGACCCCCACCACAGGTAGTGGTATTAGGGGGGCCTTTGTTGTGCCACCTGACTTACCACTGGCTTGGCAAGTGACACAGGAGCGACAAAACTCCTTGACATCCTCTGACATGTGAGGCCAGTGAAAGTGTGGAACAAGCCTGTCCCACGTCTTGTTCTGGCCTAAGTGTCCTGCAAGGGGAATATCATGGGCCAAGGTAAGGAGGAATCCCCTAAACTGCAGAGGTATCACCAACCTCCTGGTCATGCCAGGCTTGGGGGCTCTAGCCTCTGAGTAAAGGAGTCCCTCATCCCAATACACAGTATGGGTACCTTGGGCATCCCCAGCAGCCTCAGCAGCAGCCTGCTGCCTGAGGGGTTCAAGGGAAGGGCAATCTAATTGAGCCTGCCTCAGGTCTGCCCTTGAGGGTCCCCCTGTCCCCAGAAACTCAACCTGGTCAGGTTCAAGCTCCTCAGAGACAGTCTCCTCTTGGACTGCAGAATCAGTTTCCTCTGAAACCTGATCCTCAACCTGGGGCAAGGTGGAAGGCGAGGCCTTTCCTCTCTTGCTCCTTCTCTTGGGTTGTGGCTGGTCTATTGTCTCAAGATCCACCACTGGTTCAGGAAGGCACTTCTTAGCCTGAGCCCTTGTCATGGCAAGGACATGCTCTGAAATCCCTAGCATTTCTGCATGAGTCCTGTACTCCACTTCTGACCATGCTGAGCTTTCAAGGTCATTGCCTAACAGACAGTCTACTGGTAGGTCTGCACTCACCACAACTTTCTTTAGGCCATCAACCCCTCCCCAGGAGAAGTTCACAACTGCCACACTATGGGAGGTAGTGGAGTTGCTTGCATTGGTTACTAGGTAGCTCTCTCCTAGTACAATCTGTCCAGGGTCCACAAAGCCAGGGGTCACCATGGTGACACTAGCACATGTGTCCCTGTAAGCTTGAGCCAGTTTCTCATTTTTTAAGGGAGTCTGCCTGTATTTGCCCAGGTTAGTGGGGCTTACTGCAGAGGGCAACTCAATGTCCACATCATACAGGAGAACTGCCTGTGTAGGGACTCTGACTAGGCCAGATCCTACTTCAATACCCAGGGTCAACCCAGCTACACCCTTGGACTGTGTTCCACCACTGCTTACTGTACTTGGGGTTGCAGTTGCTTTAGGAGCTGTAGTGGTGGGAACTGGATTTGCCTTGGTGCACTCACTGCCCCAGTGTGAAACTGATTTGCAGGTATTACACCAAGGTGTCTTTGGACCTTTGTTCTTCTTCTTCTTGTTACCATTTTGGGAACCACCCTCCTTACTATTAGTTTGGGGGCCTGAAGACTTCTGGTCTTTTTCTTTATCTTTCTGATTCTGATTACCACCCTTCTGGTCTGTTTTCTTCTGGTCACCACCTTGGTTCTGGGGTTTCTGCTTAATCCTTGTTCTGACCCATTTGTCTGCCTTCTTTCCCAATTCTTGGGGAGAGGTCAGATCAGAGTCAATAAGGTATTGATGCAACAGCTGGTTTGTACAGTTATTAAGGATCTGTTCTCTCATCATAAGATTGTACAATCCTGTATAGTCTGAAACTTTACTTCCCTGCAACCAACCCTCCAAAGCCTTAGTGGCACACTCCACAAAATCAGTCCAGTCTTGAGTCTGTGCTTTCTGGGTGTCTCTGAACAACAACCTGTATTGCTCAGTGGTTAGGCCATACCCTTCAATGAGAGCACTCTTCAAAACAGAGTAGTTTTTGGCATCCTCAGGTCTAACTGTGAGGAGCCTGTCCCTCCCTTTCTCAGAAAAGGAGTACCACAAAATTGCAGCCCACTGATTCTCAGGAACCTGCTGTACCATGCAGGCTCTCTCAAGAGCAGTCATCCATTTGTGGATGTCATCCCCTTCTTTAAAGGGGGGCACAATCTTGGTCAGGTTTCTATTGTCATAGGCCCTGTCTTTTTCTCTTGGAAAATTGCTGCCACCAGTGACATCTAAGCCACTTAATTTCTGCTCTCTTGCCAAGGCAAGTTTAGCTTGAGCTAAGGTAAGCTTAGCTTGACTCAGGGCTACCTCCTCTCTCTCTATCTGGAGTCTGACAGCCCTCATTCTAGCCCTATGCTCAGCTTTCTGAGAAGCACTCATGCCTCTCTCTGATTCTCTGGAGGCACTAGAAAGATGAGAGTCTCCTGAGGGAGATCTCACTCTTCTGTTGCCTGGGAGAATCACATGTTGGGTTCTGGGGAGGTGCTGGCCCTCTCCATTCCCCAGTAGGTCCAAGTTGGCCTGGCTAAGCCTACCAACTGGAACCTGGCTACCCTGATCCTGTACCTCTAAGTCCTCAACCTCTGAGTCCTCATCCAAGTCATCATCATCCTCCTCTTCAGGGGGATCAACTGCAGGGGGGTTCCCTCCAGTTCCTGTATCTAGGGAAGCTGCTTTTGCCTTCTCTAAGTCATCCTGTTCTAGGATTTCTACCAGGATTAGGCAGGTGGGGCTTCTGCCCCTTTTTAACCCTCTTGCTTTGCACAAGGCAATCAAGTCTCTGCGGGTTAGTTTGTCATATCCAAAAGTTGCCTGGGTAGGGTCAACTGTCACAGGACTAGACCCTGAGGCCTTTCCTGTGTCAGACATGGTTACTAGTGAGGTGTAAGTGGTGCACTTACCTACACTAAGTGTTTTCCTACTGGACCTTGCTAGTGAGTTGTAGTCAGGGGTGTGCTACTCCCTTCAACCTACAACTACTAAGTTCAGTAGAACTTAATATGCTAAGCTTTTGATTTTATATGTACCTAGAGGTACTTGATGTGATCTTTCAATTTGATATAAAGATTGCAATGGTAAAACAACAGCAAGCTCAAATCCGCACCGCTGCTCACCAATGTGAGAAGTTGGCCTGGTAGGGGATGTTTCCAATTCTGGAACCACCTACTACCTGACCAAACAATCCCCTTATGGTGTCTGGTTGTAAGTCAACCTTATTAGACAAGCTATCCTAGGGGTAGCATGGACTAAGCAGCCTAAAGGCTTAACTTAAGAGGTCGTGTTAAGCGAGCTGTTTTACCACATACAATCCTGTAATACCAAATGAAAGGACACCACACAAGTATATATT
The DNA here is from genome assembly GCF_964261635.1 of Lissotriton helveticus. Taxonomy (NCBI): domain Eukaryota; kingdom Metazoa; phylum Chordata; class Amphibia; order Caudata; family Salamandridae; genus Lissotriton; species Lissotriton helveticus. Next base: position 2,908,954 of record NW_027611725.1, on the reverse strand, counting down.
ATAAAAATATATGTGTTTATTACTAAAAACAATCCCCAGTATTCTTTATGAATAAAGGGGCACAAGCGTTAAATCAAAAGCACTGTTTAAACATACAAAGTTGCACAATTATGGATGAGGGCGGGGGGCCACTCAAACCATATACTAAACAAGTGGTATAAGAGAGGCCACTCGAACAGTGGTTAGGCCTAGGGCCTAGGGAATCGCTGGGAGCAGTCAGGACAAGCAATGCTGAAGTCGGGAATGGCCCTCGGGATTCGGGAGATGTGCGGAAAGCGCACGCATGCACCAATGTTAACCAATGGTGCGTAAAAGTCAAATAGTTAAAGTTTAAGGACACTTCCGCTGAACCTAGAGGAACAAAACTTAACACACAGACCCTAGAGGTGTGCACCAGTGTGGGAACACCGGCGGAGCAAAGTTACCTCACCCACAGGAAGTGGGTGCACAGGGTCGAAGTGGCGTCGGGTTTTGACACGCAGGCTCTTGGTGCTTGAAGCTGAAAGGGCTGCAGGCAGGGTGAAGACGAAGTGTCCGGTGGAGTCCAAGGGTGGACTCAAGTTGTAGAGTACCTGAAAGCAGAGGGGACAGAGTCTGGGTCACTCAGCAGTGACCAGGGTGGAACCAGGACGGAACCAGGCAATGTCGGGCGCAATCAGGTGGTCGTCGAGGTGCTTCTCTTCGCTGTCACGTGGGCTCTGGGGCATCTGCGACGTCCAGGAGCAGGTCACGATCTGTCCCACGCAGGCTCTCACCGTCGGTGCAGTCGGCTTCCGGTTTGGAGCAAACAAGCCTTGGTAAGAGCAATCCACGCGGGATTGGAAGATGGCGTCTTACTCGGACCAGGAAGGTCAGAGTCGGGGCTCCCTTTCAGGGGAGCTGGTGTGGATCTGGAGCAACCAGAATCACGGGTCTTCTTTTGTAGTTCGTCGGCACAGGGACCACAAGCCAGCTGGCAAGTGACCGGGCCAACGCGTTGAGCCAAATCGTGCCAAAGGGCCCCACGCAGCACTCGTCGAGTGTGGAGGGCTGAACTTCGGCTCAGGAGTAGCTCAGGGTGGGGGCTTCTCAAACCCCGGTGTACAGCTTCGAGGGTCACTCGTGGGCTGCACGGTCAGCGTCTCGTGGTCACTTCAAGATGGCGTGCCCCACGCTTCCGGTCGCCTCCACGGGTCTCAGCTTTGCAGGGACTGTGGATCGGGCTGTTAGAAGCTGGGCAGGCTTGATCTCGTCGATCTCAGTCGCTCGAGTTCCGGCGGGAACTGCAACTAAGTAGACGTCGAGGGCTGGATGGTGCCTGCTGCTGCAGGGTGGTCACTCCTTGACCACAAGGGAGATTCTTCGGGCTTCCACGTTGAGATGGAGGGCGAAGGGTCCAGAATATCGTTTCAAATGTTTCTTCCAGGAAATCTGATGTGCATTGGCACTGCTCCCACTCTTATTCGAATCTGGTGGGCGTGATTACCTGCTAGGTCCCCTCCTATGGGTGGGACCCAGGAAGTGGGTGGATACACCCCCTTCCTTTGATCCAGGCCGCCCTGGCACGAGGGCTGGAGTGCCCCAGAACCGGTTTGGCCGGATTATGCAAGGGGCAGCCTTGTGCGCCCCAGGCAGTGTCTGGTTTCTTTCAAACCTCCCTGCTACAATACACTATCTCCTGTCTGGAGGGCGGTGACACCCTCCTGTGACAGGAAACCCTTTGTCCAGGACCCCCTTGACTGGGTTTCGGTCAGCTCCAGGGGTCCAGACATTTGTCTGTGGCAGAGGCATCCATTTTGTGGATCTTAAGGCCTTTGGAGAAATCAACCGCATTAAAGTGAAGTAACATGTCTTACCCCTCTAGAGGGGTGGAATGCCATCCCCGTCGCCAGAACTGGCGAGGGGATGGTATTCCAAAGCGTATGACACCTTACACGACATGTTTTGATAAAGCCAAACCAGAGTTGCTAAATAACCGCGAGGATTATAAGGCACTTAATAGTATATGGTATGGCCTTATCCTGAAACAGCTTAGGGATTTGTTCCCGACGGCTGCAGACAGGCTCAGCTCATGCTAGAGCTCCATCTCACATAAAAACCATGCACCCAGCCTCCAGGATTGGTGAGGCCTGTCTATAGGAGTGGCTCACAGGTTTACATGTGTCCAGATATAGGTTTAGACATAGGTATACTATATCTAAGCAAGGGGTGTGTACACCACCTTACCCCAGCTGAGTGATCAGCCAGTTGTGTCAATTTAAGAACCAGCCAGGGGTGGCAAAAGATATGCTGCAGCCCCTGGTAGGCCTTAGTGGCTCCTGTGCCCTGTGCACCTATAGTGCATTCTACAGGGGCTGACAAGGAGTCCATTTCCAATGGGTATGTGCCTATAGCACATGTGTCATTAATTTAGTGAGAGAACAGCAGGCTGGGGGTCTGATCAGCAGGCCCACAGCCTCAGTAGTCGAAAACCAGTGAAGCAAAAAGCAAAAATTTGGGGTGACCATAGGATAGCAGACCCTACTCTCCTACACCAGGCAACTTTTGGATATGACAAACTAACCCGCAGAGACTTGATTGCCTTGTGCAAAGCAAGAGGGTTAAAAAGGGGCAGAAGCCCCACCTGCCTAATCCTGGTAGAAATCCTAGAACAGGATGACTTAGAGAAGGCAAAAGCAGCTTCCCTAGACACAGGGAACCCCCCTGTAGTTGATCCCCCTGAAGAGGAGGATGATGATGACTTGGATGAGGACTCAGAGGTTGAGGACTTAGAAGTACAGGATCAGGGTAGCCAGGTTCCAGTTGGTAGGCTTAGCCAGGCCAACTTGGACCTACTGGGGAATGGAGAGGGCCAGCACCTCCCCAGAACCCAACATGTGATTCTCCCAGGCAACAGAAGAGTGAGATCTCCCTCAGTGGACTCTCATCTTTCTAGTGCCTCCAGAGAATCAGAGAGAGGCATGAGTGCTTCTCAAAAAGCTGAGCATAGGGCTAGAATGAGGGCTGTCAGACTCCAGATAGAGAGAGAGGAGGTAGCCCTGAGTCAAGCTAAGCTTACCTTAGCCCAAGCTAAACTTGCCTTGGCAAGAGAGCAGAAATTGTGTGGCTTAGATGCCACTGGTGGCAGCAATATTCCTAAAGAGAAACCCAGGTCCTATGATAGTAGAAACCTGACAAAGATTGTGCCCCCCTACAAGGAAGGGGATGATATCCACAAATGGATAACTGCTCTTGAGAGAGCCTGCATGGTACAGCAGGTTCCTGAGGAACAGTGGGCAGCAATCTTATGGTACTCCTTTTCAGAGAAAGGGAGAGATAAGCTCCTCACTGTTAGACATGAGGATGCAAACAATTACAAAGTCCTGAAGAGTGTTCTGATAGATGGGTTTGGCTTAACCACTGAACAGTACAGGTTGAAGTTCAGAGACACCCAGAAGACACAGACTCAGGACTGGACTGATTTTGTTGATTGTGCAACTAAGGCTCTGGAGGGTTGGCTACATGGCAGCAAAGTACATGACTTTACAGGATTGTATAATTTGATTATGAGGGAGCAGATCCTAAGTAATTGTCAGAACCAGCTCTTACACCAGCACCTGGTAGACTCTGATCTGACCTCTCCCCAAGAATTGGGAAAGAAGGCAGACAAATGGGTCAGAACCAGGATTAGGCCTAAGAATCAGGACAATAACCAGAAGAAGGAGTCTACCAAGCCTCAAGATAAGGGTGGGGATAAAAGTAAAGAAAAGACTTCCCCAGGGCCCCAAAACTCCAAGGATGGGGGTGGGTCCCAAGACACTTCTTCAACTGAGAAAAAACCCTATTGTTATCCCTGTAAACAGGTGGGGCATTACAAAACAGACAGCTGTTGTCCCAAGAATAACAATAAAGAAAATATACCTCCAAAGCCAGCTTCAACACCTCCTGTTACTGTCAGCAGTAATCCCCCAGGAAGTGGAAGCACACCCAGGAATCTGGGTGGGTTTACTTTTGGAAATCAGGTGGACCCTGGCCTATCCAGGTCCCCATCACCCAATGATCTTGTTTATGAGGTTGGCATGGGGTTTGCCAACTTCTCTGCTTGCCCAAATACTTTGAGCAAGTATAGACAAGAACCCATCATCAATGGTTTGAAAGTTGAGGCTTTTAGAGACACAGGGGCTAGCATCACCATGGTGGCTGATGGCCTAGTCCCCTCTAAGCAACTTTTACCTGGTGCCACATACCAGGTTACAAACATTGATGGAATCCAAACAAATCATCCCATGGCAGTAGTAAGTCTCAGCTGGGGAGGTGTCATTGGCCCAAAGAGAGTGGCAGTGTCACCAAACTTGCCTGTAGACTGCCTACTTGGTAATGATTTGGAGATCTCAGCCTGGGCTGAGGTTGAACAGGAAACCCATTCTAGAATGGTGAATTCCAATGGAAAGGTTAGTGGGGCTGTAATGGCTACAGCCCCAATTCAAGATGTCCTTCCTGAAAAGGTTGGTAGGGCTGAGAAACTCTCTGCCCCATCTTTAGCAAAAGCTCTTCCTGAACAGAATAGCAAAGCTGTTATGGTAACAGCAGAAACCCAAACTGAGTCTCCTCCTGAAAAGGTTGGTGGGGCTGTGATGGCCACAGCCCAAACTCAAACTGACACGTGTGTTGTGAAACCTGAAATGATGGATAACTCCACACAAACTGAGAGCATGGAGGAGGAAGAGAAATCTCCCCCTCACCAGACTTTAGGACAGGATCAGCCTCCTCAGGGAACTGATCTTACCCCTGATGAAGGAACTGCCCCAGAGGTGGTTGGGCCTAGCCTGACAGAACCTCTGATGTCAGTGGAACCTTCTCAGGTGGGACCCAGTCTGGAGCAGGTAACCTGCCCCTCTCTACCTTGCCTTAGCCAGCCCAGGGCTGCAGAGGACAAGAAGGACAGTGAGACCCAGAGGGCCCCCTGTCAAATAAAGCACCCCCATCAAAAGATTAGGTGCACCAAAACTAGTAGCCCTAGTAAGGTGAAAACTTTAAAAACTCCTAAGGGAGCCCCCTTAAAAACAGTTAGGGACCTCCCACAGATGGATTCTGTTGGGCACAGCCAAACCTGGGACCAAAAGGGCCCAAACCTGAACTGTCCCTCCAGCAAGCCAAACAGAGGGACCCAGCCTCCAGCTTTAGGTAGCCAGAGGTTGACCCTGAGAGCACAGTGCAACTCAGTTAAAGAAAGAAAGGCACACATGGTGGAAGATAATTGGAGGAAGCCAAGCCCTAACTTAGTAGAGCCTCACTTCAAAACTCCATATCCAAACCAGCCTTTAACTTTGCATAAACACACCCAAGGTAGTTGTAGGAGAGTAGGGTCTGCTATCCTATGGTCACCCCAAATTTTTGCTTTTTGCTTCACTGGTTTTCGACTACTGAGGCTGTGGGCCTGCTGATCAGACCCCCAGCCTGCTGTTCTCTCACTAAATTAATGACACATGTGCTATAGGCACATACCAATTGGAAATGGACTCCTTGTCAGCCCCTGTAGAATGCACTATAGGTGCACAGGGCACAGGAGCCACTAAGGCCTACCAGGGGCTGCAGCATGTCTTTTGCCACCCCTGGCTGGTTCTTAAATTGACACAACTGGCTGATCACTCAGCTGGGGTAAGGTGGTGTACACACCCCTTGCTTAGATATAGTATACCTATGTCTAAACCTATATCTGGACACATGTAAACCTGTGAGCCACTCCTATAGACAGGCCTCACCAATCCTGGAGGCTGGGTGCTTGGTTTTTATGTGAGATGGAGCTCTAGCATGAGCTGAGCCTGTCTGCAGCCGTCGGGAACAAATCCCTCAGCTGTTTCAGGATAATGCCATACCATATACTATTAAGTGCCTTATAATCCTCGCGGTTATTTAGCAACTCTGGTTTGGCTTTATCAAAACATGTCGTGTAAGGTGTCATACGCTTTGGAATACCATCCCCTCGCCAGTTCTGGCGACGGGGATGGCATTCCACCCCTCTAGAGGGGTAAGACATGTTACTTCACTTTAATGCGGTTGATTTCTCCAAAGGCCTTAAGATCCACAAAATGGATGCCTCTGCCACAGACAAATGTCTGGACCCCTGGAGCTGACCGAAACCCAGTCAAGGGGGTCCTGGACAAAGGGTTTCCTGTCACAGGAGGGTGTCACCGCCCTCCAGACAGGAGATAGTGTATTGTAGCAGGGAGGTTTGAAAGAAACCAGACACTGCCTGGGGCGCACAAGGCTGCCCCTTGCATAATCCGGCCAAACCGGTTCTGGGGCACTCCAGCCCTCGTGCCAGGGCGGCCTGGATCAAAGGAAGGGGGTGTATCCACCCACTTCCTGGGTCCCACCCATAGGAGGGGACCTAGCAGGTAATCACGCCCACCAGATTCGAATAAGAGTGGGAGCAGTGCCAATGCACAGCAGATTTCCTGGAAGAAACATTTGAAACGATATTCTGGACCCTTCGCCCTCCATCTCAACGTGGAAGCCCGAAGAATCTCCCTTGTGGTCAAGGAGTGACCACCCTGCAGCAGCAGGCACCATCCAGCCCTCGACGTCTACTTAGTTGCAGTTCCCGCCGGAACTCGAGCGACTGAGATCGACGAGATCAAGCCTGCCCAGCTTCTAACAGCCCGATCCACAGTCCCTGCAAAGCTGAGACCCGTGGAGGCGACCGGAAGCGTGGGGCACGCCATCTTGAAGTGACCACGAGACGCTGACCGTGCAGCCCACGAGTGACCCTCGAAGCTGTACACCGGGGTTTGAGAAGCCCCCACCCTGAGCTACTCCTGAGCCGAAGTTCAGCCCTCCACACTCGACGAGTGCTGCGTGGGGCCCTTTGGCACGATTTGGCTCAACGCGTTGGCCCAGTCACTTGCCAGCTGGCTTGTGGTCCCTGTGCCGACGAACTACAAAAGAAGACTCGTGATTCTGGTTGCTCCAGATCCACACCAGCTCCCCTGAAGGGGAGCCCCGACTCTGACCTTCCTGGTCCGAGTGAGACGCCATCTTCCAATCCCGCGTGGATTGCTCTTACCAAGGCTTGTTTGCTCCAAACCGGAAGCCGACTGCACCGACGGTGAGAGCCTGCGTGGGACAGATCGTGACCTGCTCCTGGACGTCGCAGATGCCCCAGAGCCCACGTGACAGCGAAGAGAAGCGCCTCGACGACCACCTGATTGCGCCCGACATTGCCTGGTTCCGTCCTGGTTCCACCCTGGTCACTGCTGAGTGACCCAGACTCTGTCCCCTCTGCTTTCAGGTACTCTACAACTTGAGTCCACCCTTGGACTCCACCGGACACTTCGTCTTCACCCTGCCTGCAGCCCTTTCAGCTTCAAGCACCAAGAGCCTGCGTGTCAAAACCCGACGCCACTTCGACCCTGTGCACCCACTTCCTGTGGGTGAGGTAACTTTGCTCCGCCGGTGTTCCCACACTGGTGCACACCTCTAGGGTCTGTGTGTTAAGTTTTGTTCCTCTAGGTTCAGCGGAAGTGTCCTTAAACTTTAACTATTTGACTTTTACGCACCATTGGTTAACATTGGTGCATGCGTGCGCTTTCCGCACATCTCCCGAATCCCGAGGGCCATTCCCGACTTCAGCATTGCTTGTCCTGACTGCTCCCAGCGATTCCCTAGGCCCTAGGCCTAACCACTGTTCGAGTGGCCTCTCTTATACCACTTGTTTAGTATATGGTTTGAGTGGCCCCCTGCCCTCATCCATAATTGTGCAACTTTGTATGTTTAAACAGTGCTTTTGATTTAACGCTTGTGCCCCTTTATTCATAAAGAATACTGGGGATTGTTTTTAGTAATAAACACATATATTTTTATAATATATACTTGTGTGGTGTCCTTTCATTTGGTATTACAGGATTGTATGTGGTAAAACAGCTCGCTTAACACGACCTCTTAAGTTAAGCCTTTAGGCTGCTTAGTCCATGCTACCACTAGGATAGCTTGTCTAATAAGGTTGACTTACAACCAGACACCATAAGGGGATTGTTTGGTCAGGTAGTAGGTGGTTCCAGAACTGGAAACATCCTCTACCAGGCCAACTTCTCACATTGGTGAGCAGCGGTGCGGATTTGAGCTTGCTGTTGTTTTACCATTGCAATCTTTATATCAAATTGAAAGATCACATCAAGTACCTCTAGGTACATATAAAATCAAAAGCTTAGCATATTAAGTTCTACTGAACTTAGTAGTGGTAGGTTGAAGGGAGTAGCACACCCCTGACTACAACTCACTAGCAAGGTCCAGTAGGAAAACACTTAGTGTAGGTAAGTGCACCACTTACACCTCACTAGTAACCATGTCCGACACAGGAAAGGCCTCAGGGTCTAGTCCTGTGACAGTTGACCCTACCCAGGCAACTTCTGGATATGACAAACTAACCCGCAGAGACTTGATTGTCTTGTGCAAAGCAAGAGGGTTAAAAAGGGGCAGAAGCCCCACCTGCCTAATCCTGATAGAACTCCTAGAACAGGATGACTTAGAGAGGGCAAAAGCAGCTTCCCTAGATACAGGAACTGGAGGGAACCCCCCTGCAGTTGATCCCCCTGAAGAGGAGGATGATGATGACTTGGATGAGGACTCAGAGGTTGAGGACTTAGAAGTACAGGATCAGGGTAGCCAGGTTCCAGTTGGTAGGCTTAGCCAGGCCAACTTGGACCTACTGGGGAATGGAGAGGGCCAGCACCTCCCCAGAACCCAACATGGGATTCTCCCAGGCAACAGAAGAGTGAGATCTCCCTCAGGGGACTCTCATCTTTCTAGTGCCTCCAGAGAATCAGAGAGAGGCATGAGTGCTTCTCAGAAAGCTGAGCATAGGGCTAGAATGAGGGCTGTCAGACTCCAGATAGAGAGAGAGGAGGTAGCCCTGAGTCAAGCTAAGCTTACCTTAGCTCAAGCTAAACTTGCCTTGGCAAGAGAGCAGAAATTAAGTGGCTTAGATGTCACTGGTGGCAGCAATTTTCCAAGAGAAAAAGACAGGGCCTATGATAATAGAAACCTGACCAAAATTGTGCCCCCCTTTAAAGAAGGGGATGACATCCACAAATGGATGACTGCTCTTGAGAGAGCCTGCATGGTACAGCAGGTTCCTGAGAATCAGTGGGCTGCAATTTTGTGGTACTCCTTTTCTGAGAAAGGGAGGGACAGGCTCCTCACAGTTAGACCTGAGGATGCCAAAAACTACTCTGTTTTGAAGAGTGCTCTCATTGAAGGGTATGGCCTAACCACTGAGCAATACAGGTTGTTGTTCAGAGACACCCAGAAAGCACAGACTCAAGACTGGACTGATTTTGTGGAGTGTGCCACTAAGGCTTTGGAGGGTTGGTTACAGGGAAGTAAAGTTTCAGACTATACAGGATTGTACAATCTTATGATGAGAGAACAGATCCTTAATAACTGTACAAACCAGCTGTTGCATCAATACCTTATTGACTCTGATCTGACCTCTCCCCAAGAATTGGGAAAGAAGGCAGACAAATGGGTCAGAACAAGGATTAAGCAGAAACCCCAGAACCAAGGTGGTGACCAGAAGAAAACAGACCAGAAGGGTGGTAATCAGAATCAGAAAGATAAAGAAAAAGACCAGAAGTCTTCAGGCCCCCAAACTAATAGTAAGGAGGGTGGTTCCCAAAATGGTAACAAGAAGAAGAAGAACAAAGGTCCAAAGACACCTTGGTGTAATACCTGCAAATCAGTTTCACACTGGGGCAGTGAGTGCACCAAGGCAAATCCAGTTCCCACCACTACAGCTCCTAAAGCAACTGCAACCCCAAGTACAGTAAGCAGTGGTGGAACACAGTCCAAGGGTGTAGCTGGGTTGACCCTGGGTATTGAAGTAGGATCTGGCCTAGTCAGAGTCCCTACACAGGCAGTTCTCCTGTATGATGTGGACATTGAGTTGCCCACTGCAGTAAGCCCCACTAACCTGGGCAAATACAGGCAGACTCCCTTAATAAATGAGAAACTGGCTCAAGCTTACAGGGACACATGTGCTAGTGTCACCATGGTGACCCCTGGCTTTGTGGACCCTGGACAGATTGTACTAGGAGAGAGCTACCTAGTAACCAATGCAAGCAACTCCACTACCTCCCATAGTGTGGCAGTTGTGAACTTCTCCTGGGGAGGGGTTGATGGCCTAAAGAAAGTTGTGGTGAGTGCAGACCTACCAGTAGACTGTCTGTTAGGCAATGACCTTGAAAGCTCAGCATGGTCAGAAGTGGAGTACAGGACTCATGCAGAAATGCTAGGGATTTCAGAGCATGTCCTTGCCATGACAAGGGCTCAGGCTAAGAAGTGCCTTCCTGAACCAGTGGTGGATCTTGAGACAATAGACCAGCCACAACCCAAGAGAAGGAGCAAGAGAGGAAAGGCCTCGCCTTCCACCTTGCCCCAGGTTGAGGATCAGGTTTCAGAGGAAACTGATTCTGCAGTCCAAGAGGAGACTGTCTCTGAGGAGCTTGAACCTGACCAGGTTGAGTTTCTGGGGACAGGGGGACCCTCAAGGGCAGACCTGAGGCAGGCTCAATTAGATTGCCCTTCCCTTGAACCCCTCAGACAGCAGGCTGCTGCTGAGGCTGCTGGGGATGCCCAAGGTACCCATACTGTGTATTGGGATGAGGGACTCCTTTACTCAGAGGCTAGAACCCCCAAGCCTGGCATGACCAGGAGGTTGGTGATACCTCTGCAGTTTAGGGGATTCCTCCTTACCTTGGCCCATGATATTCCCCTTGCAGGACACTTAGGCCAGAACAAGACGTGGGACAGGCTTGTTCCACACTTTCACTGGCCTCACATGTCAGAGGATGTCAAGGAGTTTTGTCGCTCCTGTGTCACTTGCCAAGCCAGTGGTAAGTCAGGTGGCACAACAAAGGCCCCCCTAATACCACTACCTGTTGTGGGGGTCCCCTTTGAGAGAGTTGGAATTGATATTGTGGGTCCAATGGACCCCCAAACAGCATCTGGGAACAGATTCATACTGGTGGTAGTGGATCATGCCACCAGGTACCCAGAGGCTATTCCCCTAAGGACCACCACAGCACCTGTGGTGGCAAAAGCCCTCATTGCAGTTTTCTCAAGAGTGGGCTTTCCTAAGGAGGTACTATCAGATAGAGGGACAAATTTTATGTCCAGCTATCTAAAAGCAATGTGGAAGGAATGTGGAGTAAACTATAAGTTTACCACCCCATATCATCCACAATGCAATGGGCTTGTGGAGAGATTTAACAAGACCCTTAAAGGCATGATAAAAGGATTACCAGAGAAGCTCAGGCGGAAATGGGACATTCTTTTACCCTGCCTGCTCTTTGCTTACAGAGAGGTCCCACAGAAGGGGGTTGGCTACAGCCCTTTTGAACTTTTGTTTGGCCACCCTGTGAGAGGTCCATTGTGTTTGGTGAAGGAAGGATGGGAGTTACCTCTCAAAAAGCCCAAACTAGACATAGTGGACTATGTACTTGGTCTCCGCTCCAGGATGGCTGAGTACATGGAAAGAGCATCCAAAAACCTGGAGGCCAGCCAAGAATTGCAGAAAGCTTGGCATGACCAAAAGGCTGTACTGGTAGAGTTCCAACCAGGACAGAAGGTATGGGTACTGGAGCCAGTGGCTCCAGCAGCACTCCAAGACAAATGGAGTGGACCCTATCCTATTATTGAGAAGAAAGGGGAAGTCACCTACTTGGTAGACTTTGGAACACCCAGGAGCCCTCACAGGGTAATCCATGTGAATCGCTTGAAAGCATTTGTAGACAGGGAGGACATGAGCTTGCTCATGGCCACAGATGGGGAACAGGAGGAAGAGAGTGACCCTCTCCCAGACCTGCTTTCCCAGAACCCTGATGATGGTTCAGTTGATGGAGTAGCCTTGGCAGGCAGCCTCACTGACCAGCAACAGAGGGACTGCAGACAAGTTTTGCAGGCTCACAGGCAAATGTTTTCACTCACACCCAGCCAAACTGACTGGTGTACCCATGTTGTGGACACTGGTGACAGTCTGCCTGTCAAGAATAAGATCTACAGGCAACCTGATCATGTCAGGGATTGCATCAAGGCTGAGGTGCAAAAGATGTTGGAGCTTGGAGTGATTGAGCCATCAGAGAGCCCATGGGCCAGCCCAGTAGTCCTGGTGCCAAAACCTCATACCCAAGATGGTAAGAGAGAAATGAGGTTTTGCGTGGATTACAGGGGTCTCAATGCTGTCACTAGGACAGATGCTCACCCCATTCCAAGAGCAGATGAGCTCATTGACAGATTGGCTTCTGCCAAGTTTCTGAGCACATTTGATCTGACAGCTGGCTACTGGCAAATCAGACTAGCTGAGGAGTCAAAAGCCAAAACAGCATTCTCTACCCCTAGTGGACATTATCAGTTTGTGGTAATGCCCTTTGGTTTGAAGAATGCACCTGCCACTTTCCAAAGGTTGGTGAACCAAGTCCTTACTGGGTTGGATGACTTTTGTGCAGCTTATCTGGATGATATTGCTGTCTTTAGCTCCACCTGGGAGGATCACCTGATCCACCTGAAGAAAGTTTTGGAGGCCCTGCAAAAGGCAGGCCTAACTATCAAGGCCACAAAGTGCCAGATAGGGCAGAGTAAGGTTGTATACCTGGGCCACCTAGTAGGTGGAGGCCAGGTTCAGCCACTGGAAAGCAAAATCCAGGCCATACAGGACTGGGCTCCTCCAGTTACCCAGACACAAGTCAGAGCCTTCTTGGGCCTGACTGGGTATTACAGAAAGTTTGTGAAAAACTATGGGTCTATAGTGACACCATTAAATGACTTGACATCCAAGAAGATGCCAAAAAAGGTTCAGTGGACAGTTAGCTGTCAGAAGGCATTTGAAGACCTGAAAAAGGCCATGTGCTCTGCACCTATCCTAAAGAGTCCTGACTACTCCAAACAGTTCATTGTTCAGACAGATGCTTCTGAGTTGGGGGTGGGAGCTGTACTCTCACAACTTAATCAAGATGGTCAAGACCAGCCAATTGCTTTCATTAGCAGGAGGCTAACCCCAAGAGAAAAACGTTGGTCAGCCATTGAGAGGGAGGCCTTTGCTGTGGTTTGGGCATTAAAGAAGTTGAGGTCCTACTTGTTTGGAACTCACTTCCTGGTGCAAACAGACCATAAGCCCCTCTTATGGCTTAATCAGATGAAGGGTGAAAATCCCAAACTGCTCAGGTGGTCCATTTCCCTACAGGGGATGGACTTTACAGTGGAGCACCGCCCAGGGACTGACCATGGTAATGCAGATGGTCTCTCCAGGTACTTCCACTTAGAACATGAAGACTTATCTGGTCAAGGTTAGTTTAATGTCCCTGCGTTTGGGGGGGGGTTGTGTAGGAGAGTAGGGTCTGCTATCCTATGGTCACCCCAAATTTTTGCTTTTTGCTTCACTGGTTTTCGACTACTGAGGCTGTGGGCCTGCTGATCAGACCCCCAGCCTGCTGTTCTCTCACTAAATTAATGACACATGTGCTATAGGCACATACCAATTGGAAATGGACTCCTTGTCAGCCCCTGTAGAATGCACTATAGGTGCACAGGGCACAGGAGCCACTAAGGCCTACCAGGGGCTGCAGCATGTCTTTTGCCACCCCTGGCTGGTTCTTAAATTGACACAACTGGCTGATCACTCAGCTGGGGTAAGGTGGTGTACACACCCCTTGCTTAGATATAGTATACCTATGTCTAAACCTATATCTGGACACATGTAAACCTGTGAGCCACTCCTATAGACAGGCCTCACCAATCCTGGAGGCTGGGTGCTTGGTTTTTATGTGAGATGGAGCTCTAGCATGAGCTGAGCCTGTCTGCAGCCGTCGGGAACAAATCCCTCAGCTGTTTCAGGATAATGCCATACCATATACTATTAAGTGCCTTATAATCCTCGCGGTTATTTAGCAACTCTGGTTTGGCTTTATCAAAACATGTCGTGTAAGGTGTCATACGCTTTGGAATACCATCCCCTCGCCAGTTCTGGCGACGGGGATGGCATTCCACCCCTCTAGAGGGGTAAGACATGTTACTTCACTTTAATGCGGTTGATTTCTCCAAAGGCCTTAAGATCCACAAAATGGATGCCTCTGCCACAGACAAATGTCTGGACCCCTGGAGCTGACCGAAACCCAGTCAAGGGGGTCCTGGACAAAGGGTTTCCTGTCACAGGAGGGTGTCACCGCCCTCCAGACAGGAGATAGTGTATTGTAGCAGGGAGGTTTGAAAGAAACCAGACACTGCCTGGGGCGCACAAGGCTGCCCCTTGCATAATCCGGCCAAACCGGTTCTGGGGCACTCCAGCCCTCGTGCCAGGGCGGCCTGGATCAAAGGAAGGGGGTGTATCCACCCACTTCCTGGGTCCCACCCATAGGAGGGGACCTAGCAGGTAATCACGCCCACCAGATTCGAATAAGAGTGGGAGCAGTGCCAATGCACAGCAGATTTCCTGGAAGAAACATTTGAAACGATATTCTGGACCCTTCGCCCTCCATCTCAACGTGGAAGCCCGAAGAATCTCCCTTGTGGTCAAGGAGTGACCACCCTGCAGCAGCAGGCACCATCCAGCCCTCGACGTCTACTTAGTTGCAGTTCCCGCCGGAACTCGAGCGACTGAGATCGACGAGATCAAGCCTGCCCAGCTTCTAACAGCCCGATCCACAGTCCCTGCAAAGCTGAGACCCGTGGAGGCGACCGGAAGCGTGGGGCACGCCATCTTGAAGTGACCACGAGACGCTGACCGTGCAGCCCACGAGTGACCCTCGAAGCTGTACACCGGGGTTTGAGAAGCCCCCACCCTGAGCTACTCCTGAGCCGAAGTTCAGCCCTCCACACTCGACGAGTGCTGCGTGGGGCCCTTTGGCACGATTTGGCTCAACGCGTTGGCCCGGTCACTTGCCAGCTGGCTTGTGGTCCCTGTGCCGACGAACTACAAAAGAAGACTCGTGATTCTGGTTGCTCCAGATCCACACCAGCTCCCCTGAAGGGGAGCCCCGACTCTGACCTTCCTGGTCCGAGTGAGACGCCATCTTCCAATCCCGCGTGGATTGCTCTTACCAAGGCTTGTTTGCTCCAAACCGGAAGCCGACTGCACCGACGGTGAGAGCCTGCGTGGGACAGATCGTGACCTGCTCCTGGACGTCGCAGATGCCCCAGAGCCCACGTGACAGCGAAGAGAAGCGCCTCGACGACCACCTGATTGCGCCCGACATTGCCTGGTTCCGTCCTGGTTCCACCCTGGTCACTGCTGAGTGACCCAGACTCTGTCCCCTCTGCTTTCAGGTACTCTACAACTTGAGTCCACCCTTGGACTCCACCGGACACTTCGTCTTCACCCTGCCTGCAGCCCTTTCAGCTTCAAGCACCAAGAGCCTGCGTGTCAAAACCCGACGCCACTTCGACCCTGTGCACCCACTTCCTGTGGGTGAGGTAACTTTGCTCCGCCGGTGTTCCCACACTGGTGCACACCTCTAGGGTCTGTGTGTTAAGTTTTGTTCCTCTAGGTTCAGCGGAAGTGTCCTTAAACTTTAACTATTTGACTTTTACGCACCATTGGTTAACATTGGTGCATGCGTGCGCTTTCCGCACATCTCCCGAATCCCGAGGGCCATTCCCGACTTCAGCATTGCTTGTCCTGACTGCTCCCAGCGATTCCCTAGGCCCTAGGCCTAACCACTGTTCGAGTGGCCTCTCTTATACCACTTGTTTAGTATATGGTTTGAGTGGCCCCCTGCCCTCATCCATAATTGTGCAACTTTGTATGTTTAAACAGTGCTTTTGATTTAACGCTTGTGCCCCTTTATTCATAAAGAATACTGGGGATTGTTTTTAGTAATAAACACATATATTTTTATAATATATACTTGTGTGGTGTCCTTTCATTTGGTATTACAGGATTGTATGTGGTAAAACAGCTCGCTTAACACGACCTCTTAAGTTAAGCCTTTAGGCTGCTTAGTCCATGCTACCACTAGGATAGCTTGACTAATAAGGTTGACTTACAACCAGACACCATAAGGGGATTGTTTGGTCAGGTAGTAGGTGGTTCCAGAACTGGAAACATCCTCTACCAGGCCAACTTCTCACAGTAGTGATTCCCTATGGTGGAGACCCTCTAATACCCAAAGGGTGAGGGACTGCTTAGTGGACCATGAGACAGGGGGTACCCATGCTAGTGCAGGTACTTCCTTATATGGCCACTCAGGCAATATAGGCTTACCTGGCCAAGGATAGCCTTATCTCCTTTCGTTTGGGGGGGGGTTATGTAGGAAGGTGGCTACCTGACTATGGTTACCCCGGATTTTTTGCCTGTGTTTAGCTGGTTTTTGACTTAGTTGACCTGGTTCCCTGCTAATCAGGGCCCCAGGCCATCTGCTCTCTCTGTAAAATGGATTCCATGTACCCTAGGTACATACCACAAATTGGAAATGGACTCCTTGTCAGCCCCTGTATAATGCACTATAGGTGCCCAGGGCATAGGAGCCACCAAGGCCTACCAGGGGCTGCAGCATATCTTTTGCCACCCCTGGCTGGTTCTTAAATTGACACAACTGGCTGATCACTCAGCTGGGGTAAGGTGGTGTACACACCCCTTGCTTAGATATAGTATACCTATGTCTAAACCTATATCTGGACACATGTAAACCTATGAGCCACTCCTATAGACAGGCCTCACCAATCCTGGAGGCTGGGTGCATGGTTTTTATGTGAGATGGAGCTCTAGCATGAGCTGAGCCTGTCTGCAGCCGTCGGGAACAAATCCCTAAGCTGTTTCAGGATAATGCCATACCATATACTATTAAGTGCCTTATAATCCTCGCGGTTATTTAGCAACTCTGGTTTGGCTTTATCAAAACATGTCGTGTAAGGTGTCATACGCTTTGGAATACCATCCCCTCGCCAGTTCTGGCGACGGGGATGGCATTCCACCCCTCTAGAGGGGTAAGACATGTTACTTCACTTTAATGCGGTTGATTTCTCCAAAGACCTTAAGATCCACAAAATGGATGCCTCTGCCACAGACAAATGTCTGGACCCCTGGAGCTGACCGAAACCCAGTCAAGGGGGTCCTGGACAAAGGGTTTCCTGTCACAGGAGGGTGTCACCGCCCTCCAGACAGGAGATAGTGTATTGTAGCAGGGAGGTTTGAAAGAAACCAGACACTGCCTGGGGCGCACAAGGCTGCCCCTTGCATAATCCGGCCAAACCGGTTCTGGGGCACTCCAGCCCTCGTGCCAGGGCGGCCTGGATCAAAGGAAGGGGGTGTATCCACCCACTTCCTGGGTCCCACCCATAGGAGGGGACCTAGCAGGTAATCACGCCCACCAGATTCGAATAAGAGTGGGAGCAGTGCCAATGCACATCAGATTTCCTGGAAGAAACATTTGAAACGATATTCTGGACCCTTCGCCCTCCATCTCAACGTGGAAGCCCGAAGAATCTCCCTTGTGGTCAAGGAGTGACCACCCTGCAGCAGCAGGCACCATCCAGCCCTCGACGTCTACTTAGTTGCAGTTCCCGCCGGAACTCGAGCGACTGAGATCGACGAGATCAAGCCTGCCCAGCTTCTAACAGCCCGATCCACAGTCCCTGCAAAGCTGAGACCCGTGGAGGCGACCGGAAGCGTGGGGCACGCCATCTTGAAGTGACCACGAGACGCTGACCGTGCAGCCCACGAGTGACCCTCGAAGCTGTACACCGGGGTTTGAGAAGCCCCCACCCTGAGCTACTCCTGAGCCGAAGTTCAGCCCTCCACACTCGACGAGTGCTGCGTGGGGCCCTTTGGCACGATTTGGCTCAACGCGTTGGCCCGGTCACTTGCCAGCTGGCTTGTGGTCCCTGTGCCGACGAACTACAAAAGAAGACTCGTGATTCTGGTTGCTCCAGATCCACACCAGCTCCCCTGAAAGGGAGCCCCGACTCTGACCTTCCTGGTCCGAGTGAGACGCCATCTTCCAATCCCGCGTGGATTGCTCTTACCAAGGCTTGTTTGCTCCAAACCGGAAGCCGACTGCACCGACGGTGAGAGCCTGCGTGGGACAGATCGTGACCTGCTCCTGGACGTCGCAGATGCCCCAGAGCCCACGTGACAGCGAAGAGAAGCGCCTCAACGACCACCTGATTGCGCCCGACATTGCCTGGTTCCGTCCTGGTTCCACCTTGGTCACTGCTGAGTGACCCAGACTCTGTCCCCTCTGCTTTCAGGTACTCTACAACTTGAGTCCACCCTTGGACTCCACCGGACACTTCGTCTTCACCCTGCCTGCAGCCCTTTCAGCTTCAAGCACCAAGAGCCTGCGTGTCAAAACCCGACGCCACTTCGACCCTGTGCACCCACTTCCTGTGGGTGAGGTAACTTTGCTCCGCCGGTGTTCCCACACTGGTGCACACCTCTAGGGTCTGTGTGTTAAGTTTTGTTCCTCTAGGTTCAGCGGAAGTGTCCTTAAACTTTAACTATTTGACTTTTACGCACCATTGGTTAACATTGGTGCATGCGTGCGCTTTCCGCACATCTCCCGAATCCCGAGGGCCATTCCCGACTTCAGCATTGCTTGTCCTGACTGCTCCCAGCGATTCCCTAGGCCCTAGGCCTAACCACTGTTCGAGTGGCCTCTCTTATACCACTTGTTTAGTATATGGTTTGAGTGGCCCCCTGCCCTCATCCATAATTGTGCAACTTTGTATGTTTAAACAGTGCTTTTGATTTAACGCTTGTGCCCCTTTATTCATAAAGAATACTGGGGATTGTTTTTAGTAATAAACACATATATTTTTATAATATATACTTGTGTGGTGTCCTTTCATTTGGTATTACAGGATTGTATGTGGTAAAACAGCTCGCTTAACACGACCTCTTAAGTTAAGCCTTTAGGCTGCTTAGTCCATGCTACCCCTAGGATAGCTTGTCTAATAAGGTTGACTTACAACCAGACACCATAAGGGGATTGTTTGGTCAGGTAGTAGGTGGTTCCAGAATTGGAAACATCCCCTACCAGGCCAACTTCTCACAGTGTCCTTTCATTTGGTATTACAGGATTGTATGTGGTAAAACAGCTCGCTTAACACGACCTCTTAAGTTAAGCCTTTAGGCTGCTTAGTCCATGCTACCCCTAGGATAGCTGTGTGTTTTTATGCTATTTAGCTAATAATGCATGAACCTGTTTATTAACATGTGCATAATGAGATACCAAAGAGAAAATAATGAAAATGTATTGGTAAACCGTATTTTGGTAGACTTTAAAAAACCCCATTGAAAAACACATGCATCACCAATGCTGCTTTTTGCTTGTGCCTAAAACGAAAATGTGTTATTAAAAAGTGAATATAACACATAGAGATGTTTTTTCTTTTGTTTATGAAGCCTAATGTGAAGGCAGGTCACACCTATGTTTTACTTTGAAAAAATCTCTTTTCTAAAATTTACGGCGTTACCTTGTTTTTTAATATAGCTAAAAAACAATTGTTAAAGTCGCTTATAAAAAAGTGATCGTAAATGCTATTTTGTTTTTTTTTTCAGCTTGAGGTTCAGTTTAATATGAGTCTTAATTTGATGTATCACTTGCCCTAGTAAACAATCCCCAAAGTCTATTTTTTTTTCAATTTTCCCAAGCTCAATGTTAAACACATGCATCACCAATGATGCAAAAAGTCAAGTCAGAAATTTCAAACAGCAATAAAAAAGTGAGAAAAACAGATATTTGAAAAATTCCTTTTGTTTATGCGGCCTTATCTCCAAAGCCATCCAACAAGAGCATTTTTTTTTAATTCGGTCGATTTAAAAAAAATCTGCGAACTATTTTATTTCTCTCAAAAAAGTGCCAAAAAGTGACTTTTTGTGCAAAAAAGTGCCTGTACAATATTTATGACTCAGAATACACTTAGGCTTCAGGTCAATGTGTTTTCGTTTGGGGGAGGGGCCCAGGGAAAAAAACACCTTTTTTTTTCTCGGATTGGTCAAAGGTCAGGCTACCAGCTTGACTCTTGTTGCACCAGTGCTGCTTCGGCTGCACCAGTGCTGCTTCGGCTGCACTGGTGCAGCTTCTCAGACTTGAGGCGTTGCACCAGTGCAGCATAGAAAAGAAACTTTTTAATAAAAGGATTTAAAACTAATTCAAGATATACATTATCTAAGGAATGTTATAAAAACTCAGATATGGAGAATATTTTTCATTTTCGTCCATTTTTGACCGTTTTGGAGCACTTTGAAGCACTGATGCAGCTTTGGGATTTTTATGGTTATTTTGATCAGAGATGCTCCTAATGTGTTTAAAATTCATGTGGGATGTATCCAAGACACTGCAATCACACCTATATAGTTTTTAAATGATTTTGATGTATTAAAATTTTGACCTCCTTAAGGGGGGAAAGGTTGAACTTTTACCCCGCTCGGAGTTCCATGACTTTCGTGACCTTGTCCCCCTGAAATTTAAAATTGCATTTTCAAAGTAATGTGTACAACTATTCATTCTGTGTCATTCATTGTGTGTTTAGCATGCTATTGGGCCACTGTAGCACTTGTTTTTTTTCGTTTTTATGCATTTTTGACCGTTTTTGAACACTTTGATGCTCCAAATGGTCTTTGGACTTAGTCACTTTTTGCTTCATGGAGACTTCAAAAGTGTTAGAAAGTCACTTTGGAGGCACACAGGACAGTGCAAATGCACCTATATAGCAATCAGGACACTCCAATCACACCTATATAGTTTTTAAATGATTTTGATGGATTAAAAATGTTGACCTCCATGAGGGGTGGAAAGTTTGAACTTTTACCCCGCTCGGAGTTCCATGACTTCTGTGACCTCGTCCCCCTGAAATTTAAAATAGCATTTTCCAAGTAATTTGTAAATATATTCATTCTGGGTCATTCATTGTGTGTTTAGCTTGCTATTGGGCCAGTGTAGCACTTTGTTTTTTTCATTTTTATGCATTTGTGACCGTTTTTAAACACTTTCATGCACCAATGATGTCTTTGTACTTCGTCATTTTTCACTTCATGGAGACTTCAAAAGTGTTAGAAATTCATTTTGGAGGCACACAGAACAGTGCAAATGCAGTTACATAGCATTCAGGACACTGCAATTACACCTATATAGTTTTTAAAAGATTTTGATGTAATAACATTTTTGACCTCCATGGGGAGGGCCCTTAAGCTGAACTTTTACCCAGCTCGGAGTTCCATGACTTCCATGACCTTGTCCCCCTGAAATTGAAAATCGAATTTTCAAAGTGTTTAGTAAAACTGTTCATTCTGTGTCATTCGTTATGTCTTTAGCCTGCTATTGGACCACTGCAGCACTATGTTTTGTTAATTTTAACCCAATGTTGACCTTTTTTGACCACTTTGATGCACCAGTGAAGTTTTAGGACTTGGTCATTTTTCACTTCATGGAGACTTCAAAAGTGTTAGAAATTCATTTTGTAAATACCTAGAACGGTGCAAATGCAGCCATATAGAATTCAGGGCACTACAATTACACCTATATAGTTTTTAAATGATTTTGATGCAATAACATTTTTGACCTCCATGGGGAGGGCACTCAAGCTAAACTTTTACCCAGCTCCGAGTTCCACGACCTCGGGTGGAAAAAGTGACTTTGCCCCCTTAAACCCAAAAACTTCAAAAAGTCACCCCTGGAGGCCAGAAATGGGTCTTAGACACTCTTGGTATGTCATCTGAGGTATACTATGGTGTTCTTGGGTCCAGAACTAGAAATGTGATGTGACTCTGATATCTAAGGCCTATAATGGAAAAAATGAATTTGACACCAAACACCTCAAAATGTCTGAAATAGGACTCAGACATGTACCTGGAGGCTGGAAATGAGCCCTAGACACTCTTGCTATATCACCTGAGATATAATATAGGGTCCTGGTGGCCACAGGGACCCAAAAACAGTCAGGTGGGTTGATACTGAAAATTAGCAAAAATCGTCCAAAACATTTTTTTGACAAGATTTGCTAATTTTCCAAATAGCTCAGAATGGATATCAGAGACACTGTTTGAGTGCGCAAGATACGAATACACTTGTTAGAAAGGTCAGCTCTGATGCTTTCATGTGATATATATAACTTTGATATTATATAAAGTTTTTTTTCCGCTACCAGCCAAGGGAAACACCTGATATCGTACCCGATTTTGAGAACATTGGGCTGGGTGGAAAAAGTCACTTTGCCCCCTTAAACCCAAAAACTTCAAAAAGTCACCCCTGGAGGCCAGAAATGGGTCTTAGACACTCTTGGTATGTCATCTGAGGTATACTATGGTCTTCTTGGGTCCAGAACTAGAAATCTGATGTGACTCTGATATCTAGAAGCTATAATGGAAAAAAAAGAATTTGACACCAAACACCTCAAAATGTCACAAATAGGAGTCAGACATGTACCTGGAGGCTGGAAATGAGCCCTAGCCACTCTTCTTATATAATCTGAGATATATTATGGGGTCCATTATTGAGCATGGAGGCTGTCAAGGTTAAATATGATGTTGGTGCTCATGCCTGGCTCTAGACCAGTCTTGCCCAGACAGCACGCAGGAAGGCCCAGCTCATCAGAAATGTCATAACTTCAATCGACGATACTGTAGTGTTTAAACATTCAACGTTGCAGAATATTGCACTGCTAGGCAATTACCTCTCAGCACGGGAGAATTATAGCTGATGTCCACCTTTCTGCCCAGATTTTGTTGGGTTTTTCCCAAGCACAGAGCTGTTTTCCATGGACAAGTTTCATAAGGTTTTACCTGACCAAATGTGTCCATGAGAAACCCACAAAGTGCAGTACTGTTACTCTTTTTGCAACACCCCTTAGATCAGAAACTCCAGTTTCTGCGCAAAATCGAATTTACAAACTTGTAATGAAGGTGTTTTTGGTGTCACAATGAAGGCATGATGTAATGTCAAGGCTTTCTGCTCAAATAACATTTGAGTTCTAAGATTGACAGTTCTATTTTGTAAAGGATGTTCTAAGTTTGGAATGAGAGTTCTAATTTAGAATTGAAAGAATTCCTTTAGAATGTAGATTGGAACACCGCTTCTAATTTGGAACGTTCGAACTATGTATGGAATGCAAATTCTACATTTGGAATGCCTCTTGCACAAAACATACATGTTTTTTTAAGGTTGAAGCAGCCAGCAGCTATGTGTGATATCTTAATTTTGGGAGTAGGAAATAGTACATCCCAAGACTACATATTCCTTGGGCACCATGACCCCCCAGGGTACCCAGAACTACCTTCTATTGAATGGATGTGTGTGTGCAATGCTCTTGAAGCCGTGTGTAGTTACACAAGAAGGAGTCTATGGGAGGCCAGGCCAGCAGAAAGGCTAACACAGACGAAGACTCAGAGCCCAGCCATAAGACCGTTGCCAGGCTCTGCTAGTCTGTGCAGAAGACTGATGTAAGGTGTCTTCTAACCCTTAGATCCCACCCTGCCATTTGAATACCTGAATCACACCTGTGAAATGGGCAGAGCAGATAGGAAGAAACAGAATGACAAGCTGTGCATTCCTATGCAGTACACTAGGCCCATCTCACCATCGCCTTTACAGATTCTGTTAACATGTATGCAATAAAGAGAAAACAGGAAACCTTAATAATACGATTATTGTAACTGACTTCCTTCGCTCAATCTTCTGCTTCCGTGATGTTATGCGAAAGATGGACCTATATCTACCAACATAATGAATCACTGGTCCCCAAAGGCAGCCTTGAGTGTTATCAGCATTTCCCATCAATCGGTTGTGATGTCATCTCCTACACCACACCCCTGACCCTGGCAGGTTTGTGACATCATGTACTACATCACACCCCTGGGTCTCGCAGGCTTTATGACATCATTCACCTCTTTGCTATATATAGAGGCATAGTCGGGGATGCCTGCAGTGTGTGTGCAGTCTGTGGACTGGGCTATGAATGGTGTGAAAGAGGGGTGAATGGGGGACTTGGGGGCACCGAGCTAACATCAGACTCACAGGATGGCCGCGGCAGTTTTGCTTCTCGTGGCCTCTGCCATGTGTTGTTTGGTCGTTCAGTGGGAGAAAACAGGCAGCACCTCGCAGACCGCCAGAGAGATGCACTTTGAGGTGGGGGCGGAGCCTTCCATAAGGTGTGGTAAGGGCTTATGAGGTTCCTTGTCGTTGCAGTAAACAGCTTTTAATAGCAATTCCTGGGGTTCTCTTTGCAGGTGAATTGAATTTTGCCTTGAGCGCCAGGAACTTTGGCACCGCCCCTATCTGGAGCTGGGTGCGGAATGTCTGTGGGTCTAATGGGAAGCACGGTAGTATGAATGAAGGTGTGAATGGGGGACTTGGGGGCACTGAGCTAACATCAGACTCACAGGATGGCCGCGGCAGTTCTGCCTCTCAAGGCCTCTGCCATGTGTTGTTTGGTTGTTCAGTGGGAGAAAACAGGCAGCACCTCGCAGACCACCAGAGAGATGCACTTTGAGGTGGGGGGGGACGGAGCTTTCCATAAGGTGTGGGAAGGCCTTATGAGGTTCCGTGTAGTTGCAGTAAACAACTTTTAATAGCAATTCCTGGGGTTCTCTTTGCAGGCAAATTGAATTTTGCCTTTCGCTCCAAGAACTCTGGCACCGCCCCTATCTGGAGCGGGGTGCGGAATGTCTGTGAGTCTAATGGGAAGCACGGTAGTATGAATGAAGGTGTGAATGGGGGACTTGACCAGATCAGATGCAATTTGTTTCCCTGACATAATTTTAGATTGAGTACAAAGAAATCAAATATTTCCCAAAAAACAATCATCCATGTTGTGTTTCATTATTTCATGATCACCAGGACCTCCCAGGGGCAAGGCGACGGCGACAGAGACTCCGGTGGCAGAAGGTGAACAGGAGCAGTCCCTTGCAGGCTCTTCTGCTGGCCCCAGTAAGTTGTTCTATTGTTATATTAATACTTATACTTCCCTAACTTTTACAGCTCCTATTCATTACAAACTGGTTCCTAATAATTCTATGTTTTACAAAATAGTCTTTGATCTTCTTCTAATGTGGACTACTTTCTACATTCTTATCCTGCCTCTACCATCACTCTCTGTGCTACTACTATTTACAATTATGAGTCGGTCTGTGTAGGTAGCTAAGCTTGTCCATTCGGCAAACGGTGTGAAACAAAACTCTGATACAGCAATAGCTCTAGGCACTGAGTGCAGTCCTCTGGGTTGCCCTTGCTGTCTATTCCAGTCTTCTTAATGTAAGTGCTTTGACAATTTCCAACAACAAAATGTCATTGTTTACACCAAGTAAAAGGTAGCAGTTGCCTTTTTGATTTGAGAGGAGCACATCCCATACCGCTACTGTTTCAGGGACTATTCTTCACACAAAGAAGTATGAACAAGATAAATAGGACATTGTTGATGATAGGTGCAGTTCGACTTTCGACATACCTCAGTCCGAACAGAAGTTGAACCCCCATTCCCCTGACCGACTATCTAGAATGTCTGACCAATGATTTTACGACCCAGAAGAACAGAAGAAGAGAGACTACCTCCGAGTCCTGGCCTATCTGAGTTACTGAAACATGACTGCCAAGTGCAGTAGTTCAAACCATTCCGCTCACTCACTCGTGAACAAAAACCACACAGTGTTTGTTAGTTTTTAATTTTTATTTTCAATTGAGAAATGAAAACATTATTTCTTTTTTTTTAATAGCGTAGTATTCTTATGGATGAAGATGACGTTAAAGTTTACTTTAAACAACATTCCCATGAATGAAATTAGTATGACTCAAACTTAAAAATAGTTAACACTAACAGACACAGGAAATTAGTAGAATAACTGTGTGTGAGCCCCCACCTTCTTTAAAGTACTTAAGTACTGCTGGTGGTGACTCAGTAGTAGTTGGTGAATCGTCTGGCTGAAGGGCAATGGAATCTTCTTTCTGTAATGAGAAAAATGGTGCACGTTAAGCAAGCATTAATCAGTTGTCAAAAGAAGAAGTGTAGCATTTAATGGAATAAGCATCTAAAAGGTTAACACCCTCCCCAAAACCGTAACATTTTTTCAATCCCAGTAATACAAAATGTGTTATGTAACATTTCCTTCCATTACGAGACAAAATAGGGGGTTGTGTATGGCATCTGAAAATATGACATGTTTTTCCTAGACGTCACAACATCTGATGCGGCACAGATGACCATCCGTGCTGGGGCCAGCAGTGCGGAGGGGTCCACTCTGGATGCGGCGGTGCCAACAGGAGGAGCTGGGGGGGAAGGCTCAGCGGCGGCGGATGGTGGTAAGTTATTATACTACTTACTTATTATATTTTTTTTGAGTAGGCTCGTAAAGGAGTGTATGATGTACTGTACAGTAGTACACAGTACACTAGTATAAGTACACTGTACTGTCAAGAACATTTACTAATTTATAACTACTTTTTGGGCTATCACGGAGAAGACAGTCAACCTTGACTTGTAATAGCATTAGTGGCTGTACTTCTCTGGTAACCAATGGTCCCCTCTATTTCACTTGAACTCAGCTGGCCAATTTTTATTTTAAAGCCAAGTCATATCAGATCAGATGTAGTTTAGGGATGTGAAGAACGAAAAGCTAAAGAAGAGTGAAACGAAGGACGAGCGAGTCTTAATATTTATTTATGACTGTAAAAAATGGTTTTGTTGAATGCAATTCAACATAAGAAAGAATACAGCGGTTTCCAAAATATAATGAAAAGGGTGTAAGTTGGTTGTTAACAAAAAGAAATTTTGGTACATTTGAGACATTAAGAAGAATCATAGACGTACTTTGTAAGCCTGGATGTTATCTTCTTTATCCTCCTCGTCGATAGCAGAGGTGTATGATGTAGTAGCGCAGACGCTGAGTGGATGAAGTATGGCCAGTGGCAGTGCCACCCCTATAGAAAAGTAAGACATTCCTATTCCCACCTGCATGTACTGCTTAAAGTACTGCGAGTCTGCATCATCATGGCCTGTGTCTGTATTTCTTGGGTTAAAGCTGAGTGAGCTGCCATTATGGCGGCTACCACAAGTTCACGTACCAGTAATTTCTTTTGCAAAACAAGAGAAAAAAGTAAAAAGGCATTTTTTAGTACTATCTGACTATGTATGTACTAGTAGTGAGTCCACCTATAGTGCTGCTTGTGGAATTCCTGAAACTCACAGTGTCACAGGCTTACAAAGACGGCGGAAAGATACAGGCCAAAATGTTTTACTGTGTTTGCTACTTGCTGGTGTTACTGAGTGTCACAGGCTCTGTAGAAATGACTGTCCCCTTTTTGGAGCCTCGCTGGGCTCTGAATAAACAAATGGCCCCTGAGAATCTCTGGGCTCTCAAAGATAGTTGTGGCGCCTGAGCCCCTCGTGGGCTCTCAGTAAATCAAAAAGCCCCCTTGAGCCTTTCAGGCTCATACACAAAATACGGCCGTTGGAGTCCCTCCGGGACTCAAGAGAACAAATGGCTCTGGGCGTTGGAGTCCCTCTTCGGGGGACTCGAAAGGAAATGATGCCACCCAGAGCCTCTCGCGGCCCTGAAGAAATGCCCCAGTAACGTAGGAGCCCGCCCAGGGCTCAAATCTGCAGGGAGGCCCCCCCGGGGCCTCTCAGGCTCTTTGACAACAAAGCCCTGGTACTGGAGGGGAGGGCGGGCGCCGGCAATGTGCCCCGACGCCCTCCTCCCTAGACGGGAACACCGAGCC
Organism: Lissotriton helveticus; assembly: GCF_964261635.1. Classification (NCBI taxonomy): domain Eukaryota; kingdom Metazoa; phylum Chordata; class Amphibia; order Caudata; family Salamandridae; genus Lissotriton; species Lissotriton helveticus. The sequence goes on along the minus strand of NW_027611725.1, from coordinate 2,881,298 downwards.
CCACTTACCCGGTTTCTGGTGGGCGCTCCCAGGGTCTCCAGGCTCCTTCTCTTCCTCGGCAGCTGCGGGGCTCTCCCCACACCACGGTTGCCCCGCTGCTGGACAGAAGGCTTCTCTCTCTCCTGGGTGAGTGCACCGGATCCCAGGGTCGGCTCCCGGTAGCTTCTGGCTCCCTCCTTCCTGTCCCGGGCTGGCAGCCAATCAGAGCGCGGCCTGGGGAATGAGGTCACGGCCTGCCTGACTTCCTGTACGGCCGGGCGGCGACGGGGAAAACTTCACAGGGCAATGCCGGGTGGGCACCGGCCTTAAGCTCAATAAAGCGCTCCCAAAGCGCTCGTGACAGGGTAAAGCACAAGGTCCTTGGCAGGGTGGGCACCTGCCAGGGGACTGTCAAATCGGCAAAAAGTGGCGTGGGCAGCCACGAAAAGGGAAAGTAAAGCGCTCCCAGCGCTCAAAGACGATTCGCAGCGCTCTCAGCGCTAGGGGTGCAGGCACAGCGCTCCCAAGCGCTAGGGGCACAGCAAAGTTCCTTAAAGCAGGCAGGGGGCAAGGCTGGGCCCAGAGCCAGCTCACTGGGTCTCCAGGCAGGGAGATAATCCAAGTGGCGGTCTTCCTGGCCCCAGCAACAGCAGCAGCCCCCTCAGGCAGGATCCTGGCAGAGAACAGTTTGTGTGGCGACACAGCCCCATTTTTATGCACCACATTCCTTTGTCTGTAGGTGCAGGGTGGGGGAGAAAACAGTCACAGCTGGTTTTGGAGCACCCTTGATGTGCTCATCACCTCACTCTATTCACTGGCAGGGCTAGGGTCGTTAGACGCACCACAGGGGGCGGGGCCAGCATTGTGTGGGGAAAGCCCAGCCCCATCAGGAACCAGGTGCAGCCCTCCCCTCACATCAGCATGCTGATCTGAGCACTCACCACTGGGCAGACCCATCCAGACATCCTGGATCCTGGTATCGCAGCCAACTCCAGCCAATCACACACCAGCACCCTCACAGCCATCTACCACTTCGCCGCGCTGGCGCTGCTACTAGCGCTGCTACTAGCGCCGAGTACTTTTTAAAACTTCCTGTTTTGCATTTGGGTTCGTTTTTCTGTTTCATTCTTCCCTGATTTTAGCCTGCCTGCTTGCTGCCAGCGCCCCCTTCTCCCCTTACCTGCACCTTAAAAACGGCATTTTCTGCCTGCCAAGCACCACCACTTTGGTGGGTCCGGGTCCTGGGGGACATTTTGGGCGCCATCTTTGTTTGGGCTACTTCAGCCAGCGGCGGCCGCCATCTTGGAGCGGACTCGCACGCTCAGGCTTGATTGGAGCGCCTACTGAAGGCGGGCTCTAGCGTGGTGCTGGTTAGACCATCTACCACTTCGCCGCGCTCGCGCTGCTACTAGCGCCGAGTACTTTTTAAAACTTCCTGTTTTGCATTTGGGTTCGTTTTTCTGTTTCATTCTTCCCTGATTTTAGCCTGCCTGCTTGCTGCCAGCGCCCCCTTCTCCCCTTACCTGCACCTTAAAAACGGCATTTTCTGCCTGCCAAGCACCACCACTTTGGTGGGTCCGGGTCCTGGGGGTCATTTTGGGCGCCATCTTTGTTTGGGCTACTTCAGCTAGCGGCGGCCTCCATCTTGGAGCGGACTCGCACGCTCAGGCTTGATTGGAGCGCCTACTTAAGGCAGGCTCTAGCATGGTGCTGGTTAGACCATCTACCACTTCGCCGCGCTCGCGCTGCTACTAGCGCCGAGTACACCATCTACCACTTCGCCGCGCTCGCGCTGCTACTAGCGCCGAGTACTTTTTAAAACATCCTGTTTTGCATTTGGGTTCGTTTTTCTGTTTCATTCTTCCCTGATTTTAGCCTGCCTGCTTGCTGCCAGCGCCCCCTTCTCCCCTTACCTGCACCTTAAAAACGGCATTTTCTGCCTGCCAAGCACCACCACTTTGGTGGGTCCGGGTCCTGGGGGTCATTTTGGGCGCCATCTTTGTTTGGGCTACTTCAGCCTGCGGCGGCCGCCATCTTGGAGCGGACTCGCACGCTCAGGCTTGATTGGAGCGCCTACTTAAAGTCGCTCCCTCACGCGCAGCGTGACGCGCAGGTGGACGCCCTCGCTTAGCCTGAGTCGTGCCGGAGTCCTGCCCGTCTGCGCCCGTCAGCGTCCCGGAGGCGTCGGGGCGGCGGGGGACCCCGGTCCGGCAATACTCTGGCTGAGATGATTTGCTATTCCTCTGCGTCATTGCGGGACATGCGGGGCCATTCTAGCTCTTGCCGCTCCATTTTCCCGGGGCGGTTTAGGGGCAAACGACGCTGTCCGGGCTGTGGTTGGACGCCTTCCTGGATTTGTGCTACGGTTCCTCACCCGGCAACAGCTGGCGTGAAGCATCTTTGCCTGCTGCTGAACACGAGGTCGGTAGGGCGCCACGCCCTGCACATTTACGATCTTCTGGTCAGGGAAAATCCCCTGTGCTTGCTACTGACCGAAACTTGGCTGGGAGAGGCTTCCAATCCGGACGTCTTCTCAGCCATTCCTCCTGCGTACAATATCTTCCGGCAGGACAGAGTTAAGGGCAGGGGAGGGGGAGTGGCGGTTGTGGTGAAAAAGAGCGTCTCCTGCTCGGTGCTTCCCCTGAACTCCATTGGGAATGCCGAGTCGCTCGCCTTCACGCTCAGACTGTCCCCAGGTCAGGCCTTGAAGGGGTTGTTGGTTTATAGACCACCAGGCCCGGTGGGTTCCTTTTTGGAGGATCTGCAGACAGCCGTCTCTGAGCTGGCGCTGACCACACAGCATTGTGTTGTGGCCGGTGATTTCAACTTCCACCTTGACACGGCGGACGACCCTGTTGCGGCCAAATTGCTGGATGTAGCCGTACGCTATATAAAAGCTACTTAACATAACAACATAACATAACATAACAGCACACGTACAGCCATGTCTAGAAGTGGTACTTCCCCACTAGACACTGTAGGAAGGTGGCTACCTGACTATGGTTACCCCAGATTTGTTGCCTGTGTTTAGCTGGTTTTTTGACTTAGTTGACCTGGTTCCCTGCTAATCAGGGCCCCAGGCCATCTGCTCTCTCTGTAAAATGGATTCCATGTACCCTAGGTACATACCACAATTGAAAATGGACTCCTTGTCAGCCCCTGTATAATGCACTATAGGTGCCCAGGGCATAGGAGCCACCAAGGCCTACCAGGGGCTGCAGCATATCTTTTGCCACCCCTGGCTGGTTCTTAAATTTACACAACTGGCTGATCACTCAGCTGGGGTAAGGTGGTGTAATCACCCCTTACTTAGATATAGTATACCTATATCTAAACCTATATCTGGACACATATAAACCTGTGAGCCACTCCTATGGAAGGCCTCATCAATCCTGGAGGCAGAGTGCGTGGTTTAATGTGAGATGGAGCTCTAGCATGAGCTGAGCCTGTCTGCAGCTGTCGGGAACAACTCCCTAAGCTGTTTCAGGATAATGCCATACCATATACTCTTAAGTGCCTTATAATCCTCGCGGTTATATAGCAACTCTGGTTTGGCTTTATCAAAACATGTTGTGTAAGGTGTTCTGGCGACGGGGATAGCATTCCACCCCTCTAGAGGGGTAAGACATGTTACTTTACTTAAATGCGGTTAATTTCTAAAAGGACCTTAGATCCACAAAATGGATGCCTCTGCCACAGACAAGAGTCTGACCCCCTGCAGCTGACCGAAACTCAGCCAAATGGGGCCTGGACAAAGGGTTTCCTGTCGCAGGGGGGTGTTACCACCCTCCAGACAGGAGATAGTGGATTGTAGCAGGGAGGTTTGAAAGAAACCAGACACTGCTTGGGGCGCACAAGGCTGCCCCTTGCATAATCCGGTCAAACCAGTTCTGGGGCACTCCAGCCCTCGTGCCAGGGCGGCCTGGATCAAAGGAAGGGGGTGTATCCACCCACTTCCTGGGTCCCACCCATAGGAGGGGACCTAGCAGGTAATCCAGCCCCCCAAATTAGTATAAGACTGGGAGCAGTGCCAATGCACTTTAGATTTCCTGATGAAACATAAGAAACGAAACTCTGGACCCTTCGACATCCTACTCAACGTAGAAGACTGAAGAATCTCCCTTGTGGTCAAGGAGTGACCACCCTGTGCAAACAGGCACCATCCAGCCATCGACATCTGCTTTGTCGCAGTTCCCGCCGGAACCCGAGCGACAGAGATCGACGAGATCAAGCTTGCCTGCCTTCCAACAGCCCGATCCACAGTCCCTGCAGAGCAGAGACCCGTGGAGGCGACCGGAAGCGTGGGGCACGCCATCTTTAATTGACCACGAGACGCTGACCGTGCAGCCCGTGAGTGACCCTCAAAGCTGTACACCGGTGTAGGAAGGTGGCTACCTGACTATGGTTACCCCGGATTTTTTGCCTGTGTTTAGCTGGTTTTTGACTTAGTTGACCTGGTTCCCTGCTAATCAGGGCCCCAGGCCATCTGCTCTCTCTGTAAAATGGATTCCATGTACCCTAGGTACATACCACAAATTGGAAATGGACTCCTTGTCAGCCCCTGTATAATGCACTATAGGTGCCCAGGGCATAGGAGCCACCAAGGCCTACCAGGGGCTGCAGCATATCTTTTGCCACCCCTGGCTGGTTCTTAAATTGACACAACTGGCTGATCACTCAGCTGGGGTAAGGTGGTGTAAACACCCCTTGCTTAGATATAGTATACCTATATCTAAACCTATATCTGGACACATATTAGCCTGTGAGCCACTCCTATGGAAGGCCTCATCAATCCTGGGGGCAGAGTGCGTGGTTTCATGTGAGATGGAGCTCTAGCATGAGCTGAGCCTGTCTGCAGCTGTCGGGAACAAATCCCTAAGCTGTTTCAGGATAATGCCATACCATATACTATTAAGTGCCTTATAATCCTCGCGGTTATTTAGCAACTTTGGTTTGGCTTTGTAGGAAGGTGGCTACCTGACTATGGTTACCCCGGATTTTTTGCCTGTGTTTAGCTGGTTTTTTGACTTAGTTGACCTGGTTCCCTGCTAATCAGGGCCCCAGGCCATCTGCTCTCTCTGTAAAATGGATTCCATGTACCCTAGGTACATACCACAATTGGAAATGGACTCCTTGTCAGCCCCTGTATAATGCACTATAGGTGCCCAGGGCATAGGAGCCACCAAGGCCTACCAGGGGCTGCAGCATATCTTTTGCCACCCCTGGCTGGTTCTTAAATTGACACAACTGGCTGATCACTCAGCTGGGGTAAGGTGGTGTAATCACCCCTTGCTTAGGTATAGTATACCTATATCTAAACCTATATCTGGACACATATTAACCTGTGAGCCACTCCTATGGAAGGCCTCATCAATCCTGGAGGCAGAGTGCGTGGTTTCATGTGAGATGGAGCTCTAGCATGAGCTGAGCCTGTCTGCAGCTGTCGGGAACAACTCCCTAAGCTGTTTCAGAATAATGCCATACCATATACTCTTAAGTGCCTTATAATCCTCGCGGTTATATAGCAACTTTGGTTTGGCTTTATCAAAACATGTCGTGTAAGGTGTCATACGATTTGGAATACTATCCCCTCGCCAGTTCTGGCGACGGGGATAGCATTCCACCCCTCTAGAGGGGTAAGACATGTTACTTTGCTTAAATGCGGTTAATTTCTCCAAAGACCTTAAGATCCACAAAATGGATGCCTCTGCCACAGACAAATGTCTGGACCCCTGCAGTTGACCGAAACTCAACCAAATGGGTCCTGGACAAAGGGTTTCCTGTCACAGGAGGGTGTCACCGCCCTCCAGACAGGAGATAGTGGATTGTAGCAGGGAGGTTTGAAAGAAACCAGACACTGCATGGGGAGCACAAGGCTGCCCCTTGCATAATCCAGCCAAACCGGTTCTGGGGCACTCCAGCCCTCGTGCCAGGGCGGCCTGGATCAAAGGAAGGGGGTGTATCCACCCACTTCCTGGGTCCCACCCATAGGAGGGGACCTAGCAGGTAATCACGCCCCCCAGATTCGAATAAGAGTGGGAGCAGTGCCAATGCACATCAGATCATCCTGAAATCACCTTTAAACTAAGAAGACGACTGGACTTCGACATTCTGATGATAGAAGACTGAAGAGAATCTCCCTTGTGGCCTAGGAGGGGCCACCTTGTGAACACAGGCACCACCCAGCACCTCGACGTCTGCTTTGCCGCCGCCTCCCGCCGGAGCCCGAGTGCAGAGCCTGACAAGACCCAGCTTTCCAGACTTCTCCCAGCCCGATCCACAGTCCCTGCAAAGAAGGGACCCGTGGAGGCACCGAGAGACGTGGGAGCGGACATCTTGAAAGACCCCCGAGACGCTGACTGCGCAGCACCCGAGGCACCCTTGACTCTGTGCTTTGGGGTTTGAGAAGCCCCATAATCGAGCAGCATTTGCACCAAAGATCAGCCCTCCAGCATCTCCACGATCTGCGTGGGGCCCTTTTGCTTTGTGCCACTCGACTCGCCATCCCGGCCGCTTGTCACGTGGTCAGCGGCCATCTTGGCAACGAAACCTATGATTTACACTGTGGGTCTGGTTGCTCTAGACCTGCCCTCGCTCCTGTAGAAAGGAGTACTCGCTCTGACCTTGCTGGTCCGAGTAATAAGCCTTTTTCACTTTCCCCATGGCTTGCATTAGCCAAGGCTTGTTTGCTTCAATCGAGTTGCCGACACCGCCATCAGCTAGAGCCTTCAAGGGACAGCTCGTGATCGACTCCTGGACGTCCTTGACCTCTTCGTGTCCACGTGGCTGCAGAGAGAAGCAACCCCTCATCACCTGTTTGCACCCGACTTTGCCCGGTTCCAATCTGGTTCCACGGTGGTCACTGGCCAGTGACTTTGAACACTGTCCCCTCTGCTTTCAGGTCTTCACCACTTCAGATCCACCCTTGGATCCACCGGACACTTCTCCTTCACATCGCCTGCAGCGTCTTCAGCTTCAAGCGCCAAGAACCTGCGTGTCAAAACCCGACGCCACTTCGACCCTGTGCACCCACTTCCTGTGGGTGAGGTAACTTTGCTCCGCCGGTGTTCCCACACTGGTGCACACCTCTAGGGTCTGTGTGTTAAGTTTTGTTCCTCTAGGTTCAGCGGAAGTGTCCTTAAACTTTAACTCTATGACTTTTACGCACCATTGGTTAACATTGGTGCATGCGTGCGCTTTCCGCACATCTCCCGAATCCCGAGGGCCATTCCCGACTTCAGCATTGCTTGTCCTGACTGCTCCCAGCGATTCCCTAGGCCCTAGGCCTAACCACTGTTCGAGTGGCCTCTCTTATACCACTTGTTTAGTATATGGTTTGAGTGGCCACCCGCCCTCATCCATAATTGTGCAACTTGTATGTTTAAACAGTGCTTTTGATTTAACGCTTGTGCCCCTTTATTCATAAAGAATACTGGGGATTGTTTTTAGTAAAAAACACATATATTTTTATAATATATACTCAGGGCACGAGTCGGGGTACCACGCGGGTGGACGGCATCCCCCCACTTATTTCCGAGGGTTTTTCAGGGTGGACGCCGTCCACCCTGCTAAATCAAAACCGCGTCCACCATTAAAAAAACGGGAGCGCGGCGCGCACAAAGTAAATAAAGCATTTCCGTAATTTGAACCGGGCACAGCTTGCCCCCACCTCCCTTCTTGACTCCGAGGCTGTATGAAAGCTCCGACCCCCAGCAGCAGCAGCACTGTAGAGGCACAGCGGGATGGCAGCCCTCACACCTCCAGCCCTTGATGAGCTGTTAAGAGGTGCGTGAAGGTGACAGAGGGAGGTGCTGCAGGTTCAGGAGCAGGGCATCCATTCGCATGCAAACAGCCCTGAATGCGTCTTGTATCTGCTATTTAGAGGGGGGCTCACACATCCATTTCTACCCAGGGCCCCAAACATCCTAGACTCGGCCAGATTACACCCCTGATTACACCGAGGCAGCACCTGCTTCTCTTCACCGAGCTTAATTACTGTCCCTAATTTGTAAGCAAACCTCGGTTCTTCAAACATGCATAATGTAATACAATAAAGAAATGGCACAATCGCACCCACACTGATGAACAAAGTATGGAGGACAATCAGTTCAATCAGTTCTCTTAGAGTATCTTCTGTAAGTACTGTATATCACAGTGGGGGGTGGCATTTTGGACATAGAGCCTGTCTTCTCGTTGTCTTGTGCAGGAGGGAGCGAGAAGCCCAAGATGATACTAGAATACTGCATGCCCACCCTGGTGGATCACCTTCCCTCTCCTGTGATGACTCCTGCTCCTGTCCCCCCATGTTGTGGCTCCAGTCCACCCCCGCCTGTGATGGCTCCTGTCCCCCATGTGGTGGCTCCAGTCCACCCCCGCCTGTGATGGCTCCTGTCCCGCATGTTGTGGCTCCAGTCCACCCCCGCCTGTGATGGCTCTTGTCCCCCCTGTGGTGGATCCTGTCTCCGCCCTGGGTGGCTTCTGTCCCAGTCCTGGAACGGCCCCTGCAGCGAGGGTGAAGTTCTTGATGGGCCTCTTCTCAAAAGGGCTCAGCTCAAAATTAATATGGAAAGGTGGGCGAGTGAGTAAGTGAAGGGATGTGTGAATGGCTGGATGAATTAGTGAAAGGGTGAATGGATGAATGAAAGATTGAATAAATGGATAATGAGAGAGGATAGATGGATTGATGAGTGAGGGGAAGGATGGAGAGAAAATGTAAATAGCTGGATGTATGGGTGGAAGGGTAGCTGGATGATTGATGAGGGGAAAGATGGATGAGGGGAAGGATGAGGGATGGAGGGGAAGGATGGATGAGAGGAAGGATAAATGGATGAGGGGAAATATAATTGGATGAGGGGAAGGATGGATGGATGGAGGGGAAGGATGGATGGATGAAGGGCAGGATAGATGGATGGGATGGGTGGATGGGTGAGGGGAAGGATGGATGAAAGGAAGGATGGATGAAGGGAAGGATGAAGGATGGATGGATGAGGGGCAGGATAAATGGATGGGATGGATGGATGGGTGAGGGGAAGGATGATGGATGAGGAGATGGATGGATGGATGGATGGATGGAGGGGAAGGATGGATGGATGAGGGGCAGGATAAATGGATGGGATGGATGGATGGGTAAGGGGAAGGATGGATGGATGAAGGGCAGGATAAATGGATGGGATGGAAGGATGGGTGAGGGGAAAGGATGGATGGATGACAGGAAGGATGGATGAGGGGATGGATGGATGGATGACGGGAAAGGATGGATGATGAGGGGAAGGATGGATGGATGGGTGAGGGGAAGGATGGATGAAAGTAAGGATGGATGAGGGGAAGGATGGAAGGATGACGGGAAAGGATGGATGATGAGGGGAAGGGTGGATGGATGGATGGATGGATGATGAGGGGAAGGATGGATATATGGATGGATGATGAGGGGAAGGATGGATGGATGGATGGATGGATGATGGGGTGGGTGAAAGGATGGATGATGAGGGGAAGGGTGGATGGATGGATGATGAGGGGATGGATGGATTGATGATGAGGGAATGGATGGATGATGAGGGGGTGGGTGAAAGGATGGATGGATGATGAGGGGAAGGATGGATGGATGATGAGGGGAAGGATGGATGGATGATGAGGGGAAGGATGGATGGATGGATGGATGATGAGGGGAAAGGATGGATGGGTGATGAGGGAAAAGGATGGATGGATGATGAGGGGAAGGATGGATGGATGATGAGGGGGAAGGACAGATGGATGGATGGATAGATGATGAGGGAAAAGGATGGATGGATGATGAGGGGAAGGATGGATGATGAGGGAAAAGGATGGATGGATGATGAGGGGATGGATGGATGGATGATGAGGGGAAGGACGGATGGATGGATGGATGGATGATGGGTGTGTGAAAGGATGGATGGATGGAGAGTGGGTGAAGGGATGGATGGATGGGTGGGTGAAAGGATGGATGGATGGAGAGTGGGTGAAGGGATGGATGGATGGATACGTGGGTGGGTGAAAGGATGGATGGATGGATGATGAGTGGGTGGGTGAAAGGATGGATGGATGGATGATGAGTGGGTGGGTGAAAGGATGGATGGATGAGTGGATGGTGGATGGGTGAAAGGATGGATCAGTGGATTGGATGGTGGGTGGGTGAAAGGATGGATGAGTGGGTGTGTGGATGATGGGGGGTAGGTGGATGATGGGGGGTAGGTGGATGTGTGAAATGATGGATGGATGGATTGATAAGTGCAAGGGTGAATGAATGGACATATGAGTGAAAGGGTGGGTGTAAGTATGGATGAGTGAGTGAAAGGGAGAGTAGATGGACAAAAGGATGAATAGATGTGTGAAGGAGTGAAATGATAGATGGATGAGTGATAGGGGCAATGGATGGATTCATGAGTGGATGAGTAGATGGATGGATGGGTGGGTGGATGGATGGATGGAAGGAAGGAAGGCTAAGTGAAAGGGTCGATGGAGAGAGAAAGGGAGGATGGATGGATGACTAAAAGAGTGGATGGGTGGAAGGATTAGTAAGTGAAAGGATGGCTGGATTGGTGAAAGGGTAAATGGCTGAATGGATGAGTGAATGGATGGATGGGATGAAGAGTGGATGGATAAGTGTACAGATGGATAGGGTGAAAGGGTGGATGGATAATGGAGGATGAGTGAAAGGATGGATGAGGGGATGGATGAAGGGATGGATGAGTGAAATGATAGATGGAAGGATACATGATGGATAGGTTTGCAAATTGTTGAATACTTTTGGAAATGGCTGGGCTTACTTATATACTATTGCACAACCTCTGATGTGTCTGTAAAACGTACCTATTGTCCTAAAGTTTTGTCCTGAATTTTGACCTCCTGTCCTGAATTTGTGTCCTGAATTTTGACCCTTTGTCCTGAATTTTTACACTCACCGTCCTGAATTTGCACCAATGCCAGTTGGTCACCCTAATTCTTTGTGCGGTAGAACCAAGGCTCTTTAACACAGCAGCATGAGAGTGACGAGAGAGAAACCTGGCAGAGTGCTGCCAAAGAGCTCTCCCACTCAGAATATTTCATTATTCAAGTGATCGTGAACAATTAAGGGTAAACTGAGATGTGAAAAACTAAACACAATGCGATGCAGCTGCACGAGACTTGAAGAGTTAATTAAGTATTAGTACTAGCAAGTGTGCTGTAAGTTAAATGAAAACATTTTACATGCACTGTGCGCCTCGTGCGTGTAGAATCAGAGTCCCACTAGACCCGGCCCTGCCAATTAAGTGCCGGCGCTAAGCACTGGCACAAATTACGCCCTGCATTGAACAATTGACACCAGGCTACAAAATGTAAGTAGTATGATGGTGTACCCTTGTGTGTTCTTCCGTGTGTCGCTGTTTCCACATGGAATGTTTAATGATGACAGCAACGCCCCCTTCTAGTTTGTGTTGTTGGTCTGAATTGTATAATTTTGTGGAATGGGGAGGTGTAGGATGGTGCTGGATTGTTCATTTAAACATGACTCCATGATGACGTCTGACTTGGCATTACGTATGTCAGTATATTTTTAATTTAGGCTCAATCCTGTCAGTGTTTGGATAATTGCACTACTGGATAGGGGGGCACAAAGTTTTGCAAAGGTTCTGCCCGCTTTCTTCAAGGGGTCCCCACAAAATGACATCATGAGCTAGGCCCACCCCGATTTTATAGTAAGTAGTCTCTGTAAAGGGGGAAACAACCATTACAATGCATGAGTCATAATCGGCCCTTTTTTAGGAACTATCACAAAAATAAACAGTATTAATACAAAGTAAAGCAATGTTTATATTTTGTTGCACTGAAGTAAATTAAGGCAAATAAGTCAAACTAAAATATACCAAAACTAAATACATTTCCTAAAATAAATAGAAATAAATAAATCTGCTAAAATAAATACAATGGCCAGTTAATATATCTAAAATTTAGGCATTGACCCAAGCTAATGCCCCGGCAGCTCCATTGTCTTCAGCCAAGATTCCCAATGTTAGACTAATGTTCTGATTTGTTACCTTTGCTGCAAATTGTAAAGCGAGAGAGAGGCAGCTGGGACAAAACTATTTAATACAGAGTCGCTAGTTTACAATAGGTCCGGAGATAACATATAACACTCATCAATAGAATAACGTGAATATGGAGCCCTACTGTGTGTAATAGTCATTATCGAGTGTGGGAAGCAGCCTCTCTGGGAACCTGTAATGTATACTAAATCTTGCAGTCAAACTTTCCTGTAGCGTTTTGAAAATGTGTTCATGTCACCTTCGCCAAACTTCATCCACATTTGGGCTGCTAATTCCTCCATGCAGGGACCTTAAGTCACAGGCTTAAGTACCAAGCAGCTTCAATTGTTAAATCTTGCATTATATGCAAATGATAGATCTGCCTTACATGTGATGTCACTTCCTGCTGTGATGCCACTTCCTGTTGTGATGTCACTTCCTGTCGTGATGTCACTTCCTGTCGTGATGTCACTTCCTGTGACCACGCCTACCTTGGAGAGTCCCCCCACTTCTTTTTTTAGGACTTGTGCCCTGGTAGGGTGGAATATTTATCACACATAGTAAATAATATTGCCAAGGGGTGAGGCATTTACCAGGTATGGTAACTGCCTCCTGTTCCGAGATTTCACTCTGGAAATGGGGCAAAGCATAAAGGATCAGTTTTGTTTGTTCCCACACCGCCCCATAAATCTCGTTTAGGAGGGTCGTTCAGTTGTACATACTGTTTTATTGGTTATATATAAGATAACAAAAATGCCTATAGCACTTTTATAGCATAACTTCTCATCATGCTGCATAGCAGCCGCGCTGCTCTACAACAGAGCTGAAAATAAATTGGCAAAGCCAATAGCTCTGGCTAAACACTTATAAAGTGGCAAAGCCAATAGCTCTGGCTAAACACTTATAAAGTGGCAAAGCCAATAGCTCTGGCTAAACACTTATAAGGTGACAAAGCCAAAAGCTCTGGCTAAACACTTATAAGGTGACAAAGCAAATAGCTCTGGCTAAACACTTATAAGGTGGCAATACCAATAGCTCTGGCTAAACACTTATAAGGTGGCAAAGCCGATAGCTCTGGCTAAACACTTATAAGGTGACAAAGCCAAAAGCTCTGGCTAAACACTTATAAGTTGGCAAAGCCGATAGCTCTGGTTAAAAACACTTATAAGGTGGCAAAGCCGATAGCTCTGACTAAACACTTATACAATGACAAAGCCAATAGCTCTGGCTAAACACTTATAAGGTGGCAAAGCCGATAGCTCTGACTAAACACTTAATAAGGTGGCAATACCAATAGCTCTGGCTAAACACCTATAAGTTGGCAAAGCCAATAACTCTGGCTAAAAACTTATAAGGTGGCAAAGCCGATAGCTCTGACTAAACACTTAATAAGGTGCCAATGCCAATTGCTCTGGCTAAACACTTATAAGGTAGCAAAGCTGATAGCTCTGACTAAAAACTCAATAGGGTGGCAAAGCCAATAGCTCTGGCTAAACACTTATAAGGTGGCAATGCCAATAGCTCTCGCTAAACACTTATAAGGTGACAAAGCCAATAGCTCTGGCTAAACACTTATAAGGTGGCAATGCCAATAGCTCTCGCTAAACACTTATAAGGTGACAAAGCCAATAGCTCTGGCTAAACACTTATAAGGTGGCAATGCCAATAGCTCTCGCTAAACACTTATAAGGTGACAAAGCCAATAGCTCTGGCTAAACACTTATAAGGTGGCAAAGCCGATAGCTCTGGCTAAACACTTATAAGGTGGCAAAGCCGATAGCTCTGGCTAAACACTTACAAGGTGGCAAAGCCGATAGCTCTGGCTAAACACTTATAAGTTGGCAAAGCCAATAGCTCTGGCTAAACACTTATAAGGTGGCAAAGCCAATAGCTCTGGCTAAACACTTATATGGTCCCAAAGGCTAGACCTATTGGCTATGCCAATGCTGCTGCTTGTTGTGTATTGTTTTGAGGTCGGAGTAAAAGAAAATAGCTTAGGCCGAGGGTCCCTGGATTCCAATAATGACTGGATTGCAGTAATGATTCAGTGGGGGCCTCAGAATTGAAAAGGTGAAAAACTGCCGCTCTAATGTATTGTGTCTTTAACATTTCAATCTTAAAATGGTCTATTTAGTGAAATAAAAGAACCAGACAGCCTTCCTCTCCGACCCCACGAAAATCACCTGCCTAGTCCCACAGGGTTCATCACCGATCCCCACCCTCTTTAACATCTACTTGGCCCCCCTCGCAGCCATCGTCCGACAACACGGTCTCAACCTCATATCTTACACTGATGACACCCAGCTCATCCTCTCTCTCACCAAAGACCCCACTATTGCCAAAATCAACTTCCAGAAAGGAAAGCAAGACGTTGCATTCTGGATGTCCAACAGCTGCCTGAAGCTCAACGCCGAGAAGACAGAAGTCCTCGTCCTCAGTGCCACACCTTCTGCATGGGACAGCACCTGGTGGTCAACCGCCCTCGGAAACCCACCTACCCCCTCAGACCACGCCAAGAACTTTGGCATTGTACTTGACTAATCACTCATTCAAGTGGATCCCCCCTGAGTCAAGGAAGACAGTCACCCATGCACTCATCACCAGCAGACTGGACTATGGAAATGCACTCTATGCCGGCATCAACAAGTCCCTAATCCGCAAACTCCAGACAATACAGAACACCACCGCCAGACTCGTCCTCGGCATCCCCCAACACGAACACATCAGCCAACACCTACGAAGTCTCCACTGGCTCCCTGTGGAGAAAAGAGTCACTTTCAAAATCCTTACTCACGCCTACAAATGCCTACAAAACAACAAACCCAAAATCCTCAATGACAGAATCAACTTCCACGTACCCAAAAGAAACCTCCGATCTTCCAACCTTGCACTGGCCGAAACCTCGCACATCCACAGAGCCAGAGCAGGTAGAAGATCCTTCTCTCACATTGCAGCCAAGACCTGGAACAAGCTATTGGCAGACATCAGACATGCCCCCTCCCTGAACACCTTTAGGGAGACCCTCAAGACCTGGCTCTTTGGCTAAACAGATCTGCGGGCTCACCCCCCATCCCCAGCGTCTTGAGACACGTGGTGTCCACTCCTATACCACACCATCCAAAACGACCGTGACTACAGCCTACCCCCAGCCAAGGGTCACTGGGAGGAAGAATTAGGGTCACCCCTCACTGAAGAACAATGGTCCTTCTGCAGCCACCAAACTGGAACTATCTCTGCCAGCAGAAGATTGCGCATCATTCACTACAAATAAATGCACCGCCTTTATTACACACCCGCACTCTTACACCGTATGCACCTTTGATATAACGATCAATGCGATCGTTGCGGCTGTACGGGAGCGGACTTGAGACACCTTGCTTGGTATTTCCCACCCATACAAAGTTATTGGACGGAGGTCTTGCTAGCACTGGACCAAATGACTGGTCTACATATTTCTGCTGACCCCCTAACCACACTACTAGGACATACTGAGCCGCTCGCCGCTAAGATGCGGCGCTATCCTTCCCTGGCGCTCCTCCTGGCCGAACGATGGGTTGCCTGCAGGTGGGGAAGGGGGAGAGCCCCCAAGTTCAAAGATTGGCTACACGATCTTATCTGTTGTCAAGAGCAATTACACGTCTACTCCAAACTCCTACCACCTTCCTCCTGCCCACGCGATATATGGGCTCCCTTCAGACCTACATCCTGGATCATACCACCACCACAGACATGGCTACTGAGCCTTGTACCGGCGATGACAGGTAGAGATGTGAATCAATACATGTGGGATCTTGCTTAGGCCAGAGAATAGCGGCCAATTTGGCTCCAGGGCGCAGGATAACATCACGTACTAGAGTGTATGTTCTGCAGGAATCAGTGTAAATGGGCACCTTCTCCTCTCAAACGTGCATAAAGTGGCAATGTTGTTTATCTTCATGTTCTAGAGAAAAAGAAAATGTTTATGACCTTTTAACACTCCTAATTGAACCCGTCCAACCTAACATGGCCGGCCCAAAGTTGTTGTAGGCGGCTTGTTGGGTACACCCTCCCCGCCTATAATGCTTTGCAGAATACTACATTGCACTGCCGGCCCACCAAGGGATATAGGCGTCATGCTGTGACCAATAACTTTCGACATCAATAAAGGTCTTTAAAAAATAAAAAAATAAAAAAAACAAGGAAAGGTGCTAGTAGCCATGAGAGGATACAAATGGCTACATGCCCATACTAAGGAGGGACTAATACGCCTCATAATGAATCAGACACCAGCATTTACTACGGAAAAAGACACTAGCCAATCAAAAATAAGAGCGGGGGAGTGAGCGAAGCTTCTCTCCGAACCGTACAGAACTTCTACAGATCTCCGCAGAGCAGCAACTGCACGCTGGCTCAGGCTTGACCTAATAAAGGACTCTACCCCTTCCAGAGAAATACTTTTTCCTTCCCAATCCCACTATCATAACAAAGGTTTTTGGTTTGTTAACAAGCAGACCCAGTTCAGCCTTGAAAATTGAACAAGAGTCAATCAAGTGCTGTAGGGCCAGCGGTGTCCTGGCCATCAAAACCGCATCATCTGCATAGAAGAGAGCAGGCAGCGATAAACCACCTGCTGATGGAACATCTCTGCACTGCGCGGTCGAAACTTCATTACAGTTATTGGTGTACAAGGAAAAAAGAAAGAGGGCAAGGACACACCCCTGTCGCACCCCCTTTTCAATTTTAAATATTTCCGAACATTCCCCTTGTTTACCAAAAATGAAAACTGTCCCTGCCTCTCTATTCACGTTCACGTAGTCGAAGGCCACGGACAAGTCCACGAAAGCAATATAAAACTGGCCCTTTTTTGCACAAACATATTTTGCTGCAAGTAAGGCTGAATTTTGTCTGTGGTTGATCTTACCTCTCCTCTTTCTAAACCCGTATTGTGTCTCAGCTAAAACATTATTAACAAATGCCCACCCCTCCAGTCTATTTAGGAGCAATCTCCCCATTAGTTTGGCAGCAGGGTGATTGGGCGGTAATTTGCCGGATTCAAGGGATCCCCTTTCTTATATATGGGGATAATCATGGATTGTTTCCAAGATACCAGGGGTCCCACTTTGGAAACAGTATTAAAAACTTGGGTCAAGAGTGGAGCCCATGCATTTTTATGTACAAAGAAAATATCCAGAGGAACCTCATCTGACCCTGCTGCCTTTAGGGCAGGTGATTGAGAGAGTGCAAGCTCAATTTCCTCTAATGAGAATTCCATCCCCAGATGGGCAGTCATCAAGTCCTAAGGTTTTTTATAGCGCTATCCATCTCTACATTAAAAATGCTCTGGAAGTGAGACAGCCAGGTGGATTGATCTATATGAATATCAAGAGAGGGGCCGACCTCATCCTGCAGAATAGGGGCATTTACCATCCTCGAAGCCTCACACAAATGTACCCATGCTTCATCCCGTAAGTCCTTTTTTCTCACTGCCCTACCCGTCTTATAGTCAGCTCGTAGCTTCCTTATCAAATCTTTGTTTCTGGGACTTGTTTTAAGAGCAGTGTGAAGTTCTTTGTAAGCCTTTGAGCAATTTGTGTCAAACCCTCTTATTGTCAATGGAGTGTTTCTTGTAGTTGGATGTAAAATATTCGAATTTATATATGTAAAAATTTTAATATTACTACTTGATGACTATCAGTGTTGGTGTCTAAGCAGGATTCAATGTCAGGCAACACCTCCTTTCCAACCTTTGGGAGGAAGGAAATAGGGTTAATTTCCTCCCATTTAAGAGTAGATCCATTTTTCCTACTCAGAATCGAATTTGGGGCAAATATAGAGCTTGACTTAGGAGAAAGAGGCCAAACAAAACAAAACAGGCATTGACATAGCCAATAGGTCTCTCCTTTGGGACCTTATAAGTGTTTAGCCACGCAACAGTTGATGTTGTTGCACCAAGGATATTGTGCTGCATAACTAAACACTTAGAAGTTCCCAAAAGCGAGACCTATTGGCTATGCCAATGCTTGTTTGATTTGGGTTCCCACTTAAATACCCTAACATTGCCCTCTCACTTTGTGGCGCGTTTATAAGCTCATGTTCCAAAAAGTTAAAACAAAAATTGGGAATCAATTAAATACTGAAATATTTATTAACACACAGTTACTTATAAAAACATCCCCAAACAGTGTCTTCCAATGTCAATAGAAAGCTCTCACGTGTAATTGTGCTGGCCTACAATGCTATTATTCATCTGTTTTTACAAAACAAATGTGGCAAAAATAAAAGTACCCACTGACTGATCACAAGCTACATTGACCCAGATCGTTCACCCTGGCTCGAGTGGGTCAAACGCTAGACTTCTGCCCATTCTTCCACACTTCCCTGACAGGGGCCCCGGCACCTCTGCCCGCACAGCGCTGCCAGCTGGGCGGGCACAGGGCTGAGATGGGTTGTGGGGCTAAAGGAAGGGGATGGAATAGGGCTGATGAGGGTGTAGTAGTGGGCCTCAGCAAGGCCTACCAGTGCTAGGGGTTCTCCCTTCTCTGCACAGAGTCCTCAGGCCAATAGGAAGAAGTTGGCACAGAAACTGGAATAGAAAAGACAGAGTTTATTAAACCTCATGAGGTGGAACTACATTCACACAGCACCCTTCGATAATGTATGAAGTAGCACATTGAATGGAAGGAGCGTGGTCCTTTTATACCCACACAGGGGCTCAAAAGAAGGCGGTAAAAGTACAAATGCTGGTTTTAGGTACATATAAGGTCATACAGAAAATGCAGGGTCGACAAGTAGGAGGAGCTAACAGTGTCTAGTTTCTAGTAAACACATCCTGACAGATATGTATTGACAGCAGCTGCAAGCTCAACTGAGCATGTGCGATGGTGGAATATATCTCGTCTCTGGGCAGATTTCAAGAGCAGTTAACAGAGAGGTAGGACAGAACACATGGTGAGCACATGGTAACACATGGCATACAAAATGGCTGACAGAAATACAAAATGGATTCCACTAAACGGTCAAGATAATCTCTAAATACAGGATGGCTTCTGCTAACGCTGACCTCGTCACTACTAAATTACAAAAGACGACCCTTTCAGCATTAGCTGAAGACATTCGTTTATCTGGGGTAATCTAGATATGCATCCTGTACATCTATTAAGTTTATTTAGGTGATTTCTTTATTCAACATTTGTTGGGCTTTTATTTTATTTCTGCAACATTTCCTTTGGCAGGTGTACAAGCAGTAATGCAGATAGAGCAAACCATGGGAGCACATTGTATACATAGACAGCATGTAAATAGTATCACCAATAGTATACAAAAGATAGTCAGCAGCTTCCAGCCCCAATTGATAAAGAGTGTCCATATCCAGTTCGAAAATGTCCATGTACCAGTCTCTGGGTGAATCTCTGCAGCAATCTTGTGCAGTTTAGAGATTGCATCATATACTGAAGGTGAGTGATCTGGTATAAATACGCAACAACTGCTACCGATGATGCGACATGCACCACCTCGATCAGCCAAAATCACATCAAGCGCCATTCTGTTTTGGAGTGCTGCAATCCTTGCAATTTGGAGTCCTCTGTAATATTTACTAGTGCCATTGCTGTTTGATTGGTGACAGCTTCCACAACACGAGTCAATCGCCTTATCTTTCTGCTATTCAATGCAGCACCCACAAAGAAGAACAGTCCCAAATTGAAATCAACATATTGTTGCAAAGTGGTATCAGTCTGATCGACCTCATCTGTACTTATTGTTCATTTGTATCTATTCTTGGAAATGTCATTATACAACTTTAATATCGGTGATACGATGGAGGGGCCAAGAACACGGGTGGTAACAAAAACGATATGTAACATACCCCAGACCACCCAACCGGTAATTAATAGTATCCTTTATTACCACATACAAAATACGTGTTATGTGAAGACGTAAAACTGCTGTTATTAGCATCTTCAATAGTCAATGTCAAAATACATTCACTCCGTTCTACTGGAATTCTTCCAGCACTGCCAATACATAATTCTAGTTTAGCTCTGGTCACAGAATTACAAAAGGTCCAGTGTTCTTGATGTTCCTCATATCCGTGAAGACTTATGGTGCCGAAATATTGTCCGGTTGATACTCTTCCCATTCCCATTTAGTCCCTTCAGCTTGAGGATAACCATCTTTATCCTGATAGCATACTTTATTTTAGTGAAAGATAATTCCACCTACTGAAGGCTTTCCAGATGCAAACAGAAGTGCATACCAAGCTTGACAAGAACCATTATGAGAAAACGGTAGAGGAATAAAAGGTGTTCCTTCTTTCTTTTGGTGTGCAGGTATCATCCAACACACCCAACAGTTGGTAGCATTCGTGGCATTGTGCGTATGATGCAACATCTGGATGAATGTATTATTTAGGTAGGATTGTCGATGCTTCTGCTCATGGTAGGGAAGCGTGAAGTAGTGGTGTTCCACTGGTACCGGCATAGTGGCAACAAAAAGCTTTCGAGCAGGAGCCACTTTCTCAACAAACCAGGTGATTGTTGCCATAACCACCAGAGTAACAACAAACCCAATAGCACAAATGATTCTTTTGTTATTCATTTCAAAAACAGCGATAATTGTTCTTTCTAAAAACTCGTTGAAAACAATCGTTGGAGCTCTTATCCCTGGGCAGCCGCTGATTTCTTCACCGAAGATCAAGACGGGTGTCACTACACTACGCAGGGCTGATCCCCCCCCTTGTCATATCGGCATTCCGTTTCACTAACCCAGGGCGGTAGCTCAACCAGTCTTTTTCGGCAAAGCAGATTCTTTCCTTGGTCTCAGCTGATATCGGGATTCTCCAGCGATCGTGTGGTCCGGGAAGATTCCTTCAGATTCATCAGGTGAAATAGCTTGGCCCTTCTCCGTTTCCAGGATCTCTCGATGGTCGGTCAACACTGCAGGCTCCACCAAGGCAGGCGACACACGCTTACAGTGTGGGCTGTGAACCCAGTTCTTCCGGTTCGTCACTTGAACTACTGTCCTCGTGGCAAGAAGCACCTGCTCGGGTCCTCGCCACCTCGGCTCCAAGCTGTTGGATCTGTCGAAGACCTTGACCATCACGTGGTTGCCAGGTCGGAGATCATGGGCCTCACCTTCAGATCTGTCAGGAAGAGCTTCTCAAACCTGTTGATGAATAAAAATCAAACTGTCGGTTAACTGTGCCAAGTAATCATTCATCAGAACACAAGGCACATCATGTATGGGGCGTGGCTTAGGAACTCCCCAAATATTCATCGACCTTCCAAACACCACTTCATAGGGGGTAAGACCTGATCGTGAATGTGGTATCGATCTTATGGACAAAAATGCCAAAGGGAGTCCATCTGGCCATTTTAAAGACGTGGAAGCCAGTATTTTCGCCAACTTCAATTTTAAAGTAGTGTTGTACCTTTCCACTAATCCAGCTCCAACATGTGCCAGCCCATGTGCCATTTGAACTATAGGTTGTAAATAGGCTGCAGGCAATTTCCACTTATTCATTTCTTTGTTACGCCAACAGCCCTGATCGTCTAACATTCCTTCTTTAGACCATTGCTCAAGTTCTTCCACAGAGGCAGATCTCTGTATATCCAACACTTCCTCTCTAGCGCATGCCAACGCTCAGCTTGTGATTTTACTAAGTACATGGATGTAGTGCTCCGCTGCATCGCAGTCTCACGGGCTATGCGATCTGCAAGGCTATTGCCTTGTCCTATTTTATCAATGATTTTCTTGTGCGCGCTACACTTCATAATAGCAACTCTCTTTGGGTATGTAAGTGCAGTCAAGAGATTATGTACTAATTCTCCGTGCATTATGTGGTAAATAAATAAATAATTACCGGTACTATTTTTCTATGCATTAACTAAAAAGGATAGCCCAATAAATAAGAGGCAGAATCCGGGGTATCTGAGTCATACGGGCTTTAATTAGATGGCTCGAGCCAATGGACCATCGGGTTCCATCACCTGCAAAGGTTCAGGAAGGGACAGACACAAGAAAAGGGGGAATGGCAGCTGCACCATCTCATTAACATCATACAGTATATATAGTAAAACAGTACAATTGCATTGAATACAGTAGGCGTAACAAGTGACAAACGAAAGATAAGAACATATGGGCGTAAAAAGAAGACGTGCACAGGGCGTGCACGGAGACATGTGATGTAAACGTCACAGAAGTGTCATAAGTGGGTGGATACATGGTGGGGGCTACCTGGGCAGCTGGAACCTTTAACCTACTGGTGCGCGCAAAACGGGCCATGACGTATAACTGGGGAGAGCTGGGGGCTCTGACTTCTGGTACTAGAAGAGGAGACTAGAGTCTGGGATGTCAGAACGACCTGTACCTATAGCATATCTGATATCTTGTGTTTGGAGTACATGTTGATAGAATCTAAAAGTCATCAGGGTAAAGGCTACTTGTCACTAAGGCTAGTGCATACATATATTTCCTCATGTATTGCGTGTGCTATGAATCTTCTATGGATACTAATTCAGTAATTCTCTTGCATGGAGACAGAAAGACTAGACTATAGATGAAGATGTTTATGCGGTTCGTTAGTTAGGAATGTGAAGCCGGGGAGCTGAACTGATAACTAGAGGCATAACATATTCTTGGCAGACAGGCAGGCAGGCCAGGCCGGGCACCGCGCTGCTTGGCAGGAAGTAAGTGAAGGGTCAGGGATGCGGGAGGGGCTGCATCGCTCCTCGGAGTGGTTTCAGGAGACTTGAGGCTCGAATCCGGTGTCCGGGCCCTGTGAGGCCTAGAAACGGGGACAACTCGATGATTTAACGTGCACAGTGTAAAGACGTTTGGTAACATAGGCCTAATACTTGTTGCTTTCAGGAGGGACTGGATAACTGGCATACTAACGTTGGACACAACTATAAAATGCGTCTTTATTCGGTCAAGGGGGCAAATATGCATATTAATCATGCACATATAACATACGATGGGGAACACGTAGGGACACATGACAGGGCAAAATTCAATTTTCCTCATTCCCTCCTTGTTCCATACGTTTCCTTCAGGAAACATCAATATTCATGATACCATCTATCTGTTCATACAGCATCATTTGCTCGTCTCTTATCTTCTGGGATTGGGACTTTGGACTTGGAATACAAGAGGTAGCGCACAAGCCGCAAATCGCAGGGCCACATTGTAAACAGAGACAACAACTGAATATGATCATTACTACTATTCCTAGAAATGACAGTACTTTCCATCCCCAGGCAGATATTATATTCCAGAGCCAACCGGACCATGTCCAGGTGCCTGGATTCTGGTGTAACTGATGGGCAATTTTATGAAGTCTTGTTATAGCTGAATATACAGACGGTGCGTTATTAGGGATGAAAACGCAACAACTAGATCCGATGACTCTACAAGCTCCACCCCTATCGGCCAGTATGACGTCAAGAACAAGGCGGTTCTGAAGAACGACAAATCTCATAGCAGATTGCTCTTCTGTTAAGTTACCTAGAGCGGAAGTAGTCTCATTCACTACTGCTTCAAGGGTTCTGGTTAACCTGCGTATTAATTTACTATTCTGGATAGGTCCTATGAAAAAAAAGAAACCTTTATTGAAGTCTGTATACTGTTCTAATGCAGTTTCAGTCTGATCGACAATTGGGGACTCGATCTCCCTTCTATGTCTGATGTGTACTAGATGTGTATTTCTGTGATAATCGGATGGGGCTAGGAAAACTGGTGGCAGTAGGAAGGCAATGTAACATGTTCCATCCCAATCTAGGGGCAGACGTACATATGCGGTCTGACCACACACAAAATATGAATGACGTGAGGCTTTGAAAGTAGATTTCCCACTGTCACTATACTCGACCACAGTATTACAATCACTGTGTCCTAGATGTACTGAACCATTCCTTCTAACACATAATTCGCCTTTCACTGGTAAAACTGTTATAGCAGGTAAGTCTGGAGTATTCTCGGACTGAACATTCAAAACCATGAAATTCGAGGAGAAATTACCTAGATCATATACTTCATTTTCTAGATCTAACCCTGTCCTATGGGAAAGACCTTCCTTGTCTGGGAAACATGTTCTATTCAGAAGGGACTTATCGTCTAAGGATGATGTTATCGTAAACCATGCTCCACACGAACCATTGTGTGAGAACGGATAGGGAAAAAGGGGCAGAACTCCCTTCGGTGTCTGGAAAGGGGGGAGTCGACCACACACCCAAAAATTAGTGGCATTGCTGGTCTGGTGTGAATAGTGTAGCATACGTATAAAAGTATTATTGCGCATGGCAAGTCGATAGGGTAACTCGTGAGGAGGTAGTTCACTAAAAGTGTGCTCTACTGTATCATTAGAGGAAAGATGTACATGCGAATCAAGAGGAGGAAAAAATACATGTAAAACATAACTTATGCATGTGATCGTAAGACTCAGAAATAACATAAACAATAACGTAATAATACATCTGCTGCGCAGATTCTTACAATAACGTATTTTCTTGGAGTTTCGTCTAACTCTCTCACTAGGGGGGGGTCTATCTCATACATGTCAGGAACCTGTCTAACCGCTTCACCCGAGAGGGACTTAAACAATTAAACTGTCTGACTTGCTAGACCGTAACTTGAGTTTATACTCCTGCTGCGGAGTTTTCTCTAACAGGGGAAGTTTAGAGTCAGTATCGGGGCAGTCCTTGAGAAAAGTCTTTGGACGGAGTCCATGGAAACGCTTGATGTGGCTGGAGTGTAGCCAGCCCTTCCGGCCCTCCAGTTTTACGGCGGTCCTTGTGGTCATCAGAACAAGTTTCGGCTCCTTCCAGCGGGGCTCCAGCGGGCTTGAACGATCAAAATTCCTCACGAGGACCAGGTCGCCTGGAACGACCTCGTGCGGTTTCACCTGGGTGTTGTCTGGAAAGGCAGCTGCGACCTGTGAACGACAAGAGAGTAGTGCAGACATCAAGGAAGCTAGGTAATCTGTCAGCATATTACTGTCAACATCGGTAATTTTACGTGGCATAGGTGTACCCCACATGTTCGGGGGACGGCCAAATACAACTTCAAAGGGTGACAGACCTGATCGGGAGTGGGCGACAATTCTCATATGGAACAGGGCGACTGGCAGGGCTACCATCCAATCTACACCTTTCTCTGCACATACCTTCGCAATACGTATTTTCAGAGTCTGATTGTGTCTCTCGACGAGGCCAGCTGCCTCGGGGTGTCGTACGCAGTGGAACTTCCACTGGTACCCTAACAGAAGTGATACCTGTTTCATGAGTTCGGACGAGAATGGCTGTCCGTTGTCTGAATACACGACCCTGGGCAAACCATAGCGTGGGAAAAACTCACGAACCAACTGCCTGGCAGTGGTCGCGGCAGTGTAATCTGGGACTGGATATGCTTCTGTCCATCTGGACAAAGCGCATACAACTACGAGGACATACTTGAAACCTCGACATCGTTCCATCTGGATATAATCCATCTGGAGGACTTCAAAAGGGTGGTCAGGAGGATGGAATCCACCTTGTTCCACCGGAACACCTTTACCTGGATTGAACTGACAACAGATCATGCAGGTACGTACTTTCTGCTTCGCTGCTGCTCGTAAATGCTTGTTAAACCAAAGGTTCTGGATACTGTCTAACATAGCTTTTTCTCCTAAATGTGCTGGACTATGTGCTGTGTTAATAATGACTTGAACCATAGAGTCGGGGAGAAACCATGTGGCTTTTCCCTTCGTCAACCATCCCTGACCTGTCTGGACCCCTCCTTGTTCAGACCATTTCTTGATCTCGTCTGGGGTAGCATGTGTCTGGATGTCTAGTACGTCTTGTGTAGGGTCCTTAACTGTCATACAAGTCGTCTGATCTGGAACATCTGTCTTTGTTGTGTTAACTGGGATGTCTGGAGTCTGAGCTGTAAGCTTGGCTGTTCGATCTGCTAGTTCGTTACCTTGGGAAATGGTGTCAGTAGCTTTCGTATGTGCCTTGCACTTCATAATGGCAATGGCTGTCGGTAAATGTATTGCTTCTAACAGAGCTTGAATGAGGGGGTCATTCTGAATCTTGGCTCCATGAGAGGTCAGGAAACCTCTTTCTTGCCAGAGGACTCCAAAGTCGTGAACGACTCCGAATGCATAACGTGAATCTGTATATATGTTTACTTTCAGGTTCTTGGCTCGTATGCAGGCTTGGGTCAGAGCGATGAGCTCTGCTGCTTGAGCAGACAGGGTATCAATACGATGTGTTTCTATAACTTCAGTTTCAGTAGTCACTGCATACGCGGCTACTAACTCTCCTGTACTTGTTCTCATACATGAACCATCCACGTAAAGTGTCAGGTCTGGGTCAGGTAATGCAATGTCCGTCAAGTCTTGTCTTGGCTTTGTCATGGTGTTAACGACTTCCACACAGTCATGTGTGGCAGGGTTTGATGTGATCGAGGGTAACAATGTAGCAGGATTTAATACGTTGCAGCGTCTGATTTCTATGTGTGGCTGAAACAGTGTCAGTTCATATCCTGTTAAGCGTGCAATTGTCAAGTGCTGAGTCTGTGTTCGGTTTAAAAGAACTTCCACGGAGTGTGGAACTTGTACTGTCAGGGAATGTCCTAACACTATGGAATCACTTTGTCTGATAGCTAGAGCTGTAGCTGCAACTGGGCTACTGGATCTAATGTGCTAGAAAAATAAGCACAAGGCTTGTGTTGTCCTGCTTGATCTTGTGTGAGAACAGATAATGCTGTACCATCACGTTCAGTAACAAAAAGTGTAAAAGACTTACTGTAGTTCGGTGTCGCTAGCACAGGTGCATTACATAAAGCTTTCTTTAACTCATTGAAAACAAGTGTATGTTCCTGGGTCCAAGGGAGGACAGTCGATGTGGCTGCCTCCTATGTTGTCAACTGTATCAGTGGCTTGGCTAGATATGCGTACTGAGGAATCCATTGTCTGCAGTAAGAAGTGAGGCCGATAAAAGCTCGTACCTCCTTCTGTGTCTTGGGCTGTGGAAGATGTGCAATTAACTGGATACGGTCAGGTCTCAACTGTCTACCCCTCTTGGACAGCAAGTGTCCAAGGTATACCACTTGCTGGACACAGAATTGCAGTTTCGAAGGGGACACCTTGTGCCCCATCTCTGCCAGAAAATACAAGACTGTCAGTGACGCACGTTCGCAGTCACGTTCTGTACGGGCTGTGATCAATAAATCATCGACATACTGGAGCAGGGCAGTGTCAGTTGGCATGTGAATACTGTCTAGTTGTCTTTTAAGTGCTTGACTGTAAATACTAGGACTTTCTGTAAAACCTTGAGGTGCACGTGTGAATTTATAGCTTCTTCCATTTAAACAGAATCCGAAAAGGAACTGGCTGTCTGGATGAATGGGGACACTAAAGAATGCGTTCTTGAGATCAATAACAGTAAAGAACGTAGCTTCGGAATCAATGGCAGTCAATAGGGAAGAGATATCTGGAACCACTGGGTACTGGGGTATGATACATTTATTAAGTTCTCGAAGGTCAATCACTAATCGATAAACTGGAGGTGCATTTGGATCAGTACGTTTAAGAATCGGAATGATAGGAGAATTACATACATTGGAGTCCGTTTCTACAACTACTCCTTGAGCAATGAGCTCGTCATTAATTTACAGCCTCTGTACTGTCGGATTCGTGGTAATACAACTCCTTGTTTCAGAGTAACACGATATGGTGTAATGTGCATACAACCTACATCAGTTGGACCTTGCGCCCATAAATGCTGTGGTACATTCAGTAATCTTGGATCAAAATCACGTAACACATAATGACCTTTAAAATCACGTAAAAACAATCTCACTCCTTCCGGAGAACAGCATATTACAGCTCCTAATTATTTCAATGTTTTAATACCAAGTAAATTTTCTGGACATGATTTCGTAAGTAACAAGTCTGTAGTTCGGGACAATGGACCAACTTCTAGGGAAACTGGTTTCGATATTTCATTAACAATAGGCTTTCCTGAAAATCCCAGGGAAACATTTCTTGAGCCTGAGAGTGGAGCCCCTGGAACCTCGTCATGACTGATGGTAGTCCTACTTGCCCCTGTATCAATCAGAAACTTTCTGTCTTTCCCTAATACTTGACTGTGTACATAGGGACCCTTTTGATCTACAGGAACCTCGATGAGAGGCAAGCCAACCTCCCTCTCTAGGCTGTTTCATGAATACTGCTGATATTCTGGATAATCTGACTGTGCGTACTGGTACATCTGTTGTGTAACGTGTTGTGTGGCAGCTATAGGCTGCGGTACTGTAACGGTCTGTTGTGCGTTCTGCGGTGGTTGCGAATTCTGCGGAACATGTTCCTGTCTAGGAGGACGCGGTCTCTCTTTCGTCTTACCTGTAGCTATGTTGTGTTTCAGAACTGCACATTCGTTTATATAATGACCTGGCTGTTTACAGTAATTGCATGTCCCTTTAACGGGAGCTGCAGAATGACTAGTTTGATTCGTACCCCTCTTCTGACTATCTGCTGGAACAGACTGTGCAACTAGTACTTTCATTTTCGTGTCTTTCATACGTCTTCTTTAGTGTTCTTGCTCTTCCCTGATTCTGTTCTGGTGATACTGTAACATCTGTAGCATTTGGGACGGGGTATTAGCTTGCCATGTACTCTCGACTTTTAATACTCGATTTTTAACTTGCGGTAAAGAATTCTCAACTAGTTTGGTAACAAAAAGATGTGGATACGACTCACTACTTGTTTTCAAACCGCTATTAATAATGAAACATTTCTCAAATCTGGAATAAAAATCACTAGTGTCTTCGTCTTGTTTCTGTTTACAGGCTGAGATGGCATCCCAATCTTCCTTTTTCGTGGCTAGTAATCTTGGCAAGACTTGTATTAACAACTCGGGCAATTCTTTGGCTTTATCCCCAAGACCAGTACCTGGGACTCGTGTGTTATCTTCGTTCTCTAACGCGGTCCAGTCAATCTTTTTCTCTCCCACCTCCCATTCTTTTTCTTTGAGCTTTTCATATATGCCCGCAGGCAGCAGGACCTTTAACATTTTGATGATATCGGGATACGTGTATTCTCCCATACGGAGCATGTCTTTTAATTCTCGGTGGAACCCTGCTGGATCTTTATCGTGACAGGGCACTAACTTTTTCATTTCTAGTAGTTCTATTTTCGTTATAGGGGTGTAAACAAATACTCGTTCGAGCTCACCCCCCATTCCCTTAACAGGATGCACTTCTCGCAACGGATTCTGTCTATCTATGTAGAATGGGGGTGAAACAGGAACAAAATGCGGAGTCAGGAACGTTCTGTATTTGTGGCGCTGTTCTAAAATGACACTAAATAAATCGGTACCTAGACCTTTCCATCTGTTTAGGAGTAACTCGTTCAGTACATTATATAAAGGACCTGGATCAGAATGCTGATCCTCATACAGTGTAATGAGGTGCTGGATCATGTACATACCCACCAGTCGCTGCTCGGCTGGGGGCAGTTTCAGAAACATTTGAGCCACTACTTCGTCTGAAAACGTGGTAGAATCACTAGTCCATCGAACTGCTGATCGGGCTAGTTCTTGTTCATGAATGGTACTAAGCTCACTGTAACCTATTCGTAGTTTCAGAACTTTATCGGTAGCCTGGAATAATTGTTCAAGAGAACACTGTTCCGGTACGGGAGGAGGAAAAGCTTTCTTGTAGTCTAGGCGTGTGTGTCTATCAGAAGGTCTCGTCCTACCTACATACGCTATTCTGGTGGGATTCTCGTTGTCTACATCTTCGTCTGAATAATCATTCTCTTTCTCTGCTATTATTCTTGCTTTCTCCCTCTCGTGTATGCCTATGATTTCTTTACGAATCTTTCTGTACATAGTTTCTATACTATTCTGTGTCTTGTGTTTTCCGTCTGCTATATTGTCACTCCATCTTATCAGGACCTTCATCTCTTCTGGATTTTTATCAGGACGATCCTGTTCTCTTATTGAACAATTTATTAAAAATTGCAAAATCATGCCTTGAATCTCGACTTTCCTGTGTACCATAGCTTCGTGAATACTTTCTGGTTTCTCCCCTGTTCGGATGAAATGATATATTCTGTCTAAATGCTCTTTCATATCTGATATGGTAATCAAAAAGTTTGCAACTCGCCGTAAACGTACGGAATATAATATCATGTGATCTTCACCTGGCACTGGGTCATATCTACAATCGGTAAGGTACTTTTTGAGTGCTTCGTACGTGGCCACTTTTGGCGTACGCTGTAATGCTGCGTCTCTCAGCGTCAGGCGCTTTGTTTGAGGCGGGGTGATAGGAATACCTCTCCCTGCTCCTCCTGAACTAGAATCGTCAATTAATACTGAATGTGCGGCTGTTGGTAACGTGACTGGTAGAGTAGGTGTACGTAATGTGGGTTGGTCCTGGGGTACTGGCACATTAACAGGATTCCCGGGACCAACGACTGGAGGCACAGTAATTACGTTATTAACAGGAGGTGGAAGTTGAACAGGCGGAGTAGGATTCGTATTAGCATATTCTGGGACAGTGTCGTCTAAATAGGAAGAAAGGAAAATTTCAGCTGCAGTCGGTTTATGACGTAGCTTAGTCGGAACCAATGGTGGCGGTAAATTACAGAGTGTTTCCGGGTCGCTTTAGGCAAACCCTCGGCGAGAAGGGGATACATACCTTTAATAAGGGCATTTCTTTGTCTGTCTGACTGTTCTGCTCTAACTCGTTCACCTTCTTCTAGTAATTCCCTTTCTTGGGCTTTTTCGGAGGATTCCCTACTTAATTCTGCTTTTCTGAATTCTTTCTCTGTTCTTTTATGGGATTCTTTACGCCATAATTCTATGGCATCTTTCTGGGATTGTCTGGCTTTCTTTTTCCATAATGCTTCTTCTACTCTCATGATGCACTCGGCATCCCATGTTCCTGAAACAGGCCATCTATATTTCTCTTCGAGATGCTTGGTGTAGTCCACCCATAAATCTAGATACAGTATGGCATCTAAGCCATGTTTATGATACATGAAATGTCCAGGACTGTCCCTGGGAGGGACACGAACTGATTCTTCGAGTAACCCTTTTCTGGTTTTTATCTGACGTAACTTCGAAAACAAAGGCATATTTGAACCGTTCTTGAACTTGAACACAATACACAATGAACACAGTAATGAACAGCAAAACAATCATTCATACCACGACATCAAAAATACATTAATAACAGTTCGAACAGATAATACCTGATACATTGAAAACATAATACCTGAACTTCTCGAGAACAGACTTACTAGAATTACTGGATGCACTGCTAAAACAGTACAGAACATACCGGTCTCCTAAAGAGACACGTCATACCGTATCCACCTAGGTGAACACGTCGGACCGGACCTGTGTACCCAAACCCGTCGGACCGGGCACAAATTAATGAACCCGTCTAGATACGTCCCAGCAACGGTACTCACCGGGAAGCAAAACTGAAGGCCTCGGACTGGACTGGACAGCTACGACGTCTGGTTACTGCTACGCACTACGCATGCGCCTCGGGCTTCGGAAACAGGTGGGCCTCCGGATACCTCGGACCTTGCTCTCTCGGCTTGGGCTCTGGTCGGGACGATCCACCTTCCTCACCGCCTCGTCTGGATGCCGGACCGCAGTCTCCGTCTCCTCCGTGGGCCTGAGGGAGACTTGAAGCAGAAATATCTGCACGTGCACAGTAGGGGTCCGTCACGGCTGTAGAAGGGTCAGGGGGCCTGCGTTACATCGCCGGCGCGTGGGGAAGGGGCTCGTCCCTGTTCGGGCGCCATTATGTGGTAAATAAATAAATAATTACCGGTACTATTTTTCTATGCATTAACTAAAGAGGATAGCTCAATAAATAAGAGGCAGAATCCGGGGTATCTGAGTCATACGGGCTTTAATTAGATGGCTCGAGCCAATGGACCATCGGGTTCTATCACCTGCAAAGGTTCAGGAAGGGACAGACACAAGAAAAGGGGGAATGGCAGCTGCACCATCTCATTAACATCATACAGTATATATAGTAAAACAGTACAATTGCATTGAATACAGTAGGCGTAACAAGTGACAAACGAAAGATAAGAACATATGGGCGTAAAAAGAAGGCGTGCACAGGGCGTGCACGGAGAAATGTGATGTAAACGTCACAGAAGTGTCATAAGTGGGTGGATACATGGAGGGGGCTACCTGGGCAGCTGGAACCTTTAACCTACTGGTGCGCGCAAAACGGGCCATGACGTATAACTGGGGAGAGCTGGGGGCTCTGACTTCTGGTACTAGAAGAGGAGACTAGAGTCTGGGATGTCAGAACGACCTGTACCTATAGCATATCTGATATCTTGTGTTTGGAGTACATGTTGATAGAATCTAAAAGTCATCAGGGTAAAGGCTACTTGTCACTAAGGCTAGTGCATACATATATTTCCTCATGTATTGCGTGTGCTATGAATCTTCTATGGATACTAATTCAGTAATTCTCTTGCATGGAGACAGAAAGACTAGACTATAGATGAAGATGTTTATGCGGTTCGTTAGTTAGGAATGTGAAGCCGGGGAGCTGAACTGATAACTAGAGGCATAACATATTCTTGGCAGACAGGCAGGCAGGCCAGGCCGGGCACCGCGCTGCTTGGCAGGAAGTAAGTGAAGGGTCAGGGATGCGGGAGGGGCTGCATCGCTCCTCGGAGTGGTTTCAGGAGACTTGAGGCTCGAATCCGGTGTCCGGGCCCTGTGAGGCCTAGAAACGGGGACAACTCGATGATTTAACGTGCACAGTGTAAAGACGTTTGGCAACATAGGCCTAATACTTGTTGCTTTCAGGAGGGACTGGATAACTGGCATACTAACGTTGGACACAACTATAAAATGCGTCTTTATTCGGTCAAGGGGGCAAATATGCATATTAATCATGCACATATAACATACGATGGGGAACACGTAGGGACACATGACAGGGCAAAATTCAATTTTCTTGACCTTGACCATCACGTGGTTGCCAGGTCGGAGATCATGGGCCTCACCTTCAGATCTGTCAGGAAGAGCTTCTCAAACCTGTTGATGAATAAAAATCAAACTGTCGGTTAACTGTGCCAAGTAATCATTCATCAGAACACAAGGCACATCATGTATGGGGCGTGGCTTAGGAACTCCCCAAATATTCATCGGCCTTCCAAACACCACTTCATAGGGGGTAAGACCTGATCGTGAATGTGGTATCGATCTTATGGACAAAAATGCCAAAGGGAGTCCATCTGGCCATTTTAAAGACGTGGAAGCCAGTATTTTCGCCAACTTCAATTTTAAAGTAGCGTTGTACCTTTCCACTAATCCAGCTCCAACATGTGCCAGCCCATGTGCCATTTGAACTATAGGTTGTAAATAGGCTGCAGGCAATTTCCACTTATTCATTTCTTTGTTACGCCAACAGCCCTGATCGTCTAACATTTCTTCTTTAGACCATTTCTCAAGTTCTTCCACAGAGGCAGATCTCTGTATATCCAACACTTCCTCTCTAGCGTCATGCCAACGCTCAGCTTGTGATTTTACTACGTACATGGATGTAGTGCTCCGCTGCATCGCAGTCTCACGGGCTATGCGATCTGCAAGGCTATTGCCTTGTCCTATTTTATCAATGATTTTCTTGTGCGCGCTACACTTCATAATCGCAACTCTCTTTGGGTATGTAAGTGCAGTCAAGAGATTATGTACTAATTCTCCGTGCATTATCTGCATCCCGTGGGATGTAAGAAAGCCTCTTTCCTTCCAGAGTAGGCCAAAATCATGGACCACTCCAAAAGCATAGGGGCTATCGGTGTAGATGTTCACACACAAGTCAGTGCTAAGTTCACACGCTCGTGTCAAAGCTACTAGTTCAACTGCTTGAGCCGACTTCTGAGGTATGCGAGCTGTTTTCCACTACTGTCTCAAGCATGGTAATTGCATAAGCAGCTGAAGTTGTGCCATCTGGTAACTTCAAAGAGGATCCATCAACCCACAGTTCCCCATCTACATCTCGAAGGGGCGTATCTTGCAGATTGATGCGACTCTTTGTCTGTTCCTCAATAAGGAATATACAATCGTGAGGCTCCTTTGACTGAGACTGAGTCGCAGGATATGGCAACAAAGTGGCTGGGTTCAGTGTCGCGCACATCTTCAAGGTAATATGAGGTGCTAACAGTGTCAATTCGTATCCTGTCAGGCGAGCACTAGTTAAGTGTTGCGTCTTAGTCTGATTCTACTGCATGAGGTACTAGCACCAACAGTTTGTGTGACAAAACTATCCCTTCACTCTGACGTATGGACACAGCTGTCGCTGCAACTGAACGGAAGCACCCAGGCACTAACGAGCAACAGGATCGAGAACTGCAGAAAAATATGCACTGGGACGCTGCTTGTCACCGTGTGTCTGTACTAAAACTGACAATGCACACCCATTTTTCTCGTGTACATAAAGTGTAAAGCCTTCGTGTAATCTGGTGTGCCTAACACTGGTGCAGAGTAAAGAGCTTGTCTTAACTGACGAAAAGCATTGTGGCATTCATCTGTCCATGGAAGGGGGATTGAAGTGTTTTTAGTCAAAAGCGCTAGCAGGGGTTTAACAATGTGTGAAAAACCCAATATCCATTGCCTACAAAACGAAGTCAAACCAATGAATGCACGGACATCTTTCTGTGTGGAAGATACTGGTGTGTCTAATATTGCTTGAATGCGATCTGGTGTCAGTGCACGGCCCTCCTTAGACAGAAGGTGACCTAAGTAGGTTACCTTCGGTCTACAATATTGCAATTTCTTTCGTGATACTTTATGGTGGTGTGTAGCAAGAAAAGAAAGCAAAGACAAAGTACTTTTTTCTCACTGCTCAGGTGTATCAGCTGCCAACAAGATGTCATCAACATATTGTATGAGAGCAACTCCTTCAGACAAGGTAAAGGAATCGAGTTGGCGTTTTAAGGCTTGACTATAAATACTCGGACTCTCAGTGTACCCTTGAGGAACACTACAAAATCTGTATGATCGATTATTCAAAGTGAAACCGAACAAATATCGGCTATCAGGATGAATAGGAATCGAAAAAAAAGCATTCTTCAAATCGATTACAGAAAATGTAGTTGCTGTTGGAGGGAGCAGGGTAAGTAATGTCGGTATGTCAGAAACCACAAGGTACTGCGGTACTACAATCTTGTTGACGTCTCTCAAATCAATGATAAATCTGTAAATACTAGTGTCAGTATCTTTTTTCAAAATGGGAAGAATCGGACTATTGCAAACATTGTAAGAAACCTCTTTCACAACCCCCACTTTAATCAAATCATGTACAATGCGTGTGAGTGCTTCTTCTCCTTCTCGAGAAATTTTATACTCAGGCAGTCGTGGCAATGAAGCACCCTCCTTGACACTAATATGCACTGGCGGAATAACCATTTGTCCTACATCAGTGTCTGAAGTAGCCCATAAAGTACTAGGGAGGGAAGCTAATGCAATGTCCTCTTTAATAATACAGGATCTCTCAATCACAGGGTAGTTGTCATTCAAAATAACCCGTACTCCTTCCGGAGAACATCGTATCGTAGTCCTGAAATATTTGAGCATATCAAGACCCACAATATTATCTGGTGTGTTTGGAGAGAGCAAAAACGGACATGGAGCAACATGGAATGCAAGTGGTTGTGACAGTGGGCTATGGGAAGGTGTTCCATCGAAACCTATCGATGTAATAGTTGAGCCAGACAGGGGAGCCCTAGGAACCAAGGGTTTAGACAAGGCGCTACGAGTAGCTCCTGTATCAACCAGAAACTGATCAGTAGAACCCAAAACATGTGCTGTAACATAGGGACCCCTCTGATCTACTGGAAGTTCAACTGATTCCTTACCCCATCCTAGGCAATCCTATGCATAAGCAGAATCTTGAAAATCAGACGGCACATAGTCGGACATTTGATATTGGTTCCGTCTATCAAAAGTGTTAAACCCATCCTGTCCACGTGCATTAGCATCAAACTTAGCACGATAATTTGTGCTTCCTCTAGGCCCTGATTATCCTGAACGATTTCTCATTTGTCCCCGACTGACTGGACACTGCTGAGCACGCAGTACTGGACAATCAGAAAGCCAATGTCCAAATTTCTTGCAGTACGAACACTGATCAACAGACAAATTCAAACAAGTATAGGAAGGAAAGGACGAACCATAAGATCCACGTCCACCTCTATCATTACCTCTAGAAGGCGGGCCATAAGCTTGGGCCAACATAACCTTTGTTTTCAATTCTTTAGTCTTTTTATCCTCATTACGTTTAGCTTCTAATTCTTGTCGTTCATAATACTGAAACAAATCCAATGGGGTACATTATTCCTACACTCGACTGTCGCACTGCGGTAGAGGAAATCTTTCCTTTGTAAAACTCTTCATGATTACGTCATTTTTATCAATTCATCAATATTAATCCAACATTTTAACTCGTGCATCTTCCTTAATTACTTTATCTTATTTTCAGTTAAACCCCTGACGAAGAATTTATACAATTCGAAATGCATTGGGAGCATGTTGATTTCATAAAACCACTTTTGAAACATGTTTGTCCTCACATGCCTCCGTTAAAGCCTGGATTGGCAACGCTTGGTGTTTGAAAATGATGAATAAAGAATTCAAAATACAAACATGCTGTCTCCATAGTGGCGTAATTAAGGAAGATGCACGAGTTAAAATGTTGGATTAATATTGATGAATTGATAAAAATGACGTAATCATGAAGAGTTTTACAAAGGAAAGATTTCCTCTACCGCAGTGCGACAGTCGAGTGCAGGAATAATGTACCCCATTGGATTTGTTTCTAACTGAACCGTGATGAGGTTTTTCACGGTTTCTGTTTGCACGCACTTCATTACATGAACTGAAAAACTAAAGTAATTTACAAAGGGAAGGAGTGCAGTGGCTCAATTTTTGACTCTATATGCTTAGCAACATTATCACTTCAGAGCTTGCACCCCAAGGACTCAAGTTTACTTTCTAAAGGAACCACCATTACGGATGACAGAAACAATACATCTTCTTAAGTGGAATGACTCAAAAGCAACGATTAACAAAACCGATATAGGCTTGAGGAGGCAATTGAACTCTGCTGCTTGGACAGTTCGTTTTCATGAAATGTTTATTTACAAACACATTCTAAATAGGGCACGCGGATGTCTTGTTATTTTTGACATAAGCTTTCACATTTTGCTGGAGGCTTCAAAGGGGTGGATTTAATTCGGAGGGAGTATGTTTTTCTTTGACTGTGATGTGGAACACCATGGGAGATGAAGTTTATTGGGATGATACACAAAAAGGAGGGGTGGAGAGGAGTATAGCTGGATTGCTCACAGGTGGGAGATTTCTCTCTTTAAAAACGGCACGAGCGCGAGGGAAAATCACTAAGAGCACTTGTTATGTGGAAGGGAAGTGAAGTTATGCTGCTTGCAGTGGCGTAGAGAAGGTAAATTGTGTGAAGTGTGTTCTGTAGCTTAGTGGGACCTGTGCAGCTGGGAGGGAGTTGTGATTCATGGTGAATGACAATTTGGGAGATGGTAGGGTTCGAGAACAGAGGGAGAATCTTGGGCTAGTGCAAACATAAGTTGTTTTTCTGTTTAATGGAGGGTATAGTTAGAGTAATCAGTTTGAGTAAACTAATAATGGTCAAGCAGCCAGTATAATTGTGTCTTTATCTTA
The DNA here is from genome assembly GCF_964261635.1 of Lissotriton helveticus. Taxonomy (NCBI): domain Eukaryota; kingdom Metazoa; phylum Chordata; class Amphibia; order Caudata; family Salamandridae; genus Lissotriton; species Lissotriton helveticus. The sequence goes on along the minus strand of NW_027611725.1, from coordinate 2,843,602 downwards.
TTTTCAGTTAAACCCCTGACGAAGAATTTATAGAATTCGAAATGCATTGGGAGCACGTTGATTTCATAAAACCACTTTTGAAACATGTTTGTCCTCACATGCCTCCGTTAAAGCCTGGATTGGCAACGCTTGTTGTTTGAAAATGATGAATACAGAATTCAAAATACAAACATGCTGTCTCCGTAGTGGCGTAATTAAGGAAGATGCACGAGTTAAAATGTTGGATTAATATTGATGAATTGATAAAAATGACGTAATCATGAAGAGTTTTACAAAGGAAAGATTTCCTCTACCGCAGTACAACAGTCGAGTGCAGGAATAATGTACCCCATTGGATTTGTTTCTAACTGAACCGTGATGAGGTGTTTCACGGTTTCTGTTCGCACGCACTTCATTACATGAACTGAAAAACTAAAGTAATTTACAAAGGGAAGGAGTGCAGTGGCTCAATTTTTGACTCTATATGTTCATAATACTGAGCCATAGTTAGAAGAGAAACCGGAGAAGAAGTAGTCCATGAACTCTCACTGGCCTTCAGGCGACTAGCTATTCCTGGCAAAAGGTTTGCGACATATTTATCGACAAACAGATGCCTACCCGTGTCATCTGTCAATGACTGGCCACTAAAATCGAGGAATGCTTCTTCAAAGCGTGTGAAGAAGTCAGAAACTGATTCATCTACCCTTTGCTTGCAAGACGCTAACACTGTCCAATCTATCTTTTTAGGGGGAATGTTCGTCTTTAACTTAACTAATATAGCTGCCGGAAGATTTAAAATTAACTGCCACGGTTTCTTTACAGGTTCTCTATCTTTATCTAACTGCTCTAAATCTTTCCACAATGCTCCAAATGTCGCACGATCATCAATTTTACGCACAGTTCTCCACATATCAGGCGGTAATATTAGTCCAAAAAACAAATCAATATCAGGCAAAGTCATAGTACAAGAGCTAATGGCACCCTCAACTTCCTCATCAAAGGCTGCTGAATTCTTTCGCAGATCAGGCAATGCATTTTTAAGGGCATAACATCTGCTGTATTCCAAGGAGTATAAACCCAATTATAAATAAAATAACCTTTTGCATCAATAGAAGTCTTATCATTTACTTGTACCCGTTCCTTTAGGAGGAACATATAAAGGCGCGGCTTCCCGCATGGGTTTCACATTAATTACAACCTTCTTATCTGTTTCTGTAGTAGAAGTTCGTGCCATGCTGATTTGGGATGTTTGTGCAGCTGCATCTGTTGCCTTTTTCTCCTCTCGCAAATGGGCTGCTTCAACACGCATTTTAACCAAGCGTCTGATAGTGTCAGCCACCTGGGAGAAGACAAAAAGACCTTCACGTAGTTGTTTACAATCAGCTGCTACATCATCGGGCTCCATTTCGACAGAATATTTTCTAAACCGTTCAATAACCTCTGCGACAAATGTATAAATAAAATATATTTGCTCCCTTTCCTGCTAATCTTTTATACTATCTAAAAGTTCAGAAGCAGTGGCAGTACTACGAACGGCTTTACGCGCAGCAGATCTAATCTGAGACGCACGTTCAGCAGATAACATCGAGCGAGTTTCTCTAGCTTTGTCCTTGTCTGTAGGAGAGTCCTTATCTGACTCATAAGGAGCAGAAGGAAGAGTATACGGAGGTGGACAACGATCTACTAAGAGAGAATCATCTTGGGGTTTATTAAGAATAGGATAAAGAGGTCTACGAACAGTGTATTGGCCATTTACCTGTAAATGACGCTCCATATCTTCCCTCTCTTTAATTTCTTTAATTTCCCTATTTTTCATTTCCAATGCTTTCGCATGAACGGTCTTACGTTCTTTTTCAATCAAGGCTTGCTCACGCTTCATTCGCTCACGCACTTCTTTCTCCCACATTCGCACACAGTCAAACACAAGTCCTTCTCTGTTTTGGAAGGACTTGTGTTAAGTGATCTACGATTGGAGCACATGCGGTAATTCGACCAAACCAAGTGCGATACCCAAACAATTCAGTGTTTTATTGGCTGTTGAGTTCACACGTGCGCTGGTGTATAGAAACATCGTGGGACCCTGTTCAGAGGTGAGTAGGTGATTTTCAATGGCCGTGCGTTGTGTGGTCTGGAGCCTGCAGTGTTTTCTCCTGTGGAAGAATGACATAGTTAGTCCTGGTTCGGCCAGTATTGGTCAGGCCTGGTCATGACAGCCGATGTTCTCCAGTCTTTTATTTGTTCATATACGTGTAACGGTCGGAAGCGTGGAAATAGCGCGACATCTCCTATGTTGTGCCTCGGAGTCTTTCTATGGTGCCTAACCTCGTCATGGAAGTCGAGGAGATCGAGGCTTTCAGACACTTCGTACTACCACATATTTATGCCGATCAGTATTTTTATACTTTGCATTTTTCAGAAGCAATGCTGTGAAATAACAATTATTGGCGGCGAGTTGTGCGCACGCGATCGTGTGACAAAAAAGGAGCTGTGCATATTGCGCGCGTGCTTGTGCGCGCGATTGTAAGCTGGTCGCCAGGAAAGTAGCACTTTCCCAAGCAGCCTACTAAAGTCTCGCCCATACCAGCGCATGCGCTGCATCAGGCCGAGACCTAAAAAGAAGGAAAGCATGATCACTGAACTCTGTCAACTCGACTATGGAGGACTTAATAAATCTCTTAAAATTAGTCTGAATAATTGTAAAATCAGATGTCGAGGTAACTCCAGTAATTTGAAAGGTGGGGAGGGGTTTACCAGTCATGGGGTTACACAGGTTTATTATAACTAGGTCCCAAGTTAAGGAAAAATTTTTGAAATGTTTCCGTAGTTATGATGCATAAAATGGACTAGCAACAAATCATTTGTGTCAACTACCCCACAAATACATTGGTCCCAATTGGGGCTACAGTACACTTGAAAATCCCCAGCTCAAATAAAACAAATTGAACGTGTGTGGTAGGTTAACTGAGATTCCAATATTCCCGCAACTCAGCAGTCACCTGTGTAGGATTCTTAAAATTATTATAATAAAAATTCATCTGTAACAAATCAATTTTCCTAGAACCTTCAGCCAAGATAACATGAAAATGGGGTGAGATATTGATAAAGATCACCTTACCTAGGGTGAGAGTGTTTGCTATAATTCTGAGTAAGCCCCCCTTAGTCCTACCTGTTGCTGATGGAACTCCTGGCGTTACAAAGGAGCTGTAGCCTTTTACAGAGACAGACTGCTCTGTCCAATTTTCCTGAAAGCAGATATCAGAATTCGTAAACCCTTTATGCCAATTTTGATTATCCTTTTTGTTTTCATAACCTGCTAAATTCCTAGAGAGAAGCTTTATATCACTTAGGGACTCCTGCGACCAAATCGCTGTCGTTACTTGTGAGAAGGATGATGGAGGGTCAATTGGTAAGGATGTAATACTGCTTAGTGAACCTAAAACGACCAACTGAACCCTCTCCACGGGTACCAAACCAGAAACCGTTTGATAATCGTTATAAAGAACAGACTGAGGAGGCAAATGATTTAGTGGAGAGATCAGTCAATCACATGCCTCCATATCTTCCAACAATGAGTACCTATCTGATAGGGCAAGGGCATCAAAAGCCACCTGCACAGGCTTATGACCAGTTCCACCTAAATAAAGGCCCTGAGTGAGTAAGGTGGAACTACGTACTGGTGCCGACCTATGAAAAAAAGCGAGACTGCATAAATCTGAGATTGGAGTAAAGGGGCAACCCGTAAACTCCCTAATAGGTCTCTCACTAGCAATTCATTATCAAAGTTTAACCCCTTGGCTGCTGGGGCTATTCCCCTGCTGTGTGGGATGTGGGGGGATGCGCACAGCGCCCCGGTGCTCATGACGAGGTCAGCTCGTCATGAGCCACGGTGCCTTGGTGCTCATGACGAGCTGAGCTTGTCACGACCACACCCGTTTAATGGAACGATCAGCACAGCAGGGGTTATTAGCCCAGCGTGCGAGCATTCCACGGGCCATGGCGAGCTCAGCTCATCATGAGCACCGGAGCACCGTGGCTCATGACGAGCTGAGCTCGCCATGGGCATGGGAGGGGTTAAAATACCCTGTCATTATTGGTTGTTTTTACATCAGACCCAATTCATTGCGTTCTTCTGGCCATTATCAAATGATTTTGGATGAGATGACCTTGATTTGAGTTTTGAGTCATCCAGTGTTGAGCTTTGGCCATCAGCTGAAGTGAAGATTTTCTAAGATTAGGACGTAGTAAAGGCACGTTGACTAAAATTTGAACATAGTGACAAGCTGCAGGAAGGAAGTCCATGTATTGCTGATTTGGTCTGCTATGGGCCCGAGTAGATGGGGGATTTACCTTAGCCTGTGGTCTTGATAAGTTATGTGATTGCCCCTTACCCTTCCCCTAGAATCTTGTATGGTCACCTGCGGTTGGCAACACCTAGGGACCAAATCTACATGGTCTGGACCTATAGGATCTCGTCCGGGGGCCAACTTATTTGCAACACAAGGATGACCAATAGAAGTAGAGGGCGATTTAGCTAACTCAGGATCATGTTTTCACAATTAAAATACAAATTATGACTTTCACAATTATAGTTTTAAAGAGTTTTACAGACATCCGAGGGGATGAACTTAAGTGCGATCTATATAATCTAAACGGGCATAGATCGGTTACAAAAGTTGTTTAAAGTTATCAAGAAGATCACACCAATATGAGGGAAATGTTTTCTCTGAATGTTGCTGGCCATTCATACATGTGGAACTCGCTGGCATAGCGACCTTTCCGATCTTCTTGGCAGAACCCTTGGAGGGTAGTATCGCATAACTTCTTTTCATTTACCATTTACGAAGGTAGCGTCAGTTGGTTTCCAACTAAACGTAGAGGCAGGCTGTGAATGTTATGGGGTTGGTACAGAGACTGCCAGCAATTCTGGAAGAGAAACCCCATATAGTTTCTTTATACCTCCCTTAGTTGAACAAACAACTAGATTAGATGACTGCCCTGCCCTTGACCCCAACAAAATTCTCTTTTCTGTAAGTGCGATTTATTTTGCTAAAGCCGATGTTGCCTTGGCCAGGAAGGTATCAGCTTTTTCTTGCCTATGGTGGGCCTGTAACGGGGGAGTATAGAAATTAAAGGGGGGGCCCAGTCCAGCCTCCTCCGGGCTCCTCCGGGCGTGGATGTGCCCGCCCTTGGCCCGGGCGAGTCCCATGCAGAGGTACCACGCTGCTGCCTTTATGTATCTCCGGGTGCCGGAAGAGTGATGCTTTGTGCGGTGGAGCCTGGGGCCTGTAGTTCGAGCCCTGGCTCTGCTCCGATGCGGCTCCCACAGCGGGACCTCGCTGCTGCCTTTAAGCGCCTCCGGGCGCGGGAAGAGTGACGCGGCATGCGGCGGATCCTCTGAGCTGTAGTCTGTGCCCCAGCCCTGCTCCGATGCATCCCCAGGGAATCTCTAATAGAGTGCTCTCCCTTGCACTCACTTCAGTTGTCCAACTTGAGCATAATTGGAGACTTACATCTTCATCTTAATCTAATCAACAATAAAGAAATCCAGGACTTTACTAATGACCTGGCCACTTTCCAATCAGCTCAGTTACAAAAAAATTCAGCTACTAGGCTGGCCATCTGCTGGGCCCTTTTTTTCCAACCTGGCCACCCTTCAAACTGCTCCCCCTATTCCAGTGACCTGATCAAACCATTATTTGGTGCCTTTGACCATTGATACACCTAGCGTCGAAAACAACATTACTGTTAACCCCACAATGAGAAAGTAGTGGCATAAACTGGACCCATCTGCCTTTTCAAGGTTTATCGAAAGGAGTGTGCCTCTATTAGACTCCAATAGAGAACAGGCAGAGACTTCCACCAAAGCATGGAAATCTTCTCTATTGTGAACAACCTGATTAAACCCACCTCCACTCCTGGATTAGCGGAAGCTTCTAACAGCCACTGCAGCAAGCTTGGTCAATGATCTTTATCTTTACTTTAACAGGGGTTAGAAAACAGTCAAACCTGTCTCTCTTGACACAGGAAACTACCACTCGCAATGGGCTCCCTTGGACCAATTGGCTCTACTTGACGCAGATTCTATTTCCACCTTAATGCGTCAAGTGAAATCTGGATCTGTGGCGACCCATTTAAACCTGATTATATTTAAAAATTTCAAGAGAGCGTCACACCCATATTTCTGGAATTAGCCAAACTTGCTGAGCACTGAAGAAGTATCAATATCATGGGAACACGCCAAGGTATTAACCCATTTCTCTTCTGTTGTTTCTGTCCAAGGATGAGGAGAAACATGTAAACAATCTCCTAACCAAAATATTAGAACCATATAAAATATTAGATTGTTCCCAAAATGGATTTAGATCATACTGCAACGAAATTGCTCTTTTAACAGTTACAGAATCCCTTTGCAGTACTGCAGATGCTGGCAAATCCCAAGCTCTGATACTCCTAGATTTAAGTGTGGCCTTCGACACTGTTTCACATGCAATAATATGAACACGCCTCACTGACCTGGGAGTACAGGGCAAAGGTCTGTCCTGGTTTACCTTCTTTTTAAAGGAGTGGTCTTTTAAAGCTATACCCCCCTTCGCCTCATTACAAAGAGGTCTGACTCCTGGTGTCCCTCGGGGTTCGGAACTCAGTCCTACCCTTTTTCGGTTTCGCCTGTCGAAAGCTGCGCAAGCAGCGTTTCACGCAGGCAAAAACTTTTGTGTAGAGTATGTGTGTGTAGTCCCGCCCCTCTGTTCCATTGGCTAGCTCCATAAATGGAGGCTAGCCATTGGAACAGAGATCTGTCCGTCATAGCCGGAGCAGATTCGTGGGCATTCCCGAGAATTTTAGGCTTTTGCCCACGTCATGCGGCTGTGGGCGTGTTTTTTTTTTTAAGCTGTTTCCGCCATTTTGGACGTGTCGTTTTCAGGGGTGGGTTGCGCGATGTACCGCTGTCCGTTCCTGCCCCCCCTCCCGCTGTCCGTGTGCCCGTTTCTGCCCCCCTCCCGCTCTCCGTGTGCCCGTTCCCGCCCCCCCTCCCGCTGTCTGTTCCCGCCCCCCCTCCCGCTGTCACGGCACCTCGGCTTGTTGCTGAAGACTGCTGTAAAGCGGGTGACAACCGGCTTGTTAGAAGAGCAGACGCCTCATGTGCTTGTGAAGGCAGTGGGGTGCATTTATCACTGCGCCTCAATTGCTGCACTCCCATTCCTTGCCCCCCAGCCCCACTGAGCCGGGGCGTTCCCCGCCCATCAGCGCCCGTGGCCATTTCGCAGCCGCCAGTATGTTTAAAAAGTAAGTCAATCCCTACAATTTGATACGTGTGTACTGCACGTGATGTACTGTTCTTCTCAATTGCCTGTCTATGTATAGTGCATGCAGTCTGCCTTGTCTTAAAAGGTACAGCAAAAGTGTGTTTTTCTAACAGTGGGCATCGGCCTATTTGATAACCCGCATATGATTGGACGTCTGGCTGCTAGAAGAATAGTGTGTTTTGTGCGTCGGCTGTTTAGTGTATAGTAGTCAGCGTTTTACATTTTCAAAGCCGCAGGTTTGATGTCCGAAATAGAGCGTACATTTTCCCATTGACTTTGTACGGCGTATGGATTTTTTGAGGCGAGAGCGACAACAACTGCAAAAATAAAACCTATTTTGACCAGTATAGTCATTCACCGGATTATGATGCGTTGTCTAGTCATCTGGGATGGTGTATTTCATGCGCAGACTCTTGAGTTGCGCTTTCTATCAGTGGTGAAGGCTTTAATACATTGACTGTAGTCTGTAGATGTGATAAGTTCTACTAAAAGACCCTGGCACTGGTTCCCTTCATCTCAATATGTTGAATTTTGTGATGATGGATTACCCCATAAGGCGTAGATGTGATGGGCTTTAATCCACTGGCCCTGTTATTGGTTCATTTTAATGCACAAGTTCTAAGGGTTGTATGTTTTAGTGCATAGGCCAGTGCTGGAAATGTTTTTCGATATTTCATAAATTGGGGGGCAAGTTATGATAGCAGTAAGGCGGTTGAGTCTCGAGAGTCATGAAAAGTGTAGTATGACAGTCAATTTATAAAGATTTCTTTTGTTAAACTCTGCCGTAAATAATTTGTCGACAAGGTTAAGTGTGACAGTAAATCTGTTCTGGTTTATTTAATGGGTCACAAACGCGCAGCGTTTGAAAACGTCTTAGTTTTAAGGCACCTGTGTTGAGATCTTTGTGTGCCGAACCCTAGTGGTAATGCACTCGATGTAGAGATCTGGGCTTTGTAGAGTCACAGTTTTGACTCATAATGTAACAGTGTTAATGTGTCTACTGCAAAGTACAACCTCTGGCATGCAGATCACAGATTTGTATTTTATTTAGTTAGCTCAGTGGTTTACTGCTATTGAAGAGCTTTCGGTTTTTGAGTTAATAAATTATAGTTCGTCTAATAAAGCATAGTGTGCATTGTACCAGCATCATAGAGCTGCTTGCAAACTGAAAGACATAGGTTTAGAACCTTATTGTTTTTCTATACCTTTAATTATCCTAAGGTTTCTAAAAAGGTTTCCTTTGAAAAGTATATAAGCCTTATTAAATACAGACACCGCTAACCACTGTGTTATGATCTAAATCCTGACATTGTGTTTCTCAAGACCAGTCATTCTTAACACAGAATACTACCATAATGGGTGACATGTGACTTCTTGTAGTCTTGCGTAATGTTTTCTGTACATTGATTTACACACTTCTATTATTCATTCTCTGTATAATATATGTGTAGTGTAAAACACCCTGATACCCTACATTGGATTGAGGTGTGCTATTCAACAAATTAAAGTAAATGCTTTCTAAATGTTTTTTTATTTTTTATATATCTTTATTGACATTTGAAACTGCTGCACTGCTGGGAGTGTGCGCCTGCATTGTCTCCCTCTGTGCACTGCTGGGGGTGTGCGTCTGAATGCTGTATCGCTGTACGGCTGGGGTGTGCCCGCGTGATGTACCTCTGTGCAGTGCTGGGTATGTGTGTGCGCACCTGCATGCCATTCCTCTGTGCACTGCTAGGGATGCGTGCCTGCAAGCACTACCTATGTGCGCTGTTAGGATATGTGTATGCCTGCCTGCTCTGCCGCTGTGAACTGCTGGGGGATTGTGTCTGCATGCTGTACTTTTGTGCACTGCTGTGGGTGTACACCTGCATGCTGTACCTCTGTGTACATAGCTAATGGCTATGTAAATGACAATGCCATTTATTTATCTGTTTTCAAAACCAACACATAAATACACATTTTGTCATTTACAATGCCAATAGCTCTAACTTTTCCAAAGGCGAAACCATTGCATTGTAAATGCTTGTTAATATTCACATCAGACCTCTGGCAGAGGTAGTGAAATATTTTGGAATATCTCACTAGTGTCGTATGCTGATGACACTCAGCTAATTATTTCCCTCTCGGCAGAGTCGACTGGCTTTTGTAAAACAAAAAACTGTGTATCAGTGTTGACCAAACTTTTTTAAACTTAACTAAAAAAACAGAGATCCAAGGAGTACCCAGCCTTGCTGCCTGGATGCAATTTTACATGCCCTCCAGCACACTACGCTCCACCAATCTAAACCTGTCCCACATTCCTCATCACAGCAGAGCCAGACGGGAGGTTTCTCCTTCCATGTCTTAGCTCCGAACGAATCGAATTCTATGCCTCCTAACCTTAGAAAGATTCAATATCACATACTGTTCCGGAAACAGTGGGGGACCCAGCTCTTCTCCATCTGGGCTGACGATTTCGCCTCTCTGCCGCTGTGTTTCTTAGGATCCTTTTATGTCCCTTGATGATATTATCTGACACCTGGACCCTCATCTTCCCCTCAGAGCAGGAAGCCTTCAGGTATTGTGCTTTCAAAGGCTCTGCTCCCCTCTTGTAAAGGGTCAAAGTGGTAACACCCTTGCAGCCAGTGCCTTTATCAGCCGCAGTATTAGAATACAGTGCACAACAGTTCCCAGCCCAATAAAAGCCTGTACCAGACGCGAAATGGAACATGTACCTACATGTGCGCCTCTTCTGTTTATACCTCATAAGTATCTACCTGTGCACTTCCTCCGTTTTTATGTCCCGGGCAAGCTTCTCTAAAGACTCTTTTGATCCTTCTACTGCCAACCATGGCGTTTGTCTATCAGATCATTACCTGATGTCTGCTGAGTTCATCGAGTCACTCCGCTGCTTTAGCTGTCAATGAACCCTGCTGAGAGAGTACCCAGACGTAAGGGAGTATGGAAGGTGATGAACAGGGAGTAAGGTAAAGCTGATTTTAAGAAATTCCCAACGGTGTAAATGCTGCACTCACCTGAAAGCAATGGACATCTTGTCCCACTCTGCCAATGCTCCATCCACCGACTGAGAAGCATACTGGCATCAAACGGAAGACATTAAGTCAGATACCATAGTAAGGTAGAAAAAGACAAAAAAGCAGACACGTATTGACAGCAGAGATATCACAGGTATATTACTGGTTGTGATGGAATCTCTATAATAAATGCTGCAATCTTCCAACAAATGCTTGAAACATCCCTAGGAATCTGGCAAAGATAACTTAACAAACAGAAAAGTAAAGACAGGAGTTGGAACTTAAGCTGCTCCAGTGTGAACTGGAAAGTACTGTCAAGAAAAGTGTGAATGGAGCTACATTTGTTATATACTTCCTGAAGCGTTACCTTTATTATATACTTCCTGAAGCATTACCTTTATTATATACTTCCTGGAGCGTTACCATTATTATATACTTCATGGAGTGTTACATTTATTATATACTTCCTGGAGTGTTACCTTTATTATGTACTTCATGGAGCGTTACCATTATTATATACTTCCTGGAGCGTTACATTTATTATATACTTCCAGGAGCGTTACTTTTATTATTTACTTCCTAGAGCGTTACCTTTATTATATACTTCCTAGAGCGTTACCTTTATTATATACTTCCTGAAACATTACATTTATTATATACTTCCTGAAGAGTTTTCTTTGTCATGTAGTCTTGAAAGGGTTACTGCTGTTATGCAATTCCTGAAACTGAAGTGACAGCAGTACATTCTGATCCATCTCTTGTTACACAATCCCTTCTTCTTTAAATGAAATCTTAGCCATGTGCGTCTTCGTAAAGCTGTACCTTTAGCAAGTGGGCACTCCATATGTGCTCTTTCTGTACTAAGTTACTGTGTGAACACCGGAAAATCACCTCCTTTGATGAATTAAGTAAAATGAGACATGTTCAATAGAGCATTTAGTTAAAAATCTGTGTATGGTGAAATATCTCTTGGTAACTTTCATAAATGGTCATGACGAGATGTCTTTAACAACTAGTAAAATATTGTGTATTCACATTCTCTTACATTTCCATGTAGTGATTTTAAATCTCTTTACATCCAATAGGAAACCAGCCTTGAATGCACAAATGATCGTGAATAATGACAGTAATGGTGCAAATCTGAAAAAAAGTGGTTAGAAAAAAAAGAGCTCCAATATTTAGGAAAAGATCTGCATAAAGACTGAGGAACATGAACATAAACTGATAGATCCTGGAAGAGGCAGTCAAGAGCAACGCTGTGGATGTAAGAGTCTGAGCTGTGCACCTCCACGCAACAGGACTAAGAAATGACCTCTAGAAAGTTAAGGCAACAACACTGACAAACCACATCCTGTATTAACAGGCCTCCACCACCAGCTTTGATAATGTGTTTGGTATGAGGTGGATACAGCATTGCTCTGCTTCCTGTAATGATGGCAGACAACCATTCAGCACGCTAGGTGTATTGTAAACTCTTTCTGGCCAAACCACAGGAAAAAGAGAAAAGCACAAGGGAGTGGAGCCAGACAACTGAAGGGTAAAGGAAAGAGAGGGTCTCTGATCTACAACAGGCTGTCCCAATTTGCTTCGACCAGAGGGAAGACTGATCTTCACTCATAAACATGCAAAACCAATCCGCAATCTAAAGACATAACCACCTATAAAGAAGCTTTACTTGCCACAATTATAATATATGTAGTTGGTGAGTCTTGTATTTCATTGAGAAATCTAAAATCAACCATCCAAAATACCACATACATACAGGGAATGTGAGAATAACATAAGTGCTTTATCAACCATGCTATCTCCTCAGGAAACACAGTCATGGGATGTAGACAAATATAAACCCGACCCAGAGACACTAACCAAGAAAAAAAAAACATACACAAGCAGCAAGAGCTTTAGTTTATCATCACTACTAAAGAGCCATCAGCAACCACACACCGGAAAAACAACGTGCAATTGCAATGAATGTGTGAAGAGCTTTAGTCAGTTAGCACTCCTAAAAGATCACCAGCGAACACACATGGGGGAAAAACCGTACCATTGCACTGAATGTGTGAAGGCATTCAGTCAGTTATCACATCTTAAAAGACATCAACAAACACACACAGGAGAAAAGCCATATCATTGTAGTGAATGTGTGAAGAGCTTCAGTCAGTTATCACAACTCCAAGTTCATCAGCGAACACACACAGGGGAAAAACCATACCATTGCAGTGAATGTGTGAAGGCATTCAGTCAGTTATCAATTCTTCAAAGACATCAACAAACACACACAGGAGAAAAGCCATATCATTGTAGTGAATGTGTGAAGAGCTTCAGTCGGTTATCACACCTCCAAAGCCATCAGCAAACACACACTGGGGAAAAACCGTACCATTGCACTGAATGTGTGAACAGCTTTGGTCATTTATCACAACTCCAAAGACATCAGCGAACACACACTGGGGAAAAACCATACCATTGCACTGAATGTGTGAAGAGCTTCTGTCGGTTATCACACCTACAAAGACATCAGCGAACACATACAGGGGAAAAACCATACCATTGCAGTGAATGTGGAAGTAGTTTTAGTGATTCGTCAACTCTCAGGATTCATCAGCGAACACACAGGGGAAAAGTCATTAAGGAGCCGTAAATGTGTGAAGAGCTTCAGTCGGTTATCACACCTCCAAAGACATCAGCAAACACACACTGTGGAAAAACTGTACCATTGCACTGAATGTGTGAAGCGCTTCAGTCATTTATCACAACTCCAAAGACATCAGCGAACACACACTGGGGAAAAACCATACCATTGCAATGAATGTGTGAAGGGCTTCAGTAGGTTATTGGCCTACAAAAACATAAATGAACACACACTGGGGAAAAACCATACTATTGCAATGATTGTGGAAGTAGTTTTAGTGATTCCTCAAATCTCACGAGTCATCAGTGAACATACACAGGGGAAAAGCCATTCCAGTGCAGTGAATGTGTAAAGATCTGTAGTGGGTCATCAGAGCTACAAAAACATATTCGAGCACACACTGGGGAAAAACCATACCATTGCAATGAATGTGGAAGTAGTGTTAGTGATTCCTCAAATCTCAGAAGTCATCAGCGAACACAGACAGGGGAAAAGCCATTACAGTGTCGTGAATGTATGAAGAGCATTAGTCTGTTATCAAATTCTGCAGAGACCTCAGCGAACACAAGAAGGGAAAAAACAATCTGATTGCAATGAATGTGGAAATAGTTTTAGTTGTTCCTCTAAATTAAGGCATAATCAGCGAACACACACGGAGGAAAAAACGTTCAAGTGCAGTGATTGTGTTAAGGGCTGTAGTCAAATATCAGAAATACAAGGACATCAACGAACACACACAGGTGATAAACCCCTACCTCTGCAGTGATTGTGGAAGTAGTTTTAGTAGTTACTCAGCATTAAGAAACCATCAGCATACACACACTGGTGAAAACCCTACCAGTGTAGTGAATGAGGAAGTAGTTTTAGTGCCCCTACAACATTAAGAAATCTCCAGCGAATCCACTTAGGGGAAATGTCATTCAAGTGCACCACACAGACACAAACAGTTGAGAAACCATACCATTGTAGTGGATTTGGAAGTGTTGTTGGAAGAATTTTTAGCTGACTACAGTGGTAAAATCTATAAACACAACACAGATAAATAAGTTTAACAAGCACATACTGGAGAATATTTCTACTTGATTTTGGTGTTTGGTCATTTTGTGCAATAACTGGTTCAATGACAGCTGCTAGAGAACAACATCCAAAGGCACAAGAAGTCAAAGTAGAAAATTGTGACCTGTAACTGAGAGTTAATGCTTGCAGTGCACAACATTTACCTCCAAAGCACTGACTTGGGAGACTTGATGCTCATTTCACTCGTCACATGCATCTGTTAATGCACCCACCATAGTGGCACTTCCCCAGAGGTGTCCAATATCAAGCTGGACCCTTGGGAAATTTGCTGGCTCACCACTGAGTGTAAATGATTCTCGGCCAGATTAATTGTATATGAATATATTTTAGACCTTTCTTATTTACAGAGAATCAACCAACCAACTCCTAACTGGTGAAAGGACAGAATACGTGCATGATGGCAAAAGTATTGATCGCAGAGGGAGCTGACAAAAAGTTTAGTTCATAATACGTTTCTGAAAGCTTGACAGATGAGTAAAGAATCTTGAGCAGTAAAGAATTCCAGCTCTTACAGTCCTGAACTACCGACACCCTACTTTACATCTCTTGAACCTTGGCACTGGAAAATAAATCTGGATTTAGAAGTAAAGGAACACAAAAGATACAGATTTTTTTATACAAATGATATTCAGGTTTGTTTTTACAAGTAAAAAGATACTCTTGTTTTATAAACTGCCGGTGAATGAATGGACATAAAAAGTATGTGCTGCCTCGTGAGCAAGCAGAGAAACTTTGTGATGCAGTTGGGACGTCCGCCGACTACAAATAATAGCATTCTGAATCATCTGTAAGGTGCTTTTGTGTTGCTGTAGCTGTCAAATAAACAGTGTTCTTATAGCCCAGCCTTGCCTAGAGGAATATAAGATATAATATGCACATCAGAAGAAAGGATACATCTTAAGTAGCCAAAGATAGTAGAAACAAATGCTTTCCACCGAGTTCATTTTAACAAATTGTTGCGTCTAGGATATTCTTCCTGCTGCCGACCATCATCATCATCATCACTACACCACCACACAGCCAGTCAGGAACAGGAACGAGACTGCTCTTCAGCACACCCATCTTTATACACAACACACTACAGGGGTTTGCTCCAGGGCCAAACTCACTTTACTTTCCCGTTATCAGCAACAATACTTTGGAAATCTGTATTAATGATACATAACCAAACATCCAAACACCACCTATGTATGGACATCCAAGAGCCTTTAAAAACCACACTATAGACATATATACCGAGATCTAACTCAATTTACTTTAACATTAACATGAACAAAGTTATGATACAGCAAGAACACTCATGAGTTTATGAAATGTACACAATGATGGCTAGATTTTACATATTAATATGAAATGCATGTTTTTAGATATGTAATAAAACAACAAATTTATTTGAATTCATGGTATTTGACTGCTGATTGTATAGGAGATCTTAAATGTGATTTATTCCCTAAACTATAAAGATAATTTGTGATGTCAGCAAGGAGTCTAGTTTATTTGGCAATAGATGGGTCAAATCTCGAAAGCATGACTGCTTTCAGTAGGGAGTCTGGCGCAGGTGGAATCATAGGGGACTATTCTCGCCAGTATGCCTTCTCTCAGAGTGCGAGTTTTTTTTTTTGCTTCAGATGGTACTACCTCTCCTTCTGTGTTAATGAAGAGAGAAGTGCTACCTGTAATACCGAGATCTGGGCTTCGCTCCTTTTTTGGGAACATAATTCAGTCGTTTATATCTAATCCATACCCGATTTGTTTAGGAAACCTAAAAATATGTCTGTATCCTGGCATCCATAGAAGGGATTTAAATATGAGTTTGTCAAATGCAATATTGTCTTTTTTTTTAAGGTTCTTACTTAGTGCTGCTTTATCTAATAATGTCTGATGGGTTTTCTTCAAGAGCCCTTTCTACTTCGGAAGAAGTTTTTCATCGACAGACCAATGGGATTTCTAATGAAAGGCTGACAATCCGTCTAACTCTAAACCGGGCTGGTGGGTGGACGATTGGTATGGCTGGTATAACGCTTTGTTGCATTTTTGATAGAGTGCCCTGAATCCAGCCCGTCTTTCTTTAGTGATTTTTCTATTTTGAGTTGCATTTGAAGACTGTCCCGCTCATTTATAGTTTGACAGGTGGTCCACGGTCTGCCAGAGGAGCAGGCATAACAACTTCCACTACCCCGTTAGACTACGATCCACCATATTTAGCGATCTCCACCAACCTGGCTATCCCTGTGTCTTCAGAGGAGCAACAGGAGGTCCTCTAAAACCACCTACAATTTGCTGAGTTGCTGCCATTTTTCACACAGTTGCCCAACAGACTTTTTTGTTTTACTCCTAAAGTTAGAGTTTTCTTTTTGTAAAAACAATAAATAATGTACTTGATACACTGAGAGCTTTCTACAAGGGAGTCTAGGTCATTTTTCCTAGATTTTTTCTGTTTGAGACTGACAGTCTTTTCATAGTGTTCCAGAAGAGAAACAAGTAGGTCAGAATTCCTACCATTAGTACGGCGGATGTCTGATGTACGTACTCCAACGGCCCCAGGTATGTCGGTCATTGTTGTGAGGGTTCCTGAGGTTCTGACCTCTGTTCAAACTGATGGGTACAGTGATAGCTTCTTCTCTCCAACCTCCAAAATTCTCCAATTTATCTTTATATTATTATCTTTATCTGTTTAAATCAATTTGCTGATGGATTATACATGAGAACCACGGCAATGCTTTCTTCTCTTACTCATGCATTAGGGATCAGGAGTCTCTATGACTCTTAGCCTCTTCTTTGCCTGCTTTAGTCCTTCTGGGATAACCTCTTCCACCAATGTATCCTTCAAGGATACCTGTTGTTTCATTAAAGAGCCTTATTTGAACAGTTTCTCCAAATTTGTAAAACAGTTGAAAGGGGAGATTCTTCCTTGGAGACCTTGGTTGAAAGTTTGAAACATTGTGTCAGGTGTTGTGTAAAACCAGTGTGCCACCCTCCGAGGCTGTGCTATTGAATCAGATTATATGTAGAGGTAGTGTGCAGCCTTCTTCGGCTGCATAATGACATTTGTAAAACCATTGTGTCTCTGTACGCTTGCTGCCGACTGTGGCGTCATAGTGTCCAAGTTATTCCTGGGGTCCTATTGGTTTTCCCCCAACTGCGGCATCATAGTATCCACCTTCTACCTGGGTTCTATGTTCCCTCTAAGCTGCGTGCCTGTGCGGCCACGCGCAATGTCATTTTCACCGCGCAGGGG
Organism: Lissotriton helveticus; assembly: GCF_964261635.1. Lineage (NCBI taxonomy): Eukaryota > Metazoa > Chordata > Amphibia > Caudata > Salamandridae > Lissotriton > Lissotriton helveticus. The sequence continues at coordinate 2,826,358 of NW_027611725.1, read as the reverse complement.
CCTTAAGGGGCTTGCAAAACAAAGGAATCTCCTGCTGGCAGGAGAAACACTCTTGATGGCTTGCTAATGAAAGTAGACTAAGGGTGATATTTTTCTTTCTGACTCTCGATTTGAACAAGCTTTGAACAGGTGTAACTCGCCAGCCCCACTATCACCATTCTCAGAAGAAAAAATTGTAACAAAACTGTTTTTGAAACTTCGATAGCAGACACCAGATTTACACACCCTGCAATTATGAAAATAAGGAACTTGTTTGTGCGGGTACCACCATTTTTATATTAAAAGCACAAGCTGTTTTATTTACATGCTTGTATTTAAAAGCTGTTACTACTGCAAAAGCCCCGGCTTATAATAGTGAGATGTTCAACTTAATTTAATTCGGGAGGTAGAGAAATACCAAGCTGGAAAAAAGTAAGCGTGGTTCAAAATTACTGCCATAAAATAATCTTCATCTCAGACATGCTGTTCTCCACCTTTAGGAGTGACATTTCCCTTCTTACATTGTTAAAGTAAATTGAATAAACCAACTTTGTTGAAAAATTTAAGATATTGCATTCTTCTTTGCGTGCACCTTTGAAAGCTGATCTCCTGTTCTTTTACACACATATGTGATTTCTCCAAATTGCTATTAATAATTACAGTTCCTATCCGGCAGGCATGCAGCAGTAGTTACTACCAGCACTTCGTAAACACCAATCACATAAACCGAATACTCAATAAACTGTTAGCAATACCAGGATTTCTGAATGGGAGCAGAAGTAAATCTAAGCTGTTATTAAAAATAAGAGCCCTAAGGAAAATAAAAGTGACCAAAGTATGTATACCACTGAGTTGGGTACTGTGCATTTGTAATACAGCGCCAAAAAAACATTGGATGAGTGTGTTTTTCACAAATACATGTATGATTCCCTCTCTGGTACACATTTTCTCCCAATATTGACGTACAAACAGATAGGCTTTAAATCTGCATTCAGCCCATTCCTTCTTCCTGCTCATTTCTCTGCTTCTCCCACTTAACGGAGGATACCAGGCTTGATGCAGACAGCGCCACATTATATTTTAGGCCGTCTGGGTTGCAGAGCTAAGTTCGTCTAGGAATGGGATTCTGCACTGGACTGAAGTGACGATGTGCCTAAGTCATGATGTAAGGGGGTACATTTCCAACTATATCAAAAGTCAAAAAATGAGAAGAGGATGGGCTAGCATCAGCTTGGAAAATTCTGAGGGTTGCCAGAAAGGAGGTCCTAGAAGGAGGAGTCCTAAATTGCTTTATACCAAAACAAATGATAGCCAAATCTGCAACACTACTCCGAGGAGCCACATTAGTAATGCAAAGCACCTATTTCTTTACAGTACAATTTAGATTTAAAAAAAAAATAAAAAGATAAGGAACACCAGTGTTAAAAAAACGAGCGGGCAGCCCAGTTGATCGACTTACGTTTTACTGTTGTAAATATTTCAGTGCAAAGTGTAGTAAGGTGCTATGACCACAAAGAGGAACAGAGGCTCACTGCCTAGCCTGCTCTCTTTGAATTAAGTTAAGCAATCTTTCAAGCAGTGCATGAATTGTAATCACAAAGGCATTACAACTGTTGTGGGGAAATTCTTAAACTGCTGATCTGGGAAGATACTTTTATTCGTCTGTACAGCAGTCTCTCTCAATAAATACAGTTTCAATCCAGTTATTTTTCTGTCAACTGCTGTCTTCCCTGGTCAACAACTCTGAGCAGCGTTTTCTTCTTTGCACAACTGTGTCTCATAGTTACAGCTATCTCAGCTCCTGTTTCCTCTGTTTCACTGCTACTTTCCTGGCACTTTTTCTTTTGTTGCGGTCTCATTTTCTTTGTGCAACAGTCTCTCTCAATTAAGGCTCTCTCATCTTCAATTCCCCTAACACTGCAGTCGACTGACAGTTATACACCCATGGCAGGCTCTTCTCTTCTTTGAATCAGAACAATAAGGGGGAGATAGAGGTATATGCTAGGTCCACCCTCCTAATGCAATGGTAAACCTGAAAACCCGAGATACCGGGTGAAGAACCTAGCCAAAGGTGGAAGAGATTCTCACTCAATGTGAGTCAGAAAATCAGCAGGAAAGAAAACGTTCTTTCTTGAGTCCCCTCACTCACCTGGGTTTCCCCTTGGTGACATACTTCATCATAGGGGCCATCTTAGTCCTCTACGAACTGAGACATGCTGTGACTTGCGGAATTACGTAGGAGCACTTTAGTGAAGACTATTTGTGGTGCAAAAGTGTAGTGGAGTGGACAGAGGCGAGTTAAAAATACCGAACTAGTGGGAGAAAATATGTTATTCTTGCTCCTAGTTGGTATGTCTGAAAACGGGGTAAGATATTGGAAAAACCTAGCTATAATGGGTTAGGAATCCCTAGTATACGTCAACATGTTTTGAGCATTCCCCAGAGTTCTTCGTCAGGACCACACCGGGACCAGCCCTGTGTATGCCGCTCCTAAATTACCTAGATTCAGGTAATCAAAGGAAATGAAAAATGAAAGTGCGCTGCAACTAATAGGCATGCGTCAATACATACAATCAAGCATTATTATGTAGTATTTATAAGGCAGCAAAATTGTGCCCCAGGGTCTTGGTGAGGATGAGGGTTCTCGTATTCCAAATTTTGGCGGGAGTTCTCCTCACGGTATTTCACCTAGTTGGTTCCCCTCCGGTCTGGAGGGGAACCAACTAGGTGACATACCCGAGATCCTATCTGTTTATTGCCGACTGCTGAGCCGGCTGGGATCCTATCTATTATCTGCTGGCTGCTGTCACTATTGTAGCAAATATATTAAACTACCTAGCGTCTTCATATAAGTCTTACAGAATAGTGAACACAAGTAGATTGACCATTGTATACACCACACTTTGTTGATGGGAAACCTGTGGGGAAGCATCCCGTAATTTGACTATTAAAAATGGAATACAAATCAGAGGACAATTCCTTTCAAGCTGACATGGGATCCTGCATGCTACATCTTCGACCCTCATCGGTCTGACAGGCCTTGCGGGCTGTCATCCTCGAGGCAGAGACGGGGTCCTTCATTCGCATCCATCAGGTGAGGTGGCTGATTCATCCCTAGAGGTTTCATGGTTACAGATACATTTAGAGATTCGCAAATATGTTTACACCTACACATCCAGGCTAGGCTAGGTACATCTAGGCAAACTACTTAGGGCGCACATTTTAGGAATATTCAAGTACTACTATTTTTATCTGAACTGCTTATGTTCATCTCATTAGCACTATGGTAGAAATGTATCTACGATTTACTATATAGCAATCTCTTTCGTATGCTTCTGTCTCCTGATTGTTGCAGCACATATGTTTTAAACGAGGCTGACACTGGACCAATAGATTCTTATTGAAAAGTTGTAAACGCCATCCTGTGTACTTTCTGAGAGAAAGCAAGCAAGAGTGTCTGGGTGAAATGTATTGTACTGCTTACCACGATCTCCGAGGAATCAGGGTTGTCATGTTCAGTGGGTGCCAAAGACTACCATGCACCACTGTTGGGGGTTGGTAGTGGCACTGTAGAGTTAGCTCCTCTATTGGCTGACATATCCTGTGGGGGTGTTCAAAAGCGGTTGGGACACCAAGCCCTCAGTTTAGGTCGTCCAAAACGCACAGAGGTCCTTGGGATTCCTAGGTACTACACGACACATGAAACAATCTAGACTTGATAGAACCTGTTTCATGAGGTCATTCCTCTAGGGGTTCAGTGGCTTCCTAAACGTTTGCAACAACAGAACATTCTGAGAGCTGCTAATTGGTTTCAGCTTCCACGTTCAAAACTTTCCTTTGCAAACCCCTTGTTCATTCTTTTTCTGTGATTAAGCGGCTTTAAAATAGCACAATGGTAGTCTCCAGTCTTGCAAGATAATCCCGGTGTTCTCATTATAAATGATGGAAAGTCCTAATTTAATTAAATACACTTAGACATCTATCTTTAATTTTGTGGATAGTGGTTTGACTCTCTTTTATATGTATTGTCCCTCCCTAATTAGTTCTCTGATACAGTGGTTCTTAACCTGAGGTCGGAGGACCCCATGGGGTCTGCGAGGCCTACTCAGGAGGTCTGCAATAGATTTAACAAAATTAAATAATATTAAAATTAATAAATAAAAATAAATAAATTATGTTCGAATAAAGAAGCAAAACAGAAAATTGTGAACCCTTTTCAATATTTGATTATATAAAATTGGACGAGGGAGGAAAGCTTGTACTGCTTGCACTTAGTTCCAGTTCCATTTGACGAGTCAGCGGTTCTCTGTCTCGGCAAAGAGCAGCGGGAGCATGGCTGTGACCCAGAAAGACAGAGAGGCAGCGAAGCGGTGAAGATAGCGGCAGGAGGAGCAGCAGGCAGCGGCAAGCAGCATAGAGTGTAGTTTGGCGGCGTGTTGAGGCTCCGCAGGAGATATTTGTAGGAGTTCTCAGAATAGCCATTCCCGTCATTTCTGTACTCCGCAGCCGCCGCTGCCGTTCATTGATTGACGATGCGGGTTCCACGCTCTGCATTGCACGCTTGCAAGCTAGAACCTGCTGGCTTCGGCATCTAGAGCCGCATGAAGAGGAGAAAGAGGCGGACTTGCTAGCAGGAGCAACTCGAGTGAGCAACCCGAGCGAGCGGATACGGTGAGGAATTCATTTTAGTTGTTTAATTTTCCTCACAGCTTGCCATTTCTTTGACTGCCCTCACCTGTGCTTGGTTGGATTTTGGTCTAAAGCCTGGGTCTGGTACTTGGAGCTGATTTGTTGGGATCACAGAAAGCAAGGAAGAGAGCGGCCACCGACAGTTGATGGCTTCTGAGCGAGAGCATGTGTGGACCGCAGAGGTGGCCCGACTAGGTTCGGGTGCAGCCTGTGATCTCATCTGCTGAGCCCGTCTCGTCCAGTCAGTATAACGCATCAGCGTGGATTTGGTGCAGACTTCCAGAAGGGCTCTTGTGGATTGATCTGAATTACTGTAGGGAAATTAAGAGCCCATTGAGCCCTTTCAGGTGAAGCTCCCTTCCAAAATGCACCCAGACCTAAGGTATTTGAAAGGAGTTTGTACCCTGTAAGAGGTTAGGGGAACTATGCAATCAGGCAAGGAGAGGCCACCTTTTCCCCCTCATTAAGTGTGAAAAAAACAACTTCAACCCTCATCATTCTCAAAATGGAAGTAAAACTATCCGGGAAAAATCAGTTGTTAATATCCCCAATGATACGTATATTTGGGAAACCAAAGAATACTCCAAATAAGTTTGAATTCACAAAGGACCCAATGGGAGCCATGTTAACTATACAACCAGATTCATGTAAACTACAAACTCCAATTAAACCGCTGAGTGAGGCAAGAATACCAAGATCAAATCAAGGATTAGGTGCGCCTGACCAATATGAGGGGATCAAATACCTAAAATAAAGGAAGAATCAGCCAATCAATGAGGGCAAATAACTGATTTGGAACTGTTAACTGTCCCTTTAACCTCACATTTACAACCTGGGGACTTCAGTTCATCTGAATTATTGTCAGGAGTTGCTCAACAGTTATAGTCATTGGATGCACCCCTTCCAATTGAAGTATCAGTAAAAATTAAAAATGTAAACTCTGGAGTGGAACCTATGCCCTTAACTCAAACAAACCAGGTATATCAATGTAGCCCCATTATAGGAGTTGATCGGCATAAAACTATTGGAACCAGTAACTTATCAAAATCTCTTCAAATAAATACTAATATAATTGTGAACGATATGAAACAAAAAAAGAGACCGGAGAGTCCTAAGCAGGGTAATGGAAATCAAGATAATTGGCAAGATTATATTTTGAAATCAGACAATCTGCAGTGTTGGAGATCACCCTACCAAAATAATGATCATAACAGCAGGTCGCAACATGCACAGTTAAATAGAAAAGAGGAAGAACAACTAAGCCCCTTTTTTTTAATATATTTTTTTTTATTAAAATACATGAGTTAGTAGGAAGTGAGTCATTATACCATATCACTTATACACTTGATAACAATCGATACAAAACCATGAAAAAGGAGAGCAAAAAAAAAAAAAAAAGGAAAATTCAGCACACAGGAATTGATAGCCATAAGACACTCGAATAACATAGAAGGCAAGTTAAATATTAAGTCCAATAGTCATACATTCAATTAATTACGAGGGAGCAATCAAAAAAGTTAGGCTGTACAGGATAGAAATTATTGACCACTAAGTATGAGATGGGGGATCAGATTATGGACTCAAGATAAGAGGCAACGCTGCCCCAGATTTGCTCACCCAGCTTCTTTTTTCGATGCCCTTTGAGGGCATATAAGCTATGCTCCATATTGTATACTGCAAAGAAACGTGCCCTCCATATTTCAAAAGAGGGCGGTTCCTGCTGTAACGAAAAGGATGCTATAGTAAGCCTATACACAGCTGGAGCTAAAAATATTAAATTAACATGTTGCTGTAATATGCCTGTCGCTACTGACCCCATTTCTACACCTAGTAGAATCTGCGTTGCACTTAATTGTAATGGAGTACCAATAATAGCAGATAAGCATTTCTCCACCTGTGTTAGTAAACATGTTAACGATGGGCACCCCAAAAAAATATGAAGATCATCCGCAGATGGAAATCCACACCGGAAACATTTCCCTATCGCATCCCCCTGCCATTTTGAGACCTTATCAGGTGTGTAATATAAGTTAAAAATTGATTTGAAATGCTGTGCCGATAACTTATATCCTGCCTCCCCAGTTTACACCCCCATTTAGAATTTTGTTGCTTCATATCATTCACCTTAGTACCTAACATATGACCATACAACACTCCTATCTTTGCATCTTTCATATTATCTTCTATCAAGGGGTTAGCTTGAAAAATTCCCCCATTATTCGACAAATAATTCCTAATATGCAAATACTTCACAAAATTCTCCCTGGGGAGCTGGTATTGTTTGCGGAGTTCTTCAAAATATTTCATACAGCCATCACTATAGAGATCACCCACCACCCTTAATCCTTTTTGCCTCCATCTATACACCACTCGATCCCATAAGTCAATTGGTAAAAATGTTGAGGATGCCAATGGTGTGTACCAAGAAATTTTCTCCAAGCCAAACATTCCCCTTAGTGTTCTCCAAGTCTTATATGCAGCCGCCAAAACCTTAAATCTTGTCCGTTTATAATAACTCCACTCTTGGTACAAGAACAAATCATTTTTAGCCTTCACCCCCAACAACATCTGATATATAGACGGATATTCTGCCAAATTCACGGGGGGTGTCCCTGTTAACAAAACATTCATACCTTGAATCATGCAAGCGTAATAATACAGCACAAAATCTGGTACCGACCATCCACCTAACTTTCTTGGTAAAAACATATATCGCCAGGCGCGACGGGCCTTGTCCCCAGCCCACATAAAGTGCATACATAGCGCCTGAAGCTGTGCCAAACTTGCTTTAGGGATTTCTAAAGGGACACACCTAAAAAAATACAATATTAGCGGGAGTATCATCATTTTTAATAAACTACATCGCCCCACTAAAGAAAGATGTAAGCATTCCGCCTGATCCAGCTGTTTCCTTACCCCCACTAAAAGATCCTCCCAGTTTGATTTGACTAGGGCCGTTGTAGAAACCCTTATCTTGATTCCCAAATAGGTAGCCTCTTCGCATACCCTCAGGTCAGAAAATTGCACCATATTAGCGCATAATAGCTGGGTTTTAGCCGCATTCAACTTATAGCTGGAAACTGCATCGAACTCTGCAGCTAAATATTCAATCTCCTCCATCGCTGCTGTTGGACTCGACGTGACATCGTCCGCATAGGCGAGGACCTTAAACTGATAAGTTTGTATAACCACAGGGCAAATCCTGGAGCTAAATTCCAGCATTCTCAAAAACGGCTCGATATATAATGAAAATAAAAGGGGAGAACAGGGGCATCCTTGCCTAGTACCCCTCTGTATTTGAACCACCTCAGACTCAAGTCCCATGGTGCTGATGCGGGTAGTATGTTGGTGATAAAGTGTCTGAAGTGATGTTATAAACTCTGGCCCGAAGCCCCTCCGCCTCATAACATTCCACCAGAAGCACCATGAGACCCGGTCGAAGGCCTTTTCGCCGTCTAGTAAAATTAAACATAATGGCTCCCGAGTAACGTTAACAAAATCAAATAAAGTAATCACCCGGTGGACATGATCCGCCGTTCCGCGATGCGGAATAAACCAATATTGTATTTGTATGGTAGAAACTAGTGCGGTGATAACAGCAGACAGCCTATTAGCCAATATCTTCTAATATATTTTCCCATCCGAATTCAAAACGGAAATAGGGCGATAAGAACCCGGCATATTCGCAGGTTTACCTTTTTTATGAAACACTACTATAGATGCTTCATTTCAACTCCTAGGAGAAGCACCTTTCTGAGCCATTCTCATTGTCACAAGAAGATCTGTTTTTAAAACAGAGAATTTTTTAAAATAAAATTTCCAAAGGTAATTTATCTGGGCCTGCCGCCTTGCCCCTAGCCAGTCCATTAACTGCCAATTCTAATTCTTCTAACGAAATAGGAGCTTCTAAAATTTCTCTTTCTTCTGTAGGGAGATCTGTCATACAATATTGGCTGATAAGAGTGGTCGCCCCATCCACATCATATTTGTCTCTTTGATATAAGACTTCATAGAATTGTCTAAACACTTCTAGTATACCATTTTCATTATCTATAGAATTCCCACTCAAGTCTAATATGTTATCTATCCGTTGGGCTGCTTCCCTCAGTCTTAATTTCTGGGCAAGGCATCTGCCACTTGCCTCACCATACTCATAGGGAATTTGCTGTTTAATAAAAAAAACTTTTTTGCTGTTTACTGAGACCATTTAAGGTTTAACCTTGCTTTGACCCGTTCCACAGTAGTCAGTAAGTCCTCAATATCCGCCCTGGACCGTATGCCCTGCGCCAGTGATTCCTCAGCCTTTGTCAGCTCTTGATATAACTCTTGAATTTTTACCGCCTGCTGTTTTCCAAAGCTCAGGGCTTCTCCTCTAAATGCAGCTTTAAAACTATCCCAGACATAGCCCACACTGCTAGTTCCATGGTAAATATTAAAGAAGGTTACAATCCATTGTTTCATATATTCAGTGAATTGCTGTTCCAGTAATAGTTTGCGATCGAAGGAAAACCCCCTTGGTCTAGTAGCTGTTACTATACCAGCTATTGAAAGAACTACCGGCCCAAGGTCGGATGTGATTCTTGGATAGACCTGGATAATATCCTGTTTCAATAATGATTGATAAGTGAAAAAATTGTCCAGCCGGACTAATTTACGATAAGGAAAAGAAAAAACGTGTATCCTGGAGCCACCCCCCTTAAGAAAGCCCAGACATCCACCAGCCCATTTGCCATCATTAATGCCTGCAATACCTTGAAAACACGTGGTTTCCTACCACTATATCTTGCCTTTACATTACATAGAATATTAGGGGCTAGATTTATATTTAGATCCCAGCACAAGATCAGTGGCGTGGGCCAAGTAGCTAACTCCACATTTAAAAACTCTAACGTTGATGATTCGTCAAGATTAGCCCCATAAACAACACAAATCGTAAATGTTACAAGACCGACAGCACATTCTGCAATTGCCCACCTACCTAAATCATCAACTAAAATTTTACCTGTGTTGACAATATGGCTCTTCCCCAAAATTGCCACCTTTCTAGCCGTACCCGAATATTTAATGCAGGCAATAAGGTTAAATCCCAGTTCTTGAAGCATTCGGCGCTTTGACCTTATCAAATGAGTCTCCTGTAGGCATATTATGTCACAATAAAGAAGTCGTAATTCCTGCGCTACCCGGCGTCTTTTATCTACTGAATTCAACCCCCTAACATTCAATGTACCTATCCTGATACCCCTACCAGCCATTTAATTATATCAAATTTCACTAGGCTAGCTCTACGTGCTGACTGACAAAAAATAATATCTTCACCACACAGATTCACTTCCATCCTATACTCATGTATTGTTTTCTGTTTTTCTCCCCCCTCAAGGCAAATGCCCCCCCACCCCCTCCCCGTACCCAAGGCCCCCTTCCCCACCCACCCCCAAACCCACCACCCAATATGAGGCTTAAGGACCATGTCCTCAGCGATGTCGACGTGCTTTGTCCAATACCCCCCCCCATTTGACTCCCCCTGCCATAACCATGTGTCTCCATCTCCCTTAACAAAACTGCTAGCCAATCATCAGGCCCTAAACAAAAACAAACAAAAAAAAATATCAAAAATTTCTGCTGCCCTCTCTTTGTTCCAATCACAATTCAACTGCAAATTCGAAATATAGTATGCCATTAACATAACTTAGCAAGATACATCCTACATATAACATCCTTTTGCATTTATATTTACCCTAGTTATCCTATATTCACATTTTCACAATTAGCAAAAGGGAACAAATAAGAGAAGGAAAAACAGAAGATTCCAACAATATCTCTAAGAGAGAAACAACAAACGTTCATGGGAGGTAGGAATGACACCTGTAAATGACAAAAAACAAAAATAGTGATTACACCTTCCCACCCATAGTAGCACTTAGTGCACCCAATATGAGGCCTGCTGCCATATATCAATTATGACTTCTACAACATGTGGTATAGTTTATTTTAGTTTTTAGTCGCTCTTGTCCAAATCCTTCAGGTAGTCTTGTGCAACCGTGCCAGATGTAAAGTACCTAGTTGGGCCTTTAAAAATGATCTTCAATTTAGAAGGGTTAAGCAAGAAGACTTGAGCCCCTTTCGCTTGGAAAGGTGGAATTAATTTCCGGAGTCACCATCGTTCGTGCACCGTTGCAGGACAGAAATCCAGGCGCATAAAGAATTCACATCCCATGCCACACCGTTTTCTCTCCGGGGCGAGCCATATCATAAAGCGCCTCTCGCAGCAGATAATTATTCAGACATATTAATATCGCCCTCGGAGAAGAGTTCTGATCACCTTTCCGTTTTTCCCCCCGTTGACGCACAACGAATGGAAACCTATGTGCCCGTATCACTTCCATTTCCCAATTTCAGACACTCAATTCTGGAAAAGCTTCCTTGAACAGCTGAACAATAAATTTACGTGGATCTGCCCCTTCTTTTGTCTCAGCTATTCCTAATACGCGCAGGTTATTGCGACGTGCGCGGTTCTCTATGTTCGTAAGCTTCCAGTCCACGTCTCCTCTAGATTTTTGCAAGGTCTCTAAAACCGACTGTTGCTTAACCAAACTATCCTCTGCGGAGGAAAGTCTCTCCTCTACTTCCACCACCGGGAGGTTACTTCTGCACAGGTCTTCACCACCCGTTGCACTGTATTCTGACGTTTCCTTATGGCCCCTTGTGTATGCAAGCCTTCTGCTTTTGTTTCACTGCGATGTGCCATTATGCTTTTATAAATCAGGCCAAGAGTGATCGAGTCCTCTTCCAGATCCTCATCCAGGTTAGGCTGTACCAAGGGTATTCTCCGATCATGCTCCAGTCCTTCACAGGCCTACATAGTCTTTCTTACAGTATCATGGGACAGAGACTGCTCAAACTCATTGCCTTCCTCATCATCAGGTAAGTCCCCCCAGTCCCCTAAGTTGCTAGGGCTATCCAAATCGTGCTCCTTATCCGATACAGTCGTTAAATCCGACATAGAGTAACATTTACCATCTGAACCAGCATACTCCGACTCTGTGCCCTTTTCCATGCCCAAATTAATAACTTCAGTACTCGATCCTGGCAATAAGCCACTGTTTTCCGTAGCTGTCACCATCGCAGTTACAGTTATTAATGCTGCATTACCCTCCTTCCCTAGCATAGCTTCGTTCCCACCACCTTGATCCCCTGAAACCAAGACCGGAGATGCTCCAGTAGTAGCACTCCCAACTTCCAATAAGTTCTCGTGTTGGGCACCAGGGACTGCTTCAGTGGTTTCTCCCTCGCCTACAGGCTCAGGCTCGGGCTCAGGCTCAGACTCCAAAATCGGTTTTGCTTTTACTCCGTGCCTTTTATTGAAAATTGCTGGTACTGTCTTTTGCTTTGAGGGGGTATCCTGGTGCTGCTGCACTGCAAAGTTCTGACTCCTACTCTGACTCTGGCAGATACCCTGTATCTGCGAGGCTACTGCAGACCCAGTCTGGGTGTTATCATCTTCAAAACACACTGCAGCACTATCAGCTAAACTGTCATTATCCCTAACTAAGGCAGTTTTACCAATGGTCCCTCCAACACTGCCTTTTGTTGCATTCCCATTAGTTTTAGCGCCAGCGCCAGCGGCGTTATCCACATCATTAGTGTTAGCGCTATGTCCCGCAGCTTGTTCAGGCACTGTATAGGTGTATTCACCGGACCGCGCAGACACATGCACTCACTGTTATACACCACCCAGTCTCTGGTTCTAGCATCTATTTGTTCAGATTGTTCTTTAAATTTGACTGTTTAGCAATAAAGCTGTGAATGTATATTGTATTATGGATGTGCCAAATCTACTTTGGATTTTTATCAAAGCACACCCTATGTTCCGGATTGAACAAGAATCTGAGGAGATGCCGGGAAGCAACACTTGCCTTACCACCACCCATGTAACTTCCTAACTACTGCTTGTATGCCGGTTGTACACGAGATTGATATGCTGCTCTGCTATTCTGATTATATATTAGCCCTCACACTCATACTGAATACTGTATGTAACTGTATGCAGTAGCTACTGATCTGTTATTTGTATTAAGGCATAACTTCTCATTTTCATTTCTTCATTTCTGTTACACCGTGATGTGATGAAAAATGCAATAAACATATTCAAACAAAAAAAATAGGTGTATTCGCCGGTACTCCAGCTCGGTTCCTTGCGCCACCCCTTCCCTTCGGCGCCATTGCTTACCGGCAGTATTCTTCCGAAGTGCACGCTATCCGCTATTAATCAGCAGAAAAGATCCTTCCTGAACTCCAGATAATTGCCACGGACCCTTTACAGACCCTCACCTCACAGCTCGAGTCACCAGCCAGCAGAGCTACAGCCGCGAATTCCAAGAGCCCAGAAGTCCGTGAAAAGAAGGTATCAGCTGTGCAGTAACCGCGCTGAGCCCAGCGCGGTCGGAACGTTGAACTCCTCGCCTCGCTCAGCTCCAGCTGGAATCAATCAAGTCCGCTAGGTCAGTGTGAGGCTGCAGCTCTAACGCCGGAGTTGCATACTGCAAACAGCGTGGAGAAAGCTGCTACGGACGTCAGAGTCTCCCAAAGAAAGGCGAACAAAAATACCACGTTGTCGGATCCGTCTAGAGCACTCTAGTCTTGGGCAGGTAATCAACGCTGGCCAGGGGAGTCAGTCGAGGTCATGGACAGAGTACCTAACACGGCCACCACAGCGGCCGCCATCTTGCCTCCGTCTGGCCAACCAACTAAGCCCCTTTTGTGAGAATATTAAAGAGCACCCTATGGAAAGCAGACAAGTCCCAGGAACACTACCCTCTGGAAATTGGGACTCCGGGACAATCTGGGACCTTCTTTTCAAAATTTTGCTACTGACATTAGAGGCACTAAAGTACCAATCGAATAAAATGGAGGTGCAAATACAACTTCTCAATGTCATGGCACCTTTAGTAGCGGGAATTCACCAGAAGCTAGCCACATTAAAGAACCTAGTAATATGGGCTCAGGCACAACCAGTAGCACCATATCTAGATTGTAATCGTGCACCGTTGATTAATAAATTAGCTACAATTCCAGAAGTATTAAATACAATAATCAAGGATTTAAGAAAACATTTACAAATTAATGGAAATAAAGATTATTCGATTGAGGATGTAGGAGAAAAAAATAACAAGTAACAATTTAGTCCTTCAAAATAACATGGTTTAATGGACAAAAAGAAGGAGGAGCTAGAAGAAGAGGAATCAGCTTTTCTCGTAACATCCCCAGTACCCCAAATGTCAAAAAGATAGAGGAAAAAACAACGGAGAGCGAGGAATAAGGTTAAAAACATTATAATTTCTTTATCTCCTCTAAAAGCAGTAATAGGAAATTGATTACAGAACTTAAACAAAGATATTAAAGCAACTCAGAACCATCCTGATAAAGTTACAGAAGTAAGAAACCACTTTTCCCTTTGTTCAATAAAAAAAGCCTGAAGATAACATTGTAGACGTAAGTAACACCATTAATGATCTAACAGACCAACCTAAAATATAAAAACTTGAAGACCAATACCAAATTGTCAAGCTAGAAGTTGGTGGAAATAAAATGATGGCAAAACTGGAGTTATTGCAAAAAGGAAAGAATAGAGCTATTATTAAAGGTACTATGACTGATCAAGATAATTTGGGCGCACCGGAAAATAAGTGGAAAATCAAAGTACCGCAGAAGCAGGGTATTGATGGAAGCAAGAATGTTGGAAAGTTTAATTAAGATTCAACAACCAACCATACTAAGGACTTGGGACCAAAAGTTAGAAAACCAAATCGGAAAATCCCAAAACCTGGTATTGACTAATTTTCCTAATCTGCAAAACAAAAATTGGTACAAATCAAGCACTCGAAAGTAAAAACGGGATACATAAAGGAGAGATACAATTCATTTTGAAACCAAAATACCAGTCCAAGGGCAAGCATGATATCTTAAACAGGGTTATTATCCTTAAACATTGTAAGGTAATTCCCTCATTTGAAGGAATTAGAAGTGAAGATATAGAAGCAATTGAATTTTTACCCAATAAAGTCGATAACCAAGAACCGACATTGGTATCCTGGAATTCTACTGGCTTAGCAGACCTAATCCTACATGAATATATTGTCTTTTTTACCTGGGGAATAAAAATCACAAAGCCACTTCAACCCACCTATCGAAGCCCATTTATTCCCCCCCAAAATTAGCGGGTCAATGTAAAGGGTCAGACAACAAGCAGGTATATTCAATACTGAAAAATCCTATTGGTAAAACTATTGGCTAAGGTTCTATATTCACTACAGAAAATAAAAGAGAAGTAGTGGAGGAACTACAATTTGGGTGGCTGACAGCAGACCTACATGGAGCAAACCAAGATTGACAAAATCAATCTAACGGTGTCCAGGAAGAGGTATCTAATTGAAGAGAAAGGCTAGATATATGCTATTGGAATATAAAAAGTATACAATCAGAGTCTCAAAATGAGCATCTGACTACAACATCGTGCAATTTTAAAATTCTTCTTCTCCAGGAGACCTGGGCCTCCTATCTTTTTAAATGAGAAGGCTTTATGGGATATTATAAACATGCTAAGAAAGTAAATAAATATGGTACGGCCTGCGGAGTATGGCAACCTTTATTTCAATAGAATTAAAAGTTGAAAGTGAGTTAGTAGTTCTAAATGTTTGTAACTGTCTAATAGTCAAGTTAAAAACAGGACATCATCGCTATTATTAATAAACATATATATATTCACCCTGATCCTAATTTGAGGAAAACGTGGGCTAGTAATTTAATGGCTATATTACAACAGCAATTGAATAAAGACAGGCAACCTGATATTATTATTTCAGGTGACTACAAAATGAATTTGCTGTGGTCATATGGTCGAGATGAAACAGGATTATCTATGGGTGATCCCTAACCTTCCACCAATTCAAGACTCTAAGGGACCAAAAGGGGTAATTGGAAAGAACTTATTAAAAGTTCTGTAATTATTTGGTCTAAGGTTTCTAAATGGATGATTCCCACAAGATTGACACCCTGCATGGCCTTACCATTCAATTGGTAATGAATCAGGGATCGATTATTCAGTAGTATCCCTCAATTTATTTTAGAAGATGTAATCTTTCCGGATTGCAGAAGCAAATGGGAGTGACCATAGTCAACATATAATTGAGCTAAAACTAAACTGTGTATGACATGAAAATTAAGTGATGCTTCAAGGTGACATAACTATAATAACATTGGAAGAGATGGTTGAACATTGTTTTGAAGATGTCACTCTCCGTGCAATTGAAAAGTGGACCCTTTTTACAAAAAGTTAATAACAAATTACACTCAAAAAGAAAGCAACAAGATAAAAAGTCGCAGGTACTCGTAAAACTTTCCTTTGAAGGCCGTCTACTAAAAAGTCAGCATAATTGTATATCAAAAATGGTAAAGAAGTGGCCAGACAATCAAGATTATGGTGGTTAATTTAAGAAAATGTAATTCAGTTGTGAGCAAACTAATTTGGGAAAATAAATCACAAGTAAATGAGGCCCTTTGAGCAAAAGCCCTATATGCTACCAAAAAGAACAAAAGAAGAGAATTTTGGAAATTGATTTACAACTTTAATAGAGTTAGTAGGACAACAGCATCCTCTATATTAACAGAATCTGGATGGGTTAAGTTATTACAATTTCATTTGAATTACAATCTAGATATGGAGTTCAACCCAGGTCCAGATAATACAATATGAGTGACGGATAATAAGGAAAATGAGTTGCATAAAACTGAAGACCAAGTATGTAAATGTATCTGTTAACAGAGATTTGATGAGCACCTTGGCCCAATGGGATCTCAGCCGCACTCTATAAAGAAAATGCGCCTATCTGGGCAGGTTACCCAACAAGTGTTTTTAACTCAGCATTGCAAACGTTGATCATTCCGAAATCACATATAAGCATAGAGTGGGAACAACCAACAAACTATCGATTAATAACGTTGTAAGATACGGAAGCCAAACTCTTTGTAGGAATCCTCCTGTCAGAATGAACAGAATGGGCAATGAAAATGCAGATAATTCCACCAAATCACCCGGGGTTCATTCAAGGACAAGGTACAACAACCAATATTTTAATACTTGGAATCCTAACTGAAAAATACAAACTCAGATAACAACCGCTATTGTGGATTTTAAATCCGCTTTTGACTGTAATTTGGCTAATTCTCTGGCAAAAATTAGAGAAACAAGGTATCCGTCTGGGCCTCTTAAAAGCAATTCAATTACTATATAATGAGCCCAGGACTAGAGTTTGATTAGTTAAAGGCACAGAATTATCTAGAAAAATTAAAACATCTCTGGGTTTAGTATTAAATCATTTTTATTGAAGGATTGACACACAAAGAATCATACATTGACTGATATAGCCATTACATTCGTTGGTGCAACAAGAATTAAGAGGCTATGGGCAAATGAGTCCATCAGTACCAGTGGGAATTTAGACTAACGAAGAGAGCTAATGCATGCAATCCCGTAATAGGGAAAAACAAGAAAAAAGGGAACACATAACCATAACCCCCCTCCAATCCACCACCCTACCCCCTACCCCCCTACCGCCACCCCTGTTCAATGTCCACCGCTTATTATCACCCAGACCACACCACTCCCAACCGAGCCCTCAACACTCCGTCTCCGAGAGACGCAACAATCTAAGGTATCGGGGACAGGTAACCTCACGAAACTCTGAGGCCAGCAAAGACAAGAAGGGCTGCCACAGCTCAGCATATTTGGCTCCCTCCCCAGCCATTGTCAGCAGATGTTTTTCCATACCAAGCACTAGCCAGAGGCGATGGAGCCACCCGTGAAATGTAGGAACATGCGTGGTCCGCCAGTGCTTGAGTATGTTTTGCATCGCTGAGCCCAACGGGATCGCAATCAGGCGACCTCTGCGGGAGCGCAGCGGGTACGTCAAGGAGTTCGGTAGCCCCAGGAGGACTTGTGATGGGAGACGGGGAACCTCTGTCTCAAACTGCGCGTCCACTTCATCTAAAATCTGCTTCCAATACCCCCCGGAGTTGTGCGTAGTCCCAACGCAAATGCACTAGTGTGCCCACCTGCCTGCAACCCCGCCAGCACAGAGGGCCCGATTCACAGAACTAACTTAAGACAAAATCCTAAACTTACTACTTTTGGTATTCACAGAAGGTAGGATTTTGTCTTAAGTTTGTCCCAGACTTCCAATGGAACCTTTTTAATATATGAGGCGTAGAGATTAGGGGTTCTGTGCTGTTTATGGAGTAAAGGAATTTCTTCCGGGGGTCTACCAGCCACTGCCTGGTCCTAGAATAACCAGTGCTTTTAAGACTCCTAAGTACTCTATTCCACAAAGAGATGTAACTGAGCCGCCTGAAAGTAGAGCTTCAAATCTGGAAGTCCAATTCCTCCTGCCTCCGGGAGCATCGCCAGCCGTAGCTTGAGATGCTGTTCTCACCCGTTCCATATGAACTCAGCCAACTCCGACTGTGTTTGCATTATCCAGCCTAGCGGGGACCATAGAGGAATAGTGCAAAATAAATAAAAGATCTTGATCACCGTGACTTTGCCCAACTAAGACAATGGGTAGTGTTTCCACCGCCCCAACTCCCTTCAAATCTTAGTTCTCAGTAGGGTGTGGTTGATGTTAACTATATCCTGCAGGGAGGGGGCCAAATGGATCTCCAGATAGGGAACTGCCTCTGTCGCCCACTGAATAGGGAACGAGCCCTGCAACAAATCTCGGGTGGGTTTCTCTAAGGACATGTCAAGGGCCACTGACTTACCCATATTAACCCTGAACCCGAAAACTTTACCAAATAGCTCCAGGTCTTCAAGACACGCGGGCAATTCTTCTTTTGGGTGGGACAACGAAATCAAGACGTCGCCCGCATATAAGTTGATCGTATGGACATAGCCCCCAAGTTTGATCCCCGAAACTCATGGGTTAAGCCTCAATTTCTGCGCCAGCGGCTCCAAGTAAAGGGCGAAGAGGAGGGGCGACAATGGGCACCCCTGCCTCGTACCCCTCTCAATGTCAAACCGAGGGGAGGTATAGCCGTTGACCTGCACCGTGGCCGCCGGAAACTTGTAACAATTCAGGACACAAGTACCGAACTTCGGTCCCAATCCCGCCTTCTCCAGGATTTTCGCTAAATAGGGCCAATGGACCCTATCGAACACCTTCTCGGCGTCGAAAGCTAACATCATGTACTCTCCCTCTGTGTAGTTTTCTCAATAAGATGTAGGGCCTGTTTGGTATTAACGGAGGTTTGGCGTTCTGGGATGAAGCCAGCCTGGTCCGGGTCGATTAGGCCCCCCATGTGGGGTCCAAGTCGGGCAGCCAAAATCCCCGTATATAATTTGAGGTCAACATTGAGAAGAGAAATAGGGCGGTACACCCCGCTCTACGACTGGTCCTTTCCCGGCTTTGGTATGACCGCAATGGAGGCCTCCAAGAGATCGCCTGGGATCGCCCCTGGTGCCGAGAAGGAATTAAAAAGGCGCAAGGGAAGAGGGGCAATCTGAGCGCTGAATGTTTTATAAAAACACGCGGGAAACCCATCAGGCCCTGGGGTCTTCGCTACCTTAAGGCGTGAGATGGCAGCAAGAACTTCCTCCGGCCAAATGTCACGCTCCAAATGGTCCGCCTGTTCCTTCGAAAGGGTGGGAAGGGGGATGGAGACTAGAAATGCATCCTCCTCCAGATCACCGGTGGCGTCACCAGAATAGAAGTCAGCATAATTATCCCTGAAGGCCTCAGCTATATTGTGATCTACTGTGACGCGCCGGCCGTTTCTCCTAAGGATTTCCTGCACGGTCTGCTGTTGCCTGACTTCGCACAGTTTGTGTGCTAATAACCTCCCACATCTATCCCCTCCAGTATAATGTGCGTGTCGTAACCGCAAGGCCACAAACTCCGCCCTATCCTGATCGATAGCTGCTAAATGCTGCCAAATCGCTTTCAGCTGCCTCCAGACCCTAGGCGCCCCTGTTCTCTGGTGCATTTGTTCCAGCTCTCTGGTTTGCTGGGTGAGGTCATCTCGCTTGCGTTGCCTTTCAGCGTTATCTGCGGCAGAAATCGCTATAAACTCTTCCCTCATGACGGCCTTAAGCGCCGCCCACTGTGTCTCTAGTGTGGTGTCTGTGTTGCTATTGTGGGAAAGATAGTCTGTGATAGCACGCTGTATTCGTGCAACCACCTCCTTGCGATGCAATAACGTCTCCCTAAGGCGCCATGTCCGCCGTGCGCGCTGAGCCGGGAGGAGGGAAAGGACAACAGTCACTGGGGCATGATCAGAAAGGGAGGCAACCCCCATCTCTACCTTAGTAGCTAGTGCATGTGTAGGCGAGGACGCGAACAGGTAATCTAGACGAGCATATGTTTTGTGCGCATTCGAATAATAAGAATATTCCCTCTTCTGGGGGTGGAAGCTGTGCCATAGGTCCCGGAAGCCTAACTCGCCTAAACAAGACAATCCCTCTGCGGATAGGGCCCCAGCTTGGGTGGTGCGCTGACACGATCTATCCAAAATGTTATCAAAAAACAAATTCATATCACCTCCCAGTGTTACGTGGCGGTCCGGCGTAATTCTGGTCTCTGTGAGCGCAGTGTGAAAGAACTTCTCCTGACCCTCATTGGGTGCATAAATGGAGCCAACAGTAAACGTAATGGGGCCTAAAGAAACCTGTAGGTCAACAGTCTACCCTTAATCTCTGCCGATTTGTGCATGACTTTACCCTTGAATCTGTGGGACACCAGTATAGCGACCCCCGCGTCTTGGTGGAGCTAGAAGAAAAGAACTGGAGGGGAAACTTCTGAGATCGGAGACGGTGGCAGTCCCGTGTCAAGAGATGCGTCTCCTGTAGGAGGCAAATGTCTGCATGGGATTGTTCTAAGCATAACAGTATGGCCCTGCGCTTGACTGGATTTTTTTAACCCTCTCACATTGTGTGAGTATTTTAAGCTCCGTGACCGGCATCTACCCTATGGCATTTGGGAGCAGCCGACAAAGTATGCTAACAGGAACAGACCTTAAAGCCCAGCAAGTGCTCTTCCCCAAGGGGTCCCATCCTTGGATACCTGACGCAGTCCTAAGCGCCCGGTGGAAAAAGAACAATAAACTCCCTCCCAAAACAAACCCCATCCCAAAAGGCCCCAAAAAGGTAAGAAAAATAGACTCAATCATGATGTCCGTCATGAATGGTAATATAATGAAACAGGTAGTTCGCCGATTTTCAAAATATCCCCTCCCGCCAACGGCCCAGGGCCAAGAACAAGCAAACTTTCAGACAGAAAAGGTTAGAAAAGGCAGCCAGGTTGGGTCGAAGCTAAATCCGAAGTGACCACTTCTACTGCCGCCCGCTGGCCCTCAGCTATCTCCGCTCTAGGAGGCTTCTTCACTCGACGTTGTCGCTTCTGCTGGCGCCACTGTGGCCTAGAAACGTTACGGTGCACGGCTTGGCTGGTCGAGTCACTATCTTCATCTGGTGGGTCAATACCCAGTAAACTGCAAGTTTCTGGCAGGGAGCGTAGCTGATAGAGTTTGCTATCCAATTTGAACACAAGGCGGAACGGGTGGCCCCAGCTGTTGGAGATGTTGCGTTGTTGCAGGAATGCCGTGACTGGTTTAAAGATTCTGCGCTTCTGCAGAGTGAGGGCCGGCAAATTCTGGAACAGGACCGGCGACTGCTCTCTAAAGGAGATGGGGTGCAACTGGCAAGCTTTTTGGAGAATCTTTTCTTTGGTGCACACATACTAAGATGTCTTGGGGTGGAGCCGAGGCCGTGCGTGGGGAGCCCACCCGGTGTGCCCTGTCCAGGCGGAGCTACGCATCCAGAGGGCGCCCCAGAATGTGGTTGAAGAGTTCCCTTGCGAAGCGGAACAGGTCCTTTGTATCATCAGTCAGCTTCACTCTCCGGATCCTTACGTTATGGCGCCGGGAGCGGTTCTCCAGGTCCTCCAGATGAGTCTGCAGATCAACTTGTTGGTCAAGAATCCGTATAATTTCCTGCTGTAGTGCTGCTATTTCGGTGTCTTTCCCATCACTTTGCCCTCTAGGTCCGCCACTCGCTCTCCAATACCATCTATGTCTCTATGAACCTCTTTGATCTCCTGTGTGAATTCCTGTTTCAGGGTGTGGATATCCTCCCGCAGGGTGTGAAACAAGTATTCTAAGAAGGATTTAGTGATGGGTTCCGACACTTCCCCCGATGAGAAGTAGCACTCGCAGCCATGATGTTGGGCTGTTGGCACGCCTGCGCTTTAGTAAACAGATCCTTAAAGGTCTTGTCCTTACACCCCCTGGAAGTGGACATTGCGCATACTAAACACCACAGGAATCGCAGATGTGACGCGCACCCATCTTAATGACTCCAACTGATTGAACAGTCCCAGGAGTTCCGCCTCGGGCACCGACAACCAGCCCAGTCCAAGGGGCCTCACCCTCGCGCTCTGGAATGTCAGGGAGCCCTCGCTATCGGAATCTTCACCACAGCCCGGTGTTAGCCACACAGCTCCTGGACTCCTGAAAGCTATGCTAACCACTGTACTTGGAGGCGCTAGGGGGCGCACAGCGAGATGGCTGCCTGAGCAGCAGCTCCGCCGGGCGATCATCCACTTGGCGTGATTTCGCCGGTGTCGCCCCGGCCTGCCGCTCCCTGAGCACATCACCAGATAGGGGAAGACCTGCTGCGTTATATGTGAGGCAGCGGGCGCCCCACAGAGCGAGGATGCCGGCTTAATCGCCATGAAAAGCGGAGACGCGTTGGAGTGCCTGACAAAATGGCCGACGCTATGGGACAAACGCGCATCTAACGTGATACCGGCGAGATGCGATCGACCTTCCACACCGACTACGACGCTGCTGGGGTAAGACCAAGCTCTATAAGACAATCCGGTGCCATTATCTTGCGCCCCCAGGCTGCGGGGCGCCTAGAACCTTCGCAATAGCGCAAATGACCTTGCCTGACAAGATGGCGGCGGTCAGCGCGAATCGGCGCGAATATTAGCCGCCTCGTTAAACAGCGCACTTGGGCCCAAGCCCTGCGGGACTGCCGGTCTCCATGCCAAACTTCGCTGAGGCCTGAAAGGCGACTGTGCTGGCGTGAACGGTGTGCATACTGCGCTGGAGGAGCAGTGCAGGTTGTGCACAGCAAGCAGACGTGTGGCCCACTGCAACCACGTGCCACCCCAGTGTGAGGCGAGAACAGGGAGCCAACTGCCAAAGTGCGCTGCCACAGGTCATCGCAAATTCACTACGACCGCGTGGCCAATTGCTGGACGTGTTAAGAAGCGCTTGTGAGTGGCTGGGCCTCTTGCGATTCACCACGTGGCCACGCGCCCGGGCGCAAACCGATTCTCTCCCCTTCGCGGCTCTGTGGGGTAGCTTAGCGCAAGGTTGCCATATACCTTGTGGGGATCACCACGGCGACAGCGGCAAGAGTCACGAGGAAAAGCGGACAGGGCTGAAACGACTTTTATATGCGGTAGTCTGGTTTCTTTGTTACGTGATTGACAAGTGCTGTTGTGATGTTCGTGTAATTTTATGGGACTCCTGAAACTTTTCCTAATATCGTCAACTTCCCATGGGCTATACCCTTCCCTTGTAGCAGGTGGCGGGATGGAAGCAGATGATACTGATTTTTCGCCCTCCCCCGTGTGCGTTGTTCCTTCCCCTCCCCTGCCCCTTCCCTTTTGTCTTTGTTTCTTCCCTGTTCCTTTTCTTCTATATTTCGGGTTCTATTTAGGGCGACAGGCACGCTGCCGGGGGGTAGGCCATAGCCCTCTGCAGGGGTGTAGGGAGGGCTTGTGGGGTGGGTGGGAGGGTCTGTTGTTGTTTTTGGAGGGGTCTTTTCTCTCCTCCTTTTTTCTCCCTACTTGGTTCTATGGCCCTTGTGTATCCCCTTTTTCGGGGCTCTGTATCGCCGTCTGTCCCCCCGGGTGTCTTTCTGGTGTATTTTTCCGGTATTACAAAGATGGTGATTTGTTATGTTTGTCTTCCTATTTTGTGGTCGATTTTGTACCGGAATTTTGCTTTTCCTGCTTTGTCACCTGGGGGCGGGTGGATGGGTTGGGGTCCCTTCCTTTTCCTTTTTCCCCCTTTCCCTTCCCCCTCCCCCCCTTTTGTGGGGTTTTCTTCTACTTGGGGGTGCATTTCGTATTGTTTTGGTATTTGGGTCCTTTATTGTGCTGATCGGTGGGACGGGTGGTGGCCGCGGTGGGCGGGCAGTGGATGGTGTGCACAATTGCTTTTCCTTCTACCCGTTGTTTTGCCCGGTACTTATTGGTATATCTCTGTCGCATTTATTTCTCCTGTGTTTTTAAGATCGCTGCGTTGCTGCCCGCCGCGACCCCGCCCCTCTGGCTTGTGTTATGGCCCGCCAGGCTCCTGACCTCCCACACCCGTTCTTTAAAAAAGAAAACTACCTTTCTATTTGTTTGCTCCTGAGATTGCTCTAAGATGCTTGTTCTTTCCCCTGATTTGTTGCCTTTGTATATTGTGACATCTGATGTATGTCTCCTGCTGTTTTTGCTATGTGGTGGCCAGCCCTGGTGGGTTGTAGGCCCGTATTTGTGAGCTTTCTCTGTTTTAATAAAGGTTTTCAAAAAAAAAAAAAAAAAAAAAAAAAAAAGAGTCACGAGGGCATCGGGGCCCGCAAGTAAGAAGACAGTGTGCCCGACCGCCGCCATGGGTAAACCGGACAAGCAACAACAGAAACTGTCGTTTGAGGCCAGAAAAGCGCAGAAACCCACAGAGGATGGGGTGGAAGATGGCGATAATGCAGGGCCCAGCAACAACATTGAAAAGATTTTATTGGCAATCCAGTCCAATTTGCAGGACATAAATGGAAAGCTGGATAATCTAACATGCAGAATGGATAACATGGCAGCGCGGCAGGAGAAGCATGGCGAGCGACTGGACGAGGCCGAAACGAGAATCTCCGCGGTCGAAGATGAGGCGCGTGCTTCCACCTCCAAGTGCGCTGGTATAGAACGACTCCTGGAAGTAATCAAGGCGAAGGAGGAGGATTTGGAAGCGCGCTCGAGGCGCAACAACGTCCGAATCACGGGCCTGCCGGAGTCTACCAACACAGGGCGGATGGAGTCCTACGTGGAAACGCTCTGTAAAGACCTGTTCGGAGCTGAGGCCTTATCACCACTTTTCATCGTGGAGCGGGCACATAGGTCACTGGCCCCAAAGCCACCTCCTGGCGCCCGGCCGAGGCCAATTGTGGCGCGCATCCTCAACTACCGCGACAGGGACACGATCCTTCGACTGGCAAGAGAAAAAGGGAAGATACAGCATCAAGGAAACTCGTTAGAGTTTTATCCAGATCACACGGTCGCGGTCCAGCAGGCCCGGAAAGAATACACCAATGTCAAGGCCAAACTACGAGACCTGAACATTGTGTACTCAATGATGTATCCGGCACGCCTCAGGGTGGTGTGGAGGGAGAAAGCGATTATCCTGGCGACTCCGAAGGCAGCACAAGAATTTGTAAAGCAGGTGCAGCGCGAAATGAGAGACGACACGCAAAATGAACGGCATCATGAATCGGACTGAAGACATCGGGTTGACCCCTAGTCGACCGGCGGTGAGTTCCTTTCCTGTCCGCTTATATGCGTTCTAGCATGGCGACTGTTGTCTGCATTGGTAGGCCCAGCATGGCGCAAATCTCCTGAGTGAAGAGCTAAGGTACTGGTGCAGCAAGAACTGCATGGCTGGATGGCAAGGACCCGTTGGGGCAATGAGACTGCTGCTCGGCTGTGTGGGGGTGATACGGACTATGGATTGTGGACACTCTGCGCTGCCAGCCCCCCCCATTGTGCTGCACTAACTAACGTTGGCGAGGAAAATTGGAGCATTGGGGCGGTCTGTACTGTGAAGCCTGGTTCGCACATTGTGGACCGCAGGACCTCGTGATATGTAAGCTGCCTACTAGGCTCCCGCTCTTGGGCGCATCATGCTGTCGCTGTCTTTGCTGTTTCCAATATGCAGTGAATGGGGGTCAGCGGTCGGGGGGGGGCGGAGGAATATATTGTTTACTGTTGGCCTTATGACATCACGGTGTGAAGGGCTTTTCCTAGGAATGTGGCTGTTCTACAGCGCTGTTGATGTGTCGCTGGGGGGCGGTGGGGGGGGTGGCGGCGGTTGAACACTTGAATTGCATTCATTATAGTTTGTCTAGTGTCGCCCACACCCGTCCATCGGGTGGAGAGTTGTGCCTCCAGCGGACCTCCGTGAGGGTATAACCCAATCAGAGTTCGGAGCTGAGCACTGTAGTTATGGTTCTGAGTTTAAGGGCATGGTGCACTGCAAGGGTAAGGCTTCGGCAGGTTGGGGTTGCTGGAGTGGGTGGGATAAGGGGTGGGGGGTTGCCTACCTGTATGAATGGACCGTCAAGGTGCGATATACCTCTCCTTTTTTGTGGTTCCCCAATGGTTCAGACTGCTGTTGTACAATTCGGAACTCCTAAGGAGGGGACGCTGGTAATTCCTACACAGTTGACAAATGTGGCGCTGTCATGTATTGTATTGATCAAACTTGATGGGTTCGAGGGAGGCGGGTAGGAGCAGCTTGAACATTATTACTTGGAATATTAGAGGGTTCTCACAGCCTCGTAAAATCAGACAGATCTTTGCAAGCCTGACTAGATGGAATGTGGACATAGCGTTTCTACAAGAGTCACACCTAGCACCACATTCACACGCTCAGTTGGGGTCGAGGTGGGCGGAGGCAGTCCACAGAGCTTCATACTCTTCCTACTCCAGGGGGGTGGTCATATTGATAAAGCGTGGGGTAGGTTTTGAGACTCAGACAGTGACACAAGATCCAGCTGGGAGGTATGTGTTGGTATCAGGTACACTAAGAGGCCAGCGAGTGACGTTGTTGAATGTATACGGTCCAAACACGGACGCCCCGGATTTCTTTAGGGAAGTATGGGACCACTTGCAGAAACACAATAGCGAACACATATTATGCGGGGGTGACTGGAACATGACCCTCCGGGATGGGTTGGACCGTTCATCTAACTCATTGGAACAACACAAACAGTCACGCCTAATGGTGGGTCACATGATGAAAGACATGGGTTTAGCAGATCTCTGGAGGCTGAAACATGCGGATGCATCTGGGGCCACGCACATAACAGCTTCACATAACAGCTGGTCCAGACTGGATTACTGGCTGGGCACCAAGGACCTAGCGCTGTGGGTACGTCACCTGCAGGTGCTGCCCCGCACACTTTCTGATCACAATCCCGTTCTGCTGCAGTTGGATATTCCACGGTATGCACCCCCCCCCTTCCAATGGCGTTTCAATTCGCGAGCCCTCACTGACACGGTATATGCTGATACCATACGAAAAGCGATAAGGGATTATTTTGAAATTAATGAGCATTCGACTGATGACCCATGCCTCCTTTGGGAGGCGTTCAAAGGCACGATAAGAGGGGTCTGTATTAGCACCACTGTAGGGGTTCTCAAGGATATTAGGGGCCAAATCCGCAGATGCGAGCAGCGGATGAGAGACCTGGAGTCCCTATATGAGACCACTAACGATGTCTCGCATCTGGCTGAACTGCGTGTCATCCACACTGAGCACGCAGAATTTCTTGACTCTGAAATGAAGTACCTGAATCGCACGCATGTGGCTAGAGCCTTTGGGGAGGGGGGAAGGCCTGGGGCTGTGTTGGCTCGGAAGATATGTGAGGGCCGTGGTCCGGCTACTATACTCAGGGTGAAGTCCAGAGAGGGGGAGCCACAAACGCATGCTGCGGATATATTGAAATGTTTTGTGGACTCATTTGGGTCATCATACCAATCCCAACCTACAGCCTCAGCGGATGATACGTATGACTACTTGCACGATGTAGCCATTGGCTGGCTGTCGGATGCGCATAGGGAGTACTTAGCCAGGCCTATCACGGCGGAGGAGGTGACCGAGGTAATAGGCTCGCTGCCAAATGGTAAAGCGCCAGGCCCGGATGGGTATACCTCGGAATTTTATAAACAATATGCAGATATTGTCGCACCGCACCTGGTGGACATGTACGGCACCTCCTTTGAAAAGGAGCTGCTTCCCCCCACACTGCGCGAAGCAATGATCATCGCTCTCCTTAAACCATCTAAGGATCCGGAGGAGTGCGACTCATACCGACCACTGTCACTGATCAATGTGGACTCAAAAATCCTAGCGAAGCTTATAGCGAAACGGCTATCTCCTCTGATGACCAGTCTGGTCCTACCGGACCAGTCTGGCTTCGTACCCTCCAGATCGACCACGCACAACACTAGATCCCTGTTTGCACTCTCACACTACCTGCAGCCCTCGGTCAAAGCGGTGGCGGTCATGCTCGACGCTGCAAAAGCGTTTGACTCCATCGAGTGGCGATATATGCTCACCGTCCTGAATAGAATGGGGTTTCCTAGGCGATTTGTGCAATCTTACTTTACACGAAGCCTTGTGCAAGGATTAGAATCAATGGCTATGTCTCGGATCAATTTGATATTGAGCGAGGGACGAGGCAAGGCTGCCCGCTCTCGCCCCTATTATTCACCCTAGCGCTGGAGCCTCTGGCTTGTCTGATAAGGCAGAATTATAAAGATTCGGCGTTAAACTTCATAGCCAGGCCGCTTCACATATCATTGTATGCGGACGATATGTTACTCTATGTCCGTGACCCTGAGACTCACCTGAACTCACTACTCAGGGAATACATCAGATTCGGAGGTCACTCAGGGCTGGCTATAAATTGGGCCAAATCCTCTATAATACCCCTCACTGACACTACATCCCAGTTTGCGGTGGACTTCCCGCTAGAATGGCAACAAGACCCGATCAGATACCTGGGAATAATGTACCATAGAGACCCAGAAGAGGTACTACGGGCGAACTACGGTGTGATACTCTCCAGGCTGGAGGATAGTGTCCAGCGATGGATACATTTGCCCCTCTCGCTGGCTGACAGGATAGCTATTGTAAAGATGAACGTGCTGCCCAAATTATTATACCTATTTAATAACGTCCCGATTACACCACCACAGGCTATATTCCGCCGCATTAACTCCTTGGTTAGGACCCTGATATGGGCTGGCAAACAGGCACGTGTGGATCTGCAAACTCTTACACTCCCCTTTGCGCAGGATGGTTTCAGCGTGCCCGATTTTCTCCTATACTACCTTTGTGCGCAGGCGCAATACGCGGCGTATTGGTACCATGCTGTCCCATACATCACACATGCGGCTATTGAGGAGAGTGATGCGCATCCTATTCCCCTTTCAGCGATTATTTCACACACACGTCCACCGCTGCATACTAGGGATATTAACACAGTGGACACCACGGTCAAAGCATGGCACAGGCTAGGACAGCTGGCTCATAAAACCCCACTGTACGCGCCGGCCATGTCATTACACCATCATCAGGAGCTGTCAGTCACTAGGGAGAGTGTCGGAGTGTCCCTGCTAAGTAGAGCTGGCATTGACAGGATGGGGGATGTGTTTCAAGGGGGCACATTTGTGGGCCTAGACCAGTTAGGTTACATCCAGAACCAGACTCCCATGTTTCACTTTACATATTACAGGCTCACAAGAGCTTTGAGGGAACACTACCCGACGTTCCCATTGGAACCCGAATGCCTTGCACCACTACAACTATTGATCACAACTACCGATTTGTCGCACCTGGTTTCTAGACTCTATTCAGCTGCACAGTCCGAGTTAGCGGGACACGCATTGAAGGCCAAGGGGCGGTGGGATACACTGTTAGACACCCCACTGACAGACGACGAATGGGCTGGCACCTGTGCACTGACTCAACTTCTGACACCCAACGGCAATTTGAGAATCATTCATTTCAAATTCCTTCACCAACTCTATTACACGCCGACAAAACTGCTTAGATATGGGTTGCAGGAGGAAGATAGGTGCAAAAGGTGTAACAGAGAGGGAGCGGGCTTCGCTCATCTGGCATGGGACTGCGCCAAAATAACGAGTTACTGGGTGGAGGCCGCAACGTTGTCTATCATTTTGGAGGAAGAGGTGCAATGCACACCCAAAGTCTGTCTGCTAGGGATAGTGCCGCAGTTCAGGGCGTTGAAACGCAAGTTCTGTGTCATAGCCTTGTTGTTGGCGAAGAGACAGGTGGCACAATGCTGGCACAGTCGCAAGGTGCCGAAGGTAAAAACATGGTTGCATGACATGTCCACTTGCCGGGACAAGCTACAAACATACGAGGAGCTACTGCCGGCGAAATCCAGGCCCAAGAGTATTTGGGGTTATTTAGAGGAGTACCTCGCTTCCATACAGGATGATGAAGAGAACCGACCATTGGATTGAATTGATTGGGGTACTGTGTAGGTAAACAACTCATACGTGAGTCATGTACCGGCGGGAACCTAGGGGGAACTGTGACTACCATAACAACTGAAGTGTAGTATGTACTGATAGCACTTTACGGTCTAAGTTGGGGAAAGTTGTTCTTTTGTTCACTGTTGAAAACAAATGTGAAAAAGTGAGACTCATTTCATTTAACAGCTAGTAACCATATGTGGGGCGTGTGGAAGAACTCTGCCTCACACTGTAACGCTGATTATGCACGACGTACTTATCCTATGTTGGTTGCTGATATTTACGTAGCGAGCCGGCCTCAGGGTTGTAGGCTCATGCTGTGTCAACTGCTATATGTTAATAAAGGTCTTGCGAAAAAAGAAAAAAAAAACAAAAAAAAAAACACCACTCTACTTCCATTCAGTCAGTGCTCACGCCTCCCCAAGGTCAGTCCTCAAAGGGAGCATCGATGGGCCTAGTAGGCCACTTCACCAGGGATGCCACTCTCTAGCACCGTCACGCTAAACTCTTTCGCTCCTTCAGTGGCCCCAAGCGAGCTGTAGCCTCCACGTCCGCACTGATGTACCCCCAGTCTACTCCGGCACAACTCGTACTCTCCCTCAACCCTCAGGTCCAGATTCTGGGCCCCGGTCATTCGTAGGAGGGTGCCACGACTACCATAGGCCTTCGGGCCTGGAATCTGCTGAATCTCTGTCCCAAAATGGCGGCCGGACCTCTCCCCTCCTTGGTAGTCCTCCGGGCCCTGCAAGCGTGATGGTTTCCCATGACTAGAGGTGTCCGGTGACTGCACAAGACGGTCAGCCTCCCCTGTGGTGCCCGTCAATTCCACCAGTGTCCCCTATAGCGGCCAGAAAACCGGCCTACCTGACCGCCTGTCAGCCCTTGGGATCCCTGCTCCGATCTTCTCAGGTGGCACACTAAAAACACGCCGGGAGAGCCTCAGCAAACCATCTCTTTGGGGACTGCTCTGCCTGCACGAAGTCTGGTCGAGATGGATCAGGGCAGAAGATTCACAGGGCGACCTTATACCCATGTTCTCATAAAGCTGGGCCAGCCAAGCTTTACCCAGGCGGGCATAGGCAGGACTGGCAAAAAGCACATGCGCCTATTACTCTGCATGTTTGGCAAAAGCAAGAGATTTGTTGTCTCCAGTGGGAGACCATTTGGATGTAAAACACTTCAGGGGCAGACTGCCTGATCTAAATTGGAAGTTAAGTTTAGTATCTCAGTATGTCTCAAGTATTGGGAATGGTTTAATCTGGAGGAAAAGCCCAGAGAGAGAAGTCGGGTCATAGCACCTAAACGCATCTTGTGCAACCATGTCCCAATACATTTCTTTGAGGCTACTTTTTGTCGGAAACACTTCGTGGAAGGTGAGTCTCACAGGTGTGATAGGCCCATTTTGTTGAGCAGGCTTCTCACATCATGTAACCAGCCAATTTTGTGAAACCGATCCAAGTTAACTATGTCCCTTAGGCCTCTGCGTACACTGCCAATTCCTGTGTGCACCATATTCTGCACAAGAATAAAATAGGCTGTAATCTGGCTAAATCCTCCAGGGCATTCCTGCCTAGGTCCTTCCTTATAGGGAGGTGGGTATTATCTGCGGCAGACACGCAATGATTGCACGCAGGAATGTATTCTCGGCTGTTCATAGTTGGGTCAAGTTATCTAGGCCCCACAGCTCAGCCCCGTACAGGACTGGGCTCAGTACTTTGGTGTTATAGATTTGAAGTACCGGACATAAGGGCTTTGTCAGGGAAGTTTTAAATTCTTTCCTAACAATACCGGCTAACTGCTGATTCTTTTTTTTTTTTTTTTTTTTTTTTTTTTTGGTTAAAAACTTTTATTGAGCAACAAAAGCATGTTTACAGAGATGGGCCTACAACTGCACGGGCTGGCCGCTAAAATCAAGGCAAAATGCGACAAACAAACAATGGTAGCCACTCCGGCGGTCAGGCACAAACCAGACACAAGATGTTGCCTACACTATAAAACAAGATAAAGCGTTTTTCTTTTTTAATCAAAACAAAAAACAACAAACATCAAAAAGGCGAATGCATAATAAACGGAGTCAGCCCAGGAGGGGGAGGGGAAACCCACTAATCAGGAATACGAAGTCACAATCAGTAGGGTAAGGCAAGGTGGGGGGGACAGCGGGGAGGTCAATCAAACCAAAGGACAGTATACGAAATGTCGGGAACGCCGACCTAGGGAGATAAGGTAACATCAGGGGCTTCAACCAATGGAGGGGCACAAATATCGCCGCGATAGGCGTTCCACTGACTCCAAATCTTCATCCATGCCCTAGGTCTGCCCCTGGCTGTGTAAACAGTCTTTTCGCGCAACATAGACCAGTCCATGTTTTCTTCCCACACAGAGACAGTGGGGGGCCTGTGCGAGCCCCAGAGTTGCGCTATGTCCCACTTCGCAACCATATATCCCAGGGTCGCCCATCTGGTCTGGGCCACCGAATAGTCGGTAGGTTCCCACACATTCAACAGGCATCTCCGGGCCTCCGGCACTAGGGCAATTCCAGTCACAGCAGTCATCACCGCAAGCACCTCATTCCAATAGGCAGCCACCCTCGGACACTCCCATATAATGTGAAGAAACGTAGCACTCATCCCACACCCACGCTTACATAGGCCATCCGGGGAAAAACCCATCACAACCAAACGAGGACCAGTAACATACACCCTGTGGAGGATCTTGAGCTGAACCAGACGGAGACGGGCAGGAATGGCAACCTCTTTCGGAGAAGATAGCGCCGACTGCCAATCCTCGTCATCCAATTCCAGCCCGTCGCCGACCCATGCCTCTCGAAGTCGAACAAGCAAGTCAGTGCGATTGTGAATCAGCTTCTTATAAATCAAGGAGATAGTGCTATCGGGGAGGTGACCATCCAGGATACGATCTTCGAGGGGGGAGGACTCGGGGATGGCGGCACCAGAAGTCAGAACAGAAGCGAGGGCATGACGGACCTGCAAATATCAAAAAAATTCCCTATCACTCAGGTCATAATCATTCCGAAGGGCCTCGAAGGACTTCACTGCTCCATTTGTACATACGTCACCCACTCTACAGATTCCAATCATGTCCCAGCGATCAAACCCCTTCGTCGTCCAGAGACATCCCAGACGCTCAGATGCATAAAGCGGAGTCGCCAGCGTCACTCGTTCATCCCACCCCAAGCTTACATTCGCAGCGCGCCACACACTAACCGCAATCCTGGTCGGACCCGTAAGATGGCGCCCAGCCGACCTAGAATAAAGCGATCTATTAAAATCCCCACCCGGCAGTTGGAGTCTATCCATTTCAAAGGCCGGATTCCGACCCGGGGAATACATTGAGTGGTTAATGGCAGACAGTTGAGTAGCCCAATAATATCTCCTGATATCCGGAAGTGCCATGCCCCCGTCATGGTGAGCTTCGCAAGGGCGATACGTGGACCCCGTCCCAAATCAGTAGACTCTCGACCTCTCGGAAATAAGTAGCAGGGATATCATCATAGGAATTCTGGAGTGCGTAAAGGAATCGCGGTAAGGACATCATCTTGAAAAGGGCGGCTCTGCCCAGTGGCGACAAGGGTAATTTACGCCAGCGAGCCACGTCCAGCCTAAGTCTAAGAAGCGGGGGAAGGAGATTACGTTCAAACCGGAGCGACGGATCCAGTGTAATAAAGATCCCCAGATATTTGAAACCGGTCTGAACAACCCGGATAGGAAATCTATTCGGCAACGGGGGCAGGTCACCCGAAATAACATAGACACAGGATTTAGCCCAGATAATAATCAAACCAGAATTTTTGCCAAACGAGGTGAGAACATCAAATAAGACATTTAAAGATTTACACGGGGAAGTAAGGTAAAGAAGAATGTCGTCCGCGTAAAGCGAGACATGGTCCTCAAAATCTGGGGACCAACGTATACCCTTGAGAGAAGGCTCCCAACGAAGCCACGCAGCCAGCGGCTCTAACGCGAGAGCAAAAAGTAGTGGAGACAAGGGGCACCCCTGCCTGGTCCCCCTACCGAGGGAAAAGGGAACAGAAACTCGACCGTTAACCACAACCTGCGCCAGGGGGTCGGTGTACAGCAGCTTCACCCATCCGATAAACCCCGGGCCAAAACCAAATTTCTCAAGAGTCGCCCAAAGGTAGGGCCACTCTATCGTATCAAAGGCCATCGAGGCGTCCAACGAAGCCAAAATGGCCGGCTCCATCAGAAGCCCCGCCCTCGCGATGGCTCCGTGGAGGCGACGCAGATTAAGAGCTGTGTTACGGTGCGGGATAAATCCGGATTGGTCCGGATGAATCAAGTCACTAATGACCATTAGGAGGCGAGTAGCCAAGATCTTGGCAAGAACCTTAGGCTCCACATTTAACAGGGAGATGGGTCTATATGACGAACAAAGATCCCGGGGCTTACCATCTTTAGGGATGACAACGATCGTAGCCAGGCGCTGGTCATAAGGGAGAGTACCCCGCTCACGGGCCTCCAAAAACATGGTTCGAAGATAGGGCGCAATCTTATCAGGACGCAGTTTGTATAACTCGATTGGCAAACCGTTCGGGCCCAAAGCCTTGCCCGAACGGAGAGAGCGAATTGCAGTCGCTATTTCGTCCGTAGAGAACAGGGCCTCCATAGAGACCCGCTCCAAATCAGAGAGGCAGGGCAAAGCTATGTCGCGCAGCAAGAGGCGAGAGTCGTCTGCATCCCGTTCCGACACTGGGGAGTAAACCGCACGAAAATAGTCCGCAAAACAGTCCACTATTCCAACTGGGTCCGTCACTCTCACACCATTCAAAGTCTGAATCACCGGCACCACTCGATTCGCCCTCTCTTTATTATCCAACCAGGCAAGCAATTTACCCGCTTTGTCCCCAACATCATACAGACGACCCTGTTGCTCTCGAAACATCATTTTAGCCGCATCTGTGACCAGAGATTTATAAGCAAATTGCTTCAGACCCAGGGCATGGAGTTTGTCATGAGTAACAGTCGATTCCAAGTCAGCCTCCATCTCAAGTATTTCCATCTCAAGATCCACCACCTCCCGATTCCTCGCCTTTTTGGTTTCAGCAATGAGAGACAGGGCCTGCCCACGAATC
Source organism: Lissotriton helveticus (assembly GCF_964261635.1). Classification (NCBI taxonomy): domain Eukaryota; kingdom Metazoa; phylum Chordata; class Amphibia; order Caudata; family Salamandridae; genus Lissotriton; species Lissotriton helveticus. The sequence goes on along the minus strand of NW_027611725.1, from coordinate 2,791,201 downwards.
ACTGTCTTAAAAGCCTCCCAGAGGGACACCGCAGAGGAGACAGATCCCTCGTTGTCTAGAAAGTAGTGGTCCAGGGACTTAATCAATAGGCCACGGGTCTCAGGGGGGGTCATGTACCAAGGGTTGATAGGAGCCACCCGGCCCGCCGCCTCCACCCCCACATCAAAACAAAGCCAGAGCGGAGAGTGGTCCGAGATGCCCCGGGGAAGGTGTATAATCTCCCGGACAGCCGATGACTGTGCAGCTGGCATGAGGAAGTAATCCAGTCTAGACAAACTCCCATGGGCCCCCGAATGGAAAGTATATTGAAGCTGAGTGGGGTGCATAAGTCTCCAACAGTCCACCAAACCAAAAGTATCCAAAAAGCCACCCAGCCACAATTGGGCCGAAGGAGTATCCCTAGGGGGGTAACGATCACTCAGACCGGAGAGGACAGAGTTAAAATCACCAGCCATGAAAAGAGCACCATCAGGGAGTCCCAACAGCACTCGGCCCAAATCGGAGAAGGTAGAGGTCTGCAGGCCGGGGGGCACATAGACGGTGAACAGAGAAAGGGTCCGGCCCTCATATCGTCCCACGAGGACGGCATAACGCCCCCGATCATCGAGGATTACATCATCTATCGCAAGGGGAAGGGAAGCCCGGACAAGGATGCCCACCCCCCTGGAACCTGTAGTAAACCCTGAGTGCGCGACAAGACGATAGCCCCACCTATTCATTGCACGACAAGTATTACCCACTAGATGTGTCTCCTGCAGAAAGACAATATCGGGAGACAAACGTCGCAGGCATCGCAACACCACCCCCCGTTTTATACGATCCCCTAGACCATTGACATTCCACGAAATAAACCTCAACCCGCTACCCCCCATCCCACAAAGTGATGCAGGAACCATCCCCCAATGAGCATGACACTGAAAATTCCATCATCAAAATAGAGTCGCCTTGAAAAAACAAAACACAAACCTCAAACACCCCACCAACCCACCCCCCAACATCCAAGAAAACACCCCCCACCCTGCACCCCTGCAGTAAGCAAAAAAGCCACCCCAACATGCCGTGTGCCTGTCGCCCAGAAACCCCCGTTCTACAAAAAGACCCCGGAGGAGGAAAAGGCCCTGTCCCACCCGCCACCCCGACAGAGATAAGGAGAGAAGAGAACACACAGAAAATAGAGGCACTCAAGTATAGAACCCAGGAAGAAATAACATGATACGGAGATAGGGGCCCAGACAATAAGTTCAGCTCTCTACACCACCCTCGGCACCACCCGGGTGTTCGGTGGGCTCAGTCAAATTAGGCCGGTCCGGCAGAGAGTCCAGCCAGTCATTCACCGAATCAGGCCGATCAAAGAAAAGGGTTCGTTCATTGTACTCAACTCGCAGCCTGGTAGGAAAAAGCATGGCGTATCGCAGTCCCAAGTCCCGAAGACGCTTCTTGACTCCACGGAAGCCCATACGCTGTCTCTGCACAAGCTGTGAGAAGTCCGGGTAAAAGTTCACCGTGGCATTTTCGAAGGCCACCGGGCCCTTAACTCGTGAGGCCTGCAGGATAGCGTCTCGGTCCCTATAATGAAAAAGTTTTGCGACAATGGGCCTCGGCGGGGGCGCCCGGCTTGCCCTGGCCACCCGGAACGCGATGGGCACGTTCCACCGCAAAGAATTTGCTCAATCCAGATGGAGAAAGGTAGTTTTGTATCAAGTCCTCAACCAGGAGATCAACAGAATGTGGATCAGGATTTTCCGGAACACCAACCACACGCACGTTGCAACGCCGCGCTCTGTTTTCAAAATCCTCCAAGCGCTGAGTCATGAAATCATTCACCTTTCTGAGGTTGCCGATCTCCGTCTGTATTTCCGAGACGTCGGCCGTGAGGCTAGATGACTTGAGGTCCAATGATTTCACCTTCTCATTGGTTTTAGATAAGTCGGCCCGAATCAAGGTCACATCAATAGCCACAGTATCAATTTTGTGGGCCAGGGCTTCATACTGTTGGCCGATGGTCTCTCTCATACCAGAGATGGCGCCCATGATGTCCTGCAGGGACGGCTCCGCCGAAGCCTCTAAAGGGTGCCCCGCTGCACTTGGGCCAGGCAAGGCGGCTCCAGGGGACCCCTTCGATTGTGTGTACCGGTCCATGATATTAGACTGGACCGGGCCCCCGCGAAGGGGCGTCTTGGTCTTTCGCCTCTCTTGGTCCCCTCTGCCAGTCATAGTGGAGACCGCGTCCCCGAGGGACCCACGCGACCTGGTGAAAATGGCCGCAGGAGAACAGGGCACCGGAGCCAAGAGTCAGCAGCGAGGGCACATCGAGGTGTGAACCGGCCTGGAAGGATACGAAGCAGGCAAAAGGTGCAACTGCGATCTCGCGCCGCTGGACTCAGCGCCGGCCAGACACCTCCGCTTGAAAAAGTAGTCTGAGTCAAAATCGAAACCGAAAGTTAAGAGGGGGACCCACAAGTCGAGTCCCCCTGCCGCTGTTGTTCAACTCAGACACGGCAACAGAGCCTCACCAAGCCCCGGGCGCACCACCAGGGCGGGCCCCGAAAGTTCGAGTCGACATAGCTTCGGTGCCCCTGGTCCAATTCGAAATCCAAAAACAGTATTAAGATCAGCCCAGGTTCCTCTACAAGAGTCCTTGTAATTAATCAGGATATGTTCAGGATATCATGCCGGGAGTGGCGGGGGTCCGGAGAGCGCTGTGCTCACGCGGCCATCACGGATGCCCGCCAAGCTCCTCCAATAACTGCTGATTCTTTAACGTCATGACCTCAATGTGTGGCTTCCACCTCATATCCTTTTGCAGTTTGATGCCCAGATAGACAAAAGCATCAACCTGCTCCAGGGGTAGCCCATCCATCATCATTTTCCCTCTAAACGATCTGTGCTAGTTAAATGTCATAAACTGTATCTTCGCAGTATTGATTTTAAGACCCCTCAGATGGCAAAACTCTTCAAAACGTGTGAGGGCACGCTGCAATCCACCCAGTGTTAAGTCACGTTAGTGGAGGAGTAATGCTGTCTTTAATAAGACTGAGACTTGCAGTGTCTGAAAAGACACCTGGTCGGTATTATGTATACCAAGTCTGTATCCTACATTGTAGGAAGACAGAGAACCAGCATGACAGGAAGGAGGCCTGGAGGCAGCTGTGGTACTAAAGGTGCTGGAAAAGGCATCTGAGTTTGAGAGAGTGGACTGATAGCAAATGTAAATGAACCCTTGGACCAGGGATGGGAACGCCCCCTGAAGCAAAGTGTTTCTTATAGGCATGTATTTCCTGTGCTTGACACCTTAGCCTGGCTATCTCCCCTCGGGACAGGCAGTCTCTAAGAACTGTGCTTTCGGTGGCTCTGCTCTCCTATGGTAAAAGGCCAAAGTAGTAACAACCCAGTCAGTACGTGTCCATGCAAGAGTACGGAATCAGAGGAGACAGGAAAGCACAGGATCAGAGCTATGACTGACCACCCAAAAAGCCCTGTTCGGCCAGATCTGAAGAGCACCCCATTGTGCCAAGCATTAATTATCAACAAAGAGCCATGCGCACTGTCAACAGACTGCCTTGATATGGTGGTTAAAACTATGATCTAGAACTGAGCCGAACCTAAACCAAATTATTCTAGATGACTGCATGAAGCTAGATAGAGCCGATGATATTCCCTGGTTAAGCTATGTTTCTCTGCAGCTTTCAGCACTAGGACAACCAGAGCTATTTAATCAACCAAGAAAGCTGCACCTCATGGAGGTGAAAGTTATAAAAACTTAATTCTTAACTAGGAGAAATCTGGATAGGGAAGCAAATGAACTTAGAAACCTACATGCAGATTTTTAATGATTATAAGTCCTGGGATTTTCGATGAACCTTTTGTGTCTTTTGTTAATAATTTGCATCATCGTTTTCTTTTATCTAGATTTAGATTTAATTGTATCGATTGGTTCCTTACTGTACCTACAGGTTTCTCAAAGCCAGGAACCTTGCAGCCATGTGCATGTGACACGTTCTGACCAAGATCTGTTGCACTTTTTGTTCTGTTGCTTTTATACTGAGCTGCGAGCAAAATATATTCTACCACTTTTAAGAAATTGCTATTTTGCACAAGTAAGACCAGCACTGATTTACCTGCAAGTGTTCTACTGCCCACTTATTTGTAAAGGGGTCGCACATTTTTTATCAGGGGCTATACGTAAAAGAAAAAACATGGGTTGACAATAGCAATGACTTTGCTCTGTTTGGAAATGTTTTCATTATATGGATGAATTTTATTTGTGCTCTTAACCACATTCGTACCGCAGTTATACATTTTATCTGTTTGTGTCCTTTACGGTGAAATGTACTTTTATGGCCAAAAAGTGGCTGAATAAAGTTTTTATTGAACTGAACTGAACTGCCTGCTAAAGGGACTATAAGTCCCAGGAGACCTGTTGTATGCTGTTGTCCTTGCGGAATTTAAGGTAGTGTTGTTCAGAACGTAGGTGATTAGGGAGCAAGTTCCAGAGTGAGGGAGCCAGGTAGGAAAAGGAGCGACCACCCATTCAGGCCCTTCTGATCCTGGGGACTTGGAACTTGTGTTGACTGGAGGATCGGAGAAGGTGGGGTGGGGGGCGATAGTGGTGCACTAAGGACTTTAGGTAATGGGGTGCTGTACCGGAATCGATTTTATGCATGTAGCATAGGGCTTTAAATGTGGCACGACTGTCAATACGGAGCCAGTGAAGGTCACCTAGTGAGGCTGAGGTAGAAGTTTTGTTGGGGAGTTTACAAAGTAATCTAGCAGCCGAGTTCTGTACAACCTGTAGCTTGCGTAGCACTTCCTTGCTTGTGCCCAAGTACAGAACATTGCCGTAGTCTAATCTGGACGTTATCAGGGCTTGTACTACAGTTTTATGGGTGGACAGAGGTAGCATCCAGAGGATTTTCTTGAGCCATTTGAGAATTGCAAAGCAAGTGGAAGCAATTTTTACCACTTGTTGCTGCATTGTCAGTTGGTCGTCGACAATGACCCCAAGATTGCAGGCAGATTGGGAAGGGGGCGGGGGTGAGCTCATCTGTGACAGCCAGTGGTAGGGTCCCCTGAGGGTTTTATTATTACCGAAAAGGAGAAGTTCGTTTTTTTTCGCCGTTAAGTTTTAATTTGTTGGCTTGCATCCATTTGGCTATGTCTGTTAGTCCAGATCGAAGTGCTGATGTGTTGGAGGTTGTGTTAGAGGAGAGTGAGAAGATGAGCTGAGTGTCATCTGCGTAGGAGTAAATCGTGAGCCCAGCTTGCTCAGCTATTGAAGCCAGGGGTCTAACATATATATTGAAGAGCAGGGGGCTCAGTATGGAGCCTTGGGGGACTCCATTCTGTGATACATGAGTTTTGGAATTGGCGGAGGAGGAGAAAACTTGGAATGTCCTGTTAGATAGAAAGCTGGATAGCCACTTAAGTGCTAGGCCAGTAATCCCACATGAATGGAGGGTGTTAAGGAGGATGGAATGGGAAACAGTGTCGAACGCGGCACTTAGATCAAGTAAAATAAGTGCCACGGTTTCTCCTTTGTCGACCTGTTGGCGGATGATTTCAGTGACACCCAGAAGTGTAGATTCCGTCGAGAATCCTGCCCTGAAACCAGACTGGGATGTATGTAGTAGATATTGTGACTCCGTGAAATATGAGAGCTGAATGTTTATATGTTTCTCTAAGATTTTGGAAAGGACTGGGAGAAGAGATATGGGGCGAAAATTAGCTGGTACCTCTGGATCGGCGTTAGCTTTTTTGAACATCATTTGGGCATTTTTTTTTCATCATTGGGCTTGCTTACTAACACCCCTACACAGACCAACGCCTGGGGTGGAGCAAAGGTGAGGGGAGGATGTAGACTTAAGGGTAGAGCGGTCGACCTCGAACCTGGGGAACCGGCTTCGAGTCTCGACAACTGACACTCAACACCATGTGATTCTGGGCAAATCACTTAATCTCCCCATGCCTAACAAAAAAAAAATGAATGTTTTCATCTGTAACGAAACTGGTGCTTATGTAAAGTGCTCTGATACTCAATTCCTCGGGTCTAGTTCACGCTATGTAAAACTCTAAAGAAGAAAAAAAAAACAATGAAAATTTGTGATCACCGAAGAAAAGTGCAGCTAGTGAAAGTTAAAACTAGCTTGAACGTGTACCCACTCAAAACATTATTCCTGGGTCATCTGGCTAGTTTTTAAAACGTGAAGGATGATGGTGACAGGAGAAGATTTTCACCCCTCCTTACTGCCAAGGTGTCAACATGCTTCTGCTGTTTAAATCGTGCCCACAGTGTCGGGTCACTCCGGCATTCATCAGGACCCTCCGGATCCCAAAACGTAGTACCCTCTGATCCTGCCTTAGGTATCTATTGAACACATTCCTTCCAACACGGGGTTCCCTATTTCACACACACTTCGTAATCTGTGGGAAATGCACACGGAGGGGAGAGAATCATTACTAGATTGCCATTTGATCCTCTACAAAGTATCAGGGAGTAGAAAATCCAAATCCCTGGGTGCTTCTTCCCTCTTTGCACCACATCCACACACCACCTCAAAGCTCACAGTACCCTATTGGTATAATATTTCAAGCATTGCGTCCAAATCGGACTAAACATTCATCGTGGAACAGTGTCCACGCCACATTACACTCAGGAAAAAGCTTCTACCATCACCGAAATCAGTTTCAATCAAAAGCGCCCACTAATGCTGCTGAAGAAAATCTCACTCACCGAGTTTCACCAAGCGAATTGCTAGAATTAGCGAGGGGTTGAGAGGGACCCTCTGTAGTCAAACTCTATAAGGAGATAAAACCTATACATAATGGTGTTATAAATAGGCCTGATTATTTGATATGTATAAATGGGGAAAATCTATAAATCTGGAAGCAACTCATAGTGCCATTTGACACAGTCGAAAGGGTCATGACGCTGAAAAAATGACTGCATTACAGTGGAAATGCTCTAGTTCACGATACACCTGCGTATACCACCACTCATAGTCATAATTAAAGTAAGCGATCACATATTTACTTTGTTGGTGTAACTGCTCACCCAGTACCCTAATCTGTGTCCACATCTTGTAGATGTTCCGTCCCACGGAACCCTACCCTTAGTTCCTTACTTTGTCAATGTGGGTTCACTTCCTGGACATTCTCCAACTCTTGCCGTGTAGCTGGTGAGTTGCTGTCCTCCTCTTACCCTAAGACGGAAGAAGTTCCGGTCACGTGGGGGACGTAGGCATCACATTATCTCGAAGTTTACGACGTCATGCGTCTTATCTTCAGATCTATACTATGATTTTTGTACAAGTTATTGGAAAGATAAATTTATTGAAGGCTAGTCTAATCCTCAAGGTTTCATGGCGATATAAACATATAACGCCCCCAGCTCATTGCCGATAAATTATGATTGGCTGGAAGCATGAATGTAATATACAGATTCCCATTGGGAGGAATGTTGTTTCTGGGTGGGGGCCACCCATCGTAGTGTTATAAATTATAAGAACTGTACCTGATGTGTAATTACTTCTATTAGTCGAGCTGACAAGGGGATAATTCCTATACATGTTTAAACCAATACAATATATAGATAATGGTAAATGTAGGGAACCTTCTTACACCTAAGGTTCGCATTAACTCGTCTCTCTCCTACGTTTTCCTTCATCAGGTTTTTTCTATGGCCACACAGCATGTTCAGTTGTTTGTATTTCTCATATTTTATTTGATTTTATTCACAGATAGATGCTCATGGGGCATGGTGGCCATTTATCAAAACTGGAGTCTATATAGTGGTCAACTTTATATATTCAGGGTGTTCCATGGGATATCATCATTCAATCCCACCATGTGGCTTTTTAGTCTGTACACCCACTTCTGTTCCCTCATCAGGAGTAATCTCTTTTTATCTCCTGTAGATGGTCTGATTCTGAGTTAGTCCAGCACCGTCCAGGATAGGTCATTTACTGTGTGGTGTTCCTCTAGGTAGTATGTAGTAAACTTTGTATTGGATTTCTGGCATCTAATGGTACTTACTCTTCACTCGTGTCTCTCCTACGTGTATGATTTCTATTACTTAAACAAAGAGAATCCACACAGCAGGAGAATTCCTGTCCTTGACTGTCCTTGACTGCTCCGGCAGTCAAGGACAGGGATTCTCCTGCTGTTTGATGCTATTTAAGCACCACACCCCTACCGTCTTGGAGGCTCATGGTGCTAGCAATTTGTTTGGCAGCAAGTATACATTGCATATATCTATGAAATACAATTTTAGGCACATATTAGCCTCTGATAGCCGAATTAAACTTAACTAAGTTTAACAGTGATGTTAAGGGATATCTTGATGTGAGTAAGGTGGGGATCTGTGCAACCCTGTCCTGAAGAAAAAGCCTAGCTTCGAAACATGTCGACGCACTCATGAGGTTTTGTACATTAACATACAAATACACCTCGACATCCCCTTTTAATAATGCCAGCAGGGAGGCCATTAAAATTTATTAGACCTCACGTGCCAGGCCCTTTTTAATTTTTCACTACCCACACTTTTTTGAACCCACCACTCTCTTAATGACATAACTCCTCCTCACACCACACATAGTCAAAACCTTAGTGCTCCCACGTATTTCGTCGGTTAGTAGCACGCCGAATCCCGTATATGGGTGCGAAGACCCCAATGATGAAGCATGACAGCAAGGGTCCTTGTGGTGTGTGAGGGGTATTTAAAGAACACTGCGTGCTCCCCACCATTGTAGGGACCACTCCAGCAACATCCCTGTGTGGATTCTCTTTGTTTAAGTAATTGTACCTGGGGAGACCAAATCCACTATATCTCTCCTCTCCCTTTTTGTTGTATTTAGTGTATGATTTCTAGCCTGTACTTGTAGCAAACAAGGGTTCCCTGTAATTAATACGGTAATAACCCCTAGGTCAGGGAAAAAGCACTGTGTAGGTATCAACCCAGGCGGTAATAGAGGGGACTTGCTCATGTAATAGTGATAGGACACAACAACCCACTTCCGTAGCATAAGACAGTTTCTTTTATTAAGACAGAATTCATTAAAAAAACAACAATAACAATAACTGTTTTTAAAAGAGAGCATGTAAAAACATGCAATACATATGAGCAATTAAATAAAATACAAGACAAACGGTAATCCACAACAGTCACAATTTCATAAAAACATAGTGTTAATTCCTGAGTCAAAATAAATAGGTATGTTGTCGACGCGCGTTTCGGCGACCAGCGCCTTCTTCAAGACAAACAAAACTTTCAGGTTCATGCAAACTAGTACATGCACACAATATATATTGTTGACATGGCTTCTCTCGATAAAGGAAAAGCTACGGCGTTTTCAATTGATGCGTGTTAATAATTCAGCATCGGTGATTCGTAAATACGAACAGGATATTATTTTTGGATTCTAAGATCTCTTAGAGAAAAATATGCTCAGGGTAAACTTTAATGGTGCAGAATGTAGGTAAAATAAAAGACACGATCTCCTGTTCTGCTTTTTTAAGAACGGAAATACGTAATTGTAAGACTAATATGCTGCGCCTCCACTGTTCCGAACCGGTATAATTAATAGGTTGGCTCTGATTCACGTTGTCCGTTACTGATTTCAAGTATATGCACTTCTTTTTAAAGGATGTTTTTTCTGCTGGTTCCTACGTTACTGGCTAGCGAGGATAAACGTGCCAGAACCGCTAATAAAGGACGGATCAGTGTGTGGAGGCTTGCTGGTTCGATAGTCGTATCCGGGTCACGATCGACAGCGGAATATACAGGAAAACCATCGTCAACGTAGGAACCAGCAGAAAAACCAAAAAGGTGGATACAGGGGTCCCTCAGGGATCGGCGCTGAGCCCTATACTTTTTAATATGTATCTCACCCCGTTGATCCAGCTAGCAGAACAATTAGGAGCAAAGGTGATCTCCTACACAGTGACACACAGTTGCTCTTCTCCTGTAATAAGGGAACAGATTTGGAGAGCTCTCATGTTAAAACCTATCTTACCGCAGTCTTTCAATTGCTTCTAAAAGTGCAGTTGAAATGTAATGAGTATGAAACTGAAATTCTTCTCTTCGGGGGGTCAGACGATGCAACCCTGCGTGAACCCCAAGAAATTCGGTAAAAGATTTAGGGATTTGTTTTTATAATTCGCTGTCATTTAGTCCCAAAATTAACAGGTTGGTTGGAACCTGCTTTGGGATCATGAGATCTGTGAAGAAATTTCGGACTCTCTTATCGTGCCATTCCTAGAAATTAGTCATTCAGGCATTGATCACGTCCCGTATTGACTAGGGCAATGCCCTTTATGTAGACCTTCCGGAATATCTCCAGGACGAACTTCAGGTGATCCAGAATGCAGCAGTTCAAATCCTGCTCAATCTCCCAAGACGGTCGCGCATTAGGCTGCATCTTCGGATCTCCACTGGCTGCCCAATACGGAGAGAGTGAAATGCAAGTCTATGGCACTGGTTCATGCAGCCCTGTATGGCAAAGGACCTACCTACTTAATTATCACATTTAGCATCTACAACCCACTAAGACAGCTTCTAACTACCAGTACATCTCTGACAAGTACCCCTAGGATCCACAGACAGAGAGCAGGAGGTATATCACTCACTTTTTGGGGTGTGGCAGCTTGGATACAGCTCCCTCTGGAATTACGCACTATAAGCGATCCAGGGCTGTTTAAAAAGAAGCTTAAAAGCTAGTTCTTCTAGGTAAACTGAGCTTGTTTTCTCTCTGGCCTTCAGCTTGTGCCACACCAGGACACTCCATGGAGTAGCTGCACACAATATAAGTCTCCTGTCATATCATATCATGATATCAGCAACCACGAACATGACCACTCGTTTACTCCCCAAGGGAAACGTGAAAACAGATCTACCCTTTTGTTGTTTACTTTTGCATGCCCAAGGTAGACACAAGAAAGTTACAAATTGCATTTTTAAATATTTATTGAAGCAATTGTAATCTTGGATAAAAATAGTGTGCTGCAATTATTTAGCAAGAAACCCCAAAGCACTGTAACCAGCATTACAAGAATGGTGAAAAAGATAAACAGTTTCTAGTGATTTCCCTTTTGTGCCCACTTTGGCTTTCCCTTAGTTTTGCGTTTTAGACTTTTTAGGCTGCCCCTGGTCGCTCTGCATAGCCACATATAACACATTTGTGTTTGAAATTTTATTTTGAGAATATGCTGTACATGTTTGTTATTCAGGGACTCTTCGTGGGATTTCATCTACACATTTTGTTCAAGGTCGTCTAGAATACATAACTTTGTATACTGTTTTCTTTGCTCGTTTTGCAACAGCGCCTAATATTTAGCCATAACATGGTGGCATCTCCAGCACAATAGTGTTATCCTATAAATGGTGTTCCGTCTGCCTTGGATGCAGAGAGGAGAAATCCGGCAGAGAGGACTGTTCTGGAATGACAGCAGTGCCTGACATGCAACCCTGTGTTAACTAAGTTTACACTCATTATGCCGACCACCTTACTATATACACCAGGTTTGGGGTCGTAGACCAATCCCAGAGATCACAAATATATCCCTATGCTCACAAAATAAGGGTAGAACTAGACAGATATATAATTTGCAATGGTTGAGATGTTTGTCCTATGCAGTCTGGTAGTAATTCAAATTACTTTGTTTAGTTGCATCTGCCTAATAATCGTAGCACATTTGCTTCATAATAGATTGCGATAGTTTTAATACATGTATTGTAAACATTCCTTGTGTCTTTCTTATGTTCACTATTGGCATGCATGAGTGAGTAAGTGAGTAACAAAAGGGGCGACCCATTTACAGAGTGCCCTTGGGGAAATAGGGTCATGTTTGAGGTTGCCCAAATCACCTGTTACTCTGGGAATACTAGGAGTTAAGTTGAGGTACTATGAGCTCACAGGATTGGGCCGACAGGTACTGACATTGTAGAGAGGCTCAGTCGCAGTCACCGATGACATCAGATCCCTGCTCGACAACGGGGAAACAGCAGCCCTCATCCTCCTGGACCTCTCCGCAGCGTTCGTTACTGTCTGCCACCGCACCCTAATACAGCGCCTCAGCAACATCAGAATCCAAGAGAAGGCACTGGAGTGGATCATCTCGTTCCTCGCCGAAAGAACCCAGAGAGTCTGCCTCCCCCCATTCAGATCTGAGGCCACTGAAGTCATCTGCGGCGTACCACAAGGATCCTCACTCAGGCCCACCCTCTTCAACGTCTACATGATCCCCCTCGCAGCCATCGCATGACAACACAACCTCAACATCATCTCCTACGCTGACGACACCCAGCTGATCCTCTCCCTCACCAACGACCCCGCCACCGCCAGAACCAGCCTACACGAAGGGATGAAAGACGTCGCCAAGTGGATGAAGAACAGCCGCCTGAAACTGAACTCAGACAAGACGGAAGTCCTCATCCTGGGATCATCGCCCTCCGCTTGGGATGATTCCTGGTGGCCCCCTGCCCTGGGCTCCACTCCCAAGCCAACAGACCACGCACGCATCCTGGACCACGCACGCATCCTGGGCTTCATCATGGACTCCTCCCTCTCGATGACCAGACAAGTCAACACCGTCTCCTCACCGTGCTTCAGCACCCTGCGTATGCTCCGTAAGATCTTCCGTTGGTTCCCCACCGAGACCAGGAAGACGGTCACCCAGGCACTCGTCACCAGCCGACTGAACTACGGGAACACCCTCTACACCGGAACCACAGCCAAACTGCAGAAAATACTCCAACGCATCCAGAACGCCTCCTCACGACTCGTCCTGGACATCCCCCGTCACAGCCACATCTCCGGCCACCTGAGAGACCTGCACTGGCTCCCCGTCAGCAAGAGGATCACGTTCAGGCTCCTCACCCACGCACACACGGCTCTCCACGACCTGGGCCCCAAGTACCTCAACGACCGCCTGACCTTCTATAAGACCACCCGCCAGCTACGATCGACCAGCCTCGCCCTCGCCGCCGTACCACGCATCCGCAGAGCCACCGCCGGAGGAAGATCCTTCTCCTACCTGGCAGCCAAGACTTGGAACTCCCTCCCCATCCACCTTCGGCTGACCCAGGACCATCTTTCCTTCAGGAAGCAACTCAAGACCTGGCTGTTCGTGCAGTAACGTATCCCCTCCCCCAGCGCCTTGAGACCCTTCCGGGTAAGTAGCTCGCTATACAAATGTCATGGTTGATTGATTGAGTCCCTACACTCTGACGTCCTGTCCTCCTAACACACTGTTCTGCTTTACCAGGGCAATCCGTGCAACAGCTTCAACCATTATAACATTACTGTGTGGTTATATGACTATATTATTCTACTCCTACCTAACACTACCTATTCAATTGAGAGCATAGTGGGAGTACCCTTTGCCAGATACCTTAGGATAGCCTAAACTCCCATACATGACTGTCATGTATCACAGCGCCAGCCTGTGTAGAATGGTTAGCATCCATCTTTTTGAGACACTTGTCATGAAGTATAACATAGAATGCTTATGATACAATTTTTTCCAAAGAATGTATGTGATTTGACAATGCATTCATGCCATTGTCCACAACAACCAATGCATTTTCCAAATTAATCCTGTCAATTTGTCTTAGTGTCCTGCTGAGAAGTTTTCCACAGTTCATTGTAAGTGAAGTATATGAATCTGTTAGAATGTGGTGACCTAGGACCCAAGAAGAAATCTTGTAAATCCATGTCATCAGAATGGAAATATAAATGTTCCTTAACAGATAATGTGGAATGTTGTAAACATTGCTGTGTTGAAGCAGGTTCGGGGTATCAAAAAGTAGAACAGCGAGGCTTGGCAATCAGGAACAGTTTAAAATAATTTAACAATAATGGCCTGGAATTGCAGCCACATCTCCGACAGCTTTGTGCTGGAATTCACTTTGCATTAGTTACATGTCATGCTTTATTCTGCACACCCGGTGCAATAAAGTGAAGCTTGTCCCCCTTTGGGCAGGAAATTCTGCTACAGTGGGTCATAAATATTGTGTTTAGATACTTTATTCCACTCTTATAGAAGGGACCATAAATACCAACTAGATGTCACATTCTGAGGTGGTCCAGGTGTGTTGTGTGTTTTATCTAGTATAACGCTTACTGCTATGCATTGTTTGGGCTTTATCTGATGAGTGCAACTCACTGGATGCTCTGGCATCGTCCTTGGCCGGAGTGCATGCTCACAGCTGTGCATTCATTTGTGTTTGAGTGTGTGCATCTGACTTGTTTCTTTAGGTATTAGATCCTGGGACCACATGTGATTTTCTGTTGCAATCTTCCAGGTGTTTGAGGCTTGTTCCATGTCTGCTGTTTCCATCACGGTAAGTTCTAGGGATGAACAGAGGACAGCTGTGTTATGTTGATCTGATACAGGGTCACTCTGTAACCGTAACAAGTGTTTTATGGTGATTTAGGTAGTACATGCAACAGTTGTTCTCTGATGTGCTGGACTCCTAAGAGCGAGCCCTTTCTATAAATTATTCTGAATCTAACATTCCCCCTCCCTAATTGAGTTATCTACTACCCTGCTGTTTGTGTCTGTGTCTTGAGCATGGACAGGTTTCTGGCTTGTGGTGTGAGTGTTTCTCTTGGCATTGTGTGTCCTAATCAGGTATATTCCCCCTATTTTCGGGTTAGCCTTCTTCACGTAGGCCCATATTAATTGCAGGGTGCGGCACAGCAAGAGCAATATTGCACCCACTGGTAACGAGGCCTTACAACAATTCATTATCAATAATTGGGCAATTAACGACAGGCTAATGAAAATGATCAAATAAAACAACCCCTCTCTAACAAACCTTTCCTAGTCCGAATGACTGAGTATAACACATTTGCAGTCATAAAACAGATTAATGGGGTTTCTAGGGAATGAATTACTATAAGGGCTGAAGAGTAAGAAAATAGACTCAGTTTTGTTAACATTGGGAGAATTCATTTTTTTCTTTCCATTTTATAAAAACAACAGAAGAATAAAATTTGAGGCATTGTTTGAGTAGACCAGCCACCACAAGGACATAGCAATAGATTATTTAGTTCATGTTTTTAAAATTAAATCTCATCCTTGTTAAATGATATCGATGCATGTTCTAAGGAGAGCTATGAATCATGTCCTGTGGGCACCCTAGGAAGTGTCTGGTAGAATATAGCCGTGACTTTACTTTGATTACATTGCCATCTTTCTAACTCACATTTATTAACAAAAGCCTCTCTTAACTAGTTTTGGAGAAAGATAAGCATTTAGAGGGTGATGTGTGCAGTGCCTACCAAGTTGTGCATGCAAATGTAGGGGGTTATCTACCCCCCATGTGGCCCCTCCACCCCCCCCAACATCCTGGGGGCCCGCAACCAGCCCCCAAGTGCAAAATCCGGATACCTTTACGTGGTGGCAACGCCGCCACGGAAAGACTGAATCCCGCATGCATAGTAATATGGATGGCGCAGTCTATAAGACACCGCTACCAAATGCAACCCTTTTCTGCCCATTCGTCTCATCGACCGGGTGGAAAAGCAGCGGACGGCCTTCCTGTCCGCGCAGTACCCCCGCCATCATAATATGGCGGGGTAAATGGGAGGCTGTGGGAGTTAATATTGGGCGGATCGCCACCGCCATGTGGGCGGTGGCGATCCGCCCTACATTGTAATAGACCCCAAAATGTGAAGTGAGAGTTACATTTGATCTGAGCTATAAACACTAACAAAGCGCTCTGTGATTACACTGTCATGGCTCAGGATGAAGAGCAGGGGGGCTATTTCCTACCCTCTCCGTGATCTGAGTGTGCAGTGTGGTAATGCTTAATGTCATTGCTATCTTTTTCCTAATATAAAACACTCCAGCTGTCGTAGGGCCTTGGCTTCACCTCCCGGTGCAGGGCTGGCTGTGCTTTATGGCAGGCATGGAGGGAGGGAAGGAAGGATGGTCTCGGCTGCAGCTCTGGCCTCGTACAGTGACCCTACTATTATTAGTGACTGAGCGGTGCTGAAGTGGTGGTATTGGTGCTGGTGGTGGTGGTATTGGTGGTGGTGGTATTGTTAATAAAACAGGCTTTTGAAAACAATTGGTCAGGTGGCTTTAATACAGATGACAAGTAACACAGATGTGCTTTTATCTGCTTCCAATACTCAGTATGGAGGGAGGGGCATTTTTTCAAGGTTAAGAAACAGAAAAAGTATATTGTTACATTAATAGAACAAATCTTGGACTTACTGGGAAAGGCACTGCCGACTCCATATTATTTTAGGTCAATAGCACATTTCTATCCTAAAGTTGAACCAAATGCAGGAGATTAGTAGTCTATGCTAATATATGGGCTCAATGCATGTCCAGGCCCAGTACTCAGTTTACATCCAAACCAATCAAGTTGAAAGTTCCCAACGTTCCCAACTGAATGCAAATGTAATCATAATTTTTTTATATCAGATTATTTTCTCAAACAAGTAATGATTTTTAGTGCCTTTCTCCTGAAAATATACAGTGAGTTAAAGCGTTATTAAACCGTTAAACAAAGTAAAGACATTAATAAAGATGTCAGGATATCACCAGCAAAAAGCAAAAGTAGAAACACTGACACTTGCTTAGAACTTTACTCATTTTTCATTCTTATCGTCCACACATAACTGTTGTTTTTGAATTGCTTACTTGTTTTCAACATTTTTCTGAAGCAAAAAGCAGATTCAAACTCCAAACATATACATTCATTCAATGCAGGGTCATTGGATAGCAACCACTTACACATCAACAGGAAATTAAATCTGCATATTCCACGAGGCATGCCATGGGTGTTTGCTAAGCATTTTGATACAGACTGTTATTCTTAAAATAGTCTGGACATTTTGAGGAAACAGAAAACAAAATCCAACAGCAATACAAGGTGCAGGAAGGCTAACAAACTCTCAAAAAATTAAATTAACAAAGAAGCCTATTTGTGAATTCCTTTATCCTTCCAGAGTGGGTATGGTGCCAGAATACTGTGGTCGTAATATTGTTGGATGTAATTATTGTGCCCTGTTGATTCAAAACCATTGCTCCGTTGTGTGACCCTGGCCCTGCGCCGTTGTGTGACCCTGGCCCTGCGCCGTTGTGTGACCCTGGCCCTGCACCGTTGTGTGATCCTGGCCCTGCGCCGTTGTGTGACCCTGCGCCGTTGTGTGACCCTGGCCTGGCCCTGCTCCGTTGTGTGACCCTGGCCCTCCGCCGTTGTGTGACCCTGGCCTGGCCCTGTGCCGTTGTGACCCTGGCCCTGTGTCATTGTGACCCTGGCCCCGTGTCGTTGTGTGACCCTGCGCCGTTGTGTGACCCAGGTCCTGCGCCGTTGTGTGACCCTGACCCAGCGCCGTTGTGTGACCCTGGCCTAGCCCTGCGCCATTGTGTGACCCTGGCCCAGCGCCGTTGTGTTACCCTGGCCTAGCCCTCTGCAGTTGTGTGACCCGGGCCTAGCCCTGCGCCATTGTGTGACCCTGGCCCAGTGCCGTTGTGTTACCCTGGCCTAGCCCTCTGCAGTTGTGTGACCCGGGCCTAGCCCTGCACCGTTGTGTGACCCTGTGCCTGCGCCGTTGTGTGACCCTGTGCCGTTGTGTGACCCTGGCCTGGCCCTGCTCCGTTGTGTGACCCTGGCCCTCCGCCGTTGTGTGACCCTGGCCTGGCCCTGTGCCGTTGTGACCCTGGCCCTGTGTCATTGTGACCCTGGCCCCGTGTCGTTGTGTGACCCTGCGCCGTTGTGTGACCCTGGTCCTGCGCCGTTGTGTGACCCTGACCCAGCGCCGTTGTGTGACCCTGGCCTAGCCCTGCGCCATTGTGTGACCCTGGCCCAGCGCCGTTGTGTTACCCTGGCCTAGCCCTCTGCAGTTGTGTGACCCGGGCCTAGCCCTGCGCCATTGTGTGACCCTGGCCCAGTGCCGTTGTGTTACCCTGGCCTAGCCCTCTGCAGTTGTGTGACCCGGGCCTAGCCCTGCACCGTTGTGTGACCCTGTGCCTGCGCCGTTGTGTGACCCTGTGCCGTTGTGTGACCCTGGCCTGGCCCTGCTCCGTTGTGTGACCCTGGCCCTCCGCCGTTGTGTGACCCTGGCCTGGCCCTGTGCCGTTGTGACCCTGGCCCTGTGTCATTGTGACCCTGGCCCCGTGTCGTTGTGTGACCCTGCGCCGTTGTGTGACCCTGGTCCTGCGCCGTTGTGTGACCCTGACCCAGCGCCATTGTGTGACCCTGGCCTAGCCCTGCGCCATTGTGTGACCCTGGCCCAGCGCCGTTGTGTTACCCTGGCCTAGCCCTCTGCAGTTGTGTGACCCGGGCCTAGCCTTGCGCCATTGTGTGACCCTGGCCCAGCGCCGTTGTGTTACCCTGGCCTAGCCCTCTGCAGTTGTGTGACCCGGGCCTGCCCTGCGCCGTTGTGTGACCCTGGCCTAGCCCTGCGCCGTTGTGTGACCCTGGCCCAGCACCGTTGTGTGACCCTGGCCTAGCCCTGCGCCGTTGTGTGACCCTGGCCTAGCCCTGCGCCGTTGTGTGACCCTGGTCCTGCGCCATTGTGTGACCCTGGCCGGGCCCTGCGGCACTGTGAGACCGTGGCCCTGTGCCGTTGGGTGACCTATGCCTTGCGCTGCGCCGTTGTGTGACCTATGCCTGGCCCTGTGCCGTTGTGTGACCTATGCCTGGCCCTGCGCCGTTGTGTGACCTATGCCTGACCCTGCGCCGTTGTGTGAACTATGCCTGGCGCTGCGCCGTAAGCATTCCAAAACGCTCGGTAGTCAGTCCGGCCCTGGTGGGACCCTGCGCCATTGTTTAACCTGAGCCCCAGCAGTTGTGCTCCCCATCCTCTTCCATTCTCCCCATGCAATACCCGAGCCCCCAGTGGCCCCTGGGGTAGGTCTGCGCCGTTATGAATCCCCGGACTCGGGTCTGCACCGGTGTGTGAGCCTGGGCAAAGGCCGCTGCACCCTCTGGGGTTGGACCTAAGCCACTGGACTCCCAGCTACACCTCCGCAGACATGGGACCCTGCCTGGGCTCGGAGGTCTGCGCCACTGTGTGATCCTGGTCTGGGCTTGCGCAGCAGCGCCTCTACTCGACAGTGCGTGGGTTTGCGCCGCTTTGTGATCCTTGGCTGGTCATGCGACTCTGCTCGATCCTGGGTTGGGCATGCAACTCCGCGTGACCCTGGACTGGAACTGCGACACTGTGTGACCCTGGGCTGGGTGTGCGCCGTTGTGTGACCCTATCTCTAGTTAAGTCTTCTGCAAACCGCCAACTCTAACACCAGGCCTATTAGAAGAGATGGCGTGTGCCTGAGGAAAATATTGTATACGTCTCTGAACCAATCTAAAGTGCACACCCCGCAGTTTAGGTGCCCTATCAATTGTTAATTTTCATAATAAATCCATAATCCTATTTATTAGAGCGCTAAAGGCAATAGGTTGAGTGAAGAATGCAAGACGAAAATGCAAAGGTTATTATAGAAGGATAATAGAGAACCAGCAGGGGCACTGATTGTTGAAAATATTAAAGAGTTCCCAATGTTACAAAGCCTGAGAGAAAAGTGCCGGTGTGTAAGCGAAAGTCTGACCCTCTCTCACACATGCACATACTCAAACATTCACGTATGTTGGAGCAGCGGTAGACTAAACAAGTACTCCTTGCTTTACTCTGGCACCTGCATTTCCACTGCGCTTTCTACCATTAGTAGGAGCCTCGAGGCGCTTTCTCAATTTGGCAGCCTTTTCATATCATGCGTTTACATTGACCGATTGTACTTGTACGGTAGGTGCACTTTAATGCAGAAGTAAATTGAGTTCAACCCGATTCAAGAACGTTGTAGTGTAATAGGAGTCTGCTCAGGGACAAGGTGCATTTGTAACGATGCCACGACATCGTGGTCAGCGCCACCATTAAATGTGCGCCAAAAAATGACCAGGAACGAACGGCAATATTGTTTTTCGAAAAGCAACAAATTTCTTTGGGAAAAACATCAAGACCTTTTTGTAATATATTTACCTGAGTGTACGCGTACGTGCACGCATTCGCAGGTGTGGGTCAGCCTGTGAGCTCCTGTGCCGCAGGGAATACGCGCACATTGCTTTCCGTAATCCCACCTCTTGTAACACATGCTGTAGTGGCATTAACTTGCTTTACTCACTGCAGAAATGTAACGCTCAATTGATAGTAAGTCTTGTAATGGTTGCGACATCGCGTCCGTATCTTGGCCAACCATCACATATGTTTGTACGTGCGTCATACTCATAGCAGAGCAACCAGGGACACGTGGTCGTGTGATCTATATGTGAAACTGATGTGCGGCACAGATCCAGCCATCGGGGGCGCAGCGCACGCCACAGCCCGGGCAAGAGTCCCAAACGTGAAGGCCCCATGCTCTTCTCTGTTACCAAGTGTGCAAATTGGACAAATGGGGCCTTTTGGAGTCTAATTAAGCGTGAGAGAGGGAAATGTCACAGCTAATGAGATCTGAGAGAACTCGGGTTACTGCGAGGTAGCAGGCACAGATGGAAGTTTCTCTAAGCCCCGTCCTTTTCAGACTGGGGGCGTGTTTTCCTGCTTACTTAAAAGGATGCTTATCTTCTTTATGGGGCCATCTGGCCCCATAAAGAAGATGAGGAAACTTTTACTTCAGCAGGAAAACACGCCCTCCAATCTGAAAAGGACGGGGCTTAGATAGAAAGAATTTAAAAGAAGAACGTCACTAGCACCTCTTCTCCAATGGCTGGCCACCGTTTAGGAGGCCAGCCAATGGAGAAGAGGGGCGGGGCTTAACCTCGCTAGAGACACTCACTCTATCCCATTAAGTCTCCCCAGCGAGACTGCGCATGTGTGCAGTCTTTCGTAGGCGGAGACCTAAAAACAACAGTTGATGGACACACTGCAGAACAATGTCATACATTCACCCCAGTTCAGAGATCTGGGCCTAAATCCATTGTTTTTTTGCTTGCCATTTTGAACCCAGCCATATGCAGATCAGTCTTGACCCTGTACCTCATGGAAACATTCTAGCCCGAACTGCTAAGCCAGGTCCTCCCTGGACTAGAAACCAGCATCCTAGGACCGGTTTCGGGGTTTCACCCCTCTTCAGCCGGGATGGCTTGATTC
Source organism: Lissotriton helveticus (assembly GCF_964261635.1). NCBI lineage: Eukaryota > Metazoa > Chordata > Amphibia > Caudata > Salamandridae > Lissotriton > Lissotriton helveticus. The sequence goes on along the minus strand of NW_027611725.1, from coordinate 2,770,100 downwards.
CATTGGCATGGAGAGCATGGGACCCAAGCCTGGGCATACCCGTCCCACTCGGGGTGACAAATGCAAAAACAACAGTTGATGGACAGAATGCAGAACAATGTCATACATTCACCCCAGTACAGATATCTGGGTCGATTTGAAGACATTGTTGTCTGCAGTGTCTTTGCTCATTCTCAACTTGCTTTAGAGTTGCTTATAGTGCTGCATCACCACCCTGAGTTCTTCTGTGTACCAGCTGGCTTGCTTTTGTGATCTTGATTTTTTTGTTGTTGCTATGCTTGAGGGGGTGCAGGTGGTGATCCATTCATTGAAGTTCTTGATGTCTTCTGTTAGGTTGCTGGTATGCTTGAAGGGGGCCAGGTTGTTGGTGCAGGTGGTGAGCCAGTCATTGAAGTTCTTGATGTCTTCGTTTAGGTTGCTGGTATGCTTGAGGGGGTCCAGGGTGTTGGTGCAGGTGGTGATCCATTCATTGAAGTTCTTGATGTCTTCGTTTAGGTTGCTGGTATGCTTGATGGGGGCTAGGGTGTCGGTGGTGATCCAGTCATTGAAGTTCTTGATATCTTCCGTTAGGTTGCTGGTATGCTTGAGGGGGGGGGGGGCAGGTTGTTGGTGCAGGTGGTGATCCATTCATTGAAGTTCTTGGTGTCTTCGTTTAGGTTGCTGGTATGCTTGAAGGGGGCTAGGGTCAGGGTGTCAGTGTAGGTGGTGATCCAGTCATTGAAGTTCTTGATATCTTCCGTTAGGTTGCTGGTATGCTTGAGGGGGGGCCAGGTTGTTGGTGTAGGTGGTGTCCCATTTATTGAAGTTCTTGATGTCTTCCGTTAGGTTGCTGGTATGCTTGAGGGGGTCCAGGGTGTTGGTGCAGGTGGTGTTCCATTCATTGAAGTTCTTGATGTCTTTGTTTAGGTTGCTAGTATGCCTGAAGGGGGATAGGGTGTCGGTGTAGGTGGTGATCCAGTCATTGAAGTTCTTGATATCTTCCATTAGGCTGCTGGTATGCTTGAGGGGATGCAGGTGGTGATCCATTAATTGAAGTTCTTGATGTCTTCAGTTACGCTGCTGGTATGCTTAAGGGGGGGGGGGCAGGCTGTTGGTGCAGGTGGTAATCCATTCATTGAAGTTCTTGATGTCTTCCGTTAGGCTGCTGGTATGCTTGATGGGGGCTAGGGTGTTGGTGCAGGTGGTGATCCATTCATTGACGTTCTTGATGTCTTCCGTTAGGCTGCTGGTATGCTTGATGGGGGCTAGGGTGTTGGTGCAGGTGGTGATCTATTCATTGATAGTTCTTGATGTCTTCCATTAGGCTGCTGGTATGTTTGAGGGTGGCCTAGTCGTTTTTTTGCTCACCATGCCATTCCAGTTTGAACTCAGCCATATGCAAATCGGTCCTGACCCTGTGCCTCATGGGAACAGTCCAGCCCGAACTGCCAAGCCAGGTCCTTTCGGGACTGGAAACAAGCATCCTAGGACCGGTTTTGGGTTTTCACCCAGATCTCTTGACTGGGGGAGAATGTTTTGATTTGTTCTGCATTCCGTCCATCAATTGTGTGTCTTTTGATGGCAACATGTAGCAGGAACCGCTGTGGGAAGTACCAATAATGGACAAATTGCGCCTGGGCACATAGATAGTATAGTCGCATGTCAGGCGCTTCAAATCCTTCCTGATCGAATGGCTGTGAAAGCAAGTCCCAGCTGCATCTCGGTTTCTTACCGCCCCACACAAGGGTCAGTAGAGCTGTCTGAAGCATATTGAATAGTGTAATATTGAGCCTGAGGTGGATATTCACAAACAAATAGAGGAGTTTGGGCAATATTGTCATTTTTGTGACAGTGATCCTGTCCGCCAGCGAAAGAGGCAGCTTAACCCATCGTGGTGTTTGCTCAGTGATTCCGGTAATGACTCGGCCATAATCCATTGAGAGCACCGTATCAGGGTCTCTATGCAGCCATATCCCTAAATATTTCACCGGGTCAGTAGACCACGCCAGCTCTACCTCTTTGGTTTCCGCCGTCAGCGGAAAGACTGTTGACTTATCCCTAATGTGGAATATCTCTCAAATTTCACATATTCCCTCAATAGTGCCAGGAGATTTTCGGCAGGTTCACGTTCATATAGCATCATATCATCTGCATAGAGTGAGACCCCAAGAGGTCTCTGCCGGAATCGCAACACTGCATGAGCATGTTTTTGACTCATTTTACAAGCTAAGGGCTCGAATGCAAGTGAAAATATAATCGGCAACAAAGGGCAATCCTGCCTTGTGCCTCTCCTAATTGAGAATGCATTTGAGACCCAGTCATTCTGTCGCACTCGAGCCTCCGGCTCATTATATAATAATTTGACCCATTTAAGGAAAAACTGTGTCATACCCATTCTAAGTAAAAGAGTAAACATAGACTCCCATCGCAGGGATTGAATGCCTGTGCTGCATCTAGCATCACAGCCACAGCTTGAAAATACATCTCAAAGTAGTGCAACGCTGCAAAGATAGTACGCAGGTTGTGTGTCGTTGATCTCTTGGGGACTAACCCTAACTGGTCCGGGGGGATTAATTTGGGTACCAAAGGCTGTAGCCTATTGGCAATCATTTTTGCAAAAATGTTGGCATCTATATTAATAAGGGAGAGAGGTCCATATGATTCGCACCTGTTTGCCACCATATCAGGTTTCAGCAATGTAACAATAAGGGCTTCCTTAAGAGAAGGGGGCAGTCTCCCAGTCTCGTACGCCTCCGCAAGACATCCGATAATCTAGCGACCAGTTCTTCTATATGTGCCTTATAGAACTCGCTTGGAAACCCTTCAAGGCCAGCTGACTTACATGTGGGGAGGGACATTATGGCAGTTTTTACATCATCCACCACAAAAAAGGGTTGCGTAAGGTACCCCCTCTGGCCTTCTGAGAGCCACCCAAGTGCGACATTGTCAAGGTATGCTCATATATCATCTTCAGACACCTGTGCCTTGTCACCATACAGTGTAGCGTAAAAGTCTAGCACCATCCTGCTAATCTCTGGTGTAGTGAGTTGTGCCACCCCATCCCTGTCTAGCATTTCAGTGATGTTTCCCTGGCTCCTGCTCATACTCCCGTTCCAATGCTGAGATCTCGGTCACCAGCTCGCTGATGCTGCGCCTTAAGTCCTTCAAGACACCGGTCAGTGAACTTATGCTTTCTCTCCGTTGCGTAACTTTGAATGCCTCCCATAACAGCCCAGCACTATCTACTTATTTTCTATGTGGTTGTTTCTTATTGCATTTCCCATAGTGCTCTTAATGACAGGGTCTGCCAGGGAAGCCTGCTGTAATCTCCACATAAAAGGTGGTCACGCACAAACTGGGATTTGTAGCTCAAGGAGAACTGGGGAATGATCCGAAATTGTCTTGGCCAAGTGTCCTACATGAACTGCCCAAGTGCATGTCATCTCGGTTGCAAGCCAATAGTCCAATCTGGACCACAATCTATTCACTGAGGAAATAAAGGTTCTTTCCCGTGACCCTGGATGTCAGTCTCCATACATCCCGAATGTCCCCTGCTTCCATCAATCCTAGCAGTGTGTCTGATGCCTGTCCATGTGGATTCAAGATAGCCTGGCTGGTGAGGATTATGAATCCGAAACCGGTCCCAGGATGCTTGTTTCCGGTCCAGGGAAGACATGGCTTAGCAGTTCGGGCTGGACTGTTCCCATGAGGCACAGGGTCAGGCTGATTTGCATATGGCCATGTCTGAACTGGGGTGGCTGAGTGAGCTAAAGAATGGTGATGGATTAAACCCAGATCAGTTGACTGGGGGTGAGTGTTTGATTTGCTCAAACGCTCCGTCCATCATCCCCTTTTGTATCGCCCTGATGCCTGTCCATGTGCATATCTAAACAGATATTAAAATCCTCCCCCCCCCCAATATCTCCACAGGAGGATACATGGAGATTCAATGCCAAACGTCAGTGAAAAACCAGGGTCTTCTAGATTGGAGCCGTATATGTTTACCAACAGTACCATCGCACCTCCTATCTTACCCAGGATAATCGCTAGGCTACCCTGCCTTCTCATCCGTCTCTGAGCTGATCATAGTAAATGGCACACCTTTTTTTGACAAGAATCATCACACCTCTGGAGTAGGAGAAGTAGGATGCAGCTACACACACCCCTGCCCAGCTTGCTCCCACATTCTTCTCCAAAATCTTAGTTAGGTGGGTTTCCTGTAGGTAAGCAACCTGGACATCAAACCTGTCAAGATACGCTAAAACTGAGCAGATTTTCTTGGGGCTGTTTAAGCCGTAGACATTCCAGGTAAGGAATTTCATTTCACTGCCCATACTTGCGGCACATCATGACATTTACATGGTAATGACCCTTCAAAGTAAGTGAGCAGCAGTGTTACTGAGGCTATGCCTTTGCACAGGTTCAAGCGTCCCGTCACCTTCCCACTCAACCATCCCCCACCCACTGCAGCACCCTCAACTTGCTAAAGCCATCCCTATTTAGAGTAAACAACCCCTCCCGAACATAGAAAAACAATGGAGTCATATGGAGTCCTTCCATGAGGGGAGCGCCAGAGTGCTACTAGCCTCCCACAGAAGTAGGCGGTGTCTGATCAGATCTACTACCAATGCAATAATATCACAAACGTATTCATGCGTTTTGAGACATCTAGCTACTTTTTTCATTCCATTTGCTATCAAACATCCTAGAGCTGCAGCGGGAAAAGACTACACATTTTTCAACCATCCAAACTTATGCCCTCTTATAAGTATTGGTCACAGCTCATATCAGGCCTAAATCGCAGACGTTGCAAGTCCTCTTTGGCTGGATCATTGGAGGGTTCACACCTTCTACTTTTCAGCTTTTTTACGTGTTCGAGCACTGCCTTTGAGTTGGTGTAGATTTTAAAGTATCCCTCCTGGCCGAGTCTCAGACCGGCCGGGTACAGCATGGCGTATGGAATGCCCTCTGATTGCAATAGCTTCTTCACTGTACCAAATTCCCTACGCACTGCAACTGTAAAGTCTGGGAAGAATACAAGTATGTTCCCCATAACTTCAATTGTGCCTTTTTATCTTGCCATTTGCAATATGGCATCTCGGTCCCTATAATTTAGGAGACTGGCAATGATGGGGCAGGGCATCGCCCCAGGTACTGGTCTTGGAGCCAAGGAGCAATGAGCGTGCTCAACGATCAACATCGAACATTCTTGAATTTCGATCTTGTGAAGGCGCCTGATGAGGATGGGATGTGGAACCATGTGACACACCGCCAGGAGGTTCAATAGGATGACGGCCTTACCCTCTCCTCTGTCTAGGATCCTGCGCATGGTGTAGGTAGGTTCAATGAGCTCTGTTTCCATACTCGGGTTGGGTCTGCATCGAGATTGGATGGCCTTGAGGAACTGGTGGTTGATGAGGTAGCTGGTCAGACACTTCTTGATGGTTTTCCCTAGGACTTTTAATATTTTGGTGACCTTAATTTGCATTTTGATTTAGTCCAGACTCCCATCATCGGTGGCCTGCTCGCCGACCTTGCGGCATTCCAGTTCCATCAGTTGGTCACTAATCCTACTCATGTGGGTGGGCATATTCTGGATCCTATATTCACCAACTTAACAACAGCGAATGTCCAGTTGCCTACCCCGGTGGCATGGTCTGATCATTCTCATTGTGGAGCTATCCCTTCCAGTCTCGGACCCTCCTTTTTCAAATACTGACAGATTCATTTTTAAACGCCCCTGGAGTAAGCTGAAACAAGCAGACTTCCAACGTCTCCTCACGGAATTCCCTCTTGGCCCATTCCGCGAAGTAGAGTCTGGCTATGACCTCTTCTGTGACTGGATCACTAGGGCCCTTGACGCCTTGATTCTAGTCACTCGGAGCAAATGCCGCACCCTAGAACCCAGTCCTTGGTATGACGATGCCTTGTTGCTTCTCAAAAAATCCTGTAAAAAGGCGGAAAGAGGCTGGCGAAAAAACTATGACCCTGAGAAGAAAACATGCCAAATAAACAGTGTTCTCATAGCCCAGCCTTGCCCAGAGGAAGGAGTTCTTCGATATAATATATACTTCAGAAGAAAGGCTACATCTTCAGTAGCCAAAGATAGTAGAAACGAATGCTTTCCACCGAGTTCATTTTAACAAAGTGCTGAGTCCGGGAAGTATCATCATCATCATCACCACCACCATCCAACCACACTGCCAGTCAGGAACAGGAATGAGACTGCTCTTCAGCACACCCATCCTTATACACAACACACTACAGGGGTTTGCTTCAGGGTCAAACTCACTTTCCTTACACGTTAACAGGAACAAGTTCTAAACTGAACAAATTATATTTAGGAACAAGGGGTTTGTACGGCCATCAGTGGCATAATACATTTGAAACCCAATACTTTATGAATCTGTATGAATGATACATAACCAAACTTCCAAACACCACCCATGTATGGACATCCAAGAGCCTTTAAAAACCACACTACAGAGGTGTGTACCAGGCTCAAACTCAATTTACTTTAACATTAACATGAACTAAATTATGATACAGCAAGAACAATCATGAGACTATGAAATGTACATAATGATGACTAGATTTTAAATATTACTAACAAATGTATGTTTTGATTTGTAAAAAAAACAAAAAATTTATTTGAATTCATGGTATTTGATTGCTGATTGCATGGAAAGAGATGTTAAATGTGATTTCTTCCCTAAACTATAAAGATAACTTGAGATGTCAGCAAGGAGTCTAGTTTATTTGGCAATAGAGGGGTCAAATCTCCATAGCATGACTGCTTTCAGCAGGGAGTCTAGCGCAGGTGGAATCATTGGGGACTATTCTCCCCAGTGTGCCTTCTCTCAGAGTGCGAGGCGGTTCTTTGCTTGAGACGGTAACACCTCTGCATCTGTGTTAATGAAGAGAGAAGTGCTATCTGTAATACTGAGATCTGGGCTTCACTCCTGTGATGGGAACTTAAGTCAGTAGTTTTTACCCAATAAATACCAGATTTATTTTGGAAAACGAAAAATGTGTGTATCGTGGCTCTCCTCTTGTTAATAATCCATAAAAATGTACAGAATGATGAGTACTTGAAAGCATTCTCCCATACGAGGGATTTAAATATGCATTTGTCACATGCAAAATTGACGTACATTTTTATTTCAAGGTTCTCATATAGCGCTTCTTTATCTTTATCTAATAATGCCTGATGGTTTTTCTCCGAGAGCCCCTTCTTCTGAAGAAGTTTTTCATTGACAGACCCAATGTGATATCCAATGGAAAGATGACAGTCTCTCCAACTCTAAACCGGGCTTAGTGGAAGGACCGTTGATTTGGCTGGTACAACGCTGTGCTGCATTTTTGATAGAGTGCTTTGTCTGCCACACCCTGAATCCTGCCTGTCTTTCTTTAGTGATTTTTCTATTTTGAGTTACATTTGAAGACTGTCCCCCTCATGTATAGTTTGACAATGTGTCCACGGTCTGCCAGAGGAGCACGTGTACCAACTTCCACTACCCCATTGGACTAGCGTCCCCCATGTTTAGCGATCTCCACCAACCTGGCTATCGCTGTGTCTTCACTGGAGCGACAGGAGCTCCTCTAAAAGCACCTAAAGTTTGCTGAGTGGCTGCCATGTTTCACACGGGTGCCCAGCAGACTTTTTAGTTTTACTCCTAAAGTGAGAGTTTGCTTTTTTGAAAACAAAAAAATAATGTGCTTGCTACACTAGAGCTTTCCACAAGGGAGTCTAGGCCATATTTCCTAGGTTTTTTTGTTTGAGACAGCCTGTCTTTTCATAATGTTCCTGAAGAGAAGCAAGTAGGTCAGAATGCCCTACCATAAGTAGGGTGGACGGTCCGATGTATGTACACCAACCTCCCCAGGTATGTCGGTCATTGTTGTGAGGGTTCCTGAGGTTCTGACCTCACTTCAAGGAGAAGGGAACATTGATGGCTTTCTTCTAACCAACCTCCAACATACTCCTATTTATTTTTATATTCCGTTAAAATACAACTTGCTATTGGATTATAAATGAGAACCACAGCCATGCTTTCTTTTATTCATGCATTAGGGATCATGAGGGTCTCTATATGATTCTTGCCTCTTTTTCGCCTGCTGCACAGTCCTTCTGGTATAACCTCTTCCAATAATTTATTCTTCAAGAGTTCCTGTTGTTTCATGAAAGAGCCTTAATTGTGCAGTTTCTCGTAATTTGTAAAAACTGTTATATGTGAATATTCTCCTTCGAGACCTTGGTTGGAAGCTTGCAGCAATGTGTCAGCTGTTGTGTAAAACCAGTGTGACATTCTCCAAAGCTGCTTAGTTGCAAAAAAAGTAGTGTGCAGCTCTCTTAGGCTGCATAGGGCTTGTGCAAAACCATTGTGTCTCCAAACACTTGCTGCTGACTGCGGTGCCTTAGTGTCCACGTTCTACCTGGAACCCTATTTGTTTGCTGCCGTCTGCGGTGTCATAGTGTCCACCTTCTACCTGGGATCCTATTTGTTTGCCGCCCAGTGCGGCATCATTGTGTCCGCCTTCTACCTGGAATATTATCTGTTTGTCGCCATCATTATGAGATGCAGGAGCTGCAGAAAGAAGGGCCTGAGGATTCACTAATAATTTATTCATGTGCTTCACAACGTAAGGTCCAATTTACAGAGACAATTTAATTGATAGCATTCTGAAAGCACATATATTTCATTAGGACAATCCTCAATCACAAAAATACAAATACATATATTACCTAAACATTGTTTACATGATTACATGGTTATCACAGACAATATTATGTTCCCAAATAGATAACTAGACGCACAACTGTTGTAAACTCACAACACGTTATCCTGGCTGTGTTTGGCCGATATGCAGCATGTCATTATCTTTCGGAGAACTCATGAATGTTTCAATTAGCCAAACAATAACTTTGCTACCACACAAGGCGACACAAGTCTGCTACCAGCTGCACGATATCTGCCTTACAAGGTCTGACAGTGAATGTGAAAAATATATATGTAGTCTTGTTTGACATATTTTCATCATGCTGGTTCATAGCAGTTATGTCTCGGATTAATAGGAAGTCCCCCAATGTAGAGTAGAAGTCAGTGCTTAACACTAAATGTACCTCATGAATTGACCACTGAATTAGGGAGGTCTTTGCCCCAGTTTATTGCAAGAGCTCCTGTCAGACCGCTGCAGCATCCGTTCCTATGCTGAGAGCCAATCAGAGAGGAGCAGAGCCAAGCCCAGATGATGTGTTTTTCTTCCAAGCAAACACTCTTTCTCAACTTAAGTCTCATAGTCACAGCTTCTCCAGTGTGAACAGGAATGCAGTGTGCCGAGTCCCAAGAAACTTTAGAGGCAAGTTAGCTACTCCAAACTCTCATAGTGTAGCACATAGAAGTAGTCTTCCAGTTGCTAAGATCCAAGGAACATCCCACTCTTGTTACCAATGTTCATATTATTCTTGCTGCTAGTAACATACATGAGTGCTGTTCTAATTATATTCTGTGTGGTTATCACTCATGTACTAAGCAACAGGATTAGACGGTTGAAATAAACACTTTTAAACATATATAGTGTATTTTTTTAGTACAGTACTTGTGAGTGCTATGCTAAAGAACAAATTGGGTTTGAATTACCACTGCATCCCCGACCCCTTCGCAGAACTGTTAGTAACCCAGAAAGCACGGACACCACACCGGTACGTATGTCCAGTGGGGTAGTTTGGGGGGTACAATAACTTTGAATTCTGTTTAAGCGATGGAGCACTGAACTTAGTCTAGGCACCCGTGGGTGGGAAAGCCAAAGCCGATTGAGCTTGGCCAGAGCCCTAGTTTATGCAACACAATAATATTGTTTACATGTTTATTGGGTTATCAGAAACAATATTTTCTATCCAAAAAAGACAGATAGACAAACAGTTATCATATGTTTTACTTTGCTTCACATAAGACCATATCTTCAAAAGCATAATACATACACAAACAAAACATTTTATAATTAAAACGTCAATTATAACTCAAAAAAGAGAACATGAAAGCCATTCAAGATATCAAAACAATTGTAAATGAGAATGACATCGCAAATATATAGTATAAATTCACGATACATTTCCACACGATTATATTGGTCACTTAAATGATATTCTTTTAAACCTGTGCACATTTAATTTAATTATTTTCTTAGTACAATATGACACTAAAGGTTATGTCACAGGATTTGTCTCTGTTAAATATATAGCCATTCATATTTAATATTTCTCTTTAAAGCAATTGACTTAAATAATAATATAGTTTGCTCAATCCCTAAATATTCAATTCAAAGGATCTTTATTCTGTGATTAAAAAAAACACCATAAAAGCACATATATATACACAATTTAAACCATAATTAAATATTTTCTAGACCCCGACTAATATTTATACAAATGATTTAAAAAGCTTTACAAAGTCCACAATCAGGCCGACCCTCTTGTTTTCCTTAATCTTAAAGAAACTTTCAAGAAATTCATTACACAGCACAATGTACGGGGGTCATTCGCCCTTTGCAAGAAGAGTAGAGCGGCTTTAGCATGTCTCAACTTGGCCTGTTTTAAAATATCCACCAGAAATCTACGCCTAGGTGTTACGTAAAAAGAACACAAGAGTACAAAATGAAGGGTGTCCTGCGGAGACCTATTGTCACAGCCGCAGGCACCCTTCTGCTCAACTGATAAGGTAAAACCTGGTGGATCAGCTAATAAATTAGGTAAAAGATTGAGCCTAAAACGAGACATTAAAAACCTCTCCTGAGCATTATACATAAGATAAAGGTACGGTTACATACCCTCCGTGCTCTTAACAAGACCATGGGCACTTACGGAGCGTTTGGTCCCTTCAGTTGCTGCTCTACGGGTAGCTCTACAGTCCAAAAACGATTTCTTAATTTTAGGTTTGTCCAGTGGTGAAATTGCTGTGGGGTTTATAAAAAGATCCTTTTGATCTAGGTCTTCCAAGGTAGTCTTCACATATTTCAGCCACGATATTTCCAGGCCTTCATCCCTATCCAAGCAGTCTCTTAAAATTTGTCTGCTCAAGACTGCCTCAGGGTTTGCCCAGATTTTTATCCATGCCATAATCGGTCTGAGCTTAACCAGGTCCTCAATATATGGCCTCCCTAGTTCCCTGTGAGCAATTACAGCAGGGGTACTCCGGGGTATTTTCAAGATCGATCGCAAGTATTTGTTTTCCTCCCGCTGCAATTGGTCAACATTTACAAAACCCCACACTTCAGAACCATACGTAGCTTTGGAACAGCATATAGAACTATACAAGTTCATAATTTGTTCAGGGGACCAACGACCCAGCCTACGCCCATAGCCTGCTATAGCACCATTTGAGGATACCAATCTGCTACATCGTTCTTCCACCAGGGAATCAAATTTTAATGAACCGTCAAATAACAGACCGAGATAGGAAAAAGACTGCACCTTTTCTAATGTGTGGTTTCCTATTCTGTAAGAGAACCTTTTGCATGGTTTTGTGCCAGCCAACATTACATAGGACTTGAAAGCAATTGACTTAAACAATAATATAGTTTGCTCAATCCCTAAATATCCATTAACTCCTTAGAGTAGTGATACAAGTTCTATTAAAAGGACCAGTTTTATTTTGTTAATTTATCTCATTAAAAAAGAGGTCTTTGAATGTTAAAAATGTATTCCTACTCCTAACTTCTAGAGAACAAATGTAAACTCTGCTAAAAGAGAAATCCTATACCTGTTTCTTATAGGTTAATTTAATTGACAATACTTGTGTTGAATCAATGTAAGAGGCTCAAACTTATATTGTGTATCATTAATCATTGCATTATGTCTCAGCGTACGATTAGAGTATACCATTATTTAATGTACGCATTTATTGTCAGAAGAACGTCCTCCGTCTTCCTACGAACACAGAATTATTTCTGAACAGCAAGGACAGCATTATGACTATAAGTCACGTTAGTGGAGGAGTAATGCTGTCTTTAATAAGATTGAGGCTTTCAGGATCTGAAAAGACACTTGCTAGGGTGTTATGTATACTAACTCTGTATCCTACGTTGTAGGAAGAGAGAGAACCAGCGTGACAGGAAGGAGCCCTGGAGGCAGCTGTAGTACTAAAAGTGCTGAAAAAGGCATCTGAGTTTGAGAGAGTGGACTGATACCAAATGAACCCTTGGGCCAGGCAGTCTCTAAGGACTGTGCTTTCTGTGGCTCTGCTCTCCTATGGTAAAGGGACAAAGTAGTAACAACCCAGTCAGTACGTGTCCATGCAAGAGTATGGAATCAGAGGAGACAGGAAAGCACAGGATCTGAGCTATGACTGACCACCCGTAAAGCCCCATTCGGCCTGGTCTGGAGAGCACCCCACTGTGGCAACCATTAATTATCAACAATGAGCCATGCGCACTGTCAACAGATTGCCTGCTAAAGGGACTGTTAGTCCCAGGAGAACTGTTTGTCTGCTGTTGGAGGAGGATGGGCCACGTCTTCTACACGCTATATACTATCGGACTCTGAAATGCAGCGCTGGACGCCACACCACTGCAGCTGCTTGGTAAAAGGACTACAAATCCCAGGAGACCTGTTGTCTGCTGAGGGAGGAGGAGGGACCGTATCTTCTAAACGCTATATAGCGCGGAACTATGTCCTGCAGCGTGGGACGTCAAACCACTGCAGCTGCATGGTAAAGGGACTACAAATCCCAGGAGACCTGTTGTCTACAGGGGCAAGAGGAGGGACTGCATCTTCAACCTGCTTTGTAGCCCGTACTGTCTCCTGCAGCACAGGATGCCAAGCGCATGTCTTCATTCAGCCTGTAACTGTTAGTTTAGCTGAGAGGCTGCTCTGCATTTCCCTGTATGCAGGCAGCTGCACAAAGTAACTTCACAGGAGGGAGCCCCTAAAGCAGCTGTGAAAGTGACACAGCTCAGAGCTCTGCAGTCACGGGCTGTCTGCACAACAAGTTGAGTTCTGTTCAGTTTCATAAAGCTGGCTCCGGCCCGCTCACCCCAGGGGCCTCTCACGAGTTCCCTTACTTATATTTCAGGTTCTTTGCAGCAGTAAGGTCAGTTGAGATAATGAAAGGAAAAGGTTATGAAAGACCAGATTGTGAGCTTTTGAAAATATATTGAGTCTGTCAAATAAACTTAAGTTATCGTATAGCAGCCAAAGAAACTATATATCAGTTTATGAAACCCACTTTTGTTCCGCAACACTGTTGTCTCGAAAGTGTGCAAACATCAACCGATTTCACGAAAAACGAAACCAAATAGTACAGTTAGGAAAAAAGCGATCTGACGTGGCAAGCACTGCCTGCGTCATAGCTGTTTATTTTCTTGCGGCAGGTTGGTAGTACGGGTGTTGGGGTAAGATGTCGCATTATAAGTCTAGTTAAGTATGTAAGTATATATATTTAAAAGTAAAAATCTGTTGCAATTCAAGTCTCTAAAAATATATAATATGGAAATTGGTTTTAAATGGTTGAAATAAATGTATGCATCCAGGATGTGCATCTGTTAGTGACATACAGTCTCAGGGAGAGTTTAAAGTGTACGTGCGATTGAAATTAAGAAATAAACAAAGCATGTTGAGAAAAGTATTTAAAGTATGCAGTCTGGATGTGCATCTGCTGAAGGCATAGTTATAAGGCAAGTTTAAAATCTATACGTGAATATCATTAAATGAAAACTATTAAATGAAGTATTAAAAAGAGAAAAAAAAGCCTCTGCTAACGAAATACATTTACACAGAGTATCCCTGTGAGTCTAAAAGTGTTTGTAAGCAGACATCAAGGGAGCAGGGAAAAGTAGATCCCACAACCCAAACAGTGGAAGGACGCACAAGTACCATGGCATGCTTCAAGGAAGGTCGAAATTAACGGAAGTCAACATGGCAGAATGCGCTGACCAATGAACAGACACATACATATCGTCAGACCTGATTCTGGTGGGATACTCATGGTTTTTGAAGGAAAAAATGCCTTTATTTTATGTGTCACAAATACCCTGCTTAAAGCACACCTGTAGGTTCGTCACTGGATGTCAGGCTCTGACCGAATTATACCAGGTGATTCAAATGTAGAACATGGGAGGAAACTTAAAGCAAACAATTCACTGAGGAGAAATGGGACAAGCTACAGGGCTACCCACAACTGGTCTCAAGAAATGCCACGTGCAAATGCTAGTTTTTTATCTATCTTAATCAGAAGTGTCTTTGGCCGCGACGTCGGGTGACTCTGGTCAATGGTGACGGAGATAGTGTCACTCATAGTCATTGAAATGTAACTCATAATTACACTGAAAATATGAAAATGTCACACATAGCAATCTGAAACCTTGGTAGCTATGTAGGCATAGTCTTTTAAAAGCAAATAATAGATATGGCACAAGTTTATATGAAGACGGATGAATGATGGCTCGCTCTCGCTTCTACAACAGAACAGAGGTGCTGCTGCAACAGGCGGACCTCCTGCAAGGGACTCCTGGGCCTGTGGTGCAACCAACACTGATAGAGATCGCAGGTCACCCGACCAATAATTTTATCATATACGTTTCGGGCCCATAAACTTCAATTCACCATATACATTAATCAGGTGACTTTACAACACTACTACCAGTAACCCTGATTCCTTCCTATTTATTTCTAGTGTACCTGACTTACCAATCCACCGTTACGGGTACCTATGACCACAACGGATCAGGGAGCTAGCTGTAAAAGAAAGGCAGGCAAAATACAATACCGACTTTTATTTCTTTGTATTCATCAAATAACCACAGACTACTGGGAAGTTTTAAAAGCTTTATCTAGATTTCAGATTCAGAAAGTAAACCGTTCGCGACCAAGAGACAATCAACGATCAAGATAATGAAGATCATTTAACCATACAAAAAAGTAAATCAGGGCAACCATTTATGAGACTAATGGGAGATAAGAATAGGGAATAGGCTAATCAGAATTCAGGAATGGAACTCGAGAATGGATAACTGAAAAGGGGCAAATTTATGCACGTCTAGAAATTTACTACTGGGAAAATACTACAAAGGTTGAATAAAGTTTGAAAAATCCTATGCAATCTATAGGTAGGGGAAAACATGGAACACGCTAAGTTCTAGCAACTTTACTTCAATCAGCTTGAAAAGGAGAAAATTATAAACCACATCTATATGTCATAAACAGTATGGAGAAAGGTGCATAAAGGGAGGGT
Source organism: Lissotriton helveticus (assembly GCF_964261635.1). NCBI lineage: Eukaryota > Metazoa > Chordata > Amphibia > Caudata > Salamandridae > Lissotriton > Lissotriton helveticus. Next base: position 2,754,894 of record NW_027611725.1, on the reverse strand, counting down.
AACATAGGAACATGCTAGAAACAGCAATAACGTTTGAGCTTTCATTCAGTAGCCTTGAAAAAGCATGGAAAATCAATTATGCGCAAAGGTATGTCTTTATTAAAGCAAAGACAGAAAAATAGAAGGTGCAGTATAGAGTTCTCAGTACTATATATTTACCTAGAATGGTGTGAAGACCAACCCTGGCCACGGATCAGTCAAGGACAGGAAATACCCCAAGGAAGGACAGTCATCAATGGGACAGCAGGTGCAGAATGGACACCCCAGGACAGGACAGGAAAACCAGATTAGGATCAGGACAGGACCACCAAGGAACGACCAGCACCCGCAGTTTGGAAGCAACGCCTGCGCTCCACCCTCTCTGCAGCTATCAGTCAGAACCCCGATTGGGTTAGCGAATTCCCCAGCAAAGTGCTCCGCCAGCACTTAAGGTTTAGTAAAACCTCCAGAGTCTTTTGAAGCAAGGTGGATGGCGGAACCTTGAAACTAATGCACCTGATACAAAAATTTTACCAATTATGTAAAAGAATTCCCCTTATCTATACCCTTGGGTGGGGATCATGTGCACACTGATACGACACCCGCCAACACAATGCCAGTTCAGATAGAACTATAACATGAGTTAATTAAAAGCACAGGTGCACCATGGTGTGGAAAAGTAAATTTTGCCATGTTCTGTGTCCCTACGTGTCATCCATCATATGTTATGTGTGCATGATTAATATGCATATGTTATTCCCCATGTTTGATTAAAGACGCAATCATAGTTGTGTCCACCTCTAGTATGCCAGTTTCCAGTTCTCGTGAATAATACGAATATCAGGCCTATATAAAGCTCCGTTGCCACGTTTCTCAGTGTGCACGTTATTCCATTGTAAAGTCCCCGTTTCTAGGCCTCAAAAGGGCCCGGACACCAGATTCAGCTCCTGTCTCCTGAGGCCCTCGCTGAGGAGCGATATGGCCCCCACCTGTATCCTCGACCCTTCACTTACTTCCTGCCTCACAGTGCCCGGTTCAGGCTGGCTCTGCCTCTGAGTCTGCCAAGAGTATGTTATGATTCCAGTTATCAGTTCAGTCCTCCTTCTCTGCATTCCTAAGGTACTGAATCGCATCAATAGTTTCCGTCATTGTCTAGCTTTTACGTCTCCATGTAAGAGAAATACTGCATTTAATGGTCATTTAATATTCTTCATCACGCACTACATGTAGAATAATGCATGCTCCAGTCTTAGAGTCTGTTAGCCTTTCCCCTCCTGACTTCTAGTTTATATCAACATGTTCCCTAAACATCAGATACTAGATAGGGTTTAGGTACATGTCGCCCTGACTCTCCAGACTTCAGTCTCTGCTCCTAGCACAGAGTTCATAGCCCCCAGCTTCTCCTAGTAACAAACTATATTTCTTTGATGGCAGGATATCCGCTATAAGGGGCACTTGGTCAAGCCATAGATTACAGTGCACATCGCATTGTTGGTGCACGATATATGTATTCTCGTGTGAAAAATTGGATCTCTAAGCATTTCATCTACGATCCTTGGATATTATATTTATAGTACTTGTTACCAAGAACCCGTGTATACATGACACTTCATGACTGAACTATCGCTCGAACATCCACGTGGATACTTACCTTGTTTTGTGGAAGTAGAGATTGACAGAGCGGACTGCCACCTATCTGGTTTCAGCACCTTAATCTGGATATTGAATTTTTTCTCATGCCCTGAAGAAGTCCCGGCAGGGACGAAACGCGTCGGCTGTCCTATTTTGCAATTTGTGAAAAATAAATCATCTAAACAAAACGGACTTTCTGGACATTTATACTTATCAAGTGATTATTGCAAAACTGTTTATTCCATGGTGCACCTGTGCTTTTAATTAACTTAAAACCTCCAGAGTCTATGGTATATTTCGGACAGAGTGCTCCGCAGCGCTCTGTATTCAGTCACCTATTGAGTGCGTTGGGTCAGTGACAGGTCAGCTATTCGGACAAGTCTGACAATTTCTCTAGCTAAACCTAGGCTAGTTATACTGTTTTCGGGTCAGTGTACCACCCCCCAAATGTTGCAAGTGTCAGAATCCCCAATTTCGATTGGTCCTCAAGTAGGATAGGTTAACACACCAATCACAATTTACGTCTACAAGCCCCTATTTACATACTTAGGAATCGCCTATTCGAATTTGGGGTTCTCATGAGAACTTCTACTGAATACAATGGAAAAATAACATTTGTAGCGAATGAGGAACAGTGCAGCTCCATCCTGCTGGGTCGCAGGTCACGTTCACAGGAGCATCTTGACTGTGTTTGCCAGCTGACTGAGTTCCATTGCTCAAGGTTGCCTTCTCTCTGCCATGTTGACATGCGCAGAAGGGACTTTCAAGATGGTTCACGTCTCCCTCAGACCCCCAATATCGCGGTACATGAAAAGTAAGCGAAAAACAAATTAAAACATAGGAATAAATGAATTCACTGTATACCATGAACAGCTACTCTATACCCCTTACTTTATAATATACTATTGCGTGAATGATTAGTGCAAACAGACAATAACACGAAAGCATCTGCGCAAGCTTCACCACGTTAAGACACAGACAGCCATTTTAGAAGCAAGTACGCAAGCGCAAAGTTTCCCACCAAAACTGCAAGTGCGTCACGTCACGTGAGTGTGACTAATGCATGCGCAGAAGAAAAACCCCGCCAAGCAGCGGCCATTTTAGGAACAAGAGTTACTGAGTTAGTAAAAAACACATACGCAAGCGTCACTAGGACACCCAAATATTCAGAATAAGGGAAATTAGTAAGACGTACAGGTTGAGTTATAGGGTTATAAGTTATTCGAGGTTCTTGATTTCAAGCAAGTCGCGTAATATGCGAAATCTTGCTTCATCAACACCACCCCTGCATGATTCATGGTCATGAGCCACTGTACACACACTGATGGTGACAGCACTCACTTTAACACAACCTGAAGGGGGAGAGGTGAAATCCCTACTCTGACCTCCCCAATTTATGACTGCAACACACACAAAGGAGTGGGAAAGTGGATAGTAAAAGGTGGCACATGCTCAGTGAGAAAAAACTGCCCTCACAAAATTGTGAAGTGCTTCATCATTGGGCATACTAACACCCCTGCGCAGACCAACGCCTGGGGTAGAGCAAAGGGGAGGGGAAAACAATACAAACAATGAAAATTTGTGATCACCGAAGAAAAGTGCAGCTAGTGAAAGTTAAAACTAGCTTGGATGTGAACCCACTAGAAACTTTATTCCTGTGTCATCTGACTAGTTCTTAAAACGTGAAGGATGGTGGTGACAGGAGAAGATTAAGATTACTTCACCCATTCTTACTGCCAAAGCGTCAACATTTTTCTGCCATTTAAATCGTTCCCACAGTGTCGGGTCACTCCGGCATTCATCAGGACCCTCCGGATCCCAAAAGCGTAGTACCCTCTGATCCTGCCTCAGGTATCTATGGAATGCATTCCTTCCAACATGGGGTTTTCTTTTTCACGCAAACTTTGCAATCTGTGGGAAAAGCACACGGAGGGGAGAGAATTATTACTAGATTACCATTTGTTCCACCACAAAGTATCAGAGAGTGAAAAATCCAAACCCCTGGGAGCTTCTTCCATTTTTGCACATCATCCTTTCACAATCTCAAAGCTCACAGTACCCTATAGGTATAATATTTCAAGCATTGCATCCAAATCGGACTAAACATTCATCGTGGAACAGTGTCCACACCATATAACACTCAGGAAAACGCTTTTACCAACACCAAAATGTGTTTCAATCAAATGCGCCCACTAATGCTGCTGAAGAAAATCTCACTCAACGAGTTTCACCAAGCGAATCGCTAGAATTAGCGAGGTGTTGGGAGGGACCCTATGTGGTCAAACTCTATAAGGAGATAAAACATATACATAATGGTGTTATAAATAGGCATGATTTGATATGTATAGCAATAAATCTTGAAGCAACTCAGTGCCATTTCATACAGTCGTAAGTGTCATGACGCTAAACAAATACCTGGATCAGAGTGGAAATGCTCCAGTTCACAATATAAATGTGTATACCAGCACACATAGTCAAAATTAAAGTAAGCGATCACTTTGTTGGTGTAACTGCCCACCCAGTAGAAATTTGGAAAATCATTAAAGTCGGAGGCTACTCATAGTGTCATTTCACATAGTCTTAAGGGTCATGACCGCTGAAAGAATGCCTGGATTACAGTGGAAATGCTCTAGTTCACAATACACATGTGTATACCACCACACATAGTTATAATTAAAGTAAGCAATCACATATTTAATTTGTTGGTGTAACTGCACACCCACTACTGTAATCTATGTCCACATCTTGCAGATGTTCCGTCCCACAGAACCCCACCCTTAGCTCCTTACTTCGTCAAGGTGGGTACACTTCCTAGACATTCTCCAACTCTTGCAGTGTAGGTGGCAAGTTGCTGTCCTCCTCCTACCCTAAGACGGGAGAAGTTCCGGCAACGTGGGGGAGGGAGGAATCACATGATCTCGACATTTACGGCATCATGCATCCGATGTTCAGATCTATGCTTTCAATATAACTTTATTGAATGCTTGCCAATTCCTCAAGGTTGCATGGCGGTATAAACATATATGCCCCCAGCTTGTTGCCGATGAAATATGATTGGCCGGAAGCGTGAATGTATTATACAGATTTGTTTCAGGAGGAATGTTGTTTCTGGCTGGGGATCACCCATCGTAGTGTTATAAATTATAAAAACAGTACCTGATGTGTAATTAAGTTTATTAGTCGAACTTTCAAGGGGATAATTCCTATACATGTTTAAACCGATACAATATATAGGTAATGTAAAAGGTAGGGAACCTTCTTACACCTAAGGTTCACATTAACTCGTATCTCTCCTACGTTTTCCTTCATCAAATTCTTTCTATGGCCGCCTAGCATGTTCAGTTGTTTGTATTTCTCATATTTTATTTAGTTTTATTCACAGATAGATACTCATGGGGAAAGGGGGCCACTAATCAAAACTGGAGTCTATATAGTGGTCAACTTGATATATTCAGGGTGTTCCAAGAAATATCATCAGTCAATCCCAACACGTGGCTTTTTAGTCTGTACACCCACTTCTGTCCCCTCATCCGGAGTAATCTCTTTTTATCTCCTGTAGACGGTCTGATTCTGGGTTAGTCCAGCACCGTCCAGGATAGATCATCTACTGTGTGGTGTTCCTCTAGGTAGTGTGTAGTAAACTTTGTATTGGATTTCTGGCATCTAATCGTACTTCTGTGTTCTTACTCCTAAGGTTCGCATTAACTCGTGTCTCGACTATGTGTTTGTTCATCAAGTTTTTTCTATAGCCACACAGCATGCTCAGTTGTTTGTATTTCTCATATTTGATTTAGTTTTATTCACAGGTAGATGCTCATGGGGCAAGAGGGCATCATGGAACACAAGGTTGTTAGTAAGCAAGCCCAGTGATGAAGCATGTCACAATTTTGTGAGCGAGGGCAGCCAACTTTTATTATCCACTTTCCTACTCCTTTGTGTGTGTTGCGTGACAGCACTCACTCTGGCAAGGGGCAATCTGCTGACTCGGACTGGCATGAGCTCTATTGTTGGCGCTGGTGGGCTCAGCCTGTGTGTGACATGGTAACTCACGGAATCCATACCACTGGGCTGGTGAGTATATGACAGTGCTGACCAGCTTCACCAAAGTGGCAAGTCGGGCGTGGCCAACTTTGGGTCCGGGAATCGATCCTCATCCACAATGCCGTGGTGCGAGCGGCGAAGAGGAACTGAGCTACTATTAATTTGCCCATGCACTGACAAGTGTCAGCGAACACTTCCTGAAATGCCACGCAATCGGAACGCTGCAGGTAACGCGGGCCGGCAGCACTGCAGGACTGACCCCGTGACTTACCCCTGCTTATTAAAATGTCTCAAGGCTTCACAATTACATTTTAAGTATCCAAGCCATTGGGTAGTGACTCCTCAGGGATACCGCGTGGTGTCAGCCCGGGGTGTGTCCAGTCCCCATACATTGTAAAAAAGTAGAGAGCTGCGAGTAGCAGATCATTGGCACGCCCATGAAACCTAACAGGAACAGCGAGCAACGCGCATTGCCACTCAGTCATGCTGCATTATAGCAGCTGAGGAGGGGCTCTAATACGTGACTACGCATTTCAGTGCGGTGATGGAGACCACCACACTGAAATGCGTTAGCCTAACGCCTGATGCGTTGTACGCGACCGGGCAGGCCATACTCATGCAACTAAACTGAGGTCATGGTCGCGCGCCGGCTCATGTGGCAGACAGAATCACAGCTGTAATGAATAATTTATATTTTGCTCCTGAGTATGTTTGGAAATACAGCAGTCTGCCAGGCTGTGACCTAGACTCTGTTAGCTGACTATAATTATGACGGGTGAGGCATAGGAAATCTGTGTTGGGCCTCTCACATCCTACAAGACTGGACCTGGGTCCCGCGTGGGACAGAGAGATCCGCCTGGCCAGTGATGTTCCTCCTTTGCCTCGATTGATTGCCAGCAACAGCAAAAAGCATAGGGCCCAGTGGGTGTAGTAAGGCTGGTGAAATCTGGAATGACTAATTGCTTTTCTGCAGGTGTAACGTTGTTTTAAGCTCCCTTCGTTTTGTGCCCGTGGAACTCCAGCCCGTCCTCCAACAGGTATCTGAGGCTGTGGCAACATGTCCCTAGTTCAATTTCCTACCTGCCCTGGCCCTTTGGAATTGTTGCTGTCGCCTGGCAACACTAGTACTTTGAAGCTGGTGGAATCCACCTGTTCACAGAGCTCCTCTCACGTCCAGTGTGCCTCCTGATTCGAAACAGAAATCACAGCATTCCGCATATATCCTTATGAATTATACCATTCATGCTGCATGTTTAATACAGAAATAGACAAACATATTTAGCTCCATCATTCGATATCACAGAAATAGCTTTACACCATGGCATGCATTGTGTAATTTAATGGTGAAACCATAGTTGGCCTAACAGCTAGGGCGGTCGACCTCAAATCTGGGGAACCGGGTTCGAGTCTCGGCAATGACATTGAAAATCCTGTGATTCTGGACAAATCACTTAATCTCCCCGTGCCTAACAAAATGATGAATGTGTCCTCATGTAACGCAACTGGTGCTATGTAAAGCGCTCTGATACCTGATACTGGGTCAAGTTTGCGCTATATAAAACTCCCTAAAAAACAGCTATTGCTTATAAATGGTTTTAGGAGTGTTTTAGATATTTTAACTATTTGCAGCATTTAACAGTAGTGTTGTGCCTCTGACTTTACAAGGGCACTAGGTTAGTGCCCTTCCATTTCTGGTGCTTTGCAGCACTTAACGTTTTAATTTCTTGTTGCTCAGATGATTGTAATTTCTGATATTTATATGCTTTCCTCTTCTTCTTCGCTTAATTATGCTGGCCAGAAAGTGTCACTCATAGTCATTGAAATGTCACTCATAGCAATCTGAAACCTCGGCAGCTATGATAAGACATAACCCAAAAACACAGAAAGATTAAAAAAAATCTGTTCCTTTAATTTTCGCTTTGACATATGACTTATGACACACTCTATTTGGTCTGGTGTATAAAGTTGCATGGTACTTTTCTCTATTTACTTTGCTATGTACCATGATGTGCATCTGAAAAACCCGATAAATAAAGAGTTTTAAAAAATAAAATGAAAAAATGAATAGGCTGACTAGTTTAACTGCACCGTTAACAGTATTCTCATATATTTAATGAAATATAAACTGTCACTTCCACTTGACAAGTTCTGTAAATACTCTTTAGTTCTCTGCATCATTCTTTTGAAGATGGTCATATGAAGACAAGCTGTAAATACTTTTTTACAGCAGCAATCAAGGGTGAGACCCTGTACGCGGCCTGTGTGTATCTTAGAATATATTCATTTCTGTGACATCTAAAAACCCAGACATTTCCTGCCACAAAATGCTTATATGTGTATATTCACTCCTGGAGACTGCATGTGATGGTTCTTTAAGTGGCCAGCAGAGGGGGCGCCTCGCCTGATGAGATGAATCCACTGAGCACATTGTGTGAAAGGGAGAAGGGTTTCCGGTTCCAGGTCAGCGGTGGCAGAGACAGTACCAGCAGCAGATGGTGACATCATTTCCGGCCTCTCCCTCTGTGTCCAGCCTGCTGCAGAGGAGGAAGGACACACTGTCGCTCTGTGCAGTTATCTTCAGACCCTCATAGACCCCCCCACCCAGGTAAGATGGGAACAAGCAGTCTGGAGTAGTTTCTGCTGTGAGATGGGGGCTGTGAGGCCTTCCGTGATATATACTACAGCCCATGGGGAAAGATTAACTCATCTAAGAAAGGTTTTATGCTTTTCGGATTCAGATTATCAACACTTGAATATAAAGTTGCATCGAGGTCTCTGGGTATCTTATGAATTGCTTCTTGCCTCGGTGTTTCTCTTCCCATTTGATCTCTGATAGCGAATACAAGATCATGTTTAACCTGTTTTGTCACTCTCTGAATGAGTTCTTTTTGTATTTGCAGCATAAGTAAGGCATCTGCTAACACGGGATTTCTGGTCTATTGCTGTTAATCTAGATCCCAATTCAGGTCGACTAAATCGTTGGTACCTGTCATTGAGTAAAAGGCAATCTACTACTGGGTTAATCAAGAAAGAACTTGCGCCACTCTAAAGAACCACTTACCACTGGAAAAGGTTTAAAAGTTTATTATAAAGCCAAAGCTATCTGGAGATACAAGCACCTCAGAATGAGGTTCAAAAGATATACAGGAATCAATACAAACAAGAATTCTCTATATGCTCTTAGTCGGCAGAAAGATATCACTAAAACAAATTCAAAAAGCATTAAAGTTGCCAACATGGACACAAGCTGTAGCTTATGCGTCATTTACAGAAAGGAAAAGTTCAGGTTAGACTGTCCCTACACTAGACTAAGTGACATCCCTACTTAACAAGATCTTTACCTAAAAAGGTGTCAGCCGTGGTGACTTCCAAAGAAGATCACACACTTCCCTTAGTCTTTGTCTCAAAGTTGAAGTCTTGCAGTTCCCTATCTGCCTACCCATCCGCTCTCTTAGGTTCCTCAGATCATCTGCTCTAACCTCGCCCCGGGGTGCTGTCCCTAATACAAAATCACATTTCCCATAGGAACGCCCCTGGAGACGCCTCTCACGTGGTGTAGATTCTGGCGGCAACTTCCATGCTGGTACTCCTCGGGACCCTTCGTTAAAGTTGACCTTGCTTCCCAGGCTTCTCTCCGGCAAGACGGTACCCCCTAGAAATTCCTGAAGACTCCTACAGGCCTGTGCCAGGCGTCTCTGAACAAAAGTCTATTCATCATTTTCTGATTAAGCCCCCTCGCACCTGGAAAAGACACTTTTTCTCTGTGGGCCCCAAATTCCGGCCTCCGCCATATCTTAGGGTCGTAAAACATTTGAACAGGCTTTACATTCGTGCTCTGTGCGACCTCTCCTTAACGAGCACATGCAGATCAAAGAAGCAACTTTATCTATTCAGGCCTGCTAAAATTACATGAAACGGGCCTCTGCACTATGCACATTTACTTTTCTTTGTTTAAACAGTATTCTAACTAACACACATTACTATAATGTAACACATCTATTTAAAACATTTCAATTCTATGATTAATAATACTTTGCAGTAAAATGACATTAGAATCCAAGTTACTTAAAAGTGTAGCAGCATCTTTCGTTTCTTGTGAAATGCCATGTGGCCTACACATTTCCATAGTTTGCAGAGTTACATTTCTTTTTCACACAGCCCCATAACGTGAGACTCCAACATCATTCTAACATTTCTACAAATCTCTACATTAGTTTTTCACACTGATATATGTATCCCTACTCTAATTAAACAATCATGAATATATTTTCACTCTATAAGTTTGACACTCTTGTATGTTCTATACTAAACTAATATAACGTGCTTGTAAATATGGTGCACTTCTACATTTTTCAGATTTGTGCTCTCTCAATCCCCCTTTGATGACTTACAGTAGTCATCATCATCACAACACCCTCTCTAAAGTATAGAGTATCAAACTGAAGTCGTTGCAACCTTCCCTCGTTTCATCTCCTCTAGAGCCCTCAGACTCCTGTACTGATTCTCCTGCATCGCAGCTAATCTCCTTTCCTGCTCTCGCATGGATCTCTGCAACCTGTTTGCTCTATACCATTTGTACAGCTTCACCAACCCCCACAAAGCGATTACACAAATCACTATTATGATGATAGGTTTCAATATGTACCAAATGATATTCTTTCCCAGGTTGGCAAACCAACCTCCAACTTTACCCATTCCTTGACCTACTTTTTCCCATACTGTTACCTTCGTCAAATCCTCTATTTCATTGTGTATTTCAGTAATGTTTTGAATGTACTTTTCTAGAGGTTTTGAATTGTCTGGAATGTAAGTGCAACACTCCTGGACCTTCAAAGCCTTACAGACTCCGCCCTCTTTGGCTAACAGAACGTCTAGAGCAAGTCGGTTCTGAAGAACCATTGCCCTTATCGATTGCATCTCTCCCTTCACCAGCATTAAAGATCTAGCAGTACTGGCGGATAGTCTATCTACAACTGTTGCCAATCTTCTTATCTTAACATCATTTAGTGCTATCCCTAAAATAGGAAACATAGCACCAAATACATCTCCAACTACCTCCTCAGCGCTTACATCCCTTCTTCTTCTAGTTTGTTTTCCTCTCTTTTTGGTTTCTAAGTCCTCCGCATGGTATATTTTGGGGAAGACAATTGCTAAGTAACATGATCCATACCAATTATCTGGTAGTTTCACGTATGCATTTCTTCCACAGACAAAATACACATTCGGAATCACCTGCATTTCCCTTAGGAAATCTTTGGAGTAATACTCCAATTGGAAAGCATGTTCACAACTGACTTCTCCCACAAACACATTCTCATAATATGTCTGACTTCTGTGTATACACAGCTTTCCCCTTTTCTCTCGGTCTAAAGCTATTGGACCATTGCTACCCTTTCTTTGATGTTCTCTTTCTTCCTGGGTCCAATCTGTTTTCCATTGTCCTGAAGCTTTTAGGATCTTTTGTCTTCTATATCGATCATCCACCTGCCCTATAAACTTTTTCTCAATTTCGGACACTTTACAAGTCAAATTATTTCTTCGGGCATGTGAAGTATCTAATGTTCTCCATGGAAGGAAAAAATTCTGTAACCTGTCCTCACTCTTGTAATAATCCCATTTATTGAGGTGTTTATAATTTGGCACCTCTGGCAATATCGAGTCAAAGTTCGAGAAGTAATACTCAAACCCCTCACGTTCATAAAATATGCTCAGCAACAAACTACATGAAATTCCATAGGTCAATGGAAGATGATGATACCTGATGCCTTCATCTACAGAGGCTGGCAACTGCATGCAGACATAGCAGTTCTTCGCCTCCATGACATCAATGTATTCATAAAGCAATTTGGCATAAGCATTTGTTTTAAAATTCCCCTGCGATTCATCTGCATGTAATCTTTTTATTTCAGCATCTAACAAAGCTTTCTCCTTCGCTGTGTTTTCCCCCTGTTTGCCAGCCGTAGGAGGCTTCTGTGTTGATGCACTTTTTGCTTCCTTTTCTGCTTTCACATCATTTTCATGTCCCACTACATATGATACAGTAACAACTAAAACTATAAGAGAAATCACTACCACTAAAAGTGTGCCTAATATGCATTTTGCCCTGCGGTTCGGGTTGCCAGCCTCCATGGTCTCAAGACAGTGTAGTTCTTTTTTCTTCCACAGTACAAGTCTCTTTTCTTTTGCTTCTTCAATCTTTTGAACTACACCTGGAAGCTGAAAAATCCCCTCCGCAAAAACAGTCTCTGAGTTCTGTAGCAATAAACAACCTTAGTCCTTCTCCATCCTCTAAAATGGAATCCCTAATATCTTTTCTTCTTCTTGGCGCTAGGTTATCTCTCAATCTGTATTTACAAAATTCGTTGCAAAGTCTTTAGTAGTCCGAAATTATGCGTGTTCCAAGAACTTCCACTACTCGCTCGAATATTTCCAAACGAAGAAGGATTCCCTCAAGTATTGAACACCTTGAACAGCAACACGGAAATTCAACTGTCTCCAGGATCAATTTTCTTATTCCGCTCAGAAGAGGAGGATAGACGATGTTGAGTGTCAGCAGCCCTTCGACCTCCACTCCTGGTATCAGCAACTCTACTTCCACTGTTATGAAGGGGTCAGTTCTGGTCAGAGTCACTTCCCTCCGCCTCCCAGTCCTGCGTCCCTCGGACATCGGTAGCGAGGTAGGTCCACTCAGGAGTAGCGTATCTTCTGCGAGGCACCCGCACCCTCCTTGATCTTCTCGGACCTTCCTGTTCTTGTCCTTGTGCACTTTCTTCTGGATCTGAGTCTTCGGATATAGGAGCAAGAGTTTCCTCTCGAGCTGGCTTCAAGCTTGGCCTCCTTTTTCTTTCAGGCCAGGCAGCTGCTCCACGCCTAGTTCTCCTGTTTTTTGTCCGTTCACTCAGTTCTTGATCACTCTGGACTTGTTCTGTCTCTGAGTTGTTTTCACAGCAGCTTTCTCCTTCAGTGGCAACTTCAGTTTCACTGCCGTTTTGTCTTTCTTCTTCTTCTGGATCTGTGACACTCCCAACTTCTTCAGACACCCCCACAGCTTGACTGATCCCCTCCTGTGATTCTTCTTCCACAACTGGATTTTCGTCTGTGAGAGGAGCTGTTTCTTCCAGGGGTGCTGGAACTCTTAGAGTATGGGAAGCGTGGATCCAATTTGGCAGTCCTCCGCACTGCACGTCAGTGTTCGTCGTTAAGATGATCTGGTAGGGTCCTTTCCAGCGCACGTCTAAGCAGTTCTTCCGGACGTGCTTCTTCACCACTATCCAGTCACCTGGACACAGGTCGTGGCATTGATTTCTTGAAGATGGAACTTCGGCGGCCTGTACCTGAAGAGACACAGAATGAATGGCGTCAGACAACCCCTTGCAATAATCCAGGATCAGGTCATCTGTAATGTTCAGTAATGCAGTTGTTGGGACAGTTGGAAGTCTCATTGCCCTCCCCATCAACACCTCGTGTGGAGAGAGACCTGTCCTCCTGTCGGGTGTGCTACGCATGCTCATAAGGACCAAAGGAAGAGCATCAGGCCAACTTAAGGAAGTTGATGAACAAACTTTAGCAATTCGACATTTCAGCGTCCCATTTATCTGCTCCACGATACCTGAAGCCTCTGGTCGATAGCTACAATGCAATTTCTGATCAATGTTCAATGCAGAGCAAAGCATCTTCACAACTTTGCTGTTAAAATGTGTTCCTCTGTCCGATTCCAAAGAGGCAGGCACCCCGAAGCGCGGTATCAACTCTCTAAGCAACAACTTTGCTGCTGTGAGTGTATCGCACCTGCGTGTAGGGTATGCTTCAACCCATCTGGAAAATATGCATACTACCACCAGAACATACCTAAGGCGGTTGACTTTTGGCATTTCAATAAAATCCAATTGCATTCTGTTGAAGGGCCCCCAGACCTCCCAATGTGACTCAGTGTAACTGGTGTTCTTTTCCCTATATTCAACTGCTGGCAAGTAACGCATCGCTTACACACTGCTTCTGCTGCAATCCTAAATTTTGGGCAATACCAAGTCTGCCTGAACACCCTCAACATGGCATCTCTTCCCAAATGCACTGGACCATGTATCTGTCGTGCCATTGGACTCGCTAACTCCTCGGGTAACACTGCCCTTCCATCTGCTGAAACCCAAAAGTCCATTTTGCTTCTCACACACCCTGCTGTTTCCCATGCCTGCTTCTCAGATTCGGGTGCATTGTCTTGCATTTGTTTCAAATCTTCCCAAGTATCAACAGTTTCTAACATCATGCTTAGTTCTGTCCTTTCCTGAGCCCCACCTACTTCCACCTCCGTGAAAGAATAACCATGCTCAGCACAATAGCGGGCAACTTCGTCTGCATATCTATTTCCTTGTGACACAAAATCTGTATTTTTCGTATGAGCTACACATTTCACAACCGCAATTGCGGCTGGACCCTGTAATGCTTCTAACAGCAGTCGTACAAATTCTCCGTTTCTGATTGGCGAACCAGAGGAGGTCATGTAACCCCTCTGAGACCACAATTGCCCGAAATCATGAACTACACCGAAACCATATTGGCTATCAGTATATATGGTGACTCTAATTTTATTACCTGCTGTACAGGCACGGGTCAATGCAATGATCTCTGCTACCTGAGCGGAGTGTACTCCTTCCAGGCAAGCGGCTTCCACAACTCCAGTAATGGTGCAAACAGCATAAGCTGCTCTCAACCGACCAGTATCATCTCTTAAACATGAACCATCGACAAAGTAAATTTCATCGGGGTCGATCAATGGTTCATCCACAATATCTGGTCTTTGCTTCGTACATAGTTCAGTCACATCAAGGCAATCGTGATCTTCACAGTCTTCGCTTTCTATGTCATTAGGAAGTGGCATCAGTGTAGCAGGATTCAAGACAGATCACCTCTTAAGGGTCACGTTCTCTGCAGCAAGAATAACTTGCTCATAGCGCGTGAGCCTACTGTTAGTCAAGTGCTGGGTCTTGGTCCTGGTCATTAACAGTTCCACAGAATGAGGTACATACACCACTAAATGGTGTCCCATCACAATGCTTTCACAACGCTCAATGCTGACACCTGTTGCAGCAACGGATTTGAGACATCCGGGCAACGCTGCGGCTACTGGGTCTAAGGTAGCCAAAAAGTATGCAACTGGTCTACGGGCATTTCCATGGACTTGCACTAAAACTGACAAAGCACAGCCCTCCCTTTCGCAGCAATAGAGGGAAAATGGCTTCTCATAATCCGGCATCCCCAGAGCCGGAGCACAACACAAGCCATCTCTCAGCTGTAGGAACGTCATCAAGCCCTCATTGTCCCATGGTACCGGATCACTCACCTCCTTGTGCGTCAGTTTCTGTAAGGGTTTTGCTTTCAGTGAGAAGTTAGCTATCCACTGTCGGCAATAACCAACCATTCCTAGAAACATCCTGACTTCTCTCTGTGTAGTAGGCGAGTTCATCTTCATAATTGCCTCTATTCTATCTGGTGACACCTTGCGCTTTCCTTTTTCTATCCGGTGACCCAAGTACTGTACTTCTGTCAGACAGTACTGCAATTTGCTCGGGGATACCTTGTGTCCATTTTCAGCTAAATGGTTCAGCAAGGCAATGGTGTCTTCCTTGCAAGCCTCTTCTGTTCCTGACGCAACAAGTAGGTCGTCTATGTACTGGACCAGAACTGAATTCTGGGGCAGTACCAGACTTTCAAGGTTCTTTTTCAACAGCTGGTTGAAGATTGAAGGGCTATCTGTGAACCCTTGTGGGATTCTACACCATGTTAAGACGCGACTCTCCATTTTAAACGCAAAAAGGTACTGGCTTTCTTCATCTAATGGGATTGAAAAGAAAGCCTGACAAAGATCTATCACTGTGAACCACTCTGCTTGGAATGGTATCTGAAACAGTATTACTGATGGATTCGGTACCACTGGACAGCATGAAACAATAATGTTATTGATTTTTCGAAGATCCTGTACTATTCTAAATTTCCCACTAGGTTTCTGCAAACCCATAATCGGGGAGTTGCATGGGCTTCCCACGATTTCCTTCAGTATTCCCTGTTTAATCATAGAGTCGATCACGGGTTTTATTCCTGCAATCGTCTCTTGGGACAGCTTGTATTGTGGCGTTCTTGGATAATCGACATTTGGTTTCACTATGATCTTCACTGGCTCTACCCCTTTGACCAATCCTATCCCTTCTCCTGTAAAATCCCATACTTCTGATGATACTGCCTCGCGTAAGTCCCAAGGAAGGTCCTCCACAGTCAGAGTAGGATACAGTTCTATGCATGTTCTTGAATTCACAATTTTGAATGTAGCGTCATCATCTGTCGTCTCTACCTCTACTCCCTGAGGAGTGCAGTATATGGTACAGTTCAGCTTGCACAATAAGTCCCTTCCTAACAGACACACAGGACTAGAATCGCACACCACAAACTGATGTTCGTTCATGTAGTTTCCGATTTTCACTGACACTGGTTCCGTCAAAGAGCTAGTCATTCTCTTGTTTGCGACTCCTACCACCTGAATTGTTTCCCCCGACATTGGTAGATCCGGAACCACTGCTGATCTCAAAGTTGATCGAGTAGCTCCGGTATCCACCAAGAATGTTGTGGGACACCCTGCCACTTCTGCCTCTACAAATGGTCCTCTTCCAGAACTGCCCCGAGGGTACAGTCCTCTTCTTTGCTTACACGTTGTCCCGTCAAGGGATCAATGTAGTAACATTTTTCCTCATCTACGAAAAGAGCCATTTGTCTAAAGACCTTTCCCCCTGTCAAAATCTTTGGTGGCTGCGGAAACTGAGCTCGTGGAGCCGAAGTCCCCCCTTTGGCCACCTTGATTCTCGGCACTGGCACCCCTTGAACTGGAACCTCCTCCTCTACTTCTAATTCTCCGTTTTCAGGGTTATAGGGACACTCGCGTCTCCAATGTCCCACCTGATGACACTGGTGGCACTTTGTCGTTTTCTTCAACGCGGCAAGGTCTATTCTAGGTCTCGGGTTTTCCTCGCTGTCTCTATTCTGTCCGTTTGGTTTTCGTCCCATTGTCCCTGTTCCCTGTTGGCGCTGCCCACCCTTTCCAGCTGACTGCATCTGTACTACCATCAGCTTCTCTTTTAGCTTCTTTGCTTTGGAATCTATTTCGTCACTGCAGTACCTTGCATACCTCAAAATCTCATCTAATGGTCTGTTTTGCCAACAAATCAAATGTTGCTGAATCATCAAACAAATATCAGGTCTCAACCCCAAAACAAACTTTGACACAAACTGCCCTATGTCCTTGGGGTCCATTACATCGAGTCCACTGTATTGTTTGAATGTTTTCAGCAATCTCTCATAGAACTCATGAACTGTCTCCTTGGGTTCCTGTCTTGTTCGGTCTATTTTTACCCAATCTATGTCTTGTGGTGGGACCTTTTCCTTCAGCCAAGTTATTACTCTTTCATATTTCAACATTACAGTTTCAGACGGTCCATTTGTAGCAGCATTCCTTTCTGGTTCTACCGTTGGCCACTCGACACTAGTCTTGCATGCTGTCCACAAATCTCCTGGCACCACAATGTCAAACAAGGTGTTCAAATCAATCCACAATACCTTTGAGATTTTCACAAACCTTTCTACCTGCTTGTACCACTCAACTGGATTGTCCCTTAACTTCGGGAATGAGTTGGTAAATGCAGCCAAATCTCCTCTACTCCAGGGCACATGTACATAGTTCCCATTCGATATTTCTCTCAAAGGAAATGCCTCCATCTGCATTACCCTTCCTTCCGGAGACATCACACTCGTGCTCCGTCTGACAGTACCCCTTTTGGACCACCTCTCTTCCCATTTGTCCAGATCTCTCCACGCTCTTATTCCTGTTATCAGCTCCCTGATGTGTGTTTTTAATCCTGTAGTTCTCTTCTCGTCTAAGTCTTGGTCTGAATACTGCAACCTATGGTTACTCTGTAATGTCTTTGTCCTGGACAAATCCACCATATACTTCTCTGCCAGTTCGGACAGTTTCTCATGAATTGCTCTTGCCTTTCGGGTAATATCCTTTGCTATAAACAGTAACTCATCTTGTTCGTATAGGTCAGTCCTTTCTAAGGCTAACGTCCCATCTATTATCTCGTCCAGATCATGTTTTAAACTAGTGACGTCAAGTCTTCTGGCCTTTACTGCAGCTTTCAGTATGCTAGCTCTAGGGGGTCCATTCACATCTCTCCCATCCCAGCTCCGAGTCCTACGTCTAGGCTCAGGCGAGTTATGGGGAGTCCTCCCATGTTCCCATCTCTCCAGGTCCCATGCAGTTCCATCCTCTCTGGGTGTATGGTGAAACACTTTCCCATTTCTCATAACCCCACAAGTCCCATCCTGCATGGTTTCACTAGATACATGGTAAGACATTCCGTTATTCCCCCTTTCTTCGTCATTTACCGGTGGTCTCTGATCTCTCGACCCATGGCAAGATCCTTCACTGTTCCCCATGCTCCCACGACTCCAGTGCTGTACATTATCATTAGGTGCATGGTGAGTACATCTAAACCTATCCCTGTATTCTTGTGTCCTCCGGTCTCCCTCACTTGTTATGAGACGGGACGTCTCTCCACATCCTGTACTTCCCTCACGTCTCTCTTGCTCATTCCCACCGTCAGTATGACGTATAACTCCTCTACTCTCCGGACTGTTACCATCCCACTCCTGACTGCTTGCACTAGCCCCGCAGTGAGACAATGTTCTGTTGCCTCGGCTTCCCCATTCTGCTTCTACTCTTGGCCTGCTGCGCTGTGCTTCTGTCGACGCTTCCCATTCTCTCAAGTCGGCCCTCAGTTCCTTAAAGGATTTCGGCCGTGGTCCCCTCAGGTCCATCGGTCCTCTTTGACCCCCCTGATCTGCTGCGGGACCCACTGCTGAATCAAATGGGGTGCTCCACGTCGCCGGTCCTGGCAATTGCCTCCAGGCATTTGTCATGTTATTTCTCCTTTCCATTTCAGCTCTCTCTCTGTCTAACCGTATCTGTTCTTCCTCTCTGTCTCTCTCGGGGTTGTAAATCGATACTATAGGACCTATGGTAACGGGTACTTGTATTGCGTCTGGCAACCCGTAAGATTCAACCCTCTCTGTTTCTGGCACCTTCTGCACCACAAACCTTCCAACTACACTCTGTACTGTACTAGGCTGAGGTGTCTCCTCACCTTTGGTAGGTGTCCACTCCGATATAGGGAGTGGTACATACCCCTCTATGGCAGCCCCATCTTCTCTTGCGAGTCCCCTACTTTCTATTCCCCCAACGTTCGGAGGCGGTCTATCTATTAGCAATCTATTTATCAAGTTGTCCTCCGACTCGCTCTCCTCATCCTCTTCCATGAGCCTCTTTTCTCCTGCCACCTCTCTCACTGGGTACAACTTATCCACCTCAATAGCCTGTACCCTCCATCTCTTGGCGTCCGCATCCCATTGGGCATCTCGCACTGCCCTTACTGATCGCTTCAACCTTTCTTGGCGCCTGTTCAGATTTCTGTCGTGTGCCGCCCTGAGCCACGCATTAAGGGCCTCAAATTGTGTTGGTCTAGGCGGAGGATTCAATGAGGACATAATTGCTTTCAGCCGATGTAACGCCTCTAACCTGAACGTTCCATACTTAGGAAACGTCAGTTCCTCATTCCCTTCTGAAATCTTGCTCCATTCACTAATCCACAGTATAGTATGCAAGCCAACATTCGCTGCCATATAGTAAGCTGGTGTACCCTCTGGCGGTGCCTCTTCCCCGTAATAAGAGTCCCTTCTTTTTCTCTTAAAAATCCCTCTCAAACATTTAAAACACTTCATGTTCAAAACCTACAGAATTTCTATTTTCTCCGCGTTTGTTTACTTCCTAACGACAATCCACCAATCTCAGCACGGTTCTCGCTAACTGCCCTATCACAACGCGGCTTTTCACTGACTTCACACCAACCGCCCTATCACCGCACGGCTCCTCACTAACCGGCCTATCTCAGCGCGGCTCTTGCTGACGTCACTCGTCCCCCTTCGCAGCAGTTCCCCTCCTTACTCAGCTCGTCTCCGCGGTCATGCATGCGTCCCATTCATACTCCGAAAATGATTACTTCCGTCCAAGCGATCACTTTTCTTTGACTGTACGCCCACAGTCTATCTGTAATTGTCACCTTAACTGGCGAAATGTCTTTCCGTTTACGTCCAGACAATCGCCTTCTCTGATAGGTTACTTACACACAGTAACTTTCGACCAGCTTCCGTTACTCACACACTCACTCTTACACTCCCCCTATCTCGGTCCTGCGGCGGTCAATGGTACCTCATGACCTCCTTTCTCTGGTCGACAATTACTCTGGATGTTCGGTACACCCGAACCACTTAAGCTCTACCCCGAACTTAAGATTTTACCAGGTTGCGCGCGCTCACAACCTTCTCACAATCACACTACAGGCATTCAACTCCGCATGACATTACAATACAAATACAACACAAAACACCGCAATCTGTCCACGCATGACCCTTGTTATACTCACTCTCGTCCGATACTGCTGCTTTTCTCTCTCCGTCAGTGCCTTCTTCGGCAGGCCACCTCTCGAGCTCTAGGTTCCTTGGGGTAAACTAACCTAGTCTAGATTACCTTCCTCAAGAAGATAACCATCCTCACTCTGCTACCAACTGCTAACGCGGGATTTCTGGTCTATTGCTGTTAATCCAGATCCCAATTCAGGTCGACTAAATCGTTGGTACCTGTCATTGAGTAAAAGGCAATCTACTACTGGGTTAATCAAGAAAGAACTTACGCCACTCTAAAGAACCACTTACCACTGGAAAAGGTTTAAAAGTTTATTATAAAGCCAAAGCTATCTGGAGATACAAGCACCTCAGAATGAGGTTCAAAAGATATACAGGAATCAATACAAACAAGAATTCTCTATATGCTCTTAGTCGGCAGAAAGATATCACTAAAACAAATTCAAAAAGCATTAAAGTTGCCAACATGGACACAAGCTGTAGCTTATGCGTCATTTACAGAAAGGAAAAGTTCAGGTTAGACTGTCCCTACACTAGACTAAGTGACATCCCTACTTAACAAGATCTTTACCTAAAAAGGTGTCAGCCGTGGTGACTTCCAAAGAAGATCACACACTTCCCTTAGTCTTTGTCTCAAAGTTGAAGTCTTGCAGTTCCCTATCTGCCTACCCATCCGCTCTCTTAGGTTCCTCAGATCATCTGCTCTAACCTCGCCCCGGGGTGCTGTCCCTAATACAAAATCACATTTCCCATAGGAACGCCCCTGCAGACACCGCTCACGTGGTGTAGATTCTGGCGGCAACTTCCATGCTGGTACTCCTCGGGACCCTTTGTTAAAGTTGACCTTGCTTCCCAGGCTTCTCTCCGGCAAGACGGTACCCCCTAGAAATTCCTGAAGACTCCTACAGGCCTGTGCCAGGCGTCTCTGAACAAAAGTCTATTCATCATTTTCTGATTAAGCCCCCTCGCACCTGCAAAATACACTTTTTCTCTGTGGGCCCCAAATTCCGGCCTCCGCCATATCTTAGGGTCGTAAAACATTTGAACAGGCTTTACATTCGTGCTCTGTGCGACCTCTCCTTAACGAGCACATGCAGATCAAAGAAGCAACTTTATCTATTCAGGCCTGCTAAAATTACATGAAACGGGCCTCTGCACTATGCACATTTAATTTTCTTTGTTTAAACAGTATTCTAACTAACACACATTACTATAATGTAACACATCTATTTAAAACATTTCAATTCTATGATTAATAATACTTTGCAGTAAAATGACATTAGAATCCAAGTTACTTAAAAGTGTAGCAGCATCTTTCGTTTCTTGTGAAATGCCATGTGGCCTACACATTTCCATGGTTTGCAGAGTTAAATTTCTTTTTCACACAGCCCCATAACGTGAGACTCCAACATCATTCTAACATTTCTACAAATCTCTACATTAGTTTTCCACACTGATATATGTATCCCTACTCTAATTAAACACTCATGAATATATTTTCACTCTATAAGTTTGACACTCTTGTATGTTCTATACTAAACTAATATAACGTGCTTGTAAATATGGTGCACTTCTACATTTTTCAGATTTGTGCTCTCTCACATCTGAGACAGTAATAATTCAGCATGTTTCCCCTTTCTTCCTGCAGCCTCTGATTTGGACTCGTTCTAGTTCTAACAGTGAGTCCTCTATCTTTTTCAGATCAGAAATCAATGCTCTCTGGGGCCTGTGGCAGCACTGATTGATTGATACAGGCACATTTTGTGGAGTCTGAAATATGCACGGTTCTTTTTTAACCCAAGTGTGAGACAAACCGAGTGCAGGGCATTCATGTCTGTGACCTTTAAATAACCCTCGTCCTTGACACAACATCCGGCGCCGGCGGTTCTGTCATTGGCCACCAGAGGGCGCTCCGCGCCTGCTGATGAAATCAATTCAGCCCATTGTATGAAAGGGAGAAGGGGTTCTTTTTCCGGGTCAGTGTGGGAGAGACAGCAGCGGATGCTGACATTACTTCCGGCCTCTCCCTCAGTGCCCTGTGTGCAGAAGAGGAGCAAGGACACCCCAGCCTGTCTGTGCAGTTCACAGCTGCCAAGGTTTCAAATTGCTATGTGTGACATTTTCATAATTTCAGTGTAATTATGAGTGACATTTCAACTACTAGGAGTGACACTGTCTTGCAAGCAGAAAATCGAGCAATGAAGACGAGGGAAACGTATAAATATTTGAAATTAGACTCACTTGAGCATCGAGAAACTTTTATGAATATCTTAAAACTGCTGCAAATGCCTGGGATGGCTGACTCACAATTACAACTAAATTATCAAAATGTCACACATAGCAATCGGAAACCTTGGCAGCTATGAAAGAGGGTGGGCATCACTTCATATGACAAAGCTTTGAAGACCATACCCATACTTACATATTTCATAAAAGTGCTGATAGGAAGTATGTGTTTTATTCTATTGCTATTTAATTGCTGCCCCTGTACAATGCTGGTTGTATAATAAACTTGTGAATTTTGGATAGAATAATGTATTGACTAATAAGGAACAAGGCGAAAAATAACCTAATTTGGCAAAAATAAAAGATAAGGAGCATGTAAAAACAAGGAGAATAAAACAAATCACTTTTACCATGTGGTGTCTGTTGTCCAAGACAGGATCATGCAAAAAATGAATGTGATGGGAAAAGGTTTATCTGTTGGACTGGAGTGAACGGAGTCTGTAAAGCTGCCACTGCAGGGGCCACCTTATTCATAAGCAAATGCTGTAATCTGGAAAGTAAGACTTTTCAAGTAACTTCTAACATCAGCCTCAGATGCCACCACTATAAAACTATAAAAAGCGGACATCTAAAAAATAGGTCACATGGCTCTTCTAAGAATTAATACCAAAAAGAGAAAGGACTTGCGTTTAGACTGCAGAACCATATGACCCTAAACCGCATGTGATAGCCCTAACACAAAGCTGAGCTGCCTCGGGCATATGCCATAAATGAATCAGAGTAAGCTGGCTCACGGACTCCAGCAGCCGCAGTCCGCACATGTGTTACAGCAATGATTGCTGGGCAGGCTTCAGGAGAGGCTGTAGTATTTTGAAATGCCACACCAGTATAGTGAGAGGCCCCGGGTCATACGCACCGCCACCTACACAGTTAACTTACTTGGACGAGTTAATAACTTAAGAGAACTGCATGTACTCTTTAGCGGATAGAAACAGTTTCTGTCATTTTAAACAGACTTACTGCATTTATGCTTTGCCGTCGGTTTTAGAACAGACAAGCTTCTAACAGATCACCCTGCAGCGGAGCCTCTCTTCCTGCTGCAGAGTACATCTTCTCATCCACGCAGTCAAGACAGTCCACCGAGTACATGCTCTCTGATCTCTCCGGAAAGTGAAAGTCCACTGTCTGAACAGATATCAACTTTTCCAGTTGATAATGTCAGAGGCTAGCTTATGACGTTTCCCTGGATGCGATAGAATCTCTTGCCAACAGGTTTCTTTCTTGCCTAATGTTACTGCGGAGCCGCCCGCAAACCAGCCAGCGCGGAGGCGTGCCTTCCTCAAAACTCCGCGGTTCTTGGCAGCAGGATGTGACGTCCCAAGCGGCACAATTGTAGCAAATACTTGCCACATTTGAAGAGTGAGTGCATGGTGTAGCAAGCTGTGTACACCTCCTCTTACTGTGACCAGACACAGCCTCCAGAGAACACCTCTGCTTCTGCCGCACCCCCATTATGGGAAGATAGCATGTGTTGAGGAGGACTCCCCTGTCCTTTAATTTAATTCCGGGGGCTGCAATTCCTGGTGGCCCGCACTGGCTGCAGCGGAGATTTTAAACTGAAAACTTCCTGTTTGATCCGACTGAATCATTTCGGTCCCTGTCTTTCAAAACGAGGCAGACATTGACTGATTTAGATTAACTTTATTCTTTTAGCAGCACTAATGCTGCACGGTGACAGACTGCTGAGTAGTAAACATAACTTCCCTGCGAGGGCAGGCCATACCGCTGCACGCATGTACCGGGCGATTTAGTCAGGTCAGTCTACCTACGTAAGTTACGTAACACAAGCAAAACACCATCCAATCAGGGTAAACTAGGCTGGTATCAACAAAGCACAGCAGAACTCGCATTGGCTGCTGTGCGCTGCCTGCTTTGTGTTTTGTGTTTGTGTTCCAGGCGAGGTCGCCCCCACACCGCTGCTCCTGCCCGCTACCTGCCAGCATCCTGCCCTGCTGGCTGCGCACTCCTGCTGCTGCCTTCCTCTGCCCTGCAGCTCGCCGCCTGTTTCCCCCGTGTCTCCCCTGTTGCCGCTCGTCTGTTGTCCTAACTTTTGCCTCCCCCTCTGCACTCCGCCGTTTGTTTAGCCTGTTTCTGTTGCCCTGTGTGCCTGACTTTTGTGTTCCCCTCTCCCCTCCTTTTGCCTTCTGTACCCCCCTGTGTTTCCCCCGTGTCTCCCCTGGTGCCGCTCGCCTGTTGTCCTAACTTTTGCCTCCCCCTCTGCACTCCGCCGTCTGTTTAGCCTGTTTCTGTTGCCTTGTGTGCCTGACTTTTGTGCTCCCCCTCCCCTCCTTTTGCCTTCTGTACCCCCCTGTGTGCCCCCTGCCCAGCCGCCGGATGACCCAGCCACCGCTGAGCCGCCCCCGGTCCTCCCTTCCCGCCACTGCCCTCGGCGTCTCGGCCCCCCTCCTGCCCATTGGCTGTCCCGCTCCCGCCACCCAGCTGACCAGCCCTCCCGGCTCCTCTCTTATGACGCCCCCAGAGCGACCGCGCAGCGGACGCGCGCAGCGGGAGCACCGATTGAGCGCCGAAGGTGCACCAAAGGTAAGCCCGTCTGCGCCCGTCCGCGCCTGGACCGCGCCCAGTGCCAGGACCCTTGGCCCCCGCAGACACCAGCCCACCCCCCGGACCTACGACGCCACCGAGCTCAACGCACCCAACGCCGGCCGGATCCCTGGATGCTACCGAGCCACCCCGAGGCGCACCCACGGACCTTTCTGCTGCCACTCCTGAAAGTTCACCTGCATCCGGACCTGCACTTCACCAGCACCGACCAAGACGAGCACCAGCAGCAGCCACCTGAAGTGCATCCTGCTCAATACCCGCTCCGTCCACAGACACGCCGTCGAACTCTGGAACCTGCTCGACACCTCAGCCCCTGACGTCGCCTTCCTCACGGAAACCTGGATGAACGCCTCCTCAGCGCCCGACATCGCCATTGCCATCCCGGACGGCTACAAGATCATCCGGAGGGACCGCGTCAACCAGACAGGAGGAGGCATCGCCATCATCCACAGGAACACCATCCGCATCACGACCAACACCGACGACACCCTCGCACCCGCCGAACACCTGCACTTCCAGATCCACACCAACCCCAAGACCACCCTCAGAGGCACCCTCATCTATAGACCCCCGGGACCACGCACACAATTCAGCGAAGACATCGCCGACTTCATCAGCCCGCACGCCCTCCCTTCCGCTGACTACATCCTCCTCGGGGACCTCAACTTCCACCTGGAGAACAACAACGACCGCCACTCCACCACCCTGCTGGACAACCTCGCAAACCTCGGACTCAAGCAGCTGGTGACCACCCCCACCCACTACGCCGGACACACACTCGACCCCGTGTTCTCATCCAGCAAGGACATCACCTTCAGCCACGCCACCGGACTCCACTGGACGGACCACAGCTGCGTCCACTTCAGCTTCAGAAGGACCACGATTCACCACCACCAGCAACAGGTTGCACGCAGAAGCTGGAACAAGATCACAGCCGACCAGCTCGCGACCTCCCTGAGCAAGAACCCTCCCGCCGGCGCAACGAACCCCAGCCAGGCGGCCACCAACCTCACACAGTGGATCAGCAACTGCGCAGATGACCTTGCCCCTCTGAGGACCCCGCCCAGCAGACCAGGCAGCAAGAAAGCCTCATGGTTCACCGACAAACTCAAGAGCTCCAAGAGGAACTGCCGAGCCCTCGAGAAAGCCTGGTGCATAGACCCAACACCGGACAACATGACTGCCCTCAAGCTCGCCACCCGAAAACACCACCAACTGATTCACGCCACCAAAAAAACTGCATTCAAGAAACGACTGGACAACAACGCACACAACAGCAAGGAACTCTTAAACATCATCAAAGAGCTCTCCAACCCCAACGCTGGAAACAACGACATCACCCCTTCACAAGACCTCTGCAACTCCCTCGCCTCCTACTTCTACAACAAGATCGCGGACATACACAACAGCTTCAGCACTCAACCGACGCACGCCACGACCAAACCACCACCCCCCACCACCGCCCTCCGCGCCTGGACCCCGATCAGCACCGAAGACACCGTCCGCACGATGAACTCCATCCACTCCGGATCTCCGACCGACCCCTGCCCTCACCACGTCTTCAACAAGGCCGACGCTGTCATCGCACCCCACCTGCGGGACATCATCAACACCTCCTTCGACACCGCTACCTTCCCGGAGAGCTGGAAGCACGCCGAACTCAGCGCTCTACTTAAGAAGCCATCAGCCGACCCCACCGACCTCAAGAACTACCGCCCCATCTCGCTGCTCCCGTTTCCTGCAAAAGTCATCGTCAACAAGCAGCTGGCCGCCTTCCTCGAGACGAACGGATCCCTCGACCTCTCACAGTCTGGATTCCGGGCCAACCACAGCACCGAGACTGCCCTGATCGCAGCCACCGATGACATCCGAGCCCTGCTCGACAACGGAGAAACAGCGGCCCTCATCCTCCTAGACCTCTCCGTGGCTTTCGACACTGTCTGCCACCGCACCCTAGTGCAGCGCCTCAGCAACGTCGGAATCCAGGAGAAGGCACTGGAGTGAATCATCTCCTTCCTCGCCGGAAGGACACAGAGAGTCCGCCTCCCCCCGTTCAGGTCAGAAGCCACCGAAGTCATCTGCGGCGTCCCTCAAGGCTCCTCGCTCAGCCCAACCCTCTTCAACGTCTACATGAGCCCCCTCGCAGCCATCGCATGCCAACACAACCTCAACATCATCTCCTACGCCGACGACACCCAGCTGATCCTCTCCCTCACCAACGACCCCGCAGCCGCTAGAGCCAACCTACACGAAGGGATGACAGACGTAGCCAAGTGGATGATGAACAGCCGCCTGAAACTGAACTTGGACAAGACGGAAGTCCTCATCCTGGGATCCTCACCCTCCGCCTGGGACTCCTGGTGGCCCCCGCCCTGGGCAGCGCTCCCAAACCAACAGACCACGCACGCAACCTGGGCTTCATCCTGGACTCCTCCCTCTCCATGACCAGACAAATCAACGCCGTCTCCTCGTCATGCTTCAACATCCTGCGCATGCTACGTAAGATCTTCCAGTGGATCCCCACCGAGACCAGGAAGACGGTCACCCAGGCCCTCGTCACCAGCCGTCTGGACTACGGCAACTCCCTCTACGCCGGTACCACCGCCAAACTCCAGAAGAGACTCCAGTGGATCCAGAACACCTCAGCACGACTCATCCTGGACATCCCCCGTCGCAGCCACATCTCCGGACACCTGAGAGACCTGCACTGGCTCCCGGTCAACAAGAGAATCACCTTCCGTCTCCTCACCCACGCACACAAAGCCCTACACAACCAAGGCCCAGGATACCTCAACAGCCGCCTCAACTTCTATGCTCCCACACGCCAGCTTCGATCGACCGGCCACACCCTCGCCACCGTCCCCCGCTTCCGAAGAGCCACCAGAGGGGGAAGGTCCTTCTCCTACCTGGTCGCCAAGACTTGGAACTCCCTCCCGACCCACCTCCGCCTGACCCAGGACCACCTCCCCTTCAGGAAGCAGCTCAAGACCTGGCTGTTCGAGCAGTAGCGGACCCCCCTCCTAGCTCCTTGAGACCCTCCGGGTGAGTAGTGCGCTATATAAATGCTTTGATTGATTGATTGATTGAACCATTCGAAATCTCGGACTCTACGAACCATGAAAACTGGTGATACACTCACAATTGTTCTACATGCGGCAATGCGGTAACCTAACTTAAAATGCGTTAGTTTACCACGAGATGTGTGACACTTGGCAGGACTGGCAGTTATCTTCATCTTCAGACCCTCACAGCCCCCTCCACCACCTCTCCCAGACCCCAAAGCTACCCCAGCCCCACCCCAGCCAAAGGAGGAGGAGAAAGCCTGGAAATGTCTGCACTGGTTTCTGCTCAGGTAGGAGATTGTCAGCACCTTGTGCTGTGTTTGTAGAAATAGACTGAATAATCCTGGAGGAAATCTCCTTCAGTAGCTGGGCTCTTCTATCCAGGGACCTCTAGAGGCCTTTCCGTACAGCCCTGGGGGTGTTTGTGGTCATCATTTGTTTTAAAGAGAGGATCTGTGCACTGCACTGCATCTTACAGCACTGTGAGGAATCGGTGCACAGCATCTTACAGCACTGTGAGGAATCGGTGCACGCTGCACTGCATCTTACTGCACTATGAGGAATCTGTGCACGCTACACTGCATCTTCATGCATTGTAACAGATCTATGCACACTGCACTTTACTGCACTATGAGGAATTTGTGCCACTGCACTGCATGTTACTGCACTGTGAAAAATGTGTTCACATTGCACTGCATCTTAGCGCTCCTTGAGAAATCTGTGCACACTCTTTGCTCGGCTCTCGCTGTCAGTTTGTTGACTTGCCCAATTGTACCCATGTGCCAGAAGCTTGTCCCGCAGGCAGCTGAACGTTAAGGCTTCTGTGCTGCCCCATGCCACTTTGCCCCTGTTTTCATATCTCAGTCGAGGTAAAACCTCAGTCATTGCAATAGTTTTCAGAGGCATAGGTTGGCTTATAGCATTATCTGCTGCAGAGGTTGTGTGTCTGCTACAGGGATTGTGTGTGTGTGTGTGTGTCTGTGTGCACTAACCTTGGGTCTGCCAGGTAGGAGGCCTTTCAAGCAGTGGAACGTACATGTCTGTGTTTTTAATGTACCTCTGCAGGTTGGATGTGTGTGCAGCTGAACAGGGTGGAGTTGTCTTTGCAGGCTGTGTGTGTCTATGAGGCGCGTCTACAGTGAGTCTTTTTGCAGGGTGTCTGTCTTAGCAGACATTGGCGGGACTGTCAGTCACTCTTCTTGTCCTCTCCTCTCTGTACAGAAATCTTTAGGATCACTTGCTGTAAGAGGGTCTGCTCCGTGCCGAATAGTCAGGTGCTACTCGGCACACGGTACACGTCTGAGCAAAGTCATGTGTGAAGTTCTAGTTCTTCCCCATAGTTTGGAAGAATTAGGCAGGTTTGAGTGAGACTTCAGCACGAGTTTCAAATGTGTGACTGCACAAGCACCCAGGGCTACTTGTACGACAATGCTACAAGGGATTGCTGCACTCTCTCATCAACAGTGTGTTGATGAGGATTGTGCTATGATATGAAGCCTACATGAAGGATTCCATGAGACTCTTGAAGTCATTCTGCTCTAGTTGTCACTTCAGCAGGAAGGGGAGAACAAGGTGAGCGAGCAGAAAAAGCAAGAAGAGGCCAGAGAAGAGAAATAAGAGTGATACAGAGAGAAAACACACGAAGGGTGGAGAAAAGTCATTAATAGATATCGGCCAAAATGTGAAAGAAAGAAATTTGTACGGGAGGGAACTAAAAGATGGCCAGGAAAAGAGATGTAATGAACATTATTTTTAAATTGCCAAAAGTTGAATTATATGTTAGGAGCTACAAATGTGATTTAAGTGCTACGTGAATGTGAGTCTTGAAGAGTTATAGTTAAGAGGTCCCGGGTTTCAACCATCCTCCTTTATAAATGTGTTTATGCACATACTGCACAGAGGAAGAGGTGTAGCACCGTGGCTAGGGTGACTGACTCCGGAATCTGAGGATCACGGTTCGATCCCCAGCACTGGCGGCAGATTAGCCCAGCACCATGTGACTCTGGGCAATAGCTTGCTTAATCTTCCCGACGGCCCCCAGCGCCTAGAGACCCTTACGGGTGATTGTCCGCTTTACAAATGTGGATCTGTGTTACCTTTGTATCAAACATACCAATCCTAATAAATTCTGTTGGAGATGGCCCTTTCTAGGGTGCTTTATGTTTTTTTTGCCTTTGTCCCTCCTGGTTTTCCGCTGATCTATGTACTGGCCTAAGGACTTTGATCGCTTTTTACACTGCCATTCAGTGCCAAAGTGATGTGCTTGTCATATACATACTGGTGATTAGTGTATACATGATTGGCTAAATTTAGTTAGCTGTAAGTACCTTGTCTAGAGGTAAGACCTAGGGCACCTCCTGCTTGGGGCAGCAGAATTGGTTGTGCCACCCACAGAGGTAGTTCTTTAAATCTGCCACAGATTTGCCATGACTAGGCTTGGCATTTAAGAAGACGCTTGCCAAGGTTCTGCATGTCTCTTGCTATATTTGAGTACTCCCTGGGGACAGGGAGCGGTGTCGGTAAAGGGTAGGGCATGTGCATGTGTCTGCTACATACACTGGTAGTGAATGGCACACAGCAGTGTGTTTGGTACAGTGGGGCCTGCTCCTCGTATTGGATTGGCCTGAGGGATCCTTGGAAAGGCTATTGAGCTGGATTTCCTGTATGCTGAAGAGTGTCAGTATAGTGTTTTATATCGATGAGTTCGTAATGGCGAACCTGCTCTGGTGGTGCGAGTGAATTTGACATTATGACGGTGGAAATACCACTTTGGGAAAGTGTGAATGTCTACTCATGGCTCTGTATGCCTATCCACCTGTCTCCAATTCACAGCTGGCTGCTGGGTGGATGGCTACATCTGTGCATTTTCTGATAAGACAGGTCTAAACTAGGGGCTCAAGGTATACTGTAGACCTCTCACTCTGTTTGCCTTCCTGTGTTGGTTAAGAGTGGGTGGAATTGGCACCAGCATTCCAAGTAGCAGAGTTGTGGCCCCACTAAAGATTCTGATCAAGCCTCCCAGGGCAGGATGTCAGACATGACAACATTTAGAGAGGGCCCGTGCATTTCAAAGGTGGCCTTTGGAGCTAATCTCATCTTCATAGGTCATTGTGGGTGCAACCACTGGGGCTCTGCCTTTAGGAGTTAAAGACGCTCAGGGGATTGGAAACATACTACGCTGGTTCGAAGCGGGGACATTAACAAGAAGACTATTGGAGCGGGGGCTGCAACTGGTTTATCTGCAGACTTGTCGTGGCCTGGGGCTTGTTGTGCTCTAGGAAGGGGACTATCACTTGGTTGATTTTGCTTGGAGGTTGCTGGCCTGCAGCTAATTACCAACTGTCATGGCCCGGTTCCCCAAGCACTCTCCAAGGGCTGGTTGACTGGCCTCCAGGCAACGAGTTCCCATGTTTGTTATTCAGGAACTCTTTGTGGGATTTTATCTACACATTTTGTACAAGGTCGTCTAGAATACATACCTTGGTAAACTGTATTCTTTGCTAGTTTATCAACAGCGCTTAATATTTATCCATAACATGTTGGCATCTCCAGCACAATAGTTTTATCCTATAAATTATGTTCCATCCCCTTGGATGAAGAGAGGAGAATTCCGGCAGAGAGGACTGTTCTGGAATGACAGCCGTGCCTGACATGCAACTCTGCGTAAAACTAAGTATACACTCAACATGCAGACTACCTTACTACATACACCAGGTATGGGGGCTTAGACCAATCCCAGAGATCGCAAATATATCCCTATGCTCACAAAATAAGGGTAGAACTAGACAGATATATAATTTGCAATTGTTGGGATGTTTGTCCTATGCAGTCTGTTAGAAATTCAAATTACTCTGTTTAGTTGCATCTACCTAATTATTGCAGCACATTTGTTTCATAATAGACTTCGATAGTTTTAATAAATGTATTGTAAACTTTCTTTGTGTCTTTCTTATGTTTACTATGGGCATGCATGAGTGAGTAAGTGAATAACAAAAGAGGAGGATCCGTTTCCACAGTGCCATTGGGGATAGAGGGTCATGTTTGAAGTTGCCAAAATCACATGTTACTCTGGAAAGATTAGGAGTTCAGGTGAGGCACTGTGAGCTAGCAGGATTGGGCCAACAGGGACTGACATTGTAGAGAGACTACGGGGCATATGTAGGTAATTTTTGTTTTGCGATTCGCAAATTGCGATATTTAGGGAATCGCAATTTGAGAATTGCAAAACAAAATGCAGGTAGGATTAGCACATTTTTTTGAGAATCCCACTTATTCCTTATTTGCTAATCTCAAATTGAGATTCGCAAATAAGGAATACCTACTCATTCATTCCTATGGGCTAGAAGGCCCATAGGAATAAATTGGAAGACATTCTCAATTTGCGATTCTCAATTAGAGAATCGCAAATTGAGAATGCAATTTCAGGGTTCTAAGGGTGTCAATAGGACACCCTTTTGCACCCCTGAAATTAACATATGTGCACATGTGGCCCACATACATGCCCTAAGGGCATGTATGTGACCCACATGTCACTTTGAAAAATGCCGAAAAGGGCATTTTTTAAAAACATTGCAAAATACCACCAACCTGAAGTTGGTGGTATTTTGCGTTTCCTTAAGCCAATATTCGCACAACTTGTGTGCTTCCTACATTGCATTTAAGGAATCACAATTTGCGATTCCTTAAATGCAATAGCAAAATAAGGAATCGCTAATTTTGCGATTACTTATTTTGCATGTGGGTTTTTGTGTGCTACATAGCACACTGCCCTAATTACGATAGCAAATGCTGAAATTCTGCGAATTTCAGCACTTGCGTGCGCAATTGGGCTACCTACATATGGCCCTCAGACCCTACACTCTGACGTCCTGTCAACCTAACACACAGTTCTGCTTTACCAGCGCAATCTGTGCAACAGGTTCAACCATTATGACATTACGGTGTGGTTATATGATTATATTATTCTACTCCTACCCAACACTACCTATCCTATTGAAAGCATTATTGGCCAGATACCTTGGACTAGCCTAAACTCCCATACATGACTGTCATGTATCACAGCGCCAGCCTGTGTAGAATGGTTAGCATCCATCTTTTTGAGACACTTGTCATTAAGTGTAACATAGAATGCATATGGTACAATATTTTTCAAAGAATACATGTGATTTGACAATGCAGTCATGCCATTGTCCACAACAGCCAATGCATTTTCAAATTATTCCTGCCAAGTTGTCTAAAGTGTTCAGCATTGTCCTGCTGAGAAGTTTTCCGCAGTTCATTGTAAGTGACATATATGAATCTACATGACCTAGGACCCAAGAAGAAATCTTGTAAATCCATGTCATCAGAAAGGAAATATTAGATGTTCCTTAACTGCAGATAATGTGGAATGTTGTAACCATTGCTGTGTTGAAGCAGGTTCGGGTTATCAAAAAGTAGAACAGCGAGGCTTGGCAGTCAGGAACAGTTTAAATAAATTAATTAAACAATAATGGCCTGGAATTGCAGCCACATCTCCTACAGCTTTGTGCTGGAATTCACTTTGCATTAGGTACATGTCATGCTTTATTCTGCACACCCGGTGCAATAAAGTGAAGCTTGTCTCCCTTTTGGCAGGAAATTCTGGTACAGTGGGTCATAAATATTGTTTGTAGATACGTTATTCCACTCTTATAGAAGGGACCATAAATACCAACTGGATGTCACATTTTGAGGTGGTCCAGGTGTGTTGTGTTTGTTATCCCGGGTAACGCTTCCTGCTGTACATTGTTTGGGATTTATCTGATGAGTGCAACTGACCGGCTGCTCTGGCATCGTCCTTGGCCGGAGTGCAAGCTCTCAGCTGTGCATTTATTTGTGTGTGCATCTGACTTGTTTCTTTAGGTATTAGATCCTGGGACCACGTGTGATTTTTTTTCTGTTGCAATCTTCCTGGTGTGTTTGAAGCTTGTTCCATGTCTGGGGTTTCCATCACGGCAAGTGCTAGGGATGAACAGAGGACAACTGTGTTATGTTGTTCTGATAAAGGGTCACTCTGGGACCGTAACAAGTGTTTTATGGTGATTTAGGTAGTGCAGGCAACAGTTGTTCTCTGGTGGGCTGGACTCCTAGGAGCGGGCCCTTTCTATAAATTAATCCGAATCGAACATTCCCTACCACAAATTCAGTTATTTACTACCCTAGCTTTTTGTGTCCGTGTCTTGAACATGAACAGTTCCTGTTTCTGGCTTGTGCTGTGAGTGTTTCCCTTGGCATTGTGTGTCCTAATCAGGTGCATTCCCACTATTTTCAGGGTAGCCTTCTTCATGCAGGCTCATGTTAGTTGCAGGGTGCTGCTCAGCAAGAGCAAGATTGCAACCACTGGTAACGAGGCCTTGCATAGGCCTGCAATCCACTTTGGTACCCAGGTAAACAAACCTGTAAAGCATTTTATGTTTGGGACACCTCCTTCTTTAATCATGATCTGCTGTAGGTTGTACAGTATTTGGAAGGTGATTGACAGTGTGTCATTTGTCCAGGTCTTTCATGGGGATGAAGTTACAGCACACTGTAGCTATCTTGGCACATACTCCCCCTTCCATTGAGGTATTAAGTCCAAGACACACCAGTGCTACATCACAATGAGGCAGATGGTACACATTTTTCCTTTGCGTTTAAGCAAGTTTAAGTGGTGTTCCCACCAATAATCTGCAGTCACCGACCCGCCACTATTCTAATATCCACGACCGTGACCTGGATCACAAGCTCAGCTTCTTATTCCTCACCGAAACACGTCTCACTCAATCTACATATGTTGAACCTGTTTGGGCTCCCCCTCTAGGATATCTCATTCAAAGATGCGATAGACCCTGTGGCAGAGGGGTTGGTATCACTATCATTCACAGAACCTATATTAAGTGCATTCTGTCTCCTGGCCATATTTAGGACTGTGAAAGCATGCCATTTAAACTGCATTTTAGCGAAACATTTAAATTTTCAAGCTATCTGATTGATAGAAAATCAGGCACCTCTAAATAATACTGGAAATCTCTAATAGAGCGCCCAAATAACTTTATTTGCATTTGTTGAACGCATAAAAGTACAAAGAAATATCACAATACAAATTGATCGAAAAGCATTTAGAATCAATAGTTAATTAATTATTTTTAAAGTACAAATATTTACAGGAATCCTTGCCACTAAAGCTAACAACAATTCATTATGGATGTATAAAAGTAATAAGAACAAATTATTACGAGAAGCAATTTAAAATGATGCCACGCGTACGTTAACACTTCTTAATCCTGTGTCGAATTCTAGTTAACATACAACAATTCATTATCAGTAATTGGGTATTGATGACAGGCTAATGAAAATGATCAAATAAAACAACCCCCCTCTCTAATGAACTTTTCCTGGTCCTAATTACTGAGTATAACAAATTTGCAGTCATAAAACAGATGTAAGGGGTTTCCATGGAATTCATTACTGTAAGGGCTGAAGAGTAAGAAAATAGACTCAGTTTTGTTAACTTTGGGAGAATTAATTTTTTCCTTTACATTTTTATAAAAACAACAGAAGAAGAATAAAATATGAGACATTGTTTGAGTAGACAAGCCATCACAAGGACATGGCAATAGATGATTTAGTTAATGTTCTTAAAATTCAATCTCATCCTTGTTCAAAGATATCGATGCATGTTGTTAGAGACAAAGGAGAGATATAAATCATGTCCTGTGGGCACCCTAGGCAGTGTCTGGTAGACTATAACCAGACTTTTCTTTTATTATATTGCCATCTTTCTAACTCACAATTATTAACAAAAGCTTCTCTTAAATGAGTTTTGGAGAAAGATAAGCATTTAGAGGGTGATGTGTACAGAAAAGCTAGGCCCAAATCTGTGAAAAACGTCTTGACATGTGCTAGCCAAGGAATTAATGGTTCGGTCAAGCTTGTGATTCAACATAACCGTGTCCTTTTTCCAAATACGCAACCATAAGAGGAGCGGGCCAGTTTGATCGAGTCAGTAATAAAAGGGAGATTGAGTTCTTTGTGGACAATCAGATTCGAGCAAGCAAGAGTAACTGAAAGCAGCTTTTTAATGAACTTATCCTCCACTTTCTGCAGAGCACCCACTTCAGCGGTGCCCCATGTTTCTGCTCCGTAAGAGGCTATGGATTTTGCCAATTAAACTTCTACCATTTCTCTAATTGAATTTTGTAACCAGTTAAGAGGCAAATTTCCACAGAGCAGCTATGCTTTTTGGCACACAAATTAGCAGACCAGTTAAGTTTAGAATCGAAGAAGATGGCTAGAAACACAAGCATTTGCAATGCAAAAGGTTTTGCATTCACACGAGTCTGAGATATTGGCACTATAAATGACAATGCCTTTTATTTATGTTTTGGGTTTTAAAACCGAAATAAAAGGCATTGCCATTTACAATACAAATAGCTAAAGCTCTAGCAAATGCAAGACCTATTGCATTGCAATAAAGGGCCTTTTCGACCGCTTGTTAGATTGTAAATATCGGAGGATGAGACCGGCCTACGACGTCTTCAAAGTAGTGATAAATAGTGCAGGGAAAAAGATCTGTAAGTGTTGTAATTTACACAGACACGAAGTGTGAAGTGAGAGTTGCATATAATCCGAGCTATAAACACTAACAAGGCACTCAAACACCTTTTGCTCTGTGATTACACTTCCATGGCTCTGGAGGAAGAGCGGGGGGATATTTCCTGCTCTCTCCGTGATTTGAGTGTGCAGTGTGGTATTGCGTAATGTCATTGCTATCCTTGGCTTAATATAAAACACTCCTCCTGTCGTAGGGCCCTGGCTTCACCTCCTGGTAAAGGGCTTGCGGTGCTTTATGGAAAGGCATGGAGGGAGGGAGGGATGGTCTCGGCTGCAGCTCCGGCCTCGTACAGTGCCCCTGCTATTACTAGTGAGCGAGAGGCGCTGAAGTGGTGGTATTAGTACTGGTGGTGGTATTATTGGTGGTGGTAGTGGTGTTGTTAATAAAACAGGCTTTTGAAATCAATCTGTCAGGTGGCTTTAATGCCGATGACATGTAACACAGATGTGCTTTTGTCAGCTTCTCGTACACAGTATGGAGGGTGGGGCATTTTTTCAAGGTTAAGAAACAGAAAAAGTATGTTGTTACATTAAAGGAACAGCTCTTGGACTTACTGGGAAAGGCACTGCTGACTCCACATTATTTGAGGTCAATAGCACATTTCTATCCTAAAGTTGAACCAAATGCAGGAGATTAGTAGTCTGTGCTTATATATGGGCTCAATGCATGCCCAGGCCCAGTACTCAGTTTACATCCAAACCAATCACGTTGAAAGTTACTAAATTTCCCAACTGAATGCAAATGTAATCATAATTTTTTTTATCTGATTATTTTCTCAAAATAGTAGTGATTTTTTAGTGCCTTTGGCCTGAAAATATACAGTGAGTTATAGCGTTATTAAACCATTAAACAAAGTAAAGACATTAATAAAGATGTCGGCATATCGCCAGCAATAAGCAAAAGTAGATACACTGACTCTTGCTTAGCACTTTACTAATTTTTCATTGTCTTCATCCACACATAACTGTTGTTTTTGAATTGCTTACTTGTTTTTAACATTTTTCTGAAGCAAAAAGCAGATTCAAACTCCAAACGTGTACAGTCATTCAATGCAGGGTCATTGGGTAGCAACCACTTACACATCAACAGGAAATTAAATCAGCCTATTCCACAAGGCAAGCCATGGGTGTTTGCTAAGCATTTTGATACAGACTGTTATTCTTAAAATAGAATGGACATTTTGAGGAAACAGAAAACAAAATCCAGCAGCAATGCAAGGTGCATGAAGGCTAACAAACTCTCAAAAAATTAAATTAACAAAGAACCCTATTTGTGAATTCCTTTATCCTTCCAGAGTGGGTATGGTGCCACAAAACTGGGGTCGTAATATTGTCGGACGTAAATATTGTGCCCTGTTGATTCAAAACCATTGCTACACTTGAGTAATCTCTAAGAGGTTTACTGTATGTCTAGAGATATAAGGCATACACAGTATTTGTTAAAATACCACCCACACACCAAAAGGGCCCTTGGTGTCATGCTTCATCATCGGGGTCTTCCCGCCCCGCTGCGGGACGGGGCGTGCTGCGTCTGGTGACTACGCTGGAGCACTCTAAGTTTGTAAGTGCTATGTGAGGTGTATTTGTAGTGAGTGAAGTAGGGTCAAGGGTGAATGGCAAAGTGATGGCCGTATGGATTAAAAAAAACTTTATTGGTCCTAGGCTGGTACCGTTAAAAAGCAGTGTATCGGAGAGCCAATGCTATTAATGTGCTGGTTCTCCTGGGGATATCAACATGTCTCGAAGCTGTGGAAGCTTCTTCGTCAGGACGGAGTAAGATCCCTCTGTCACTCACTATGTTGCTATCAATATGTGAAAAATATATACAAGTGGTTAGAAATACAATACCTATGTGGTACAAATATATGTTTTGTTTTAGCTCTGTCAGTATTTCTGAAAATAAGCCTGTAAAATAAAGAGCACAGTTACTTTACGTGTGCTTCCCAATGCGCAGGCACCGGTCACCTTAGGAAGGAAAAGGTGACATATAGTGACTTTGGTTGATAGAATATCCTATAGTTAAACATAGGTGCTGTGACCTGTTAGGGTAAAGGGAGAGACAATACATAACAGAACAAACACATAAAACAGAAAGCACACACTCTATATAGTGAATTTAGAGTAGGCTGTTGCTAGCTGAAAAAAACATTGATGTGAGTCTATTTGGAAATCAAGTACATACTAGAAACGTAAGGAGTCCATGCCCCATGAGCCTTCGGGTCGAGAGGTAATGAGCGTGTGGGATGTGTATTTGAAGGTGTGCAGGAATGTGTGTGCATTGGTGAGAATTATGTGTTCTTACTATTGTTCTTACTATTGGCTTTGACCATTCTGTTTTCTGACTTTACCTTGCTTAATGGCAGGGGTTGCCTATTGGCTTTGGCATAATCTTATGCCATCTTGCATTAGTGGCCTATGCTTAAGCGACTCCATCTTCTGAGCCTTTCTAGGTGAGAAGTGATATTTTGCTTTCATTTGTTTTCTGCACTCTGTGTGCTAGTAGAAACTGGTTCTTATCAGAGGAATGTGCAGGCTGCTTCTCGAAGTCATAGCAAAGGCCTGATCAACCAATGCTGTGTCCGGGGCACGGAGTAGTACGGAATCTGATGGGAAAAGGAGGTGTGGCTTGCTAGAAGCTACGACCAATGTTTCCACTTGTATTAAAAAGGGGAGCCTCCACTGGTCAGGTGGAAGTGGAAGTTTGGAAGTCTGGTGGATTCCGAGTGAGGACAGACATGTCTATCTCGGATTGAACCCTGATTGCTGAGCTCTGTGTGAAGACTTCCCCCGGCCAGAAGTGGGCAGTGTATTGTATGCATCAGGTGATGTATTGAGTTTTGTGGTTATTGCCATTGTGATGTGAGCCAGCGGCTGCGATCGTCTGAGGTGTTTCTTTGTGGTGTGGGAGGTGCACATCCAGAGTGATCCTCTACTCTGTGTATATATCTTTCTGATCTCTTGCAGGACGTCCAGTGTATCTTATCTTATATCAGTTATTGCTTGTTTATTAATCAGTATTATAGTTTGCTCAGTTATTGATTCATGCCTTTAGATTATAAGTTTGCTACATATATTTGAATCTAATGAGTCAGAGTCAGAGTCAGGTATCTGAGATAGCCTTTGTTTAGAGAGTATTATGTAATAAACCCCAAGCCTTATTCTAAAAGTGATAGAGTCTTTGCATTTTGTTAAATAAAACCCCATTTCAAAAGGTGCTGTCTGTTTTGTGTTGAAGTCTTGCTGTGCCAGGGGTGGTAAGTGTATATTATTCAAAGGTGCAGTGGTATATTTGCCTCCCAGGTGGGAGTGCAGGGGTTGGGTGTGGCTTATTGGTAAGAAGCCACATTCAAAACAGACATAGAGCCCAGAGTGGGGTGTACGAACTTGTAATTATACTATTTGCAGTTTTATATAACACACCGCCAAGATTGAAAATGATTAAGAGTGTTTGCCTCTTAAATGCTAATATTTCAAGAAGAAAGTTGTTTTTGCAAGTCTGTAGCCCACGTAAAATATCCAATTTCTAGAACAGGTAGTTGCAGGTTCTCAAAAATATGCCTGATGACTTTTTTTGGGGAGCTTAATATAGCTCGAACTAGAACTGAAGGTATCAGAGCCCTTTACATGAGCACCAGTTGCGTACAGACGGACACATTCATTTTTTTTGTTTGTTATGCATGGGGAGATAAAGTGATTTGCCCGGAATCACAAGATGATGAGCATCCCTGCTGATACTCGAACCCAGCTTTGAGCCTTCACTCTAAATGTAGTTAAAGAGGCCATCCAGTATAGAGATTAAAAAAAGGTTCACTTTGCCCAATTCTGCATCTTTATCAATAGGCCTTCCAGAATGTTCCATTGTTCGATGTAATCAGTTGGGGTGTGGATATCCAGTGTAACATAATTCACCGAATGGCCCATTTAATGCTTACCCTAATAGGGGGGAAGCAGGGGGAACCTACTTATAGAGTGCACTGTTCCTACAGGGAAAAGAAACCCTTTTCCAGTACTACGACAACAACTTCAAAGTAATCAATACTCTAGAACTGTATTAACATACACA
The DNA here is from genome assembly GCF_964261635.1 of Lissotriton helveticus. Classification (NCBI taxonomy): domain Eukaryota; kingdom Metazoa; phylum Chordata; class Amphibia; order Caudata; family Salamandridae; genus Lissotriton; species Lissotriton helveticus. Next base: position 2,714,139 of record NW_027611725.1, on the reverse strand, counting down.
TTCTGTGTTTTTATTTTTTTACATATATAAGTGGTGTATCCATGTTTACAGAGAAGACACAACACAAATGTAAATATTTTTGTGCATAAAAGAGAATTTAGAGCAAATGAATATCAATTAATACTTTCACAGTTAAATGAGTTGAAGACCATATATGTTGCTGACTCATCTCTTTGTCATCTGTGGAAACATGATTCATAGTCACTCATAAGACTGTTGATTCAATTTTCTGATGACATGGTGCCCAATGCATTTCGGGACCTGAAGGTACCCTTCGTCAGGGGAAAATCCTACAAAGTATATACAAACAGCTGATCAATGAAAAATAAAATACATTCTGATATCAAGAAAATTAACAATGCAAGCGTTGTTTTCAGACCCTTCAGGGGGAACAGAAGAAAAACATTACATTCGTCAATGTATGTGATGATGCCAAAAAGATAGAAATAGGAATGCCTAACAAATCCTCATCAATATACGTCTAGTTACAATGCATTGCTATAAATAAGTGAACAGACAAAATGCACAACCTAAACATGTGATTAAATTAATGACAAATCAACACAATTGGACCCAGCAAATAAATGCCTTAATACTAAACAAGATACAAATAAAATCCCTGTGGTATTCACTAGTCATCTTAATTATAACAACATGTACCTCTGTTGTATTATGTAGCTGTGGAATGGATACCTATGCTCTAGTGAAAAAACCTAGGAACTCCTAGATACACGGTGACTGCAATGCTTGAGATGCAAAATGTGCAATGTTATAGTAGTGGAGGCGTTTATCATAAAAGTGATAAACGGTATAGTGATGAAAAAACCTAATTTACCTCAATGGTATTGTGCCTGCGAATACTAGCGGGTTATTGAAGTGAGCCCAGGATTCTTCGATGAAAGAGAAATAGTCTGGCCTTTCAGGACAAAACTGAAAGAATAGAAACAATGACATAATGTGTCTTATAGTGGCGCATGTCTGATAAACCCTAGTAACTGTCATATACCCGAAACATTAGAAATGATGCGTACCTGTGTGAATCTCTAAGGTACAACGAACACGATCTGCAAATGCCGTGTAGCATACGTAATATCTTTTCCAGACTTTAGTGTCTATGGAGTAATAGATATAAAATCATCACTAAAATGATGAACAGTTAACACAGTGGAATCACTCTGCAATATCATCGACTAATATTATGGCATGTGTAACGAGAAATATAAAATGTACCTCTTTGGTTATTGCCAGGGAACCCGCAGTATAAATATATATGAAGGAACACGTGCGGCGTGTGGTAAAACAATCGTTTAGTCGCCAAGTCTGTTAGAAACATAAACGAGCGATAATTTCAACATGTGCCCAACTACAGCTTAATGTTGGGAAAAATAATTATGTAACTGGGCACGAACGTGCCCCAGGAAAAATGTATGTGCTAACAAGCTGCAAATATAATTTACCTGATAGGTCGGAGTAGTTCACAGGATGAGTGTGTGCTCGATGCGAGAAACCATTTCACCGCGCAAGGTTACCATACAGGTTTTTACAGAGTTCCTAAAGCCCCGCGCTGTAGGGGATAACTCTGGGAATTGTAGTCTGAACTCTGAATAGACTGGTGACATTGCACGCATGTTAACTATGAGCAGGGAAGTGTATATATCTGGTCAAGTGTATCTGGCAATATTAATAAACGTAACGTTATGGTTGCTGATCTAATTAACATGCTGACAGCTCAGGGACGTAAATACCATAGTTGACTGCTGCCAAGTGTACAACGATGTACCGCAAAATTACTGGATGGAGACAACTCTCTCACACAAAGGTGTTAGAAATACGCTAGTACTAAAAATACAATGGTGTAACGAGCCTCGTGTTATGTATATGCATCAATGGATATGAATGACTAATGGAGTTGTCATATATAAATATAATGGTCAAAATTCATTACATTGCTGCCTCTCTTTAATGACGTTATATGTACAAACATTGCATAACCCTGTCCCTCGACGATAACCACTGAACAATATACATAATGTTTCCCATATTAGCAGACAGACATACACTGTGTCCATGGTTAAATGCTAATGTATATCATATATTAGTGACATCTCAAAAGAACAACTTATGCCATAGGTATATGAAGCATGATTGGATGACTTTACCTTAAACATGTTGTCATAGATGAAACAATAATGGAAATAAACTAAAAGTGCATAACAAGAAAAATTGAGAGAAAATATACATCATGTATACCAATGCATTATGGAAGTATAGAGAGGGAGAGCTTCCCATAACTATATATGTTGTATATATAATCAGGCTTAACATTATATTTATAGAAAGCATCCCAAGTCTAGCCGATCATTCAAACCATTGGGGATTCCTGTGCATAAAAAATCTATCCAGTATGTTTCACGCTGTAATAATCTAGCTGAATTGTCTTGACCATCTTTCTTGGGTACTATTTCTAGAATTTGGGCACGTAGTTGTGATATGTTGTGGTGATTCTCATCCCAGTGCGTCGCTAGAGGGGAACTTTTCTGCTTGGTCCTGATATTACTCTTATTCTCTGTGAGTCTAATTTTAAGTTTACGTTCTGTTTTACCCACGTATAGTTTGCCACATGGGCATTTCAGACAATAGATTAAATTGGTGCTGTTACAGTCTGATGTGTGCTTGAGGTTGATTTTTTTGCCAGTCATAGGGTGAGTAACACTGTTGCCAATAATAATGTTGTTGCAATGTACACAATTTTTGCATTTCATAGTGCCTTTATATTCAGATGAGATTTGCGGACCTCGAGGTGTACGTAATATATCCAATAAATTGCGTCCCCTAGTGTGAGCAAAAATGGGTTTCTCCTGAAATATCCCATTGAATTCACTCTCGTTTTGGAGTAGTTCCCATCTCCTTAGGATGCTCTGTTTAATTTGTCTGGTAGATGTTGAATATTTTGACACAAATGTAAATGTGTTTTTAGAAGGTCTAATTTTGGGGGTCAACAATGTTTGTCGGTCAATTATAGCAAGTCTGTCTATACTTTGATTTAAGATATCGGTAGGATATCCTCGTTGTTCAAATTTCTTACATTGCGTGTGTATCTGATTCTCAAATAATGAGAGTGTTGCACAAATTCTCTTAATTCTCAGTAAATGAGAGTATGGCAGATTTGTGATCAGACTTCTTTCGATGAAAGCTGGTGAACATCAGAGTATTGTTCCTGTCAGTGGGTTTAGTGTAGATATCCGTCATCAGTTTTTTGTTAATGTGATCATTGGTGACGAGGACATCCAAGTAATGTACAGATGTTGAACTAATATAGTAAGTAAACTTAATTCTTGGATTCTTCGTGTTCAGATCAGAGATAAGATCTTCAAGTTCTGACTGAGTCTTGGACCATACCAAGAAAATATCATCAATATATCGACCATAAGTAACCAAACCTTCGTTCCATTGTTGTTTCACCAAAATATGCTCATGTTCAAAAAGAGACATAAAAATATTAGCGTACGATGGGGCCCCTGAAAATCCCATGCTGGTCCCTGTCATCTGACCAAAGAATTGCTCTTGCCAACGAAAGTAACTGTTATGCAAGCAAAAATGTAACAATTTTAGAATAAATACACTTTTTGCTTGGGGAAGATTCATTTGCAGTAAGGCCCATTCAACTGCTACCATCCCTTGATGATGATTGATGGATGTGTATAACGCTGTCACGTCAATCGTGCATAGTATCCAATCTTTGTGCCAGTATTCTTGAATAGATTCTAGTTTAGTTAAAAAGTGAGTCGTGTCCTTAATGTACGAGCACCACGATTGCACGAATTGTTGCAAGAAGTGATCCAGGTATCTTCCAATGGGATATTCTAATTGTTTGAGGCGTTGGGTAGTTGAACCCCCTTTGGTGTCTACTAATTTAATTTCATTGATCAGAGCATATATGTCTGTAGCTTCATCTGCTGTATATGCAAGAGTACTCGCTCTGATTTCAGTAATGTGTTATACTGTCAAAAGAAGCCATAATGATAAGCAAACTTGGAAATATTGTAAGTGGTGCTACCTCAAGAGGCCAAAAGTGACAATACAGAAAATAGGAAATTGAGGTGCACTCATTGCTATAAACAAAACGTAATGAATACCATTAAATCCAAGGGTGCTACTCTACGGTCTTGTGTTTGGCTAACACAAACAGAGGCTATCCTAATAGGGGGGAAGCAGGGGGAACCTACTTGTAGAGTGCACTGTTCCTACAGGGAAAAGAAACCCTTTTCCAGTACTACGACAACAACTTCAAAGTAATCAATACTCTAGAACTGTATTAACATACACATTCTGTGTTTTTATTTTTTTACATATATAAGTGGTGTATCCATGTTTACAGAGAAGACACAACACAAATGTAAATATTTTTGTGCATAAAAGAAAATTTAGAGCAAATGAATATCAATTAATACTTTCACAGTTAAATGAGTTGAAGACCATATATGTTGCTGACTCATCTCTTTGTCAACTGTGGAAACATGATTCATAGTCACTCATAAGACTGTTGATTCAATTTTCTGATGACATGGTGCCCAATGCATTTCGGGACCTGAAGGTACCCTTCGTCAGGGGAAAATCCTACAAAGTATATACAAACAGCTGATCAATGAAAAATAAAATACATTCTGATATCAAGAAAAATAACAATGCAAGCGTTGTTTTCAGACACTTCAGGGGGAACAGAAGAAAAACATTACATTCGTCAATGTATGTGATGATGCCAAAAAGATAGAAATAGGAATGCCTAACAAATCCTCATCAATATACGTCTAGTTACAATGCATTGCTATAAATAAGTGAACAGACAAAATGCACAACCTAAACATGTGATTAAATTAATGACAAATCAACACAATTGGACCCAGCAAATAAATGCCTTAATACTAAACAAGATACAAATAAAATCCCTGTGGTATTCACTAGTCATCTTAATTATAACAACACGTACCTCTGTAGTATTATTTAGCTGTGGAATGGATACCTATGCTCTAGTGAAAAAACCTAGGAACTCCTAGATACACGGTGACTGCAATGCTTGAGATGCAAAATGTGCAATGTTATAGTAGTGGAGGCGTTTATCATAAAAGTGATAAACGGTATAGTGATGAAAAAACCTAATTTACCTCAACGGTATTGTGCCTGCGAATACTAGCGGGTTATTGAAGTGAGCCCAGGATTCTTCGATGAAAGAGAAATAGTCTGGCCTTTCAGGACAAAACTGAAAGAATAGAAACAATGACATAATGTGTCCTATAGTGGCACATGTCTGATAAACCCTAGTAACTGTCATATACCCGAAACATTAGAAATGATGCGTACCTGTGTGAATCTCTAAGGTACAACGAACACGATCTGCAAATGCCGTGTAGCATACGTAATATCTTTTCCAGACTTTAGTGTCTATGGAGTAATAGATATAAAATCATCACTAAAATGATGAACAGTTAACACAGTGGAATCACTCTGCAATATCATCGACTAATATTATGGCATGTGTAACGAGAAATATAAAATGTACCTCTTAGGATAGCCTCTGTTTGTGTTAGCCAAACACAAGACCGTAGAGTAGCACCCTTGGATTTAATGGTATTCATTACGTTTTGTTTATAGCAATGAGTGCACCTCAATTTCCTATTTTCTGTATTTTCACTTTCGGCCTCTTGAGGTAGCACCACTTACAATATTTCCAAGTTTGATTATCATTATGGCTTCTTTTGACAGTATAACACATATTACTGAAAACAGAGCGAGTACTCTTGCATATACAGCAGATGAAGCTACAGACATATATGCTCTGATCAATGAAATTAAATTAGTAGACACCAAAGGGGGTTCAACTACCCAACGCCTCAAACAATTAGAATATCCCATTGGAAGATACCTGGATCACTTCTTGCAACAATTCGTGAAATCGTGGTGCTCGTACATTAAGGACATGACTCACTTTTTAACTAAACTAGAATCTATTCAAGAATACTGGCACAAAGATTGGATACTATGCACGATTGACGTGACAGCGTTATACACATCCATCAATCATCATCAAGGGATGGAAGCAGTTGAATGGGCCTTACTGCAAATGAATCTTCCCCAAGCAAAAAGTGTATTTATTCTAAAATTGTTGCATTTTTGCTTGCATAACAGTTACTTTCGTTGGCAAGAGCAATTCTTTAGTCAGATGACAAGGACCAGCATGGGATTTTCAGGGGCCCCATCGTACGCTAACATTTTTATGTCTCTTTTTGAGCATGAGCATATTTTGGTGAAACAACAATGGAACGAAGGTTTGGTTACTTATGGTCGATATATTGATGATATTTTCCTGGTATGGTCCAAGACTCAGTCAGAACTTGAAGATCTTATCTCTGATCTGAACACGAAGAATCCAAGAATTAAGTTTACTTACTTTATTAGTTCAACATCTGTACATTACTTGGATGTCCTCGTCACCAATGATCACATTAACAAAAAACTGATGACGGATATCTACACTAAACCCACTGACAGGAACAATACTCTGATGTTCACCAGCTTTCATCCAAGAAGTCTGATCACGAATCTGCCATACTCTCATTTACTGAGAATTAAGAGAATTTGTGCAACACTCTCATTATTTAAGAATCAGATACACACGCAATGTAAGAAATTTGACAACGAGGATATCCCACCGATATCTTAAATCAAAGTATAGACAGACTTGCTATAATTGACCGACAAACATTGTTGACCCCCAAAATTAGACCTTCTAAAAACACATTTACATTTGTGTCAAAATATTCAACATCTACCAGACAAATTAAACAGAGCATCCTAAGGAGATGGGAACTACTCCAAAACGAGAGTGAATTGAATGGGATATTTCAGGAGAAAACCATTTCTGCTCACACTAGGGGACGCAATTTAATGGATATATTACGTACACCTCGCGGTCCGCAAATCTCATCTGAATATAAAGGCACTATGAAATGCAAAAATTGTGTACATTGCAACAACATTATTATTGGCAACAGTGTTACTCACCCTATGACTGGCAAAAAAATCAACCTCCAGCACACATCAGACTGTAACAGCACCAATTTAGTCTATTGTCTGAAATGCCCATGTGGCAAACTATACGTGGGTAAAACAGAACGTAAACTTAAAATTAGACTCACAGAGCATAAGAGTAATATCAGGACCAAGCAGAAAAGTTCCCCTCTAGCGACGCACTGGGATGAGAATCACCACAACATATCACAACTACGTGCCCAAATTCTAGAAATAGTACCCAAGAAAGATGGTCAAGACAATTCAGCTAGATTATTACAGCGTGAAACACACTGGATAGATTTTTTATGCACAGGAATCCCCAATGGTTTGAATGATCGGCTAGACTTGGGATGCTTTCTATAAATATAATGTTAAGCCTGATTATATATACAACATATATAGTTATGGGAAGCTCTCCCTCTCTATACTTCCATAATGCATTGGTATACATGATGTATATTTTCTCTCAATTTTTCTTGTTATGCACTTTTAGTTTATTTCCATTATTGTTTCATCTATGACAACATGTTTAAGGTAAAGTCATCCAATCATGCTTCATATACCTATGGCATAAGTTGTTCTTTTGAGATGTCACTAATATATGATATACATTAGCATTTAACCATGGACACAGTGTATGTCTGTCTGCTAATATGGGAAACATTATGTATATTGTTCAGTGGTTATCGTCGAGGGACAGAGTTATGCAATGTTTGTACATATAACGTCATTAAAGAGAGGCAGCAATGTAATGAATTTTGACCATTATATATATGACAACTCCATTAGTCATTCATATCCATTGATGCATATACATAACACGAGGCTCGTTACACCATTGTATTTTTAGTACTAGCGTATTTCTAACACCTTTGTGTGAGAGAGTTGTCTCCATCCAGTTATTTTGCCGTACATCGTTGTACACTTGGCAGCAGTCAACTATGGTATTAACGTCCCTGAGCTGTCAGCATGTTAATTAGATCAGCAACCATAACGTTACGTTTATTAATATTGCCAGATACACTTGACCAGATATATACACTTCCCTGCTCATAGTTAACATGCGTGCAATTTCACCAGTCTATTCAGAGTTCAGACTACAATTCCCATAGTTATCCCCTACAGCGCGGGGCTTTAGGAACTCTGTAAAAACCTGTATGGTAACCTTGCGCGGTGAAATGGTTTCTCGCATCGAGCACACACTCATCCTGTGAACTATTCCGACCTATCAGGTAAATTATATTTGCAGCTTGTTAGCACATACATTTTTTCCTGGGGCACGTTCGTGCCCAGTTACATAATTATTTTTCCCAACATTAAGCTGTAGTTGGGCACATGTTGAAATTATCGCTCGTTTATGTTTCTAACAGACTTGGCGACTAAACGATTGTGTTACCACACGCCGCACGTGTTCCTTCATATATATTTATACTGCGGGTTCCCTGGCAATAACCAAAGAGGTACATTTTATATTTCTCGTTACACATGCCATAATATTAGTCGATGATATTGCAGAGTGATTCAACTGTGTTAACTGTTCATCATTTTAGTGAGGATTTTATATCTATTACTCCATAGACACTAAAGTCTGGAAAAGATATTACGTATGCTACACGGCATTTGCAGATCGTGTTCGTTGTACCTTAGAGATTCACACAGGTACGCATCATTTCTAATGTTTCGGGTATATGACAGTTACTAGGGTTTATCAGACATGCGCCACTATAAGACACATTATGTCATTGTTTCTATTCTTTCAGTTTTGTCCTGAAAGGCCAGACTATTTCTCTTTCATCGAAGAATCCTGGGCTCACTTCAATAACCCGCTAGTATTCGCAGGCACAATACCATTGAGGTAAATTAGGTTTTTTCATCACTATACCGTTTATCACTTTTATGATAAACGCCTCCACTACTATAACATTGCACATTTTGCATCTCAAGCATTGCAGTCACCGTGTATCTAGGAGTTCCTAGGTTTTTTCACTAGAGCATAGGTATCCATTCCACAGCTACATAATACAACAGAGGTACGTGTTGTTATAATTAAGATGACTAGTAAATACCACAAGGATTTTATTTGTATCTTGTTTAATATTAAGGCATTTATTTACTGGGTCCAATTGTGTTGATTTGTCATTAATTTAATCACATGTTTAGGTTGTGCATTTTGTCTGTTCACTTATTTATAGCAATGCATTGTAACTAGACGTATATTGATGAGGATTTGTTATGCATTCCTATTTCTATCTTTTTGGCATCATCACATACATTTTCGAATGTAATGTTTTTCTTCTGTTCCCCCTGAAGTGTCTGAAAACAACGCTTGCATTGTTAATTTTCTTGATATCAGAATGTATTTTATTTTTCATTGATCAGCTGTTTGTATATACTTTGTAGGATTTGCCCCTGACGAAGGGTATCTTCAGGTCCCGAAATGCATTGGGCACCATGTCGTCAGAAAATTGAATCAACAGTCTTATGAGTGACTATGAATCATGTTTCCACAGTTGACAAAGAGATGAGTCAGCAACATATATGGTCTTCACCTCATTTAACTGTGAAAGTATTAATTGATATTCATTTGCTCTAAATTTTCTTTTATGCACAAAAATATTTACATTTGTGTTGTGTCTTCTCTGTAAACATGGATACACCACTTATATATGTAAAAAAATAAAAACACAGAATGTGTATGTTAATACAGTTCTAGAGTATTGATTACTTTGAAGTTGTTGTCGTAGTACTGGAAAAGGGTTTCTTTTCCCTGTAGGAACAGTGCACTCTACAAGTAGGTTCCCCCTGCTTCCCCCCTATTAGGATAGCCTCTGTTTGTGTTAGCCAAACACAAGACCGTAGAGTAGCACCCTTGGATTTAATGGTATTCATTAAGTCTTGTTTATATCAATGAGTGCACCTCAATTTCCTATTTTCCATTTAATGCTTAACCACACCTCACAGTTTTTTGTGAGTTGAAAATAAAATGAAATGAAATTGGGTTTTGTAAAGCGCATTACTACCCGGAGGCCTCGTAGCGCTGTGGAGGAGTTGGGTCAAGGGGTCTGCTGACTACTTTTAATGGTAGAGAAATGTTTTAAGTTCTTTCCTGAATTTTTGTAAATCGAGCTGGCTACGCAGTGTGGAAGGCAAGGAGTTCCATATAGAGGCAGCGTTCCAAGAAAAGGAGCGTCCGCCCCACCTGGCGCGTTTGATTTTATTCTTTGAGGCCAGAGAGGCTGTGCTAGAGCGCAGTGATCTCTGAGGGTGGTAGGGGGTAGCTAAGGAGCAGATCATTGTGGGTGCTGTTTTCCACATTGCCTTGTGCATTATGCACATCGCCTTGAATTTTACCCTGGCCTGGATGGGCAGCCAGTGTAGTTTCTTCAAGGCGGCAGTGCCTGAATCTCGTCGGGAGAGTCCAAGTAGAAGGCGTGCAGCCGCATTCTGGGTTACTTGAAGCTTCTTGGTTGTGCTGATTGGTGCACCTAGGTAAAGGGCGTTCCCATAATCGAGGCGGGATAGGATGATGGCCTGGACCATTATCCTACGGGCTTGAAAAGGGAGGAGAGGCAGTATTTTCCTCAACATTCTCATCTGCCCGAAGCAGGTGGCAGAGAGTATTGTGGCTTGCTGGTTAAAGCTTAAGGTGTCGTCTAGCCATACACCTAGGCTTTTGATATGATCTTTTGGCTCTGGGGAGTACCCATGCAGGTCGGCCAGTCTATAGTGGGTCTTGGTACAGCTGTGTTCCCTAGAAACATGAGCTCTGTTTTGTCCCAGTTCAATTTTAGGTGGGACGAGGCCATCCATTTTGTTACTGCTTCAAGACAGCTGCTCAGGTTGTGGGAAGTGCTGCCAGGCTGGTTCAAGGCTACCACTAGTTGGGTGTCATCGGCATAGGTTATGATTTCAAAACCGAATGGGATAACAATCCCAGCCAGCGGTTCCATGTACACGTTAAAAAGGGTTGGACTCCGGGAGGAGCCCTGAGGAATGCCCTGGTTGAGGGGCCAGATTTTAGAATGAGTGGCCCCCTCTACCACCTGAAACGTGCGGTCCTCCAGGAAGGACCGTAGCCACGTAATGGCCTTCCCTGCCACTCCGAGCTGTATTAGACGGGAAATTAGGATGTTGCTGTTTACGGTATCAAAGGCGGCACTAAGGTCTAATAGCATAATTGCTGTGGTGCCGCCTTGATCCATATGCTTCCGGGCAAGCTCTGTTACAGTCAACAGGGCAGACTCTGACCCCAGTTGAGGGCGAAAGCGAGCTTGCGAGTCATGGAGTAGGTGGTTGGTTTCCAAGTAATGCATCAAGATGGTATTGATGTGCTTGTCAAGCAGCTTGCTTATCCAGGGGAGGAGCAAAATCGGGCGGTAGTTGGCCATTTTTCCAGGGTCAAGGAGGGCCCTGACTTGTGCACATTTCCAAGCTTTTGGAACTTTCCCTGTGGAGATTGATGAGTTCATGATGTTTAGGATGGCTGGCCTAATGGTGTCCGCCACCTTTAGAAGGTGTCGCGGGGGCAGGGTCGGTAGGGGATCCTGATGTTACTTTCAGCATTAGGGTTTTAAGGGAGTCTTCCTTAAGCAGCGGGAAGTCCGCTAACTGGCAGGCAGAAGTTGAGGGGGTATTATCTGTTTCGGATAGATGTTGTTTGAAGGGTTTAAAGGATGAGGAGATGGATTGGATCTTTTGATGGAAATACTCTGCTTGACTGTCACAGCGATTCTGGGCTTCGCTGGGGTCTGGCGGGAGTTTACAAGCTCTTCGTCAGCTGAGAGCCGAAGGAAACTAGAGTGCTGCAAGGCGGCACCGGGATACAGCATAACACTTCCTTCAAAAACCAAGTAACCGATATTACAATTAGCAAAAAAAAATATTCACCAGGAGAAAGCAGAATATAATACTGATTTATTGACTCGCGCACATCAGACCGAGCTTGGTTGGGACAGACATTTAAGCACTGCTGCTAGTACAGAATCACAAAACAATAATCACTTCAGATGAAGGAGCCATTTAATAAGATGTGGTGGAAACTGAAAGACAAATGATGCCACCTTAAAAGTAAAACACAACAAGTTTCTAAAAAAATAAAGCGACCACCTAATTTATATTGCATGGGTGGTCATATGGTGCCTACTTCGTTTACAACAGATGGAGGCTAGAGTCATTTAATTCATGGTATGGATCGATTTTACCTCTCAAAGCAAAAGTTGTTTTGGACAGCCATGGGGTTTGTGTATTAATTGTGTGTGTGTGTGTGTGTGTGTGTGTGTGTGTGTGTGCATGTTTTTTGTGTGGTTCTACAGGAAACATTTATGCACCCCTCCCCCCGGCTTCTGACATCGACCCCGGTGTGGCTGGTTGATCTGCATAGGTCAGGACAGGGGTGGGATATGCGCACTGCGGGCAGGAATGTGCAGCAGGGGCAGACAGACACCGTCTAATGCAGAGGATTTTCAACCCAGGCTGAAGTCCTCTCTGCATGGCTTGCTCTCGCACCCCCATCCATCCACAGACTCACTGACTCCTTCAGACTTTTCTCGCTGTTCAGATCAAGGCATTACTTGTCTTTCATGACTGCTTTAAAATCCTCGGCAGTTAAGATGTCCTGGAAGTCCTGCTGCTGGTGCTTCTGTTGTTTTTTTGCAGCTATCGATCATGGTGACTGCTCTTCGGAACAGTACGGGAGAGAGGGAGGCCAGATTGCGGAGCGACTGGTTCCTCGGAATCCGCGAGCCTCGGTGTCCCGAGATGTTGCTGTTCTATGTTGGAGCAATAGGAGGCAGCCATTACCTTCGCGTTCCCAGCATGACCTGCACATGTGGAACGAGCACCATGATTGCTGGTTGCAGGACAACAATCTCCTTGCTGATTGGCCAAAATGGCTTCAAAGGTGGGGGGGAGATTAACAAGGTTGGTTGCAAGAGAGCTCTTACCCATTGTTTTTAACAACCTTTATTGAAAACAGTAGCTTTCTAATTAGGCGTTTATGTCCAACTTGGAAGCGTTTTAGTAAAGAAAAAATCTTATGTCCTAATCCTCTATTCCATAGTAACACTTGCAGCAGTAGGATGCATTTCAGAGAACTAACGTGTACACAGAGTGTAGATGACCTAAGTGTACCATTTGCAAGTCTATGCAAGTAATTAAGCAAGCTTATATTTTAAATTTAACAAAATCAGTACTCACATGCATCGGGTTCCTGGCAGCCACATGGGCTGCTGGTCAGCTGTTGCGGGCCGGTCGGAGCCCAGCTCAGCGGCTGATCACTATTGCCGGAAGAGGTTTTTGTCGCTGATGAAGATGTGGGTGAGGCTGGAGGGGGAGCAGATGCAGCTTTGAAGCTGCAAATAAAATTAAAGTGCGGCGCTTTAAAAATCGGGGGCACCATTGTCCCAGGTGGGCCTGTCGTTTTGCCTGCAGTAGGAAAAACTCATTACAGAAAACAGAGTACGGATCATGTAACAACCAAGTAAAGGTGCTATTAGCCATGGGAGTATACAAATGGAGACATGCTCATACTAAGGAGGGACTAATAAGCCTCATAATGAATCAGACACCAGCAGGACAAATACACAAGCCAATCAAAAATAAGGGCGGGGGAGTGAGCGAACTACCACAGATCTCCGCAGAGCAGCGCCTGCACGCTGGCTCAGGCTCGACCTAATAAAGGACTCTACCCGTTCCAGAGAACACCCATCTAGATAGAATGAAAAATACTTTTTCCTTCCCAGTCCCGCTATCATAACAAAGGTTTTTGATTTGATAACAAGCAGACCCAGTTCAGCCTTGAAAGTTGAATAAGAGCCAATCAAGCGCTGTAGGGTCAGAGGTGCCCTGGCCATCAAAACTGCATCATATGCATCGAAGAGAGCAGGCAGCGATAATCCACCTGCTGAGGGAACATCTCTGCACTGTGCGGTCAAAACTTCATTACATTTATTGGTGTACAAGGAAAAAAGAAAGAGGGCAAGAAAATACCCCCTTTTCAATTTTAAATATTTCCGAACATTCTCCCTGTTTACCAAACCTGACTACGGCCCCTGGCTCTCTATACGTCTCCCTAATAAAAAGGATTATGGAGCTGTCCACGCACATCAACTCCAAAAGAACCCACAATTTTGAGTTGAAGGCCATGAACAAGTCCATAAAAGCCATATAAAACTGGCCCTTTTTGGCACACACATATTTTGCTGCAAGTAAGTGTGAATTTTGCCCGTGGTCGATCGTACCCCTCCCCTTTCTAAACCCGTTATGTGGCTCAGCTAAAACATTATTAACAAATGCCCACTCCTCCAGTCTATTTAGAAGCAATCTCCCCATTAGTTTGGCACGCTATCCAGCAGGGAGATTGGGTGGTAATTTGTCGCATTCAAGGGATCCCCCTTCTTATATATGGGGATAATCACGGATTGTTTCCAAGATACCGGGGGTCCCACTTTGGGAACAGTATTAAAAGCTTGGGTCAAGAGTGGAGCCCATACATTTTTATATACATGAAAATATCCAGAGGAACCCCATCTGACCCTGCTGCCTTTAGGGCAGGCGATTGCGAGAGTACAGGCTCAATTTCCTCTAATGAGAATTCCATCCCCAGATGGTCAGTCATCAAGTCCTAAGGTTTTTTTTATCCGCTATCCATCTCTACATTAAAAATGCTCTGGAAGTGAGACAGCCAGGTGGATTGTTCTATATGAATATCAAGAGAGGGGCCGCCCTGATCCTGCAGAAAAGGGGCATTTACCACCCTCCAAAATGCCTTGCTATCTTTACTCCTCGAAGCCTCACACAAATGTACCCATGCTTCATCCCGTAACTCCTTTTTTCTCACCACCCTTGCTGTCTTATAGTCCGCTTGTAGCTTCCTTATCAAATCTTTGTTTCTGAGACTTGCTTTAAGAGCAGTGCAAAGATCTTTGGAGGCCTTTGAACAATTTGTCTCAAACCCCCTTATCATCAATGGAGTGTTTCTTGTAGCTGGATGTAAAAGATTAGAATTTATAGATGTTAGAATTTTACTAAATACTATTACTACTTGAATGTTATCAGTGTTGGTGTCTAAGCAAGATTCAATGTCAGGTAACACCTCCTTTACAACCTTTGGGAGGAAGGAAATTAGGTAAATTTCCTCCCATTTAAGAGTAAATCCATTTTTCCTATTCCAAATCGGTTTGGGGGCAAATATAGAGCTTGACTTAGCAGAAAGAGGCCAAACAAAACAAAAAAAGAAGGAAAGCATGATCACTGAACTCTGTCAACTCAGCTATGGAGGACTTGATACATCTCTTAAAATTAGAAAGTGGGGAGGGGTTGACCAGTCATGGGGTGACACAGGTTTATTATAACTAGGTCCCAAGTTAATGAAAAACTGTTTGAAATGCTTGCATAGTTATGATGCATAAAATGGACTAGCAACGAATCATTAGTGTCTGTTAGCCCACAAATACGTTGGTCCGAATTGGGGCTACAGTACACATGAAAATCTCCAGCTCAAATAAAAAAAATTGAACGTGTGTGGTATGTTAACAGAGATTCCAATATTCCCGCCAACTAATCTGTTACCTATGCAGGATTCTTAAAATTATTATTATAAAAATTAATCTGTAACAAATCAATTTTCCCAGAACCTTCAGTCATAATAACATGAAAATGGGGCGAGTTATTGATAAAGGTCACCTTACCTAGGGTGATCGTGTTTGCTATAATTCTGAGTAAGCCCCCTCTTAGATCTACCTGCTGCTGGTGGAACTGCTGGTGTAACAAAGGAGCTGTAGCCATTTACATAGACAGACTGCTCTGCCCAATTTTCCTGAAAGCAGGTATCAGAATTCGTAAGCATTTTATGCCAATTTTGATTATGCTTTTTGTTTTCATAACCCGCTATACTCCCTAGAGAGAGAATTTATATCACTTAGGGACTCCTGCGACACAATCACTGTCGGTACTGGTGAGAAGGATGATATAGGGTCAATTGGTAAGGATGTATTACTGCTTAGTGAACCTAAAACGACCAACTGAACTCTCTCCACGGGTACCAAACCATTATGAAGAACAGACTGAGGAGGCAAATGATTTAGTGGAGAGATCAGTCAATCACATGCCTCCATATCTTCCAACCATGAGTACCTATTTGATAGGGCAAGAGCATCAAAAGCCACCTGCACAGGCTTATGACCAGTTCTTACTAAAGAAAGACCTTGAGTGAGTACGGTGGAACTACGTTCTGGTGTGACCTATAAAAAAAGCCAATGTGACTGCATAAATCTGCGAATGGAGTGAAGGGGCAACAGGTAAACTCCCTAATAGGTCTCTCACTCGCAATTCATTATCAAAGTTTAAAATAACCAGTCATTATTGGTTATTTTTACGTCAGACCCAATTCATTGCGTTCTTCTGGCCATTATCAAATGATTTTGGATGAGATGACCTTGAATAGAGTTTTGAGTCATCCGGTGTCGAGCCTTGGCCGTCAGCTGAAGTAAAGATTTTCTAAGATTGGGACGTAGTAAAGGCACGTTGACTAAAATTTTAACATACTGACAAGCTGCAGGAGGGAAGTCCATGTATTGTTGATTTGGTCTGCTATGGGCCCGAGTAGACGGGGATATACCTTAACCTGTAGTCTTGATAAGTCGTGTGATTGCCCCTTAACCATAGAATCTTGTATGGTCACCTGCGGTGGGCAACACCTAGGGACCAAATCTACATGGTCTGGAACTGTAGGATCCCGGCTGGGGGCCAACTGATTTTCAACACAAGGCTGACCAATAGAAGTAGAGGGCGATTTAGCTAACTCATGACCAGGGATCATGTTTTCACAAATTATGACTTTCACAATCATAGTTTTAAAGAGTTTTACGGACATCAGAGGGGATGATCTTAAGTGCGTTCTATAGAATCAAAACGGGCATAGATCGGTTGCAAAAGTTGTTTAAAGTTATCAAGAAGATCACACCAATATGAGGGAAATGTAGTCTCTGAATGTTGCTGGCCATTCATACATGTAGAACTTGCTGGCATAGCGACCTTTCTGATCTTCTTGGTACGACACTTGGAGGGCAGTATCGCATAACCTCTTTTTCATTTACGGAGGTAGCGTAAATTTGTTTCCAACTAAATGTAGAGGCAGGCTGTGAATGTTCGGGGGTTGGTACAGAGACTGCTGGCAATTCTGTTAGAGAAACCCCATATAGTTTTGTTACACCCCAACAACAGGGGAGTATAGAAGTTAGAGGGGGGCCCAGCCCAGCTCATCCGAGCTCTGACAGGCGGGGATGGGCCCGCCCTTGGCCCGGGCGAGTCCCGTGCAGAGGTACCACGCTGCTGCCTCTAAGCATCTCCGGGTGCCGGAAGAGTGATACTTTGTGCGGTGGAGCCTAGGGCCTGTAGTCCGTGTCCCGGCTCTGCACCGATGCAGCCCCCACAGCGGGACCTCGCTGCTGCCTTTAAGCGCCTTCGTGTGCGGGAAGAGTGATGCATCGTTTTGTAGATCCTTGGGGCTGTAGTCAGTGCCATGGCTTTGCTCCGATGTGTCCCCCACATTGGGACCTCACTGCTGCCTTTAAGCGCCTCCGGGCACGGGAAGAGTGATGCGGCGTGTGGTGGAGCCTGGGGACTGTAGTCAGTGCCCCGGGCCTGCTCCGATGCGTCCCCAGGGAATCTCCAATAGAGTGCTCTACCTGGCACTCACTTCAATTGTCCAACTTGAGCATAATTGGAGACTGAATCTTCATCTTGATCTAATCAACAATAAAGAAATCCAGGACTTTACTAATGACTTGGCCACTTTCCAATTAGCTCACTTAGGAAAACATTCATCCACCTTCTGGGCCCTGTTTTTTACAACCTGGCCACCCTTCAAACTGCTCCCACTATTCCAGGGACCTGCTCAAATCATTATTTGGCGACTATGACCATTGATACACCTAGCGTTGAAATAAACATTACCGGTAACCCCACAATTAGAAAGTAGTGGCATAAACTGGACCCATCTGCCTTTTCAAGGTTTATCGAAAGGAGTGTGCCTCTATTAGACTCCAATAGAGAACGGGCGGAGACTTCCACCAAAGCATGGAAATCTTCTTTATTGTGAACAACCTGATTAAACCCACCTCCACTCCTGTATTAGCAGAAGCTTCTAACAGCCACTGCAGCAAGCTTGGTCAATGATCTTTATCTTTACTTTAACAGGGGTGAGAAAACACTCAAACCTGTCTCTCTTGACACAGGGACCTACCACTCGCAGTGGGCTACCTTGGACCAAATGGCTCTACTTGACGCAGATTCAATTTCCACCTAAATTTGTCAAGTGAATTCTCGATCTCCGGATGACCCATTTAAACCTGATTATATTTTCAAATTTCAAGAGAGCGTCACAGCTATATTTCTAGAATTAGCCAAACTCTTGCTGAGCACTGAAATATCAATATCATGGAAACACGCCAAGGTTATCCGTCTACTAAAAAAGCCTTCGCTAAATGCCACTCAGCCAGAAAACCATCAACCCATTTCTCTTCTATAGATTCTGGCCAAGGATGGGGAGAAACATGTAAACAATCTCCTAACCAAAATATTAGAACAATATAAAATATTAGATTGTTTCCAAAATGTATTTAGATCATACAGCACCAAAATTGCTCTTTTAACAGTTACTCAATCCCTTTGCAGTACTGCAGATGCCGGGAAATCCCAGGCTCTGATACTCCTAGATTTAAGTGCAACCTTCGACACTGTCTCACATGCAATAATATTAACTCGCCTCACTGACCTGTGGGTACAGGGCAAAGGTCTGGCCTGGTTTACCTTCTTTTTCAAAGGACTGGCCTTTTAAAGTTATACCCCCCTTTCGCCTCATCACAAAGAGGACTGGCTCCTGGCGTCCCTCGGGGTTCACAGCTCAGTCATACCCTTTTTAATATTCACATCAGACCTCTGGTAAAGGTAGTGAAATATTTTGGAATATCTCACTAGTGTCGTATGCTGATGACACTCAGCTAATTATTTCTCTGTCGGCAGAGTCGATTGGCTTTTGTGTCATCTAACACAAAAGCGTTGGCCAAATGGATGCACGACAACTGTTTTGAAAATTAACTAAAAAAAAAAAGAGATCCAAGGAGTACCCAGTCTAGCTGCCTGGATGCAATTTTACAAATCCCTCCAGAACACTACGCTCCACCAATCTAAACCTGGTCCACATCCCTCGTCACAGCCAGAACAGGAGGTTTCCCCTTCCATGTTTTAGCTCCGACCCAATGGAATTCAATGCCTCCTAACCTTAGAAAGATTCAATATCACTTACTGTTCCGGAAACAGTGGAAGACCAAGCTCTTCTCCATCTGGGCTGAGAATTTCGCCTCTCTGCCGCTGTGTTTCTTAGGATCCTTTTATGTCCCTTGATGATATTGTGTGACACCTGGACCCTCACCTTCCCCTCAGGGCAGGCAGCCTTCAGGTGTTGTGCTTTCTAGGGCTCTGCTCCCCTCTTGTAAAGGGTCAAAGTGGTAACACCCTTGCAGCAAGTGCCTTTATCAGCCACAGGATTAAGATACAGTGCACACCAATTCCCAGCCCAGTAAAAACCTGAAACGGACCCAAAATGGATATTGTACCTACATGTTCGCCTCCTCTGTTCGTACCTCATAAGTAGCTACCTGTGCACTTCCTCCATTTTTATGTCCTTTCAATAAAGACTCTTTTGATCCTTCTACTGCCAACCATGGTGTTTGTCTATCAGATCATTACCTGATGTCTGCTGTGTTTATCGAGTCACTCCGCTGCTTTAGCTGTGAATGAACCCTGCTGAGCGAGTACGCAGACACAAGGGTGTATGGAAGGTGATGATAATAAATGCTGCAATCTTCCTACAAATGCTTGAACCATCCCTAGGAATGTGGCAAAGATAAATTAACAAACAGAAAAGTAAAGACAGGAGTTGGAATTTCAGCTGCTCCAGTTTAAACTGGAAAGTACTCTCAAGAAGAGTGTGAATGGAGCTACATTTGTTGTATACTTCCTGAAGTGCTACCTTTATTATATACTTCCTGATGCGTTACCTTTATTATATACTACCTGAAGCGTTACCTTTATTATATACTTCTTGGAGCGTTATCATTATTATATACTTCTTGGAGTGTTACCTTTATTATATTCTTCCTGGAGCGTTAACTTTATTATATACTACATGTTAGACTTGGCAACATTGGCGTAAGTCTCTCTTCCATTTTTACTGATTGCCTCCTCTGTTTTTGATCTGTTTTGCTGGTTATATGCTTTGTTACACATGGGGTTGTGTCCTGCACTGTGGCCGGGTTGGACAACATATACTATTTTTCAAAGAAGGGAGAAACACCCGGTCACTGTTTTTAGTTCTGCAGCTTTATTTTTTAGAGCAGAATTGCACCCTAAGCGATTCAATCCTTGGGCGCTTGACTTATTTTGTATGGAAAATGAGATAGGAAGTTTTTTTTCATATTTTAGAGAAAAGTCCAAGGTTTACTCGTTGTCCTGCACAGAGGCATATATTTACAAGTACTGAAAACAATTATTTACAAATATCAAACACAATTATTGCAATACAAAAGACAAAACATTAAATACTTTTGACCGAACAAATCAAAAATGTCACTTCTTGTGATAGTACCCTACTGACTATTTCAACCAGGCCACTATAATACAACTTCTATTACAACTCTGGTCTGGTGTCATAAAGGCATACAGTTCGTTTGTATTCACTTTGTTTTATATTACATATTAAACAAGCCTTATATGAAAAAGAAAAACATTCGGAATTGAAGCGAATGTGTAAGAAGCCGACGCGTTTCCGAGTCCGTATTTTACTTATCGGGCTCTTCTTCAGGGCTTTGAGTTGGGTACCTGTTTGGACATAAGCGGAGGAGCTTTTAATATAGGACCTTTCTAGACGTCGTCACTGGTTAGTTCGATTTTGCAAGTTATTGTTACCTTATCGTGGAACTTTATGTTGATTTGATCCGTTTCTTAAGGGATCTTGACTGAAACAATTCCCTGTGTTCTGCAATACAAACAATTGAATTGTTTTTGTTTGTTTTTCACGGGGACTGTATGATGGTTATTTTATAAAGATGCACAAGGGATGCCTGGTTTCACCATGGGATGCCCAGGAGTGGACACCTCACAAGGAAAAGCCAGGAGGGGTTCCCTTGTGGTAGGAGTACAAGCGCCGGGATGCCTCCGGGTTACTGTTCGCGCTATACAAATACAACACATTTACATTTACATTAACTCACATAATTTTGAAGCGATACATGTCTTCCAGTCTGTATTTCTTATTATTTGTTTGGGCAGTTCATTAGTATTTGTAACAATAATGGAGTGTTTTTTTTAAAATCCAATGGTTTAATGATATATGAATGCAGGTAAAGCTCGTGGGCAAGCCGCCCAGGTAATGTGCACTTACTTATTGTTGTTTAACAAGGCGAGGTGCACCGTACTTTTCCCAGACGAGGGGAAGAGGGAGTGAGGTCCGCCACCTCTTTGTACTTTGTTTGTAGCTGCGAAGGTGAGGAGGATCTTAGCTTAGCAAAACGTATTTCCCACATTTATAATATATGTTATGCGAAGTTTGCCAAAATGGCATACACTTACTTCGTTCGGTTCGCAAGCATGCCGGATGCTGGGTTTTTCGGTAGGTGGGGGTGCTGCCCTTTACAGTCTCAATTAGAAGTTGCCGCGTGTGCTATGGATACAGAAATGGAAATTATATTGTATGGTCTGTACCCTGCATGTTCATGCTGTTTTTTCGGCGGGCGCGAGCGGCATTTACCTGCAATTTTCAATGGTGCTTCCATCTGCCACAAAATCACTCGTGTGAGTGAGTGTTGCGGTCACATGATTTCTTAAGACTAGTCATGTGACTTAATGCTTCTGGGACATGTAGTTTTGAACTTCAGTTGGTCTCAAGGACATTTGGTTTGACACTTCTGGGACGTGTAGTACAAAGACTTCAGTTGGTCCGTGCAGTATTTTTAATGAAAGGCAAACTTTTGACGGTGGTCAAAGTTACATGCGGCCTGTTTACAGATTATAGCATTCTAGAATGCTATAATCTGTAAACGGGCCGCATGTAACTTTGATATATATCATTAAACCATTGGATTTTAAAAAAACACTCCATTATTGTTACAGATACTAATGAACTGCCCAAACAAATAATAAGAAATACAGACTAGAAGACATGTATCGCTTCAAAATTATGTGAGTTACATTTTATAATTTCTTTATAAAATAACCATCATACAGTCCCCGTGAAAAACAAACAAAAACAATTCAATTGTTTGTATTGCAGAACACAGGGAATTGTTTCAGTCAAGATCCCTTAAGAAACGGATCAAATCAACATAAAGTTCCACGATAAGGTAACAATAACTTGCAAAATCGAACTAACCAGTGACGACGTCTAGAAAGGTCCTATATTAAAAGCCCCTCCGCTTATGTCCAAACAGGTACCCAACTCAAAGCCCTGAAGAAGAGCCCGATAAGTAAAATACGGACTCGGAAACGCGTCGGCTTCTTACACATTCGCTTCAATTCCGAAAGTTTTTCTTTTTCATATAAGGCTTGTTTAATATCTAATATAAAACAAAGTGAATACAAACGAACTGCATGCCTTTATGACACCAGACCAGAGTTGTAATAGAAGTTGTATTATAGTGGCCTGGTTGAAATAGTCAGTAGGGTACTATCACAAGAAGTGACATTTTTGATTTCTTCGGTCAAAAGTATTTAATGTTTTGTCTTTTGTATTGCAATAATTGTGTTTGATATTTGTAAATAATTGTTTTCAGTACTTGTAAATATATGCCTCTGTGCAGGACAACGAGTAAACCTCGGACTTTTCTCTAAAATATGAAAAAAAAACTCCTATCTCATTTTCCATACAAAATAAGTCAAGCGCCCAAGGATTGAATCGCTTAGGGTGCAATTCTGCTCTAAAAAATAAAGCTGCAGAACTAAAAACAGTGACCGGGTGTTTCTCCCTTCTTTGAAAGGTTATATGCTTTGGGCACTATGCAACTGCTATTCAGTGCCACAGTGCAGGTGCTCCCTATGTTAAATTGATGTACTGACTAGTGACTCCATGATTGGGTTATTTGATTTACTTGTCAGACCCTAGTACAGTGCACCATGTGTGCCCAGGGCTTGTAAATCAAATGCTGCTGGTGGGCTTGCAGCATTGGTTGTGCCACCCACAGAAGCAGCTTGTAAAGTGTATCTCTGGCCTGCCATTGCAAGGCCTGTGTGCAGTCTGTGACTGCCTGTGAGAAAGAGGCTCGACATATATACTGGACCAAAGTAAGGTACCGTGTGTATAGAAGCCACCAACCCCAGAGGTATAACAGAGGTTAAAGTCAGGATTGACCTTACTCTCAAAAGTGGTAGCTTGGTCGAGCAGTAAGGCAGTACCAGAGGACAGTGTAAAGCATTTGTTGTACACACTCAGTCAGCAAAAGGTTTCACACAGTCAAAGACTGAACTCCAGGCCAATTGTTTTTATATCACAAGATATCGTTGTTTTATTTTTAGAACCAACAGGTTTCAAAATATACTTTTCTCAATATGAGAGATCTCAGATGAGTAATTTGCAGAAAGAAAATAAACTTGGTCAACACAATAGGTACAAGGGTTGAAGCAGACAACACAATTCTAAACACAATTTAGCATTGAGCTCAATGGGTTTTTCTACATAAATGCAGCTAGTTACTTTATTGATTACTTTTGTAATCCCAGGACTGGATCCTAGATTCAGTCTTGGGGTCTAAGCTGGAAACAGTTTAGCAAAAACGATTTGTCTATTGCAATGATTTTTAAGAAATATAAAGCTATTTCAAAAGTCCACACTTAAAAACTTTTCAATGAAAATCTGGCAATGTTTTCCAATGGGAGGAAAATCAAGTTGCATTTTTTTTTTAGCTCTTTATTCACAGCTGCTTTTTTCAAACAATGACAGTATATATTCTCCACAATGCAACAGCTGGTGTTTTCTATTTTACCCCTCTGAACATACAAACTCACTTCTTCTTGTCGGTTCCCAAACGGAGAGCCATCTACAGTACAGGTAGGCCATTCATGTAGTGTAACATGTCCAATATACTCTTCCGTATACATAGGCTGCAGTGACGTGGGATTTCAACAAATGGTTAACTCAACACCCCTATCCTTCCCTCCCCCCCATCAAGTTGCAGTTAAAGTCAGAACTCGTTACTTTTGTAATCCAGTACTGGGCTCCTAGGTCCAGCACTGGGGTCTCAACTTCAAACAGGTAAGTAATTATGTTTCAGTACTCGGTATGATTTTTAAAGAATATTTCAAGTTTTCAAAAGTAGACAGAAGAAATTTCACAGAAAAGCACACAATGGAGTCCTATCGAGAAAATTCAAGTTACTAGTAACCCCGGCTGAGATTACTTCTGCGGTTCAGTACTGGGCTACACGATGCAGTACTGGCTTCTCTCCTGGTCGCAGGTGAGTATTTCGGAATTCGTAATACAGTTTATTTCATGGGAATACTTTAAGTTTCCAAAACTTCACATTTTGAAAATTTCTCGAGTCAAGCCAGTCAATGTTATCCAATGGCAGGTAAGTGAGTTACCGGTTTCCAGGTGGGTACTCGACTGGTGAAGTAAGGGTTCCGGGCATGGACTCAGGTGTCCCCCATGGTCAGGTAGGTACAGTTGGTTCACCCGCACAGGGGCGGCCGGGTGCAGAGGTAGTTAGGCCCAATGTTATCCAATGAGGGGCAGGGAGCCTCCGGTTGGTGGCTGCTGGCTAGCAGGCCATGTGGCTGTGGGAGCGGAGCTCCTGGTCACTTGCTCGGGCAAATGGGGAAGTAGGATAGGGTACAGGTTGCACTGCAGTGGCACTCGGGCGGCTGGGTGCAGGGTGCTTTTGAGCCGTCGGGTACTCAATGTTATTCAATGAGGATCTTGAAAAGGGAACAAAGACTGCAGGTTCGGGGACGGAGGATCTTCTGGCGTGACCAACACTTTGAGGGGTACGTTGGGATCTTGGAGGATAGGTAGGCACCTAGGAATTGGGCACAGGGGGCCGTGGGGTGCAGGGGTGTCTTTTGAGGTCAAGACCTGCTGGTAGCGGTCGGGGGGGGTCCTTTGTCCTGAGGCTGCAGGCGTTGTCTGGGTCGTCGAGGAGGGTCCTTGGGCACTGGACTTCGGGTCCCAGTCGCCGCTGGGACGTCCTCGTGGTCTTGGATCACTCGGGCCCGGGCCGGGCTCGGCGGGTGCAGGGTGGGTTGGTCCGGAGCTTCCTGGCTGGCACCAGGGGGGTTTTTGCAGCAGAGCCTCTGCTGATGGGAGTCCTAGTCTTTAAGAGGGTTTAGGCAGGCAGGTCCTCTGGATGTCCCAAGGTTGCTGTCCGCAGGAGTCGCCGGGATTGGGCAGGAGCAGGTTCCAGGTTTCGACAGGCAGGTAGGGCTGGGGCCAAGGTTGTTGTCGTCCTGTTGTTAGCAGCTGCACGGTGGGTCTTCTTCTTATTGATCTTCTCTCTTCTTTTCTTTTCGGGATCTGAGGAAGGAAGGTTCAGGGTGCCCCTATATACTAAGTTTAGGGGTGTTACAGGTAGGGTAAGGACCAATGGGACCCTCTCCTGGGGTGGGTACACCCCCTAGCCTGCTCCTCTCCTGTGGGAGGCGGGCATGAGCCTAGCTGTGATTGGACAGGGCTCCCCATCTTCCAGAAGGTCGTGCTTCACCTCGCCTCCCCCACCTGAGGAGTGGGGTTGGCACAGGTTGGCACCCCCCCCTTCCTGACGTGGGTTTTCCCACCAGTCTTCCCGCCAGAGTGGGGGTCAGAACTGGTGGGGGCCAGTTGCTGGGTACAGCAACTAGTCTGAAGACGCTCACAAGGGCGGTATGCCTTTGAAGCTTCCCCCTGCCCATCCTGGGTGAGGAGACCTAGCACCTCGCCCAGGATGCACATTGTTGCAGTCCCAGGAGAGCGGGGGCTCTCCACCCAGGGATCCAGCAACATGTCTGTTGGGTGGCAGCCTCGGCAGCCTCTCAGTACAGACGTGGATTGTAGGTTAGGTTTTCAGGGGGCATCTCTAAGATGCCCCCGGGTGCATTTTACATTAAATCCTGCACTGGCATCAGTGCGGGTTTAATGTGCTGAGAAGTTTGATATCATATGGCACCCAGCTAGAGGGGTGACTGAAGTATGCCAGTGCAGTGGGTCTTGTGGGCATGGCACACAGGGATGTGTTCAAACAATAGGAGCTATAGGGGGAAGAATGACCAAGCCACCCCTCAATCAACGTATTATAAATCAACAATGGGCCTGATCACCAAAAGTTACACCCAAATCTGTATATCCAGCAATGGAGGGGTCACCAGAAGCTTTATAACTCCCTTTGCGGACTTAGCTAAGTCCCTAAGCTGTGGTGTATCCATGTTCCAAATGTTTATACCATTATAATCCACCCAATATGCATGAAAAAAGTGTGGAGTAGAAAGAAGGTACCTCACGGTAGTAACACCAAGGGGACTGCTGGCTGGTACTCATCAGCAAGTCCACTTCTCATCATCGGTCACCACCTCTCCGTTTGAAAAAAAGAAACGTGTGTGTGTATTATTAACAGAAACTCAAAACCATGAAATCAAAATCTAAAGACCTAAATGTGATAACATGCTAATAACATGCATGCCCAATGGACCCAGTTTCATGCATATTGGGTGGCGCCATCTTTTCGCATCCCATCAGGATTATCGCATCGCATCGAATCGAGGCACCATCTTGCGCACCGCAACCAGACCGCAGGCCAAGAACCTACACCTCATCCCCGCACCGGGACGGAACCGACGCATCTCTCTCTGTAAGTCTTTTGTTTATTTTGCATTACGCATCCAGGTACTTTGTTGAGAACTTTGTCGCATTTATCATCAACTTGAACTAAGCAACCTTTATCATCTTTAAGTACAGTATTGTGGATTTTTGTCGTTTGTGGTCTTGTGTTAAGTCTATATAAAGAATACTTCTTTTTTTATAAAACCTGTGTTGTGTCCATCTGTAGCGTTTCCACTGTATTACTGTGTATATTCACACATGCTTAACACACTGCCTCTGAGATAAGCCTGTCTGCTTGTGCCAAGCTACCAAGAGGGAGAGCAGGGGTTATTTAGGAATGTAATCCCCTTGTCCTGACTTAGAAGCAAGGGTCCCTATTTGGTCAAAGGTGTACACCATTGCCAACTAGAGACCCCCCAGTTCTAACATTGGTGGTCAGCGGTGAGGATTTGGACCTGCATTTATGTTTCATATACAGTAATTGGTGTACACTACTAGTGAGTGCAGACGAAACGCGACCACATACTTTTTTGAGTAGAATTTTTTCCTTGGACAGTTATCTTTTACCTGAAAACTCCCAATTCTTACTACCATGAGTAGACCAGCATCTGTTGCATCTATGGATCTTGATTTTGAGGAAGAGAGGTTGGAAACCTACACTTTGAAATAGCTCAAGTATCTCTGCAGGAAATTGAAAGTTGCCACACCAGGCATTTCTAAAAAGAATGACTACCTAAAGGCGCTGAGGGCCTGGGTAGAAGCAAGAAATACCCCTGATCTTTTTGATGGAGCCAGTTGGGGATCCAGATGGGCAACTGGATAGGCCAAAGGTTCCAGCCAGGGAAGGGGTACCGTCCCCACCTGGCAGCAGTATCTCTTCTAAAGACCTGTCCCCCAGAGAGTTGGAAGACAGGGAGAGAAATAGGGCACACAAGCTGGAAATGGCTAAACTTAAGATAGAGAGTCAGAGGGAAGCAGAGAATAACAGATTGTCCTTGGAGAGAGAGGGAGAGAGAGAGAGAGAATGAGAATGGAACATGAGAGGATGTTGAGGGAGTTAGAAATCAAGGCAAAGGGCTTAGAGATCAATCCCTCTGGTCGCAGCGCACCATCTGTGCCTTAAGAAGGCAGGGTACATACTCCCAAGGATGTCATTAAAGATTTCCATAAAAATGAAGATATTGGGCAATGGTTTGCAGCCTATGAAATAGCAATGTTGGCCCACCGGGTCCCAGAGAAGGATTGGGGAGCGGGGTTGTGGTGCCGCCTTGTGAGTGAGGGGAGGGATACTTTGTTAGACCTGCCCAGTGAGCATAGGATGTCTTATGCCGATATGAAGGAAGCCCTGATGACCAGATATGGTTTGACCCCAGAACTCTATAGAGAGAAGTTCAAGAATTGTAAGAAACTGGAGGGAACCACTTGGGTAGAATATGTATCTTTCTTTTTCAGAGATATGGATGGTTGGGTGAGGGGTAGCAAAGTGGATAATTTTGGAGCGCTCTATGATTTGATTGCAAGGGAGCACTTGTTTGCTAATTGTTTTCCAGAGCTACGCCAGCACCTTATTGACAGCAAGTTGACTAACCCTAGGAAGCTTGCTGAAGAGGCTAACCGCTGTGTCAGTACCAGGGTCCACAAGGGTCATGTGGGAGACTCAGCCAAAGGTGGGCAGGGTCCCCAGCAGAAAGTGGTGGGACAAGGGTAAACAGAGGGAGTTCCAGAAAGGGCCCAAAGTAATTCCCAAGGGAACCAAAGTAAGGGTTCCTAGCCTTCCCCTGAGAAGAAGTCAGAACCCCCGAAAGGTACACCTGTTCATAGGGGGCCTGTTATCTGCTTTCATTGTAAGCAGGTGGGACACAATTGGTATGATCCCCAGTGTCCCCAAAAGGGTCAGTATGTGCCACCCTGTGCACCACCCCGTCAGATGGCCAGTGTCGCCCTGGGTGGGGAGGAGATGGGTGCCGAAGGTGGGTGGGGTCCTGCAGAAATGTCCCTTGTCGCATTAGGAGACTTTGAGATGGTCCCTAAAACTCAGCTGCCTGATAACACTAAAAAATACAGGCAGTGGGTGACCATCAATGGCCATAGAGTGGAGGCTCTTAGAGACACTGGAGCCAGTGTGACAGCTGTCAAGTGTCACTTGGTGTCTGAAGAGCAGGTAGTTCCCAATGCATTCTTCCCAGTTGTTGCCGCTGACAACACAGAGAGTCATTGCAAGGTGGCTCAGGTTCCCTTTGAGTGGGGGGGCGGGGTCTCTGGTACTCTTCAAGTAGCTGTGAGGCCAGCCATGCCTGTTGATTGTCTGTTAGCCAATGATTTGGTAAGCTCCCCTTGGGCTAAGGTGGAGAAGAGGGCTCACTTAGAGATATTGGGTCTGCCTGAGTGGGCGTGTATGACCACTCGGTCTATGGCAGCCAATGGTGTTCAAGAGATCCTGGAGCCTGAAAGTATGGCCCAGGGACCTGCCTTAAAGAGAAGAGGTAGGGGGTGTGGGAAACTAGCCCCCATTGTTCCCACGATCCAGGAGAAGGCAGACCTTGAGGGGGATGCCATGGGACCTACAGGGGAGCAAATTGCTGAACTGGGGGACCTGCCTGAGCTGACCCATTGGCGGCAAGAAGGAGGCACCTCCAGGGAGGAATTTTGTACAGAACAGAAGTGCCCTTCTCTTGTGGGTTTAAGGCAACAGGCCACAAACCAGACTGCAGGTGATCAGTCTGGATCACATTGGATCTACTGGGAGAACCTCCTGTATAGCAAGCCTAAGGTTGCTGAGTCTGGTTCAGCCTGTGTGCTGGTGGTACCCCAGCGCTTCAGAGCCTTCCTACTGGGTTTGGCTCATGATGTACCTTTAGCTGGAAATCTGGGGCAGGCTTGTCACTCACTTTTATTGGCCCCAGATGTGGAAGAGTTCAGATACTCATTGTAGGACTTGTCAAACTTGCCAGGCAAGTCGGAAAAGTAGAAGGAAGCACAAGGCTCCTCTCCAACCTTTCCCTGTAGTCAGTAACTGCTTTGAACGGGTGGGCATTGACATTGTGGGGCCACTGGACCCCAAGACAGCCACGGGCAACAGGTTTATCCTGGTCTTGGTGGACCATGCTCGCCAGTACCCGGAAGCCATCCCACTCAGGAGAGTGACAGCCCCCGTGGAGGGACGTGCACTGAGGGGTATTTTCTCCTGTGTGGGGTTCACCAGAGAGGTGGTGTCTAACCGAGGTACAAACTGCATGCCTTCTTTTTGCTTACCGTGAGGTCCCACAAAAGTCCCTAGGGTTCAGCCCTTTTGAACTATTGTATGGACATCCGGTAAGAGAACCTTTGAATATGGTCAAGGAAGGCTGGGAGCAATCTCCCAGGAAACCTCCCCAGGATGTATACAGTTACATGCTGGCGTTCAGAAACCAGATTTTGCGATTCAGACAACTCGCTCAGGCGAATCTGGAAGCCAGCCAGGAGGACATGAAGCGGTGGTACGACCAGAATGCCACTCTGATTGAGCTTCAGCCTGGACAGAAAGTTTAGGTCATGGCCCCTGTAGAGCCTTGTGCGCTCCAGGACAGGTAGACTGGACCATTTGAGGTGGTGGAGCACAAGAGTGATCTCACCTATCTGGTGAACTTGCAGTTACCCAGGAACCCTTTGAGGGTCCTGCATGTTAACTGCCTGAATCCCCACTTAGGAACATCTGAAGTGGGCATGTTCCTAGCGACAGATGATGGAATGGAAGAAGAGACAGAGCCTCTTCCTGACCTGTCTGCAACAGAGCAAGATGGGTCAGTGGATGGTGTCAGCCTCTCTGCCACACTGACCCCTGATCAGCAGCAAGATTGTCGTCAACTGTTGGGACAATTCTCTGATCTGTTTTCCTTGATTCCTGTTGTCACAGAGTGGTGCGTCCATGATGTGGACACTGAAGACAGTACTCCTGTGAAGCACAAGGCTTACAGGGTGACTGACAAGGTCAGAGCTTACATTAAGGAGGAAATCTCCAAGATGTTTGCCTTTGGGGTGATTGAGTCTTCTAGCAGTCGTTGGGCCAGCCCAGTGGTCTTGGTCCCAAAGGCTGCCGCGCCTGGTGCCACACCTGAACTCCGGTTCTGTGTGGACTATCGAGGACTCAATTCAGTCACCAAGACTGACGAGCACCCGGTCGGTTATGGGCTGCACGGTACCTCAGCACGTTTGATTTGACTTCTGGGTACTGGCAGATCGCCTTGACTGATGGGCCAAAGAGAGGTCAGCATTCTCTATACCAGATGGGCACTACCAATTCCAGGTTATGCCCTTTTGGATGAAGAATGCCCCTGCCACCTTTCAGAGGTTGGTCAACCAGGTGTTGGCTGGACTGGAGGATTTCAGTGCCGCCTACCTGGATGACATTGCAGTGTTCAGCGCCAGTTGGGAAGAACATCTGTGGCACCTCTGAGAAGTGTTGATGGCACTGCGCAAGGCAGGCCTCACGATCAAGGCGAGTAAGTGCCAGATCAGGCAGGGTGTACTTGGGTCACCAGGTAGGGAGCGGCCAGGTGGCGCCCCTGCAACCCAAGATTGATACCATCCTGGCATGGGATCCCCCAAAGACTCAAACACAGGTGAGAACCTTTTTAGGACTCACGGTCAAGTGGTATGGCAACATTGTTGCACCCTTGACTGAGATGACTTCCAGGAAGCAACTCAAGAAAGTGAACTGGACTGACACCTGTCAGAAGGCTTTTGACACCCTGAAGACTGCCATTTGCACAGCACCCGTGCTTCAGGCTCCAACTTCTCAAAAGAGTTCATTGTTCAAACAGACGCTTCAGAGCATGGTGTGGGGGCTGTAAAATCACAGATAAATGAGAAGGGCCTAGACCAACCTGTAGCCTTCATCAGTAGGAGGTTACTTCCACGGGAACAGAGGTGGAGTGCAATTGAGCATGAGGCATTTGCTGTGGTCTGGGCACTGAAGAAGTTGAGACCATACTTTTTTTTTTTTTTTAAGTTTGGGATTATAAACTTTTATTCACCGTTCATGCACGCACACAGCTTTCCGCCTACAACCCTGGGGCCGGCAGCAAACTAGGATCATGTCAATACAATATGCAAGTCCATTGTTCCTGAAAGGGAGAAAGGAAGAAATTGTGCCAAACATTGCACCGGCGTCGTCTGGTCCAGTTGCCTGAGCTTCAAGTAAAACAACAACATTATCATGCATGGACCCCATTGCCCCAAGTCATTACCCTCCAGTACTTCGGGAGGGTGAGCTCGGCTTCCTCCAATGCTGTATTGGTAGTCTCTTGTGGTGCGCGCATTCGACTACGTGGTCTAAGTCTAACTTTCCTAACCCAACATGCCCACTAACCCCCTTTCCCTCCCCCCTCAACTGCCTGTGCGCCTCGTCCCTTGAACTACTGCCGTCTCAGTGTTATGTGTCTCGTGCCCCAGCCAAATCTACCCGCGCCCTCCCCACCCGTCCATTCTCTCACTCACTCAATGCTCCTAACCTGTAGATCTCCCTATGCGTGCAGTCTATGTGTCCTTGGTCTCTAGTGTCAGCGTTACCTGGGTGTCCCTCCCGTGCTGCCCCTCCAGGAACATTGTAATTATCTAGTCCTCGTTGTCCTCCCCCCCTTCTCGTTGCTCCTCTGTCTCCTCCTGATCCTCAACCGTGTCGTTCCTATTCGACTTGTATGTCATGTATTGGTCCCAGAAGTTCCGTGGCCTACTCACAGGTGGTAAGAGTTCACTATACAGCTGGGATTGTGTGCAACTGTACAACATATCCCTTTCCCATCCTCGTTTAGTTGGAAGCGGGCCGCGCATCCAACTCATCGCTATCGCTCTCCGTGCCATAGTTAACCCTATGCCAGCCAGGCGACGCGTAGCTGGAGGTAAAACTCTGGTATGTCCCAGCAGAGCCAATGCCGGATCTACCGGGAGCTCCATCTCTAGTATCCGCCCCAGCTCGAGAAAAACCTCCTCTCAGAAGTTGTTTATCCCCGGGCAGGACCAAGCCAGGTGTAGGAAGTCCGCCACTGACGCACTGCAACGTTCACATTCAGGCGTCTGCCGGAGTCCATATCTGTGCAAGCGTTCCGGAGTGTAATACACTCTCTGTAGAAATTTAAACTGAACAAGCCTATGCCTAGCATTCAGCGACACCCGTTTCGTGTTCTGGC
This sequence comes from Lissotriton helveticus, assembly GCF_964261635.1. Taxonomy (NCBI): domain Eukaryota; kingdom Metazoa; phylum Chordata; class Amphibia; order Caudata; family Salamandridae; genus Lissotriton; species Lissotriton helveticus. The sequence goes on along the minus strand of NW_027611725.1, from coordinate 2,681,070 downwards.
AGCAATATTTCCACATTTCGTCACTTATCTCCGTCTGTAAGTCTCGTTGCCACGCCTGTCGGGCCTTCGAGGGTTCTTGTGTACGGTGACACTGCCCCATCCTGTACAGTCGTGCTATCATCTTGCCGCTCGATTGTGTTTTTATTACATAAGTCAGTTCTGGTAGTTCTGTGGGTTCCTCCATATCCGGCCCCAGCAGTTCCTGTAGTGCTGCACGGACTCTGTGCAGATGGAAACGGTGCAGCAGCGTCGTAGTGATCTGGGAGGGAGCGACCTGGTCCCAGGTGACTACCTTCCCGTCCTTGAACAGGTCCCCCAGCTTGAGTATGCCCAGCTGACTAAGGGCGCGCGTGACCCCCTTTTCTCGCAGCGGTGGAAGCCATATGGCCCATTCTATCGGGACCAGGGGGGAATACAGCAGTGAGCAGTTATGGCTCCTGGCCAAAGAGTGCCATGCGTGATTCGTAGTCGTAATAGAGTCCAGAGTGCCCACACGTCGCGTGGCCGGTTCAAATATAGTAGCCGCTGGCTGGAGGGGTTTCGCGAAGAGCGTCTCTAGAATCACGTGGGGAATATTGCTATCCCCATGTATCCAAGTATGCAAGTGCATCCCTTGCGCGACCCTATAGTACTGTTCTACGTCCGGGGCCCCCAGACCGCCTTGGTCATATGGGAGGGTCAGGACTTGCCACTTAACCCTCGGTTGCTTACCTCCCCATGCCAGTCTCGTGAGGGTCTGAATTAGCGTTTTGAAGAATGCCTTAGATAGGACCACCGGTAGGTTGCGAAAGAGGAACAAGAACCTCGGAAGTACCAGCATTTTCATGAGCGCAATGCGGCCCGCGAGGGACAGCGGCAGCCTACACCATCTGTCAACATCGTCAGTCAATTTCATGTCAGCAACACCGTAGTTTTCCCTGATCAATACATCCGGGTCTGGGTGTAGTCTTATGCCTAAATACCTAACCGGGTCTTCCGACCACTGCAATGGGTAGTCCATGACAAATTTATTTGTCACCGGAGTCAGCGGGAATGCCACCGATTTAGACCAGTTTACCTTTAGTCCAGATAGGGCTCCGAACTGCACTACCTCCCTTAGCACTGGCGCGAGGTTAAGTTCCGGGTCTCTGACGTATAAAAGTGTGTCGTCAGCGTACGTGGATATACAGATCTTATACGTAGGGGAAATTAATACCTTCATGACTGTGGTATTCTCGGAGTGCACACGCTAGGGGTTCCGCTACTAGTGCGTATAGCAACGGGGAGAGTGGGCAGCCCTGTCTTGTGCCCCTGCTGATTCCGAACGCCTCCGTGACCGTGTCACCAATTCGTAGCCTGGCCGTTGGTTTGTAATACAAAGCGCCTATCATTTGAAGGAAGGGTTCACCCAGGCCCAGTTTCCTAAGCACCCTGGACATGAAAGGCCATTCTACGGAGTCGAAGGCTTTCTCCATATCTAGGAATATTGCCAATGCCTTATTCTCCGGCTTCACATGCTGCATCGTCCCCAGGACCGTACGAATGTTGTATGTGAGGTTCCTAGATGGGATAAAACCCGCCTGTTCCGGGGCCACCAGTACAGGGGCGAGGAGTGCAAGACGCGTCGCCAGTACCTTTGCGTACAGCTTAGCATCAACATTGATCAAGGAGAGGGGTCTGTACGAGCCGCATTCTGTGTCAGGCTTCCCAGGCTTAAGTATCGTTATGATGAGTGCCTCTCGCATAGTCGGGGGCATGGAGCCTTCCAAGCATATATCATCAAATAATGCTGAGAGGTAGGGGACCAGCAATTCCTTAAATGATTTGTAGAAGCCGACAGTCAGCCCATCGGCGCCCGGAGCGCTACCCGTCTGCATACTATCTAAGGCCTCCTCTATTTCCTCCCTCTGGATGGGCATCATAAGGAATTCTCTTTGCGAATCGGACAGTTGTGGCATCTTAATATAACTCAGGTAGTCGTCGATTGCCCCGTCCAGTCCCGTCGATTTCGATTCGTATAGAGCAGAGTAGTACCGCCTGAATTCCCCGACAATCTGTTCCTCGTCTGTGAGGGTCTCTCCCGTACTCGAGAGCAACTCGCCAATCAGCAGTGGCCGCCGCTCATGTTTAATCATCTTAGCCAGGAGAGAACCAGGCCTTTCACCCTCGCCGTACATGCGGGCCATGGCATATTTGCCCATGTGTTGTACCTCTCTGTCTGCCTCTGTGTGATATTCTGTCAGCAATTGTTTGATCTGGTCTAGTGCGTCTCCCTCTGGCTCCGCCTGATGCCTCCCTTCAAGGTCCTTCAGCTGACTCTCTAAATATTTAAGCCGCTGTCTAATGGACTTCAGGACACTGGAGTGTTTGGCCATGGCTATCCCGCGTATGTAGACCTTATAGGTCTCCCATAGCGTCTGAAAACTTTCCACAGATCCCGTATTCGTCTCAAAAAAGTTTTCGATTTCATTCGCGATTTCCCCTCGGAACACCTCGTCTAGTAGAGAGTACGGGGGGAAGCGCCACGTAAAGGGGGGGATACCGCGCACCGGCGACTCCAGGATCAGGAGGAGAGGAGAGTGGTCAGACAGTGTGCGTGGCAATATATGACAGTCCCTTATATTATAGGATAGCTGTTGTGATACAAACCAGTAATCTATTCTAGTGTGTAGTGCATGATACGCTGAATAATGAGTGTACCCCCCTCTGGAGTGATGTCTACTGCGCCATACATCCAAGAGATCCAAGTGCACCATCTCAGTTTGGAGCGCCGTGGCAGCCGCCGACGGGCTCCTGTTCGGTCCCGCAGATCTGTCCAGATCCGGGTCAAGGACCAGGTTAAAGTCCCCACCCCAAAAGCATATACGAGTAATCATACATCTTGCATCTCCGGGCTAAGTCCGCGTAGAAATCAGGTGAATCATAGTTAGGCCCGTATACATTCACAAGCAGCAAGTCATGCCCCTGGCCCCTGCATCTGCAGATGACGTACCTCCCCTCCGGGTCCGTCTCTAGTGACGTCAATGTGAGTTTGGAGTGCGGGTTTACCCATATTAGTGTCCCTCTCGAGTGTGTGGTAAAGGCCGCTGCGATACTGCATCCCGCTAACCCCTTGTGCTGTAACATCCTGCTGGCAAGAGCCAAATGTGTCTCCTGTTGGAGAGCGAGATCTATGTTATGCCTGCGCAGGTAACTAAGGACCTTTCTCAGCTTCCTAAAGTCGTTGAGGCCCCTGACATTCCATGTCAGTGCCCGCATATGGGTCCACGCTGTGTTGGACTGTGGTGTAACGTTCTCAACCCCCGCCATAGTGTATAGTGTGTGCGGTAAGACTACTTTGCAATAGTATCCATCGCTCCCGTGAAGCGGGGTCTGGCAATTGACATAACATGTATTTGCCGGTCCCAAATCTAGGGGGACTCACCCAATTCTCAGCTGGCAGCACCTTGGGAGTCAAACACAATAACAACTGGTACACAAATACAAACCCCAACATTCCCCCCACCACCCACAGCAGACCCACCCCAATTTGGCCTTGCAGAATCCCATCCCACCCATCCCTCCCTAGCAACAAGTAGAACATTCCCATGTGCACAACGCTCAGAAGAAGTAGGGCCACGGAAAAGACAGGGGAACGTGTCCAGCTCTTTCAAGTCCTCTCCCTCCGCCGACCGCCAAAGCGAATCAAGATCAGCCCGGCGTTCATCCATCAGCCATCAGCCGTTTCTGCCAGTTCCAGTGCCGCTGTCGCAACTGCCGCCCTTTGACCTTCATGAATCTCCTCCTGGGGAGGCCGACGCGGCCTGCGACGCCGTCTCTGCTGTCGCCATTGTCCAGCGGAGCCGGTCTCAGAGTTGTTCCCTGGTTGCGAGTCTCCCGCCAGTTGAGGTTCCTCGATGCCCAACAGCCGGCAAGCATCAGTGAGAGAGCGTAGCTGGTGCACTTTGTTGTCCCATTTAAACACAATCCGGAACGGGTGCCCCCAGCTATATGTGACACCAAGGCGTCGCAGTTCAGCAGTAACCGGTCTGAATGATCTACGCTTCTCCAGGGTGATGGCCGCCAGATCCTGAAAGAGTGTCGGTGAGTGATCGCCATAGGTGACGGAGCCCAGCTGTCGCGCTTTGTTGAGAATCTCTTCTTTGGTGCGAAAGTCCTGAACGCAGACCAGGATATCTGCTTGGAAGGCACTCGAGGCTCTAGGCGGTCCAGTCCGATGTGCTCTGTCTAAAGTGATAGTGGAGTCAGCCGATCGGCCCAGGATATGGTTGAAGAGGCCCTGCGTGAACTTGAAGAGATCTGCCGTGTCCGGGGTGGATTTTACCCCTCTAATTCGAATGTTATGCCTCCGAGACCGGTTTTCCAAATCCTCAACATGCGATTGTAAGTCAACCTGCTGGTCATGGATTCGGATAATTTCTTGCTGGAGCGCTTCCATCTCGACATCCCGGCCATCGCTCTTCGTCTCTAGGTCCGCTACCCGCTCGCCAATGGCGTCCGTGTGTCGCCTCAGTTCCAGAATCTCCCCCTTCAATTCAGTCTTAAGGAGCTTGAGGTCTTCCCTTAGGCTGCCGAATAGAGATTCCAAGAAAGACCTCGTGACAGGCTCGTCTGTGCTTTGGGGGCTGTTGCCCGGTGTGCCGGCCGTTGACTTAGCGGGCGCCGCGTGGGTTCCAGCGCTGTGAAGGTCGGTTTTCTTCCCCATGGTGATGGGAGTGAGCAAGTCCTTAATGGACCTGTCCTTGCGCACTCTGCCAGTCGCCATACTCCCCAGGCCCGCCAGCAGAACAGGCCAGGGTGGATTGGGCCGAAAGCTCGCTGCAGCACCGATAGATAAGTACCGGACAGTTGGGGCTAAGAGTCCGGCCCCAGTGGACCGCTGGCGGTCTCCTCAGCTCCAATTGCTCTCGCTGCTAGGGCATAAGCGCCAGTGACTCCCCCTCAGATATCGTTCGAGGTGCAGGCCCAGGCGATGCAGTCCGTGTGAGAGAGCCAGTCACTGGGCCGGGTGTTGTCTCAAAATGGCGGCCTCCAGGTCATCGCTCCACAGAGACCACGAGGCAACCGACCACCACCCAGGCCTTGATTGGGGCGGCGCACGCTGGGGGCCACCGAGGCAGCGGTACCACTCTGGTATCTCCACACTACCCCCCACCGCCCCACGCTGTCCGTCGCGTAGGGTGGGGGCTCCCCTGCTCACCTCCAATGTCCGAGGCTGTAGCAGGTGCAAGTTTCGAGCCAAACTCCCGTATGTGTAGGGGAGCAGAAGTGTGGCAGTGGGGAAGGCACGAGGGTATCAACCAGATGAGGCAAAGGGTGGTTCCTGCACGGGCGCTGCACGGGCCGCAAGCACCCGGCCCTAAGATGGCGGCACTCAGTTCCAGTAATCACCGCCGGGACCGGGGAAGGCTCCAAGGGTGGTGGACCACAGCTGGGGTGTCGGCGCCGTTTGTAGCTTCCCTCGGCTGTCCCAGAGCTGCAGACCGGAGCGGCGAGTCACCTGGGGGGGGTCGTCTCTGTCTCCCCCCTCTCCTCACCTCAAGCAGCCTCCCGGTCACGCCTGGCGCCGCAACTCTTCCCGCTGTCGCACTCCAACAGCTCCGTGTGCACCCCAGGGACTCCGGCTGTGTCAGCGTAGATATCTGGCAGGTCCGCAGAAGCCTCCACGGAGAAGCCGCGGGAGGCCTCGCGCTCAGCCGCGCGGGTCGGACCTGCCACTGCCCGTCAGGGAGGCCTCGGCATCGGCCATATGACTCCGCCCCTCGCGGCCTCGTTTCCGCGGCTCCGGCCGCCACAGGCCTCTGCGAGCCGCAGTGCTCCTTTCGGGATTCCGTCCGATCCCAGTAGCGCCGGTCCGCAATGCCGCCCCACAAAGATCCTTACTGATCTGGCATCTGGTCTGGGGCCCCAGTGAAGCCTCTCGGGGCCCGAAAGGGTGCTTTAGAATCTATTCAGTGGCGGCCAGCGGCGGGAGCTCGGCGCGACACGTCCGCTCACACCGCCATCCTGGCCACGCCCCCAAGTTGAGACCATACTTGTTTGGGACTCACTTACTGGTTCAGACCGACCCCAGGCTCCTCAGATGGTTGATGCAGATGAGGGGTGAGAACCCAAAGTTGTTGAGGTGGTCCATTTCCCTACAGGGTATGGACTTTACGGTGGAACACCGCCCTGGTACAGAACACGCCAATGCTGATGGTCTGTCCAGATTTTTCCGACTTAGTGAAGAGAACTCCCAAGGGGAAGGGTAGTTCTCTCCACATTTCAGCTGGTGGGGACACGTGTTAGACTTCGCATCATTGGCGTGAGCCTCCCATCCATTTTTACTGATTGCCTCCTCTGTTTTTGATCTGCTTTGCTGGTTATATGCTTTGGGCACTGTGCCACTGCTATTCAGTGCCACAGTGCAAGTGCTCCCTATGTTAAATGGATGTACTGATTAGTGACTCCATGACTGGGTTATTTGATTTACTTGTCAGACCCTAGTATAGTGCACCATGTGTGCCCAGGGCTTATACATCAAATGCTGCTGGTGGGCTTGCAGCACTGGTTGTGACACACACAGAAACAGATAGTAAAGTGTGTCTCAGGCCTGCCATTGCAAGGCATGTGTGCTTTCTGTGACTGCCATGTCAATTTGGCAAGTGCGCCCACTTGCCAGTCCCTAAACCTTCCCTTTTATTCATATCAGACACCCCTATGGTAGGCCCAAGGGCAGGGTGCATAGTAAGAGTAAGGTAGGACATGCCCTGGTGTGTGTAGCATGTCCTAATAGTGACTTACAGCCATTTTCGTTTTTCACTATTAAAAGGCTACCTGTTCTCCATAGGCCAGAATGGGTAGTTAGAGTATTACATTTTATAATCCTAACTCACTCAGAGAACATAGTTGAAATTCAAATTTAGCATGCCTGAACTCAGAATGATAAAATACATCTTTTAGTAAAGTTGGTTCTAACATCCTGTGTTTTAAAATACCCCTTTTAGAAAGTAGGTATTTTCTTGTCGAACTGTCCAGGTCTGCCTATGCTAGGTTGTGTATTGCTTGTCTGGAGTCTAGTGACAGGGCTGGGGGATTCCAAGAGACAGGCTGAGGCAGCCCAGTGGTGAATAGAGAGATCTGCATCTAGATGAGAGGGAGGAGTTGCACCCAGGACCTGAATAGGGTTGGGCCTTCCCTCCACAATGCTGGCTCTACCTCCTGTGGGGCGTCTGATGTTTCTGCCCTGCACTGTGAAAGGAAAGAAGGAGTCCTGTAAAAAAAAGTGCTCAGTAACTGGTTTGGACAAGGCAGAGGCCTCTCTACCTTCAGAGAACAAAGGTTTTTGGGGTATAAATATTGGGACCCAAACCCAAGAACTTTAGATCACTTCTGGGAACAAGACAAACCTTTTGCATGGAGAAGAACCAAGGAAGCTGCAGGAGTTTGGACTGCCCCTCTGCCAGTGTGCTGCTTGCTGGGTTGGCCTGCAGTGGTTTCTTTATTGCCAAGGAAATGAGAAGGAACCTTTTAAGAACTTCATCATCTTGCAATATATTCCTCCAAGGGCTTGAACTTGTGCTTGCCTCCTGCTGAAGTCTCAGGGACAAAAGACTTCACTACCAGCTTCCCCTGTGAATTTCCTTGCTGGGAATTCTATCTACAGACATTTTGCGTGTCACGGAGCTGGAAGCGCGACGCATCGAGGGAAAGCGTGTCGCCCCCGCAGCTGAAATCTCCGCATCACCAGAGATGCGTGCCGCCGCCGCATCTCCTAGGAAGCGTGTCTTTGTTGAAGATGCCTGCTGTCGCATCACCGGAGAAGCATGCGCCATCGAGAGAGTTGCCATAGAATCATCGGAGAAGCGTGTTGCAGGGTCTGTCGCGGCTCCAAATTACAGAGTCGTTGCAAGGCTGCCAGGGCGTAAACGCATCGTCATCACATCGTCGCATCAAGGGCGCCATCTTCTCGCCTCGCATCGCATCGCATCAGGATTATCGCATCGAAGCACCATCATGCGCATCGCAACCGGGCTGCAGGCTGAGAACCTACGCATCATCCCCACACCGGTAAGGAACACGACGCATCCCCTACTCGGCACAAGCATTGAGGCCCGACGCATCATCCCCGCACCGGTACAGAACCGACGCATCTCCCTCTGCAAGTCTTTTGTTTATTTTGCGTTACACATCCAGGTACTTTGTTGAGAACTTTGTTGCATTTATCATCAACTTGAACTAAGCAACTTTTATCATCTTTAACTCAACTTTAAGTACCGTATTGTGGATTTTTGTCAGTTGTGGTCTTGTGTTAAGTTTATATAAAGAATACTTATTTTTATAAAAGCCTGTGTTGTGTCCATCTGTAGTGTTTTCACTGTATTGCTGTGTATATTCACAAAAGCTTAACACACTGCCTCTGAGATAAGCCTGTCTGCTCGTGCCAAGCTACCAAGGGGGTGAGCAGCGGTTATTTAGAAGTGTAATCCCCTTGTCCTGACTTAGATGCAAGGGTCCCTATTTGGTCAAAGGTGTACAACATTGCCAACTAGAGACCCCCAGTTCTAACTCTACATGAAGAGTTTTCATTGTCATGTAGTCTTGAAAGGGTTACTGCTGTTATTCAATTCCTGAAACTGAAGTGACAGCAGCACATCCTGATCCTTCCTGTTTAAATGAAATCTTAGTCATGTGCTTCTTCGTAAAGCTGTACCTCTAGCGAGTGGGCACTCTATGTGTGCTCTTTCTGTACAAACTTACTGTGTGAACACCTAAAAATCACTTCCTTTTATGAATTAAGTAAAATGTGACATGTTCAAGAGAATATTTAGTTAAATATCTGTGTATGGTGAAATATCTCTTGATAACTTTCATAAATGGTCATGACGAGATGTCTTTTACAACTAGTTAAATATTGTGTATTCACGTTCTCTTACATTTCCATTTAGTGATTTCAAATCTCTTTACATCCAACAGGAAACCAGCCTTGAATGCACAAATGATCGTGAATAATGACCGTAATCATGCAAATCTGAAAAAAAGTGGTTAGAAAAAATGAGCTCCAATATTCAGGAAAAGATCTGCATAGACAGAGACTGAGGAACCTGAACATAAACTGATATATCCTGGAAGAGGCAGTTCAGAGCAATTCAGTGGATGTAAGAGTCTGAGCTGTGCACTTCCACGCAACAGGACTAAGAATTGACCTCTAGAAAATTAAGGCAACAACACTGACAAACCACTTCCTGTATAAACAGGCCTCCACCACCAGCTTTCATCATGTGTTCGGTATGAGGTGGATACAGCATTGCTCTGCTTCCTGTAATGATGGCAGACCACCATTCAGCATGCTAGGTGTATTGTAAACTCTATCTGGCCATATCACAGGTGCAAGAGAAAAGCACAAGGGAGTGGAGCCAGACAACTGAAGGGTAAAGGAAAGAGAGGGTCTCTGATCTACAAGACTGCCCCAATTTGCTTCGACCAGAAGGAAGACTGATCTTCACTCATAAACATGCAAAACCATTCCGCAATCTAAAGACATAACCACCTACAAAGAAGCTTTACTTGCACAATTATAATATATGTAGTGTGTGAATCTTGTATTTCATTGTAAAATCTGAAATCAACCTTCCAAAATACCACACACATACAGGGAATGTGAGAATAACACAAGTGCGTTATCAACCATGTTAGCTCCACAGGAAACGCAGTGATGGGTTGCAGAGGAATATAAACCCGACCCAGAGACACTAACCAAGAAAGAAAAATCATACACAAGCAGCAAGAGATTTAGTTTGTCATCACTACTAAAGAGCCATTAGCAAACACTCACAGGAGAAACAACGTGCAATTGAAATGAATGTGTGAAGAACTGTAGTCAGATAGCACTCCTAGATCATCAGTGAACACACATGGGGGGGAAACCGTACCATTGCACTGAATGTGTGAAGAGCTTCAGTCCTTTATCACAACTCCAAATTCATCAGCGAACACACACAGGCGAAAAACCATTCCAATGCAGTGAATGTGTGAAGAGCTTCAGCCAGTTATCACACCTCCAAAGACATCAGCGAACACACACTGGGGAAAAACCATACCATTGCAATGAATGTCTAAAGAGCTTCAGTCAGTTATCAATTCTTCAAATACATCAGCGAACACACACAGGGGAAAAACCATACCATTGCACTGAATGTGTGAAGAGCTTCTGTCGGTTATCATACCTACAAAAACATCAGCAAACAGACACTGGGGAAAAACCATACCATTGCAGTGAATGTGTGAAGAGATTCAGTCGGTTATCAATTCTTCAAGTTCATCAGCGAACACACACAGGGGAAAAACCATACCATTGCACTGAATGTGTGAAGAGCTTCAGTGTGTTATCAAATCTACGAAGACATCAACGAACACACACAGGAGAAACACCATAGCATTGCAGTGAATGTGTGAAGAGCTTCAGTTGGTTATTGGCCTACAAAAAAATAAACAAACACACACTGGGGAAAAACCATCCCATTGCAATGAATGTGGAAGTAGTTTTAGTGATTCCTCAAATCTCAGAAGTCATCACCGAACACACACAGGGGAAAAGCCATTACAATGTTGTGAATGTATGAAGAGCATTAGTCTGTTATCAATTCTGCAGAGATGTCAGCGAACACACACAGGGGAAAAACGATCTGATTGCAATGAATGTGGAAATAGTTTTAGTCGTTCCTCAAAATTAAGGAATAATTCAAGTGCAGTAAGTGTGTTAAGTGCTTTAGTCAATTATCAGAAATACAAAGACATCAACGAACACACACAGGTGATAAACCCGTACCACTGTAGTGAATGTGGAAGTAGTTTTAGCGCCCCTTCAACATTAAGAAATCTCTAGCGAACCCACTTAGGGGAAATGCCATTCAAGTGCACTACACAAACACAAACCGGAGAGTAACCATACCATTGTAGTGGATATTGAAGTGTTGTGGGATTACAGAGATTAGTGGTAAAGTCTATAAACACAACACACATGAATAAGTCTAACAAGCCCATGCTGGAGAATATTTCTAGCTGATTTTGGTGTTTGGTCATTTTGTGCAATAACTGGTTCAATGACAGCTGCTAGAAAACAACATCCAAAGGCACAAGAAGTCAAAGTAGGACATTGTGACCTGTAACTCTGAGAGTTAATGCTTGCAGCGCACAACATTTACCTCCGAAGCACTGACTTGGGAGACATGATGCTTATTTCACTCATTGCATGCATCTGTTAATGCTCCCACCATAGTGGCACTTAACCAGAGGTGTCCAATATCAAGCCGGACCCTTGGGAAATTTGCTGGCTTACCACTGATTGTAAATGATTCACAGCCAGATTAATTTTATATGAATATATTTTAGACCTCTATTATTTACAGAGAATCAACCAACCAACTCCTAACTGGTGAAAGGACAGAATGATGATGAAAGTAATGATCGCAGAGAGAGCTGACGAAAAGTTTAGTTTTTATTAAGTTTCTTAAAGCTTGACAGTTAAGTAAAGAATCTTGAGCATTAAGAATTCCAGCTCTTACAGTCCAGATCTATCGACTCCCTACTTTAAATTTCTTGAACCTTGTCTCTGGAAAAAAATGGATTTAGAAGTAAAGGAACACAAAAGATACAGATTTTTGACACAAATGATATTCAGGTTTGTTTTTACAAGTAAAAACAAACTCTTGTTTTATAAACTGCAAGTGAATGAATGGACATAAAAAGTATGTGCTGCCTCGTGCGCAAGCAGTGAAACTTTGTGATGCAGTTGGAACATCCTGAGACCACAAATAAGATAGACCGTTGCATTCTGAATCATCTGTAATGTGCTTTTGTGTTGCTGGAGCTGCAAAATAAACAGTGTTCTCATGGCCCAGCCTTGCTTAGAGGAAGGAGTTCACTGATATAATATGCACATCAGAAGAAAGGATACATCTTCAGTAGCCAAAGATAGTAGAAGCAAATTCTTTCCACTGAGTTCATTTTAACAAATGGTAGTGTCTAGGATGTTCTTCCTGCTGCCCACCATCATCATCATCACCACACAGCCACTCAGGAACAGGAACAAGACTGCTCTTCAGCACACCCATCCTTATACATAACACACTACAGGGGTTTGCTCCAGGGTCAAACACACTTTACTTTCACGTTATCAGCAACATGCTCTAAACTGAACAAGTGGTTTCTAAGGCCATTAGTGGAATAAGAAATTTGAACCCCAATACTTTAGAAATCTGTATTAATGATACAGAACCAAACATCCAAACTCCACCTATGTATGGACATCCAAGAGCCTTTAAAAACCACACTACAGAGGTGTGTACCAGGATCAAACTCAGTTTACTTTGAAATTAACATGAACGAAATTATGATCCAGCAAAAACAATCATGAGGCTATGAAATGTACACAATGATGACTAGATTTTACATAGTAATATGAAATTATGTTTTTAGATATGTAATAAAACAACAAATGTATTTGAAATTATGGTATTAGACTGCTGATTGTATAGGAGATCCTAAATGTGATTTATTCCCTAAATTATAAAAGCACCTAAAGTTTGCTGAGTGACTGCCATGTTTAATACGGGTGCCCAGCAGACTTTTTTGTTTTACTCCTAAAGTGAGAGTTTGCTTTTGCTTTTTGTAAAATCAATAAATACTGTACTTGATACACTGAGAGCTTTCTACGAGGGAGTCTGGGTCATTTTTTCCTAGTTTTTTTTCTGTTTCAGACAGCCAGTCTTTACATAATGTTCCTGAAGAGAAGCAAGTAGGTCAGAATAAGTAGGACAAATGGTCTAATGTACGTACACCAATGGCCCCAGCTATGTCGGTCATTGTTGTGAGGGTTCCTGAGGTTCTGACCTCAATTCAAACAGAGGGGAATAGTGCTAGATTCTTCTCACCAACTTCCAAAATTCTCCAATTTATTTTTATAATCCATTCTTCCTTAGAGACCTTTGTTGGAAGTTTGCAATATTGTGTCCGATGTTGTGCAAAACTAGTGTGCCGTTCTCCAAGGCTGTACTGTTGCATTAAATGTTGTATAAAAGCAGTGTGCCACCCTCCGTGGCTGTGCTGTTGAATCAGATTATGTGCAGAAGTAGTGTACAGCCTTCTTCCTCTGCATAAAGACGTATGTAAACTATAAGGTTGCGGCCGACTGCGGCATCATAGTGACCACCTTCTACCTGAGATCCTATTGGTTTGCTGCTGGCTGCGGTGTTATAGTGTCCACCTTCTACCTGAGATCCTATCTGTTTACTGCCGACTGCAGAGCCACCTGGGATCCTATCTATTTTCTGCTGGCTGCTGTCACTATTGTAGCAAATATATTAAGCTACCTAGCGTCTTCTTGTAAGTCGTACAGAATGGTGAACACACGTAGATCGACCATTGTATACACCACACTTTGTTGATGGGAAACCTGTGGAGGAGCATATAGTAATTTGCCTATTAAAAAATTAGACCTCCTTTGCGGAAATATCAAATGTTATGATATGGTAACATTCCCTAAATACACTCAGTTGACTATCTTTAATTTTGTGGATAGTGCTTTGCCTCCCTTTTATATGTATTGTGCCTCAATAATTAGTTCTGTGATGCAGTGGTTCACAACCTGTGATCCAAGGGACCTACACAGTGGGTCTGCAAACGTTTTTACAAAATTAAATATTATTAAAATTAATGAATACAAATTAATAAAGTATATTTGAATGAAGAAGCAAAACTGAAAATTGTGAATCTTTTTCAATATTTGATTGTGAATTAAACAAAAGATTTCAATATTTGAGAACGTGTTTCATGTATTCCTGTGTCTATATTTTTGTTTTGAGTATTGTCAAAAAATAGCTTAGGCCGAAGGTCCCAGCATCCAATAATTACTGGATTACAGTAATGAATCAGTGGGGGGCTTCAGAATTAAAATGGTTCAGAACTGCTGCTCAAATGTATTATGTCTTTAACATTTGAATCTGAAAACAGGCTATTTAGGGAAATGAAAGAAACAGACTGCGAGAGCCAGTGGCCCTGCATGTACTTCAACCAGCCCAGCCAGAATGACCCTACCGTCTTGTTTCAAACTGTAATTCATCTACTGTTAGAGCCTTAAAAGAGGTTATAAAGTATTTTTGGGGAGTGCATTTTGTTTTATTTACATGCTTCACAATGTAAGGTTCAGTTTTCAGAGAACATTTAATCTATAACATTCTGAAAGCACATATATTTCATTACAACAATCTTCAATCACAAAACTACAAACACATATATTACCTAAACATTGTTTACATGATTATATGGTTATCACAGACAATATTATTTTCTCAAATAGATAACTAGACGCACAACTGTTGTAAACTCCCAACACATTATCCTGTCTGTGTTTGCTCGGTATGCGGCATGCCATTATCTTTCGGGGAACTCATGACTGTTTCAATTTATCCAAACAATAACTTTGCTACCACACAAGGCGACACAAGTATGCTACCAGCTCCATGATATCTGCCTTACAAGGTGTGACAGTGAATGTGAAAAATATACGTCGTCTTCTTTTACATATTTTTATCATGCTGGTTCATAGCAGTTACGTCTCGGATTATTGGGAAGTCCCCCAATGTAGAGTAAAAGTCAGTGGTTAACACTCATGAATTGAGCACTGAATTAGAGAGATCTTCATCCCGGGTTATGGCAAGAGCTCCTGCCAGACGGCTGTAGCCTCCGTTCCTATGCTGAGAGCCAAACAGAGAGGAGCAGAGCTAAACCCAGCTGATGTGTGTTTTCCTTCCTAGGGAACACTTTCTCAACTTCAGTCTTATAGTCACAGCTTCTCCAATGTGAGCAGGTATGCAGTTTGCTGAGTCCCAAGAAACTCTACAGGCAAGTTAGCTATGCCAAACTCTCGTAGTGTAGCACATAGAAGTAGTCTTCCAGTTGCTAAGCTCCTAGGAATATTCTACTCTTGTTACAAATGTTCATATTATTCTTGCTGCTAGTAACATACATGAGTGCTGTTCTAATTATATTCTGTGTGGTTATTACTCATGTACTACGCAACAGGATTAGACAGTCGAAATAAACACTTTAAAACATATATAATGTCTTTTCTTAGTACAGAACTTGTGAGTGCTATGCTAAAGAACAACATTGGGTTCGAATTACCACTGCCTCCCTGAACTCTTCACAGAACTGTTTGTAACCAAGAAAGCACAGACACCACCCCGGCACGTATGCCCAATGGGGTTGTATGGGGGTTCAATAACTTGGAATTCTGTTTTAAGTTTAAGCAATGGAGCACTGAACTTCGGCCAGGCACCCATGGGTGGGAAAGCCAAAGCCTATTGAGCTTGGCCAGAGCGCTAGTTTACGCAACACAACAATATTGTTTACATGATTATTGGGTTATCATAAACAATATTATCTATCCAAAAAAAGACAGATAGACGAACAGTTATCATATGTTTTACTTTGCTTCACATAACATTTTATAATTAAGATGTCAATTATCACTCAAAAAGAGAACATGAAAACCATTCAAGATATCAAAACAATTGTAAATGAGAATGACATTGCAAATATAGAGTATACGTTCATAGTACATTTCCTCACGATTATATTGATCACTTAAATGATATTCTTTTAAACCTGTGCACATTTCATTTAATCATTTTCTCAGTACAATATGACACTAAAGGTTATGTCACAGGATTTGTCTCTGGTAAATAAATAGCCATTCATATTTAATATTTCTCCATAAAGCAATTGACTTAAACAATAATATATTTTGCTCGATCCCTAAACATCCACTAACTCTGTAGAGTAGAGATACTAGTTCTATTAAACGGAACAGTTTCCTTTTGTTAATTTACCTCATTAAAAAAAGAGGTCTTTGAATCTTAAAAATTAATTCCTTCTCCTAACTTCTAGTGAAAAAATATTAACTCTGCTAAAAGAGAAATCCTAACAAGGGGATATTTCCTATACCTGTTTCTTATAGGTTCATTTAATTGACAATACTTGTGCTGAATCAATGTAAGAGTCTCAAACTTATATTGTGTATCATTAATCATTGCAAAATGTCTCAACCTACGATTAGTGTAGATAAGTATACCTTTATTTAATGTACGCATTTATTGTCAGGATAACGTCCTCAGTCTTCCGAGAAACACATAATTATTATCAAGTCTTTATTTCTGAACAACAAGGACCGCAATATGACTATAAATCACAGGGGTGGAGGAGTAATGCTGTCTTTAATAAGACTGAGGCTTTCAGTGTCTGAAAAGACACTTGGTAGGGTATTATGTATATCAACTCTGTATCCTACATTGTAGGAAGAGAGAGAACCAGCGTGACAGGGAGGAGGCCTGGAAGCAGCTGTAGTACTAAAGGTGCTGCAAAAGGCAACTGAGTTTGAGAGAGTGGACTGATAGCAAAGGAACACTTGGACCCGAAGCCAAGTGTTTCTTAGTAGGCATGTATTTCCTGTGCTTGACACCTTAGCCTGACTTTCGCCCCTAAGGAAGGGCAGTCTCTAAGGACTGTGCTTTCTGTGGCTCTGTTCTCCTATGGTAAAAGGCCAAAGTAGTAACAACTCAGTCAGTATGTGCCTATGCAAGAGTACTGACTCAGAGGAGAAAGGAAAGCACAGGTTCGGAGCTATGACTGACCACCCCAAAAGCCCCATTGTGGCAACCATTAATTGTCAACAAAGAGCCACGCGCACTGTCGACAGACTGCCTGCTAAAGGGACTATTAGTCCCAGGAGAACTGTTTGTCTGCTGATGGAGGAGGTTGGGCCACATCTTCTACACGCTATATAGTGCCAGACTAACAAATGCAGCGCTGGACGCCACACCACTTCAGCTGCCTGGTAAAGAGACTACAAATCCCAGGAGACCTGTTGTCGGCTGGCACAGGAGGAAGGACCGCATCTGCAACAAGCTTAGTAGCCCATACTGTCTCCTGCAGCGCGGGACACCAAAAGCACGTCTTCGTTCAGCCCGTAACTGTTAGTTTCGCTGCGAGGCTGCTCTGCATTTCCCTGTATGCAGCTAGCTGCACAAAGTAACTTCACAGCTGGGAGCTCCTAAAGTAATTGTGAAAGTGACACAGCTCAGAGCTCTGCAGTCACTGACTGTCTGCACAACTAGTTGAGTTCTGTTCAGTTTCATAAAGCTATCTCAGGCCCACTCACCGCAGGGGCCTCTCACGAGTGCCTTTACTTATATTTCAGGTTCTTTGCAGCAGTAAGGTCAGTTAAAATAATGAAAGTAGAAGATTGTGAAAGAACAGATTGCAATACTTTGTGAGCTTTTGAAAATATATTGAGTCCGTCAAACAAACATAAGTTATCATATAGCAGCCAAAGAAACTATATATTAGTTTATGAAAACCACTTTTATTACGCAACACTGTTGTCTCGAAAGTGTGCAAACATCAACCGATTTCACGAAAAGGAAACCAAATTGTACAGTTAGGAAAAAAGCGCTCTGACGTGGCAGGCACTGGCTGCGTCATAGCTGTTTATTTTCTTACCGCAAGTTGGTAGTACGGGTGTTGGGGTAAGATGTAGCATTCTAAGTCTAGTTCTCTGTGTATGTAGATATATTTAAAAGTAAAAATCTGTTGCAATTAAAGTCCATAAAAATATATAATATGGAAATTGTTTTTAAATGGTTGACAGTACTGTATGCGAACAGGATGTGCATCTGTTAGTGACATACATTCACAAGAAGAGTTTAAAGTGTACGTGTGATTGAAATTAAGAAATAAACAAAGAATGTTGAGCAAAGTATTTAAAGTATGTGGTCTGGATGTGCATCTGCTAAGGGCATAGTTACAAGGCAAGTTTAAAATATATACGTGAATATCATTAAAAGAAAACTATTAAATGAAGTTTTAAAAAGAGAAAAAAAGCCTCTGCTAACGAAATACATTCACACAGAGTATCCCTATGAGACTAAACGTATTTATAAGCAGACATCAAGGGAGCAGGGAAAAGTAGATCCACAACCCAAACAGTGGAAGGACACACAAGTACCATGGCATGCTTCAAGGAAGGTTGAAATTAACGGAAGTCAACATGGCAGAATGCGCTGACCAATGAACATAAACATACATATCAACAGACCTGATTCTGGTGGGATACTCATGATATTTTAAGTAAAAAAGGCCTTTATTTTATGTGTGACAAATACCCTACTAAAAGCCTACCAGTAAGCCCACCTGTAGGTGGGTCATTGGATGTAAGGCTGTGACCAAATTATACCAGGTGATTCAAATGTAGAACATAGGAGGAAACATAGAGCAAACAATTCACTGAGGAGAAATGGGACAAGCTACGGGGCTACTACAACTGGTCTCAAGAAATGCCACGTCCAAATCCTAATTTTTTATCTATCTGCATCAGAAGTGTCTTTGGTTTTGCGGGTGTTGTCGGGTGACTCTGGTCACTGGTGACAGAGATAGTGTCACTCATAGTCATTGAAATGTCACTCATAATAACACTGAAAATATGAAAATGTCACACATAGCAACCTTTTAAAAGCAAATAACAGATATGGCACAAGTTTACATGAAGACGGAAGTATGCTGGCTCTCTCTCAGGTATTTACTTCTACAACGGAAAACTGGTGCTGCTGCAACAGACGGACCCCCTGCATGGCCAGCCTGCAACAACTCGTCGTGGACTCCCGGGCCTGTGGTGCAACCAACACCACCCCTGCATGATTCATGTTCATGTGCCACTGTACACACTCCGATGGTGACAGCACTCACTTTAACACAACCTGAAGGGGGGAGAAGTGACATCCCTACTCTGACCTCCCCAATTTATGACTGCAACACACACAAAGGAGTGGGAACGTGGATAATAAATGGTGGCACGTGCTCAGTGAGAAAAAACTGCCCTCACTCACAAAATTGTGACATGCTTCATCATTGGGTTGGTTACTAACACCCCTGCGCAGACCAACGCCTGGGGTAGAGCAATTGGAGGGGAAAACAATACAAACAATGACAATTTGCGATCACCGAAGAAAAGTGCACCTAGTAAAAGTTAAAACTAGCTTGGATGTGTACCCACTCGAAACTTTATTCCTGGGTCGTCTGGCTAGTTTTTAATATGTGAAGGATGGTGGTGAAAGGAGAAGATTAAGATTCCTTCACCCCTCCTTACTGCCAAGGGGTCTGCATGTTGCTGCTGTTTAAATCTTGCCCACACTGTCAGGTCACTCCGGCATTCATCAGGACCCTCCGGATCCCAAAGCGTAGTACCCTCTGATCCTGGCTTAGGTATCCATGGAATGCATTCCTTTCAACATGGGGTTCCCTATTTCACGCACACTTCGTAATCTGTGGGAAAAGCACACAGAGGGGAGGGAATTATTACTAGATTACCATTTGATCCTCCACAAAGTATCAGGGAGTGGAACATATAAACCCCTGGGTGCTTATTCCCTCAAAGCTCACAGTACCCTACTGGAATAATATTTCAAGCATTTCGTCCAAATCGGTCTAAACATTCATCGTGGAACAGTGTCCGCACCACATAACACTCAGGAAAGCACTTTTCCCATCACCAAAATCCATTTCAATCAAATGCACCCACTAATGCTGAGCAAGAAAATCTCACTCACTGAGTTTCACCATGTGAATCGCTAGAATTAGCGAGGGGTTGGGAGGGACCCTCTATTGTCAAACTCTATAAGGAGATAAAACATATACATAATGTTGTTATAAATAGGCATGATTATTTGATATGTTTAAATGGGAGAAATCAATAAATCTGGAAGCAACTCGTAGTGCCATTTGACACAGTTCTAAGGGTTAATGAAAAGATGCCTGAACTAGAGTGGAAATGCTCCAGTTCACAATATGAATGTGTATACCACCACACATAGTCAAGATTAAAGTAAGCGATCACGTGTATACTTTGTCGGTGTAACTGCACACCCAGTAAAAATGTGGAAAATAAATCAATTCGGAAGCAACTCATAGTGTAATTTCACACAATCGTAAGGATCATGACGCTGAAAGAATGCCTGGATTATATTGGAAATGCTCCAGTTCATGATACACCTGTGTATATCGCCACACATAGTCATAATTAAAGTAAGCAATCACGTATTTACTTTGTCTGTGTATCTGCACACCCAGTACCATAATCTATGTCCACATACTGTAGATGTTCCATCCGACAGAACCCCACCCCTAGCTCCTTACTTCATCAAGGTGGGTACACTTCCTGGAAATTCTCTAACTCTTGCCGTGTAGGTGGCGAGTTGCTGTCCTCCTCCTACCCTAAGACGTGAGAAGTTCCGGTCACGTGGGAGACATAGGCGTCACATGATCTCAACGTTTATGGCGTCATGCGTCTGATCTTCATATCTATACTGTAATTTTTTTTACAGGTCATTGGAAAGATAACTTCATTGAATGCTTGTCTATTCCTCAAGGTTGCATGGCGATATATAAACATATATACACCCCAGCTCATTGCCGATAAATTATGATCAGCTGGAAGTGTGAATGTAATATTCAGATTCCCTTCGGGAGGAATGTTGTTTCTGGCTGGGGCTCACCCATCGTAGTGTTATAAATTATAAGAACAGTACCTGATGTGTAATTAAGTCTATTAGTCGAACTAACAAGGGGATAATTCCTATACATGTTTAAACCAATACAATATATAGATAATGTTAAATGTAGGGAGCCTTGTTACACTTAAGGTTCGCATTAACGCGTATCTCTACTACGTTTTCCTTCATCAAGTTTTTTTTATTGCCGCCTTGCATGTGCAGTTGTTTGTATTTCTCATATTTTATTTAGTTTTAGTCACAGATAGATATTCATGGGGCAAGGGGGCCACTAATCAGAACTGGTGTCTATATAGTGGTCAACTTTATATATTCAGTGTGTTCCGAGGTATATCATCATTCAATCTCACCACGTGGCTTTTTAGTCTGTACCCCCACTTCTGTTCACTCATCAGGAGTTATCTCTTTTTATCTCCTGTAGGTGGTCTGATTCTGGGTTAGTCCAGCACCGTCCAGGATAGGTCATTTACTGTGTGGTGTTCCTCTAGGTGGTATGTAGTAAACTTTGTATTGGATTTCTGGCATCTATTGGTACTTCTGTGTTCTTGCAACTACGGTTCGCATTCACAGATAGATGCTCATGGGGCAAGGGGGCATCATGGAACACAGGGTTGTTAGTAAGCAAGCACAATTATGAAGCATGTCACAATTTTGTGAGTGAGGGCAGTTTTTTCTCATTGAGTGCGTGCCAACTTTTATCATCCACTTTCCTAATCTTTTGTGTCTGTTGCAGTGACAGTACTAACTCTGGCAGGGGAGCAGGCTACTGACTCGGACTGGCATCAGCTCTATTGCCGGCGCTGGTGGGCTCAGCCTGTGTATGAAATGGTAACTCACAGAATCCATACCGCTGGGCTGGTGAGTATATGACAGTGCTGACCAGCTTCACCAAAATGACAAGTCAGGCGTGGCCTACTCTGGGTCTGGGAATTGATCCTCATCCACAATGCCGTGGTGCGAGCTGCGAAGAGGACCTAAGCTACCATTAATTTGCCCAACACACCTACAAGTGTCAGCGAACACTTCCTCAAATGCCGCGCACTTACAATGCTGCAGGTAGCCGGGCCAGCAGCACTGCAGGGTTACCCCATGACTCAGCCCCCTACTTATTAAAATGTATCAAGGCTTCACAATTATATTTTAAGAATCTAAGTAGCCAAGCCATTGGCTAGTGACTCCTCAGTGATGCTGCGTCGTATCGGCCCGTGGTGTGTCCAGTCCCAATACATTGTAACAAAGTAGAGAGCTGCAAGGAGCAGATCATGAGCACGCCCCTGAAACCTAACAGGAAAAGCGAGCAACATGCATTGCCACTCAGTCATGGTGCATTATAGCAGCTGAGGAGGCGCTATAATGTGTGACTTCGCATTTCAGTGCAGTGATGCGGACCACCACACTGAAATGCATTAGTCTAACGCCTGATGCATGGTACGTGACAGGGCAGGCCATACTGATGCAACTAAACTGAGGTTATGGGTATGGCGCGTCAGCTCACGTGGCAGTCAGAATCTCAGCTGTAATGAATGATTTTTATTTTGCTTCTGTGAGTTGTCAGTGAGTGTCTTTTGAAATTCAGCAGCCTGCCAGGCTGTGACCTGACTGCTGTTAGCTGACTATAATTATGAAGGGTGAGGCAGCGGAAATCTGTGTCGGGGCCCTCTCACATCCTAAAAGACTGGGCCCGGGTCCTGCGTTGGACAGAGAGAGATCCGCCTGGCCAGTGATGTTCCTCCTTTGCCTCCATTGATTACCAGCAAAAAGCCTAGGGCCCAGTGGGTGTACTAAGGCTGGTGAAAGCTGGAATGACTAATTGCTTTTTCTGCAGGTGTAATGTTGTTTTGAGCTCCCGTCTTTTTGTGCCTCTGGTACCGGCCCGTCTTCCCAACAGTTATCCGAGGTTGTGGCAACATGTCCCTAGTTCAATTTCCTACCTGCCTCGGCTCCTAGAACTGTTGCTGTCGACTGGCAACACTAGTATTTTGAAGCTGGTAACATCCTCCACTTCAGAGAGCTCCTCTCACGTCCAGCGTGCCTCCTGTGTCGAGACAGAAATCACAGCAGTCAGCCTAAACCCTTATGAAATACACCATTGGTGCTGCATGTGTAATATAGAAATAAACAAACAGATTTAGCTCCATCAGTCGATATCACAGAAACAGCTTTACACCATGGCACGCATGGCGAAAATGAATGGTGAAACCATAGGTGACACAGCTATTGCTTATGAATTGTTTTAGGAGTGTTTTATATATTTTAAATAGTTGCAGCAGTTAACAGTAGTGCTGTGCGTCTGACTGCACAAGTGCACTAGGTTAGTGCCCTTCCATTTCTGGTGCTTTGTAGCACTTAACGTTTTAGTTCTTTGTTGCTCAGATGGGTGTAATTTCTGATATTCATATGCTTTCCTCTTCTTCACTTAATTATGCTTGCCAGAAAGTGGCGCTGATAGTCATTGAAATGTCACTCAAAGCAATCTAGCAATCTGAAACCTTAGCAGCTATGATAAGGAATAACCCAAAAGCACAGGAAGATTAGAAAAAACCTGTTCTTTTAATTTTCGCTTTGACATATGACGAATGCCACACTGTATTTGGTCTGGTGTATGAAATTGAATGGTATTTTTCTCTATTTACTCTGCTATGTACCATGATGTGCATCTGAAAAACCCAATAAATAAAGCGTTAAAAAAAATTAAATGAAAAATTATTAAGCTGTTTATTTTAATTGTAGCAATAACACGTATTCTCATATATTTATTGAAATATGAACTGTCACTTCCAGTTGACAACTTTCTGTAAATACTCTTTAGTCCTCTGCATCAGTGTTTTGAAGATGTTCATGTGAAGTGAAGCTGTAAAATACTTTCTGTGACATCTAAAAACCCAGGCATTTCCTGCCACAAAATGCTTGTTTGTGTATATTCACTCGACTGGATGTGATGGTTCTTTAAGTGGCCAGCAGAGGGCGCTCCTCGCCTGCTGAGATGAATCCACTGAGCACGTTGAATGAAAGGGAGAAGGGTTTCCTATTCTGGGTCAGCAGTGGCAGAGACAGAACAAGCAGCAGACGTTGGCATAATTTCCAGCCTCTCCCTCTGTGTCCAGCCTGCTGCAGAGGAGGAAGGACGCCCTGTCTGTCTGTGCAGTTATCTTCATCTTCAGACCCTCACAGCCCTCCCCCCACCACCTCTCCCAGACCCCAAATCTGCACCTGCCCCACCCCAGCCATAGGAGGAGGAGAGAGCCTGGAAATGTCTGAACAGGTTTCTGCTCAGGTAGGAGATTGTCAGCACCTTGTGCTGTGTTTGTAGAAATAGACTGAATAATCCTGAAAGAACTCTCTGCCAGGAGCCGGGCTCTTCTATCCAGGGACCTCCGGGGGGCTTTCCTTCCGGCCCTGGGTGTGTATGTGGTCATTGTCATGTTCTGTCTGTGCGCCGGGAGATACATCATACACGGGACACAGTTTCTTCTTATACTCCTTTATTTACATTGCATATTACAGCGGGTTATCATCTGGTCAGCTGTTGGTCAGCACGTCCGTCCCCATCTGCCTCCTAGCCATTGTGTGTCCCCTTCCTGTCCCCGTCACCGGATCTGGTGTCCGGTGACTTGGTCACTCTGCCTGAGGCCCCACAGGGTCCTAATGCCCCACTGTCCATTGCCCACACTGTCGGGTCACGACACCTCCCCCCTTGTTGCAAACAAAAGTTCGTGACACATTTACCATAGTCCTCATTCACAATTATATGGAAGGGGTGAACGAACGAGAGAGAGGGAGAGAGAGAGAGAGAGAGAGAGAGAGAGAGAGAGTACTTGTCATTCTACATTTCTTCATGAATCTAATGTCTCCATCGCTTCCTTGTCCTCTATCTTCCACCGTCCATGTGGCTGCCGTTGTCGCTGCCATTTCTTCTTCCTCTGCCTTCTTTGTCCTTGAAATGCTATCTATTTCTTGTTATTCGTTGTTGTTCGTCGGCAGCCGTTATCATCTATCCTTTCACTTTCGTCACCGCCAGTGACTCTTTGGAGAACTTGTTGTCTTGTCTCTATATTCATTCTGTCTCAACACCTTTGGTCCTGGCCCTGAGGTGCCTCTTGCCTTTGTTTCCTTGGTGGCGCTTGTCCGCTCTGCTCATTGCATGTCTTTGTCCTTTCTTCTTCTTTTTTTTTTTTTTTCTTTGCTGCTCTTTCTCCTGCGGTATGTCTTTCCGTGTTGCTCCTTTTTACCCCTTTTTCTAGGCTCTCCTTGTCCTTTTGGCCTTTTCTAGGCTCTCCTTGTCCTTTTCTCTTGTGTCCCTTTTGTGTCTTTTTCCTTCTTCTTCTTCTGTTATTCTCCTTGTCCTTTTAGCCTTTTCTGGGCTCTCCTTGTCCTTTTAGCCTTTTCTAGGCTCTCCTTGTCCTTTTCTCTTGTGTCCCTTTTGTCTTCTTCTTCTTCTGTTATTCTCCTTTTCTTTTAGCCTTTTCTGGGCTCTCCTTGTCCTTTTCTCTTGTGTCCCTTTTGTGTCCTTTTTTTCTTCTTCTGTTATTCTCCTTGTCCTTTTAGCCTTTTCTAGGCTCTCCTTGTCCTTTTCTCTTGTGTCCCTTTTGTGTCCTTTTTTTCTCCTTCTTCATTTGTTATTCTCCTTTTCTTTTAGCCTTTTCTAGGCTCTCCTTGTCTTTTCTCTTGTGTCTCTTTTATGTCCCTTTTTTGTTGTCTTTGTGTCTCTGTCCCTTTTTTGTTGTCTTTGTGTCTCCTTTTTCTCTCTTTTTCTTTTATGTTATCCTTTTCTCTTTCCTGTTTCTTTGGTCCCTTCTTTCCTCGTTATTTTACTCCTCTTTCTTCTTTTCTTTATTGCCTTGTAACTTCTCCTTTGCTCTTTCTTCGTCCTTGTGCGATCTTTGTCCTTTTATTTCTCTTTGTTGTTCTACTTTCTCTCCTTTTGTTTCTTTCTTTATATTGTTGTGTCTCTTTTCTGTCTTTTAATTAGCCTTCTCCGACTTCTTCCACTCTCTTGTTCTTTTTTCTTATATGTGTATATATTCTTTCTTTCTTTCTCTTTCTCTATTTGTCATTTTGTTATTCTCTCGTAATCTCTTTTCTTATTGCACCATCATCTTCCTTTGCCTTATTGCTCTTTTTCCACTTGTGCACTTTTTTTTTTTTTCGTTATTTATCCTTTATTCTTCTTTATCTTCTTTTTCTTCCCGTCTTTTCTTCTTGCTCGCGTTCTCCTTTATTCACCTTGTCTTATGTTCTTCTTCTTCTTTGCCATTTGCCTGGCTTTGAAATGGCTGCTCTCCTTTTTCCTATGGCCTTTCCTTGAATGTCCCCTTCAAAATGTCCCTTTGGTCGTCTTTGTCCTTTCTTGTCCTTAATATGCCCCTTTATTCTCCTTATTTCCGGCTTTTTGTTTTATTTATTACTACTTCTCGTCGTCTTTCCTTTCTCATTGCCTTCTTTTTCGACGTTATTTGGCCCTAAAACGGCCGCTCCATTATTGTCTATCTGTTGCATTTGCCAATGCTTTTTTTTCCTTCTGTTGCATTTGCCAATGCTTTTTTGTTACAGCCGTTGTATTTGCCAATGTTTGTTTGTTGCTTGCCAATGTTTGTTTGTTGCTTGTCAGTGCTTACTTGCTGTTTCAGGCTCTTTGCCTGACTTCAAAATGGCCGCCGATGATCCCTCGCAGGGGATTGGTCAATATTGCCTGACTTCAAGATGGCCGCCGGGAATCTCGTTTTCAGCGAGATTTCGGTCGTTTCTGCTCGTTTCTTCGGCGGGGGGGGGGGGGCAGTTAGGCGGCGATTTCACTCACCGGAGTCGTGGTCCACCGCTTGAGTCACCCATCAAGGTAGGGCAATTTCCTTCACTTCTGCCGCCGAGGTGGGCACTCGGTAGGCGTTTTCTTTGGCCACACGCTTTCGCCGCCGAGGTGGGCACTCGGTAGGCGCTTTGTTTAACGCTATTCCGCCGCCGAGGTGGGCACTCGGTGGGCGTTTTCCGCAGCGCACTCAAGCCTCCAGACACGCTTGGGGTTTTTTTCATCCCACCCTTCGTCGCCAGTTGTCATGTTCTGTCTGTGCGCCGGGAGATACATCATACACGGGACACAGTTTCTTCTTATACTCCTTTATTTACATTGCATATTACAGCGGGTTATCATCTGGTCAGCTGTTGGTCAGCACGTCCGTCCCCATCTGCCTCCTAGCCATTGTGTGTCCCCTTCCTGTCCCCGTCACCGGATCTGGTGTCCGGTGACTTGGTCACTCTGCCTGAGGCCCCACAGGGTCCTAATGCCCCACTGTCCATTGCCCACACTGTCGGGTCACGACAGTCATCATTTGTTTTAATGAAAGGATCTGTGCACTGCACTAAATCTTAATGCACTGTGAGGAACCTGTGCTCTGCATCTTACTGCACTATGAGGAATCTGTGCACGCTGCACTGCATCTTAATGCACTGTGACAGATCTTTGCACACTGCACTTTACAGCACTATAAGGAATCTGTGTCACTACAATGCATCTTACTGTATTGAGAAATTTGTGCCACTGCACTGTGAAAAATGTGTTCACATTGCACTGAATCTTAGCACTCTATGAGAAATCCGTGCACACTCTTTACTCGGCTTTCGCTGTAAGCTTGTTGACTTGCCCCCCTTGTATCCCTGTGTCACAAGCATGTCCACCAGGCAGCTGAACGTCAAGGCTCCCCTGCAGCCCCATGCCCCTTTGCCCCTGTTTTCATATCTCAGTCTAGGTAAAACCTCAGACATTGCAATAGTTTCCAGCGGCATAGGTTGAGTTATAGCATTATCTGCTGCAGAGGTTGTGTGTCTGCTGCCGGGATTGTGTGTGTATGCACTGACCTTGGGTCTGCCAGGTAGGAGACCTTCCAAGTAGTGGAATGTACATGTCTGTGTTTTTGATGTACCTCTGCAGGTTGAATGTGTGTGTGCATCTGAACAGGATAGAGTTGTCTTTGCAGGTTCTGTGTGTGTGTATCAGGCGTGTCTACGGTGTGTCTTTTTCAAGTGTGTCTGTCTTAGCAGATGTTGGCGGGACTGTCAGTCATTCTTCTTGGCCTCTCCTCTCTGTATCGAAATATTTATGATCACTTGCTGTAAGAGGGTAAATGTAAATGTAAATCCACATTTGTAAAGCGCACAATCACCCGTAAGGGTCTCTAGGCGCTGGAGGCCGTCGGGAAGATTAAGCAAGCTATTGCCCAGAGTCACATGGTGCTGGGCTAATCTGCCACCGGTGCCGGGGATCGAACCGTGATCCCCAGATTCCGGAGTCAGTCGCCCTGGCCGCGGCGCCACACCTCTTCCTCTGCTCTGTGCAGAATAGTCGGTTACTACTTGTCACACTGCAGACGTCTCGTCAAAGTAACATGTGAAGTTCTAGTTCTTCCCCATAGTTTGAAAGAATTAGGCAGGTTTGAGTGAGAATTCAGCACGACTTTCAAATATGTGAGTGCCACAAGCACCCAGGGCTACTTGTATGACAATGCTACAGGGGGTTGCTTCACTCTCTCATCAAGGGTGTGTTGATGAGGATTGTGCTATGATATGAAGCCTACATGAAGGATTCCCAGTGACTCTTACAGTCATTCTGCTCTAGTTGTCACTTCAGCAGGAAGGGGAGAACAAGATGAGCGAGCAAAAAAAGCAAGAAGAAGCGAGAGAAGAGAAATAAGAGTGATACAGAGAGAAAAAAACAAGAGTAATTCATAGATATCGGCCAAAATGTGAAAGAAAGAAATTTGTGTGGGAGGGAACGAGAGTTCTAAAAGATGGCCAGGAAAAAAAACAAAGGAACATTATTTATAAATTGCCAAAAGTTGAATTATATTTTAGGAACTAAAAATGTAATTTAAGTGAGACGTAAATGTGAATTTTCAAGTGTTATAGGTGTGATGTGCTGTTTAGTGGTACCAATACTTGAACCAATTTTATAGCTTTAGATCTGGGATTTAATCCCAATCACCAAACAGTGTAAATGAACCAAAGGGAGGGTCAATGTATTTTCGGGTTACCAATCTCAGCTCAAGTGACACAGTTAAGAGGTCCCAGGTTCCAACCGTCCTCCTTTATAAATGTGTTTATGCTTAATAAAAGAATATGGTTTGTCCGATGTAGCATTTAAAAAGAATACTATTTCACCTGATTATACTTTTTTTTCCGCACCGCATCAGAAGATGGTGCGGTTGGACTATTTTTTTATTAATACCTCTCTCATAGATAATATTGTATTTCAGACATTTCCCCGAATAATATCGGATCATAATCCAATCATGATTGAGTTAAAAATTCATCCCAGTGTTAATTTCAAGCAATGGTCATTTGATCGGAAACTGCTGGCGGATTCAAAATATATAGAATATATGGGCAAGTGGATTACGGATTTTTTTTAATTCAACAGAGGTAGCGCCCCTCCTAAAATTGTATGGGATGCTTTTAAAGCGGGGGTGAGAGGAGAGACGCTATCATATTCAATCAACAAACAGAAACTCATTCGTGATAAAATGGATCTTTTATATAAAGCAGTTCGAGAGTGGGAAGAGAAGCTGATATCTGCTATCAGGAACAACCAGGATACTGAAGCTATTAAATCTTCATTAGCCATTCATAAAGCAAAACTCTATTAAATCTTTGCAGCCAAACTGGCAGAACAATCTGCAGTTATGAGGGCACAGATATTCGAAATGGGGGAACAATCTGGGACAGTTTTGGCAAAAAAGATGAGACAAAAAGAGGCATCAAATTTTATTGGTTCAATTAAAGATGAGGCTGGTCAGACACATACTAAACCTGATAAAATTCTAGATGTTTTTCAAAAATTCTATTGTAAGCTATATGCTCAAGATACCTTAGATTATTCTAGTGATTTATTTTTTAACTTTATTCTTAACGATAAAGTGGCCAAACTCTCTTCAGAACAGACCCAGTTTTTAGACTTGGACATCACCTGGGAAGAGATAAATTCTGCGATACTATCTCTGGCTATTGGTAAAGCCATGGGACCAGACGGGATTCCCTTAGAATGTTATCGAATGTTCAGAAATGTGCTAAAACAAGACATGTTGAATACATTCTTGGAAGCACAGAAAGGTGACACTCCTCCTTCGTGGGCCGAATCGACCATTATGGCATTTATTAAAAAGGATAAACCTACTTCTGACCCGGCTTCCTACAGGCCGATATCACTTATAAATGCCGATAGCAAAGCTTTTTCTAAAATCCTAGCAACACGGTTGTCATCGATAATTCCTACCATAGTATCTCGATGGCAACATGGGTTTATACCCAAACGTGACACCACAGATCATGCTCGACGAGTAATCGCTTTGCTGGACTGGGCAGAAGGTACAAATTCACCGGTGGGGGTTACTCTTTTAGATGCCGAAAAGGCGTTTGATCGAGTGGACTGGCCTTATCTTTGGGACTTACTATCATTTAAGGGGTTTGGACCAGGTATGATGAGGGCACTGAAAGCTTTGTATAACATACCTACCTCATCTATTAAAATTGGAGTAAACCAGTCAACCTCGTTTCCCATTTGCCGAGGTACTAGGCAGGGGTGCCCGGCCTCTCCCTTGCTATTTGCAATTTATATTAATGTTTTTCTAAACAAACTAAATCACGCGCACGATATAACACCGGTGGTAGCGGCAGGTATACATTACAGGGCACTGGCATATGCTGACGATGTGGTTGTCCTTACCACGGATATAGTTAAAGCAATCCCAAAGATAGAAGATCTGGCCAATCAGTTTGGTGCCTTCTCGGGCTATAAATTAAATATGGCTAAGACACAAATCTTATTCACCGGCCATAATCCCCCATTACTTCCTAATAGTTATAACTTTCGCAAATGTGGCGCCTATAACCTGGGGTTGCGCTGAGTGATGCTGTGGTGGTGCTGAGTGGTGCTGTGGTGGTGCTGAGTGATGCTGTGGTGGTACTGAGTGGTGCTGTGGTGGTGCTGAGTGGTGCTGTGGTGGTGCTGAGTGGTGCTGTGGTGGTGCTGAGTGGTGTTGTGGTGGTGCTGAGTGATAATGTGGCGGTGCTGAGTGATAATGTGGTGGTGCTGAGTGATGCTGGGGTAGCGCTGAGTGATGATGTGGTGATGCCGAGTGGTGCTGTGGTGGTGCTGAGTGATGCTGGGGTGACGCTGAGTGGTGCTGTGGTGCCGCTGAGTGATGCTGGGGTGGCGCTGAGTGTTGCTGTGGTGGTGCTGAGTGGTGCTGTGGTGGTGCTGAGTGGTGCTGTGGTGGTGCTGAGTGATGCTGGGGTGGTGCTGAGTGATGCTGTGGTGGTGCTGAGTGGTGCTGTGGTGGCGCTGAGTAATGCTGGGGTGGCGCTGAGTAATGCAGGGGTGGCGCTGAGTGATGCTGGGGTGGCGCTGAGTGATGCTGTGGTGGTGCTGAGTGATGCTGTGGTGGTGCTGAGTGATAATGTGGAAGGGAAGGGAAGAAAGAAAGAAATAACGAAAGAAAGAAGGAAGAAGGGAGGAAGGAAAGAAAGGGATGAAAGGGAGGGAGTGAAGGAAGGAATGGAAGAAAGTAAAGGAAGGCAAGAAAGGATGGAAAGGAAGGAAGGAAAGGAAGGAAAGAAAATAAGGAAAGAAAGGATGAAAGGAAAGAAAGAAAGGATTCTAATTGCAAGTGTCAACCTGAACAGGCTTGTTTTGAAGATGTAGTCCCCAAATATGAGATTCCACGACAGAGAGGGGTTGTGAAGGACGGAGAGGCGACAGGCAGAGGCCACGCGCGGCGGACATCAAAGGAAGGGTGGGAGGGGAAAAAAAGTTAGAGCTATTGGCATTGCTAAATAATGCAACAACAATAGCTCAAACTTTAATAATGCGAGACCTATAGAAATGCAAATGCTTGTTTTTAGAGTGTTCAGCACATTACTAATTAAAGCATTTGTAAACGAACGTTTGTAATGGTTTACGTATTTTCTCTTTTGAGGAAGACAGCAATTAGCGAGGATTGAACTGTGGCAACGGTTTACATCATTACGTCTCTCTACCATAGCCTGCTATTTAAAAGAACACATATACACACAATGGTTATCAGGACTAGGGAACCCCAGTTAAATGTTATTGGGCTTGTGTCAGGTGTACCTAGGGGAACAGGGGCACTTAAGATCAAAGAGCATGCCATTTTCACCCTCACTCCTGCCCAAACAAGTCAGAGGAAGGTAAAAAAACAAGTACAGAAGTGAAATATTAACATCTTTTTGTGACATTTGTAATAAAGCTTGAAACATTGAGAGGACATATTTGAACCAGCTGTTGTTGAATGGTTGCACAGATTGATGCTGTGGTGGCGCTGAGTGATGTTGTGGTGGCGACGAGTGATGCTGTGGCATTCAGTGATGCTGTGGTAGCGCATAGTGTTTGTGAATGCTTGAAGCTTGTGCATGCCTGACGCTTGTGCATACCTGACGCTTGTGGATGCCTGATGCTTGTGGATAAGCTTGTGGATGCCTGACGCTTGTGGATGCCTGACGCTTATGGATGCCTTACGCTTGTGGATGTCTGATGCTGATGTTTGTGGATGTCTGACGCTTGTGGATGTCTGATGCTTGTGGATGACTGATGCTTGTGGATGTCTGATGCTTGTGGATGTCTGTTGCTTGTGGACGCCTGATGCTTGTAGACGTCTGATGCTCCTGGTTGTCTGATGCTCCTGGTTGTCTGATGTCTGATGCTTGTGGATGCCTGATGCTTGTAGACGTCTGATGCTCCTGGTTGTCTGATGCTCCTGGTTGTCTGATGTCTGATGCTTGTGTATGTCTGATGCTTGTGGACGTCTGATGCTTCTGGAGGTTTGTGGATGTCTGATGCTTCAGGATGTCTGATGCTTCTGGATGTCTGATGTCTGATGCTTGTGGATGTATGATGCTTGTGGATGTCTGATGCTTGTGGATGTCTGATGCTTGTGGATGTCTGATGCTTGTGGATGTCTGTTGCTTGTGGATGTCTGTTGCTTGTGGATGTCTGTTGCTTGTGGATGTCTGTTGCTTGTGGATGTCTGTCACTTGTGGATGTCTGACGCTTGTGGATGTCTGACGCTTGTGGATGTCTGACGCTTGTGCATGCTTGACGCTTGTGCATGCCTGACGCTTGTGCATGCCTGACGCTTGTGGATGTCTGATGCTTCTGGATGTCTGATGCTTGTGGATGTCTGTTGCTTGTGGATGTCTGTTGCTTGTGGATGTCTGACGCTTTTGGATGTCTGACGCTTGTGGATGTCTGACGCTTGTGGATGTCTGACGCTTGTGGATGTCTGTCGTTTGTGAATGCTTGACGCTTGTGCATGCCTGACGCTTGTGCATGCCTGACGCTTGTGGATGCCTGATGCCTTTGGATGTCTGATGCTTGTGGATGCCTGATGTTTGTGGATGTCTGATGCCTGATGCTTGTGGATGTCTGATGCTTGTGGACGTCTGATGCTTCTGGAGGTTTGTGGATGTCTGATGCTTCTGGATGTCTGATGCTTCTGGATGTCTGATGTCTGATGCTTGTGGATGTATGATGCTTCTGGATATCTGATGCTTGTGGATGTCTGATGCTTGTGGATGTCTGATGCTTGTGGATGTCTGTTGCTTATGGATGTCTGTTGCTTGTGGATGTCTGTTGCTTGTGGATGTCTGTTGCTTGTGGATGTGTGACACTTGTGGATGTCTGACGCTTGTGGATGTCTGACGCTTGTGCATGCTTGACGCTTGTGCATGCCTGACACTTGTGGATGTCTGATGCTTGTGGATGTCTGATGCTTGTGGATGTCTGATGCTTGTGGATGTCTGATGCTTGTGGATGTCTGTTGCTTGTGGATGTCTGTTGCTTGGGGATGTGTGACACTTGTGGATGTCTGACGCTTGTGGATGTCTGACGTTTGTGAATGCTTGACGCTTGTGCATGCCTTACGCTTGTGCATGCCTGACGCTTGTGGATGCCTGATGCCTTTAGATGTCTGATGCTTGTGGATGCCTGATGTTTGTGGATGTCTGGCGCTTGTGGATGCCTGATGCTTGTGGATGCCCCACGCTTGTGAATGCCAGACGCTTGTGGACGTCTGATGCATCATGCTTGTGGATATCTGATGTTTGTGGATGTCTGTTGCTTGTGGATGTTTGATGCATGTGAATGCTTAATGCTTTTGGATGCCTGACGCTTGTGGATGTCTGATGCTTGTGGATGTCTGATGCTTGTGGATGTCTGATGCTTATGGATGTCTGTTGCTTGTGGATGCTTGATGCTTTTGGATGCCTGACGCTTGTGGATGTCTGATGCTTGTGGATATCTGTTGCTTGTGGATGCTTGATGCTTTTGGATGCCTGACGCTTGTGGATGTCTGATGCTTGTGGATGTCTGTTGCTTGTGGATGTCTGTTGCTTGTGGATGTCTGTTGCTTGTGGATGTCTGATGCTTGTGGATGTCTGTTGCTTGTGGATGTCTGTTGCTTGTGGATGCCTGACGCTTGTGGATGTCTGTTGCTTGTGGATGTCTGTTGCTTGTGGATGTCTGTTGCTTGTGGATGTCTGTTGCTTATGGATGTCTGATGTTTGTGGATGCCTGATGTTTGTGGATGCCTGATGCTTGTGGATGTCTGTTGCTTGTGGATGTCTGTTTCTTATGGATGTCTGATGTTTGTGGATGCCTGATGCTTGTGGATGCCTGATGCTTGTGGATGCCTGATGCTTGTGAATGCCTGATGCTTGTGGATGCCTGATGCTTGTGGATGGCTGATGCTTGCGGATGTCTGTTGCTTGTGGATGTCTGTTGCTTGTGATGCTTTTGGATGTCTGATGCTTGTGGATGTCTGATGTTTGTGGATGTCTGATGTTTGTGGATGCCTGATGTTTGTGGATGCCTGATGCTTGTGGATGTCTGATGCTTGTTGGATGTCTGATGCTTGTGGATGCCTGATGCTTGTGGATGTCTGATGCTTGTGGATGTCTGTTGCTTGTGGATGTCTGTTGCTTGTGATGCTTTTGGATGTCTGATGCTTGTGGATGTCTGTTGCTTGTGGATGTCTGATGCTTGTGGATGCCTGATGCTTGTGGATGTCTGTTGCTTGTGGATGTCTGATGCTTGTGGATGCCTGATGCTTGTGGATGTCGGATGCTTGTGGATGTCTGTTGCTTGTGGATGTCTGTTGCTTGTGATGCTTGTGGATGTCTGATGCTTCTGGATGTCTGTTGCTTGTGGATGTCTGATGCTTGTGGATGTCTGTTGCTTGTGGATGTCTGTTGCTTGTGATGCTTGTGGATGTCTGATGCTTGTGGATGTCTGTTGCTTGTGGATGTCTGTTGCTTGTGGATGTCTGATGCTTGTGGATGTCTGTTGCTTGTGGATGTCTGTTGATTGTGGATGTGTGATGCTTATGGATGTCTGTTGCTTGTGGATGCTTGATGCTTTTGGATGCCTGACGCTTGTGGATGTCTGATGCTTGTGGATATCTGTTGCTTGTGGATGCTTGATGCTTTTGGATGCCTGACGCTTGTGGATGTCTGATGCTTGTGGATGTCTGTTGCTTGTGGATGTCTGTTGCTTGTGGATGTCTGTTGCTTGTGGATGTCTGATGCTTGTGGATGTCTGTTGCTTGTGGATGTCTGTTGCTTGTGGATGTCTGATGCTTGTGGATGTCTGATGCTTGTGGATGTCTGATGCTTGTGGATGTCTGATGCTTATGGATGTCTGTTGCTTGTGGATGCTTGATGCTTTTGGATGCCTGACGCTTGTGGATGTCTGATGCTTGTGGATATCTGTTGCTTGTGGATGCTTGATGCTTTTGGATGCCTGACGCTTGTGGATGTCTGATGCTTGTGGATGTCTGTTGCTTGTGGATGTCTGTTGCTTGTGGATGTCTGTTGCTTGTGGATGTCTGTTGCTTGTGGATGTCTGTTGCTTGTGGATGTCTGTTGCTTGTGGATGCCTGACGCTTGTGGATGTCTGTTGCTTGTGGATGTCTGTTGCTTGTGGATGTCTGTTGCTTGTGGATGTCTGTTGCTTATGGATGTCTGATGTTTGTGGATGCCTGATGTTTGTGGATGCCTGATGCTTGTGGATGTCTGTTGCTTGTGGATGTCTGTTTCTTATGGATGTCTGATGTTTGTGGATGCCTGATGCTTGTGGATGCCTGATGCTTGTGGATGCCTGATGCTTGTGAATGCCTGATGCTTGTGGATGCCTGATGCTTGTGGATGGCTGATGCTTGCGGATGTCTGTTGCTTGTGGATGTCTGTTGCTTGTGATGCTTTTGGATGTCTGATGCTTGTGGATGTCTGATGTTTGTGGATGTCTGATGTTTGTGGATGCCTGATGTTTGTGGATGCCTGATGCTTGTGGATGTCTGATGCTTGTTGGATGTCTGATGCTTGTGGATGCCTGATGCTTGTGGATGTCTGATGCTTGTGGATGTCTGTTGCTTGTGGATGTCTGTTGCTTGTGATGCTTTTGGATGTCTGATGCTTGTGGATGTCTGTTGCTTGTGGATGTCTGATGCTTGTGGATGCCTGATGCTTGTGGATGTCTGTTGCTTGTGGATGTCTGATGCTTGTGGATGCCTGATGCTTGTGGATGTCGGATGCTTGTGGATGTCTGTTGCTTGTGGATGTCTGTTGCTTGTGATGCTTGTGGATGTCTGATGCTTCTGGATGTCTGTTGCTTGTGGATGTCTGATGCTTGTGGATGTCTGTTGCTTGTGGATGTCTGTTGCTTGTGATGCTTGTGGATGTCTGATGCTTGTGGATGTCTGTTGCTTGTGGATGTCTGTTGCTTGTGGATGTCTGACGCTTGTGGATGTCTGACGCTTGTGCATGCTTGACGCTTGTGCATGCCTGACGCTTGTGCATGCCTGACGCTTGTGGATGTCTGATGCTTCTGGATGTCTGATGCTTGTGGATGTCTGTTGCTTGTGGATGTCTGTTGCTTGTGGATGTCTGACGCTTGTGGATGTCTGACGCTTGTGGATGTCTGACGCTTGTGGATGTCTGACGTTTGTGAATGCTTGACGCTTGTGCATGCCTGACGCTTGTGCATGCCTGACGCTTGTGGATGCCTGATGCCTTTGGATGTCTGATGCTTGTGGATGCCTGATGTTTGTGGATGTCTGATGCCTGATGCTTGTGGATGTCTGATGCTTGTGGACGTCTGATGCTTCTGGAGGTTTGTGGATGTCTGATGCTTCTGGATGTCTGATGCTTCTGGATGTCTGATGTCTGATGCTTGTGGATGTATCATGCTTCTGGATATCTGATGCTTGTGGATGTCTGATGCTTGTGGATGTCTGATGCTTGTGGATGTCTGTTGCTTATGGATGTCTGTTGCTTGTGGATGTCTGTTGCTTGTGGATGTCTGTTGCTTGTGGATGTGTGACACTTGTGGATGTCTGACGCTTGTGGATGTCTGATGCTTGTGGATGTCTGACGCTTGTGCATGCTTGACGCTTGTGCATGCCTGACACTTGTGGATGTCTGATGCTTGTGGATGTCTGATGCTTGTGGATGTCTGATGCTTGTGGATGTCTGATGCTTGTGGATGTCTGTTGCTTGTGGATGTCTGTTGCTTGTGGATGTCTGTTGCTTGTGGATGTCTGTTGCTTGGGGATGTGTGACACTTGTGGATGTCTGACGCTTGTGGATGTCTGACGTTTGTGAATGCTTGACGCTTGTGCATGCCTTACGCTTGTGCATGCCTGACGCTTGTGGATGCCTGATGCCTTTAGATGTCTGATGCTTGTGGATGCCTGATGTTTGTGGATGTCTGGCGCTTGTGGATGCCTGATGCTTGTGGATGCCCCACGCTTGTGAATGCCAGACGCTTGTGGACGTCTGATGCATCATGCTTGTGGATATCTGATGTTTGTGGATGTCTGTTGCTTGTGGATGTTTGATGCATGTGAATGCTTAATGCTTTTGGATGCCTGACGCTTGTGGATGTCTGATGCTTGTGGATGTCTGATGCTTGTGGATGTCTGTTGCTTGTGGATGTCTGTTGCTTGTGGATGCTTGATGCTTTTGGATGCCTGACGCTTGTGGATGTCTGATGCTTGTGGATGTCTGTTGCTTGTGGATGCTTGATGCTTTTGGATGCCTGACGCTTGTGGATGTCTGATGCTTGTGGATGTCTGTTGCTTGTGGATGTCTGTTGCTTGTGGATGTCTGTTGCTTGTGGATGTCTGTTGCTTATGGATGTCTGATGTTTGTGGATGCCTGATGTTTGTGGATGCCTGATGCTTGTGGATGTCTGTTGCTTGTGGATGTCTGTTTCTTATGGAAGTCTGATGTTTGTGGATGCCTGATGTTTGTGGATGCCTGATGCTTGTGGATGCCTGATGCTTGTGGATGCCTGTTGCTTGTGGATGCCTGACGCTTGTGGATGTCTGTTGCTTGTGGATGTCTGTTGCTTGTGGATGTCTGTTGCTTGTGGATGTCTGTTGCTTATGGATGTCTGATGTTTGTGGATGCCTGATGTTTGTGGATGCCTGATGCTTGTGGATGTCTGTTGCTTGTGGATGTCTGTTTCTAATGGATGTCTGATGTTTGTGGATGCCTGATGTTTGTGGATGCCTGATGTTTGTGGATGCCTGATGCTTGTGGATGCCTGATGCTTGTGGATGCCTGATGCTTGTGGATGCCTGATGCTTGTGGATGGCTGATGCTTGCGGATGTCTGTTGCTTGTGGATGTCTGTTGCTTGTGATGCTTTTGGATGTCTGATGCTTGTGGATGTCTGATGTTTGTGGATGTCTGATGTTTGTGGATGCCTGATGTTTGTGGATGCCTGATGCTTGTGGATGTCTGATGCTTGTTGGATGTCTGATGCTTGTGGATGCCTGATGCTTGTGGATGTCTGATGCTTGTGGATGTCTGTTGCTTGTGGATGTCTGTTGCTTGTGATGCTTTTGGATGTCTGATGCTTGTGGATGTCTGTTGCTTGTGGATGTCTGATGCTTGTGGATGCCTGATGCTTGTGGATGTCTGTTGCTTGTGGATGTCTGATGCTTGTGGATGCCTGATGCTTGTGGATGTCGGATGCTTGTGGATGTCTGTTGCTTGTGGATGTCTGTTGCTTGTGATGCTTGTGGATGTCTGATGCTTCTGGATGTCTGTTGCTTGTGGATGTCTGATGCTTGTGGATGTCTGTTGCTTGTGGATGTCTGTTGCTTGTGATGCTTGTGGATGTCTGATGCTTGTGGATGTCTGTTGCTTGTGGATGTCTGTTGCTTGTGGATGTCTGATGCTTGTGGATGTCTGTTGCTTGTGGATGTCTGTTGCTTGTGGATGTGTGACACTTGTGGATGTCTGACGCTTGTGGATGTCTGACGCTTGTGGATGTCTGACGCTTGTGCATGCTTGACGCTTGTGCATGCCTGACGCTTGTGTATGCCTGACGCTTGTGGATGCCTGATGCTTCTGGATGTCTGATGCTTGTGGATGTCTGTTGCTTGTGGATGTCTGTTGCTTGTGGATGTCTGACGCTTGTGGATGTCTGATGCTTGTGGATGTCTGATGTTTGTGGATGTCTGATGTTTGTGGATGCCTGATGTTTGTGGATGCCTGATGCTTGTGGATGTCTGATGCTTGTTGGATGTCTGATGCTTGTGGATGCCTGATGCTTGTGGATGTCTGATGCTTGTGGATGTCTGTTGCTTGTGGATGTCTGTTGCTTGTGATGCTTTTGGATGTCTGATGCTTGTGGATGTCTGTTGCTTGTGGATGTCTGATGCTTGTGGATGCCTGATGCTTGTGGATGTCTGTTGCTTGTGGATGTCTGATGCTTGTGGATGCCTGATGCTTGTGGATGTCGGATGCTTGTGGATGTCTGTTGCTTGTGGATGTCTGTTGCTTGTGATGCTTGTGGATGTCTGATGCTTCTGGATGTCTGTTGCTTGTGGATGTCTGATGCTTGTGGATGTCTGTTGCTTGTGGATGTCTGTTGCTTGTGATGCTTGTGGATGTCTGATGCTTGTGGATGTCTGTTGCTTGTGGATGTCTGTTGCTTGTGGATGTCTGATGCTTGTGGATGTCTGTTGCTTGTGGATGTCTGTTGCTTGTGGATGTGTGACACTTGTGGATGTCTGACGCTTGTGGATGTCTGACGCTTGTGGATGTCTGACGCTTGTGCATGCTTGACGCTTGTGCATGCCTGACGCTTGTGCATGCCTGACGCTTGTGGATGCCTGATGCTTCTGGATGTCTGATGCTTGTGGATGTCTGTTGCTTGTGGATGTCTGTTGCTTGTGGATGTCTGACGCTTGTGGATGTCTGACGCTTGTGGATGTCTGACGCTTGTGGATGTCTGACGTTTGTGAATGCTTGACGCTTGTGCATGCCTGACGCTTGTGCATGCCTGACGCTTGTGGATGCCTGATGCCTTTGGATGTCTGATGCTTGTGGATGCCTGATGTTTGTGGATGTCTGATGCCTGATGCTTGTGGATGTCTGATGCTTGTGGACGTCTGATGCTTCTGGAGGTTTGTGGATGTCTGATGCTTCTGGATGTCTGATGCTTCTGGATGTCTGATGTCTGATGCTTGTGGATGTATCATGCTTCTGGATATCTGATGCTTGTGGATGTCTGATGCTTGTGGATGTCTGATGCTTGTGGATGTCTGTTGCTTATGGATGTCTGTTGCTTGTGGATGTCTGTTGCTTGTGGATGTCTGTTGCTTGTGGATGTGTGACACTTGTGGATGTCTGACGCTTGTGGATGTCTGATGCTTGTGGATGTCTGACGCTTGTGCATGCTTGACGCTTGTGCATGCCTGACACTTGTGGATGTCTGATGCTTGTGGATGTCTGATGCTTGTGGATGTCTGATGCTTGTGGATGTCTGATGCTTGTGGATGTCTGTTGCTTGTGGATGTCTGTTGCTTGTGGATGTCTGTTGCTTGTGGATGTCTGTTGCTTGTGGATGTCTGTTGCTTGGGGATGTGTGACACTTGTGGATGTCTGACGCTTGTGGATGTCTGACGTTTGTGAATGCTTGACGCTTGTGCATGCCTTACGCTTGTGCATGCCTGACGCTTGTGGATGCCTGATGCCTTTAGATGTCTGATGCTTGTGGATGCCTGATGTTTGTGGATGTCTGGCGCTTGTGGATGCCTGATGCTTGTGGATGCCCCACGCTTGTGAATGCCAGACGCTTGTGGACGTCTGATGCATCATGCTTGTGGATATCTGATGTTTGTGGATGTCTGTTGCTTGTGGATGTTTGATGCATGTGAATGCTTAATGCTTTTGGATGCCTGACGCTTGTGGCTGTCTGATGCTTGTGGATGTCTGATGCTTGTGGATGTCGGATGCTTATGGATGTCTGTTGCTTGTGGATGCTTGATGCTTTTGGATGCCTGACGCTTGTGGATGTCTGATGCTTGTGGATGTCTGTTGCTTGTGGATGCTTGATGCTTTTGGATGCCTGACGCTTGTGGATGTCTGATGCTTGTGGATGTCTGTTGCTTGTGGATGTCTGTTGCTTGTGGATGTCTGATGCTTGTGGATGTCTGTTGCTTGTGGATGTCTGTTGCTTGTGGATGCCTGACGCTTGTGGATGTCTGTTGCTTGTGGATGTCTGTTGCTTGTGGATGTCTGTTGCTTGTGGATGTCTGTTGCTTATGGATGTCTGATGTTTGTGGATGCCTGATGTTTGTGGATGCCTGATGCTTGTGGATGTCTGTTGCTTGTGGATGTCTGTTTCTTATGGATGTCTGATGTTTGTGGATGCCTGATGTTTGTGGATGCCTGATGCTTGTGGATGCCTGATGCTTGTGGATGCCTGATGCTTGTGGATGCCTGATGCTTGTGGATGGCTGATGCTTGCGGATGTCTGTTGCTTGTGGATGTCTGTTGCTTGTGATGCTTTTGGATGTCTGATGCTTGTGGATGTCTGATGTTTGTGGATGTCTGATGTTTGTGGATGCCTGATGTTTGTGGATGCCTGATGCTTGTGGATGTCTGATGCTTGTTGGATGTCTGATGCTTGTGGATGCCTGATGCTTGTGGATGTCTGATGCTTGTGGATGTCTGTTGCTTGTGGATGTCTGTTGCTTGTGATGCTTTTGGATGTCTGATGCTTGTGGATGTCTGTTGCTTGTGGATGTCTGTTGCTTGTGGATGTCTGATGCTTGTGGATGCCTGATGCTTGTGGATGTCGGATGCTTGTGGATGTCTGTTGCTTGTGGATGTCTGTTGCTTGTGATGCTTGTGGATGTCTGATGCTTCTGGATGTCTGTTGCTTGTGGATGTCTGATGCTTGTGGATGTCTGTTGCTTGTGGATGTCTGTTGCTTGTGATGCTTGTGGATGTCTGATGCTTGTGGATGTCTGTTGCTTGTGGATGTCTGTTGCTTGTGGATGTCTGATGCTTGTGGATGTCTGTTGCTTGTGGATGTCTGATGCTTGTGGATGCCTGATGCTTGTGGATGTCTGATGCTTGTGGATGTCTGATGCTTGTGGATGCCTGATGTTTGTGGATGTCTGATGCCTGATGCTTGTGGATGTCTGATGCTTGTGGACGTCTGATGCTTCTGGAGGTTTGTGGATGTCTGATGCTTCTGGATGTCTGATGTCTGATGCTTGTGGATGTATGATGCTTCTGGATATCTGATGCTTGTGGATGTCTGATGCTTGTGGATGTCTGATGCTTGTGGATGTCTGGATGTCTGTTGCTTGTGGATGTCTGTTGCTTGTGGATGTGTGACACTTGTGGATGTCTGACGCTTTTGGATGTCTGACGCTTGTGGATGTCTGACGCTTGTGCATGCTTGACGCTTGTGCATGCCTGACACTTG
Organism: Lissotriton helveticus; assembly: GCF_964261635.1. NCBI lineage: Eukaryota > Metazoa > Chordata > Amphibia > Caudata > Salamandridae > Lissotriton > Lissotriton helveticus. The sequence continues at coordinate 2,638,699 of NW_027611725.1, read as the reverse complement.
TGGATGTCTGATGCTTGTGGATGTCTGATGCTTGTGGATGTCTGATGCTTGTGGATGTCTGTTGCTTGTGGATGTCTGTTGCTTGTGGATGTCTGTTGTTTGTGGATGTCTGTTGCTTGTGGATGTGTGACACTTGTGGATGTCTGACGCTTGTGGATGTCTGACGTTTGTGAATGCTTGACGCTTGTGCATGCCTTACGCTTGTGCATGCCTGACGCTTGTGGATGCCTGATGCCTTTGGATGTCTGATGCTTGTGGATGCCTGATGTTTGTGGATGTCTGATGCCTGATGCTTGTGGATGTCTGACGCTTGTGGATGCCTGATGCTTGTGGATGCCCCACGCTTGTGGATGCCAGACGCTTGTGGACGTCTGATGCCTCATGCTTGTGGATGTCTGATGTTTGTGGATGTCTGTTGCTTGTGGATGTTTGATGCATGTGGATGCTTAATGCTTTTGGATGCCTGAGGCTGGTGGATGTCTGATGCTTGTGGATGTCTGATGCTTGTGGATGTCTGTTGCTTGTGGATGCTTGATGCTTTTGGATGCCTGACGCTTGTGGATGTCTTATGCTTGTGGATGTCTGATGCTTGTGTATGTCTGATGCTTATGGATGTCTGTTGCTTGTGGATGCTTGATGCTTTTGGATGCCTGACGCTTGTGGATGTCTGATGCTTGTGGATGTCTGTTGCTTATGGATGTCTGATGTTTGTGGATGCCTGGTGTTTGTGGATGCCTGATGCTTGTGGATGTCTGTTGCTTGTGGATGTCTGTTGCTTATGGATGTCTGATGTTTGTGGATGCCTGATGTTTGTGGATGCCTGATGCTTGTGGATGCCTGATGCTTGTGGATGCCTGATGCTTGTGGATGTCTGATGCTTGTGGATGTCTGTTGCTTGTGGATGTCTGTTGCTTGTGATGCTTTTGAATGTCTGATGCTTGTGGATGTCTGATGTTTGTGGATGTCTGATGTTTGTGGATGCCTGATGTTTGTGGATGTCTGATGCTTGTTGGATGTCTGATGCTTGTGGATGCCTGATGCTTGTGGATGTCTGATGCTTGTGGATGTCTGTTGCTTGTGGATGTCTGTTGCTTGTGATGCTTTTGGATGTCTGATGCTTGTGGATGTCTGTTGCTTGTGGATGTCTGATGCTTGTGGATGCCTGATGCTTGTGGATGTCTGTTGCTTGTGGATGTCTGATGCTTGTGGATGCCTGATGCTTGTGGATGTCTGATGCTTGTGGATGTCTGTTGCTTGTGGATGTCTGTTGCTTGTGATGCTTGTGGATGTCTGATGCTTGTGGATGTCTGTTGCTTGTGGATGTCTGATGCTTGTGGATGTCTGTTGCTTGTGGATGTCTGTTGCTTGTGATGCTTGTGGATGTCTGATGCTTGTGGATGTCTGTTGCTTGTGGATGTCTGTTGCTTGTGGATGTCTGATGCTTGTGGATGTCTGTTGCTTGTGGATGTCTGATGCTTGTGGATGCCTGATGCTTGTGGATGTCTGATGCTTGTGGATGTCTGATGCTTGTGGATGCCTGATGCTTGTGGATGTCTGATGCTTGTGGATGTCTGTTGCTTGTGGATGTCTGTTGCTTGTGATGCTTGTGGATGTCTGATGCTTGTGGATGTCTGTTGCTTGTGGATGTCTGATGCTTGTGGATGTCTGTTGCTTGTGGATGTCTGTTGCTTGTGGATGTCTGTTGCTTGTGGATGTCTGTTGCTTGTGATGCTTGTGGATGTCTGATGCTTGTGGATGTCTGTTGCTTGTGGATGTCTGATGCTTGTGGATGCCTGATGCTTGTGGATGTCTGTTGCTTGTGATGCTTGTGGATGTCTGATGCTTGTGGATGTCTGTTGCTTGTGGATGTCTGTTGCTTGTGATGCTTTTGGATGTCTGATGCTTGTGGATGTCTGATGTTTGTGGAAGTCTGATGTTTGTGGAAGTCTGATGTTTGTGGATGCCTGATGTTTGTGGATGCCTGATGCTTGTGGATGTCTGATGCTTATGGATGTCTGTTGCTTGTGGATGTCTGATGCTTTTGGATGCCTGACGCTTGTGGATGTCTGATGCTTGTGGATGCCTGATGCTTGTGGATGTCTGTTGCTTGTAGATGTCTGATGCTTGTGGATGCCTGATGCTTGTGGATGTCTGTTGCTTGTAGATGTCTGATGCTTTTGGATGCCTGACGCTTGTGGATGTCTGATGCTTGTGGATGCCTGATGCTTGTGGATGTCTGTTGCTTGTAGATGGCTGATGCTTGTGGATGCCTGATGCTTGTGGATGTCTGATGCTTGTGGATGCCTGATGCTTGTGGATGTCTGATGCTTGTGGATGTCTGATGCTTGTGGATGCCTGATGCTTGTGGATGTCTGATGCTTGTGGATGTCTGTTGCTTGTGGACGTCTGTTGCTTGTGATGCTTGTGGATGTCTGATGCTTGTGGATGTCTGTTGCTTGTGGATGTCTGATGCTTGTGGATGTCTGTTGCTTGTGGATGTATGTTGCTTGTGGATGTCTGTTGCTTGTGGATGTCTGTTGCTTCTGATGCTTGTGGATGTCTGATGCTTGTGGATGTCTGTTGCTTGTGGATGTCTGATGCTTGTGGATGTCTGTTGCTTGTGGATGTCTGATGCTTGTGGATGCCTGATGCTTGTGGATGCCTGATGCTTGTGGATGTCTGATGCTTGTGGATGTCTGTTGCTTGTGGATGTCTGTTGCTTGTGATGCTTGTGGATGTCTGATGCTTGTGGATGTCTGTTGCTTGTGGATGTCTGATGCTTGTGGATGTCTGTTGCTTGTGGATGTCTGTTGCTTGTGATGCTTTTGGATGTCTGATGCTTGTGGATGTCTGATGTTTGTGGATGCCTGATGCTTGTGGATGTCTGATGCTTATGGATGTCTGTTGCTTGTGGATGTCTGATGCTTTTGGATGCCTGACGCTTGTGGATGTCTGATGCTTGTGGATGCCTGATGCTTGTGGATGTCTGTTGCTTGTAGATGTCTGATGTTTGTGGATGTCTGTTGCTTGTGGATGTCTGTTGCTTGTGGATGTGTGACACTTGTGGATGTCTGACGCTTTTGGATGCCTGACGCTTGTGGATGTCTGATGCTTGTGGATGTCTGATGCTTGTGGATGTCTGATGCTTGTGGATGCCTGATGCTTGTGGATGTCTGTTGCTTGTGGATGTCTGATGTCTGATGCTTGTGGATGTCTGATGCTTGTGGATGCCTGATGCTTGTGGATGTCTGTTGCTTGTAGATGTCTGATGCTTGTGGATGTCTGTTGCTTGTGATGCTTTTGGATGCCTGACGCTTGTGGATGTCTGATGCTTGTGGATGTCTGATGCTTGTGGATGTCTGATGCTTGTGGATGTCTGTTGCTTGTGATGCTTTTGGATGCCTGACGCTTGTGGATGTATACACTGTGTTGAATACACCACATGGTCAAGAAAAGATCAAAAATACACGACATGGTCAAGAGATGATCAAAATATTATCTAGAAATAGGAAATGCGAGCATCTTTTTAAATAATGATTCCATAAACTCAAAAATCACAGAAAAACGGGAATGAAACTAGTTACTGGGTGATGATCTGTTAAATCTTTGTTAGGAAGCGATGGAAGGGGGTCTTTGCATCACAACGACGCACTGATGAAAGCCTAAACAAGTGACAAGATATTGTGCTAAGTGGGCTAGGCATGATAGCCAGTAACAATACAAAATGAAAAGGTCAACCAGGTGAATTAACTGTAATATTTTGGGGAAAAAGCAATAATGCCCTGTGCTCGCTTCAGCAAACCTTCCTTGGCTGAAGTAGAAATAAACAGGCGTGCATTTACGTGCCCTGACATCAAGCCCGTGAACAAAGAAAGCAGTCTTCTCAACACAAGACCTCCTCTGAAAACGTAGCCCACACACTCGTGCCCAGCAGGTTCATAATTTGCAGACTCTATAATAAGCGCTATGACAGCACCAGTATGATTCTTGAAATGTGAAAACAAAAAAGAGATCAAGAGTACAAAAAAAACGCGGGGCTTACGTGAACAAAAGGGACATTTTCAAAACTGAATGCACTCAAGCAGTGAATCAAAGGGGTGAAAACGAACACATCAGTTCACAGATTAGTGCGAATCCAATTAATCGAGGGGCGTCAAGGAAGCCTTTGATGTGGCCTTGCGGCTATGGAGAAATGCTGAAGGGAGGCACGGCCGGCCGTGAATAAGTGACGGCGGGGGGAGCCTTTGATGTGCCAAATGCTGCTAGCAGGGGGAAGGCTCGGGCAAGCTCGTGCATGAGGAGCTTGTCACGTGATTCTTTTCTCATGAACTCTTTGAAATCCGCCTGTTAGGAATTTTTTGGATTCACAGCAATAGGTTCGAGTAACCTCGACCTAAAAATGATAATACCAAAGGATAGGGGGGGTTGGGGCATCCCATATTTTTTTTATTATTATTTATCATCAGTGCTGCAATTCATCTCCACTTTAATAATCAGCAACAAGGCCCCGATCTTGGACTCCCACTCCCCATCAATTTCCGAACTGGTTCTAGGCGCAGAGGCTAAGGGTTGTTTATTAAAATTTGTCGAGCCCAGTTATTATAAAATAACCAAATTTAAGATTCTAAAAGCTGCTTTTAGGGCTTGGAAATCTATCAAACGAATTGTTGATATCCCTAGAATTACGAGATATACCCCTTTGATGTCCCTCCACAGTTTCCCATTTGCGGGTACAGATCATATTATGAAAAGATGGCGCAACCTCGGCATCACTCAGCTTAGTGATCTACTACAGGATAATAAATTGCTTCCATTTACTGAGCTCCAAATTAAATTTAAACTAACGAATGCTGATTACTTTAAATATCTACAGTGGCATAGCTATTTTAATTCATTAACGGTGCAAGAACGCACATCGCTACAACGAATTCCTTTGATTGACTCCTTGTATCAAAGAAGAAAGATTGGTTACTTTTATAATCAGCTGTTGGCCTTACACCCAGATGGACCAGGGTTCAATTCCCGACGCGGCAGGGTCTTGAGCCCAAAATGTCCACGGACTCGGTAATTCTCGCTTCGGTGCCTACTCGAATCACAGGTTCACACTCTGCAACTCTGGGCGATAGCTTCCTTAATCTCCACTACGGCCCCCCGCGGCGGGATGCCTGGCTTTCACCTTGGGGGTACCCAGTAGGGGCTATCTCACAGGGAAAAACCAGGACGGGTTCCCAATGCAAAGCGCTTTGAGACCTGGCGGTGATATTGCGCTATATAAAAACCCATCCATCCATCCATCCATCCATCTCCTTAGACAACAACTCTGGGCTGAGAAACTGGGATTGGATTCCATCAAGATGGAGGAATCCATTTATTTGGCCAATTCTATCTTGTTCTCCGGAAGGAGTAGAACACAGCATTACATGGTGCTGTACGATCTTTATTACAAGCCAGCCAAAATCTCAAAATGGAGTTCTTCAGTAGGTACTGCTTGGATGTGGTTTGCACGCGGCGGATGTAGTCCATATGTTTTTTCTATGCCTGCATTTAAGCAGAACTCTATCAGAAATCCAACATTTTTTTTCTTTGATACTCGGAATTTCTGTAACACTCACATCAGAGCTTGTATTGTTTGGAGTCTCTTCTACATCCATGATAGACGATCACAAAAAGCTGTTATTTATCTCTGTTGGGATCTTTTGTTCATGTGTGACGCAAGACTGGATCCGTCCAGACCCACCCTCTTTCTCTGCTTGGAGTGGGCATCTGTTGGCAAGGTATATTTTAGAACGTGCCATCTATAGAACGAAAGGGCACAAAAGAAGGGCAATAGGAATAAAAATTTGGAAACCGGTAGAGCGATGGATGGAGGGGGAAATGGAGCAGTAGCTTATTTATTTATTTCTCTGTGTCATTATTTACAGTGTTGCCTTTTCACTGTATAATTTTGACAGGAAAACTGTTATTTCCCTTTTTCATCCCATGTTTGTTTTATATATGAAATTTTCTCTGCTGTTTTTTTCTTTTATGTTGTTTTCTTCAGTACTAAACATGCTTGTAACCTGATTAACTCGCAATGAAAAACAATAAAATCAACAACAAAAAATGTGTTTATGCGCATACTGCACAGATCTGTGTTACCTTTGTATCAAACATACCAATCCTAATAAATTCTGTTGGAGGTGGCCCTTTCTAGAGTGCTTTCCCTCAACTATTGTTTTGCTTTTGTCCCTCCTGCTTTTCCTTTGATCTATGTAATAGCCTAAGGACTTTGATCGCTTTTTACACTGCTATTCAGTGCCAAAGTGATGGATGGAGGCCCGAAATGCATTGGGTTTTTTAACTGCACAATAAATGACTACTTGTGAAGGACTTCTTGCATCTATCGCATTCTTTCAAAGAGGCCTGGAATGGCACAGTTTGAATGTCAGAAAATTGCAAATTGGCACCTGAACCCGATTGGTGGACTGAAGATGAAATTAGAGAACAAAATGTTTAAAAGGAGTTAAAATAAGGATAAAAATGGTTTACAGATTTCAGAATTGATAAATGAATGTGAATTCAGAGTGCACGCTACATAGCGGCACGAAGCTGTGCATTTGGCTTAGGGGCTGTATAGTCCCTCTACTTACATGTTTCTTAACTAGTGGCAGCAGGGCATGCCTCAATATTCTCGTTTGCACGCAATTCATGCCAAAGGTAGATTAAAATTTGATGAATTAAGAGATGTTGGTTAAAACTGGTGTGCATCCCTCTACTTTCAAAAAAATTTCGTAACTTAAGCCCTACACAGGGATTGCACCCGCACAAAGGAACACTTACACGAAGAGAAAGAGGATCGTTTAATGTTTCAAACAATCGGAGCAAACATCGAAGTCCATCGCAAGACAACCAACTATATGTATCTATTTCGCTAGGTCGTAGAACTGAACTGACATGCAAAAGTGTGTTGCTTTTTAAAAAAACTGTATGTTTATGGGCAGTGTCAGTTCCTCAAGTGATGCACTCTGGGAAATGTGGTTTAACCAGAGCTCAAGGTCATGACGTACTAGGAGGTGTTTGGACCTCGGGCGAATTGGGAGGGAGAATACTAGGGTGGATGGTTTTAAAAGTGCGGGAGGGAAATGGTCCGTTATACCGGCTCGAATAATCAGGATGAGGACGGGAGACGCAAGTAGATTGTTTAATTAGGTAAGCGATAGAGCGGAAGGAGCACGCGTTTATTTAGCAGTCTGTATAAGTGTAAGCGGAAAGGCATTCTGTGTATTTCCAAACATGATATTTATAGCGAGCATTGCATATGTTGAACAGCCCAAGTATAAAGCAGCGCGTGAGGTTTGATTAACGAAGGCATCGTTTTGAGCACAGAAAGTTAAAGAGACAGCTTGTGTTTACGCTAGATGGGAGGGAGAAAAACTGGAATGAGTTGTAGGAGAACAGATGATGTTGGAAATTAGGATGTATACCCTGTGTATTTATGATTAGACGCATGATGACTCGGGTAGACGAATGGTAGTCACATGAAAACAGTGCATCAGTGGGTAATGTCATGATGATTGTGATTTAACATTTAGAGATGAAATGACGTAGTGATGTCGCACTTTCAAGATACAAAGTGTTAATAATTTGTTTGTATTGTTATTAATTTGTAGTGACCCCCGAAGAAGGGCACCTGGAGGCCCGAAATGCATTGGGTTTTTTAACTGCACAATAAATGACTACGTGTGAAGGACTTCTTGCATCTATCGCATTCTTTCAAAGAGGCCTGGAATGGCACAGTTCGAATGTCAGAAAATTGCAAATTGGCACCTGAACCCGATTGGTGGACTGAAGATGAAATTAGAGAACAAAATGTTTAAAAGGAGTTAAAATAAGGATAAAAATGGTTTACAGATTTCAGAATTGATAAATGAATGTGAATTCAGAGTGCACGCTACATAGCGGCACGAAGCTGTGCATTTGGCTTAGGGGCTGTATAGTCCCTCTACTTACATGTTTCTTAACTAGTGGCAGCAGGGCATGCCTCAATATTCTCGTTTGCACGCAATTCATGCCAAAGGTAGATTAAAATTTGATGAATTAGGAGATGTTGGTTAAAACTGGTGTGCATCCCTCTACTTTCAAAAGTGATGTGTTTGTCATATACAAACTGGTGATTAGTGTATACATGAGTGGCTAAATTGAGTTTGCTGTAAGTCCATTGTCTAGAGGTAAGACATATACCTAGAGCATGTAACTCAACACCTTCTCCGTGGGCCTGCAGAACTGGTTATGCCACCCACGGAGTTTGTTCTTCAAATGTGCCACAGATTTGCCATGACGGGGCCTGTGTGTGTAGGTTACTGTTACTAGGCTTGGCATTTAAGAAAACGCTTGCCAAGGTTCTGCATGTCTCTTGCTATATCTGAGTACTCTCTGGGGACAGGGTGTGGTGTCGGTAAAGGGTAGGGCAGGTGCGTGTGTCTGCTACATACACTGGTAGTGAATGGCACACAGTAGTGTGTTTGGTACAGTAGGGCCTGCTCCTCGTATTGGATTGGCCTGAGGGATCTGTGGAAAGACCATTGAGCAGGATTTCCTTCATGCAGACGAGTGTCAGTATAGTGTTTGATATCGATGAGTTCGTAATGGCGAACCTGCTCTGGTGGTGTGAGTGAATTCGACATTTTGACGGTGGAAATACCACTTTGGGAAAGTAGGAATGTCTGTACTCATGGCTCTGTATGCCTATCCACCTGTCTCCAATTCACAGCTGGCTGCTAGGGGGATGGCTATATCTGTGCATTTCTGATAAGACAGTCATAAACTAAGGGCTTATGGTATACTGTAGACCTCTCACTCTGAGGGGCGTTCCAGTGTTGGTTGAGAGGGGCTGCAATTGGCACCTGCATTCCAAGGGGCAGGGTTGTGGTCCCACTAAAGATACTGATCAAGCCTTCCAGGGTAGGATGTCAGACATGACAACATTTAGAGAGGGCCCGTGCATTTCAAAGGTGGCCTTTTCAACTGATCTCATCTTCATAGGTCATTGTGAGTATAACCACGGGGGCTTAGGAGTTAGAGACGCTTTGGGGATTGGAAACATACTACACTGGTTCGATGCTTGGACATTAACAAGAAGAACTATCGGGGCGAGGGACTACAACTGGATTGTCTGCAGACCAGTGGTGGGCTGAGGCCTTTTGTGCTCTAGGAATGGGACTTTGCCTGGGTGCTGCTGGCCTCCAGCTAATTGGCAACTGTTGTGCCCCAGGTCCCCAACCACTCTCCTAGGGCTCGAGTTCCCAGGGACAAAAAAGGTCTCCCTGTTTTCACAAGCTCATAAGGACTGTGCAGGGTGAGGGGTAAACATGTGGAAATGATCATCGGTTGAGACAAGGACCCTTCCGACGTGTGCAGTCTTCAGACTGTGCCGTACAGTGAGCTGGTAAAGTTCAGTGGCTCACCTGGGGTGGCTATAGAGTGACAAGTTCAATGAGTGCAGGGGACGTTTAATGAGTCCAAGAGGCTCGAGCTTTCAGCCGGACACCTCTGCTAGTTAGTATTCCTAAGGTTTCTGAGCAGAGTTGTGAGAAGTTTTCAGAGACTGCGAAAGCTAACCGATAGCCAAGCTGGAAGCATAGACTGTGTCCGACCTCCAGATTGGGAGGACAACAGTGCCTGACATCGCAGCCTCAGTCTGAGGTCACTCGCTCCCTCTCCCCAGTCCCACACCACAAGGTACTACGTTGTTAAGGATAGCGTGACTGAAAGGTCTTGTCGTGGCTTGTGTGCACACACGACTTGCTCCCTGGAGCAACTGTAGCTCCCACCTCTTCCAGAGGTAAAATCATTCTCCAAATTGGGAGTGTGCCAGCTTCTGGTGTTGCAGTCTTTTTCCTGCGGGTAGGATAGTGATCCTGCACTCGTGAAGGTGCCACGAGGTGCCTGAGGACCTAATCTGGATAGACAAAAACGTGTAACTGTTTCCTTCCGCTTAAGGTGGTCCCTTAATCTAATCAAAGTGTCGACAGCAGGGGCCATCTGTATCGTTGGCTGGTGTAGTTTGAGGGGCTAACAACAAATATCAAAAAATATCAAAAATATCCCTTTTCCTGGTTTTAAGTGACAGATAAGACTAACCACGTAGTCCTTCTGTCAAGCCGTTTTGTAAGATGGCCTATGAGTATAGTCAATTTGGAGTCCCACACCACAAAATAACAAATTTACAAACGTATAGTCAGTATAAGTAATTTACTTTCCACACTTGGATATCCTTCATTCTAGACAATTTGAAATATGCATCAATAGTAAACAAAGGATAATGATAAAATTAAAGAGGTTTTGCAATTTGTATATAAAATGTTATTATAACAAAAAAGAACTGATTTGTCCATTCATTAATATTCCAAAAACACAATTTATCACATATAGTTTATTAAAACATACCATTACATTTCTTTTATAAAAATCATTAGGAAAAGCACGAAACTGTTAACGCGGCGTTTCGGTGAAAGAGTTGATCACCTTCTTCAGGACAATGCTTTCTTATATTAAAAACAATCTATACAGAGAGAATAAAAATGTATTGTTTATTGCAAAACATTACTCTAATAGAAAAAACCTCTATATGCTTTTGCTACATTTTGCGACATTTACGGTCCTATATTTCTACATTCCTATTCAGTATGTATCATCCCTTTGAACTAGAGCATACATATCATCTTTAAAGGTATTGTTCTGATTCATACAGTATAAGTATTTAATACAATTGCATCATATTTGGCAAAACATCTTCTACTATTTGTTACTTTGTGGGCTCCTAAATCTTGACGTACTCTGTGGATGAATCAAGAAACGCTGTATGGTTCATGACCATGATACTCACTATTCGGTAAATTTCTGGTTGCAGTTCAACTAAATTCGCTTTAAATTATAATACCAGAAACTTGATTGATAAGGCCAACTCACTTACCTACAAGAAGCTCATTAATAGTATTCCGGACACACTGGGGCCTTTGAGGGAAAAGTGGGAATCAGACCTTGGTTTGTTAGAGGACGACGACTGGAATGAGGCCCTACAATGTCATAGGGAGGTGGCAATTTGAGCTAGATTCAGATTGGTGCAGCTACGCATCCTCCATAGGTCCTACACCCCTCGAACGGTGCAATTTAAGATGGGGTATGCGACAACACACTTTTGCTTGAGAGGCTGTGGGGAGGAGGGCACATTCTTTCACATCCTTTGGGACTGCCCTAAAATCTGTACATACTGGGTCAGACTGAAGGACATCATGGAGGAGGTGGTTGGGGCAGAGGTACCGCTGGAGGCTAGATGGCACGTTCTGGGGGTGACGGGTGAAGTTACATGGCCCAAAGGAGATAAGATATGGTTAGCCGTCGTGAGCATGGTGGCCAATAGGAATATCGCTCGACTCTGGGGGAACGACCTGATACCAAAGATAGAGGAATGGGAACGAGACATGGACTGGTGCCAGAGGGCAGAGAAAGTCATCTATAATAGTCGGGGCTGCCCCAAAAAATGGGAAAAGATATGGCAGGCTTGGAGAAGGTACAGAGGGGAATGGATGGATACCCCAGATGCTTCACCACTGAGATAAGGGTACCCCCTCATGGCAACTCCCCCACTGAGCACCAAACACTGTATACATTTGATACATCCACTTCCTGAGAAGCCGTGAGCCTCGGCTTGTGAAAGGTCCTGAACATGCCGTGGGGGGGCTGGGGAGGGAGGGAGGACGGGGGGAGGGCTCAGATCAGGGAGGGGGGGCCAGACAGGGAGGTGGGGATGGGTTAGCGTAGCCAACTGCAATTTGTTGGGGCATGATCTGGGGGTAGACCGATACTATGTACGCCGACGAAAGGCTTTTTATAATCATCTACTGTGTAAGTACCACTGCACTTCCACTGCTATCTGATGTGTATTTTAATGGAGCTGTTTTGTTTCAATAAAAAGATTTAAAAAAAAAAAAGATTCCTTCACCCCTCCTTACTGCTAAGGCATCAACATGTTTCTGCCGTTTAAATCGTGCCCACAGTGTTGGGTCACTCCGGCATTCATCAGGACCCTCCGGATCCAAAAGCGTAGTACCCTCTGATCCTGGCTTAGGTATCCATGGAATGCATTCCTTCCAACATGGGGTTCCCTATTTCACGCACACTTTGTAATCTATTGGAACAGCACACAGAGGAGAGAGAATTATTACTAGATTTCATTTGATCCTCCACAAAGTATCAGGAAGTTGAAAATCCAAATACCTCGGTGTTTCTTCCCTCTTTGCACTACATCCATGCACCACCTCAAAGCTCACAGTACCCTACTGGTATAATATTTCAAGCATGGCATCCAAATTAGATCGTGGAAAAGTGTCCACACCACATAACGCTCAGGAAAATGCTTTTACCATCACCGAAATCCATTTCAATCAAATGCGCCCACTAACGCTGCGCAAGAAAATCTCACTCACCGAGTTTCACCAAGTGAATCACTAGAATTAGAGAGGGGTTGGGAGAGACCCTCTGTAGTCAATTTCTATAAGGAGATAAAACCTATACATAATGGTTTTATAAATAGACATGATTATTTGATATGTATAAATGGGCAAAATCAATAAATCTGGAAGCAACGCGTAGTGTCATTTTACACAGTTCTAAGGGTCAAGACTCTGAAAAAATGCCTGGATTAGAGTAGAAATGCTCCAGTTCACAATATAAGTGCGTACACCACCACACATAGTCAAAATTAAAGTAAGCGTTCATCTGTATCTTTTGTCGGTGTAACTGCACACCCAGTAAAAATGTGGAAAATAAGTTTTTTGGTAGCAACTCACAGTATCATTTCACACAGTAGTAAGGGTCTTGACCGCTGAAAGAATGCCCGGATTACAGTGAAAATGCTCCAGTTCACAATACACATGTGTATACCACCACACATAGTCATAATTAAAGTGAGCGATCATGTATTTACTTTCAGTGTATCTGCTCACCCAGTACCGTAATCTATGTCCACATCTTGTGGATGTTCTTTCCCACACAACCCCACCCCTAGCTCCTTACTTCTTCAAGGTGGGTACACTTCCTGGAAATTCTCCAACTCTTGCCGTGTAGGTGGCGAGTTGCTGTCCTCCTCCTACCCTAAGACGGGAGAAGTTCCGGTCACGTGGGGGACGTAGGTGTCACATGATCTCAACATTTAGGGCGTCATGCGTCCGATCTTCAGAACTATGCTGTTATTTTTTCACAGGTTATTGGAAAGATAACTGTTACAATAATGAAAGATCCATAGTCTGTAGGTGTAGTCAGGATCATAACTTTATTTCTTCTTCAGATCCATGAGATAAGTAGAGATAGTCTAGAGACCCCACCAGGAGCAGTTCCACTGCTCAGCCCTTCAAGCCACTGACATCTCCTTACTGATCAACTCTCCCAACATTCCAATGACATCATCAAGGGCCAAGCAGGACAGCAGGGGGAAAGCACATGGAGGATGCACAAGATATGTTACATTACAACAATAACTTTATTGAATGCTTGTCTATTCCTCAAGGTTGCGTTGCGATATAAACATATGTGCCCCCAAGCTCATTGCCGCTAAATTATAATCGCCTGGAAGCGTGAATGTAATATACAGATTCCCTTCGGAGGAATGTTGTTTTTGGCTTGGGGTCACCCATCGTAGTGTTATATAAATTATAAGAACAGTACCTGATGTGTAATTAAGTCTATTACTCAAACTAACAAGGGGATAATTCCTATACATGTTTAAACCGATGTGAGAAATTGGCCTGGTATATGCTGTCCACTAATTAAAGTAGGCACCTTGCACCTGTCCAAATGATCTTTAATTGATGATTAGTTAAGACAACCTATATTGAAAGCTATCATAGTGGTAGCTATGGAGAGCAGCCTTCAGACTAAGTCTTGAAGGAATGCAAAGCATCTTGTTTTACCAGATTGTAACCTCCTGAATGTCTAAATGAAAGGAGAACCACACAAGTGTTATTATAAATCAATCAATCAATCAATCAAGTCATTTGTAGAGCGCACTACTCACCCGTAGGGTCTCAAGGCGCTGGGAGGGGGGGGGGGTGCCGCTACTGCTCGAACAGCCAGGTCTTGAGCTGCTTCCTGAAGGAGAGGTGGTCTTGGGTCAGGCGCAGATTGGTCGGAAGTGAGTTCCAGGTCTTGGCGGCCAGGTAGGAGAAGGACCTTCCTCCTGTTGTCGCTCTTCGGATGCGGGGGACGGCGGCGAGGGCGTGGTTGGTTGATCTGAGGAGGCGCTTGGGAGTGTAGAAGCTGATCCGGTTGTTGAGGTAGCTCGGGCCTTGGTCGTGTAGGGCTTTGTGCGCGTGGGTGAGGAGCCGGAAGGTGATTCTCTTGTTGACCGGGAGCCAGTGCAGATCTCTCAGGTGTCCGGTGATGTGGCTGCGTCGGGGGATGTCGAGGATGAGTCTCGCCGAGGCGTTCTGGATCCGCTGGAGTCTCTTCTGGAGTTTCGCCGTGGTTCCGGCGTAGAGGGCGTTGCCGTAGTCCAGTCGGCTGGTGACGAGGGCTTGGGTGACCGTCTTCCTCGTCTCGGTGGGGATCCACCGGAAGATCTTACGTAGCATGCGCAGGATGTTGAAGCATGACGAGGAGACGGCGTTGACTTGTCTGGTCATGGAGAGGGAGGAGTCCAGGATGAAGCCCAGGTTGCGTGCGTGGTCCGTCGGTTTGGGTGCGGTGCCCAGGGCGGGGGGCCACCAGGAGTCGTCCCAGGCGGAGGGCGTGGCGCCCAGGATGAGGACCTCCGTCTTGTCTGAGTTCAGTTTCAGGCGGCTGGTCGTCATCCATTCGGCTACGTCTCTCATCCCTTCGTGCAGGTTGGTTCTGGCGGTGGCGGGGTCGTTGGTCAGGGAGAGGATCAGCTGGGTGTCGTCGGCGTAGGAGATGATGTTCAGGTTGTGTTGGCGTGCGATGGCCGCGAGGGGGCTCATGTAGACGTTGAAGAGGGTTGGGCTCAGCGAGGATCCTTGGGGTACGCCGCAGATGACTTTGGTGGCCTCTGACTTGTACGGTGGTAGGCGGACTCTTTGTGTTCTTCCGTCGAGGAAGGAGGTGATCCATTCCAGTGCCTTCTCCTGGATTCCGATGTTGCTGAGGCGCTGTACTAGGGTGCGGTGGCAGACAGTGTCGAAAGCCGCGGAGAGGTCCAGGAGGATGAGGGCCGCTGTTTCTCCGTTGTCCATCAGAGTTCGAAGGTCGTCGGTGGCGGCGATGAGGGCGGTCTCCGTGCTGTGGTTCGCTCGGAAGCCGGACTGCGAGGGGTCGAGGGATCCATTCGTCTCGAGGAAGGCGGCCAGCTGTTTGTTGACGGTCTTCTCGATGACTTTGGCCGGGAACGGGAGGAGCGAGATGGGACGGTAGTTCTTGAGGTCGGTGGGGTCTGCTGTGGGTTTCTTGAGGAGAGCGCTGATTTCGGCGTGCTTCCAGCTCTCAGGGAAGGTGGCGGAGTCGAAGGAGGTGTTGATGATGTCCCGCAGGTGGGGTGCGAGGACAGCGTCGGCCTTGTTGAAGACGTGGTGAGGGCAGGGGTCAGTCGGAGATCCGGAATGGATGGAGTTCATGGTGCGGATGGCGTCTTCGGTGCTGATCGGGGTCCAGGTGCGGAGGGTGGTGGATGGTGGCGTCGTTGCGGTTGTGGCTTGCGTTGGTTGGTTGCTGAAGCTGTTGTGTATGTCCGTGATTTTGTTGTGGAAGTAGGACGCGAGGGAGTTGCAGAGGTCTTGCGACGGGGTGATGTCGTTGTTTCCGGCGTTGGGGTTGGAGAGCTCTTTCACGATGTTGAAGAGTTCCTTGCAGTTGTGTGCGTTGTTGTCCAGCCGGTCCTTGTATGTATTTTTCTTGGTGGCGCGGATCAGTTGATGGTGTTTCCGGGTGGCGAGCTTGAGGGTGGCCATGTTGTCCGTCGTTGGTTCCCTTCTCCAGGCTTTCTCGAGGGCTCGACAGTTCTTCTTGGAGCACTTGAGTTCGTCGGTGAACCATGGTGTTTTTCTGCTGCAGGATCTGCTGGGCGGGGTCCTCAGAGGGGCGAGTTCGTCCGCGCAGTTGCTGATCCATTTCGTGAGGTTGTCGGCGGCCTGGCTGGGGTTCGCTGAGTTGGCGGGAGGGTGCTGGCTCAGGGAGGCGGTGAGCTGGTTGGCTGTGATCTTGTTCCAGCTTCTTCGAGCAGCCTGTTGCTGGTGGTGGTGGATCGTCGTTCTTTTGAAGGTGAAGTGGACGCAGCTGTGGTCCGTCCAGTGGAGTCCTGTTGCGTGGCTGAAGGTGACGTCTTTGCTGGAAGAGAAGACGGCGTCGAGTGTGTGTCCGGCGAGGTGGGTGGGGGTGGTCACCAGTTGCTTGAGTCCGAGGTTGTCGAGGTTGTCGAGCAGGGTGGTGGTGTTGCGGTCGTTGTTGTTCTCCAGGTGGAAGTTGAGGTCCCCCAGGAGGATGTAGTCGGCGGAGGGGAGAGCGTGCGGGCTGACGAAGTCGGCGATGTCCTCGCTGAATCGTGTGCGTGGTCCCGGGGGTCGGTAGATCAGGGTGCCTCTGAGGGTGGTCTTCGGGTTGGTGTGGATCTGGAAGTGCAGGTGTTCAGCGGTGGTGAGGGTGTCGTCGGTGTTGGTCGTGATGCGGATGGTGTCTCTGTGGATGATGGCGATGCCTCCTCCGGTCTGGTTGTCGCGGTCCCTCCGGGTGATCTTGTAGCCCTCTGGGATGGCGATGGCGATGTCTGGGGCTGAGGAGGCGTTCATCCAGGTCTCGGTGATGAAGGCAACGTCGGGGGCGGTGGTGTCGAGCAGGTTCCAGAGTTCTACGGCGTGTCTGTGGACGGAGCGGGTGTTGAGCAGGATGCACTTGAGGTGGGTGCTGCTGGAGTTCGGCTTGGCGGGTGCAGGGAAGGTCCGGATGCAGGTGAACTTGCAGGCGAGGCAGCTGAAGGGTCCGTGGGTGTGCTTCGGGGCGGCTCGGTGACATCCTGGGATGTGGCCGGTGTTGAGTGCGATGAGGTCGGAGGCGCTGTAGGTTCGTCGGGTCGGCTTCCGTCGGTGGGGGCCAGGGGTCCTGGCGCTGGTCGCGATCCGGTCGCGGACGGGCGCAGACGGGCTTACCTTTGGCGCGCCTTCGGCGCACAATCGGCGCGCCCGCTGCGCGTCAACGCTGCGCGTTCGCACGGTCGCCATTTAAGGCGAAGTGCGCGGGTGGGCGGAGCAGCTGGGAGGCGGGAGCGGGGAGGGAAACAGAAGAAAAAAGGGGCGGGGCTAAGGCGGTGGCGGGAAGCGGGAGCGGGGGGCGGCGAGAAGGGCAGACACAAGACAAGCACCAAATTAGGTCAAAACGGGGCAAAAAGGCAGCGAAAACAAGCACAAATGCAGACAGAAACGGGGAAAAAGGTAGCGAAAACACGGAGAAAACAAGCACAAATGCTGGCAAAAACGGGCAAAAAGGCAGCGAAAACACGGAGAAAACAAGCACAAATGCTGGCAAAAGCGGGCAAAAAGGCAGCGAAAACACTGAGAAAACAAGCACAAATGCTGGCAAAAACGGGGGGAACCAAGGAGAGCGCTCAGGGCGGCAGCGAGGCCGGCGCTGAGACAGAGGCAGGCACTGGGGGCACACGCAGCAGCTGGTGGCCGTGCGGCGCGGGGGTGTCCCACAAGTGGGTCACACTCACCTGCGTCGCACGGTCGCCATTTAAGGCCAAGTGCGCGGGTGGGCGGAGCAGCTGGGAGGCGGGAGCGGGGAGGGAAACAGAAGAAAAAAGGGGCGGGGCTAAGGCGGTGGCGGGAAGCGGGAGCGGGGGGCGGCGAGAAGGGCAGACACAAGACAAGCACCAAATTAGGTCAAAACGGGGCAAAAAGGCAGCGAAAACAAGCACAAATGCAGACAGAAACGGGGAAAAAGGTAGCGAAAACACAGAGAAAACAAGCACAAATGCTGGCAAAAACGGGCAAAAAGGCAGCGAAAACACGGAGAAAACAAGCACAAATGCTGGCAAAAGCGGGCAAAAAGGCAGCGAAAACACTGAGAAAACAAGCACAAATGCTGGCAAAAACGGGGGGAACCAAGGAGAGCGCTCAGGGCGGCAGCGAGGCCGGCGCTGAGACAGAGGCAGGCACTGGGGGCACACGCAGCAGCTGGTGGCCGTGCGGCGCGGGGGTGTCCCACAAGTGGGTCACACTCACCTGCGTCGCACGGTCGCCATTTAAGGCCAAGTGCGCGGGTGGGCGGAGCAGCTGGGAGGCGGGAGCGGGGAGGGAAACAGAAGAAAAAAGGGGCGGGGCTAAGGCGGTGGCGGGAAGCGGGAGCGGGGGGCGGCGAGAAGGGCAGACACAAGACAAGCACCAAATTAGGTCAAAACGGGGCAAAAAGGCAGCGAAAACAAGCACAAATGCAGACAGAAACGGGGAAAAAGGTAGCGAAAACACGGAGAAAACAAGCACAAATGCTGGCAAAAACGGGCAAAAAGGCAGCGAAAACACGGAGAAAACAAGCACAAATGCTGGCAAAAGCGGGCAAAAAGGCAGCGAAAACACTGAGAAAACAAGCACAAATGCTGGCAAAAACGGGGGGAACCAAGGAGAGCGCTCAGGGCGGCAGCGAGGCCGGCGCTGAGACAGAGGCAGGCACTGGGGGCACACGCAGCAGCTGGTGGCCGTGCGGCGCGGGGGTGTCCCACAAGTGTTTATTACTAAACACTCTCCACTAATCCCTTCATGGAATTAGAGCACATGATACACAAAGTTAAATCACTAGAACAACAGTAAATAGCATAATACACAGCGGGCTCCAAGGGGAGACCGAACCATATACTAAATAAGTGGTATAATAACCCCGACTTGACTAGATACAGTGCATAGAGCATGTAGAATCACTGGAACCCCAAAGAACCGGCCAAGGTAGTGACACCGGGGACCCACGGAGGACTGGTGCAGTGTGAGAAGACAGGCGCGAGCTCCGTGCAACTCTATGAGAAAGTCGCACTTGCAATTTTAAAGTTTAAGGACACTTAGAAGAGGACTTGGATCAAACCCTTTTAGACTTAGAAGGTTCTAAGGCCAGCACCCATGTAAGCACCAGAGTACTCGTGTAACCTCATCCAGGGAAGCCGGGTGCATAGGTGCCTTTCAGTGTCAAACGATGTCGGGAATCTTCGTTGTTTTCAATGGCGTGCTGTGGAAAAGTTCTGCTGCTGTGAAGAGGAAAAGTGTCCAGGGTGATCCAAGCCTGGATCGGAGCTGTGAAGAACCTGAAATCAGAGTGGACAGAGTCTGGGTCACTTGCCAGTGACCAGGGGCACAGTAGCCAAATGCCCACCGATGTTGGGTGTTTCAGTTTCAGGTGAAGCTTGACTCTGCAGCCAAGGGGACCTTTAGATGTCAAGGATGACCAAAGTCCGGAGGTGAACTGTCCCACGATGGATGTCGAGAGCTGGTGGGTCAGTGTTTGGATGGAACACCAACAAGCCATTGCAACTGTAACCCATGCGGTCAGAGGAAATCAGCTTCAGTGAGAAACAGCAAGGTCCTGGGGACTCCCCAAGCAATGAAGAGTCAGGGCATGTCTGGGACAACCAGGTAAGACCACAGGAAAGTATTGTTGCCTTCTCAGGGACCCACAGGCCAAAGGACCAGGGATCCGGAAGGCACCTCGAGAGGAATCACAAAATACCAGCCCACAGAACACTCGTGGAGCGTAGGCCAGAAATCTTCAGGGTAATCATTGCTCAGGGCTTGGACTACAAGTAGCCCAAAGCACAGCTTCAGTGGTTGCCGGACAGTTGGTGCTTCTGCAAAAGAACACAGTGTCCAGGGATACGGGTTACACGGTCACCACGAGAAGTAAGGGCCTCAGAATTGCTAAGAATGCAGATCAACCTCAGGTACCACTGGAACCCACCTCCTGTGTTGCAAAGTTCTTCAGAGTCCTCAGGAGCTTCGGAGATGGAAACAGTCAGATGCATTTGTGTGCCTGCTTTGCAGGAGAGTAACTCCTTTACTCCAAGGCAGATTCTTTAGTCATCCAGCGTTGTGCAGATCATCAATGTGCTTGGTTTCAGTAGTCAGAGTTTAGTCCAGGTAATATCCAAAGTCCTGTAGTCAGGGTTTCTACTTAATACCCAAGAAAGGGGTTGGACAAACTCTGGGACCCACCTATGGGAGGGTAACGACAGATGGGTGGTTATACCCATATACTTCGTCCAGTTTCACGCCAGAGCAGGAGCCAAATGGCTCCTGAACCGGTTTGAGCTGGACTATACACAGGGACACCAAATGTATCCCTAGTGCAGACTTCAAAGCACTCTCAGAGTGCACCCACCCAGTTCCAATACACTAAAGCCTGTCTCGGAGGTGGTTACACCTCCCTGTGCCAGGAGACCTATTGTCCAGCCTCCCCTGCTGGAGTTTCATCCAGCAGCAGGAGGGCAGATGCGCGTCTGTGGCTGGCAGCATCCATTTTGTGATGCCAGGGTTCTGGAAAGCTGGTGCTGGGTGTACCAGTGGCCCACGCATGTCTCAGTGGAATGGAGGAATCATGCCTCCCATCCCAGTCGTGGTGTAGAGGCATGATTCAAAGGTGTTTGACACCAAACACTGCATGTTTCTGAGCAGCCATTCCAAAGTTGCATTTTACCGGAGAGATATAATGCGTTTAAACCTATATGTCAGGCTGCATCAAAGACAGCACCAGGAAATGGACTTTGAGCACTGCAGAGGAGCTCTGCTCATGCTGGAGCACCCTCTCACGTAAAAAACAAGCACCCTGCCGTCAGGATTGATAAGGCCTCCTATAGGGGTTTAATAGGTTTTATAGGTGTAGTGATATGAGTAGCAATATAGGGATACTATATTGCAGTAAGTGGTGCAAGCGCCAGCTTACACAGTTTGCTGTAACAAACTGACGGTATCAGTTTGAGTGGTCTCTCAAGGGTGGCACAATACATGCTGCAGCCCCTGAAAGGCCTCTGGGGTACCTATGCCTTGGTACATAGTATACCATATACTAGGGACTTATAAGGGTACCCCAGAATCCAATCTGGAGTGTACCTAAAGTACATGCAATCAATTTAGAGGAGAAAGCAGCTAGGCTGGGGTCCTGGATAGCAGGATCCCAGCCAGACTAAGTCGAAAACAGTGAAACATCAGCAAAAAGTGCAGGAAACTATAAGAAACAGATCCTACTCTCCTACAATACAACATATAGATAATGTTAAATGTAGGGAACCTTCTAACACCTAAGGTTCGCATTAACTCGTATCTCTCCTACATTACCTTCATCAAGTTTTTTCTATAGCCGCCTAGCATGTTCATTTGTTTGTATTTCTCATATTTTATTTCGTTTTATTCACAGATTGATGCTCACGGGGCATGGGGGCCACTGGAGTCTATATAGTGGTCAACTTTATATATTCAGGGTGTTCCAAGGAATCTCATCATTCAATCCCAACACGTGGCTTTTTATTCTGTACACCCACTCCTGTTCCCTCATTAGGAGTAATCTCTTTTTATCTCCTGTAGATGGTTTGATTCTGGGTTAGTCTAGCACCGTCCAGGGTAGGTCATTTACTGTGTGGGGTTCCTCTAGGTAGTGTGTAGTAAACTTGTTGTTGGATTTCTGGCATCTAATTGTACTTCTGTGTTCTTACACCTAAGGTTCGCATTAAGTTGTGTCGCTCCTACGTTTTCGTTCATCAAGTTTTATCTATAGACACACAGCATGTTCAGTTGTTTGTATTTCTCATTTTTTAAATGTAGTTTTATTCACAGATAGATGCTCATGGGGCAAGGGGCATCATGGAACACAAGGTTGTTAGTAATCAAGCCCAATGATGAAGCATGTCACAATTTTGTGAGTGAGGGCAGTTTTTTCTCACTGAGTGCATGCCAACTTTTATTATCCACATTCCTACTCCTTTGTGTGTGTTGCGGGGACAGTATTCACTCTGGCAGGGGGGCAGGCTGCTGACTCGGACTGGCATCAGCTCTATTGCTGGTGCTGGTGGCTCAGCCTGTGTGTGACATGGTAACTCACGGAATCCATACCGCTGGGCTGGTGAGCATATGGCATTGCTGGCCAGCTTCACCAAAATGGCAAGTCAGGCCTGGACAACTCTGGGACCGGGAATCGATCCTCATCCACAATGCCGTGGTGCCAGCAGCGAAGAGGACCTGTGCTAGCATTAATTTGCCCAATACACTGACAAGTGTCAGTGAACACTTCCTGAAATGCAACGCACTCGCAACGCTGCGGGTAGCGCGGGCCGGCAGCACTTCAGGGTTACCCCGTGACTCACCCCCCCCACTTATTAAAATGTATCAAGGGTTCACAATTATATTTTAAGTATCGAAGTAGCCAAGTCATTGGGTAGTGACTCCTCAGTGATGCCGCGTTGTATCAGCCTGTGGTGTGTCCAGTCCCAATCCATTGTAACAAAGTAGAGAGCTGCGAGGAGCAGATCATGAGCACGCCACTGAAACATAACGGGAACAGCGTGCAACATGCATTGCCACTCAGTCATGGTGCATTATAGCAGCTGAGGAGGCGCTATAATGTGTGACTTCGGATTTCAGTGCGGTGATGCGGACCACCACACTGATATGAGTTAGTCTAACGCCTGATGTGTGGTAAGTGGCAGGGCTGGCCATACTGATGCAACTAAACTGAGGTTGTGGGCACGTGGTGTGCCGGCTCATGTGGCAGTCTGAATCTTAGCTGTAATGAGTGATTTTTATTTTGCTACTGTGAGTTGTCAGTGAGTGTGTTTTGAAATACAGCAGCCTGCCAGGCTGTGACCTAGACTACTGTTAGCTGACAATAATTATGAAGGGTGAGGCAGCGGAAATCTGTATGGGGCCTCTCACATCCTACAAGACTGGACCCGGGAGAGAGCCGCCTGGCCAGTGATGTTTTGCCTGTGCCTCGATTGATTGCCAGGAAAAAGACTAGGGCCCAGTGGGTATACTACGGCTGATGAACGTTGGAATGACTAATTGCTTTTCTGCGGTTGTAACGTTGTTTTGAGCTCCCCATCTTTTTGTGCCCGTAGAACACCGGCCCGTCCTCCCAACAGATATCCGAGGCTGTGGCAACATGTCCCTAGTTCAATTTACTACCTGCCTGGGCCCCTAGAACTGTTGCTGTCGCCTGGCAACACTAGTACTTTGAATCTGGTGACATCCTCCACTTCAGAGAGCTCCTCTCACGTCCAGCGTGCCTCCTGATTGGAGACAGAAATCACAGCAGTCAGCATGAATCCTTATGAATTACACCATTTGTGCTGCATGTGTAGTACAGAAATAGTCTAACAGATTTAGCTCCATCAGTCGATATCACAGAAACAGATTTACATCATGGCACGCATGGCGAAAATGATTAGTGAAACCATAGGTGACACAGCTATTGCTTATAAATGGTTTTAGGGGTGTTTAAGATATTTTAACTAGTTGCAGTAGTTAACAGTAGTGTTTTGCCTCTGACTTTACAAGGGCACTAGGTTAGTGCCCTTCCATTTCTGGTACTTTGCAGCACTTAACGTTTTAGTTTCTTGTTGATCTTGGCAGCTATGATAAGGAATAACCCAATAATACAGGAAGATTAGAAAAAGTCTGTTCTTTTAATTTTTGCTTTGACATATGACTTATGCCATGCTGTATTTGGTCTGGTGCATAAAATTGAATGGTATTTTTCTCTATTTACTTTGCTATGTATCATGATGTGCACTTGAAAAACCCAATTAATAAAGCGTTTTAAATAATAAAATGAAAAAATGAATAAGATGCCCAGTTTAATTGCACCACTAACACATATTCTCATATATTTAATGAAATATAAACTCGCTTCCAGTTGACAACTTTCTGTAAATACTCTTTAGTCCTCTGCATCCGTGTTTTGAAGATGCTCATGTTAAGTGAAGCTGTAAATTGTTTTTTAAAGCAGCAACCAAGGACGTGGACTGTGTGTTTCTTAAAACCATTTATTTCTGTGACATCTAAAAATCTAGACATTTCTTGCCACAAAATGCTTATTTGCATATATTCACTCCTAGGGACTGGATGTGAAGGTTCTTTAAGTGGCCAGCAGAGGGTGCGCCTCGCCTCCTGAGACGAATATACTGAGCACATTGTGTAAAATGGTGAAGGGTATCCTGTTCCAGGTCAGCGGTGGCAGAGACAGCACCAGCAGCAGATGTTGACATCATTTCCGGCCTCTCCCTCTGTGTCCAGCCTGTTGCAGTGGAGGAAGAATGCCCTGGCTCTCTGTGCAGTTATCTTCATCTTCAGACCCTCGTAGACCCCCCCTCCTACCCCAGACCCCAAGTCTGTACTTGCCCCACCCCAGCCATAGGAGGAGGAGAGAGCCTGGGAATGTCTTCACTGGTTTCTGCTCAGGTAGGAGATTGTCAGCACCTTGTGCTGTGTTTGTAGAAATAGACTGAATGATCCTGGAGGGAATCTCTGCCAGGAGCCGGGCTCTTCTATCCAGGGACCTCTGGGGGCCTTTCCGCCCGGCCCTGGGGGTGTTTGTGGTTATCATTTGTTTTAAAGAGTGGATCTGTGCACTGCATCTGAGGTACTGGGTTTTTAAGAACCGGTACAGAACCGGTAACCCAGCGGTGCCAGGGGATCAACACACCAGAGACCTCGGGTTCTCCTGAGTCAGACCTACAGAAACTTCAGAGTCTTCCAGGTGAAGTCAAAGATTAGTTTATTGGCTGCAACCAAGGTGACAGGGTCCTAGAAGTACGATACAAGTATATTCAGGAGACTGCACACTTTCACAAAGTTAGGCTTCTCTTCTTATACACAATATTCACCCTTTGGCAAAACATTCCTTGGGTGCGTGGTATTTCATTTATGGTTACTGTTTTACAAAAGAAAGCAGAGTCATGATGACATGTACATATTTCACGTCGTGCTGCCCATAACAAATCATCCGGCAAGGCCCAACATTTCATCAGATATCGCTGGACCCCTAATAAAAATGGTCACCTCCCCATCATAAAACAAGTGAGGAAAAGGAGTGGAGAAAGATGTGCGCGAGATATGGCAGGTGTGCGTGCTGAAATGGCTTTATGGCCGGTTGGGCCTAGATACTATCTTGCTCGGCCACTGGGAGGGAACTGACCTAACGAGCTCGGCCTGGGGCAATGGTTCTAACTTGTACTGGGGTCAGGAAGAAGTCGATTAAGGAGTATGTGTCCTTGTGGAATCAAATTCGACTGGATTAAGGCCTATGTAGAGGGCAACATGCAGCTAAGGGTTTAGAAGGTAAATGACGATTTCGAGGTGAAATCGTCACTCGAATATGCCGAAAATAAATGTACTTGATGTACTCGTCATTCTCGGTCTTTTGATACCAAATTCGTCCTATTTCGACGAAGTTTTTATTCTCGAGTCCGGTACTTATTACGGATCCATATTTTTCAGAACCACAGACCCTCCTTTTGCCCTTACATAGGCAATTAATCTATCCTTATGTTAATCTGAGTCCAGATCCATATTCCCAAAGTCATTGAGATGTTGCTGCAACATCATTCTAGTGCTGAGCTCATGTCTTGACACAGGCTTCCTTACACATGATGTAGTACAGAGGCCACATATTGCAGGAGCACACTGTATGCATAGACAGAACAGGAAAAGAATGGCTAAGACCATCCCAATGACCATCAGAATTTTCCATCCCCAGGCAGATATCAGTCCCCAGAACCATCCCATTAATGACCAATCTCCTTTATCCACATGAATAGATTCGGAAATCTTATGTAGTTTGGAGATGGCCCCGTACACTGTTGGAGCATTATCTGGAATAAAAATGCAACAACTGGACTGGATCAATTTGCATACTCCACCCCGGTCCGCAAGTATTACATCCAAAGCGACCCGGTTCTGAAGGGTCATCAGTCGATCCGACTGGAGCTCAGCAGTCAGGTTACTAAGGGCACCAGCAGTTTCAATCACGGTGGATTCAACTACCCTTGTCAATTGCCTTATGTTTTTGCTGTTAACCATGGCTCCCCAGAACGGCAGAACACCCATTGCAAAGTCACCAAATTCTTGACCCGCAGTGTCTTCTTTACTCAAAACACCTCTAACTACCCTTGTCCGATGGTAATCTGCCGCTGCTGTGTAGGTGGGAGGTAACAGGAATGAAACAAAACATGAGCCCGAGAAGTCAGGGGGCAACCATGTATAGGCTCTATCGTAGCAGATGAAATAAGTACCCTTAGCGGCTAAAAAGGCAGGGGAAGTCTGAGATCCAAAAACGTACGTTTCTGTGCAGACACTCTTCCCTAGCTGAGCTCTGGGATTCCTACCAATACCTTGCAGACACAGGTGACCTTGATGGGGTACGATCCAGATAGGGGACGATCTCTTGGCTTGCTGTTTCTCACTTAATGTAGTGCCATATCCGGTCACATTCCAACCTACATATGCAAGTATCTCATCATCCGGGGTATCTTCGTAAGAAGTCACTTCCTTGATCATGTCAACTATACCCTTCACTAGGGCACTAGTCTTGAGGTTGTCTTTTACAGAACGTAGGGGTTGGATTTCTCGTGCATATATGAACATTGTCCTATATGCCCATACTGACCCATTGTGACTAAATGGCAGGACCAAATAGGGGATACCTCTATCCGTGGTGTGGGGCATGAGACCACACACCCAACAGTTGGTTGTGTTCATTACAAGTTGGTGTTGGTGTAATAGCTGAACGAAGGAGTTATTAATGAACTCTAATCTCCTATTTGATTCGTGGTTAGGAAAAGGGTGGAAAGAATGAGAGGAAACAGTAGGGGGAGGTATGGGTGATGTAGTGGGCGTGAATGTCACATGAAAAGAGAATAAAACATAGCTTATCAAAAAGACCATTACGCTAAATAGCATAAAAATACACATCATTATAAAAATTTTCTTTCTCATTGCTTTCAAAACTCTCTGCTTAAAGTTCATTTGTTTGGCAGTTCTCTCCACATCAGGAAACTCCATCCTCTCTAAGGTGCTGCCCGCGGCGGTAGGTTGTTTCTGCTAAAGGATGCTTCCGTCAGTCTAGGGTGGCTCCCTTCGACCAACTGGAACCAGCAACCTATTGTTGTCAGCTGCACCCAAAAGTCTTTAATCAACCGCGACCCTAGCAGCGGAACCCGGATGGCGGTTCAAAAAAAAAAAAAAACAAGCAAGTTACCTAGATGGGAGAATCTGCACTTTCAAAAATAGCATTTTGGGAAAAAAACTTATTTTTTTTATTAGTCCACAGGTTTTTCTCTCGGATCATAAAATAAATCACTTTTACTTTAGTCTGTTTTTCTCGGTCGTAAATGGTAGCGTCTTTTCCCGGGTGCTGTCTGGTCCGGAAATAGTAGCTCAGGTTCCACAGAGTTCAATTGTTCTGATGGCGGCGTAGTTTCTTGAAAAATGTTCCCACTTTCACAATCACGTTTAGCTTCTTTTACGCGTTCATCAGTTGTGCGCTTTGAGTCAGTGCCTTCTGTCCGGACCCATTGGTCATGTGGCAGAGGGAAAGGTATTTTCTTACAATGGATCCCGTGGACCCAATTGGCCTTCCCCTCCACTTTAACGGTCGACCTTGTAGACAGGAGGACGAGGTGAGGTCCGGTCCATCTGGGCTGGTCGTTTCTTGTCCTCTGGAAATTCTTGACCAACACCCAGGAGCCGGGGTCAATGGAGTGACCCGGTGTCTCGGAAACCGGAGGCAAGGTGTTGTGGACCTGTTGATATAAAACACGCAATTTAGCCGTCAATTCATACAAATAGTCAAGCAAAATGGGGTGTTGCAGCTCGCTAAACTTCGTGGGCCTAGGCACTCCCCATATGTTGGCTGGCCGACCAAAGACTATTTCATAGGGGCTGAGTTTCATTCGCGAATGCACAGTCATTCTGGTGGATAGGAGTGCTAAGGGCAGAGCGTCGGGCCATTTAAGACCCGTGCTCGCTTGGATTTTGACCAATTTAAGTTTAAGCGTGCCATTGTAACATTCCACTAATCCAGCTGATTGGGGGTGATTTGCAGCGTGGAACTTCTGCCTAATGCCTAGCCCTTCACACACTCGTTTCATCACACAACCCACAAATTCACTTCCGTTGTCCGACCAGACCATTCTAGGCATTCCGAACCTGGGGAAGAACTCTTTCACAAGGGCTTTCGCTGTGGACAAGGCAGTATTGTCCCTTAGGGGATAGGCTTCTACCCACCTTGAGAAGGCGCAAACAACCACGAGCACATATTTTAAGTTGTTGCACCTCTCCATGTGTATGAAATCTAGCTGCAAAACCTCGAACGGATACGTAGGAGGTGCAAAATGACCAGCTGGAGTTGGAGTTCCCCTACCAGGATTGTGCTTCAGACATACCATGCAATTCTTGACAACATTCTCTGCACACTTGGGAATCCCTGAATTCTTCCACACCGGGGCCAACAACTCGCAAATCCCTTTCGCGCTGATATGGGCCATCCCATGAGCCATTGTAACCACTGCAGGCACATATGCATCGGGTAACAACCATCTCTGTTGCTCTGTCGATTCAATCCAACAACCATTTGCATCCGTTCTCCCTGTACTTTCTCTCCACATGCTTAACTCTTTCTCCGTGGCCTCAGCTTGGATGGACTTCACACTTTCTATCGTGTCTTCACATATTCCAACATCACCAGTCCATCTTTCTGGGCTCGCAACATACATTCGGCTCATCACATTCTTTGCCGTTTCCTTAGCAGTTTCATCAGCAAATGCATTTCCACGAACAACATCATCAATCACTTTCTTGTGTGCACTATATTTTACGATCGCTATTTTCAGGGGCAACGTCAGTGATTCAAGAAGCTCATTCACCAACTGACCATGCTGAATCTTAGCTCCATGCGAAGTCAGGAACCCACGTTCTCTCCACAGTCGTCCAAAACTGTGAGCCACTCCAAAAGCATACTGACTGTCGGTATAGACAGTCACTTTCATTCCTTTTGATAACACACATGCTCTCGTTAACGCCACGAGTTCGGCGGCTTGAGCTGAACCATGTGGTATTCGCGCAGTTTCAACGATTGTGTGCAGAGTTGTGACAGCATACGCTGTAGTCACGTTACCATTTGGGAGTTTAAAGCATGAACCATCCACCCATAATGTACCATCACATTCAGCGAGAGGAGTATCGAATAGATCAACTCTCCCTTTCGTCTCTTCCTCCGTTCTGAGGAAGCAATCGTGCTGTTCTGAAGCATCCGATTCCTCAGCAATTGGTAACAATGTGGCTATGTTCAGGGTACTGCACCTTTTGATGTGCACATGGCTTGCTAGTAGCGTCAATTCATAACTGGACAGTCGAGCACTAGTTAAGTGCTGTGTCTTGGTCCTATTTAACAATGTGTCTACTGCATGCGGGACCATCACGATTAGTGTATTATTCATTACTAGACCTGCAGACTGTCGAATAGAAACAGCTGCTGCTGCTGTGGCCCTTAGACAACTTGGCAATGCTCGTGCTACCGGATCCAAAGTTGACGAAAAATAGGCGCATGGCCGTTGTCTATCTCCGTATAACTGAGTCAGCACAGACAATGCACAACCCTCCTTCTCGTGGACATATAATGTGAAAGGTTTACTGTAGTTGGGGTTACCTAACACAGGGGCCGAACATAATGCTGTGCGTAATTCGAGAAAACTTTTCTGACACTCATCAGACCAAGGAATGGGATTGGGTGTATTTGTACACGTTAGTGCCAATAAGGGTTTGGCTAATAACGAAAAATTTGGAATCCACTGTCTACAGTACGATGTAATGCCCAAGAAAGCGCGTACTTCTCTCTGCGTTCTTGGCACATTTAATTTTGCTATTGCCTGAATTCTTTCTGGGGTCAGTTTCCTTCCCTCCTTCGATAAGAGATGACCTAAGTAGGTCACTTCTTGTCGGCAATATTGGAGCTTGGAAAGTGACACCTTGTGATGTAGATCACATAGATGACGCAGTAGTGCCAACGTGGCCATTTTACATATTTTCTCAGTATCCGCAGCTATGAGCAAATCATCCACGTACTGTACGAGAGTGGAACCTTCGGGCAAAACCATTGCGTCGAGCTGGCTTTTCAGAGCTTGACTGTATATTGAGGGGCTTTCACAGTAGCCTTGAGGAGCGCGTTTAAAGCGGAAACTGCGACCACCTAAACTAAAGGATAAAATATCCCTGCTTTCCTCAGCAATCGGGATACTGAAGAAAGCATTCTTCAGGTCAATCACCGAAAACCAGGATGCAGAGGCTGGAATCATAGTCAATAATGTTGTAATGTCGGGGACAACTGGGAATTGTGGCACCACTATCTTATTTACTTCCCTAAGATCAATCACGAATCTATACACAGGTGGCTGAGAAGGGTCAGTTCGTTTTAAAACAGGCAGAACAGGACTATTGCAAACATTGCCTCGTGTTTCCTCAATTACGTCTTTCTCAATTAACTCGTAAACAATCGCTAGCAAAGCTTTTTCGCCCTCATTGGATATTCTGTATTGGGGAATTCGTGGCATTTTGACATTCGACTTCAATGTTACAACATATGGTGGGATTTCTAAAAGACCTACATCATTCGGACCAGTAGCCCAAAGAATATCCGGAAGGAGTCCCAATTCTGCTGGAAGCGTATTTCTCGACAAATACATGGGAGATACCACTTTCTTACCTAAAGTCAGTTGTACTCCTGAGGGAGAACAGTACAAAGTCGCATACAATCTTTTTAGCAAATTTAATCCTAGCAAATTTTCACCACAACCTGTTGTCAAAATAAGGGGTGCTTCGAATTCACAAGGACCAACAGAAAGAGATAAAGGGTCAGAAATCGGATTTCTAACCGGGGCGCCAGAAAAACCTACGGAAACGTTCATTTCGCCAGACAAAGGTGCGCCAGGGAGTTTGGAGTGCATAATAGAACTCTTTGTAGCACCAGTATCCAACAGAAAAGGTTCTGACACACCCGATGTAATCACCTCAACGTAAGGTCCACTCTGATCTACTGGAACTGAAACAACTCCCTCTCCTTGTCTAAGGCTGTCCTAGCAATCGTTATTCTCCCACTGCTCATTTTCTGTGTAATACTCATCGACGTAGTATTGGGCTGTCCTGTCAGATACGTTATTTTGCTGGTCAAACCTGTTCATAGAGTTTTGTGGTGGAAGGGGACGTGCGTCCTGAGGGGTGTTTCCACGCCCTCTACCTCTGGGCGCTTGCTGACTACCACGACCTCTTACACCAGAAAATGTGTTTGTTCGTTGTGGCAGGGCAGGACAGTCATATTTTTAATGACCCTCTTGTTTGCAGTATAAACACTGGTTGGGACCTACGCGGTTTTGATTGTAATCGAATCTCTGCAAGTTTCTCTGAGGCTGCTGAAAAGTGTTCCGGTAGTGATTTGGACCATTATTATTTTTATTACCGCCACCACGTGGCGGATAGGCTTGCTGTAGCAAAACCTTCGTTTTGAGTTCTCTAGTTTTCTTCTCTACTTTATCTTTCTCATCCTTGTCTCTATTCTCATAGTACTGTGCGGTAGCTAATATCTGGGCTGAAGATGATACTGCCCAAGAGCTTTCTGAATCTTTTAATTTCCTACACAAGTCTGGAAGTAGATTGTGCACAAATTTATCGACAAACAATCTCTGACCACCTTCTGTGGTCATATCTTGACCGCTGTGGTCAATGAATGTTTCTTCAAATCTGGTGAAGAAATCTGACACAGTTTCTTCTTTCTTTTGCTTGCATGCAGATAACTTATCCCAATTTACACGTATCGCAGGCATTATTGTCTTCATGTAATCTACTATCCTACCAGGTAGTTCCGCTATCAGGGGTTCAGGCTTGGCACCACCAACTTGTCGTGCATCTGCAACAGTAATATTAGCCCACGTGTCACCTAATTCCTGGTCATGATCTACATGACGAATTTTTCCCCATAAAGGCTGTGGAACAACGTTCCCGAATAACATATCGATATCGGCCAAATTCATAATACATGACCCAGCAGTTTGCGACAATTCTTTATAGTACCCTGCAGGATTTTTACGCGGATCTGGTAGTGTTTGTTTGAGTGCTAAAACTTCGGCTCGCTTCCATGGAACATGTACCCATACTCAGTGAAAGTGGGGCAGGACAGGTGGGACAGCTGTCGCGTCACCCTCTCTCCACTGCGGGGGAACTTCTCTCATAGGGTATTGTCTTGCCTTTTTCCTACTAGATGCACTAGATTCCGATGGTGACCCAGAACTACTTCCCTTACTTCGATATGATAATAGCATTTCAACTGCTTCTTCTACATCGGGACCTACAATCATACCCAGACTAAACTTAAACCTTACACGACACATCTCTTGTGGGAGGCAATCCTGATCATTGTCTTCTAAATCCTCGCAAAGAAAAACACACATCTGTTCGAACACATATCTCTGTGTCGCTGTTTCCCATTGATGGAAAACTTCCATGACAGACTGTAAATCATATTTTGCAGTGTCCATGACCCATTTCCGAGCTAAACTATTCAGGGAATCTCTCTCTTGATAATCGGGCAGTTGACTTCGCAACTGTCTTCTTCCTATGTTAGGGGTCGTAGCAGGCGACCCGAAAAGGGGTAAAAGAAGATTAGTAACAGTGCTGGCCATTTTCTGCCGAAGGGAAGGTGAAACGGAAGAACAAACAGATGAAAGAACGGGGTGAGGTAAGGCGGGGGTAGAGATGGCAGAAGAGGTATGGGGAATAATAGATGTGGTACTAGGCAAAATCGTAGAAGACATAGATGAAGCAGAAGTGGTCGGTGGGCCTGGAGGAGGCTGCACCGAAGAAGTAGGAGCCAGCTGAAAAACAGCTGGTGGGTGCTGTGGAAGAGCCAGAGGCGCAGCTTGCGCAACTAAAGGTTGCGGGGGTGCTGTAGCATTCTGTGCATAGGGCGGTGGCGAAGTTAATAATTGCGACATTAATTGGTCTTTTTCATGCTCTTTTTCTGTCCCTTGCTGAAGAGACGGCAAAACTGGATAGCACTTATCTATTGCCATTTTACGTTGCCTGTGCAATTGTTCATTTATCTGCTCTTCCTCATTATCTTTAAACTGCACGGCAGCTTGCATTACTGAAAGTCCCCCTTCTCTCTTATTTTTCTTAGCTAATTTAATTTCTTTTTGTTTGGCTTCTTTGCGCCATATGCGGAAAGAGTCAAACATCGCCGGCCGGGCTTTCTTTTTGAAGAGTTTAACTTCAAGGTTGTCTAAAATTTCAGAATCAAAGCTACCATATTGGGGCCATTTTAAAACACCGTCTTTCCTAGTGTATTTAATCCATACCTCGTTGTAAATGATGGGGCCGACCCCATGTTTAACGTACAGCTCGTAAGTCGGAGTTCCAACTGGAGGAACCGGACATGAGTCCTCCAATCGGGAGTCCCTATTATTACTACCAAGACACAACAAATTCCCGAGTCTAAGACTAGGCATCCTTTCTCTCTAGTCTAGTTCCAAAACTTCAAAGGAGTTATCGATTACGATATTGCTCGTGAAAACACGAGTCCTTCGGTTATGGTGCTTGCAAGAACCCAAAAAAAAAACCTTTATGTATCTCCAAGATACCACAAAGTAAATCCAACTAAGGACTAGGAGACGCTCCACTTATACTTAACTGAAAAATATCGATGGCTTCACCAGAAGACTCGTCTCAACGTTTCGCTCTACCGAAAATTTCAAGGGTCCAACATCAGGGCGATAGCCAGGGCAGCAGTCCTTGTAGCCGTCGAGAAGCGGGGAACCTCGCAGTAAAGACCTTCGGACCACGTCGACATGCAGGGGTCGATGAGGTGGTGGGCCCTCCTCTGGAATTTTCACACGAAGCTCCTCACGATCTTCAGGCTGATTGGTACCACTGGAATCGCCCCAACGCTGGGCGCCAAATGAGGTACTGGGTTTTTAAGAACCGGTACAGAACCGGTAACCCAGCGGTGCCAGGGGATCAACACACCAGAGACCTCGGGTTCTCCTGAGTCAGACCTACAGAAACTTCAGAGTCTTCCAGGTGAAGTCAAAGATTAGTTTATTGGCTGCAACCAAGGTGACAGGGTCCTAGAAGTACGATACAAGTATATTCAGGAGACTGCACACTTTCACAAAGTTAGGCTTCTCTTCTTATACACAATATTCACCCTTTGGCAAAACATTCCTTGGGTGCGTGGTATTTCATTTATGGTTACTGTTTTACAAAAGAAAGCAGAGTCATGATGACATGTACATATTTCACGTCGTGCTGCCCATAACAAATCATCCGGCAAGGCCCAACATTTCATCAGATATCGCTGGACCCCTAATAAAAATGGTCACCTCCCCATCATAAAACAAGTGAGGAAAAGGAGTGGAGAAAGATGTGCGCGAGATATGGCAGGTGTGCGTGCTGAAATGGCTTTATGGCCGGTTGGGCCTAGATACTATCTTGCTCGGCCACTGGGAGGGAACTGACCTAACGAGCTCGGCCTGGGGCAATGGTTCTAACTTGTACTGGGGTCAGGAAGAAGTCGATTAAGGAGTATGTGTCCTTGTGGAATCAAATTCGACTGGATTAAGGCCTATGTAGAGGGCAACATGCAGCTAAGGGTTTAGAAGGTAAATGACGATTTCGAGGTGAAATCGTCACTCGAATATGCCGAAAATAAATGTACTTGATGTACTCGTCATTCTCGGTCTTTTGATACCAAATTCGTCCTATTTCGACGAAGTTTTTATTCTCGAGTCCGGTACTTATTACGGATCCATATTTTTCAGAACCACACATCTTAATGCACTGTGAGAAATATGTGCACACTGCATTGCATCTTACTGCACTGTGAGGAATCTGTGCACTGCATCTTGCTGCACTAAGAGGAATCTGTGCACGCTGCACTGCATCTTAATGCACTGTGACAGATCTGTGCACACTGCACTTTAATGCACTATGAGGAATTTTTGCCACTGCACTGCATCTTACTGCATTGTGAAAAATCTGTTCACATTGCACTGCATCTTAGCGCTCTATGAGAAATCTGTCCACACTATCTGCTCGGCTCTCGCTGTTAGTTTGTTGACTTGCCCAACTGTACCCCTGTGCCAGAAGCTTGTTCCCCAGGCAGCTGAACGTTAAGGTTTCTGTGCTGCCCCATGCCCCTTTGCCCCTGTTTTCACATCTCAGTCTAGGTAAAACCTCAGTCACTGCAATAGTTTCCAGCGGCATAGGTTGGCTTATAGCATTATCTGCTGCAGAGGTTATGTGTCTGCTGCAGGGATTGTGTGTGTGTGTGTGTGTGCACTGACCTTGGGTCTGCCAGGTCGGAGGCCTTTCAAGCAGTGGAACATACATGTCTGTGTTTTTGATGTACATCTGCAGGTTGGATGTGTGTGCATTTGAACAGGGTAGAGTTGTCTTTGCAGGCTCTGTGTGTCTATGAGGTGCGTCTACAGTGAGTGTTTTTGCAGGGCGTCTGTCTTAGCAGATGGTGGCGGGGCTGTCAGTCACTCTTCTTGGCCTCTCCTCTCTGTACGGGAATCTTTAGGATCACTTGCTGTAAGAGGGTCTGCTCTGTGCAGAATAGTCAGGAGCTACTCGGCACACGGCAGACGTCTGAGCAAAGTCATGTGTGAAGTTCTAGTTCTTCCCCGTAGTTTGGAAGTATTAGGCAGCTTTGAGTGAGAATTCAGCACGACTTTCAAATATGTGAGTGACCCAAGCACCCAAGGCTGCTTGTATGACAATGCTACAAGGGGTTGCTTCACGCTCTCATAGACGGTGTGTTGATGAGGATTCTGCTATGGTATGAAGCCTACATGAAGGATTCCAAGAGACTCTTGAAGTCATTCTGCTCTAGTTGTCACTTCAGTAGGAAGGGGAGAACAAGATGAGCGAGCAGAAAAAGCAAGAAGAGGCAAGAGAAGAGAAATAAGAGTGATACAGAGAGAAAACACACGAAGGGTGGAGAAAAGTAATTAATAGATATCAGACAAAATATGAAAGAAAGAAAATTGTACGGGAGGGAACGAGAGTTCTAAAAGATGGCCAGGAAAAGAAATGTAATGAACATTATTTGTAGATTGCCAAAAGTTGAATTATATTTTAGGAGCTATAAATTTGATTTAAGTTTGACGTGAATGTGAGTCTTCAAGTGTTATAGGTGAAATGTGCTGTTTAGTGGTACCAATACTTGAACCAACTTTATAGCTTTGGATCTAGGATTTAATCCTAATCCTAATCCAAAGTATTCTGCTGACCTTTTTTTGCATACTTGGTGTAGACGCGTGGTGCCTTTGCTGATGGGGTGGTGATGCAGTGCAGAAATATCTTCTCTGGGTATGACCAATTTTGGCATTTAGACGGTGACCAGTGAGCAGACCCCTCTCCAGTCTGGGCCCAGCTGGGTGTAGGCGTGGTCACTGCATTACCATTAGTAATCCATCAAGGTGGAGGTGCCCCACTGCATATCATTATTATCGGTTATACTCTTGCATTTTGCTCTTTCACCCGACAGGTATTGCCCCTTCCCCTAAAACACAAGGAATACACTGGTAACTTCCTGACTATACTGGGTTTCTTCTTACCTTCTATCCATGTGTAACTCCTACCTCTGATTTCCAAGAGTCTTGGCATGAGGTCAGGAAAGTGTCATTCAACCTGACTCCACAGGACTTGTTGTCACTTTTGTTCCCCAAATTTATGGCTCTGCAGGTGAAGTGAACATTGGGATTCCACATGTTGTTCATAAATACACTTCCAGTTACACTAAGGGCTAGCCTTGGTCCACAGGTTGGTACTTGTGCAGATCTGTTATTGCACCGGGCTGAGGGCTTGTGAACTCCAAGGAACCCTTATAGGGGCTGGGTTTAGGCCCTGCGTTCTAAGACCATGTCTGTCCCTTTTTCTTGAGTTTGTCTACATTGGATTGGATCTCTTCCTGCTGTGTCAGGATGTAAAGGAGTTCAGGTATGATGTCGTACTTGGTTAGGTTCACTGTGACCTCCTGTGGTGCTATAGTGTTGGGCTAGAGTTTGGCTTTTATTCAGCATGAGGCTGTGTTGGGCGGTACCTCCTGGGACAGGTATAGTCTGAACCCACTGCATGAGGTGTGAATGAGCAAACATAGCAAGAGTTGGGGAGATGCTTTGCTCCCCACTGAGATCATGTGTTGATACCAGGTGTGCTGTAGTAGTGCGCTATGTAATCGTTGTATGTGGTGAAGTTCTATATTAAATGGTTTAGATCCCGGGACACACGCTGGACCACTTTACCTGGTTTCCTTTGCTGAAACTTGTCCTGTTCCTGTACTGTGACTCATAGCTGAAGAAACATAAAAGCACATAGGGCAAAAAACAATACACAAGTGAATGTGAGAAGTTGGCCTGGCATATGCTGTCCACTATTCTAGTGGGCACCTTGCACCAGTCCAAACAACCCTTATTGATTTTTTTTTTGTTTGAATATGTTTATTGCATTTTTGTTTTGTCAGATCATACATCCCATCACAGTGTTACAAGACGAAGCAATGATAAATAATTAGGAATGCTCAATTATAAACCACAGAGCAGTAGCCACCATAGTCAATCACGTACAGTATTTAGTAGGGCCGTGCAGGCCTGCATATACTCAAGGTAGCAAAGCAGCATTTCAATCCCACAAATTATCGGCATAGTAACAGTAGGCATGAAGTAACATGGGCGGTAGTGGAGCAAGCGTCACTTCTCGGCATCCTCTCAGATCGTTATTCAGTCCGGATCAGAGGATGTACAGTGAAAATAGCCCAAGGTGGGAGAAGACCGCCTGGTATGCAATAGACATTCAAATCTTTAGTACTAAAAGGTAAACATAAAGAACAACCTGAAAAGGGGGGTGGTAGAACCAGAAATCGGGTGGTTGCATGTCATAGCGTGTGCGCTTCGATGTGAAGTGTGTGGGTTAGGCGAACGGACGCTGGCACGCGCCCCGCACCAATGGCAGTGGGGAGTGGAATATAAAGTTCGGCATATGTACAGCTGGGCGGGAGGGGGAAGGGGGGAGGAGGGGGCAGACGGGGTGGAGGCAAGGAGGGTAGGGGGGCCATCGAGTCGGGCGGAAGAGGGGGAGAGGGGAGAAGGTAGTAACAGGGACTCGCAGCGACAGGTAGTTGGGACTAAACAATGCCGCTACGCAAGCACCAGCGCCAAGAAACCCTCGGGCGTATGCGCGCTTTATAAATTTTAATTAACATAACACTCTCGGTGAAAGGCCACTAATAGGTCATCCCAGTCTTGCGCTATGGGGCACTTGCGGAGCCCCGCCGTTTCTTCGCTGTGTAGCGCTGTGCTTTCCGCTCGTGCCCAGTTGTCAAAGGACGTACGCCAGTGCAGCGCCCGCGGGGGGGTGTCACTTTTCCATCGTCTGGTAATGAGGCGCTTCGCTGTTACCAGTCCCAGATCCCAAAAACGTTCTCTGACCTTCGTCTGCTTCGTCCGCTTGAACAAACCCAATAAGCCCGCCTCCCATGTATATGGCAATCGTCCTCCCGTCGCCCTTGACAGGGTATCTATCACCACCCGCCAGTAGGCGTGCAGGGAGGGGCATGTCCAGAGGGCGTGCAGGAATGGAGCGTCGACTAATTTGCATCTGGGGCATGCTGATGGGGTCAGCCCAAAGTATCTATTTATTTTGTCAGGCGATAAATAGGCGCGATGGATAATATAGTATTGTATAATCCTAAAACGGGCATTGCGAGGCACGTGTAACATCCCAGCCAGTATCCTTGTCCATTCCCTATCCGTCCAGTCCCGGCCTCGATCAGCCGTCCACTTGTCACGCAGCCGTTGCGACAGGAACTGTGTATGGAAGTGTAGTGCTTGAGCAAGCCAGTGTACCACGTGGGAGCCGTTCCCCATCACATGCAGATATTGAATCAACAGATGGGTCGGGGGCTCCTCCGCCAGCGGTCCCCAAGCCTGTGTCAGGATGTGTAGGAGTGTCGCGTGTGTCAAGAACTGACCAGCCGGTAGGCTCGCGTCTCTCACTAAATTTGCGAAAGGAAGGAGGGCACCATCTTCAAACAGATCGCCTAGGCTCTCCAGATTAGATGTCGTCCAAGCAGTCAACGCAGGTCCCGCGAGAGTCCCACCGTTCCAAGGCATCCCCAGTAATGGCAGATTAGGCGCATAAGGCCTGGTGGTGTGTGTGAGTTTCAGGGACCTAACGTAGCATTTTCTGGCCACCGCGAGGTGGAGCTGGGCAGGACAGCGGGACTTAGACAGGGGGTGAAATAGAGCGTGGATTTGTGGGGCCGCCATGATCTCATCCAGTGTGGCAGTGTCTCCCAAATTCTTGCCGGCCAGCCAATACGTAACCCACTGGAGCTGCGCCGCGAGGTAATAGAGGTCGTGGTTAGGAACCGACAACCCCCCACTCTCCGTTGCAGCATACATGGTTTTCAAGGCCACTCTAGGGCGTCCCTTGTTCCAGATCAGACGCCTGATCAGAACTTCCAGGTCTCGGAATATACAAGTAGGGACGTATATAGGTAAGTTCGCATAGAAATACAGCAGCTTGGGCAGGGCAATCATCTTTGCTAGTGTAATGCGGCTAGGGACGCTCAGCGGCAGGGAGTTCCAAAAGGACACCTGGGCCGAGAGTGACGAGATCGTCCTTGTGATGTTTCCGTCCAATAGATCTGCGGGATCGCGATAGACCCGAATGCCCAAATATCTGAAGACAGTCGGGTACCAGAGCAGTCGCTCCCCTGCCACAGTGATGTCACACTCCGGCATGTCCGCAGCGAAAGAATACACCCCCGATTTCGCCCAGTTGACTCGCAGCCCGAGACATCGCCGAATGTGTTAAAGATGGTAGTGAGTGCCAAAGGAAAACAGGACAGGTCTCTGACATAAATCAGCAGATCGTCTGCATACAAGGACACGGAGTGCAACCCGTCAGCCAGGGGAATGCCCCAATCCACTCCAGAGGCGCGTAACTGCGCAGCTAAGGGTTCCATGAGGAGCGCAAAAATCAGAGGGGAGAGGGGGCATCCCTGTCTGGTACCTCTACGTACTCGGATCGGATCCAAAAAGAGCCTACCAGTGCGCACTCGTGCCACTGGGCAAGAGTAGAGAAGCTCTACTATCCGGGTGTATTCGGCTCCGAGGTCATATTTTTCCAGGACCCGCATAAGGAAGGGCCACTCTACCGAATCGAAAGCTTTCTCAAGATCCAGCACGACACAACCTGAACGGGGCCAGCGGGACACAGCCAGACTCTGTACACGGAACAGTCGCCTGATATTATAGGACGTGCTGCGAGTAGGCACAAAGCCGTTTTGGTCCGCTTGTACCAGTGTGGGGACCAGAGGGGCCAATCTCTGTGCTAGGGCAGACGCCAAGATCTTATAATCCATGTTGAGGAGGGCCAGTGGTCTGTAGGAGCCCAAATTAAGCCCGTCTCTACCAGGTTTTAGAAGGGAGATCACGTTCGCCTCATTAAGGGTGGGTGGGAGTATGGCATCAGTCACCGCCGCTCGGTACATCCGTAGGAGCTCGGGAATGAGGACCGCGGAGTAGGCCTTGTAAAACTCCGCAGGCAAACCGTCTGGGCCTGGGGTCTTACCGTTCGATAGGGAGAATATAACTGTTCGGAGCTCTTCCTCCAAGAGGGGCGCGCCCAGCTCGTCGCGTTGGGCCGCAGTGGCCGTCGGCAATGGCAGGTCTGAGAGGTACTCCGCGATGTCTTCCCCTGTGGCCCGGATGCGGGAACGATACAGGTCTGAATAATGAGTAGTAAAAGCGTCATGTATGGCTCCTTGTGTGTACACCACTGTCCCCTGCGTATCGCGGATCGACATTATCGGCAGTGATTGGGTGTCTCGTCTAATGAGCCAGGTCAAGAGTTTGCCTGGTTTGTCGCCAGCATGGTGAGTGCGTGCCGAGTGTGCAGCATAATTCAGATGTTTGAGCCTTTCCATAAGCTGGGTGTGATGCGCGCGCGCGGTTATAAGTCTTGTGTCGTCGCCCTGCGCAGCTTCCTGTTCGCATTCCAACAGGGTAGTCTCCACCCTCGTTAGTTCTCCGTCTACCTGACGCCTCTGCCCCGCCTGCGTGCCCAAACAACAACCCCGTGCAACTACTTTGAATGCGTCCCACTCGACCTGCGGGGAGGATGCTGTGCCTGTATTATCATCAAAATATTGAAGTATGCGAGACGAGAGTGTTTCACGGAATGGGGCATCCAGCAATACGTCTGGCTGCAGTCTCCAAGTGGGAATCGGTGGGTGTGGGCGTTCCCAGGCAAAGTCAAGCGTGTGAGGATTGTGGTCAGAGTGAGTGCGGCCTAAATAGCTGGTGTCAGTGACATGAGGCAACAGATCTCTGGTCAGCATATACCTGTCTAGCCTGACGTGTAGCGTGTGTGCACCTGAATAATAGGAGTACATGCGTACGGTAGGATTGCGAGTGCGCCAATCATCATGTAGATCCCACTGAACCGCCCAGTCAGCGAATGTGCGCGAAGCACTGGT
Source organism: Lissotriton helveticus (assembly GCF_964261635.1). Lineage (NCBI taxonomy): Eukaryota > Metazoa > Chordata > Amphibia > Caudata > Salamandridae > Lissotriton > Lissotriton helveticus. The sequence continues at coordinate 2,597,164 of NW_027611725.1, read as the reverse complement.
TACCGGTGCGCTCGCTAGTGGAGGGAATGAGCGGTCAAGGTGGATATCCAGCACGCAATTATAGTCGCCCCCGAATAAGAGTGGAACACCCGGCCAGGTCGCCAGCACTGTCGATAACTGCGTCAGAAAGCGCCCCTGTTCAGTGTTGGGGGCGTACACAGAGGCTATGATGATCTGTTGACCGTCCAGTCGACCCTGTAATATTGCATATCGGCCCTCAGGGTCCAGCGTGCTATGAGTAAGAGCAAAGGGGACCCCCGGCCGAACCCATACCAAGGTCCCACGCGCATAGGCCGAGTAATCTGTGGCGTGTCTCATGTTCCGTCAAGTGCGTCTCCTGCAGTAAAGCTATCTGTACCTGATGTCGTTTTAGATATGAAAATACCTGATAACGCCGCGAGGGGGTATGCATGCCCCGCACGTTCCAGGTTCAAAATTTAACAGGAGACATTACTTCGACATTGACATTCCCTCCCACCCCGCCCCCACCACCCAACCCCACCACCCCACCCAACCGCACAAAAGAGCAACATGTCATACCATGGCTCCCACAGCACCTGCACCGCCCCGCCGCCCTGCCCACACACAGCAATAGAAAAGGGAAAAAGCACCAAGTTCAGAAACATGTAAAACTTAAACTGAATACCAAAAGGACAACAGCCGAACATTCCGTCGTCCAGACGCTCTAGTGAGCACTAACAGTTCGTGTCTTCAGGGGGGAGGGTACTGAGGTTACAGTAGTAAGTGTACTAAGGATTCATGTAAACAGGGTGAGGGCGTAGGCTCCCCCACACAGGCAGGTAGTGTTTCAATGTCTACAAACAGTAGAAGTCTGCTACACATGTTGAAGGAATTTCAAAGGGGTCGAGCATCTGAGAAGTATCAGTGGGAGTTGGCAGGACGCACACAGGCACTCACCTCTGGGGAGGGGGCGTGTGCCCTCCTCGCCATGTGTGTCCAGGATGTGACACTGTTCGAGGCGGACAGGGAGTTCCAGCGGCGCCTTCGAGCCTCGCATAAGTGTCCAGGAGGCATCAGCAGTACGGGCGCGTCCCCCAGAGGGACCTTTGCCTGATCAGTATCGTGTGGGTCGGCCTCTGGAGAAATGAAACCACTCTATCGTGGTGGCCCTCCAGTGGGAAAACGCTTTTCAGTGCAGTAAATCAGCAGTTTGCGGTGTAACGTCGGGAAGGTCTCCCGACACCTGAGAGTCTGACAGTCCGTATAAATACTCATCATCACTTGGCTGATGTTCGGGGCTGGCTCCCAGGGCAGGGTCTCCCGAGAGCGATCCGCTGATTTCCGCTACCATGCGAAGAGCCTCTTGTTGTTCAGTCTGCTGATGTTCGGGGTAGGGCCCACTTCTGTGTCCGTGTGTGTCGAGGCCGCCATCGATGGTCTCCTGCGTCGGCGTCGACGGGCACCTCTGTCATGACGCATCCTCGAGGGCATTCCGCCAGGGTCGGTATCAACACCCGAGTCGAGCCAGGCCTCAACCTCCTCAGGGGTATTGAAAAAATGCGTCTTGTCCTGAGCCACAACCCGTAGGCGAGCAGGGAATAGCAAGGAATATTTGAGAGCTAGATGGAGGAGGCGCTGCTTCACTCCCTGGAATGAGTGCCGCTGTCGCTGTACTTGTATCGTGTAATCTGGGAAGAACATGATTTTCGCGTTCTCAACTCTGACTTCGGTAAGTTTCCTTACCTCACGGAGGATAGCGTCGCGGTCACGATAGTTTAGCACACGGATCAGCAGTGGCCTCGGGTTGGAACCTTCAGGGGGAGGACTAAGCATGGGCGTAAAATCCGCTCCGCTCGCGGATTTTTCGGATTTTCGGCAAATCCGCAATCCGCGAACGCTCGCGAATTTGTCGAAAATCCGTGAATCCGCTCGCGGCGGATTTTTTGCTTGGTTGCGGCGCGCGGCGTGGTGCACGGCGTTCACTTTCCGTCATTTTAGCGTTTGCCGAGTTGTTTTTCTTTGCGAGTGACGCGCCATTTTAGATCTTGCTGCGTGTTCCCGCGGGAGTTTGTCGCCCGCGAATACGTACTCGCGGCTTGCCACCTTGCACAGCACACCTCGCGAGAGTTCGCAATTGCGAACACGTAGTTGCGGCGGAAAGGAACAATCTCGCACTTGCGAAATAGAGATTTTGCAATTTCGCACAAGAAAATCACCAGCAAACAGGATAAACCTTCAGAAAATTATGATTTTTATCAGAATCACTCCTCAGGTTGACATTTGCATGGCTTTTTTTTTTTGCAAGGAGTCCATTTTGGGGGGGGGGGGGGAAGGAAGTGCCCCACAGTCTCCAACTTCCTGTTCCTGTCCAGCAGGCTCCTCCCAGTGCTTTGTCCATCTCCTGGTCACTTTCATTTGGATCTGGAGCTGGAAGGATTACTTTTTGTGGGTGCTGCTGGATATTTGGATTTGAGGCCTTTTTGACTGTCTTTGGATCACTTTTGGATTAGAAATCAACTTTCACAAGTAAGTTTGTTTGGGGCATTACAGTTGCTGCAAGTAAAATTTTGGAACTTTTTCAGAACATTAAATAAATTATATTGTGGGTAGCCACAGTATCCAGTAGGACCAGGGTTGGTTAGGGGTGCATGATACAACTGTTTTGTTGAATTTAAACACCATTTAGGCCATGGATGGGCTGGGATTGTGCTGATTTTTGTCTTTTTTTTGGGACTGCTGGTGGGGCCCTTTGCCCAGGGGTGGTGAGTGTTGCATGGGCCTAGTCTTTCTGTGGGGTGTCTTCTTAAATTTAAACATAATTGAGGCCATGGATGGGCTGGGATTGTGCTTATTTTATTGTTTTTTGTCGTTTTTGGGGGGCTGCTGGTGTGGCCTTTTGCCCAGGGGTGGTGGGTGGTGCATGGACTGAGTGTGCCTGTGGTGTGGTCTCACTCTCTTTAATGTAAACATCATGGATGGCATTGGATTGTGGTGATTTCTGGCTGTTTTTCTGTTTTTTGGGGGTGTACTGTTGATGTGGACTGGCCATGTGGGTGGTGGTGGTGGCCATCTTGAGTGCTGACTGCTACAGGCAACATGTGCTTGGGGTGTAAGGGGCCATTTTGAGGAGAGGCAGTGTCTGAGGCCTGCACTTATTTTGCCTACTTTTCATCCATTATGCCCAGGGGTAGTGAGTGTTGCATGGGCCTAGTGTGTTTTTGAGGGGTGTCTTCTTGAATTTAAACACCATTGAGGCCATGGATGGGCTGGGATTGTGCTGATTTTATTGTTTTTTGTCGTTTTTTTGGGCCTGCTGGTGGGGCCCTTTGCCCAGGGGTGGTGAGTGTTGCATGGGCCTAGTCTTTCTGTGGGGTGTCTTCTTGAATTTAAACATAATAGAGGCCATGGATGGGCTGGGATTGTGCTTATTTTATTGTTTTTTGTCGTTTTTGGGGGGCTGCTGGTGTGGCCTTTTGCCCAGGGGTGGTGGTGCATGGACTGAGTGTGCCTGTGGTGTGGTCTCACTCTCTTTAATGTAAACATCATGGATGGCATTGGATTGTGGTGATTTCTGGCTGTTTTTCTGTTTTTTGGGGGTGTACTGTTGATGTGGACTGGTCATGTGGGTGGTGGTGGTGGCCATCTTGAGTGCTGGCTGGTACAGGCAACATGTGCCTGGGGTGTAAGGGGCCATTTTGAGGAGAGGCAGTGTCTGAGGCCTGCACTTATTTTGCCTACTTTTCATCCATTATGCCCAGGGGTAGTGAGTGTTGCATGGGCCTAGTGTTTCTGAGGGGTGTCTTCTTGAATTTAAACACCATTGAGGCCATGGATGGGCTGGGATTGTGCTGATTTTATTGTTTTTTGTCGTTTTTTTGGGCCTGCTGGTGGGGCCCTTTGCCCAGGGGTGGTGAGTGTTGCATGGGCCTAGTCTTTCTGTGGGGTGTCTTCTTGAATTTAAACATAATTGAGGCCATGGATGGGCTGGGATTGTGCTTATTTTATTGTTTTTTGTCGTTTTTGGGGGGCTGCTGGTGTGGCCTTTTGCCCAGGGGTGGTGGGTGGTGCATGGACTGAGTGTGCCTGTGGTGTGGTCTCACTCTCTTTAATGTAAACATCATGGATGGCGTTGGATTGTGGTGATTTCTGGCTGTTTTTCTGTTTTTTGGGGGTGTACTGTTGATGTGGACTGGCCATGTGGGTGGTGGTGGTGGCCATCTTGAGTGCTGGCTGGTACAGGCAACATGTGCCTGGGGTGTAAGGGGCCATTTTGAGGAGAGGCAGTGTCTGAGGCCTGCACTTATTTTGCCTACTTTTCATCCATTATGCCCAGGGGTAGTGAGTGTTGCATGGGCCTAGTGTTTCTGAGGGGTGTCTTCTTGAATTTAAACACCATTGAGGCCATGGATGGGCTGGGATTGTGCTGATTTTATTGTTTTTTGTCGTTTTTTTGGGCCTGCTGGTGGGGCCCTTTGCCCAGGGGTGGTGAGTGTTGCATGGGCCTAGTCTTTCTGTGGGGTGTCTTCTTGAATTTAAACATAATTGAGGCCATGGATGGGCTGGGATTGTGCTTATTTTATTGTTTTTTGTCGTTTTTGGGGGGCTGCTGGTGGGGCCCTTTGCCCAGGGGTGGTGGGTGGTGCATGGACTGAGTGTGCCTGTGGTGTGGTCTCACTCTCTTTAATGTAAACATCATGGATGGCGTTGGATTGTGGTGATTTCTGGCTGTTTTTCTGTTTTTTGGGGGTGTACTGTTGATGTGGACTGGCCATGTGGGTGGTGGTGGTGGCCATCTTGAGTGCTGGCTGGTACAGGCAACATGTGCCTGGGGTGTAAGGGGCCATTTTGAGGAGAGGCAGTGTCTGAGGCCTGCACTTATTTTGCCTACTTTTCATCCATTATGCCCAGGGGTAGTGAGTGTTGCATACTTGCATGTCCGTAGTCTTTCTGTGGGGTGTCTTCAATGTAAACATCAAGGATGGCATGGGATTGTGCTCATTTTTCTGTGTTTTGTCGAATTTTTGTGGTGTATAACTGAACTGATGTTCCTCTGTCTTCCATTGCTTTTAGGTGCACAAGAAGACTCAAGAGAACCACCAGTGCCAGGAAGAAGTCCTGCAGCGGTGTGTGCAGCATAACGTCACGCGACGTCACGTCTGGACACAGAACCCTCTGCAACTCGTGCAACTGCTGCCTGCTGACCTGCTCTGAAGAGGATGGCCCCAAAAAAAGTAACCCGTAGCTCCTCTAGCAAGAAAGGTGCCAGTAAGGAGCAGAAGAAGCAAGTTACCAAGGAGACTGGTGTGCCGCCCGCCCCTTTTTTTGGGAGTAAAAAAAAAAGTATGCCTGCAGCAGCAGCAGCGGGATCTGCTGGGGACCAAGCTGGCAGCACCCCCCCCGCTCCATTGGGCTCAGTGCCACCACCACCACCACGCCAACTTAAGTCCAAGCCCTTGAGTGCTGCAGAGGCAGCCAGTATAGTTCTTCAATCACCATCGACCAGTGATGTTGGCTCATCGCAAGAAAGCAGCAGCAATGTCCCTCAATCAACACAGGTTGTTGTAGCTCATCTGACGAGTGTTGAACAACCACAGCCGCAACAACAATCACATGTGCAAGTACAAGCCCAAGTACATGTGGAAGGAGAGGCAGCGCAAGGAGATGCGCAAGCAGAGGTGCATGGAGGGTCACAAGTGCCCACAATAGTTGTTCCTCCCGAAGTAGGGGCACATCAGGAAATCGACAATCAAGGCGAGGTATCATTTGAGGAAGCCACTCCTCCTGCTGATCCTTCATTGTCTTCCACAACCCTAGCAAGGAAGAGATCAAGGGTGGTGTCTACATCCTCTTCAAGCACATCTCCTTCTGATGATACGGATCAAACTTGGGAACCAGCACCACAGCCGTCTGAGAGTGAGGCACACCATGATCCAACAAAGGTACTTAAGCGTAAAAGGAAGCTCGTCCAAAGTCTCAGACTTATGGAGTGTGATGAGGCTCAACAAGAAGTGGCGGATACTGCTGCTGATGAAGACTCTGCCAACGACGACCCAGTCATCATAAAGGTCACTGCAGCCCCAGCGGGCATGCAGCAAACAGACATTTTGACCCTAGCCCGAAGAGCTGCTGCGCGTGATGATGATGATGATGATGTTGTCGATGAGGAGGCAGTGGAAACACCACAATCATTGGAGTTAAGTAGTACACCAACTCGTCCCGCTTCCATATTTCTTTCTGGCAAGAAGAGACCTGCGTCAACCTCGACCTTAATTAGTGGCGGTGAAAGTGCAAAACGTACAAATGTTGGGCAATCCAGATCCTCCACTTCATCTGGCATTAGCTTCATGACCACCACCACCAGTATCGCCGCCTCCTCCAGGTCCCACAGACACTTCAAGTCCCCAGTTTGGGACTTCTTTACTGTTTGTCCCAAAAATCCAAAGTTTGCCATTTGTACCCTTTGTAAGCTTGCAGTTAGTCGTGGTAAGTCAGGTACCAACTATGGTACCGGCGGCCAGAGTGGTCATCTTGAGAGAAAGCACGCTGTCAAATGGTTTGCGCACCTAGATGCGATCAAGAAAGGCCAAAATCAAGGAAACGTTGATGTTTCATCTGATGATGACGAGCAGGAAGAAGACGTGTCAAACACGTCCCTTACACCCAGTACCCCTGTCAGCAGCACACCCAATGTGAGGCACACTAAGAGTGTTGGAGCGAGTGAGACACCAACGCACAATGGTTCACCAGCGAGCAAAATTGGGTCAACGAAGTCATTATCAGCCCGTAAATGCTTGGTCCAGGCCAACATTAGAACAATGCTTACTTCAGACGTTCCATATGAACGCAACCACCCACTGACGCGTCTGTATAGCACTAAGCTGGCTAAAATGCTAGCTGTGGACCTTCTACCTTTTTCTTTTGTAGAAGCGGTAGGTTTTCTTGAATTAGTGGCAACGCTCTGCCCTAAATGGAAGGTTCCGAGCCGGTTCTATTTTGCCAGAGTTGCGGTTCCAGCACTACATGAAGATGTGCTGCAGGCGATTGGGGCAGCTTTGCAGAAGAGTGCTGTTCACACAATACATCTGACAACAGACATGTGGACCAGTGGCCCAGGCCATGATTACATGTGCATCACTGCACACTGGGTCTCTTTTTCAGGTGTTAAAGCAAAGCTAAACGCAGGTGTTGACCCGGACCAAGTTTTCAAAGCTGCTCGGAAACATGCAACACTAGCCATGTTTGGCTTGGAGAAAAGTCACACAGCAGAAAACCTTTTGCAAGAGTTTAACAAAAAGGTCTTGACAATGCTATCCCCCCTAAAACGCAAGATTGGTTATGTTTCCACGGATAATGGCTCCAATGTAGTTAAGGCCATGTCGGAGGGTGGCTATTTCAGAGTGCCATGTTTGGCGCACTGTATCAACCTGGTAGTTCAAAAATTCTTGAGTGATAGAGACAGTGCAGCGTTCGCGGTAATGGCCACCTGCCGCAAAATGTGCAACCATTTCAGCCATTCTTTTAAGGCCCGGAAGCATCTGCGGAGACTGCTACTTCAACGTAGAATGCCAGTGAAAGCACTCATCCAGGAGGTGGCAACACGTTGGAACTCAACCTTCTACATGCTTGAGCGTCTGTATGAGCAGTATACGGTACTCGATCACTATTTCTTCACAGAGGGTACATCTCAGAAGGAGGACCTGCGGATGAGTGCGGCGCAATGGGACATAGTTAAAAGCCTGACAGACATGCTTCGTCCTTTTGAGTTCTTCACGCGTGCAGTCAGCCAGGAGGACTGTAATTTGGGAAAAGCTATCCCATTGTTGTGCATGCTGGAGCACCAACTGATGGCGGTGTCTTCTGAGTTTGAAAAAGATGAAGAAAAAAAAAACCATTTCATTTTGTCAGAGAAATTATTAGAGCGCCTACGTGGTGATGAACGTCTTCAAAAGATCAAGTCAGATCAGCATTACATTTGTGCTACTATTCTGGATCCACGCTACAAAAAGGCGCTGGCAGGCGAAGCATTCTTTCCTTTTGATGATGCAGATGTTCAAAAGTACAAACATTGGTTAGCCTTGTCAGCCAAGAGGTTTGAAAAAGAACGGCAGGTTATTGAAGGAGAAGCCAGTACATCAGCATCAGCATCAGCAGGCCATCCCCAGTCACAAGAATCCACTTCTGCACCTGTGGCTGGGGCACAAGTGACCTCTCAGCCGTTAAAGACACCGGCAACTGGATCATCTGCACCACACACAACAAAAACAGTGGCTGTTGTAGAGGATTGGCTAAGTTTGCTTGGGTATGGTTCTCGAAAAAATGTCACAGCCACAGCAAAAAGTAAGCAAAGTGGAGGAACCGTTGATGACCTTGAGTCGATGGTGCAGGACTATATGAATGACTCAACAGTGGTCTTTCTTAATGAGGAGCCATTGCAGTATTGGCATGGCAAAAAACAATTGTGGCCACAGCTCTACAACCTGGCTATAAACTATTTGTCTTGCCCACTCGCAATTGTGTCTTTTGAACGTGTTTTCAGTGCTGCTGGTGGCATTGTAACTCCCAAACGGAGCCGCCTCTCGCCCAAAAATGTGGAGCGGCTGACAATGATCAAGATGAATCAGCACCTCATACCACCAGATTACAAAGTACGAGAAAGCACGCCGCATGAAGACGAGGAGGACGGCAACGTAGATGAGGGGATTTTTTCTCTGTTCGGTGGCACTGACCTCATCCAGCCTGAATTCGCAGAGTATGATGACGAAATCTTGTTCTTATTCCCTGACACCGAGCCCTGAAAATGAGACAATCAATCAAGAACTTTCTTTTTCGTCCTTATTCACTTTTATTCCTGTGTGCTTTGTGTCTCTCTTTCTTTGTTTTGCACAGTTAATTAAATTCAAACTTTAATCACCTAATCCCAAAAACAAGACCATCATCAGAACTGTCTTCACTTGTTTGCTTATTGCTTTGAAGGTGCCGCAGTCTACATTCCTCAGGTTCACAAGTTCCGAAGAACATGCTCCTCTATCCTCCTCCTCCAGACTGCGATTTCCCTCCAAGCAGAGTGCTGGATTACGCCCAATGAAGAAAGACTCAGCACTTGTGGGGGTGTTGTACTTCTTTGCGGGTGAGTTGACGGATTTGGGCCCATTGCTGTGAAGCTCTAATAATGGACAAAAGTGTTTTGGACCAAATATGAGGTGGAAATTTCTTGCCGTTTTTGCTGACTTGCTTGCCTTTGAGGTGCTCTTTGGCGGGGTTCCGGGGGTTTGTGGGTAATTTTTGGTGTCTGTCGAAGCACTGCTGCGACAGTCTAATCTTGATTGCATTTGCTTTTCAGGAAATCCGTGGTGGAAAACAGGAGTTATGATGATTGATGATGATGACCTAGCTGAACAGCGCCGCATTTGGACCGAAGGCCGAGAGATATTGTAAGTATGAGATTTAGCTTTTTCGCTGTTTGGGGGTGTTGTCGGGTGGTTTTTTGCGGGTGGGTTGGCGCCGGCGGGTCTTGCCTGGGGCATTCCTGGGAAGGTCTAATACCGGATAGAAGTGTTTTGGACAAAATCCATAAGGAACAGCCTTTTTTTGCTATTTCTTCTGACATCTTGCTCAATGTAGCGTTTTGGGGGGCTTCCTGCTGTTCGTGGGTGGGTTGCGGCCGGGGTCTCTGTCGAAGCACTGCTGCGACAGTCTAATCTTGATTGCATTTGCTTTTCAGGAAATCCGTGGTGGAAAACAGGAGTTATGATGATTGATGATGATGACCTAGCTGAATAGCGCCGCATTTGGACAGAAGGCCGAGAGATATTGTAAGTATGAGATTTAGCTTTTTCGCTGTTTGGGGGTGTTGTCGGGTGGTTTTTTGCGGGTGGGTTGGCGCCGGCGGGTCTTGCCTGGGGCATTCCTGGGAAGGTCTAATACCGGATAGAAGTGTTTTGGACAAAATCCATAAGGAACAGCCTTTTTTTTGCTATTTCTTCTGACATCTTGCTCAATGTAGCGTTTTGGGGGGCTTCCTGCTGTTCGTGGGTGGGTTGCGGCCGGGGTCTCTGTCGAAGCACTGCTGCGACAGTCTAATCTTGATTGCATTTGCTTTTCAGGAAATCCGTGGTGGAAAACAGGAGTTATGATGATTGATGATGATGACCTAGCTGAACAGCGCCGCATTTGGACAGAAGGCCGAGAGATATTGTAAGTATGAGATTTAGCTTTTTCGCTGTTTGGGGGTGTTGTCGGGTGTTTTTTTGCGGGTGGGTTGGCGCCGGCGGGTCTTGCCTGGGGCATTCCTGGGAAGGTCTAATACCGGATAGAAGTGTTTTGGACAAAATCCATAAGGAACAGCCTTTTTTTGCTATTTCTTCTGACATCTTGCTCAATGTAGCGTTTTGGGGGGCTTCCTGCTGTTCGTGGGTGGGTTGCGGCCGGGGTCTCTGTCGAAGCACTGCTGCGACAGTCTAATCTTGATTGCATTTGCTTTTCAGGAAATCCGTGGTGGAAAACAGGAGTTATGATGATTGATGATGATGACCTAGCTGAACAGCGCCGCATTTGGACAGAAGGCCGAGAGATATTGTAAGTATGAGATTTAGCTTTTTCGCTGTTTGGGGGTGTTGTCGGGTGGTTTTTTGCTGGTGGGTTGGCGGGTCTTGCCTGGGGCATTCCTGGGAAGGTCTAATACCGGATAGAAGTGTTTTGGACAAAATCCATAAGGAACAGCCTTTTTTTCAAGGTCAAATTTTGTTCTAAAACACAGTAGTACACCTACCTTGAGGGGAAAGATCCGCTATAATATTTTGGCCATACTTATTGATCCTTAAAAAGGTGACTCAGACAGAGCACGCAATTTCAAAAATATTGTACTGTCTATTAGGGAAATCAAAGTGTGACTTTTTGCACCACACAGCGTACATACCTTTTATTTATTTATCAGTGGTATTGTAATAGCACTTCCTGTTTTCCGTTCAATAATTACAGGCCGGGTTTCAGTCAACATCCGCCAGGCAGGCAGTGGACAGGGTGTCTTCTGTCAGTGGTCACCACATTGATGGACGAAGCGTCAGCTGGAATGGAGGAGTGCCGCCAATAAGAGGAATTGTTTGCTGCATGCTTATTACTTACCAAATTCAACAGGACAACTCCAACAACATACGCAATACAGATACAGTATCCATTGTTGTCTTTTATTCTATGAGTGTTACTGCATGTGCTTACCTTTAGTTTGTAACCAAAGATTGTCTGTATCTTCAATTATTGTTTGTCCATGCTCTGCTTTTTTTTTCTTCTCTCAACAAAACCTACCCAAAAAGAAACCCCCATTCCCATCCATTTTACAAACCCTAACCCTCTTCCCCCGGGCTGTGTTGTTTTGCTTGATGTCTGACTAAAATGACATCAATAATTCCACACACTTGCTGGGGAGGATAAGGTCATAGCAGCAACAGGCTGGTGAAGGAATACGAGGATATCTTCTAGACTTACTCAGATTCAGTACTATATCTTCTAGTAGTAGTAGCCAATGTCAAATAAATTCAACGCAAGTACTAGTTATACTTGCAAGCAAATACTTTACCATTTGTTAGGCTACATTATGGCACTGTTCTAGTGTACTGTCACCTGCTAGTATTTTCTCGATCGTACCGTAACCGTTGTAATGCTACAGTAAGGAGGACAAACAAGGTTTCGTTTTCTTTTTTTCCATAGGCATGCAACTGCCACTGTGTCACACCACTAGTACCACCGCAATGAGGAAATGTCACCCGCCCAGGATTGACAACGTTAATCCCCATTTCACCTGGAGCCAGCCCTGGGCCTAGCCCTAATTTCTAACACAAATTACAGGTAAGATAAGCGTTTGGTGGGAGGTAGTATAATGGAGTATTATTTCGGAGTAGACAAGAGATTGACGGTTGTACTACTAAAGTCCTACGACTGTTCAGGAAAACAAAGTTACTGTTACACCCCCGCCCCCCACCCACCAGACTGAAAAGCAGTAAAAAACAGGTATGGTCAGATAAAGTTGAAAAATATATTTATTTAGCCCTAACAAAATAATCTCCCTCACCCACCCTAACCCCAACGATTGTCTCTGAAACGTCCCAAAACTATCCCAACTCCCAAATCCCACCCCCCAAAAGTCTATAAAAAAAGGGCAAGGGACACTCCACTACTGGAGGGTGCTGGTGCTGGTGCATGATGCGGCATGGGCATCATACTCCTTGCGGAGGGTGGCAAGCTCGGAGCGGAGGCCCTTAACCAAGTTCTTATACCTCAGGACCTCCTGCTCCAGGTTGGACATGCGGACTCGTAGGCGGCGTTGGCGGTCCTTGCAGCTCCTGTGGGGGGCAGCTGGTATTTCGGTTGCTTGGCGGTGGCGGTCGTCTTTCTTAGCCCGGCTCGGTCCCGCTGGCTTAGTCACGGAGGAGGATGCAGTGGTCACAGTCGAGGATGTCGTTGTTGCACCCCCGCTCGACTGCGTTTCCTCCTCCTCCTCCAGGGCCACCAGCCGCCGATATTCGGCGACTGTGGCCTCCAGCCTCCGTTGCCGGGCCAATCTAGCCTGCTCCCTCCTTGTTGTTGATTTGGAAGGAGCAACTATATGAAGAAAGAAAGACATAGTCTGTAACCAATGCTCCTTATTAATAACACAAAGTGATTGAGCCGAAAGTTGGGAGAGTACAAGTAGCAAATTGAAAGCACAGTACATAACTATTGAGGACAGTATCTATGTAACCTCCCACTTCTGCATCCTTGCTCTAACAGAAGTGGTAGTTTAATGAACTAATTCTACGACCACTATGGACTTCCATTACAGTCGACTATGACAGTACACCAGTCTTATTCTTCTTCTTCTCTCTTGTTTAGGGAAATGGGTACGTTATCTTATGCAAGCCGGCAGAATGACATGGACAGCACAGTGAACTTGCACCCGAGAAAAAAAGTTGCACACCATGATGAGTGAGACAGACTTGCGTTACTGTACCGGTCCAGTACATGCAGGTGGTGAAGCTATTACTTTTCTATTACGGGTGGCACTGAGAATACTCTGTTACAAGGGCTACTGCTTAATTAATTTACCTTTCACCCTACAGTGCAAATGAGTACTAGAAAAGGAAAATGAAGAAGCTAACTAATTTGATTATCTATCACTTCACATGGGACGTATTTAATGACAGATGAGATGACTTTAGGTGCTTTGCTTAATATTGAGTGAACAGTGATACACCCACACATGAATGACGTACTACAAGTAAACTAAAGTTATTAAGAGAGGTACGGAGTGTCCACCGTAATAACCAGATATATGCTGTGAATGCAAACGCAATACAAAGTACTGCTACTATTCATGGTAGTATTGGACACATTTACAATTTCTTTTCCTTGCCTTCCCTGCACTGGAACGGACGTGCGGGTGCGGTGGTACATGCTCTTCAAGGTAACACTTACTTCACCTGGCGACCATCTACTCTCTCTAGATACACATGTGCTATCTAAGAGTCAGAGAATACCATGCTCCAGGCATCCATTCAGTCAAAGTATACGCACACATACAGTTTCTGTTTCACCCACCCAGGCTGCTGTCCTTCCACCCATCCTTGCTTCATCATTGACCCAGCCATGCACCATACCATATTCTTTCCTTCCCAGCCACCTCGGGGGCCAAGCAAACACATATCGTTCTTCTTTGCCAGCCATCATACAAGTTCGCGTCCCACTTACTTACACCCTTCTTTCGCTTTTCGTTCATCCCATCCATCACGTTCGTCTAAGAACTTATTGGGATTCTTCTCACCAAAAACTTCACAGCTAAGTCGAAGTACATTTCGAGGAGGCTACTACCTGGTTGATTTGTAAATGTAATACACCCGTGCAGAAAGCACACTATGCAGTCTTCAATCTCAATAAGTAAGGAATATATAGCTTACCTGTTTCCGCCACCACCGTTTGATCCCCCACAGGAACGTCCGCCGGCTCTTGTACCGCCTCCTCCCCAGAGGCCTCCGAGTCCTGGTCCAACACAGCCACCTCCGCGCTGGCCCCGTCACCAGATGTTACACCTACAAAGTACATTTAAGAATGTTAGAATACACCACTCACTACTATATAATATTTGGTCTAGGAGAAATGTTAAAAAAACAGAATACAATGTAATAATTTGTGACTGTCTACTCCATAGTAAAAATGTCCCATTTTCCAGGGAAGGCTGTTGTCTTGCTGCACTTTTATGCACAACTGATGAATGCTTGCTTTTGATTTTTAACACGCACCACTTTTTCTCCTAACAGACAGAAGCTTGACTCCTGAGTCCTAAGAACACGACCAGGATCAAGTTCAAACCAGGTGAGAGCTCGGCTCGACCACAAGAAATGTGTCCAATTAATCGTCAGCACTAACCACTTTTCCGTTTTCAGTTAAATAGTTTTATGACAAAGTAGATTTTAATAAATGTGTTTACTTTTAATAAAGCTTTTAAACTTAAATAGACTCTGTGGTTTTTGTTCCTCTAGACTAGAGTGGATGAGCTAAAGGTTTTGGAATTTTTGCAAGCATGAGTGCCTCTGACACTTCTTGACTGTGCTGTGACTCCGTACTACTCTCTTGTCCTGCGTACGATAATCTAGAGATCATTGGGGATCTATAATCGGTGACTTCGGGAGCTGAATGACTCTGCCACACTATCTAGTCAGTAAGGAGACAGTGCATAGAGGTATTGCTGAATATAATGGGAGTCCAATGGAATTGCCAAATGTCCAATCTTAGTTAGCTACACAGACAGACTAATAAGAATAGTCTAGTAATACCACAGGGAGTCATATTCGAGGCAGGATAAGAATTTATATCCAGTCTACAAGAAGATCAAAGACGATTTAGAAAAAATCGAATGAGGAACGCTAGGAAAAAATAGGTACTGTTTATTAAAATGTAAACTTACTGGGGCCAGCAAAGGAGCCCTCGCCTGCCCGATCCTGGCCTGCATCCTCAGCACCCTCCTCCTGTGTCCTCTTGCCCTTGGGGGGAGCTGATGTACAACATGAAAGAAAGAAAAACCAGAAAACATGGATGAGATTTTTCAACCAAATCAAACATTTCAAAAGAACAATAACAACATATTTTGGAAAAATAGGAAATAGATAGACAACTATTCCACGGGATCTATCTCATGTGGTATACTACGTTATTCGTATTGCCTGATTTGCGGACCGTTGACTTAGAAAGTTCCTATGTAACTCAATAAACAGACTACTAAAGAGGTTTGCCTAGGCCTGGCACTGCAGGCAGCAGTGCGCAACACGTGACAGACAAAGTCCATCCTGCTTGCAGATCAGTGAATACTCAAACTATCAATCCACCCGCCACCACCGCCACTATTTCTTCTTATAGCCATGTGTCTAAAGGAAGGACTGGACTTCAGTCTGTTGGGGCTGATAGAAGTCCCTTGCGGAAGTTGCGGCTCATTTTCCTCCATTGTTGCGTGCCTTTTCTGACGCAGCGGCAGAACAAAAGACTCGCCATGGTGTTGGTGCGGCGTATATATTAAAAAAAAACACATATGGGCATATGGGCGATGCATCACGTTGTAAAGCCCTGCGCCATCAGGGGGCGTTCCGGCGCAAGGGAGGGCGTACCTGCGCAGGAACGAATCCTAAAAGTGGCTGAGGGAAATCTACAAGATGTCAATCAGTCACTTTTAGGACAATGATGCATGACTCAAACCCTGCGCGCTTGAAGCCGACGTACGGCTTGATGCAGCATTGGGGAGATAGGGTACCCCAGAGCATTGCTGGAGCTGCGCCATCGTTGGCACGCAACTCCAGCAATGCGCTGCCTTTACGGCACAGATGCGTAAGGCTTCTGTGACGTTTTGGGCCAATGGGTGGTGGTGGCATGGCACACAATTACTGCCGCATCCCTGCTACTTTGCAGGGATGCGCCGGTAATTGAAAATATGACCCTTACTGTCTAGCATTACGCAGTTCTTTTCTTTACACTACACTCATACATAATTTCTCAGGCCAATGAAATGCTTCTGAACACAACATACAAAACAAAGAAGCATAGTAGCAAGCAAGGCTACTGAGAAGGAGAGCAGTGCACCTGAAATGCATAGAAGATTTTGAAATATAATTTACCTCAATGTAATCGGCAGCATTATTGCTCTTGGTAAAGAACAAAGATTTGCAAATAACAGAGCAGGATAACACAGAGTAGTAAATGTACTACTACTACTACTCACCAAGCCCGGGGACCTCTACGCCGAGCGCGTCCAGCAAGTCCCGCTCCCGGTCCATGACATCGGTCCAGCGGTGGGTGGCCTGGTTATATGTGCGCCGGACCCCAGAGATCTTGTACATGGCCCGGCACACCTTCTCCCACCGCTTGCGACGCTCCCGGATGCCATAGCCGGTCGCGATCTTGCCGCCTCCCAGGATCGTCTTGGGGAGGCGGCGCTGGACATGGAAGATCAGTGCCGCCACTTGCTCCGCGCTGAAGATCTCCCTCGGGACCACTTGCTCCCCCCTTAAACGCCCGCACGGGAGCCGGGCACGGGGTGCGGGACCCTTCCCCTTCTCAGGGTGCTTCCCGGCTCCCTTTACCATGGTCTGGGCAGAAATAGAGTTAAATGATAAACAAGAAATAGAATAGTGAAGAAGAAAAGAAAAGAGTTTAAAAAAGTAGTTTAAAAGTAACTAAAAGCTGCAGAAAACACAAAAATATAGAGCTAGAAAAATAGAGGGATAGATAATAAGTAAAATTAGATCAAAAAAACTTCAAACAAGCAAAGGATGGCAGAGATTGAGAGAGGATAGAGAAAGCATGCCCAGAACCATAGCAATGAATGAGAAACAAGATGGCCGCGCCCGTTTACGACCGCGTGGGTAAGTTCGCGCGAGATTTTCCTTGCGAGTACACGCGAAATTGTACTAGCGAGCAGCACACTTTGCGAGATTACACATAGCGGGCGGAAACGGAATTACGTCACGCCAACAAGATGGCCGCGCCCGTGTACGACCGATAGGGTAACTTGGCAAACGTATAGCTAGAAGCGCCTCGCGAACACGCGCAAGATCACGCGAACATACACGTCGCAAAAAAAACAATTTTGTATTCGCACGTATTCGCGGCTTCCGAAATCGATCTCGCACGGATTCGCGCCCCAAAAAACGCGCGAAATTGCAGAAAAAAACGATTTTAGCTAAACTGAAAGCAATGAGCAGGTGCAAAAGTTCAAACTTAACATTAGTAACATTCAAGGTAGTGCTTCCTGATGGGCCCCTCCAAAGTTTGCAACTATTCTATGACCCTGCTATGACCCAAACAGCAGGCTCATAGAATAGCTACAAGTAGACCATAAAGGTCCTGTGAAAAAAAAATTTCACTGCAACAAAAAGCAAATTACAGATAAGGAAGGAAGCAGGTGCCAGCCAGACTGGAACTTTCTAAATAACTGACACATTAATGAAACACAAATTAATTGATGGCAGTTGAAGAAGGGCAGGTGTGCTTGCTTTTTTCAACCACCATAATCTACAGTGATAAATAAACCTAATGGGTGGCAGTGAGGATGTACCAGAGGGTGGCATGGGTGTCCCAGAGGGTGGCAGTGGTGAAACAGAGGGTGCTGTGAACCTGTGATGATAAACCAGATGTTGAAACAACATAGTCGCGGCCGTTGCGAGCCGAAAAGTAAGTTTGCAATTGCGAACTTGTCCCAAAATCGGCGCGAACGCGCGCCAACACAAAAAACGGGAAAATCCGCAAATCCGCTAGAGTTCGCGGATCTTCGCGGATTGCGAATCCGTAAATCCGCAAGTTTGCGTACGCGAGATCCGCTAGATCCGCCCATTCTTACTCCTGTGCCATCTATAACTCCAGTTTTTTCTTTGCTTACGAATGGCAATTATCTTATTTTGAATAGCCAGGATTGCTGTGGTTTGTGGGCTGGAATCCCTTATTTAGTTAGTTTCCCAGCGCGTAATTTGCTGTGGCAATGTCCTTTTTCCACCCACGCATGGGAGTTTCGATACCTCAATCCGGCCTTCCATTCCCACTTTGAAGATGGACATTAACAAGTTGAGCAGGCTCAAAACCCTTTTATCTCAACAGGAGGTGGCCCTGACTTCTACTCGCAAGACCTGAACCTCAAGTGAGATACAGCCCCTTCTAAATACTAACCTCCCACTACATTTCGAGGAGTTAATACACCAAATATTTAATGCATCTGAAACAACCGGCCTTGCACATTTTTTTTAATGTGTGGAATCCAGTCTTGTGACTTCATTCCAGACTGTTTTTGGTGTTATACCGGCTTTCATTCATTCTATTTTCTCCAGCGCCTTCGGAGGGTTACCCTTAATCTTGGCGCTAGCTGCTGGAGTATTGATTCTTCTACATCATGGCTGCACAACTTGTGGCCCTGCAAAGGCCAGCCCAGCTGCTGCTGTACCTTGATCGCCTTGCCCAGGCTTTCGGATGCTTGCCGCTGGCAACGCTTGGCATCAGTTATGGCCTGACTTTTCGTTTTGCTTACTTCACATGGGTTCAACCAGTCTTTAACTGTCGGCAATGTCCTCTCTCTTGGGCTATGGATATATGCCTCTCAAACATGTACTGTCCAATCCCTGATTTCGGCCGGTTAATGGGTCCCTTAGAGGCGCATGCCGAGGCATGTTTGGCGGATGGGCAAATGACAGGTGGAGGTACCCTTGGAATATTGGGTGACTGGGATGTCTGTGCGGCTGCACACGACTTCCTGCAACAAAGTTTCATCGAATATCATGAAAGCTTGCCACTAACATTGTGGACTGGTTCAGCTTATAACAAACAAGCGTGTTCCTTCGACTGGATGGAATCTCTCTTTTCTGCCAACAATCGAGATAATCGTCTGGAAGGCATTGCCTTTCTCTGAACACAAACCTTTATGCATTGACTGACTGTGTTCTCTTCACGTTGATCCCACCTGCCACATATCAAGTTTCACCTCATGTCCAAAAATACATTTGACCGGCTCGGCCTTTTGAACTCTGTCTTGGTCCTACAAACTTACCAGGGGGAGAGTGTCATGAGGGCCCTTTGTCGACATTGCTAAATGTCGCTGCCATGCTGCTGCTTTTGCGCTCGTTACCATTATTATTTAGTTATTGCAACACTCTGTGCCTCGAATGCAAGTTTAGGTTGTTTTTCTCATTTTCAGTATTTCTAGAAGTTTAGTCGGAACAAGAAATGCAAGGTCGAACAACAGTACATATTGTCTTTCTGTTCTGGTCATTCCCTATTACCTAGACATAACATGTGACGCAGCTGCAGAGCTGAGAAATTCATGCTTTGATATTGCGATGTTTCATGTTTTTTTAAGAAACTTGGAGAGAGCAGTTTCATGAGAGGAGCTCTGCTGTGCATTTGATGTAACCTATACATCAAACCTTTCAGGTAGGGGGTTGGCTGACAAAGCCTAGAGAGCTTCCTTTATATGAAATAAAGTTCTTCTTAGCAAGGGGAGGGTAAATATGGATAGTTTCATTACATTTGATCAAAAGCAGCAGTCAAAACTGCATAGACTTGAAGCAGGCTCTGAACAGAGCATACACCACTCATACTACAGGCAGGTTGTGTGAATGGTGTTGTACAAAAGGAGACCTTTGTTAGACATTGGCCATGCAAGATAGGTAGGCATGGCAAAGAATAGGTGATTGTGTGACAAATAAACAACAAAGGGTCCCTGAAGTCTCAATGGGAGGGAAGAGAGCAGGGAAAAAACCACAGGAAAAATACAAAATCTTCCCCTTAGAACTATAACGTTTTTGGTGATTCATCCAAGATACAAATATTGTTATCCGACAGACAAATAGTATTGGGTTTTTATTCATCAAAAAATATAAAAATGTTAAATACAGTAATTTTTGAAGAAAAATATTTTTCTCTTTTAACAAGCATCAAAATACATTCATATAGATATCAACAAGAGACAAACATAGGTCTACTAAAAAAATTATCCAACACAAATATTATAAAGAAGAAATAAATACAATACAGTACAAACCAATCACACAAATAGACAGCAGAAAAAAGACCAAAACATTGATATTTAACAGTTCAATGATACAATAATGTTGTTATAAATAAAAAAAACAGAAACACCATAGGACAAGACGTCTGAATCAGTGGCGACCAGTGTGTTTTAAACGTTTTAGGCATGCAAAAATAGTGAAAACTATCTAGAACTTAGATGTCACTTTATAGAGGATGTTAGGAAGGTCCCACAATCAGTTTCACTATAAACTTGTGACAAAAGATGGATAGTTTAATTACATTTGATCAAAAGCAGCAGCCAAAACTGCATGGACTTGAAGCAGGCTCTGAAAATAGCATACACCCCTCATACTTACAGACAGGTTGTGTGAATGGTGTTGTTCAAAATGAGACCTTCGTTAGATATTGACCAGTAAGATAGGTAGGCATGGTAAAGGATTGGTCCATTTGTGGTCTGTGGCCTGACTGACAACACCAGATCCATCTCCAGTTAGAGGAGTCATAGATGGGCAGACAGCATCACTGCTTGTAATGCTTCAAGTGGGGGTTTCATGGTTTGCATCCACGATCCTGCTCCGTGATAACATCTCTCTTTGATGCTTGCATGGTATCTCCCATTTGTATGCCAAAGAGCCCTCCACTTCAAGAATTATGGACATTCTCCACTCTTCAACATGCAGTGACTACTTGCATATTATCCTCAAGGGGCCAACCTCAATGTGTCTAAAAGTGCTTGGACGAGCATGCACTTTTCTGAGTGGTGAATATAGAAAGCATGGAAGTCTCCTATGTGTACTAGAAATGGAAAATATATACTTGTAGAGGGATTTTTGGCATTACTACAGATAAAAGTCAAGCTTCATGTTATAGAACCGGGTCGAGACTGCCATATTTTAATGTACACTAGAAAGCCAAATCACCTCCTTAATAGAACTTGGACTTCTAAGCAATTAGGCTGTACTTTCCAGTGACTATATAAGTAAATGTAGACATGGCTGATATGCATTAAAAGAGAAGGTGTCAGCACTTCTCACCAAGAGCATACAGTAGCAAATAACAAGAGGGTGCCATAGTTAAGCAATTTGCAAAATGCCATGTGGTTCAAGTAACAATGGTTATACCTTATTAAAACTTTAAAGACCACTAAGCAAGATGATTCTTGGATCTTAAACTAAGATCCCTTTTAGAAAATCAAGTGCAAAATTGAGCATTGAAATCACATTGTTCTAGGTGTATTGTCCTAAACATGTTAAGGTCTAAATTCCACGTTAAATCTCCATTCACCTTTTCTCCACACGTATATACCTCTCAATTTAATCCTTTGGGCTCTCTCTTTCTCTGTACTCTCCCTATCTCCTAATCTCCGTTGTCTCTGCGTCTTTCAAACTTTTCCCCACAATCCGTTTTTGTTTGCTGCTCCAACTATCTTCCCTCCCTGTCTCTCCTGCTCTCTCTCTTGCTTATTCTATTTACTCTCCTTTCTTTCAATCAATCCGCTCTCCATTTATGGAACCTGTCCTCTCTATCTTCTCTTCCATCTTCTTTGAACTTTTCAATATTTTTTATTCTCTCTCTAGCCTCTGCTTCATAACCCATGTATGGCAACTGAAACTTTCTCCTGGCTGTGCATAGCCATTAGCAGCATCTACCACCTTTCTTTGACCAGTTTGCGTTTTGTTGTTCCCCATCCCCAGAAGCCTACCATCCTGGGGTCCTCCTGGCGCCGAAGAATAACCCTGTGATCAACGAACAAAGAAGTCAGTGTAGCATGGCCATCATGTCCCTGCAGCTTGTTGTCAATTCTTGTTGGAGAGGAGATTATGCTGCATGAATTTGGTGAGTTTAAACTGTTTTAGGGCAGATGATGACTCGTTGATGCCCACACACTACATTCATGGTGTGGTGAACTTCAACAGGAGGTCCACAGTACTGGAAAAGAAAATGTTTCTGGTAAAAGGACCAGAAACATACCAGAAACATTTTCTTTTCCAGAATCAAAGTCATGACGTGAGGGAATTGCTTCCCAAAAGGCCAGAGTTTGATTTTTAATTTTGCTGTATTGTACATCCCACTGTGACCACTGACATAACACTGCCAGGGCTTGAAAAATCCACTCGCATTGTCGGACAAGATTCAATCAGGACAAGCTATTTTTAGGGACTACTCCCCCTATCTAGCGGGCTGAAAATCTCAAACGTCAGTAACAGAGTAAAAAGTAAAGTTAGGAAAGACAAACAGACTTTTGACCTCTGTCTCTGAAAGCCAAACAAATGTGACAAGATATCAAGATTTAAAGGCATCTTTATTGTTCACAAAGTGAAAGAGCAATACAGATGCCTTTAAATCTAGTTATCTTGTCACATTTGCTCGGCTATCAGAGACCGGGGTCAAAAGTCAGTTTGTCTTCCTACATTTATTTTTCTTTCTGTGATTGAAGTTAGAGGACTTTGTGGAGTGAACTGTGTGACAATTGAACTGTGCAAAGTATGAGCAATGAAAGGCTGTAAGATGTCAGGCTTTGTTCCTAACACAACACTAAAATAGCTAATTGAACTGTTCAAACATTTCAAATATATTTCACTAGTTATGACGACACATTTGTGTACTTCTGTGGTGAAAAAAATATTTTTATCGGATCAAAATAAATTAGAACACTTTACTTGGTGATGTGCAAATTTTAAATATTTTTGCGGAAACCCAGTTTCCAAACATTGTTTATGCGCTATTTTCAGTAAAACTACATGTTAGTGGGAAAGTTTTGTGGACATTTCAATGGAAAATATGCTGTCTGTAAATGACAGTGCACTACCACATTATTCTTTAGCAATATATTTATGAAAAGCAAGATTTTAAACATGGACTGGGAATTATTACTGCTCCTGCCCAGATGACAAATGCTATTAGTGAACTAAGAGGCAAGCCAGGGATCATGTGTACCCTATAAATGAGCTTGATTCTTATTAGTACCAAGGAGGTGTAGGAGATTCCCACACTGTATCCTGCAGGTGCTCCTATCGAGGTAAATCCAGCCTCTGATTTTATCAAAATTATTCCAGTTCAAAAAGACTTATGGTTCATCAAAATTTTATTCAAGAGAGTCATGTATTACGATCATGTTGACTTCAAATGATAATGTTCAATTTTTATCCCTCAAAAACATTTCAAAATGCAAAAATCCCTATGTATTTCGGGACAGATGTCCCTTCATCAGGGGCTTCAAGTTAATCGGTAATGGAAACAAAACACTGTTTCAGGAAGGGGACTTTTCCTCAAAGTGAATAAAATATAATGGAAAAATAGAACCGAAGAAATCATACATGGCATGGGAAGAACAGACATAAAGTGAAACCGGATACTTTGTAACCATTAACTCCAAATTATATACAAGAGTGTTATCAAAAAGCCAAAGAAGAAAATTGTGAAAGTGCTTGTCCCAGGGTCGTGCCTGCGAGTAAATAGAACAGTGAGCGGTACAGAATTATCTAAAATTCTAATCGATAGTCACCCGGTAAAACACCCAACTGTGTATGATACAAACGTGACAAGACACGGTCTGAAGCCGTGAGACTGGGGTTAGTGGTCCTTACCCAAAAGTTCTGGTTGCCGCGTTCAATAGCGGATACCGGCAGGAATCATTGTGCATGAAGGAGCGGGTGTGTTATGAGAGCGAGTCATGTGACAGGGAAAACGGACAATGAAAGGCGTGCAACATAAAAGAAGGACCAAAGTGTGTGCTATACATAACAAATAAAGAGTTTGAAAAAATGAAATAAAAGGTTCCGATGGCTCCATTGGAAATGTCCAATGTGACAAAATGAAAACCAAGTGAAGTTACAGACTAAACAAAATATAAACATTGGTGTATTAAAGCGGTCGCAAGTTCAAACACAGGAGGTGTTGGCCATCTTGGATCAGGAATACTTTAGAAACAATTAGGGAAGGATGGCAACGAGTAAATGGCAGTACATACGAAATGGTAACACAATGTTCAGGTAAAAGAGATGATTATCATCACCAAAAAGTAAGAAAAAAAGTAAGAAAAATGTACAGGGGATATAGTAAAGTGGGTCATAGAAAAAAATGAAAAAAGGTTGAGATAAAAAAAGTAAAGCCGAAAAATAGGTATGAGAATGAAAGTCAGGGATATTGCAAAGAAATGATCGTCATCTAGAGAGAAATTAAAATAAGATGGGAGAGGAAAAAGAACACTACAAATGAACAAAAGGAAGAAAATACATTGAGTTATGTGTAACGGATGTGACAAACAGAAAAACAAGACGCATGTTCAAAGGAAACAACTATATTCGATCCGTTCATTGAGTCCTTTCGGTTGGCACGAGTCCAACAATTTTATCCAGAAGAGTTCGCGTTGTAATAGTTTTTTGCGATTGTCAACAACAGGTCTCATTGGGACAACCTCCAGTACAAGGAACCATAACTGGCTGATGTTATGCTGAGATGTAGTGAAATGAGCAGCTACTGGAGATTTCAAGATCTTGTTCCTTATTGTGCTTTTGTGTTCCGTTAGGCGGACTTTGATTTTTCTTTCGGTTTTCCCAACATAGGGTAAGCCACATGGGCACTTTAGTAAGTAGACCAGATTCCAAGAGTCACAAGTGGCATTAGTCTTTAGTTTGATCTGTTTCCCAGACAGAGGATGGTGAGTGTAGTTGCCTCTGATGATGTTGTTGCAGTGACTGCAATTATGACATGGTATAGTACCAGAAAAGACAATATTAGGCAATTTAGATTTGCTTTCCAACATGTTTTTCAAGTTATTTGCTCGTTGGTAAGCAAACAGTGGAGTACAATTGAATATTCCTTGGAAGTCTGGTTCAAATTGTATCATCTGCCAAAGACCTTTTACTAACCCTTCATCTGACGAAGGCAGCTCTTCAGATGGATCAACAGCTCAAAGAAGTGGCCAACCGCAGGGTAGACCAAAAAGAATGACCCCACATGACAAAGGGGTTGAAAGCATCACTCAGAACATTCCTAACATTCAGGACTGCTAACATTTTTTGTGCTGAGTGGAGAAGTTAACCTTTACAGGCTTTTAAAAAGTTCTTTGGGGTTGGACTTGGCTAGGAGGATTTCGCTGGAGAAAAAGTTCTTCTTAGTTTCCAGCAGTAAATCTTTGTACCGTTTTAGGCTGACTTCGTAATTACCTTTCTCAACAGTGCCATAACCTCTCCTCCAGGCCCGTTCAAGAGTTTGGAACATCAATGTCCCAAACAGTTGTGCTACCTTTTCACATGGCAAATTATTGTTTGACATACCATATGTGAAAGGTAAAAAGGGAGTTCCAATAATCCATATTGAATTTTTGACCTCTTAGCTGTGACTGTGAACCAACATTTAAATCTGCTCCTCACCCACAACACTATGGAATTCCTCAGGGCTCCATCTTATCCCCTCTATTATTCAACATCTACCTTCCCCCATTACAAAACATTATTAAATCATTCAATTTCACCTGTTACAACTATACAGATGAATCCCAAATCATTTAAAAATGGATGGTCTGAAAGACCTCGACAATTTAAAATGTGATGACTGCCTCTGGGCCATAAACAAATGGATGATGAATAACCATCTAAAGCTAAATACAATAAAGACCGAGAATATGACCTGCAGACAATGGTAAAAATTCCAGCCTACCGTCATGCATGAGGCCCCTGCAACAATATCAAGAGGAGTCACAAACCTTGAAGTAACCATGGATTCAGACCAATATTTGATACCACATCAAACAGAGTGCTTTCTACACAATAAAAACACAATGTTGTATCCTCCCATACCTTGGACACTTGTACTTTCTAAGCGTGCCTATGCCAATAGTATATACCTTGGGGCACCCACATTCATCGTACACAAAATACAACTCATCCAAAATGCTGCTGCAAGGCTTCTTCTCTACCATCACCCAAGGTAATGCAGGGCTCCAGTCTCACAATCACTCACTGGCTACCTATAGCAAGATGGGCAATGTTCAAGGCACTTTTCATTGTCCACAGTAACTCCAAGGAAATAACTGCTATACCTATAAACTAGTTTCAAGCACTCCAGGTATGCCCCACTTATCACTATACCACCTTACCCTAAGAAATATGTAGGAGGAACTGCTTCTTTGGAAAAAGACAGCAAGCTCTGGAACTTCCTACCAGCCATCATTCGAAGCATCCAGGAGAATATATACTTCAGAACGCAATTGATAACATGGCTATTTTCAAGACAGCTACACCCACCCACTCCAGCAACAGATCCCGGAAGAACAGTCACACCCTTAAATTCAATATTCAGTTTACAATACAAAGATTAGAAACAACCCAACCAGCAAAATACTTTCGATAGGCAGGTAAGTTAAGAAGGACTGACCTATGGTTCACCAGGGTCATTTATAGTTATGTCGTTTCATATTTAACATTTCTATTCCACACTAATACTTATACATGTTACACTCAGCAGTCGGCATCCAACTGTAACTTACACATCCTATATTCACATAAGACATATCTGCTTTCACCAGTATTGTGATACGCCAACCATCACTACATGAACAGGTACGGAATAACTGATGAGATGTGTCACACACGGTGTGAGAAGTTGGCCTGATAGGTGATGTTTCCAATTCTGGAACCACCTATTATCAGACCAAACAATCCCTTATGGTGTCAGGTTGTAAGTCAACCTTATTAGACAAGCTATCCTAGGGGTAGCATGGACTAAGCAGCCTAAAGGCTTAACTTAAGAGGTCGTGTTAAGCAAGCTGTTTTACCACATACAATCCTGTAATATCAAATGAAAGGACACCACACAAGTATATATTATAAAAATATATGTGTTTATTACTAAAAACAATCCCCAGTATTCTTTATGAATAAAGGGGCACAAGCGTTAAATCAAAAGCACAGTTAAAACATACAAAGTTGCACAATTATGGATGAGGGCGGGTGGCCACTCAAACCATATACTAAACAAGTGGTATAAGAGATACCAATCGAACAGTGGTTAGGCCTAGGGCCTAGGGAATCGCTGGGAGCAGTCAGGACAAGCAGTGCTGAAGTCGGGAGAGGCCCACGGGATTCGGGAGCAGTGCGGAAAGCGCACGCATGCACCAATGTTAACCAATGGTGCGTAAAAATGACAAAGTTAGAGTTTAAGGACACTTCCGCTGAACCTAGAGGAACAAAACTTAAGACACAGACCCTAGAGGTGTGCACCAGTGTGGGAACACCGGCGGAGCAAAGTTACCTCACCCACAGGAAGCGGGTGCACAGGGTCGAAGTTGAGTCGGGTTTCGTCATGCAGGCTCTTGGTGCTTGGAGCTGAAAGGGCTGCAGGCGGGGTGAAAGAGAAGTGTCCGGTGGAGTCCAAGGGTGGACTTGAGTCGAAAAGTACCTGAAAGCAGAGGGGACAGAGTCTGGGTCACTCAGCAGTGACCAGGGTGGAACCAGGACGGAACCAGGCAATGTCGGGCGCAATCAGGTCACTGTCGCGGTGCTTCTCTCCGCTGTCACGTGGGCTCTGGGGCATCTACGACGTCCAGGAGCAGGTCACGATCTGTCCCACGCAGGCTCTCACCGTCGGCTTCAAGATTGGAGCAAACAACACTTGGCAAAAGCAATTCACGCGGAACCGGGAGATTGCTTCTCACTCGAACCAGGAAGGTCAGAGTGGGGGCTCCTTTTCAGGGGAGCTGGTGCAGATCTGGAGCAACCAGATTCACAAGTCGGTTTCAAGTTTTCGTCGGCACAGGGGCCACTAGCCGGCTGGCAAGTGACCGGGCCAACGCGTTGAGCCAAAAGTAGCAGAAGGGCCCCACGCAGCACTCGATGAGTGTAGAGGGGTGAGCTTCGGTGCAAGAGTGGCTCAGGGTTGGGGCTTCTCAAATCCCGGTGCACAGCTTCGAGGTCACTCGTGGGCTGCACGGTCAGCGTCTCGTGGTCAATTCAAGATGGCGTGCCCCACACTTCCGGTCGCCTCCACGGGTCTCAGCTCTGCAGGGACTGTGGATCGGGCTGTTGGAAGGCAGGCAAGCTTGATCTCGTTGATCTCAGTCGCTCGAGTTCCGGACGGAACTGCAACCAAGTAGACGTCGAGGGCTGGATGGTGCCTGCTGCTGCAGGGTGGTCACTCCTTGACCACAAGGGAGATTCTTCGGGCTTCCACGTTGAGATGGAGGTCCAAGGGTCCAGAATTTCGTTTCTAATGTTTCTTCCAGGAAATCTGATGTGCATTGGCACTGCTCCCACTCTTATTCGAATCTGGGGGGCGTGATTACCTGCTAGGTCCCCCCCTATGGGTGGGACCCAGGAAGGGGGTGGATACACCCCTTTCCTTTGATCCAGGCCGCCCTGGCACGAGGGCTGGAGTGCCCCAGAACCGGTTTGGCCGGATTATGCAAGGGGCAGCCTTGTGCGCCCCAGGCAGTGTTGGTTTCTTTCAGACCTCCCTGCTACAATCCACTATCTCCTGTCTGGAGGGTGGTGACACCCTCCTGTGGCAGGAAACCCTTTGTCCAGGCCCCATTTGCTGAGTTTCGGTCAGCTGCAGGGGTCCAGACTCTTGTCTGTGGCAGAGGCATCCATTTTGTGGATCTAAGGCCCTTTTAGAAATTAACCGCATTAAAGTAAAGGAACATGTCTTACCCCTCTAGAGGGGTGGAATGCTATCCCCGTCGCCAGAACTGGCGAGGGGATAGTATTCCAAATCGTATGACACCTTACACGACATGTTTTGATAAAGCCAAACCAGAGTTGCTATATAACCGCGAGGATTATAAGGCACTTAAGAGTATATGGTATGGCATTATCCTGAAACAGCTTAGGGAGTTGTTTCCGACAGCTGCAGACAGGCTCAGCTCATGCTAGAGCTCCATCTCACATTAAACCACGCACTCTGCCTCCAGGATTGATGAGGCCTTCCATAGGAGTGGCTCACAGGTTTATATGTGTCCAGATATAGGTTTAGATATAGGTATACTATACCTAAGTAAGGGGTGATTACACCACCTTACCCCAGCTGAGTGATCAGCCAGTTGTGTCAATTTAAGAACCAGCCAGGGGTGGCAAAAGATATGCTGCAGCCCCTGGTAGGCCTTGGTGGCCCCTATGCCCTGGGCACCTATAGTGCATTATACAGGGGCTGACAAGGAGTCCATTTCCAATTGTGGTATGTACCTAGGGTACATGGAATCCATTTTACAGAGAGAGCAGATAGCCTGGGGTCCTGAGTAGCAGGGAACCAGGTCAACTAAGTCGAAAACCAGCTAAACACAAGGCAAAAAATCTGGGGTAACCATAGTCAGGTAGCCACCTTCCTACACACGGTATGAATCGGAGGACTTTAATCCAGTCCAGCACTGCTGGTGCCAAATATAAATACACTGTGGCGGCTTCTTTATATCTCACAACAAAACTGAGATATGGGATGGGAGTAACAATGAGTATCCCAGCAGATCTCTCCACTTCTCTCTCCCTACAACTTTGCCAGCTACATACATTTCTGATTGGACAGCCCAGTGCAGTAACCAGCTAGGCAGACTATAATAATAGGAAACACCATATAGAGCAGGTAAAAGCAGCCAGAGTAATAAAAATTCATGAACTGCGCGTGTGTATCACACACCTCATTGTGCACCACACTGCTACATGCTGCGTCCCATAACACGATTACACACTTTGTGGTCTTCACCCATGACATAAAAGCACTTCCACATTGAATCATAAAACAAAGAGAACACCCTTCCAGCCACACACCACCCTATATGGCGTAGCTTGCTGCCTATGTAAGTAAGCACTTCAGTGCCACACATAGGGCTAGTAAGCGCTATACAAATGCTGAAATACAATACAATATTTATCACATATGCATCACCAAGATTTGTTCTGATCCTTTTGAAAACTTTGTTCCGGTAACACTTCAGAATGACAAAATAAAATGTGCTTCGTTTCTGCTTTCATAATTGCCGATATATGTTGCAATATATCTACAGTACATTTAGAGTTTTTTTTTAATTGTGTAGAAACAAACTGACATCCTGCAGTCGTTCTTTTCACACTTCCTGTATGCAGGGTCATTGGAATTATGTGATCCTGCAGCTCTGTAGTTTTCCGCATGATTATGCATTTTCTACATTTATCACATAATCCATCATCTGCCGCCTAATTTTCAGATTTGGAAAGAAAAAAATTCTAGCTCATCCAGATCAAAAGTTAGTAAAAATGCTGCATTTTTGGAAGGTCCGTTGTAAAGGTTGACCTGTCACCTTTCAGGGACTTTTAGCTGTATTTGGTTGTGAAACTGGTCCTAACGAAATGAAACCTTGCCCAGACAGTGGTAATGTATAAAAATGGTAAAATAATGAATTAATAATATCACAAAATGTACAGTATTTAGCGCATAATTTATGTTTTTTTTTCCTCGTATAATTTATTCGACCTTGCCATGTAATTATAATTTTGGCCTTCCCGGCTGCATAATTCCTGTGATTGTGCCTCTACCCTATTGAGATTGTCACATAGTTCACTTTACAAAATACTCTCACTTTCCAGTCAGAGGGTAAAAAAAGAAAACAACAATAGACAAAGTCTGAGATTTGACCTCCGCTTCTAAACATGCAGTGAATGTATCAAGATAAAAAAATGCACTTTGTTGCTAATTCACCTTCTGAACTCCAGCATTTTTTTTCAATTAGACTGTATGCATTCGTATGTGAATGCAGTTTGTTAAGATAAACAGATTTTAAACTGAAATTTCCATAAATCCTGTGCCCGGCCCTCAAATGCCCCCCACCCCCATGGCACTGCCCTGTAGTGCCCGTGTGCAGGGAAACCAGCAAGTGAACTAGAGATGGGTCTATTTGCACATTAATAATGGATTGCCACAACCTTGCCCGATTAACACAGTCAAAGGCCATTGTCAAATCCATAAAGGCTACAATTGCAGACTGTTTGGCTACTGGGTATTTCCCAATATTCAGCTTTAGGTTGAGGCATTGATCAATCGTCCATGTACCACTTCAGAAACCGTTTTGGCATTAATTTTACACATTATTTTCATAGATCCCTTCTACAGAACTCTACCCAGGATTGTGGCTGGGATGTCGAGCAGGGGAGTGTGGTGGTGGCATTAGGCTTCTCCCTCGTGCCCTTTTTGAAGATCGGGAGAATGACCGAAGAGGCACAGGAGAGGGCGATCAATGAGTTCTTCAAGCTGTTCTAAACATTTGACAGCAATGGGGGCCAAAGATTTGTGTTACACTTGATAATATCATTGGGAACACCATCAGGCCCAGGCGCGTTACCTCCCGCACTCTCCTGGACTGCAGCCTTCACTCCCTGCAGAGAAATAGAGAAAGGATGGAGCGCCCCTGGGACATAGCTGCCAACAGCTTAGACTGCCATCAGTGCCATCCAATCCCCCCATACTATTTAATACATGTGCACCATATTTATTGCTGTGAATAGGGTGGGGGTGAGACTTGAATTTCCAGGCCACAGTGAAAGAATGCTTGTGAATGTCATAAGTTGGGCCACTTTCAAAGCAAGTGTAGAGGTGGTACAAGTATCATTCAAGTCAGCAGAGTGGCTATAAAAAGAGATGAGTGTGTGCACATTGTAACAGACCTGGCGTTTACAGTTGAACTTGACACACCTTAGACTAGGAGGGCGAAAGGTCCTTTATGTGCAGTTTATATTGGTGCTGTAAGTTTAAATATGATGGCAGATTCTGGTGAGCCAATTACAAGAATTGCTGGTGTGTCATATAACCAATAGTGTTCTGAAAACAAACCTCTTAACCCTACAGATATTCTCTCCAAAGTGCATGGAGACCGGACATCGAGATGTTGGGGTATTTTATGGATAATGTTACGTGCTTTGGTAGACATACCGCAACCCACGTTTATGTAGCCTTCAATTGGAAAAATATTGTAAGTTGGCAAGATCTGCCCAAAATAGATTTACAGTTTCTTATGGGATCTAATAGCCCTGCACAACTAAATGATGCTTGTATTACTTTGCTTGAAGACTTTGACAAAGATATAGCTGCTGTCTTAGAGAATTTCCCAGAGGTTTTTAACGTGAAGATAGACACAATTAACACGTTTGAACACTTGATCAAGCTAAAACAAAATGCTGTTCCAGTTGTACTTAAGAGTCAAACCGGTGCCATTGAGCAATATAGATGATCTTAAGAAACTTTTGGACAAACTTTCTAAAGAGGGTGTAATTACCACCACTGAGTTTTCAGGATGAGTTAGTCCGATTGGGATGGAGCGCAAAAAAGACTGGGACATTTTGTTTGGGTGCAGACTTGTGCACACTAAATAAAAATGTCATCAAAAGTCGTTTCCTTTAACCTAAAATTCAAGAATTATTGGCCAACATCAATAATACAAAATTTTTTCACTGTTGGACTTGATGTCAGTTTACCATCAAATTCCAATTGCTGCAGAGTTACAAGAGTTAACCACTTTTGGGACGCCCTTTGATGCAAATACATTTTTGAGGCTACGGTTTAGTTTGGCTTCCACAGCAATCGTGTTCCAAATGTTGATTGACAACATTTTGGCTGGGATTAATGGTGTTCAAGTTTCATCAGGGCGATATTTAAATGTTTTCACAGTCATTGAGCACACTAAGATTCTTGAAAACATTTTGAAAAGTTTTAAATAAATTGGAATACCTTTGGTTGAGCTACCGTCCTGGGTTTGTGAAAGGGAGCTGATGTAGCAAGGGGGGGAGATCAGTCCTACATAGTGACACCCGTCTTGACCCTCAGTGAAGAAATCAACGGCTGCTCAGGACTTTAGAGCTCTAATGATTATTTCAGCGACAAAGTGATTATGCCTGTGGAGAAATCAATTGCTGTGAGGATGTGTAATAAGAAAGCAATATGCATTGCAGGATTTGTTGTCACTGTGGCTGTTATGGCAGTAGTAACTTGGGTTGTAGAGGAAGTAGCTCCAGCTCGACAACTGTTGATTGCCACTACTCCAGTACCAGCTGAACACCATTACATTACTCTCCCATATCATGAGCAGAAGAATAGACAATCTTATCTGAACAACACGTTCATCCAGATGTTACACCATACCCACAATGCTACAAACACTACTAACTGTTGGATGTGTGGGATGATAACTGATCACCAGAAGAAGGGAGGAACACCTTTCATTCCTCTTCCCTTCTCCCATGATGGTTCTTGTCAAGCCTGGTTTGCCCTTTTAATCGCTTCTCAAAATGCTAACATTACTAGTAATGCTGTAAGAAGAATAAATTATCATCTCAATAAAGTGTGTTACCCAGATGAAGATGGCAATCCACATGCTAAAGGAACTAAATGGGAGTGGGAGGAGTACCGACCCGGAAATGTTTCTACGCCTTATATTTTCCCAAATACGCGAACTACCAAGGGTAATGGACCATTTGTAATATCCGTTACTAGAGCCCGAGCTGTCTTGTGTATAATCAGTGTTGGGGCGAATCCCAGTAGGAAGAAGTGAATGTACTCTGGTTTTGACTATTGAAGGTGTCACTAATAGTAGTTTCATGTCTTCGCATAACACCTACTTTGTCTGCGGTAACAAGGGATACTACCATCTACCTGTTGGATGGTCCGGAGTAAGCTACGTGTCCTTTTTGTTACCTCCTCTGTGTTTTTGGCACCAGCATCATATCAAAAAGACTATCGACTGTTTAATGATATCTCCAAGAACAGATATGAGGACAATAAGTAATGAGGAGGTGGACCAAACAGATACTGCATTACAGCAATATGTCAATTTCAGTTTGGGACTGTTCTTCTTTGTCGGTGCTGCTCTAAACAGCAGGAAAATCAGACGGTTGACTCGTGTTGTGGAGGCTGTTACCAACCAGACAGCCATGGCATTTGGGAACATTACAGAGGAACTACAAATTGCAAGGATTGTGGCACTTCAAAATCGTATGGTCCTCGATGTACTTTTGGCTGATCGAGGTGGTGCATATCGCATCATCGGAAGTAGTTGTTGTGTTTACATTCCAAATCATTCTTCTTCATATTTTGATGCGATCTCTAAACTATATAAAATTGCTGCTGAAATCCATCCAGATCCTGGCACATGGACTTTCGCCAGTTGGTTCTGGACCCTACTTGCGACCTGGGGCTGGAAGTTATTGACTGCTCTGTGTGTAATATTTATAATTTTATTGACATGCTGTTTTTGTATACAATGTGGTCCAATGCTTTGCTCCACCTGTATTACTGTCACAAAATGACAAAACCCGTTCTCTAAGGCAAGCAATGTGGAGTGTATCGAACGCTATGGTTTCCTCCTCAGCGTGGTGTATACATCACCATATCTTTTATTTTTTTTACAGCAAAAACCTCTTTATTTCTTATGGTCATCTGCAACACTCTCTTGCCTATTATTTAAAATTCTGTTTCCACTGACAGTCCACCAGAAGGAAAAATGACTGATCTTCATACAACAGTCAGTACACCGGCAAGCTTCTTAAGTAAGCATAACCCACTGGATCAAAGGGCACAAAATGAAAAAATGTAAAAATGTGTAGGAGATAAGGTGACCCCTCACGGGCGAACCACCATAGAGGTAACTGGCAGGTACTCACCAGATAGACCCACTGTTCCCATCATTGGCAGTCACCTTATCTCGGAAAAAGAATAAAAATAGTGTCGAAAACGAATGTCCCAAAAAAAAAAAAACGAATAGGTGCAAAAGAGTGATGGTGAATTACTCTCTAAAGTAGTGACGATAAATGATTAAAATTGACAGTCACACCTTTCACACAATAACTTTATTATTCACTAGGGTTGAACTGTCAAATTAAAAATGTGTGCAGGTTGCTATCTACGCATACCCGTTTCACAGGCCAACATGTTTCATTGCCTCCAAAATATGGCAAATTCTTTATGGCTAGACAACTCGTCACAGCACCAGAGTTGGACACATTATTCTAGAGAAACCTCGCCTAGCTATTGTCTCTCATACCAGCTTGCGGGTGGGTGCTCAAGTCAGGGTGGACTCCTTAAGTGAATCCTTCTTTCTAACTGTCCCTTAGTCGTGGTATCGATCAGTACGGGATGATCGCAGCGCGGCGTCTCGTCCTGTATTTCTGCCTGTATACTCGCTAAACGTAATGTTGCACAAATGAATTCCCAGAAAATATTAGATAAGGAAATTAGTAATATGATGCGGATTGATATACAAGATGTATACAAGGACTATCCTAGATCATAAATGTCTTCAGCTAATGCTAAAAGGGTCTTCTGTTCGGTGTTACCATTAGCTGAAGCCATCTTGTTTCCAGCAGCCATTTTGTCTGACATGTGCTCACCACATGCTGTTTCCTTCTTCACTGTTGTTTACCCGTGTGCTCTGTGTAAAGGACTGGCTATACTTAGACTCTGCTATTCTGCATATGCGCAGAGAAATCTTTAACTATCCGTACATCTGTTTTTAGTCTGTAACTGTCAGGCTGTTTCTACCGGAGTCCGCAACTGCTAGCTCCTCCTTTACTGTTGACTGTGCATTTCTGTCGGACCATCTAAGTATGTAACCCTCCTATGTGTGCTTGTACCACCCTCTTTTGAGCCCCTGTGTGGGTATAAAAGACCCATGTTTCTTCTACTCCTTGTGCTACATCATACACTACCGAAGGGTGTTGTGTGAATGTAGTTCCACCTCATGAGGTTTAATAAATCTTTCCTTTAACCTTTCAGCTTCCGTGCCAACTTCTATTTACTTGTCTGAGGACTTGCATGCAGAGAATGGCAAACCCCTAGCACTAGTAGGCCTGGCTGAGTCCCACTTCTACAGTTCCACCGACTCATCCTGCCTTTGCATTCTTCTCCCGAAGTGATATCGTTCAAGGACAGTACTCACTTTGGGGAGGTAGTGCAAGTCCAACTTTTTGATGCAGATCTCGTATTCATTATGAGTGTCAGAGTCACTATCAGAGAGTTCAGGAAGGTGTTCAAAGAATTCTTGTCCCTCAGAGCCCAAACAATGCATTAACCATGAGGCTTTCCTCTCTGCACTTAAGGAAGTGCCACAGACACAAGCATATTGTGTGAAAACCTGCTTCCACGAGAGAGGAGGAACTCCTGGAGATATCAAAAAGAAGGGAGGGGCAGTGACATTTTGCATTATGTATGTACTTCGTTTTGACCTAGTTATGTTAATGTTAATGTTAGGTGGTGTTTTATATAGCGCTCGGCTACTCCGGGGAGTGTCCCGGCGCTTTATGACCTACAACAGAAGCGAAACCCTTAAGTTATTACTTAAGGGTGAACTTCAGTGATCTGCTTACAGTGCGCAATATCCACAAATCGTATAAGCTGTGCGCATCAGCGAATCTGCGTGAAACTTCAGCAATTAAAATTTAGGCCAATGCGTACAGTCCCAGAAACTTCATTTGCTGTGCGCATCAGCGGAACCATCAGCCCGATTACTGATGGCACATATTTATACAGGGAGGAGTCACTTTAGTCGGGTGCTCAATTACATGTGTAGATATGAATCTGGTGGTGCCTGATAACTGAAAGGCACACATTTGTTTACATACAATTTCATATATGTCTGATTTATTATTCCTATTACAGCGCCTTCTACCTTGAGAAGGCCCGTCCTAGACCAGTGTGTGGACAAAACCCATGCCGACAAATCAAGGACAAAGGGATTGGGACATGGTCTAGGGACACTAACAACAAATCCTACATCAAACCTCACGTTTAACTGATGGAGAGCTATGAGCGACCTGAAGCTTAATACTGAGAAAAGGTAACCTGGAGAATTGCTGCAAATTAAAGTAAACAAATAAAGAACTACATAACCACAGCTGTGTGACCTGGAAGCTGATCGTTTCTCAATATAGCCTTAGTTTGTGATTACATAACAGTGCTCACATTATGATCCGCGCTAGAAGAGATGGGAGCCTGGGGTGTCTGGTCACAGAAGCTCATTTACATACAAAGGGGGGGGGGGGGTGAAAGCCTGTACACAACGCACAGCACAACTTGTTTACGTAAAGTGCTTGTACACAGAACAGGGTAAAGTCTTGTGTCTCTTTTTTTCATTTTCTTTAATATATCCTGCACCTCGCTCACTTCTTCTCTTTCTCTCATTTCAATACATCATAAATTACTCAAATTCACTATTGCTTTTTTAGCACGGCACAAGTCGGGGGTAGCCACAGTTTGAAGGGGTCCCCCCACTATTATCTCGAAATGGGATTCAGTTCCACCTAGCTCCTTAGCCTGCGACTGATAATTGTTACTTTGTGTTACTCTGGTGTTACTCTGGTGACCACCCCCACCCACTACGCCGGACACACACTCGACCCAGTCTTCTCATCCAGCAAGGACATCGCCTTCAGCCACGCCACCGGACTCCACTGGACGGACCACAGCTGCGTCCACTTCAGCTTCAGAAGGACCACGACCCACCACCACAAGCAACAAGCTGCACGCAGAAGCTGGAACAAGATCACAACCGACCAACTCGCGACCTCCCTGAGCAAGAACCCACCCACCAGCGCAACGAACCCCAGCCAAGCGGCCACCAACCTCACGAAGTGGATCAGCGACTGCGCAGATGACCTCGCCCCCCTGAGGACCCCGCCTAGCAAACCCTGCAGCAAGAGAGCCCCATGGTTCACCGACGAACTCAAGAGCTCCAAAAAGAACTGCCGAGCCCTCGAGAGAGCCTGGCGCAGAGACCCAACACCAGACAACATGACTGCACTCAAGCTCGCCACCCGAAAACACCACCAACTGATCCACGCCATCAAGAAAACTGTATTCAAGGAACGACTGGACAACAATGCACACAACAGCAAGGAACTCTTCAACATCGTTAAAGAGCTCTCCAACCCCAACGCCGGAAACAAACGACATCACCCCTTCGCAAGACCTCTGCAACTCCCTCACCACCCACTTCCACAACAAGATCGGGGACATACACAACAGCTTCAGCACTCAACCGACGCACGCCACGACCGAACCACCGCCCCCCACCACCACCCTCCGCGCCTGGAGCCCGATCAGCACCGAAGACACCGCCCGCACGATGAACTCCATCCACTCCGGATCCCCGACCAACCCTTGCCCCCACCACGTCTTCAACAAGGCCGACGCTGTCATCGCACCCCACCTGCGGGACATCATCAACACCTCCTTTGACACCGCCACCTTCCCGGAGAGCTGGAAGCACGCCGAACTCAGCGCTCTACTAAAGAAGCCTTCAGCCGACCCCACCGACCTCAAGAACTACCGCCCCATCTCGCTGCTCCCGTTCCCTGCAAAAGTCATCGAGAAGACCGTCAACAAGCAGCTGGCCGCCTTCCTCGAGACGAACGGATCCCTCGACCTCTCGCAGTCCGGCTTCCGGGCCAACCACAGCACCGAGACCGCCCTGATCGCAGCCACCGATGACATCCGAGCCCTGCTCGACAACGGAGAAACGGCGGCCCTCATCCTCCTGGACCTCTCCGCGGCCTTCGACACTGTCTGCCACCGCACACTAGTGCAGCGCCTCAGCAACGTCGGAATCCAGGAGAAGGCACTGGAGTGGATCACCTCCTTCCTCGCCGGAAGGACACAGAGAGTCCGCCTCCCCCCGTTCAGATCAGAAGCCACCGAAGTCATCTGCGGCGTCCCTCAAGGCTCCTCGCTCAGTCCGACCCTCTTCAACGTCTACATGAGCCCCCTCGCCAACATCGCACGCCAGCACAACCTCAACATCATCTCCTACACCGACGACACCCAGCTGATCCTCTCCCTGACCAACGACCCTACCACCGCCAGAGCCAACCTTCACGAAGGGATGAAAGAGGTAGCCGAATGGATGAAGAACAGCCGCCTGAAACTGAACTCGGACAAGACGGAAGTCTTCATCCTGGGATCCTCACCCTCCGCCTGGGACGACTCCTGGTGGCCCCCCGCCCTAGGCAGCGCACCCAAACCAACAGACCATGCACGCAACCTGGACTTCATCCTGGACTCCTCCCTCTCCATGACCAGACAAGTCAACACCGTCTCCTCGTCGTGCTTCAACATCCTGCGCATGCTACGTAAGATCTTTCGGTGGATCCCCACCGAAACCAGGAAGACGGTCACCCAGGCCCTCGTCACCAGCCGCCTGGACTACGGCAACTCCCTCTACGCCGGAACCACCGCCAAACTCCAAAAAAGACTCCAGCGGATCCAGAACGCCTCAGCACGACTCATCCTGGACATCCCCCATCGCAGCCACATCTCCGGACAACTGAGAGACCTGCACTGGCTCCCGGTCAACAAGAGAATCACCTTCCGTCTCCTCACCCACGCACACAAAGCCCTACACAACCAAGGCCCAGGATACCTCAACAGCCGCCTCAACTTCTACGCTCCCAAACGCCAGCTTCGATCGACCAGCCACGCCCTCGCCGCCGTCCCCCGCATGCGAAGAGCCACCACAGGAGGACGGTCCTTCTCCTACCTCGCCGCCAAGACTTGGAACTCCCTCCCGACCCACCTCCGCCTGACCCAGGACCACCTAGCCTTCAGGAAGCAACTCAAGACCTGGATGTTCGAGCAGTAGCGGACCCCCCCCTAGCGCCTTGAGACCCTCCGGGTGAGTAGTGCGCTATATAAATGCCATGATTGATTGATTGATTGATTGCCCCACACTGCAGACACAGACCTCTGAGTGTTTGTTTGTGGGAGTGGCGCAAGAGAGGAACAGAGAACTTGACAAAATTAGCCCTGCTATTGCTTAATACATTGTAAATGTGAACCACTTTGAGGCTTAGGGGCTGGATAAAGAATAACGTCAGGAAACAAACGCAAATTAAAAGCACATTTTATTTATTCTCTGAAAACTATTAAAAAATTTAATTTCCAACTTCCAGATATCTGTTTAAAAATATTTACACTTTCAGTAATTTCCAAGTTTAGTTACACACTAATAGTGGGAAAAACACATGATGTATAAAAACTGAAACCAAAAACGTATTTTTACATTATTTTATGGTTCTTGGTATTTGTTTTTAAAACAGGCCGTCAACCTTTCACGTGAAAATTATTATAAGGACCTGACATCACTTCTTGTGATGTGACTACATGTGACGTCACTGTGATTTGCATATGATAATGGGCTCCACACTATTTTCCTTACTTGTGCCCTGTTTATTGGCATGACATGGGTCTATAGGTATTAAAAATAAACATATAAATTCACAGGTGTTCAGCCCATTTCTCTGGTCATGTCACACATTGACATGTATTCGGCTGCTTCTTCTATTTGTAGGTGAGTACAAATAACGTGCTGTTCCCCCTCCTTCCATTTCTCTTTTTCTACTGCTTTCTTTGTCTCTCTCGCTCTCTTTATCTCTCCCCCTCTTTATCTCTCCCCCTCTCTATCTCCCACACACTCCTGTTAGCGTTAGCTTCACGAATGCCACTGCCACTTCTGGCATTCATACGACAAATCCTTTAGAACATTT
Organism: Lissotriton helveticus; assembly: GCF_964261635.1. NCBI lineage: Eukaryota > Metazoa > Chordata > Amphibia > Caudata > Salamandridae > Lissotriton > Lissotriton helveticus. The sequence goes on along the minus strand of NW_027611725.1, from coordinate 2,556,683 downwards.
GAGGACCAGGGACAATCACGTGTGGAAGGCAAGTTGCCCGGAGTGCAACGGACTGTCCTGGCACATATATGCTTTTGTTGTGGGATTTCGCTATTTCACCACATTCTTCAAACAGAGTCTACTGCTTACAATGGCTTAATTCTGGTAAAAAGTAGAGTTTGGCAAGTCACAAAATCAATAGGGAGAGCCAAGTCAGAGAAGAGCCACGGGTCATACTTAGTTATAAGGCTCGAGGCACGAGCTGATCCATCAAGTGATAACAGTGTCTAAAAGATGCAACAAACGTTACTTAAAAACAAGTTATATGCTCCTTTATATAAAAAAATAGGTTATTTCTTGAACACTTGTGCTTCGCTTTAGTTCATTACATATACTGCAGTGGCATTTGTTAATAGTAATACATGCATTTTACCAATGAAGCTTCCATATCCAGAGCCCTGACAGCATGCCCACTCTGGGTGTGTTTGGTTTATAGGTTTTATCACTAATCCAACAAGTTAGCTGAAAATACCGCTGTTAGTCCCAGTATTGTTCAGTGCTGCTTTTACAGGTAGTGTGGTCAGGTGCGATTGAATGTTTTTCTTTGTATCTCTTCTTCACCAAATAAAAATCAACAATGTTTCTTTTCTTTTAATCCACGTTGTGCTTGTCTCCCAATGTGTATCCTGGTACATCATGTCACTTTGCTATGTGTATGGAAGTGGACAATCACTGGGAAAAAAACGTTTTTAATTCTGCATATACTGTTATCTGTTTTTTTTCTTTACTGCTAATCGGGTCTTCTATCATCTGGTATTTCAATGTCCCACATAATTTGAATAGTATCTCTTTACGTAATTCAATCCTCTCACAATAACTGCACTGTTCTGCTCTTGTCTATGTCCTCAGATAGGTCAATATTATTTTTGATGTTCTTAAGTTCATTCCAGAGTCTCTGCATCTCTAAGATTATTTCCATGTGAGTTAAATGAAGAAGTGTATTCACTGAGGGCTGTGTGGTATCGAAAATTGACAAAAGCCTTCACACTTTCAGTGCCCTTCTATGTTTTCCCCGTGTGTTCGCTGATGACTTTGTAGCTCAGATATTCGACTAAACTCTTCCCACATTCATTGCATGGTTTTTCTCCTGTGTGAGTTCGCTGATGATACCTTAATGCTGAAGAGTTGCGAAAACTACAATGATAGGGCTTTTTCCCTGTGTGTGTTTGCTGATGTCTTTGAAGGCTTGATAAATGAATAAAGCACTTTGCACATTCACTGCACTTGAATTGTGTTTCCCCCGTGTGTGTTCGCTGATGACTTTGAAGGTGTGATAACTGACTAAATCACTTTGCACATTCACTGCACTTGAATGGTTTTTCTCCTGTGTGTTTTCGCAGATGACTTTGTACCTTTGATAATTGAGTAAAGCTCTTCCCACATTGATTGCAATTGAATGGTTTTCCTGCAGTTTGAGTTCGCTGATGATACCTTAATGCTGAAGAGTAGCGAAAACTACTGTCACATTAACTACAATGATAGGGTTTTTCCCCTGTGTGTGTTCGCTGATGACTTTGTAGGTTTGATAATCGACTAAAGCTCTTCACACATTCACTGCATTTAAATGGCTTTTCCCCTGTGTGTGTTCGCTGATGTCTTCGGAGGGTTGATAATTCACTAAAGCACTTTGCACATTCAGTGCACTTGAATGGTTTTTCCCCTGTGTGTGTTCGCTGATGACTTTGAAGGTTTGATAACTGACTAAAGCACTTTGCACATTCACTGCACTTGAATGGCTTTTCTCCTGTGTGTGTTCGCTGATGTCTTCGAAGTCAAAGTCAAAGAATTTATATAGCGCACTACATACCCAGAGGGTCTCAAGGCGCTTAGGGAGGGGAGGGGGATTACTTGTCAAATATCCAAGTTTTAAGTTGCTTTCTGAATGCTAGGTGGTTCTGGGTAAGGCGAAGGTAAATGGGGAGTGAGTTCCATGTTTTAGCTGCCAGGTATGAGAAGGATCTGCCTCCCATGGTGGTCTTGTTGATGCGAGGTACAGTGGCGAGGGCTTGGCTGGAAGAACGTAGTTGGCGGGAGGGGGTGTAGAAGGACAGTCGTGAGTTGAGGCATTCTGGTCCGATGTCGTAGAGTGATTTGTGTGCGTGGGTTAGCAGTCGGAAAGTGATCCTCTTATTGACGGGTAGCCAATGGAGGTCTTTCAGGTGACCAGAGATGTGTTCGTTACGCGGGATGTCTAATATGATCCTGGCTGAGGCGTTTTGGATTCGTTGGAGTTTCTTCTAGAGTTTAGCGGTAGTGCCTGCGTAGAGGGTGTTTCCGTAGTCCAGTCGGCTCGTGACCAGAGCATGGGTGACTGTTTTTCTGGTTTCGGTGGGGATCCAGCGAAATGTTTTTTTGAGCATGCGAAGAATGTTGAAGCAGGATGAGGATACGGCGCTGACTTGTCTGTTCATTGAAAGTGTGGAATCCAGGATAACGCCTAGGTTCCGTGCGTGGTCTGTTGGGATGGGTGCTTTTCCAAGGGCTTCCGGCCACCAAGAGTCGTCCCATGCAGAGGGGGATGTACCTAAGATGAGGACTTCTGTTTTGTCTGAGTTCAGTTTCAGACGGCTGTGTTTCATCCATTCGGCAACTTCTTTCATTCCTTCGTGTAGGTTAGTTTTGGCGGTGCTGGGGTCATTGGTGAGAGAGAGGATCAGTTGAGTGTCATCCGCGTAAGAGATGATGTTGAGGTTGTGTTGGCAGGCGATGGCCGCGAGGGGGCTCATGTATACGTTGAAGAGGGTGGGACTGAGTGAGGATCCTTGTGGTACGCCACAGATGACTTCAGTGGCCTCGGACTTGAATGGTGGAAGGCGGACTCTCTGGGTTCTTCCGGTGAGGAACGAGGTGATCCATTCAAGTGCTTTTCCTTGTATTCCGATGTTTCTGAGGCGTTGTAAAAGGGTGCTGTGGCAGACTGTGTCGAAGGCTGCAGAGAGGTCGAGGAGGATGAGGGCGACTGTGTCTCCATTGTCCAGTAGAGTTCGAATGTCGTCTGTTGCTGCGATGAGGGCGGTCTCAGTGCTGTGTTTGGCTCGGAATCCGGACTGTGAGGGGTCGAGGGATTTGTTGGCTTCGAGGAAAGCGGCGAGCTGGTTGTTGACAGCTTTCTCGATGACTTTGGCCGGGAAAGGAAGGAGCGATATGGGGCGGTAATTTTTGAGTTCGGTGGGGTCCGCTGTGGGTTTTTTCAGAAGGGCGGTGAGTTCAGCGTGTTTCCAGCTTTCCGGGAAGGTGGCGGAGTTGAAGGAGCAGTTGATGACGTCTCGGAGGTGCGGTGCTATGATGGAGTCTGCTTTGTTGAAGATGTGGTGAGGACATGGGTCTGTGGGGGATCCTGAGTGGATGGAGTTCATCAGGCGGATAGTGTCCTCAGTGGAGATTGGGTTCCAGTCGTTAAGGGTGTTCAAGGGGGGAGGATGTTCAGCATATGGTTGGGTGGGTTGGTCTTCGGGTTGGTTGTCGAAGCTGTTGTGGATGTCTGCAATTTTGTTGTGGAAGAATAAAGCCAGGGAGTCGCAGAGGGCTTGAGAGGGGGTGATGTCGTTGGAGTTGGCCGAGGGGTTGGTAAATTCCTTGACGATGTTGAAAAGTTCCTTGCTGTTGTGGGCGTTGTTGTCTAGTCGATCCTTGAATGCTGTTTTCTTGGCCTTTCGGATTAGTTGGTGGTGTATGCGGGTGGCGTTTTTGAAGGCGTCCTTGGTGCTAGTGGTTGGGTCTTTTTTCCAGGCCTTTTCAAGGGAGCGGCAGAGTTTCTTGGACTTCTTAAGATCATCGTTGAACCATGAGGCCTTCTTGCTGGCAGGTTTGCTTTGACGTTTTTTCAGTGGTGCTAGGATGTCGGCGGTGTTGGATAACCATAGGGTGAAGGCTTGATAACTTACTAAAGCACTTTGCACATTCAGTGCACTTGAATGGTTTTTCCCCTGTGTGTGTCCGCTGATGTCTTCGAAGGCTTGATAACTTACTAAAGCACTTTGCACATTCAGTGCACTTGAATGGTTTTTCCCCTGTGTGTGTTCGCTGATGATTTTGTAGCTCTGATAATCGACTAAAGCTCTTCACACATTCACTGCATTTAAATGGCTTTTCCCCTGTGTGTGTTCGCTGATGGCTTTGAAGGCTTGATAAGTGACTAAAGCACTTTGCACATTCAGTGCACTTGAATGGTTTTTCCCCTGTGTGTGTACGCTGATGTCTTCGAAGGCTTGATAACTTACTAAAGCACTTTGCACATTCAGAGCAATTGAATGGTTGTTCCCCTGTGTGTGTTCGCTGATGACTTTGTAGCTCTGATAATTGACTAAACCTCTTCCCACATTCACTGCAGTTGAATGGCTTTTCCCCTGTGTGTGTTTTATTATGTCTTTGAAGGCTTGATAAGTGACTAAAGCACGTTGCGCATTCAGTGCACTTGAATGGTTTTTCCCCTGTGTGTATTCGATTATGTCTCTGAAGGTGTGATAACTTACTAAAGCACTTTGCACATTCACAGCACTTGAATGGTTTTTCCCCTGTGTGTGTTTGCTGATGTTTTTGGAGGTTTGATAAGTGACTAAAGCACTTCATGCATTCACTGCATTTAAAGGGCTTTTCCCCTGTGTGTGTTCGCTGATGTGTTTGTAGGTCTGATAATCGTCTAAAGCTCTTCCCACGTTGATTGCACTTGAATGGTTTTTCTCCTGTGTGAGTTTGCTGATGATTCCTTGATGCTGAAGACTCACGAAAACTACTGTCACATTCACTAAAATGATAGGGTTTTTCCCCCATGTGTGTTCGCTGATGACTTTGTAGGTATGATAATCGAATAAAGCTCTTCACACATTCACTGCATTTAAATGGCTTTTCCCCTGTGTGTGTTTGCTGATGTATTTAAAGACTTGATACATGACTAAAGCAATTTGCTCATTCGCTGCACTTGAATTGTTTTTTCCCTATGTGTGTTCGCTGATAACTTTGAAGGTGTGATAACTGACTAAAGCACTTTGCACATTCACTGCACTTGAATGATTTTTGTCCTGTGTGTGTTCGATGATGATTCTGTAGCTCTGATAATCAACTAAAGCTCTTCCGACATTCACTGCAGTTCAATGGCTTTTCCCCTGTGTGTGTTCGCTGATGACTTTGCAGGTATGATAATTGACTAAAGCACTTTGCACATTAAGTGCTCTTGAATGGTTATTTCCCCCTGTGCGTGTTCGCTGATGACTTTGTATCTCTGATAATCTATTATAACTCTTTACACATTCATTGCACTTGAATGGTTTTTCTCCTGTGTGAGTTCGCTGATGACTTTGAAGGCTTGATACGTGACTACAGCTCTTTACACATTCACTGCATTTGAATGGTTTTTTTCCTGTGTACGTGTGCTGAAGAAGCTTGAGTAGTGATGACAAACTAAAGCTCTTGCTGCATGTGTATGATTCTTCTTTCTTGGTTAATGTCTGTGGGTCGGGTATATATTTGTCTACATCCCATGATTGTATTTCCTGATGGGCCAACCTGGCTGATAAAGCACTTGTGTTTTTCTCACACACTTTATATATGCGCAGTATTTTGCATGTTTGATTTCTGTTTTAACAATAAAATGCAATAGCCACCAAATATTTGCCACACTCCTAATACGTAGAAGGTGTCTTTGTAGGCGATTGTGCCTTTAGATTGGATTATGGCTATGCACGATTGTGGTAAAGATGTATCTTCCTTTTGGCCGGTGCAAATTGGGACAGTCTGTTGTATTGTAGATAGACACACTCTTCTTCCCTTTACCCATCAGTTGTCTGGCTCTGTTCTGTTGTGCTCTTCTCTGGTTACTGTGGTTTAGCCAGAAAGAATTTACACTTCTCCTAGACCACGGAATGGTGGCTTGTCATCATTTTAGAAAACAGAGCACTGCGGTAATCACATCATACCGATACCATGATCAAAGTTGGTATTTGACACTTGTTTATACAGGAGGCAGTTTGTTATTGTTGTTGCCTTAATTTTCCTAAGGTAATTTATTCGTCTAGTTGTGTGGAGGTGCACAGCTCAGCCGCTTACAATCACTGAACTGCCCTTGATGCTTCATCCGGGATCTGTCTGTTTGTGTGCAGGTTCCTCTGTCGCAGACAGCGCTGATGATTTCCTGAATACTGTAGCTCAATATTTCTGCTATTATTGAAGATTTACAGCATTCGCTTCATTATTGATGGTCATTTCATACATTCGAGGCTTGTTTTCTGTTGGATGTAAAGATATTTAAAATTACTAAATTGAAACACAATGGAATGAGAATTCACAATGTTTAACTAGTTGTAAAAGACATTTCGGGGGAGATTTACCAAATCTCTACACAATGCAGTGCAGGCCTCCCCCTGCGAGGCTGCGCTGCGTGACAGGGAGGGAGCAGGAGAGCACCATATTTTCAAAGATATGGCTCTCTCCTTCCCTTCCCCTCGCGCTGGCACTGATTACAGCAGCCCTGTGCCATGCACACACCTTTGCACCAGAACGCTAGGGTGTGTGTGTGTGAGTCCAGCATAGGTTTTGTACAGGAAGGACACCCTTCCTGTACAAAATACTATGCCTAGACATGAGGGAAACCTTTTCCAACTTTGTATGATTGTTACAGAGTGCAGCACGCATGCAAAGTCAGAAAAGGAAGGAGAAATTAAAGCATTTCTCCTTCCAAGCGCCTAGTTTAAAAGGGCGCAGTTTTCTCACGCTAAACCCAATCTACTGTATTTAGTAAATTGGGTTTAGCGTGAGAAACAATGGGTGGTTGCACGGGAACGCCCATGCCCCACCATTGGCTGGTCCCATGGTGCAAAGTAACGCGAAGCAGTGCAATGCAATGCTTCACATTACTTTTACGTTATTTGCTGGAAAGAAAATTAGGAAAAAAAGATTTTGTACTGTTTTGTTCCACTTTTGTGACGCAAACACGACGCAACATCTTAGTAAATCGCCCCCTTCTTCTTTACTGCCTTTGAAACTTAGTAGGGAATATTTCATCATACACAAATATTTAACTAAACGTTCTGGTGATCAGGTGACATCTTATTAATGTCTGAAAACGAGGTGATTTAACAGTGTTCACAGAGTAACTTAGCAAAGTAAGGGTGCTCGGAGCACCCAAGTGCTTAAGGTTTTGCTTAAGATAGATGCATACGGTCAAGATTTCATTCAAACAACAATATAGAGTTTAGAAAAGGAGATGGATCAGGCGGGGCTGCAAAATTTCCAGTAACTCTTTAGGAAGTATACAACGAAAGTAACTCCATTCACACACTTCTCATTTCTTTCCTATTCACTTAAGATCATCTCAAATACCAACTCCTGTCTTTACCTTGCTGTTCATAGGTCACCTTTGACACTTTCAACAGCTCCCTTGGTTCAAGCATTTTTGGTTTTGTCTAACCTGGAAGACTGGAACATTATTGTGGTTTGGGGGGGTTTCCTATCAACATAACATCTGTCCATCTCCCTGAAACTAGTGCAGCTTGCAGCACCCGGTTCTGGCCCTGAAAGACAACTTTAAAAAGCAAGTCATTAGTTTTTTCTAAAGTATTTAAAGTTCTGTAAGATGCAGCTCCTTTGGGGGGTTTTGTGTAAAACAGAGCGAGGGGTTTACTGTAAGGCCCGTACTTTACATTGTAAGCGCAGATAAGGCAAACAAACATTGATTCATATAATTTAATATTCAACGATATCAGTCATTTAGTACTTATAGAGAGTCAATCACAACAGCAACGGTAAGGTGACGAGCGCTTGAGGGAAAATATAACGCGCTAGACTTGCTGCTGGTAATAGTTCTCATTGCGGGAGGTCATGGCAGGTCGCGACCACTCGAGGGTAGAACTCTGTCATTTTCGTTGATGAAGCTGCCACTCAATTAGAATGTTAAGGTTTGTGGGTCTCTCACTGCTTTGAGGTCACAGCCAGGCAGAACTACTGTCAGCTGCGCCTTGTGTGGATCTTTCTTCCAGGCGGGACTTCTGTCAGCGCTGCCTTGTGCGGATCTTCCTTCCAGGCAGTGCTTCTGTCAGCTGTGCCTTGTGCAGATCTTCCTTCCAGACAAGGGCTTCTTTCCTCAATGATTAGTTCAAAGGTCAGTAGAGGTAAAACTGTTCTAGGTCATCTTCTTTATTAGAGTTCAACTGGTCATGCCACAGAGCTCGAGCTCTGAGATGAAGGAGAGTCTGGATTTTCTGATCTTCGTAGAACATTAAGACAGTCCTACCGCATCTAACACATACTACAAAACTCCAAGAGTCAACGCTACAAGTGCTGCTCCATGGTTTAATTCAACCACTGTATCTGAACATCCCCTGGCAAATGCCACCTAGAGAATAAACATCCTGTCTGCACCAGCAGAGTGCAGAAAGCTTTTGAAGCACTAATTTTTAACAAAGGAGGGATGGAGAGGGAATAGTGGATTCTGTCTCCCCTGGCAACTATCATAAACAAAAGGAATCCACTAGGTGGACGGCGGTTGTTACCACAATGGTGGGGAGCAACCAGTGTTGTTAAAATACCCCTCACACACCAACAGGCCCCTTGGTGTCATGCTTCATCATCGGGGTCTTCGCAAACCTCTACGGAATGCGGCGTGCTACGACTTCACGACTACGCAGGAGCACTTTATGAGTGAACTATGTGTTTGGTGTGTGAAGGTACCAAAAATGTGAGTGGTGAGGTGAAAAGTGAGGGATTAAAAAATACCTGGCACGTGAGTGCTGAAAAATTTTTATTTAGTCTCCGGCTGGTATTATTAAAAAGAGTGCTAGGGTGGTTGTGGTTTACTAATTAGGGTAACCCAACCAAATTAGTGCGTCGACATGTTTCGGAGTACTGGAACTCCTTCTTCAGGACGGGAATATGCACTACTTATCCCCACCTTACTCACATGTGTGTAGATATTAAAAATTGTGCTCTACAAAAATAGATATGGTGAATAATGTACCTATCTATGTTGGATGTACGGTCCGTTGCGCCCAGTTGGCGGTTCAGGATACCTGTAAACAGAAAGGTTATGTAAAACAAGATGGCACATATTGTTGTGTCCATACTGTGCTAAAAAACACAGAAGGGTCATAAGGAACAAAAGTGAAGGTCCAGGAACCCTAAAAAATTATTTTACTACTAAGCAAGATAATACATATTTATGTTACTACTGTGTAAATACACAGAAGGGTAACAAGGAACAAAAGTGAAGGTCCAGGAACCCTAAAAAAGAAAAAAACGAACTACATATAGATTGAGACACACACACACATTTCAAAATATCAGATAGGTCTTAGAGGGTATGGTTTGTGACCCAAATGCGTAGCTTACTTATTAATAGAGGTCAGATGGGTGTTCCGTCTGGGCTCAGATGTGACCGGGTTGAATGACTCCATTCCATGGAGCCAATTACGCTAAATAATAACCCCCTTTCTCAAACAATCAGAGACCTTTTCAACCATCAACTTCATTGCATGAAGCAAACTGCGTTTAATAAAACCAGCACCCTTAGATCTGTAAACCATCTTGCCCTTTAATCAGTTCCCCATACCATATATTCATTCCACTGGAGGACATCCAGGTAAAACCATGATGTTCCTATTTGGCTGATAGGGGTTCAGGTGTTGCCTATTAATTTTGCCTACCTCATGGCCTCTCTTAAATATTTCTTAAATATTTGCTGTTTTTACCCCAAATACATGTGGTCATAATTTTATCAGGACCCCCTGGTATAGGCGGCTTATATAGGGCGCCTTTCGCTGTCACCATAGGGATCTTAACTCGCCCCTTGGTAATACATGAGGTTTCTCAGCAAAATCAAGTCGATTATAGGCCACAACACCGTCACTGCGCATGCGCGCGGTGGCAGACACTGGATCTAGATTTCGCGCATGCGCGAAGCGACTCAGTGCTGCCACTAACCGAAAGAGCATGGGCGCATGCGCAACACTGCACCTCCGCACATGCGCATTCACACGGGAACACCCTTCCCGGTGCACGCAAATGCGGATAGCAAACCAGGGGACCGGACCAAGTATGGGCTTTTTCCGTTTTCCATTAGGGGCTAATTGAGGTCTTTTGAGACTATTTAAACTCGCTCCTTAGTTCACCACCTCACTCGTCGGAGCCGCGTGGAGGGGGAACAAGCCAGACAGCCCTGTGCAGAACCGTGAGTGTGTATGGATGTATGAACAAGCCTGAAGGTGTGTGATCTATTCTTACCGAGGTGTTACTACCTTTTGATCCATTCCCTTAAATACCTCACAGGTTGCCATATCGGGTAGAACGGACCACGCCCCAACACGCTGTGGCTCATGAGGCCATTGGACCTCTATTAATAAGTAAGCTACGCATTTGGGTCACAAACCATACCCTCTAAGACCTATCTGATATTTTGAAATGTGTGTGTGTGTCTCAATCTATATGTAGTTCGTTTTTTTCTTTTTTAGGGTTCCTGGACCTTCACTTTTGTTCCTTGTTACCCTTCTGTGTATTTACACAGTAGTAACATAAATATGTATTATCTTGCTTAGTAGTAAAATAATTTTTTAGGGTTCCTGGACCTTCACTTTTGTTCCTTATGACCCTTCTGTGTTTTTTAGCACAGTATGGACACAACAATATGTGCCATCTTGTTTTACATAACCTTTCTGTTTACAGGTATCCTGAACCGCCAACTGGGCGCAACGGACCGTACATCCAACATAGATAGGTACATTATTCACCATATCTATTTTTGTAGAGCACAATTTTTAATATCTACACACATGTGAGTAAGGTGGGGATAAGTAGTGCATATTCCCGTCCTGAAGAAGGAGTTCCAGTACTCCGAAACATGTCGACGCACTAATTTGGTTGGGTTACCCTAATTAGTAAACCACAACCACCCTAGCACTCTTTTTAATAATACCAGCCGGAGACTAAATAAAAAATTTTCAGCACTCACGTGCCAGGTATTTTTTAATCCCTCACTTTTCACCTCACCACTCACATTTTTGGTACCTTCACACACCAAACACATAGTTCACTCATAAAGTGCTCCTGCGTAGTCGTGAAGTCGTAGCACGCCGCATTCCGTAGAGGTTTGCGAAGACCCCGATGATGAAGCATGACACCAAGGGGCCTGTTGGTGTGTGAGGGGTATTTTAACAACACTGGTTGCTCCCCACCATTGTGGTAACAACCGCCGTCCACCTAGTGGATTCCTTTTGTTTATGATAGCTTTTGAAGCACCCCGAGGTACCTTGACTTTCTCTATCTGTCGTAACTGAAGATGTTAATTCTTGGTAACATCTATCGCCTTTGGACAAGGTCCTCCATTTTACTATCAGAATGTAACTCATCCTGCGCAGACACAAACCCTCAAGTCTGTATTGCATGAAGCTGGGTGGTTCTCACGCAGAAGAGGGCCCTCCACAAATTGCTGACATTTTCTTACACCCCCTGGACAGCCGTGGCAACACACAGACTAACTACACCCCCTCAGGGATCAACAGTTCATCTACCCGGATGAAGACTTAGATCTTTCAACCTTCTCTGTTACCGTCTTTGGAACGGCCCGTCTCTGAGATTCGTGGAAGCGCCACACTCAGTGAGCTCAGATTTGCCTTGCAAAACCATCTCATGAGAGTGGAAGAAAAGAACATTAAGTGACACTCACTGCACAAAAGTGTAAATATATCTACCATTATTGTTCCATGTACCATTGTCCTAATGCTGATGTTTTGACATGATTTTTTTGCTGTCTATCACAGCAGCTTCTTATATTACCCAATAGTTTGTTTTCCATCATACCTACTTACCTATGTACTGTTTCTGACCTTACAACATCTCTGGCAGACATGTTGTGCTGTCTGTTGCCACATAAATAGGAAGTAGATTGTTACTGCAGGAAGTGTCCTTGCAGTCAGATGCACTTGATTGGGATAAAAGGTACCATGTTTGGTAGAAAAGCTGCAACTATTAGAATAATAACATACCAAAAGCCACGCATACAGTGCAATAACACAGACCAGGTACTAGAAAACGTGATGCAAACAATGCAATAACACTAGCCAGGCATTGGACGAATATGACACAATCAGTGCAATAACACAGGCCAGGTACTAGGAACACGGGACTCAAACAATGCAATATCACAAGCCAGGCATTAGGAGAATCCGACGCAAACAATGCAATAACACAGGCCAGGGACAAGGAGAATCTGATGCAAACAATATAATAACACAGGCCAGGCACTAGGAGATTCTGATGCAAACAATGCAGTAACACAAGCCAGGCACTAGGTGAATCTGAGGCAAACAATACAATAACACAGGCCAGGCACTAGGAAAATGGAACGCAAACAATGCATTATCACAGGCCAGGCATTAGGAGAATCCGACGCAAACAATGTAATAACACAGGCCAGGCACTAGGTGAATCTGATGCAAACAATGCAATAGCACAGGCCAGGCACTAGGGGAGCAAGCTATCGTATCACCAGCAAGGGACACCACAAGCTCTGCGCAGCACCCTGGTAGCAAAGGAGTCCCAGGGTCCACGTCGGAAACGCCGCTAGTGCCATCAGCCCATCCAGGCGCTCAACCTCAGTGTGAGGATTGCCTGCCCCAGCATCCCTTGATGTCACCGCGCTCATACCGCTGCCTCTCCCCCCGCAGTGCGGGACGCGCGCGGGAGAAGCCCGGGCCAAGGGCTGTCCCGTCCTTGCCCTCATTGCCAGGAAGAGGCAGGGCAGGGCCACCCCCCTTTCCACTGGCATTAGGCATCTTGCCAACTCAGATTCGCTGGACATTCAAGAACTGTTGTGGACAAGTCAAGGTACTGTTAACGCGGTTATCTCCCAGCATTGCCCAAACTACTCTCTTTGATTCTAAATAATTTCGCTCTCTCTCCTGAGGGGTTTGCGGGGCCGGTATAAGGATGGCCTGCGGGTTCTCATTGTCCACGGGGCCAAGAGGCCTGTTCATTGCTGATTGTGTAGACAGGTTGCTTTAGACTTAACTTGTACTATAGAGGTAGCATGGGGAAAGGGAAAACTATGGAGGGCAGTGGGGGAGGGGCGGGAGGGATAGTAAAGGGAAAAGGCTAGGAAGATACAGAAACATGCAGGGAGTAATTGTGTACTGGATAGGATAGACACCCGCATTAGCGAGTGCGAGGACATATTAGTGACAGATACAACCACCCATGTAGCAAATACTAAATCCCCACAACGCTCTACCCAACCAGCTAGTTTAAACAACCCTACTACGGCCCGCCAATTAGCTATTCCAGCTATGTTTCATAACCCACTAAAACAAGCGTTGTCATAGCCAATGGGTCTCGTCTTTGGGACCTTATGTGTTTAGCCAGAACTTTTGGCTATGTTGTACAGCGTTGTGGCTGCTGTGAATTTTGTTGACAAGTTAAAATAAAAAGTGTCAAGCATTTTTGTTAAGTTTATACAAACGAAGACAACATTATATACAACTGAAAAACCTGATAAAAAAGATTTTAACATAAAAAATGTCTTCTACTTTTTTTGTACTTGCACTGCTGGCAACTTTTTCCTGCCTGTTCTCATGCTTGTTTGTTATAATTTTTTTTGTTAAGGGAAAGCGGGGCATAAATAACGGGGGAGTGTAGGTTGGAAAACAGTAATTTAATTAGAACACGAGCAGCAGACGGACACTAGGGGAGAATCAACAGATGCCAGATTCCAAGGGCAGACTGACGGAATGATTAGGTGATGCGCTGATACAAAATGGTGGTGGTGAATGATGATTAGTGCTCAGGTGGTGACAATATATGGTGTGGATTGGAGGTACGTTGTGGATTGTGGAGTTGAAACATGTTGTTTGGTGTGTAATTAAGCAGTGTGTTTTGGAAATGTGGAGTTGAAATGTGTGGCCTGGAACTGTGGTGTTGAGTGAAATTATGCTTAGGAAAATTGTGTCATGGTGTGGAGTGCATTTATGTTGATTGGTGGTATGTGGTATAGAGTGCATTTATGTGGAGTGTATTTATGATGCATTGAGTACAGTGCAATTATATGGCGTGTAATTATCTGGCATTGAGTGGTATTATATGGAGTGTATTTATGTTGCATTGAGTAGAGTGTTATTATGTCGTGTAATTATGCGGCACTGAGTGGTATTATATGGAGTGTATTTATGTTGCATTGAGTAGAGTGTTATTATGTGGCGTGTAATTATGTGGCACGGAGTGGTAATATGTGGAGTGTATTTATGTTGCATTGAGTAGAGTGCAATTATGTGGCTTGTAATTATGTGGTACTGAGTGGTATGTGGAGTGTATTTATGTTGCATTGAGTAGTGTAATTATGGGCCTGTAATTATGTGGCACTGAGTGGTATTATGGGGAGTGTATGTTGTATTCAGTGGAGTGTAATTTTGTGGCATTAATTGGAGTGTATGTTGCATTGAGTGCGGTGCAATTATGTAGCATATAATTATGTGGCACTGAGTGGTATTGTTTGGAGTGCATGTTGCATTCACTAGTGTAATTATGTGGTGTGTAATTATGTGGCACTGAGTGGTATTATTTGAAGCATATGTTGCATTGAGTGTAATTTAATTTTGTAGCATATAAGTATGTGGCACTGTGCGGTATTATGTGGAGTGTATTAATGTTACATTGAGGTGAGTGTAATTATGTGGCTTGTAATTATGTGGCACTGAGTGGTATTATGAGGAGTGTATGTTTTATTCAGTAGAGTGTAATTATGGGCGTGTAATTATGTGGCACCGAGTGGTATTATTTGGAGTGTATGTTGCATTGAGTGCAGTGTAATTATGTAGCAAATACTTATGTGACACTGAGTGGTATTGTGTGAAGTGTATGTTGCATTCAGTAAAGTGTAATTAGGTGGCGTATTTTTTAGAGCCGTCATCCCTATTAAGTTTGTCAAGGAACAATCTAAAAATGCTATGCATATCACATCTGAGGGAACTTCGCATATCTCAGGAAATCACTAAGATCTCTAATATCCAGATCTTAAGTGTTCAATCTTCCTTAGGCGTCCAACCCTACCTGAAATATCATTTGATCGCTCACGAAAAATATCTCCTGACCCGGTTTCACTTTAATACATTTTTTCGTATTGTTTCTTTTCAGAAAAAACAAGACTGGTCAAAATCCATCACCAAGTGCCCCTGTAACGATACTTCGGAACAATCCACAATCCATGTTACCCTTTTTTGCAGATTTTATGATTTACCTCGAAAGCGTTGGATTATTCCCCTATTGTTATCAATGGGTTTGAGATCTTGTCGTTCCGCTTTTCATGCTTTGCAACTTTTAGATTCTGAATTTGTTGCTAAACGTGTAGCTGGTTTTCTTAAATCTTGTACAAAATATCAGTGTAACTATGATTAACTTGACTTTTAAATGCACATGCACTTTATTAACATTCTGTCTAATAACTCTGTCTGTTTTTAACTTAAAAATGTATCTTGTTTATGTAAATTCTGTCTTTTGGTATAACTCGTTTTGCCGTCCCACTTTTATATACTGTTCATTGCAATGTACTTTTTATGGTTCCTAAAAAATTTTGGAAACCGAATAAAAGATATTTGACTGACTGACTGAGGTGGCGTGTAATTATGTGGCACTGAGTGGTATTTGGAGTGTATGTTGCATTGAGTGCAGTGTAATTATGTATCAAATAATTATGTGGCACTGTGTGGTTTTATGTGGAGTATAATTATGTGGCAGTGAGTGGTATTATGTGGCGTGTAATTATGTGGCAGTGAGTTGTATTATGGGGAGTGTATGTTGTATTCAGTAGAGTAAATATGTGGCGTGTAATTATGTGGCATTGAGCGGTAATATTTGGAGTGTATGTTGCATTAAGTGCAGTGTAATTATGTAGCATATAATTATGTGGCACTGAGTGGTATTGTGTGGAGTGTATGTTGCATTCAGTAGAGTATAATTATGTGGCACTGAGTGGTATTATTTGGAGTGTGTGTTGCATTGAGTACAGTGTAATTATGTAGCAAATCGTTATGTGGCACTGAGTGGTATTGTGTGGGGTGTATGTTGCATTGAGTAGAGTGTAATTATGTGGTGTGTAATTATGTGGCACTGAGTGGTATTATTTGGAGTGTATGTTGCATTTAGTAGAGTGTAATTATGTGGTGTGGAATTATGTGGCACTGAGTGGAATTTGGAATGTATGCTGCATTGAATGGAGTGTAATTATGTAGCATATAATAATGTGGCACTGAGTGGTATTATGTGGAGGGTATTTATGTTGCATTGAGTGGAGTGTAAGTATGTTGTGTGTAATTAAGTGTCACTGAGTGGTATTATTTGGAGTGTATGTTGCATTGAGTGAAGTGTTATTATGTAGCATATAAATATGTGGCACTGAGTGGTATTGTGTGGAGTGTATGTTGCATTCAGTAGAGTGTGAATATGTGGTGTGTAATTATGTGGCACTGAGTGCTATTTGGAGTGTTTGTTGCATTGAGCGCAGTGAAATGATGTAGCATATAATTATGTGGCACTGAGTGGTATTGTGTGGAGTGTATGTTTTATTCAGTAGAGTGTAATTATGTGGCCTGTAATTATGTGGCCTGTAATCAAGTGGGACTAGGTGCTATTATTTGGAGTGTATGTTGCATTTAGTGCAGTGTAATTATGTAGCATATAATTATGTGGTAACTATCGTGATACCCCAAAGCGGACTCCATCTATGCATGCACCCAGGATCTGGGGACAACACCCTTAATTCTGCTCGAGTTAAGCATAGTGCAGAACACAAGTCACCTTAAAAAATAACACTACATCACAATGCAATAACAATAGACTTCTGTTCCCTGAACCCAGACACCCTCCGATCACTCATGGACTTTCCTTTACCTTTGCCCGTGTATAGTGCTCAGCTGCCTTTAGGGTAGGTTTGCGCTCTACAGATACCACATATGTACATAAATATTGAACCAAAGCCAATCAGGGAGGTTCAGTGCTAAATATGTCAGACAATGAGTGCATTTCACTTGTGCGAGCATTGTGCGCAGCCTCTCGTCGGGTGGATGGGGTGACCAATTCTCTGTGTTGTTGGGTTTATTTCATTTACTGAACTGACTGTGTTCTTACAGAATACTAACTCTGGTGTGTGACTCCTTCTGCGGCACACTGACTGAATCGAATCATTTGACTCGATTTACAGTGAATTAAAACCAAATGCGTCTAATTAGTAAACGTGAGAACTAGAGAGAGGGGGGGCTTATTTCGAATAAAGGACAAGAGATGGGAAGAGATAATAGAACATTATAAGGAACACAGAAGAGCAGGTTTAAGGAACTGGGTGGAAGAAAGGGTGAAACCAGGGTAAGAAAGATTGCCCCTTGAGCATCAGTTTCAGGAGCAAACTCAGAACTTTTAGAAGCTGCAGCGTCCCGCGAGTGGTGCGCGCGCTCGTGTGAAATCTGACACAAAACAGATGGCACACTGCGCGCCGCTGCTCATAACCGCAAGCCGTAGGCCTTTTCACATGCTTCCAGAGCGATTCCAAGAGGTCGTTTTCCTAGAGCAGCGCATGCGCACATGGTTTCAAAGGTCAACGCACATCCACTGGTTAATGGTTGACAGGGTACCAGTGGATAGTTTAAAAACCAACAGCGTCAGTCCCAAAACCGGGAGTGATCCAGTAAGATAACTCCTACATTTATTACCCTTTGCCCATCACTGTTTGATACTTTAATTTAAGTAGGAAACAACATGAGATATCTCTGAACATAATGGTGCATATTACTCTGATGATCAAACAAGCGGTGAAGGCGTGCTTGAAGCTACTTTTTCTGTCACACTCTACTGACTTTGAAAATAGTGAATAAGAAACACCGTAAGTCAAACTCTAGGAAGAAAACAAAGGATGTGACTGGCACCAGAATTTTAGCTAAAAAGAGAAAGGAATGAAGCACATTGGCTGCCACCAGGGCCTGATCTCATTCCATGCTCTAGGCTTATGGGCAACATCAGAGGAAGAAGGTCCGAAATACTTGATGGCCTAATGATGCCCGGACAATCACTTCCAAGTTTGTCAATCCAGCAAGCAGGACAGAAGGAAGGGGCAAGCAAAAATCACTCTCCACCAGCCAAAGTGATAATCCCCATGTAGGTAAGGGCAAATTAGTAAAAGAATGATTGGCCACCAGAGGATGAAAGCCGACTCACTGTCCTGCCCCATTTCCATTCACAGAAGGCTGGGTTAGCCTCTTCCACATCAGCACTTCAGACACTGTTCTGTTGTGTTTGTTTTCTTACGAAACTCTGGCTCAGGTTGCCCTTTTAGTGAATTATATTTCAAAAGGTTCAGCTATTTATTTAGTACGCTATAAAAACCACTAATAAATTAAAATCGGTATCAACCAAATACTCCCTTACAATGTATCCCTCCTTAACTTAGGAGTATCGGGCCCAAATGATGTACTTATTGATGTTACAAGCGGCTACATTCAGCTGCTGCCCA
This sequence comes from Lissotriton helveticus, assembly GCF_964261635.1. Lineage (NCBI taxonomy): Eukaryota > Metazoa > Chordata > Amphibia > Caudata > Salamandridae > Lissotriton > Lissotriton helveticus. Next base: position 2,538,175 of record NW_027611725.1, on the reverse strand, counting down.
TGGGACATCCATGTTATCCTGGAATGTAGCAAGATTGAAGACGAAGACCATCTTCCCTGATTGGTTTGCTTTTATTGATCAGTTTGATGTCTGTTGTTTTCAAGAAACCTGGGCAATAGACCCCCTATACTGCTTAGGTTACTTAAATGTCTATACCCCTGCAACATGTGGGGGTAAGAGTCGACCCTCAGGGGGATTGGTAATCCGGGTACGCCAAGCTGGCGGTTTTAATATGGAGGTCCTGGAAACACAGAGTAATGATATTGTTGCGATCAGGTTGAAGTGGGGCCAACAAGGGGTTGTGGATGTTTCTAACGTTTATGCCAGGGGCTCAAAGGGGAAGAAGTCGGACGTTATAGCGGTTTTGGAGGACTTATTAGATCTACACTAGTGTCCCACCAGATCCTCTTACACCGCCTTGAGGAGGCCGGAGTTGGAGAGAGAGCACTCGAGTGGTTTCGATCTTTTCTCACTGATCGAACCTTTAAAGTGTCCACACCCCCTTTTGTTTCTGCTCCTCGCCCTATTTCTCAGGGTGTACCGCAGGGATCGGCCCTCAGCCCTACCTTATTTAATTTATATGTTCAACCGTTGGCGAAGGTCGCCCATAGTTTTGGTCTCACCATGGTGTCATACGCCGATGACACGCAGCTGGCGGTGGCACTTAATGGGGAGTCCAACATGGATGCTTCCACCTTTCAGTCCGCTCTTAAAGCTGTGGCGGGTTGGATGGGGATCAATCGACTCCAACTTAATGCCTCTAAAACCGAGGTTATTATTTTTGGTAGGGAAAGTGAGCTCTGGGGCGATCTATGGTGGCCACCTGAATTGGGCCCTGTTCCCACCCCAGTGGCCGAAGTCAGAAACCTTGGGGTATGGCTGGATGATAAACTCTCCTTCACCACCCATACTAAACGTGTAGCCGGTACTTGTTTTGGTGCCCTGCAGTGCCTTCGACCTATCTTCAAGTTTTTTGATGCGGACACCAGACAGATCATTGTCCAAGCTATGGTCCTGGCCAGATTAGACTACGCCAGCTCTTTGCTTCTGGGCGTTAATCAGGCAGAATTAGTCCGCCTTCAGAGGGTGCAAAATGCGGCGGCCAGGATGTTGGTCGGCCTTCCGAAGTTTGTCTCTGCACGCCGAACTATTCAGGATCTTCATTGGCTGCCTGTTGGGCAAAGAATTAAATTTAAGGCTCTTTGTTTAACTTTTAAAATTCTCAAGTTAGCCTCCCCCCCTATTCTTTCGCAGATAATCTGTCATTATGTACCTTCCAGAGCCCTTCGATCCTCAGGGTTAAATCTCGCCATTGTGCCACGCTTTAAAAGAGCCAGAATGGGTGGACGTTCTTTTTCTGTGATGGCGGCAGCTCTCTGGAACTCTTTGCCTGCCCCTCTCCGTTCCATCCCTGATCTGCTTTCTTTTAGAAAGGCCCTGAAGACCTTCCTATTTTCTACTGTCTAGTTCCTTTCCCTTGGGCCATTAGTTACCGTGTTGTGTTTTACCATATCCTAAGCGCCGGGACGCCACTTGGCTGTGGCATCTGTGCGCTTTATAAAATAAAATAACATAACATAACATAACATACACTCCTGTTGTTCAAACATTCTGATCGCGGGGGATTTTAATGTGACTTTTGAGCCCCTCACTCTTGAACATTGTTGTAGGAAGGTGTCATCTGACTGCATGGTTGCCCCCACTTTTTTCCTGGTGTTTTGCTGGTTTTCGACTTAGTTTGGCTGGGATCCTGCTATTCAGGACCTCAGCCTATCTGCTTTCTCCCTAAAATGGATTCCATGTACAATAGGTACACTCCAGTTTGGCTACTGGGGTACCCTTGTGAGTCCCTAGTATATGGTACAATAGGTACTAAGGGCATAGGTACCCCAGAGGCCTACCAGGGGCAGCAGCATGCATTATGCCACCCCTGGGAAGCCTTCCAAAATGACATGCACCCCTTACTGAGATATAGGTTACCTATATCTACCTTAAATCACTACACATAGTGACCTATCAGTCACCCCTATGGCAGGCCTTATCAATCTTGAAAGCAGGGTGCTTGGTTTCATGTGAGAGGGTGCCCATGCATGAGCAGAGCCCCTCTGCAGCTTTCAGAACCATTCTCTGGGGCTGTTCTGTGATGCAGCCTGACCATATACTCTGCATTATATCCTCGTGGTAAATGCTAACTTTGGGATGGCTGCACGGAAACATGTTGTGTTTGGTGTCAAACACTTTGGAATCCTACCCCCGGCCAGTCCTGGCGGCGGGGGTAGAATTCCACCCTCTCGAGGGAGAGACATTTACACACCGGTCTACCTGGTAATCAGTTTAAAGAGCTCTGGCATCACAAAATGGATGCTGCAGACACAAGTCTGGCCTCCTGATGCTGACCAAAACTCCGGCAGAGGAGGCCTGGACAATTGGTTTCCTGTCACAGGGAGGCGTAACCACCTCCCAGACAGGCCTTGGTGGATTAGGGCTGGGTGGTTACACTCCAGGAGTGCTTTGAAGTCTGCACTGGGGGCACATTTGGTGTCCCTGTGCATAGTCCAGCTCAAACCAGTCTGGCACGAAACTGGACAAAGGAAATGGGTGTAGCCATCCCTCTTTCCAAACCCTCCCATAGGTGGGTCCCCAGAGTTAGTCCAACCCCTTTCTTAGTTATAAGTAAGGAATCCCTGGCATCAGGACTTTAGAAATCCCTGGAGGAAACTCTGCAACTGAATCATGGAACTTTGACGCTCTACTCAAGACTAGAGGACTAAAGAAATCTCCCTTGGGGTCAAGGAGTAACTCCACTGCTTGGCAGGCACCAACAAAGCATTTGCCGGTCTGCATTTCCAAAGCTCCCGACGGACTCTGAAGTATCTGCAGCCCAGGAAGAGGATTTACAGACTTCTCAGAGGCTGACCCGAGTCCGCAGCAAAGCTGAGACCCACAGCCCTCGTGAGTGACGTGGAACTGGAACTCCTGGACACCCTGAACATTTGCAAGTGCATTGACTTCTCGACACCTCTTGCTTTAGATGTGCCCTGACTCCCCACCAAGTGGTGAGTCCCTCGGACCTTGCTGGCCCACACGGAAGCATCTTTCTCTTTTCTGCGTGGGTTGCTGTTGCCAAGGCTTGTTGGGTCCAATCCGGGCACAGATACTGCAGCACTCTACATACTTGGTGGGTCAGCTCGAATCTAGCTCCTGGTTGTCGTCGACGCCTCCTGGTCCTCGTGGCTGAAGAGTCAATCTTCACCTCCTTCACCTGAAATCACCCGACATCGGTGGGCATCTGCCTATCGTGCCCCTGGTCACTGGCAAGTGACCCAGACTCTGTCCCCTCTTCTTTCAGGTTCTTCTCATCTTCAATCCAGGCTTGGATCACTGCGGACACTTTCCACTTCGACAGCAGTAGCACTTTGCAGCAGATCGCCGCTGGAAACAGCGACGATTCCCAACACCAAAAGACACCTATGCACCCGGCTTCCCTGGGTGAGGTAACTCGAGTACTACATTGCTCCTGAGGGTGTTGGCTCTAGAACCCCTTAAGTCTAAAGGGGTTTGCTCAAAGTAATCCTCTAAGTGTCCATTTTCTTTAAATTTCCAACCGCGACATTCCCAATTGAAGTTTAACGGAGATCCGCGGCTGTGTTCAGACACTGAAAGCGTGTCCATTCTGGGTCCCCTGCGTCACTACCTTGGGTGGTTCCTGGTGGCCCCAGCACTTCTACAGGCTCTAGTCCTTGTGTCTATCAAAGTCGTGGTTCTTATACGACTTTATTGATATATGGTTTGGTCTGCCCCTAGGGCTCAACATATATTGTGTTAATTTACTGTGTGCTATTAAGTTTTCTGTATGTACTTTTGCCTCTAGCCTCATAAAGAGACTAGAGAGATGTGTTTAGAATAAATACATATATTTTATATATATTCCTTTTGTGGTTCTCCTTTCATTTGGTCATTCACGAGATTATAGACTGGTAAAACAAGCTGCTTCACATTCCTCCAATACATAGCCTGAAGCATACTCCATAGTTACCACAAGGATAGCTTTCAATAAAGGTTGCATGTAACCTATCATCAATAAGGGTTGTTTGGACTGGTGCAAGGTGCCCACTAAAATAGTGGACAGCATATGCCAGGCCAACTTCTCACACATTAATTCAAGTCTTGCTAAAGCAGGCACGACAAAGTGCACAGCATTGGCGCCCTTCTTCTTTGTATTTGCAGCAGCGTGCCATGAGCCCTTCCAATTTAATAACGCCTGTCGCTTATTTGAAATGCAGCCCACACAGCACTCGTGGGACGCCGCTTGTTTGTATTTGCCGCGCAATGCAGGATTTCACTTTGGGAGCGGCTGCCGCCCCACACAGCATGCGTGTCCTGCAAGTGCTGTGTGGGTCGGGGGCTGTTCTTGCAGTGGGAGCGTGCAGGGCCCGCTGCAAATGCAAACAAGCAGGCACCATTGCCCAATTAATGGATAACTTATCCCATGGCTTCATCAGGACCTTAAGTATTACTACTGCTCTCCGTCAGTACCTCTGGCGGTTCCAAAAGCCGTCTGGGGCTTTTGGAACCGCCAGAGGTACCGACGGAGAGAGCGGTGCCTCCTATGTCCTGATCAGTGGCCAGGTGAGGAGAGGTCTTATCCTCTCAAAAGATGGGAAATCATCATTTACAGAGAAACTGTTATCCTTATTTGCAGGTAAAGAGGTTGTATCAGTTCCAACTCTTTACACACATTATATATTGTGTATTTATAACACTCACTTGCAGTAGCAATACTTAATGTCCTGACGAAGGCATAGGACAAGTTATCCATTAATTACTGAAACATGTTGACCCTTCACATCTAGACAGTTACTTGTTTAAGACTGTCGTTTTGCACTGTTTTTATGTCTTGATCTCTGAGAAGCACGAATAAATAATTTTGCTTCCCATTGGTAATTTTAACTCACATCACATACACACTACTGCACTGCATTCACGATTCCCACATAATCGAGTACTCGCATCTAGAGGTCCAAATACAGCGTGTTTTATCGAAATAGGTCAAAACATCTACGAGCTCCCCTTTCCTGAAGCAAGGGTTGCAGCCCGTAGTGCCACTCGTGTGGCATTAGGAGGAGACCCAGATGATGAAGCATGTCACCACTAGTGAGTTATGGGAATCCGTCCTTTTAATAGAATTGTCCTTCACTGATTTGTAGAAACCAGATTAGTCCTGTTGCTAGTTTCTTACATTTATCTTGCTTATCAGACCCATGGATATTTGTGTTTAGAAAACAACCCTAGGCCAGACAATGGACGAGGCATGGTCTCTGAAAGGGGGGCAAACAATAGAGCACAGGGTCTGCATATGATTTTAAACCAGCCGAGACTGATTATTAATAACAACAACAAAAACACCCACCCTGCAAACAGCCTCCTCTAACAGGCACCTTCCATTCATTTGATAATTAAAACAACACATAATGCACATGTGTTTAGGTGTTTCCCTTTCTTTATTTCATAATAATACTGAATGGGATTTCTTTTCAATTGGAATTGGGAGTGCAGTTGTGGAAAATGACTAAAATCGGTATAGATAAGCGGCGTTCATTTCTGTTCACCATGGTCACTGTTGAGCGTAAAGTAAAAATCATGAAACATTGGCCACACCATCTTGCCCCTTTTTAGGCACCTTCGTGCGCGTAAGTGGCAGCCATTTTGAAAACCATGCTTTCCCTGCCCAGCGCCGCTAGCTAGGGCGTCTCTCCCTCTGACCTCGCAAGCATCCCCCGCGCGCTGATAGCCCCCGCTCTCTCATACCTGATCCATAAAACTCCCCTCCAGCGCTACTCTGCTTCGGATATGCATTCCGCTCCCGGACAACACCTCCCCATCCTTTGATGAACCCCCTTCCTCTGTGCCCAATCTTCCTGCCCGTTCCCAGGGCACCACCTGGCCCTGCGGATACCATTTATTGGCCCCCTTACAGTAAGCAGCTGCCCCGATTCAAAGGATCTCTGACTGATCAAAGCCCCCTCCACCCCATGAGATCCGATCAGACACACATTCCGGGAATCGACGGAATGGCCTGGTGTGGGATAGTCATCACCTACTGTGACCGGGGTGGGGACTTCTACTGTAAATGTGTGGGAACAGGCCCAAAGTGAGGATTCCGAGGATGTCTTTCCGTACATCAAAGTATTGACAAGAATGTGTTTTATGTAATAAAGCAATAAACCTGTGTATAAGAGGCCAGGCCTCAAGGATGCGTCTAGAGCACCTCGAGAAGATACCCTGTTGTCTGATTTGACGTGTTCTGCTCCGTCGGAATAAACTCCTGTTTCCTGCCTTCCAGTCTCCAGCGCCTGCCTCTTTATTTGGTAACCGCGAGTTGGGTTAGAGGCGGCTAACGCCGGGCAAACCTTGAAAAGGGGTAATCGACCTGATCTGCCTAACCCTTTTTCTACACAGTGTATTTGTCTCTTGGCTTGGGGAGTCAAGTTAAATAAATAATGTAATTCATTCAACGGCTTGTGTTTTGCTTCAGATGAGTAATCAACAGATTTTGCGTTTCCGATACCCCAAAACAAAGTATATTTATCACATAAAAGTTATACCCTCTTATATTAGGGCACAAAATACAAGTTCCCGAATAAAAAAGGCAGGATTTCGTTTTGTTTGGAAGCTACGTTATGAAATCAACAGGTCTGTTTTATTTAGCTGTCAGATGCGTTCTCCCAGTACTTCATTATCCGTGGACATGACCATACTGTATAGAAGAACATAGCCCATGCCAAAGCATGTTTTTGCCACATGTTTGTCTTTCCCGGGTCAGTCATGTGTATCATTTTGAATGTGCCATTAATGCAGTGAAATCATAATATGTTTGAGGGCAGTGTCCTACTTGTATCTGTGAATTACAACTATAGTCCCTTCCTCATTTCCCCTCACCATCAAAATAATTTTTGGCATGTCATCTTGTAGTGTTCTTTAGTATCTTGTGACCGATCCGCTCGACATAGGCAGATCCAGCATGTCTGTGAGGGTGCTTGTGAACCAGGTGTCCATCAATGCTTGTGGTTTTTCCTGCCTGTGACTGGAAGTATTTAACTGTTCAATTGTGGGATTTGCAGTCCAAACTCTGTAGTTTTTCCCTCTTATTCTCCGCGACTATCAGTTTTTCCCTCCAAATGTCTGTGGAAAAGTAAATTTTGCCATGTTCTGTGTCCCTACGTGTCCCCCATCTTATGTTATGTGTGCATGATTAATATGCATATGTATTCCCCATGTTCGATTAAAGACGCAATTACAGTTGTGTCCATCCCTAGTATGCCAGTTCCCAGTTCTCGTGAATACTACGAATATCAGGCCTATGTAAAGTTACGTTGCCACGTTTCTCAGTGTGCACGTTATTTCATTGAAAAGTCCCCGTTTCTAGGCCTCAAAAGGGCCCGGACACCAGATTCAGCTCCTGTCTCCTGAACCCTCGCTGAGGAGAGATACAGCCCCCACCTGTATCCTCGACCCTTCACTTACTTCCTGCCTCACAGTGCCCGGCTCGGCCTGGCTCTGCCTACGAGTCTGCCAAGAGTATGTTATGATTCTAGTTATCAGTCCAGCCCTCCTTCTCTGCATTCCTAAGCTACTGAATCGCATCAATAGTTTCAGTCATTGTCTAGCCTTTACGTCTCCATGTAAGAGAAATACTGTATTCAATGGTCATTTAATATTCCTCAACACGCACTACATATAGAATAATGCATGCTCCAGTCTTAGAGTCTGTTAGCCTCTCCCCTCCTGACTCTTAGTTTATATCAACATGTCCTCTAAACATTAGATACTAGATAGGGTTTAGGTACATGTCGCCCTGACTCTCCAGACTTCAGTCTCTGCTCCTAGCGCAGAGTTCATAGCCCCCAGCTTCTCCTAGTAACACGTCATTGTCAGTTTGCGCGCACCATTAGGTTAGAGGTCCCGGCTCCTTAGGTAGCCCCCTCCATGTTTCCGCCCCATTTATGACATATTCTGTTACGTTTACATCACATGTCTATGTATACGCCTTCTGTTACACCTACTTTCACCCTTATCTTTCGCGACTGCTATTGACCACACCCACTGCTCCGCCTACTGTATTCACTGAAATGCAACTGTTTTAGTATATATGCTTGTGCATTGTTATTAAAAGTTATCCTTTTCCTTGATCCTGCCCCCGGCAGCGCTGCCATCCTATTCCTGTGCAGGTTGTCCTGTTCCTGTCCTTTTATGCTGTATTAAACCTGCAAACTCCTACTACCTCGAATCTTGACTCTTATTTATTGAGCTATCTGTTATTGCTATGTCCAGTCAAACCTAGATCCGGTATTATTTATTTATATACCACATAATGGCGCCCGAACAGGGACTTGCCCTTTCCCCACGCGCCGGTGAAGCCACGTATGCCCCCTGACCCTCTGCAGCCGTGACGGAACTCTTCTGCGCACCGGCAGATATTTCTGCTTCAAGTATCCCTCAGGCCCACGGAGGAGACGGAGGTTGCGGTCCAGCATCCAGACGAGGCGGTGGAGGAACGCGGCGAGTCCCGACCAGAGCCCAAGCCGAGAGTCCAAGGTCCGAGGTATCCGGAGGCCCACCCGTAACTGAAGTCCGAAGTTCGTCCGTCCGGCGTCGAAGCAGTCCAGTCCAGTCCGAGGCCTTCCGTTCTTGCTGCCCGGTGAGTACCGTTGCTGGGGTAGTATCTAGACAGGGTCAATCTAATTGACTCTGGTCCGTGGGGTTTGGTGGTACACAGATCCCAAAACGAAGTGTCCACTTCGGTGGATGCGGGTCCTGACGTGTCTCTTTATGAGACCGGTAAGTTTCGTACTGTTTTAGCAGTGCATCTAGTTTCTGTTCTAGTCAGTTCTGTTCTCGAGGAAATTCATGTATTCTGTTTTCAGTATTCCAGGTGGTATTCTGTTCGAACTGTTATTTTAAATGTTCTTCATGTATTTTTAATGTCGTGGTATGAAAGTGGTGTAATTATCGTGTTCATTGTGTATTGTATTATGTCTACATTACAGTTCAGTCATGCCCCTATTTTCCAAACTACGTCAGTTAAAAACCAGAAAAGGTCTGTTAGAAGCAGCAGTTCCTGTCCCGCCTAGGGACAGTCCAGGTTATTTTATGTATCAGAAGCATGGCATAAGTGCCATATTATATCTAGATTTATGGGTAGAGTACACCAAAGAGTTAGAAGAAAAGTATAGATGGCCTGTATCAGGCACATGGGATGCCGAGTGCATCATGCGAGTAGAAGAAGCATTATGGAAAAAGAAAGCCAGACAGTCACAGAAAGATGCCATCGAGTTATGGCGCAAAGAATCTCATAAAAGAACCGAAAAAGAAATCAGAAAGTCAGAACTAAGTAGAGAATCCTTAGAACGAGCCCAAGAAAGGGAACTAATCGAGATAGGTGAACGAGTTAAAACCGAACAGTCAGACAGACAGAGGCATGCCCTCATTAAGGGTATGTATCCTCTTCTTGCCGAGGGCTTGCCAAAAGCAACCCCGGAGGCATCCAGTAATTTTCCGCCACCATTAGTTCCGATCAAGCTACGTCACAAACCGACCGCAGCTGATATTTTTATTTCGTCCTATTTGGACGACACAGTCCCAGAATATGCAAATCCTGTTCCGCCAGCTCCTGTAAATAATGTAAATCCTGCTCCTCCAGTCACCGGAGTACCTGCTACGGTACCCCCGGTCCAGCCCACATTACAATTTCCCGTCGCGCCAGCACGAAGAGTATCGGTCGACGATTCTAGTTTAGGGGCCGCGGGAGGAGGTCCTCCTGGTACCCCGCCGCCACACCAACGTGTAACGTTAGTCGAGTTACATGAAAGTGCGTTACAGCGTACGCCCAAATATAAGTCCGTTGCAGATATCCGACGAGCTCTTACTGAATGCCGCTATGATCCAGTTGCAGGTGATGATAGTACAGTTATATATTCCATCCGTGTAAGACGGGTGACCGGGTATTTGGACACCCTACCGAATATGAAAGAAGATCTAGACAGAATATATTGTTTCATCCGTACAGGGGATGATCCAGAAAGTATTGGCGAAGCCATGTCTCAAAGGAAAGCTGAGATCCAGCTCATGTTATTAAAGTTTCTGATTAATTGTTTAATAAGAGAACAAGATTCTCCGACTAAAGATCCGGCCGAAATGAGAATCCTGACAAGGTGGAGTGATAATATAGCCGAGGGTAAGCACAGAACCATCAGTAGTATAGAGAGTATGTACAAGAAAATTCGTAAAGAAATAATAAGGTTACACGAACAACGTAAAGCAGCACAAGTAAGCGAGAAGGAGAATGACTCTTCTACAGAAGAGGTAGAGGACGAGAATCCTGCCAGAATAGCGTATGTAGGAAAATCTAGATTTCCAGACCGCCATTTACGTCTAGAACACAAGAAAATCTTTCATCATCCAGCACCAGAACAAGGTTCTCTAGAACAAGTATTTCAAGCTACCGATCACATTCTGAAATCACGAATCGGTTACAGTGAGTTAAGTACTATGCATGAACAAGAACTAGCCCGATCAGCAGTCCGATGGATTACTGATTCTACCACTTTTCCAGACGAAATAGTGGCTCAAATGTTTCTGAAACTGCCCCCAGCCGAGCAACGACTGGTGGGTATGTATATGATCCAGCACCTCATTACTCTGTATGAGGGTCAACACTCTGATCCAGGTCCGTTACATGATGTCCTGAACGAGTTACTCCAGTATAGATGGAAAGGTCTAGGTACCGATTTAATTAGTGTTATTCTAGAACAGCGCCACAAATATAGAACGTTCCTGAACCCGCATTTTGTTCATGTCTCACCTCCAGAAAGTAAACCGTTTTACATAGATAGACAGAATCCGTTACGAGAAGTACACCCAGTCAGGACAGCAGATGGTGAAATGCAACGAGTGTTTGTTTACACCCCGATTACAAAGATGGAACTCTTAGAAATGAAGAAATTAATTCCCTGTCATGACAAAGATCCAGCAGGGTTCCACCGAGAATTAAAAGACATGCTCCGTATGGGAGAATACACGTATCCAGATATTATTAAAATGTTAAAAGTCCTGTTGCCTGCGGGCATATATGAGAAACTCAAGGAAAAGGAATGGGAGGTGGGAGAGAAAAAGATCGATTGGGCAGTTCTAGAAGCTGAAGATAAGATACGAGTACCAGGTACCGGTCTTGGAGAGAAATGTAAAGAATTACCTGAACTGTTAATACAAGTTTTGCCAAGATTATTAGCCACTAAAAAGGAAGACTGGGATGCAATCTCAGCCTGTAAACAGAAACAAGACGAAGATACTAGTGATTTTTATTCTAGATTTGAGAAATGCTTTAGTATAAACAGTGGCCTCAAGACAAGTAGCGAGTCATACCCTCATCTCTTTGTTACTAAATTAGTCGAGAATTCAAGTCCACAAGTTAAGAATCGAGTTTTGAAAGTCGAAAGTACCTGGCAAGCTAGTACCCCGTCCCAGATGTTACAGATGCTTCAGTATCACCAGAATAGAATCAGAGAAGAGCAAGATCATGAAAGAAAACATATGAAAGACACGAAAATGAAAGTACTAGGTGCACAATCTGTTCCACAAGACAGTCAGAAGAGGGGTCCGAATCAAGCCAGTCATCCTGCAGCTCCCGTTAAAGGGACCTGCAATTATTGTAAACAGCCAGGTCATTTTATAAACGAGTGTGCAGTTCTGAAACACAACATAGCTACCGGTAAGACTAAAGAAAGACCACGTCCGCCTAGACAAGAACAAGTTTCACAGACTTCTCAGCCACAGAATGCACAACAGACAGTTCCAGCACCGCAGCCTATTGCTGCAACACAGCATGTTACACAGCAGATGTATCAGTATGCTCAGACAGAGTATCCAGAGTATCAGCCATATTCATGAAACAGCCTAGAGAGGGAGGTAGGCTTGCCTCTCATCGAGATACCTGTAGATCAAGAAGGTCCCTATGTTCACAGTCAAGTATTAGGGAAAGACAGAAAGTTTCTGATTGATACAGGGGCAAGTAGGACCACCATCAGTCACGCCGAAGTTCCAGGGGCTCCGCTCTCAGGCTCTAGAAATGTTTCCCTTGGATTTTCAGGAAAGCCTATTGTAAACGAGATATCTAAGCCAGTTACTCTAGAAGTAGGTCCATTGTCCCGCACTACTGATCTGTTACTTACGAAGTCATGTCCAGAAAATCTGTTAGGTATTAAAACACTGAAAGAATTAGGTGCAGTTATTTGCTGCTCCCCAGAAGGAATACGACTGTTCCTACGTGACTTCAAGGGTCACTATGTATTACGAGATTTTGATCCGAGATTGTCCAATGTTCCACAGCATCTATGGGCGCAAGGTCCAACTGATGTAGGTTATATGCAAATCACACCCCATCGTGTGACTCTCAAGCCAGGTGTAGTGTTACCACGAATCAGACAGTACAGACTGCCACCTGAGGCTGTAGCAGCCTTATCCAAAATTATTGACGAGCTCATGGCTCAAGGAGTAGTTGTAGAAACTGACTCCAATGTATGTAATTCTCCGATCATTCCAGTCATGAAACGTACTGATCCAAATGCACCCCCAGTATATCGATTAGTGATTGACCTTCGAGAACTCAATAAATGTATTATTCCCCAGTACCCAGTTGTCCCAGATATCTCTTCCCTATTGACAGCCATTGATTCCGAAGCCTCATTTTTTACAGTCATAGACCTCAAGAACGCGTTTTTCAGTGTCCCCATTCATCCAGACAGCCAGTTTCTTTTCGGATTTTGTTTAAATGGAAGGAGCTATATGTTCACACGAGCTCCTCAAGGATTCACAGAAAGTCCTAGTATTTACAGTCAAGCACTTAAGAGACAACTAGACAATATTCACATGCCAACTGACACTGCCCTGCTCCAGTATGTCGATGATCTACTGATCACAGCCCGTTCTGAACGTGCTTGCGAGCGAGCATCACTTACAGTCTTGTATTTCTTAGCAGAGATGGGGCACAAGGTGTCCCCTTCGAAGCTTCAATTCTGTGTCCAGCAAGTGATCTACTTAGGCCACTTACTGTCCAAGAGGGGTAGGCAGTTGACACCTGACCGTATCCAGTTAATAGCGAGTCTTCCTCAGCCCAAGACCCAGAAGGAGGTACGTGCTTTTATCGGCCTTACTTCTTATTGCAGACAATGGATTCCTCAGTATGCATTCTTAGCCAAGCCACTGATACAGTTAACGACACAGGAGGCAGCCGTATCGACTGTCCTCCCTTGGACATCTGAACATACACTTAGTTTCAATGAGTTAAAGAAAGCTTTATGCCAAGCTCCAGTTCTAGCTACACCGAACTACAGTAAGCCTTTTACACTTTTCGTCACTGAACGTGAAGGTACAGCATTATCTGTTCTCACACAAGATCAAGCAGGACAATACAAGCCCTGTGCTTATTTTTCGAGCACACTAGATCCTGTAGCCCAGGCTTTGCCTGCGTGCCTCAAGTCAGTTGCAGCCACAGCACTAGCGATCAGACAAAGTGATTCCATAGTATTAGGACATTCCTTGACAGTACAAGTTCCACACTCTGTGGAGGTTCTTTTAAATCGAACACAGACTCAGCACTTGACAATTGCACGTTTAACAGGTTATGAATTGACACTGTTCCAGCCACACATAGAAATCAGACGCTGCAACGTTCTAAATCCTGCTACACTGTTACCGTCAGTTAATTCGAATCCTGCCACACACGACTGTGTGGAAGTAGTTAATATTATGACAAAGCCAAGACAAGATCTGACAGATATTCCATTACCAGATCCCGACCTGACACTTTATGTGGATGGTTCATGTATGAGAACAAGTACAGGAGAACTAGTAGCCGCGTATGCAGTGACTACAGACACTGAAGTTATAGAAACACACCGTATTGACACTCTGTCCGCTCAAGCAGCAGAGCTAGTGGCTCTGACTCAAGCCTGCATACACGCCAAGAACCTGAAAGTTAATGTTTACACAGATTCACGCTACGCATTCGGAGTCGTACACGACTTTGGAGTGCTCTGGCAGGAGAGAGGTTTCATGACTTCTCACGGAACCAAGATTCAGCATGGTCTCCTTATTCAAGCTCTGTTAGATGCCATACACTTACCGACATCTATTGCTATCATGAAATGCAAAGCACATACGAAAGTTACTGACACTATTTCTCAAGGTAATGATCTAGCAGATCGCACAGCCAAGCTTACAGCACAGACTCCAGACATTCCAGTTAATCCGACACAGACACATACTCCAGATCCGACTGCCTGTATGACAGTTAAGGACCCTACTCAAGATGTCATAGATATCCAGTTACATGCTACTCCCGAAGAAATCAAGAAATGGTCCGAACAAGGAGGGGTCCAGACAGATCAGGGATGGGTAACGAAGGGAAAAGCCACATGGTTTCTCCCCGACTCTATGGTTCAAGTCATTATCAATACCGCACATAGTCCAGCACACTTAGGAGAAAAAGCTATGTTAGACAGTATCCAGAACATTTGGTTTAACAAGCATTTACGAGCTGCAGCCAAGCAGAAAGTCCGTACCTGTATGATATGTTGCCAGTTCAATCCAGGTAAAAGTGTCCCGGTGGAACAAGGTGGATTCCAGCCCCCTGACCACCCTTTTGAAGTCCTCCAGATGGATTATATTCAGATGGAGCGATGTCGAGGTTTCAAGTATGTCCTTGTAGTTGTATGCGCTTTGTCCAGGTGGACAGAGGCATATCCAGTCCCAGATTACACAGCCGCGACCACTGCCAAGCAGTTGGTTCGTGAATTCTTCCCCCGTTACGGACTCCCTAGGGTCGTATATTCTGATAACGGCCAGCCATTCTCATCTGAGCTTATGAAACATGTTTCCCTTTTGTTAGGGTACCAGTGGAAATTCCATTGTGTACGCCATCCTGAAGCAGCCGGTCTCGTAGAGAGACATAATCAGACCCTGAAAATCCGCATCGCCAAAGTATGTAAAGAGAAGGGTGTGGACTGGCTAGTAGCTCTGCCAGTCGCTTTGTTTTATATGCGCATGGTCACACATTCCAGATCAGGTCTGTCCCCGTACGAGGTCGTATTCGGCCGCCCCCCTAACATGTGGGGTACACCTAGACCTCGAAGTATTACAGATGTTTCAAGTAATATGCTGACAGATTACCTAGCTTCCTTGATGTCTGCCCTACACTCTTGTCGTTCACAGGTTGCCGCCGCATTTCCAGACAATACCGAGGTGGCACCGCATGAAATCGTTCCCGGATGCATGGTTCTTGTCCGGAATTTTGATCGTTCAAGTCCGCTGGAGCCCCGCTGGAAGGAGCCCAAGCAAGTCCTCCTGGCCACCCGTACTGCCGTCAAACTGGAAGGCAGGAAGGGCTGGGTCCACCTGTCTCATGTAAAAAAAAATTATGGACTAAAGACTGTTTCAAAGAACATTGCCGAGGATTTTAAGGATTGCCAAAGTACTATTCTCAAGGACTGTCCCGCAAAAGACAATGATACAGATCCCTCCCTGTTAGAGAAAACTCCGCAGCAGGAGTACAAGCTAAAATTAAGGTCTAGTAAAATAAGTCAGCCAGTTTGATTGTCTAAGTCCTCCCCTAGGTGAAACGGTTAGACCGGTTTCTGACATGTATATAATAGACCCCCACAGAGAGAGAGTTAGTGAGAACTCTAAAAGTTGCACTATTATTTTATGTTTTCTGCTATATCTCAGCCTTATGATTACCTGCATAAGTTATGCATTTTATTTGTGTTTTCCAGTTTCTCATGTAAATAAGTCTTCTATTGCTACAGTAGAGCATACGTTTAGTGATCTGCCTCCTCATGAACTATCTTATCGTCTTGCTATGCGAAATAATTCCTTTATCCGCATGTTACATTATTCACACCAGACCAGCAATGCCACTAATTGTTGGGTGTGTGGTCGACTCCCCCCTTTCCAGACACCGAAGGGAGTTCTGCCACTCTTTCCTTATCCATTTTCACATAATGGTTCGTGTGGAGCATGGTCCACGTTAACGTCATCCTCAACAGATATGTCTTTTCTTAACAGTACATGTTTCCCAGACAAGCAAGGTCTTCCCCACAGAACAGGGTTAGATCTAGAAAATGAAGTTTATAATTTGGGTAATTATTCTTCGAATTTTATGGTCCTGAATGTTCAGTCTGATACTACTCCAGACTTACCTGCTATGTCAGTATTACCAGTCAAAGGTGAATTATGTGTCCGAAAGAATGGTTCCGTACATGTAGGCCATAGTGATTGTACTACTATTATCAAGTATAGTGACAGTGGGAAATCTATTTTCAAAGCTTCACGTCATTCTTATTTTGTTTGTGGTCAGACCGCATATGTTCGTCTGCCCCTCGATTGGGAGGGAACCTGTTACATTGCCTTCCTACTGCCACCAGTTTTTCTAGCCCCACCTGACTATCATAGGAATTCTCACCTAGTACATATCAGACACAAGAGAGACCTCCCGATTGTCGATTATACTGAAACTGCTCTAGAACAATACATAGATATCAATAAAGGTGTCTTCCCCTACTTAGGTACTGTCGTGAATAGTAAACTGATACGTAGATTAACCAGAACCCTTGAAGCAGTAGTGATTGAGACTACTTCTGCTCTAGGTAACTTAACCGAAGAGCAATCCTTTATGAGAATTGTCGTGCTCCAGAATCGTCTCGTCCTTGACGTCATACTGGCCGATAGGGGCGGGGCATGTAGAGTCATCGGATCTAGTTGCTGCATTTTCATTCCTAATAACGCGCCGTCTGTTTATTCAGCTATAACCAGACTCCATAAAATTGCCCATCTGTTACACCAGAATCCAGGCACCTGGACATGGTCCGGTTGGTTCTGGAATATAATTTCCGCCTGGGGATGGAAAGTATTGTCATTTCTGGGTATTGCAGTAGCGATCATATTCAGTTGCTGCCTCTGTTTACAATTTGGCCCTGCGATTTGTGGCATTTGCGCTACCTCTTGTATTCTTAGTCCCAAGTCCCGTTCCAAATCCCGTTCCAAGAAAATTCGAGACGAGCAAATGATACTGTATGAAATGATAGATGGTATCATGAATATTGATGTTTCCTGATGGAAACGTAGTGACAAGGAGGGAATGTGGAAAAGTAAATTTTGCCATGTTCTGTGTCCCTACGTGTCCCCCATCTTATGTTATGTGTGCATGATTAATATGCATATGTATTCCCCATGTTCGATTAAAGACGCAATTACAGTTGTGTCCATCCCTAGTATGCCAGTTCCCAGTTCTCGTGAATACTACGAATATCAGGCCTATGTAAAGTTACGTTGCCACGTTTCTCAGTGTGCACGTTATTTCATTGAAAAGTCCCCGTTTCTAGGCCTCAAAAGGGCCCGGACACCAGATTCAGCTCCTGTCTCCTGAACCCTCGCTGAGGAGCGATACAGCCCCCACCTGTATCCTCGACCCTTCACTTACTTCCTGCCTCACAGTGCCCGGCTCGGCCTGGCTCTGCCTACGAGTCTGCCAAGAGTATGTTATGATTCTAGTTATCAGTCCAGCCCTCCTTCTCTGCATTCCTAAGTTACTGAATCGCATCAATAGTTTCAGTCATTGTCTAGCCTTTACGTCTCCATGTAAGAGAAATACTGTATTCAATGGTCATTTAATATTCCTCAACACGCACTACATATAGAATAATGCATGCTCCAGTCTTAGAGTCTGTTAGCCTCTCCCCTCCTGACTCTTAGTTTATATCAACATGTCCTCTAAACATTAGATACTAGATAGGGTTTAGGTACATGTCGCCCTGACTCTCCAGACTTCAGTCTCTGCTCCTAGCGCAGAGTTCATAGCCCCCAGCTTCTCCTAGTAACACGTCATTGTCAGTTTGCGCGCACCATTAGGTTAGAGGTCCCGGCTCCTTAGGTAGCCCCCTCCATGTTTCCGCCCCATTTATGACATATTCTGTTACGTTTACATCACATGTCTATGTATACGCCTTCTGTTACACCTACTTTCACCCTTATCTTTCGCGACTGCTATTGACCACACCCACTGCTCCGCCTACTGTATTCACTGAAATGCAACTGTTTTAGTATATATGCTTGTGCATTGTTATTAAAAGTTATCCTTTTCCTTGATCCTGCCCCCGGCAGCGCTGCCATCCTATTCCTGTGCAGGTTGTCCTGTTCCTGTCCTTTTATGCTGTATTAAACCTGCAAACTCCTACTACCTCGAATCTTGACTCTTATTTATTGAGCTATCTGTTATTGCTATGTCCAGTCAAACCTAGATCCGGTATTATTTATTTATATACCACATGTCTCCTTTGCTCTGTGCTAAGACCAGCATGTTAAGCAGTACACCCCCAGTGACCATTTTGTGATAACAAGTAAGTGAAACCAGCCCTCCTTCCCCCATGAGACAGCAGTAATCTGCCGTAAGATGTTTAAACTGTGTTTAATAGGGACTGTGCACTTCGTTTTTTGGCCAGGAGAGGGAGTAAAGTTTTATACAAATAGTGTTGTTACAGGACAAGTTTGTTAGGGCCTTACCTGCAGAAGTACAAAGAGTGGATTAAGCCTGTCTGTCTCCTAGGAGATTTCTGAATAGAGGAGCAGCTTCTAACTCCCTGGCCAGCAAACCTTGTGGAGTGGTGTGGCTCACTGGTTAGAGGCGGCTGACCTGTAAGCAGAGAATGGTCCGGGACCAGGGTTCAATTCCCGACGCGGCAGGGTTGTGGACCAGGGTCAAAACGGACTCGATAATTCTCGCCTCGGTGCCTACTCTAATCAGGGAACACACTCGGCAACTCTGGGCATTAAGCTTGCCTCATCTCTACAACGGCCCCCCACAGACGCCGGGGATGCCTGGTTTCACCTTGGCGATACCCAGAAAGGGACCATCTCACAGGGAAAACTAGGACGGGTTCCCCAGCGGTCTTCAGCGCCGGGATACTCCTTGGAGTCACAGTGCGCTTTACAAGTATACCCACATTTACATTTACCTTGTCTGAGGTATCTGGGACCTAATATAGTCTGATAATGTTTGGTACATGTGTACACTGATTGGTGGTTGTCTCTGATGTTTCTATTGGATTAGGGTTAGTGTCTTCATTGGTTGGGTATTTGAGGGTTCTGATTGGTTTCTGGGTCTGTGATTCAATCAATGTAGGGTTGGGGCTAGGGTTAGGATTTCTATTGGAAGTAGGGACTAGGGCTTCCTGTGTTATTGGTTGTTGGGACTAGGGCGGGACTAGGGTTAGGGTTAGGCCTTTAATTGGAAGTAGCGATTAGAGCTTCTGGTGTGATTGGTTCCTGGACTAGGTGTGGGACTAAGAGTAGGGTTAGGCTTTCTATTGAAAATAGGAACTAGGGCTTCCTGTGCCATTTGTTGCTTGGACTAGGGTTGAGACTACTGGTAGTGCTAGGGCCTCTATTGGACGTAGAGATCAGGGTTTTCTAAACTGATTCGGTGCTTGGACTAGGGTCATGATTGGCTGTAAGGTCCTGGTCTCCAATTGGTTCTAGAGTTTAGGGTTAGTGTTGTGATTGGATAGTGTTTGGGCTAGGGTTCCCAATGGCTGAAGGGGTCACCTGACTACTAGGGTCATAAATAACCAAGGCTTAGGGCATCGCCGCTTGGGAGTCGGAGCTAAGGGTGGAGAGGACATGGGTGAGGGCCTGTTTAAACCTGTTAGAGATTGTCCGGGACCAGTGCCAGGAATGCAGGCCATTCATTAATACCCACACTACGTATTTTTAATGGTTGAAGCTTTTATTCGATATGCAAGATATCTTGAAACCCTACGTATTTGTCACTCTGTATATATACATTTATTTTCACTATAGATATGTGCCTATCTTTGTGTATTGCTTTGTATAAACATGTACAATACCTATGTTATAAAACAACAAAAAAGACAAAAATCATCTTTGGTCTACATGTACTTGCTTCCATTGTGCATCTATGTACCTCCATGTACTTGGATCTGTGTGTCAGTTATATTTCTCCTTAAAAAGCATATCCAATGCACTACCCTATTTCTCAACCTGTACCTCTATCAATATCTTTAATCTGCATATACTTACCTCCATTATGCATCTATATACTGTCAATTTACTTATGGATCTATATATTTATCACTTTCTTCTAATTTAGCATTTCCAATGCACTACCCTATTTCTCAGCCTATACTTCTCTCAATATATCTTCTAGCCCAATATTCTGACTCATCTCAAACTTCTTTCTACTACTCTTTCCAATTCACTACCCTATGTCTCACCCTATACATATGTCAATATATCCTCTACACCCACTCCCTTTTATCCCACACCCCATACCACTACTATGTTTCACAAAATAATCCTCTCTCCTACTCTATCGCACCTTGCATCAACAGACACCTCTTTTACTATACCGATCCCCCAAAAGAAACCTTTCTAAACTCTCCCCTCTGACTCTTCCCCTCCAAAAACACTTTTTACTCTTCCAAAAGCCTCCTCCTACTGCTATGACCTAAAAAAAGAAATCCTTCACTCTTCTATCCCTCCACAATCCTTTTCAATCAAAATAACAGACTAACATGTTCACTTCTCTAATTCCATATTCCACCATATTAATTCACCACTAATCCTTTATGGGTTCCAGAGTAGCGTGCTACTCGCCAACAAAGCATTTCAACACCTCATCAGGGTTAAAAGCGCTATATAAATGCAAACCTTTTTTCCTTTTTTACCTCTCCCCAACCCTTCTCAATCCAAATAACTGACTAACATATCCACCACTCAAATTACTTCATATTTCACCATACTAATTTTCAACACTAATCCTTTATGGGTTCCTGAGTAGCCTGCTACTCGCCAGAAAAGCGCTTTAACATCCCATCAGGGGTAACAGGCACTATATGAATGCAACCCTTTCTTTCCCTTCTATCCCTCCGCTATCCTTCACACTCCAAATAACTGACTAATATCCACCACTCAAATTACTTTCATGTTTCACCATACTAATTCACCACTAATCCTTTATGGGTTTCTGGAATACCATGCTACCCGCCAAAAAAAGCGCTTCAACACCCCCATCAGGGGTTAAAAGCGCTATATAAATACAAACCTTCTTTCCTCTTCTATCCTTCTGCTATCCTTCTGAATCCAAATAACTGACTAACCTATCCACCACTTAAAAGTTACTTGCATGTTTTACTATACTAATTCAACACTAATCCTCAATAGGTCCCGGAGTAGCTTGCTACTCGCCGAAAAAGCGCTTTGACGCCTCATCAGGGGTAGTAAGCGCCAAACAAATGCAATTACAATACAATACAATATTGTGATTTTATTGCAGATGCTGATGAGCAATGGGGGATCTTAAAGTTAGAACTGCCACCAATTAAAAAATGGTCTGACGTGGCAATCCAAATCAATGCCACTCATCTAGAGAAGGGACCACGGGCGGCAAATGTCAGATCCACATCCGATAGGCATGGAGCAAATACTTTCAACAATGGCAATTGTGCCAGTCGCATAGACTACTTATTAATCAATCTGTGACTGTGGCATCCCTTAAGGGATGTGGTAGTAAGAGAGCGGCCAGAGAGTGACCACAACCCCCTGTGTGCAACTCTTGGTTTGTTACCACAACAGGAACAAACGCGATCAGAGAGTAATTTGCTCACAAGGATGTGGTTCCATCAAACGACATGAGACGCCTAAAATGGGCAAATATACTCAAGCACCCCGAAGCTTTAGCTTCAATATCCCTAGACGTTGAAGGGGCGATTTCAGAGTTGGAAGTATACATGCTAAACTGAGCGGCTCTTGACCCGGTGATCGGTAGTCATGTTAGGTTTTTTGCCAAGCTACGCACTTATTTCATTAGATGCCATAAGGCTAAGGGAGTCTATCCTAGGAAAGGCCCACAGTGGTTCAATATGGAATGTAAAGAGGTGCGTAGACAACTAGGATCTGCAATTAAAGAGTGAAATCCCAGTGCTGTACGGCAACTAAGGTAAAATTACCGTAGAGCACAAAAATCCTGGGATGAGGATAGATGGCAGGAACTCAAATTAGCATGCGTAAACAAAAATCCCAAACAGTTTTGGAACATAGCTAAGTGGGACAGGGGAAGTCTGCCAACCCAGCCGCAAAACCACGTTTCACAGGATCATTGGGTCACTCACTTTAAGCCTCAAAATTAAAGTAGCTCAGGGGAAGGGACGGAAGAGAAGCCCCCGTGCCGGTACTAAACAGGCACAGTTTTTGAAGATGCTGAAGTAAGTCTGGCCCTGGGGCAGTAACAGGAGGTAAAGCACCGGGCCCAGATGGCATTCTGCCGGACATATTTCTGTATGAAAAATCTAAATGGTGCCACTACAACGCGATGGTGGCTAACGCAATTGCGCAGGGTGCCCCAGTTAGTGATTCGTGGAAAGGGGCGGAGATTATCCAAATTTTTAAAAAGGGGGATGAATCCCTGCCAGGCAAATGCGGGCTTATCAGCCTGATAGACTCACTCCAAAAGATAATTCTGCATCTAGTTTTGAACAAACTGCAGGATTGGGTGGGAGAGACAGATAGCTTATCTCTTCTACAGGCAGGCTTTAGGGCGTGTACTAGTACCATTGATCAGGTATTTCGTTTTATTATGCTCTACTGGAAGACTGTGATCTTGAACAAGGGTAGCCTTTATGCTGCCTTTTTGGATCTTAAATCGGCTGCATGCTGAGGTGCAACGGAGGGCAAGAACAAGAAGGTTGGGCTTGGATGTGTCCCAGAGTAATTACCAGTGGCAGAGATTAACTCAAATGTTCCACCCATCATTTTCCGTATTCATAAATATACCAGGTGTGCCCAGATGTGGGTCCCGTGCTCGCTGCAATGCTGGAATCAAGCTGCACCATACAGTCAATGCCCAAATAGGCTGAAACCGATCTTGGGTTGGTTGAGTTCCGGTTCAGAAAGGATCTGGATTGGCTCTTCAGGCTGGACTGCTTCTATTGGAAGGAGTCTAAAGCTGATTTGCATATGGTGCTTCCTGTTTGAAGTGGCATTGTGGGCCAACAACCAATTGATCTCCCTCTTCTGCTTGGCCTGGGGAGGACCTGGACGTAAGCCGGAGTCTAGTGAGGATGAGGATGTGATAAGTGCCTGGTGAGGACCAGGACATGTGCAGGGGCTTGTGAGGCTCAGGGTGGGACCCAGGGCATTGTGAGGACCAGGACATGAGCCAGGGCCTTGTGAGGACCAGAACGTGAGCCGGGCCTTGTGAGGACCAGGACGTGAGCCAGGGCCGTGTGTGGACCAGAACGTGAGCCGGGGCCTTGTGAGGACCAGGATGTGAGCCAGGGCCTTGTGAGGACCAGGACGTGAGTCAGGGCCTTGTGAGGACCAGGACATGAGCCAGGGCCTTGTGAGGACCAGGACATGAGCCGGGGGCCTTGTGAAGACCAGGACGTGAGCTGGGGCCCAGTGGGGACCAGGACGTGAGCCAGGGCCTGGTGAGGACCAGGATGTGAGCCTGGGTCTAGTGAGGACCAGGACGTGAGCCAGGGCCTTGTGAGGACCAGGACGTGAGCCAGGGCCTTGTGAGGACCAGGACGTGAGTCAGGGTCTTGTGAGGACCAGGACGTGAGCTGGGGGCCTTGTGAAGACCAGAACGTGAGCCGGGGGCCTTGTGAAGACCAGGACGTGAGCTGGGGCCTTGTGAAGACCAGGACGTGAGCTGGGGCCTTGTGAAGAGGAGGACGTGAGCTCGGGCCTTGTGAGGACCAGGACGTGAGCCAGGGCCTAGTGGGGACCAGGACGTGAGCCAGGGCCTGGTGAGGACCAGGACGTGAGCCTGGGTCTAGTGAGGACCAGGACGTGAGCCAGGGCCTTGTGAGGACCAGGACGTGAGCCGGGTCCTGGTTGGGACCAGGATGTGAGCCAGGGCCTTGCGAGGACCAGGACTTGAGCCGGGCCTGGTGGACCAGGGCCTTGTGAGGACCAGGATGTGAACCGTGGCCTGGTGAGGACCTGTTATGTTCCATATAGGTACCCATATATAGGTCCGGGTAATATCATATACTTTCACCTTTTAGGATTGAACCTTTACCTAGTTCAAGTCCTGGGTGCAGCAGGAGGGTTTTTCCCTGAACAATAGCCTCCTATAACTTCATCAATGGACTCATACAGTATGAATGAATATTCATGAGGCTTCTTGGAAACCAGGTAGAAGCTACACCACCTGCATAATATCTATGTACAAGGTTCATCCCCTACATCATGCTCAAATCCAAAAATGGCTAATACAAGGGACAAGGGACAAAGAAACACTAGATCATTTTTGTATAAATACAGCACATCTTACTGAGTTAAGAGAGAGGAGATCAGGACTTCCATGCCGACACACTGCCGCGAGACGCTGAGGTTCCTGCATGCAGACACTCCAGCTCGCAGTGGTCTGAACATCCCTTGCGGGTTGTTAATTTCGAGACCAGAACGGGGGTCCCACACTCTCTCAATTCAGGTAATGGGGTTTGACTTATCCTAGGAGGATTCTTGGCTTAACACCTACATACATGCTTGGTACACTTAGGTACATCTACCTAGGATTACATCGTAGGAGTACGCATTTTACTATAATGTATTTTATATGCTGGTATGCATTCATTATTTTAGCAGAATGGTAGAAATCTATCATCCTTTTACGTTTCTAGCGCATCTAGTTATGTATATCCTCTACTGTCTATCTCAGCACATCTATTTTACACTAGAATAACGACTGTTCATCAAATACATATTGAAAACATCCCAACCGTTTATTCTGTGTATCTATCTGAGAGGATCAGAGTTGTCATGTTTGATAGTTGCCAGAAACTCTTCCCTCCTTGGTAAGAGGAGTTTCCATTGGCACTGTGAGCTAGCTGGTATACAGGCCAACATAACAGATAGAGGTGTCCAGAATCAGTCTGACACCAATCCTATAGTCTATGTTGTCTAAACGCACAGAACCCAGATGACAAGCCAGGACAGGCCTCTATGCCTACACCCCTGGACAGGCCTCACCTCCTCTGCACCCCTGGACAGACCTCACCTCCTCTGCACCCCTGGACAGGCCTCCCCTCCTCTGCACCACTGGACAACCCTCGCCTCCTCTGCACCCCTGGACCGGCCCCAGCTCCTCTGCACCCCTGGACAGGACTCACCTCTTCTGCACCCCTGGACAGGCCTCTCCTATGCACCCCTGGACAGGCCTCACCTCCTCTGTACCCCTGGACAGGCCTCCCCTCCTCTATACCCCTGGAGAGGCTTCTATGCCTACACCCCTGGACAGACCTCACCTCCTCTGCACCCCTGGACAGGCCTTCCCTCCTCTGCACCACTGGACAGGCGTCACCTCCTCTCTCCCCCCCCTGGACAAGCCTTGCCTCCTCTGCACGCCTGGACAGGCCTCACCTCCTCTGCACCCCTGGATTGGCCTCACCTCCTCTGCACCCCTGGACAGACCTCACCTCCTCTGCACCCCTGGACAGCGTCCCCTCCTCTATACCCCTGGACAGGCTTCACCTCCTCTGCACCCCTGGACAGGCCTCACCTCCTCTGCACCCCTGGACAGGCCTCTATGCCTACACCCCTGGACAGACCTCACCTCCTCTGCACACCTGGACAGGCCTTCCCTCCTCTGCACCACTGGACAGGCATCACCTCCTCTTCCCCCCCCCCTGGACAAGCCTTGCCTCCTCTGCACCCCTGCACAGGCCTCACCTCCTCTGCACCCCTGGATAGGCCTCACCTCCTCTGCACCCCTGGACAGACCTCACCTCCTCTGCACCCCTGGACAGCCTCCCCTCCTCTATACCCCTGGACAGGCTTCACCTCCTCTGCACCCCTGGACAGGCCTCACCTCCTCTGCACCACTGGATAGGCCTCACCTCCTCTGCACCCCTCTGGACAGGCCTCAGCTCCTCTGCACCCCTGGACAGGCCTCCACTCCTCTGCACCCCTGGACATGCCTCACCTCCTCTGCACCCCTCTGGACAGACCTCACCTCCTCTGCAACCCTGGACAACCCTTGCCTCCTCTCACCCCTGGACCGGCCTCAGCTCCTCTGCACCCCTGGACAGGCCTCACCTCCTTTGCACCCATGGACAGGCCTCACCTCCTCTGCATCTCTGGACAGGCCTCTCCTCTGCACCCCTGGACAGGCCTCTCCTCCTCTGCACCCCTTGAAAGGCCTCTCCTCTGCACCCCTGGACAGGCCTCTCCTCTGCACCCCTGGACAGGCCTCTCCTAGTCTGCACCCCTGGACAGGCCTCACCTCCTCTGCACCCCTGGACATGCCTCACCTCCTCTGCACCCCTGGACAGACCTCACCTCCACTGCAACCCTGGACAAGCCTCACCTCCTCAGCACCCCTCGACAGGCCTCACCTCCTCTCCTCCCCCTGGACAAGCCTCACCTCCTCTGCACCCCTGGACAGGCCTCTCCTCCTCTGCACCCCTGGACAGGCTTCACCTCCTCTGCACCCCTGGACAGGCCTCACCTCCTCTGCACCCCTGGACAGGCCTCACCTCCTCTGCACCCCTCTGGACAGGCCTCAGCTCCTCTGCACCCCTGGACAGGCCTCCACTCCTCTGCACCCCTGGACATGCCTCACCTCCTCTGCACCCCTCTGGACAGACCTCACCTCCTCTGCAACCCTGGACAACCCTTGTCTCCTCTCACCCCTGGACCGGCCTCAGCTCCTCTGCACCCCTGGACAGGCCTCACCTCCTTTGCACCCATGGACAGGCCTCACCTCCTCTGCACCTCTGGACAGGACTCTCCTCTGCACCCCTGGACAGGCCTCTCCTCCTCTGCACCCCTTGAAAGGCCTCTCCTCTGCACCCCTGGACAGGCCTCTTCTCTGCACCCCTGGACAGGCCTCTCCTAGTCTGCACCCCTGGACAGGCCTCACCTCCTCTGCACCCCTGGACATGCCTCACCTCCTCTGCACCCCTGTACAGACCTCACCTCCACTACAACCCTGGGCAAGCCTCACCTCCTCAGCACCCCGCGACAGGCCTCACCTCCTCTCCTCCCCCTGGACAAGCCTCACCTCCTCTGCACCCCTGGACAGGCCTCTCCTCCTCTGCACCCCTGGACAGGCCACACCTCCTCTGCACCCCTGGACAGACCTCATCTCCTCTGCACCCCTGGACAGGCCTCACCTCCTCTGCATCCCTGGACAGGCCTCACCTCCTCTGCACCCCTGGACAGGCCTCACCTCCTCTCCTCCCCCTGGACAAGCCTCGCCTCCTCTGCACCCCTGGACAGGCCTCTCCTCCTCTGCCCCCTGGACAAGCCTCACCTCCTCTGAACCCTGGACAGGTCTCACCTCCTCTGCACCCTTGGACAGGCCTCTCGGTGAAGGATTCTCATTAAGGACAGAGGAGCCCAGAGTTCATTCCACCCCATACAGCGCCTCTGACTCCACTCTGATCCTCGGGGCGCTATGCACAGGCCCCAGAGAGACACTGCTTCCACGGACAGGCCTCACCTCCTCGGCACCCCTGGACAGGCCTCGCCTCCTCTGCACTCCTCTGGACAGGCCTCACCTCCTCTGCACTCCTCTGGACAGGTCTCACCTCTGCACCCCTCACCTCCTCTGCACCCCTGGACAGGCCGCACCTCCTCTGTACCTGTGGACAGGCCTCTCCTCCTCTGCACCCAAGGACAGGCCTCACCTCCTCTGACCTCTGGACAGGCCACACCTCCTCTGCACCCCTGGACAGGCCTCCACTCCTCTGCACCCCTGGACATGCCTCACCTCCTCTGCACCCCTCTGGACAGACCTCACCTCCTCTGCAACCCTGGACAACCCTTGTCTCCTCTCACCCCTGGACCGGCCTCAGCTCCTCTGCACCCCTGGACAGGCCTCACCTCCTTTGCACCCATGGACAGGCCTCACCTCCTCTGCACCTCTGGACAGGACTCTCCTCTGCACCCCTGGACAGGCCTCTCCTCCTCTGCACCCCTTGAAAGGCCTCTCCTCTGCACCCCTGGACAGGCCTCTCCTCTGCACCCCTGGACAGGCCTCTCCTAGTCTGCACCCCTGGACAGGCCTCACCTCCTCTGCACCCCTGGACATGCCTCACCTCCTCTGCACCCCTGTACAGACCTCACCTCCACTGCAACCCTGGGCAAGCCTCACCTCCTCAGCACCCCGCGACAGGCCTCACCTCCTCTCCTCCCCCTGGACAAGCCTCACCTCCTCTGCACCCCTGGACAGGCCTCTCCTCCTCTGCACCCCTGGACAGGCCACACCTCCTCTGCACCCCTGGACAGACCTCATCTCCTCTGCACCCCTGGACAGGCCTCACCTCCTCTGCATCCCTGGACAGGCCTCACCTCCTCTGCACCCCTGGACAGGCCTCACCTCCTCTCCTCCCCCTGGACAAGCCTCGCCTCCTCTGCACCCCTGGACAGGCCTCTCCTCCTCTGCCCCCTGGACAAGCCTCACCTCCTCTGAACCCTGGACAGGTCTCACCTCCTCTGCACCCTTGGACAGGCCTCTCGGTGAAGGATTCTCATTAAGGACAGAGGAGCCCAGAGTTCATTCCACCCCATACAGCGCCTCTGACTCCACTCTGATCCTCGGGGCGCTATGCACAGGCCCCAGAGAGACACTGCTTCCACGGACAGGCCTCACCTCCTCGGCACCCCTGGACAGGCCTCGCCTCCTCTGCACTCCTCTGGACAGGCCTCACCTCCTCTGCACTCCTCTGGACAGGTCTCACCTCTGCACCCCTCACCTCCTCTGCACCCCTGGACAGGCCGCACCTCCTCTGTACCTGTGGACAGGCCTCTCCTCCTCTGCACCCAAGGACAGGCCTCACCTCCTCTGACCTCTGGACAGGCCACACCTCCTCTGCACCCCTGGACAGGCCTCACCTCCTCTGACCTCTGGACAGGCCTCTCCTCCTCTGCTCCCCTGGACAGGCCTCTCCTCCTCCGCTCCCCTGGACAGGCCTCACCTCCTCTGCTCCCCTGGACAGGCCTCACCTCCTCTACACCCCTGGACCGGCCTCAGCTCCTCTGCACCCCTGGACAGGCCTCTCCTCTGCACCCCTGGACAGGCCTCACCTCCTCTGCCCCTCCTCTGGACAGGCCTCTCCTCCTCCGCTCCCCTGGACAGGCCTCACCCCCTCTGCATCCCTGGACAGGCCTCACCTCCTCTGCACCCCTGGACAGGCCTCACCTCCTCTCCTCCCCCTGGACAAGCCTCGCCTCCTCTGCACCCCTGGACAGGCCTCTCCTCCTCTGCCCCCTGGACAAGCCTCCCCTCCTCTGAACCCTGGACAGGTCTCACCTCCTCTGCACCCTTGGACAGGCCTCTCGGTGAAGGATTCTCATTAAGGACAGAGGAGCCCAGAGTTCATTCCACCCCATACAGCGCCTCTGACTCCACTCTGAGCCTCGGGGCGCTATGCACAGGCCCCAGAGAGACACTGCTTCCACGGACAGGCCTCACCTCCTCTGCACCCCTGGACAGGCCTCGCCTCCTCTGCACTCCTCTGGACAGGCCTCACCTCCTCTGCACTCCTCTGGACAGGTCTCACCTCTGCACCCCTCACCTCCTCTGCACCCCTGGACAGGCCTCACCTCCTCAGTACCTCTGGACAGGCCTCTCCTCCTCTGCACCCAAGGACAGGCCTCACCTCCTCTGACCTCTGGACAGGCCTCACCTCCTCTGCACCCCTGGACAGGCCTCACCTCTTCTGACCCCTGGACAGGCCTCTCCTCCTCTGCTCCCCTGGACAGGCCTCTCCTGCTCCGCTCCCCTGGACAGGCCTCACCTCCTCTGCTCCCCTGGACAGGCCTCTCCTCCTCTGCACCCCTGGACAGGCCTCTCCTCCTCTGCCCCTCCTCTGGACAGGCCTCTCTTCCTCTGCACCCCTGGACAGGCCTCTCCTCCTCTGCCCCTCCTCTGGACAGGCCTCACCTCCTCTGCACCCCCTGGACAGGCCTCTCTTCCTCTGCACCCCTGGACAGGCCTCACCTCCTCTGCTCCCCTGGACAGGCCTCTCTTCCTCTGCACCCCTGGACAGGCCTCTCCTCCTCTGCCCCTCCTCTGGACAGGCCTCTCCTCCTCTGGACAGGCCTCTCGGGGAAGGATTCTCATTAAGGACAGAGGAGCCCAGAGTTCATTCCACCCCATACAGCGCTGACTCCAACCTGAGCCTCGAGGCGCTATGCACAGGCCCCGAAGAGAGACACTGCTCCTCTGGACAGGTCTGACCTCCCCTCCTCTGCAGCCCTGGACAGGCCTCACTTCCTCTGACCCCCACTCAGGCTCAGCATAGGCTCTCCTGACCTCACCATGAATGCCAGGAGGGTGAATCTGATCCATGGATCAATAAATTGCAGCCAAGTGAGTTAGCAGCTCTCCTACCTGAGCAGAAACCTGTCCAGGCTCTCTCCTCCTCCTGGGGGGCCGGGAGGGGGGGGGCAGATCTGGGGTCTGGGGGTGGTAAATCTGGGGTTTGAGGGGGGTCTGTAGATGAAGGTGACTGCCCACCAGACAGGTCTCCTTCCTCCTCTGCAGCAGGCTGGACACACCAGGAGAGACCGGAAGAGATGTCAACACCGCTACTGGTGCTGTCTCTGCCGCTGCTGACCCGGAAGAGGAAACCCTTCTCCCTTTCATACAATGTGTGCTCAGTGGGGTTTACCAGCAGGCGAGGAGCGCCCTCTGGTGGCCACTGACAGAACCGCCGCCTCCAGGCTCCAGCAGTGACTACATTTCACATAAACAAGCATTGGTGCCTGGAAAGACACAGACATGGGTGAAACACTCACAGTCCATGACAGGCCTCACCCTTCCCTGGTGTGCTCTTGAGGAGCTTCAGATTCAGCCCCTTATGCCAGCTCTGCCTCCTCCCTCAGTGAAATACCAGCAATTTGTTCATTTTTTAAGCTTCTGCAAAGGGACAGACATGACATTCAGGAGTGAATTTAAATGAGGAATTGTATTTCATTCAATGTGTGCAATGTAGACACAGCTGCTGCAATGAGACTGGGCAGCATTTCTAATGTTCCTGTTCCTGGGGGTGATTCTTTATATTTTACAGGGCCATGAATCCTCAAACCATAGCTGCCAAGGTTTCAGATTGCTATGTGTGACATTTTCATAATTTCAGTGAAATTATGAGTGACATTTCAATGACTATGAATGACACTGTCTTGCGGCGGGCAAAATCAAGTAATGAAGATTAAGGAAACAGATTAATATCAGAAATTACCCCCATTTCAGCAACAAGAAACTCTAACAAGGTCTTAAAACTGCAGCAAAGCAGCAGAAATGGAAAGAAGGGCACTAACCGGAGACAGCAGCTCTCAGAGACAGAGACATTTTCCCCTGAAATAAAACCGAACACATAAGTCCATGGAAAAAGCGAAATATCCGAAATTAATACGCCCTTTAAAACAGTAATAAGCTTTGGAAAGACGTTCAAGCTTCTACATAGCCCCTGAATTGCAAACTTACTAACCTACAGCCCCTTTCTAAGATGAATGTTACTGGAAGGGGGCCTGCTAGCAAATGGAATGTGTTTTAAAACTCACTATTGACAGGGGAGTGGGTCAAAGAAATTATACAACTCCACCACTAAGCATGGGCGTAAAATCCGCTCCGCTCGCGGATTTTTCGGATTTTCGGCAAATTCGCAATCCGCGAATTCGCGCGAATTTGTCGAAAATCCGTGAATCCGCTCGCGGCGGATTTTTTGCTTGGTTGCGGCGCGCGGCGTGGTGCACGGCGTTCACTTTCCGTCATTAAGCGTTTGCCGAGTTGTTTTTCTCGATCATATTTTGCGAGTGCCGCGCCATTTTAGATCTTGCTGCGTGATCCCGCGGGAGTTTGGCGCCCGCGAATACGTAATCGCGGCTTGCCACCTTGCACAGCACACCTCGCGAGAGTTCGAAATTGCGAACACGTAGTTGCGGCGGAAAGGAACAATCTCGCACTCGCGAAATAGAGATTTTGCAATTCTGCACAAGAAAATCACCAGCAAACAGGATAAACCTTCAGAAAATTATGATTTTTATCAGAATCACTCCTCAGGTTGACATTTGCATGCCCTTTTTTTTGCAAGGAGTCCATTTTTTGGGGGGGGGAGGAAGGAAGTGCCCCACAGTCTCCAACTTCCTGTTCCTGTCCAGCAGGCTCCTCCCAGTGCTTTGTCCATCTCCTGGTCACTTTCATTTGGATCTGGAGCTGGAAGGATTACTTTTTGTGGGTGCTGCTGGATATTTGGATTTGAGGCCTTTTTGACTGTCTTTGGATCGCTTTTGGATTAGAAATCAACTTTCACAAGTAAGTTTGTTTGGGGCATTACATTTGCTGCAAGTACAATTTTGGAACTTTTTCAGAGCATTAAATAAATTATATTGTGGGTAGCCACAGTATCCAGTAGGACATGGGTTGGTTAGGGGTGCATGATACAACTGTTTTGTTGAATTTAAACACCATTGAGGCCATGGATGGGCTGGGATTGTGCTGATTTTTGTCGTTTTTTGGGCCTGCTGGTGTGGCCCTTTGCCCAGGGGTGGTGAGTGTTGCATGGGCCTAGTCTTTCTGTGGGGTGTCTTCTTGAATTTAAACATCATTGAGGCCATGGATGGGCTGGGATTGTGCTGATTTTATTGTTTTTTGTCGTTTCTTTGGGGCTGCTGGTGTGGCCTTTTGCCCAGGGGTGGTGGTGCATGGACTGAGTGTGCCTGTGGTGTGGTCTCACTCTCTTTATTGTAAACATCATGGATGGTATTGGATTGTGGTGATTTCTGGCTGGTTTACTGTTTTTTGGGGGTGTACTGTTGATGTGGACTGGCCATGTGGGTGGTGGTGGTGGCCATCTTGAGTGCTGGCTGGTACAGGCAACATGTGCTTGGGGTGTAAGGGGCCATTTTGAAGAGAGGCAGTGTCTGAGGCCTGCACTTATTTTGCCTACTTTTCATCCATTATGCCCAGGGGTAGTGAGTGTTGCATGGGCCTAGTCTTTCTGAGGGGTGTCTTCTTGAATTTAAACACCATTGAGGCCATGGATGGGCTGGGATTGTGCTGTTTTTTGTCGTTTTTTTGGGGCTGCTGGTGGGGCCTTTTGCCAAGGGGTAGTGGTGCATGGACTGAGTGTGCCTGTAGTGTGGTCTCACTCTCTTTAATGTAAACATCCTGGATGGCATTGGTTTGTGGTGATTTTTGGCTGTTTTTCTGTTTTTTGGGGGTGTACTGTTGATGTGGACTGGCCATGTGGGTGGTGGTGGTGGCCATCTTGAGTGCTGGCTGGTACAGGCAACATGTGCTTGGGGTGCAAGGGGCCATTTTGAAGAGAGACAGTGTCTGAGGCCTGCACTTATTTTGCCTACCTTTCATCCATTATGCACAGAGGTAGTGAGTGTTGCATGGGCCTAGTGTTTCTGAGGGGTGTCTTCTTGAATTTCAACACCATTGAGGCCATGGATGGGCTGGGATTGTGCTGATTTTATTGTTTTTTGTCGTTTTTTTGGGGCTGCTGGTGGGGCCCTTTGCCCAGGGGTGGTGACTTGCATGGGCCTAGTCTTTCTGTGGGGTGTCCTCTTGAATTTAAACACCATTGAGGCCATGGATGGGCTGGGATTGTGCTGTTTGTTGTTGTTTTTGTCGTTTTTTTGGGGCTGCTGGTGTGGCCTTTTGCCCAGGGGTAGTGGTGCATGGACTGAGTGTGCATGTAGTGTGGTCTCACTCTCTTTAATGTAAACATCCTGGATGGCATTGGATTGTGGTGATTTTTGGCTGTTTTTCTGTTTTTTTGGGGTGTACTGTTGATGTGGACTGGCTTGGGGTGTAAGGGGCCATTTTGAAGAGAGGCAGTGTCTAAGGCCTGCACTTATTTTGTCTACTTTTCATCCATTATGCCCAGGGGTAGTGAGTGTTGCATGGGCCTAGTCTTTCTGAGGGGTGTCTTCTTGAATTTAAACACCATTGAGGCCATGGATGGGCTGGGATTGTGCTGATTTTATTGTTTTTTGTCGTTTTTTGGGAGTCGGAGAATTGCATACGTTGGAGTCAGTTTCTACAACCACTCCTTGAGCCATGAGCTCGTCAATAATTTTGGATAAGGCTGCTACAGCCTCAGGTGCCAATCTGTACTGTCTGATTCGTGGTAACACTACACCTGGCTTGAGAGTCA
Source organism: Lissotriton helveticus (assembly GCF_964261635.1). Classification (NCBI taxonomy): domain Eukaryota; kingdom Metazoa; phylum Chordata; class Amphibia; order Caudata; family Salamandridae; genus Lissotriton; species Lissotriton helveticus. The sequence continues at coordinate 2,503,928 of NW_027611725.1, read as the reverse complement.
CACGATAGGGTGTGATTTGCATGTAACCTACATCAGTTGGACCTTGCGCCCATAAGTGCTGTGGAACATTAGACAGTCTTGAATCAAAATCTCGTAATACATAGTGACCCTTAAAGTCACGTAGGAACAATCGTATTCCCTCTGGGGAACAGCATATAACTGCACCTAACTCTTTCAGTGTTTTAATGCCTAATAGGTTTTCTGGACATGACTTAGTAAGTAACAGATCAGTAGTGCGGGACAATGGACCTACTTCTAGAGTAACTGGCTTTGAGATCTCATTTACGATAGGCTTTCCTGAAAATCCAAGGGAAACATTTCTTGAGCCTGAGAGCGGAGCCCCTGGAACTTCGGCGTGACTAATTGTGGTCCTACTTGCCCCTGTATCGATCAAAAACTTTCTGTCTTTCCCTAATACTTGACTGTGAACATAGGGACCTTCTTGATCTACAGGTATCTCGATGAGAGGCAAGCCTACCTCCCTCTCTAGGCTGTTTCATGAATACTGTTGGTACTCTGGATACTCAGACTGTGCATACTGGTACATCTGCTGTGTGACGTGCTGTGTTGCAGCGATAGGCTGCGGAGCTGTAACTGTCTGTGGTGTATTCTGTGGCTGAGGAATCTGTGAAACTTGTTCTTGTCTAGGCGGACGTGGTCTTTCTTTAGTTTTACCAGTAGCTATGTTGTGTTTCAGAACTGCACACTCATTTATAAAATGACCTGGCTGTTTACAATAATTGCAGTGTCCTTTAACGGGAGCTGCAGGATGACTGGCTTGATTTGGACCCCTCTTCTGACTGTCTTGAGGAACAGATTGTGCAACTAGTACTTTCATTTTCGTGTCTTTCATACGTTTTCTCTCGTATTCTTGTTCTTCCCTGATTCTATTCTGGTGGTATTGGAGCATCTGCAACATCTGGGACGGGGTATTAGCTTGCCAGGTACTTTCGACTTTCAGAACTCGATTTTTAATTGGTGAACTTGAATTCTCGACTAATTTAGTAACAAAAAGGTGAGGGTATGACTCACTACTTGTCTTGAGGCCACTGTTGATGCTAAAACATTTCTCGAATCTAGAATAAAAATCACTAATATCTTCGTCTTGTTTCTGTTTACAGGCTGAGATTGCATCCCAGTCTTCTTTTCTAGTTGTCAATAATCTAGGTAAAACTTGTATTAATAATTCTGGTAATTCTTTACATTTCGCTCCAAGACCGGTACCTGGTACTCGTGCCTTATCTTCAGCTTCTAGGACTGCCCAATCGATCTTTTTCTCTCCCACCTCCCATTCCTTTTCCTTGAGCTTTTCATACACCCCTGCGGGCAGCAGAACCTTTAACATTTTAATTATATCTGGATACGTGTATTCTCCCATACGGAGCATGTCTTTTAATTCTCTATGGAACCCTGCTGGATCTTTGTCATGACAGGGAATTAATTTCTTCATCTCGAGGAGTTCCATCTTTGTAATCGGAGTGTAAACAAACACTCGTTCTAGTTCGCCACCCGTTCCTCTAACTGGGTGGACTTCTCGTAACGGATTCTGTCTCTCCATGTAAAATGGTTTACTTTCTGGGGGTGAGACTTGAACAAAATGCGGGTTCAGAAACGTTCTATATTTGTGACGCTGTTCTAGAATGACACTAATTAAGTCGGTACCTAAACCTTTCCATCTATACTGGAGTAACTCGTTCAGGATATCATGTAACGGACCTGGATCAGAATGTTGACCCTCATACAGAGTAATGAGGTGCTGAATCATATACATACCCACCAGTCGCTGCTCGGCTGGGGGCATTTTTAAAAACATTTGTGCCACTATTTCGTCTGGAAAAGTGGTAGAATCAGTAATCCATCGGACTGCTGATCGGGCTAGTTCTTGTTCATGCATGGTACTTAACTCACTGTAACCGATTCGTGATTTCAGAATATGATCGGTAGCTTGAAACACTTGTTCTAGAGAACCTTGTTCTGGTGCTGGATGATGAAAAATAGACTTGTGTTCTAGGCGTAAATGGCGATCTGGAAATCTAGATTTTCCTACATACGCTATTCTGTCAGGATTCTCGTCGTCTAACTCTTCAGGATCAGAGTTACTTTCTTTCTCGCTTACTTGTGCTGCTTTACGCTGTTCGTGTAATTTTATTATTTCTTTACGGATTTTCTTGTACATACTCTCCATAGCACCGACGGTCTTGTGCTTACCCTCGGCTATATTATCACTCCACCGTGTCAGGGTTTTCATTTCAGCCGGATCTTTAGACGGGTAATCTTGTTCTCTTATTAGACAATTGATCAGAAACTTTAATATCATGAGCTGGGTCTCAGCTTTCCTTTGAGACATGGCCTCGCTAATACTTTCTGGATCATCCCCTGTACGGATGAAACGATATATTCTGTCTAGATCTTCTTTCATATTCGGTAAGGTGACTAGATACTCGGCCACCTTTCTTACGCGGAATGAATATAAAACCATATTATCCTCGCCTGGGACTGGATCATAGCCGCATTCGGCAAGGGATTTTCTTATTTCTGCTACAGTCTGATGTCTGGGCGTACGCTGTGATGCTTGTATATGTAATTCGGCTGTCGTTAAACGCTTGTGTGGCGGCGGGGTTTGAGGAGTACCTCCCCCTGCGGCCCCTAAACTAGAGTCGTCTACTGAGGCTCTTCGTCCTGGCAGAGTGGGAAATGGAAATGTAGGCTGGACTTGTATGGCGGGCTGGACCGGGGGTACCGTAACAGGTACTCCGGTGTCTGGAGGAGCGGGAAGTGCCTGATTTACAGGGACTGGCGGAGCGCGAACAGGATTTGCATATTCTGGGACTGTGTCGTCCAAATAGGACGAAATAAAAATATCAGCTGCGGTCTGTTTGTGACGTAGCTTGGTCGGGACTAATGGTGGCGGGAAATTACTGGATGCCTCTGGGGTCGCTTTTGGCAAGCCCTCGGCAAGGAGAGGATACATACCCCTAATAAGGGCATGCCTCTGTCTGTCTGACTGTTCGGCTTTGACTTGTTCACCTATCTCGATTAGTTCTTTTTCTTGTGCTCGTTCTAAGGATTCTCTACTTAATTCTGACTTTCTGATTTCCTTTTCAGTTCTTTTATGAGCTTCTTTGCGCCATAACTCTTTCTGTGACTGTCTGGCTTTCTTTTTCCATAATGCCTCTTCTACTCGCATGATGCACTCGGCATCCCATGTGCCCGATACGGGCCATCTATACTTTTCTTCTAACTGTTTGGTATACTCTACCCATAAATCTAGATACAATATGGCGCTTATGCCATGCTTCTGATACATAAAATGACCTGGACTGTCCCTAGGCGGAACTGGAACTGCTGCTTCCAGCAGACCCTTTCTAGTTTTTAACTGACGTAACTTGGAAAACAAGGGCATGACTGGACTGTAATCTAGACACAATACAATACACAATGAACACGATACTTATTCCCCATTCATACCACGACATTAAAATACATGAAGAACATTTAAAATAACAGTTCGAACAGAATACTACCTGGAATACGGAACACAGAATACATGAATTTTCTCGAGAACAGAACTGACTAGAACAGGAACTAGATGCACTGCTGAAACAGTACGAAACTTACCGGTCTCATAAAGAGACACGTCAGGACCCGCATCCACCGAAGTGGACACTTCGTTTGTGGGTCTGTGTACCACCAACCCACGGACCAGAGTCAATTAAATTGACCCTGTCTAGATACTACCCCAGTAACGGTACTCACCGGGCAGCAAGAACGGAAAGCCTCAGACTGGACTGGACTGCCTCGACGTCAGACGGACGAACTTCGGACTTCTGTTACGGGTGGGCCTCCGGATATCTCGGACCTTGGACTCTCGGCTTGGGCTCTGGTCGGGACTCGCCGCGTTCCTCCACCGTCTCGTTTGGATGCTGGACCGCCTCCTCCGTCTCCTCCGTGGGCCTGAGGGATACTTGAAGCAGAAATATCTGCCGGTGCGCAGAAGAGTTCCGTCACGACTGCAGAGGGTCAGGGGGTCGGCGTGGCTTCACCGACGCGTGGGGAAAGGGCAAGTCCCTATTCGGGCACCATTATGTGGTAAATAAATAAATAATACCCTATTTTTGAATGTATAAATGAATAACAGATAGCTCAATAAATAAGAGTCAAAATTCGAGGTAGTAGGAGTTTTTTGCAGGTTTAATACAGCAAATACAGGAATAGGATGGCAAGGCCCAGCAGCGCTGCCGGGGTCAGGATCGGGACAAGGGAACAACCCTTTAATAACAGTGCATGAGCATATATACATAACGCAAACACATAGCATTACATTGCAATAGGCGTAGCAGTGGGTGGAGCAATAGGCGTGACGCGTAGCAGTCGCGAAAGATAAGGGTGAAAAGAGGTGTAACAGGGCGTATACATAGACATGTGATGCAAACGTAACAGAATATGTCATGAATGGGGCGGAAACCATGGAGGGGGCTACCTGAGGAGCCGGGACCTCTAACCTGATGGTGCGCGCAAACTGGCAATGACGTATCACTAGGAGAAGCTGGGGGCTTCGAACTCTGTGCTAGGAGCAGAGACTGAAGTCTGGAGAGTCAGGGCGACATGTACCTAAGCAGTATCTAGTATCTGATGTTTAGAGAACATGTTGATATAAACTAGAAGTCAGGAGGGGAAAGGCTAACTTGATTCAAAGACTGGAGCATGCATTATTCTACATGTAGTGCGTGATGAAGAATATTAAATGACCATTAATACAGTATTTCTCTAACGTGGAGACGTGAAAGCTAGACAATGACGGAAACTATCGATGCGATTCAGTAGCTTTAGGAATGCAGAGAAGGAGGACTGAACTGATAACTGGAATCATAACATACTTTTGGCAGACTCAGAGGCAGAGCCAGGCTGAACCGGGCACTGCAAGGCAGGAAGTAAGTGAAGGGTCGAGGATACAGGTGGGGGCTGTATCGCTCCTCAGCGAGGTTTCAGGAGACAGGAGCTGAATCTGGTGTCCAGGCCCTTTTGAGGCCTAGAAACGGGGACTTTATAATGGAATAACGTGCACACTGAGAAACGTGGCAACGTAGCTTTACATAGACCTGATATTCGTAGTATTCACGAGAACTGGAAACTGGCATACTAGAGGTGGACACAACTATAATTGCGTCTTGAATCGAACATAGGGAATACATATGCATATTTAATCATGCACACATAACATATGATGGATGACACGTAGGGACACAGAACATGGCAGAATTTACTTTTCCACAAGTTAGTCGTGGTAAGTCAGGTACCAACTATGGTACCGGAGGCCAGAGAGGTCATCTTAGGAGACAGCACACTGTCCAATGGTTTGCGCACCTAGATGCGATCAAGGAAGCCCGAATTCAAGAAAACGTTGATGTTGCATCTGATGATGACGAGGAGGAAGAAGACGTGTCAAACACTTCCCTTACACCCAGTACCCCTGTCAGCAGCACACCCAATGTGAGGCACACTAAGAGTGTTGGAGCGAGTGAGACACCAACGCACAAAAGTTCACCAGCGAGCAAAATTGGGTCAACGAAGTCATTATCAGCCCGTAAATGCTTGGTCCAGGGCAACATTAGAACCATGTTTTCTTCAGACGTGCCATATGAACGCAACCACCCACTGACGCGTCTGTATAACACTAAGCTGGCTAAAATGCTAGTTGTGGACCTTCTCCCTTTTTCTTTTGTAGAAGCGGTAGGTTTTCTAGAATTAGTGGCAACGCTCTGCCCTAAATGGAAGGTTCCTAGCCGGTTCTATTTTGCCAGAGTTGCGGTTCCAGCACTACATGAAGATGTGCTGGAGGCGATTGGGGCAGCTTTGCAGAAGAGTGCTGTTCACACAATACATCTGACAACAGACATGTGGACCAGTGGCGCAGGCGCTGATTACATGTGCATCACTGCACACTGGGTCTCTTTTTCAGGTGTTAAAGCAAAGCTAAACGCAGGTGTTGACCCGGACCAAGTTTTCAAAGCTGCTCGGAAACATGCAACACTAGCCATGTTTGGCTTGGAGAAAAGTCACACATCCGAAAACATTTTGGACGAGTTTAACAAAAAGGTCTCGAAAATGCTATCCCCAAAAAAACGCCAGATTGGTTATGTTTCCACGGATAATGGCGCCAATGTAGTTAAGGCCATGTCGCTGGGTGGCTATTTCAGAGTGCCGTGTTTGGCGCACTGTATCAACCTGGTAGTTCAAAAATTCTTGAGTGATAGAGACAGTGCAGCGTTCGCGGTAATGGCCACCTGCCGCAAAATGTGCAACCATTTCAGCCATTCTTTTAAGGCCCGGAAGCATCTGAGGAGGCTGCTACTTCAAAGTCGAATACCAGTGAAAGCACTCATCCAGGAGGTGGCAACACATTGGAACTCAACCTTCTACATGCTTGAGCGTCTGTATGAGCAGTATACGGTACTCGATCACTATTTCTTAACAGAGGGTACATCTCAGAAGGATGACCTGCGGATGGGTGTGGCGCAATGGGACATAGTTAAAAGCCTGACAGACATGCTTCGTCCTTTTGAGTTCTTCACGCGTGCAGTCAGCCAGGAGGACTGTAATTTGGGCAAAGCTATCCCATTGTTGTGCATGCTGGAGCACCAACTGATGGCGGTGTCTTCTGAGTTCGAAAAAGATGTAAAAAAAAAAAAGACCATTTTATTTTGTCTGAGAAATTATTAGAGCGCCTACGTGGTGATGAACGTCTTCAAAAGATCAAGTCAGAACAGCATTACATTTGTGCTACTATTCTGGATCCACGCTACAAAAAGACGCTGGCAGGCGAAGCATTCTTTCCTTTTGCTGATGAAGATGTTAAAAATTACAAACATTGGCTAGCCTGGTCAGCCAAGAGGTTTGAAAAAGAACGGCAGGTTATTGAAGGAGAAGGCAGTACATCAGCATCAGCATCAGCATCAGCAGGCCATCCCCAGTCACAAGAATCCACTTCTGCACCTGTGGCAGGGGCACAAGTGACCTCTCAGCCGTTAAAGACACCGGCAAGTGGATCATCTGCACCACACACAATGACAACACTAACAGTGGCTGCGGAGGAGGATTGGCTAAGTTTGATGGGGTATGGTTCTCGAAAAAATTTCACAGGCGCAGCAAAAAGTAAGCAAAGTGGAGGAACCGTTGATGACCTTGAGTCGATGGTGCAGGACTATCTGAATGACTCAACAGAGGTCTTTCTTAATGATGAGCCATTGCAGTATTGGCATGGCAAAAAACAATTGTGGCCACAGCTCTCCAACCTGGCTATAAACTATTTGTCTTGCCCACTCGCAAGTGTGTCTTCTGAACGTGTTTTCAGTGCTGCTGGTGGCATTGTAACTCCCAAACGAAGCCGCCTCTCGCCCAAAAATGTGGAGCGGCTGACAATGATCAAGATGAATCAGCACCTCATACCACCAGATTACAAAGTACGAGAAAGCACGCCGCATGAAGACGAGGAGGACGGCAACGTAGATGAGGGGATTTGTTCTCTGTTCGGTGGCACTGACCTCATCCTGCCTGAATTCGCAGAGTATGATGACGAAATCTTCTTCTTATTCCCTGACACCGAGCCCTGAAAATGAGACAATGAATCAATAACTTTCTTTTTCGTCCTTATTCACTTTTATTCCTGTGTGTCTCTCTTTCTTTGTTTTGCACAGTTAATTTAATTCAAACTTTAATCACCTAATCCCAAAAACAAGACCATCAGCAGAACTGTCTTCACTTGTTTGCTTACTGATTTGAAGGTGCCGCAGTCTACATTCCTCAGGTTCACAAGTTCTGAAGAACATGCTCCTCTTTCCTCCTCCTCCAGACTGCGATTTCCCTCAAAGCAGAGTGCTGGATTACGCCCAATGAAGAAAGACTCAGCACTTGTGGGGGTGTTCTACTTCTTTGCGGGTGAGTTGACGGCTTTGGGCCCATTGCTGTCAAGCTCTAATAATGGATAAAAGTGTTTTGGACCAAATATGAGGTGGAAATTTCTTGCCGTTTTTGCTGACTTGCTTGCCTTTGAGGTGCTCTTTGGCGGGGTTCCGGGTGTTTGTGGGTGAGTTTTGGGGTCTGGGAGCACTGCTGCGACAGTCTCATCTTGATTGCATTTGCTTTTCAGGAAATCCGTGGTGGAAAACAGGAGTTATGATGATTGGTGAGTGGTGACCTAGCTGCACAGCGCGTTTGGACCGAAGGCCGAGAGATATTGTAAGTATGAGATTTAGCTTTTTCGCTGTTTGGGGGTGTTGTAGCGTGCTTTTTTGCGGGTGGGTTGGCGGGTCTTGGCTGGGGCATTCCTGGGAAGGTCTAATACCGGATAGAAGTGTTTTGGACAAAATCCTTAAGCAAAAGCCTTTTTTTTGCTATTTCTTCTGACATCTTGCTCAATGTAGCGTTTTGGGGGGCTTCCTGCTGTTCGTGGGTGGGTTGCGGCCGGGGTCTCTGTCGAAGCACTGTTGCGACAGTCTAATCTTGATTGCATTTGCTTTTCAGGAATTCCGTGGTGGAAAACAGGAGTTATGATGATGATGACCTAGCTGCACAGCGCGTTTGGACCGAAGGCCGAGAGATATAGTAAGTATGAGATTTAGCTTTTTCGCTGTTTGGGGGTGTTGTCGCGTGCTTTTTTGCGGGTGGGTTGGCGGGTCTTGGCTGGGGCATTCCTGGGAAGGTCTAATACCGGATAGAAGTGTTTTGGACAAAATCCTTAAGGAAAAGCCTTTTTTTTGCTATTTCTTCTGACATCTTGCTCAATGTAGCGTTTTGGGGGGCTTCCTGCTGTTCGTGGGTGGGTTGCGGCCGGGGTCTCTGTCGAAGCACTGCTGCGACAGTCTAATCTTGATTGCATTTGCTTTTCAGGAAATCCGTGGTGGAAAACAGGAGTTATGATGATGACCTAGCTGCACAGCGCGTTTGGACCGAAGGCCGAGAGATATAGTAAGTATGAGATTTAGCTTTTTCGCTGTTTGGGGGTGTTGTCGCGTGCTTTTTTGCGGGTGGGTTGGCGGGTCTTGGCTGGGGCATTCCTGGGAAGGTCTAATACCGGATAGAAGTGTTTTGGACAAAATCCTTAAGGAAAAGCCTTTTTTTTGCTATTTCTTCTGACATCTTGCTCAATGTAGCGTTTTGGGGGGCTTCCTGCTGTTCGTGGGTGGGTTGCGGCCGGGGTCTCTGTCGAAGCACTGCTGCGACAGTCTAATCTTGATTGCATTTGCTTTTCAGGAAATCCGTGGTGGAAAACAGGAGTTATGATGATGACCTAGCTGCACAGCGCGTTTGGACCGAAGGCCGAGAGATATAGTAAGTATGAGATTTAGCTTTTTCGCTGTTTGGGGGTATTGTTGCGTGCTTTTTTGCGGGTGGGTTGGCGGGTCTTGGCTGGGGCATTCCTGGGAAGGTCTAATACCGGATAGAAGTGTTTTGGACAAAATCCTTAAGCAAAAGCCTTTTTTTTGCTATTTCTTCTGACATCTTGCTCAAAGTAGCGCTTTGGGGGGCTTCCTGCTGTTCGTGGGTGGGTTGCGGCCGGGGTCTCTGTCGAAGCACTGCTGCGACAGTCTAATCTTGATTGCATTTGCTTTTCAGGAAATCCGTGGTGGAAAACAGGAGTTATGATGATGACCTAGCTGCACAGCGCGTTTGGACCGAAGGCCGAGAGATATAGTAAGTATGAGATTTAGCTTTTTCGCTGTTTGGGGGTGTTGTCGCGTGCTTTTTTGCGGGTGGGTTGGCGGGTCTTGGCTGGGGCATTCCTGGGAAGGTCTAATACCGGATAGAAGTGTTTTGGACAAAATCCTTAAGGAAAAGCCTTTTTTTTGCTATTTCTTCTGACATCTTGCTCAATGTAGCGTTTTGGGGGGCTTCCTGCTGTTCGTGGGTGGGTTGCGGCCGGGGTCTCTGCCGAAGCACTGCTGCGACAGTCTAATCTTGATTGCATTTGCTTTTCAGGAAATCCGTGGTGGAAAACAGGAGTTATGATGATGACCTAGCTGCACAGCGCGTTTGGACCGAAGGCCGAGAGATATAGTAAGTATGAGATTTTGCTTTTTCGCTGTTTGGGGGTGTTGTTGCGTGCTTTTTTGCGGGTGGGTTGGCGGGTCCTGGCTGGGGCATTCCTGGGAAGGTCTAATACCGGATAGAAGTGTTTTGGACATACAGCATACATACACACAGCGTACATACGTTTTATTTATTTATCAGTGGTATTGTAATAGCACTTCCTGTTTTCCGTTCAATAATTACAGGCCGGGTTTCAGTCAACATCCGCCAGGCAGGCAGTGGACACAGGGTGTCTTCTGTCAGTGGTCACCAACATTGATGGACGAAGCGTCAGCTGGAATGGAGGAGTGCCGCTAATAAGAGGAATTGTTTGCTGCATGCAACTAACTTACCAAATTCAACAGGACAACTCCAACAACATACAGAATACAGATACAGTATCCATTGTTTTCTTCTATGAGTGTGACTGCATGTGCTTAGCTTTAGTGTGTACCCAAAGATTTCTTTATCTTCAATTATTGTTTGTCCAGGCTGTGCATTTTTTTTCTTCTCTCAACAAAACCTACCCAAAAAGAAACCCCCATTCCCATCCATTTTCCAAACCCTAACCCTCTTCCCCCGGGCTGTGTTGTTTTGCTTGATGTCTGACTAAAATGACATCAATAATTCAACACACTTGCTGGGGAGGATAAGGTCATAGCAACAGGCTGGTGAAGGAATACGAGGATATCTTCTAGACTTACTCAGCTTCAGTACTATTTCTTCTAGTAGTAGGAGCCAATGTCAAATAAATTCAACGCAAGTACTAGTTATACTTGCAAGCAAATACTTTACCATTTGTTAGGCTACATTATGGCACTGTTCTAGTGTACTGTCACCTGCTATATTCTCGATCGTACCGTAACTGTTGTAATGCTACAGTAAGGACAAACCAGGACACATTTTCTTTTTTTCCATAGGCATGCAACTGCCACTGTGTCACACCACTAGTACCACCGCAATGAGGAAATTTCACCCGCCCAGGATTGCCAACGTTAATCCCCATTTCACGTGGAGCCAGCCCTGGGCCTAGCCCTAATTTCTAACACAGTATTCAGTATTTATTTATTATGATAAAGGAACTCTTTCGAGGTCCACACAAAACCAAAATATACATAGAAAGAAAAATGCATAAAATGTCCTTTTAACACTAAACACAAATAAAGAATAACATATTAGTAAAGATCCAAAAAACATTTAAAGAAGCCGTACAATTTAAAACAAAACATTTCATTAGGAGGGTTAATCAAGGCAATCTGAAATGACAGGGCGGAAAGAATGTTAAGTTGTAGGCAAATTGGACGTAACCATCTACGCCTGTAGGGCATCAGGACTGGACAAACAAAAATGACATGATTTAAGTCCTGGTCATGCATCTGACAAAGATCACAGAGAGGAGAGTGACCATACCATCTGGCATAAAGAACTTTCAGCGGAAGCAGGTTTTGTCTTATTAAGTACACTAAGCGACGAACGCCATGAGGGATGTTCCAGTACATATAAGGTTGCGCTTTCCGCAAGATGCATGACTCAATAACAGGAGTACAACCTTTTTTTGACAGCCGGGAATCTCTGTCATGACAAAACCCCAATTCCCATGAAGAAGTCTTCAATAAAGATTTTAATTGATAAGAGGATAAAGAAAATAAAGTTTCTTCATCCAATTTCAATTGTGCCACAGCAAATCTAAAGTTTTTTACAATCAAGGAATGTTCATTTAGCTTTCCCAGCAATTCATTTTTTATAAGGTATCTCAAGGTGTTAGACTCACTTTTTGCTATGCCTACTACCCAACGAATGGAGCCAGCCAAACCTTGAGCCCAGCTGCTACGTAGGCCAAGTTCCTGTCTCATGGAAACGGTTGAATTTGCTGAACTAACAGATAGTAAACTACGCAAGATTTTCCCTTCCGTGGAAGATAAAAAACTCCATTTATTTTGCTCTATTAACTCTAAACCGTATAACAGGGAAGCAGGGACTTTTGCTCTAAATACATCTAAAAGAATAGAGAAATGCCTTCTACCTGTAGCTTTATACAAGGCTACTAAACTCTTTCCCTGTGAAATAGCCTTTCGGGAGTTATTGTCTATATGGGGTTTGTCACTTAAATTAGTTGTGACAATTTTACCAAGGAAGGTATATGATTTCACCGTTTCCAATTTTTGCTCCCCCACACACCAAGGAAAATTAAGAAATTTAGGTTTCTTCCTCCCGGAGAAACAAATCACTTTACTTTTTACCGTGTTTATCAATAGGTAATGGTTTTCGGCATATTCGGACAGTGCCTGCAGGCGATTATTTAAGCCCTTCGGGTTAAGGTCCAAAATCAGGATGTCATCTGCATACATAAGGCATGCAATTGGAACCCCCCCCCAAAGACGGAGCAATACCAGCGCATGCTGAAAGGGCAACAGGTAAATCGACTGTATAAAGGGAGAACAGCAAGGGAGCCAAAAGGCAGCCTTGCTTTAACCCATTAGAGGTAAAAATTATTTTAGATAGATCGCGTTCACCTCCCAGTAGAACTCTGCACCAAGTATCTGAATATAGTGCACGAATTAACTTAATGAGATGTAAGGGCATACCTAAATCAGATAACTTTCTCCACAGTAATATCCTGTCCACTTTATCGAATGCGGTGGAAAAATCAATGAAAGCCCCATAAACCTGCCCACCACGGACTTTAACATATTTTTCTGTGAGAACTTGTAGAGCCGACAGGTTATCTAGAGTTCCGTGATTCTGTCTGAAACCTGTTTGTTCAATAGGTAGAATTTTAAAATCAATTACCCATTGATTCATTAAAGTAAGAATACATTTTGCGAAAACCTTACCTATGGCGTCAAGCAAAGCGATTTGACGATAATTTTGGGGAAGATCTCTTGCCCCTTTTTTATATAAGGGGACAATGATACTTCCTTTCCAGGAGGGGGGGACTGTTCCGCTAGAAAAGCAGAATTTAAAAACTGGAAATAGGATCTTGCTCCAAAGTTCACTCTGTTGTTTCAATACTGAGATGGGAACTTTATCTGGCCCCATCGCACCAGAAGAGCGCATGTTCATAATAGCAAATTCAATTTCCTTTTCAGAGGGACAATCAAATATGCATGTAACTTCATTGGATTCCACCCTATGTACTTGCAAATTATTGTTACTGTACAGTTTCTCAATGTATTGAACCCAAATCTGTTCCTCAATGGCAATCGGAGTGGCACTGGCTCTGGTCCCACAGCCCTTGCCAATTAAAGACCAACATTTTTTTGCTTGACCGTTATAGGAAGCTTCCCTCAGTTGTATCCAAAGAGAGTCTTCCTTATCACGTTTTAGACGAGCCTTAAGCCTAACTCTCCTTCTTTTTAAAATGGACAATTTATGCTTGGCTTCTTGAGAAAATGATAAATATTGCCCCCTTATTACTTTATTTATTTATATATTTAAAGCCCGCAGAGGAGGAGGGACTGCAAGCAATTTTTCCACACCAGGTTTCTTCTTCGCTATAGAAGTTACCAAATCTAAAAAATTAGCAAATCCTAACAGCTCTCTCCCTTCCCAAAGAGATAAACTCTTAACAGTTTGATTCAAAAGGGATAGCAGACTTTCAAAACAGCGTAAATTCCAGAAACATTTTCCAGAATTAGAGTCGAAGTTCACCAGATCCCTCTCCATGCTCCAAGAGTCCACTTTCGGAAGACTGACGGAGACTGTAAGCAACAACGCATTATGGTCACTAAGATTAGACTCAATGATTTTCATATTTTTCAACTTGGCAAATAGAGCATAATCAGCCATGACGTAGTCAATGATTGAATTTCCCTTATTTGATTTATGCGTAAAAGCTGCTGGGGTGTCAGAAGGGAGCCTCCCATTTACTATTAAACAGTCAACTTTATGTAGACCTTCTAGGACAAGTTTACCTCTTTTATTAGTTTTAACTTTGACAGGGAACTGGGCCGATGGGATATTCAGAGATTCATCCCCGAGTTTGTTTCTGAATAGAGCTAGCCCACAATTCGATATATTACAGTTCAAATCCCCAAACATTAATACATAAGGAGGCGAGGCAACATCCATCGCTGCATTTAAGAAGGAAAATAACGTTTTTAGACCGTCATTAAAGCAACAATTTGGGGGGATATAGATGTTTATTATTACCAGCGATCTATTAGGGCAATCCTCAAAAACATCTTTTAAGGTTATTGCTTGGAACAAATTCCCCGGATCGAGATAATGAGAATAATTCCATTTTATTCTATTTGTTAACAAACATGCTATCCCTCCCTTTGCATGACCTCTTCTAGAAGAAGTTGCACTCTTTTCCAAAACGAAAAAATCCTTTTCTAGCGCTATTCTACCTTCCACCCATGTTTCTTGTAGACAGATTATATCCACCTTGTGTGAATACAAAAAGTCTAGTTTCTCCTTATAATCTTTAAAACCTGCTGTATTCCACGAGATAATCTTCAGCTCTTTGTTAAAAATTTAAATGCGGTTTGAGGCCGGAAGTAGCTTTACTTGCTAAGACTCCCGGTAGCCAACTCCATTTAGATTGATCATCCTTCAACGTTTGTTTCAAAGGAGGATTTTTATACAACACTTGCCTTTCATTCCTGGACACACATATTTTTAAATCCTCTGATCCAGAGCTGGACCAATCCGACAACTTCAAACCCTGATGGGAAGAAGATGACAAATTGGGGAATGCCTGTGGATTACGTTTTTCCCCAAAATATGGAATAACATCTATTCCTCTAATTTGCAATTCCGCAGCCCACTGTAGAATAAGATTTGACACTACTTTTGAATGAAATTTCACCCTTGTAGATCTCCCTAACAAAGAGTTAAGAAGGAATACTACATCCAAATCAGATGTTTGAATTAATTTTAAGCCTTCAATCTCTTTGAAACAAATAAGTAGGGCAGATCTATTTAGAATTAAATCAGTATCAAATAAGGGCAAAAAATCAAGAGAAAAAGTATCTACATTTATTTTTTCTTTGGGTGGACTGACTACAATTGTGGGTGCCTCTAGGAGAGGTCGAGCTGATGGATTAAGAGAAGAGCGAGAAGGATTAGCAGCAGGGGAATTGACCTTGAGAACATCTTGATAGGGCATTGCTGATGGGTTAAGACAAGAAAGAAAAGGATTAACAGCGGGTGAAGTAACCCTGGGGAGAAAAGGATTAGTGGAACTTATAGGACCTAGATCTGTAGTAATGAACTCCACTTTAGGGGAGGCAATCATAACTTCTACAGGGGCAGGCAACTGCACAACCTGAGGGGAATATTCTAAAATTGGTTCCACACTTTTGTCAAATAAAAGTTTTCTCTGTCTTTTTTTAGAGAATCTTCGAATGGTTTTTCTCTTCTTTATTTTAATCTTTTTATGTTTTAAGGGGATCGATTCATTAACCCTTCCAGTATTTGCCATAACAATCTCCTCATTTTTTAACTGTACTGAAAATATAGGAAAAAGAGAGGGAGTATCAATTTTATGGTCGGTAGGGGACGTGGGTACTACCTCTATTTTATCACTAATAGAAGCTATACAATTAATACCAGCCGAAGCCGCTTTGCGGATCTTAAGGTCAGCTGGTAGTGCTACTGACTTCATAGCTTCTTGGCCGTCCTTGAGGAAAGAGGGACGAACGGGATCCAATTCTACTTGAACACTTGGAGGACTCTTTTTGGGGATCTCCATCGAGTTGACAAACATAGGAGGGCAATCAGACACCGGACCGTTCTTACTTTGCAAAAGCACTTTTAAGATTTGATTTACCGTGTCAAAAATACATTCAGACCCTCCAACAAATTTTTCAAGTAGACCCAGAATCGAAGAAAGTATGAATTCCAAAGAAAATAGAGTTTTAGAAAATAACCTCCCATTAGCATTTGGAGACCCCTCCGCTACATTGTTCAGAATAGGACCAGAACAAGAAGAAAAATTTAATTGAGCGGGAGAAAAATCCAATTTATTAGAGGGTGTGCTACTTAGGGGACCCGTACTTGAAATGGTTATAACTTCATTGGAATTTAAAATAGCCCTAGCTTTCCCCTGAAGGGATATCAACCGATTCTTGTGAGCTGTAAGATCGATGTCAGGTAATGTAAAATCACTGTCCGGGATCGGCAAATTAACTGGAAAAACTGACAAAGGGCCAGTAGTTACTATAGCATTGGGAACTTCCACAGTAGACTCTTGGGGGTAAATAATACTATCAAATTTCAAATCCTTACCACCCGCAGGCTCAAAAGGACAAATTGAGCCCGGTTGTAAGCCATTTGAAATCAAGCATGAACCCCTTAATATTTCGGGACTAAGAGGTATTAGCAGAGATTGACCAGGTACCAAACTCAGACCAGAAGAAACGTTAATAACCAAATTAGCAGCTTCCGGAACATTATAATCAGGACCCTCACTCGGGTGTTGCAACTCAGATGACTTATCTTTCCCTTTGTCCCATAAATTAAAAAGCTGACACTGGCCTTTCAGTTGCATGGAGGACGTAATTTTGTTGCGTAAAGGGTTAGATTTCGTTTTAGACCCAGATTTCCCTACTAGGACGCGACCAGAACGTAATTTTTTGGCCGTCATAAGAGAAGTGTAGTGAAGGTATAGCTAGGATTAAGACTCCCCAAGATGTAATATTAGTCTGCGAGAATAAATACCAAACAGAAATATAACAAAAACAAAAATCAAAGAGAGAGGGCCCAGCCCAGCCTACTGCAGCCTCTGACGGCCTCAGACGGTCCCGCCCTTGTCCCGGGCTTCTCCCGGCGCGCTCCCGCGTTGCGGTACCAAATGAGAAATATATAGCTACTCTGAGGTGTGGGAGGAGCCAGCAGGGAGAGCGGGTCAGCTGGTGTAGATGCCGAGGGTAAGGCGCTCCTGGGACTGGAAGTCCTGCGCCTCCCCTCGCTCGCAGCCCTGCTTTCCCCACCACCTCAGGAGCTCAAGCGCCAAAGTTTCCAAAGCGCTATCCCAGATGAGTGCAGGCGAAGCGGGACCCGCGAAGCGGGTTCCGCGATGAGTGAAGGCTAAAACAAGATTAAAAAAAAACAGCAGCAACAGGAAGAGCAAGTCCTTCGTGCTCGCAGTCCAGAACGCCTTCAACTAATGTAAAAAGCAACAGGTGAGCAATCCACCAGGGCAAGTAACGAGCTGGCTTTAGCTGCGCTGAGGTGTGGGAGGAGCCAGCAGGGAGAGCGGGTCAGCTGGTGTAGATGCCGAGGGTAAGGCGCTCCTGGGACTGGAAGTCCTGCGCCTCCCCTCGCTCGCAGCCCTGCTTTCCCCACCACCTCAGGAGCTCAAGCGCCAAAGTTTCCAAAGCGCTATCCCAGATGAGTGCAGGCGAAGCGGGACCCGCGAAGCGGGTTCCGCGAGGAGTGAAGGCTAAAACAAGATTAAAAAAAACAGCAGCAACAGGAAGAGCAAGTCCTTCGTGCTCGCAGTCCGGAACGCCTTCAACTAATGTAAAAAGCAACAGGTGAGCAATCCACCAGGGCAAGTAACGAGCTGGCTTTAGCTGCGCTGAGGTGTGGGAGGAGCCAGCAGGGAGAGCGGGTCAGCTGGTGTAGATGCCGAGGGTAAGGCGCTCCTGGGACTGGAAGTCCTGCGCCTCCCCTCGCTCGCAGCCCTGCTTTCCCCACCACCTCAGGAGCTCAAGCGCCAAAGTTTCCAAAGCGCTATCCCAGATGAGTGCAGGCGAAGCGGGACCCGCGAAGCGGGTTCCGCGAGGAGTGAAGGCTAAAACAAGATTTAAAAAAACAGCAGCAACAGGAAGAGCAAGTCCTTCGTGCTCGCAGTCCAGAACGCCTTCAACTAATGTAAAAAGCAACAGGTGAGCAATCCACCAGGGCAAGTAACGAGCTGGCTTTAGCTGCGCTGAGGTGTGGGAGGAGCCAGCAGGGAGAGCGGGTCAGCTGGTGTAGATGCCGAGGGTAAGGCGCTCCTGGGACTGGAAGTCCTGCGCCTCCCCTCGCTCGCAGCCCTGCTTTCCCCACCACCTCAGGAGCTCAAGCGCCAAAGTTTCCAAAGCGCTATCCCAGATGAGTGCAGGCGAAGCGGGACCCGCGAAGCGGGTTCCGCGAGGAGTGAAGGCTAAAACAAGATTAAAAAAAACAACAGCAACAGGAAGAGCAAGTCCTTCGTGCTCGCAGTCCAGAACGCCTTCAACTAATGTAAAAAGCAACAGGTGAGCAATCCCAATTTCTAACACAAATTACAGGTAAGATAAGCGCTTGGTGGGAGGTAGTATAATGGAGTATTAGGACTAGACGAGAGATTGACTGACGGTAGTACTACTAAAGTCCTACGACTGTTCAGGAAAACAAACTTACTGTTACACCCCCGTCCCCCACCCACCAGACTGAAAAGCAGTAAAAAACAGGTATGGTCAGATAAAGTGCAAAAAAGTATATTTATGTAGCCCTAACAAAATAATCTCCCTCAAGACCCTCCCTAACCCCAACGATTGTCTTTGAAAAGTCCCAAAAAGAACCCAACTCCCAAATCCCACCCCCCAAAAGTCTCTAAAAAAAGGGCAAGGGACACTCCACTACTGGAGGGTGCTGGTGAATTTTGCGGCCAGGGCATCATACTCCTTGCGGAGGGTGGCAAGGTCTAAGCGGAGGCCCTCCACCAAGTTCTTGTACCTAAGGACCTCCTGCTCCAGGTAGGACATTCTGACTCCTAGGCGGCGCTGGCGTGCCTTGCAGCTCCTGTGGGGGGCAGCTGGTCTTTCTGCTGCTTGGCGGTAGCGGTTGGCTTTCTTAGCCCGGCTCCGTACCGCTGGAGCACTGCGCATGCTGGCGGTCCGTGGGGTCACGGAGGAGGATGCAGCTGTCCCAGTCGAGGATGTTGTGGTTGCACCGGTCGACTGCGTGACCTCCTCCTCCTCCAGGGCCACCAGCCGCCGATATTCGGCGACAGTGGCATCCAGCCTCCGTTGCCGGGCCATTCGAGCCTGCTCCCTCCGTGATGTCGATTTGGAAGGAGCAACTATATGAAGAAAGAAAGACATAGTCTGTAACCAATGCTCCTTAGCATTAATAACACAAAGTGATTGAGCCGAAAGTTGGGTCACAGTACAAGTTGCAAATTGAAAGCACAGTACATAACTATTGAGGACAGTATCTATGTAACCTCCCACTTCTGCATCCTTGCTCTAACATTAGTGGTAGTTTAATGAACAAATTCTACGACCACTATGGACTTCCATTACAGTCGACTATGACAGTACACCAGTCTTATTCTTCTTCTTCTCTCTTGTTTAGGAAAATTGGTACGTTATCTTATGCAAGCCGGCAGAATGGCAGCACAGTGAACTTGCACCCGAGAAAAACAGTTGCACACCATGATGAGTGAGACAGACTGGCGTTACTGTACCGGTCCAGTACATGCAGGTGGTGAAGCTATTACTTTTCTATTACGGGTGGCACTGAGAATACTCTGTTACAAGGGCTACTGCTTAATTAATTTACCTTTCACCCTACAGTGCAAATGAGTACTAGAAAAGGAAAATGAAGAAGCTAAATAATTTGATTATCTATCACTTCACATGGGACGTATTTGATGACATATGGGATGACTTTAGGTGCTTTGCTTAATATTGAGTGAACAGTGATACACCCACACATGAATGACGTACTACAACTAAACTAAAGTTATTAAGAGAGGTACGGAGTGTCCACCGTAATAACCGGATATATGCTGTGCTTGCAGTTGCAATACAAAGTACTGCTACTATTCATGGTAGTATTGGACACATTTACAATTTCTTTTCCTTGCCTTCCCTACACTGGAACGGACGTGCGGGTGCGGTGGTACATGCTCTTCAAGGTAACACTTAGTTCATTCAGCGACCATCTACTCTCTCTAGATACACATGTGCTATCTAAGAGTCAGAGAATACCATGCTCCAGGCATCCATTCATTCAAAGTATACGCACACATACAGTTTCTGTTTCACCCACCCAGGCTGCTGTCCTTCCACCCATCCTTGCTTCATCATTGACCCAGCCATGCACCATACCATATTCTTTCCTTCCCAGCCACCTCGGGGGCCAAGCAAACACATATCGTTCTTCTTTGCCAGCCATCATAAAATTTCGCGTCCCACTTACTTACACGTACATCCTTCTTTCGCTTTTCGTTCATCCCATCCATCACGTTCATCTAAGATCTTATTGGGATTCTTCTCACCAAAAACTTCACAGCTAAGTCGGAGTACATTTCGAGGAGGCTACTACCTGGTTGATTTGTAATACACCCGTGCAGAAAGCACACTATGCAGTCTTCAATCTCAATAAGTAAGGAATATATAGCTTACCTGTTCCCGCCACCACCGTGCGAACCCCCACAGGACCGTCCGCCGGCTCTTGCACC
The DNA here is from genome assembly GCF_964261635.1 of Lissotriton helveticus. Taxonomy (NCBI): domain Eukaryota; kingdom Metazoa; phylum Chordata; class Amphibia; order Caudata; family Salamandridae; genus Lissotriton; species Lissotriton helveticus. The sequence continues at coordinate 2,483,479 of NW_027611725.1, read as the reverse complement.
GCTTCCTCCCCAGAGTCCTCCGAGTCCTCGCCCAACACCGCCACCTCCGCGCTGGCCCCGCCACCAGATGTTCCACCTACAAAGTACATTTAAGAATGTTAGAATACACCACTCACTACTATATAATATTTGGTCTAGGAGTAATAAAGAAATGTTAAAATAACAGAATACAATGTAATAATTTGTGACTGTCTACTCTAAAGTAAAAATGTCCCTTTTTCCAGGGAAGGCTGTTGTCTTGCTGCACTTTTATGCACAACTGATGAATGCTTGCTTTTTATTTTTAACACGCACCACTTTTTCTCCTAACAGACAGAAGCTTGACTTCTAAGAACACGAGTCCAGGATCAAGTTCAAACCAGGTGAGAGCTCGGCTCGACCACAAGAAATGTGTCCAATTAATCGTCAGCACTAAGCACTTTTCCGTTTTCAGTTAAATAGTTTTATGACAAAATTGATTTTAATAAATGTGTTTACTTTTAATAAAGCTTTTAAACTTAATTAGACTCTGTGGTTTTTGGTCCTCCAGACTAGAGTGGATGAGCTAAAGGTTTTGGAATTTTTGCAAGCATGAGTGCCTCTGACACTTCTTGACTGTGACTCCGTACTTTTGTCCTGCGTAGGATAATCTAAAGATCATTGGGGATCAATCATCGGTGACTTCGGGAGCTAAATGACTCTGCCACACTATCTAGTCAGTAAGGAGACAGTGCATAGAGCTATTGCTGAATAGAATGGGAGTCCAATGGAATTGCCAAATGTCCAATCTTAGTTAGCTACACAGACAGACTAATAAGAATAATCTAGTAATACCACATGGAGTCATATTCGAGGCAGGATAAGAATTTATATCCAGTCTACAAGAAGATGAAAGACGATTTAGAAAAAATCGAATGAGGAACGCTAGGAAAAAATAGGTACTCTTTATTAAAATTTAAACTTACTGGGGCCAGCAAAGGAGCCCTCGCCTGCCCGATCCTGGCCTGCATCCTCCTGAACAGCACCCTCCTCCTGTGTCCTCTTGCCCTTGGGGGGAGCTGATGTACAACATGAAAGAAAGAAAGACCAGAAAACATGGATGAGATTTGTCAACCAAATCAAACATTTCAAAAGAACAATAACAAAATATTTTGGAGAAATAGCAAATAGATAGACAACTATTCCACGGGATCTATCTCATGTGGTATACTACGTTATTCGTATTGCCTGATTTGCGGACCGTTGACTTAGAAAGTTCCTATGTAACTCAATAAACAGACTACTAAAGAGGTTTGCCTAGGCCTGGCAGGCAGCAGTCCGCAGCACGCGAAGTGACAGACAAAGTCCATCCTGCTTGCAGATCAGTGAATACTCAAACTATCAATCCACCGACCACCGCCACTATTTCTTCTTATAGCCATGTGTCTAAAGGAAGGACTGGACTTCAGTCTGTTGGGGCTGATTTAGAAGTCCCTTGCGGCTCATTTTCCTCCATTGTTGCGTGACTTTTGTGACGCGGCGGCAGAACAAAAGACTCGCCATGGTGTTGGTGCGGCGTATATATGCATCACGTTGTAAAGCCCTGCGCCATCAGGGGGCGTTCCGGCGCAAGGGAGGGCGTACCTGCGCAGGAACGAATCCTAAAAGTGGCTGAGGGAAATCTACAAGATGTCAATCAGTCACTTTTAGGACAATGATGCATGACTCAAACCCTGCGCGCTTGAAGCCGACGTACGGCTTGATGCAGCATTGGGGAGATAGGGTACCCCAGAGCATTGCTGGAGCTGCGCCATCGTTGGCACGCAACTCCAGCAATGTGCCGCCTTTACGGCACAGATGCGTAAGGCTTCTGTGACGTTTTGGGCCAATGGGTGGTGGTGGCATGGCACACAATTACTGCCGCACCCCTGCTACTTTGCAGGGATGCGCCGGTAATTGAAAATATGACCCTTAGTGTCTAGCATTACGCAGTTCTTATCTTTACACTACACTCATACATAATTTCTCAGGCCAATGAAATGAACACAAAATACAAAACAAATAAGCATAGTAGCAAGCAAGGCTACTGAGAAGGAGAGCAGTGCACCTGAAATGCATAGAAGATTTTGAAATATAATTTACCTACAATGTAATCGGCAGCATTATTGCTCTTGGTAAAGAACAAAGATTTGCAAATGACAGAGCCGGATAAAACAGAGTAGTGATGAATAGCTACTACTACTCACCAAGCCCGGGGACCTCTACGCCGAGCGCGTCCAGCAAGTCCCGTTCCCGGTCCATGACATCTGTCCAGCGGTGGGTGGCCTGGTTATATGTGCGCCGGACCCCAGAGAGCTTAAACATGGCCGGCACACCTTCTCCCACCGCTTCCGGCGCTCCCGGATGCCATAGCCGGTTGCGATCTTGACGCCTCCCAGGATCGTCTTGGGGAGGCGGCGCTGGACGTGGAAGATGAGTGCGGCCACCTCCTCCGCGCTAAAGATCTCCCGTGGCACCACTTGCTCCCCCCTCAAACGCCCGCACGGGAGCCGGGCACGGGGTGCGGGACCCTTCCCCTTCTCAGGGTGCTTCCCGGCTCCCTTTACCATGGTCTGGGCAGAAATAAAGTTAAATGATAAAGAAGAAATAGAATAGTGAAGAAGAAAAGAAAAGAGTTTAAAAAAGTAGTTTAAAAGTAACTAAAAGCAGCAGAAAACACAAAAATATAGAGCTAGAAAAATAGAGGGATAGATAATAAGTAAAATAGATCAAATAAACTTCAAACAAACAAAGGATGGCAGAGATTCAGAGAGGATACAGAAAGCATGCCCAGAACCATAGCAATGAATGAGAAACAAGATGGCCGCGCCCGTTCACGACCGCGTGGGTAAGTTCGCGCGAAATTTTCCTCGCGAGCACGCGCGAAATTGTACTAGCGAGCAGCACAGTTTGCGAGATTACACATAGCGGCCGGAAACGGAATTACGTCACGCAAACAAGATGGCCGCGCCCGTGTACGACCGCTAGGGTAACTTGGCAAACGTATAGCTACAAGCGCCTCGCGAACACGCACAAAATCACGCGAACATACACGTCGCAAAGAAAAATTTAGTGTATTCGCAAGCATTCGCGGCTTCCGAAATCGATCTCGCACGGATTCGCGCCCCAAAAAACGCGCGAAATTGCAGAAAAAACGATTTTTGCTAAACTGAAAGCAATGAGCAGGTGCAAAAGTTCAAACTTAACATTAGTAACATTCACTCTAGTGCTTCCTGAGGGGCCCCTCCAGAGTTTGCAACTATTCTATGACCCTGCTATGACCCAAACAGCAGGCTCATAGAATAGCTACAAGTAGACCATAAAGGTCCTGTGAAAAAAAATTGCACTGCAACAGAAAGCAAATTACAGATAAGGAAGGAAGCAGGTGCCAGCCAGACTGGAACTTTCAAAATAACTGACACATTAATCAACCCCAAATTAATTCATGGCAGTTGAAGTAGGGGAGGTGTGCTTGCTTTTTTCAACCCCCATAAACTACAGTGATAAACAAACCTAATGGGTGGCAGTGAGGATGTACCAGAGGGTGGCATGGGTGTCCCAGAGGGTGGCAGTGGTGAAACAGAGGGTGCTGTGAACCTGTGATGATAAACCAGACGTAGAAACAACATAGTCGCGGCCGTTGCGAGCCGAAAAGTAAGTTCGCAATTGCGAAATTGTCCCAAAATCCGCGCTAACGCTCGCCAACACAAAAAACGGGAAAATCCGCGAGAGTTCGCGTATTGTCGCGGATTGCGAATCCGTAAATACGCAAATTCGCATACGCGAGATCCGCTAGATCCGCCCATGCTTAGTGGCAAGTAAAGCTTCTTTGTAGGTGGTTATGTCTTCAGATTGCGGAATGGTCTTGCATGTTTATGAGTGGAGGTCAGTCTTCCTTCAGGTCGATACAAATTGGAACAGTCTGTTGTAGATCAGAGACTCTCACTTTCCTTTACCCTTCAGTTGTCGGGCTCCACTCCATTGTGCTTTTCTCTTGTTCCTGTGGTTTGGCCCGAGAGAGTTTACAATACACCTAGCGCACTGAATGGTAATCTGCCATCATTACAGGAAGCAGAGCAATGCTGTATCCCCCTCATACCAAACGCATGATCAAAGCTGGTGGTGGAGGCCTGTTTACTCAGAAGTTAGTTTGTCAGTGTTGTTGCATTAATTTTCTAGAAGTCATTTCTTAGTCCTGTTGCGTGGAGGTGCACAGCTCAGACTCTTACATCCACTGAATTGCTCGGGACTGCTTCTTCCAGGATCTATCAGTTTATGTTAAGGTTCCTCAGTCTCTGACTGTGCAGATCTTTTCTTGAATATTGGAGCTCATTTTTTCTAACCGCTTTTTTTTTTAGATTACTGTCGTTATTCACGATCATTTGTGCATTCAAAGCTGGTTTCCTATGGGATGTAAAGAGATTTAAAATCACTAAATGGAAATGGAAGAGAATGTGAACACACAATATTTAACTAGTTGTAAAAGACATCTTTTCTTTACCATTTTTAAAAGTTACCAAGGGCTTATTCACCATACACAGATATTTAACTAAATCTTCCATTGAACATGTCACTCTTACCTAATTCAGAAAAGTAGGTGATTTTCCGGTGTTCACAGGGTAACTTAGTATGGAAAGAGCACACACGGAGTGCCCTTTTGCTAGAGGTACAGCTTTAGGAAGAAGCACATGGCTAAGATTTCATTTAAACAAGAAGGGATTGTGGAAAAAGCGATGGATCAAGATGTGCTGCTGTCACTTCAGTTTTAATAATAAAGGTAACTGTTGCGGGGGTGAAGGGGGTGAAGGAAGGGCATGGAGACGAGACCTTGGTATGTAGGGTTTTGCGTGGGGAAGAAATGAGGACCAGTTAGGTATTTGTCCTTTTTATGCTGTTCCCATGGGTAAACCGGGTGTGTTGGGGTACCGTGAACTGTGTTTGTTACAAGTATTTACACGGGATGAGGGTACTGTGAGGAGAGGGTGAGTAAGGATTCAGGGATAGAAAAGGGAGGGGAGCACACGGAGTATTTACAATGCCTTAAGTACAGGCAGTACTCTGTAATGCGCTCTTTTTACTACTGAAGGGCGCCTCCCCTCCTCCACAGCCAGCCTGATACGCGCTGAGGTACCTGGTTAAGCCACACTCCCCTGTGAGTGTTGCTGAGCGAATTACGGTGACGGTGGCCTCCTCGCACTGTGACCTGTGGGAACCGCACTCTGCACTGCCTTGCTTCATGTGAAGCTTTGGCACCTCAGAGAGCACTGCCACCATGCCGCACCACGACCCTGGTCTCACCGACGACACCTGCTGACGCCATCACTGAGCTGCTGCTCGCACCATGACCTGTGGGCCCGCACTCTGCACCGCCTCACACACAACAACGCCATGGCCTTCCTGATGTCGACGCTTCCCGCGGAAACTAATGCCACTGCCTGCACCATGGTTCGGTGGCACCGCTCGTAAGTTACATGACGCACCGCCCTCATCCCACACCACAGCCTTGGCCTACCAACGTCAGCGCCATTGACTCTAGTTCATCAGCCGGCGACAGCACTTCAGCAACAACAACGCCGCTGCTTGCACCGTGACCTTCTAGCACAGTGACGAGCACCACTTCCATCCCGCACCATGACCCTGGTCTCACCGACAACACCATCTGATGCCGCCACCGTGCCGCTGCTTGCACTGAGACCTGTGGCACCGCACGCCGTACCGCTGCGCTTCACACCGCAGCCTGTTGGCGCCAGCGCTCCGGATCCCATCAGAAAGGAGCTCAACCTGCAATTCGAGCGACTTCAAGGGCCCCATCGCCCTGCATCTCTGAAAGGCACTGTTTGTGGGTCTTCCCGACCCCGTAGTAGGCCTGCGACCCCGCGATCAGCCAGAACTGTTTTGGGATTTGTTGTTCATGATGTCGTGATAGCCCCGGATGGAGCTATTGACATCAAGGAACTATTTCTAAAGCATATTTGGATAAGTGACTATTTTGAGGTATAGTATTGTGGATTTTTATCGTATTTTGTCTTGTCTTAAGTATAAAAAAATTGGATATTTTTCTAAACTGGTGTGGTGTCCTTCTATAGTGCGTATGCTGTTGTACTGTTGGTTATATGCAAATGCTTTACACACTGCCTCTAAGATAAGCCTGGCTGCTCGTGCCAAGCTACCAAGGGGGTGAGCAGGGGTTATTTTAGAAGTGTAACTCCTTTATCCTGACTAGAGTGGTGGTTTCTGCCTTGCTTTGGCGCAAGTCTGAGCTAGCCAGAAATCCCATTTCTAACATTGGTTGTCAGCGGTAAGGATTGGACTTGCGTTTGCACTTGACTTACAGTGATTGGTGTGCACTACTGCCATATCGCAGACCATTACCTGCCACTTACTAACCCGTTTTCTTTTTGCCCGATTTTTGTTATCTTGCCAGGTGAACTTTCTGCTTCATCATGCCGGAATCAATAGCATCATCCATTGCATCCATGTACATTGCCTTTGAGGAGGATAGGTTGGAGCTCTACTCGGTGAGGGAATTGAAATCTGTGTGCAAAATCCTCAAAGTCCAAGTCAGAGGTCTCACTAGGAAGGACGAGCTACTAAAGACGCTGAGGGCCTGGGTAGCAGCCAGAGATGCAAGTGGGCAATCTGGTGAGCTTAGTGAAGAGGTGGGGGAGTCTGGTTCTAGGAGGGATGTGCTTTTGGGAGGGGGGAATCCTTCCGGCCAGGCAGCAGTGGCCTGTCCTCAGACGAACTGGAGGACAGGCAGGAGGCAAGGAAGTTCGAGTTGGAAAAACTCAGGATGGAAAGTGAGAGGGAAAACAAAAGACTAGCCATGGAAGAAAATAAAATAATGTTAGACCATGAGCGAGGTCTTTTGGAGCTGGAGCTAAGGAGTAGACCCGGCTCAGATGGTGGCGGCAACTCGTCAAGACAGGTAGACAGAATCGTGCACATCACTAAGAATGTGGGCAAGGAATTCAAGCAGGGGGATGACATACGAAGGTGGTTTCAGGGGTACGAGGCAGCAATCCACATGAATGGGGTCCCTGAGGAGCATTGGGGAGTAGGATTGTGGCCTCTCTTCCCTGAAGAAGCGAGGGGCACTTTAATAGCTCTGGGTAAGGGGTATCACCTCACCTATCCAGACATGAAGGACTCCTTCCTCACTAAGTATTGTCTTACTCCTGAAAAGAACAGGGACCAGTTTAGGTCCAGTAAGAAGTCCGATGCCAACACATGGTTGGAGTGTGTGGATGTGTTTTGCCGATCGTTGGATGGCTGGGTAAAGGCAGTAATGTGACAGATTATCAGAGGCTCTATAATTTGATTGCATGGGAGCACCTGTCCAGTCTATGTTTTGCAGATCTGCGCCAGCACCTAGTTGATAGTAAGCTGACTGACCCCAGGAAGCTTGCTATGGAGGCGGACTGCTGGGTGAGTACCAGGGTCCACAAGAAAGTGTTTGGGGGAGACTCAGCCAAAGGGGGGCAAGGTCCCCAGCAGAAAGGTGGGGGGACAAGAGTAAAACACAGGAGTTTTCTAAAGGGCCCCAAAATAGCACCCAGGGTAAAGGTGCCCTTCTCCCCGGAGATAAGAAGCAAGTGGTCTCAACCGGATAGCCGGCTGAGTCCGGCCCCCGCAGATGTTTTGCATGTGACTAGGTGGGCCACATGAAGGGGGACCCCAGGTGCTCAAAGGAGGCGCAGCCACCCACTGGTGGGCAGCTCAAGGTGTTGGCTAGACTAGCGCTAGGGGACAGTGAGATGGTCCCAGGAGCCCAGGTGCCCCCTAACACAAAGAAATACAGCACCTGGGAGCCCATCAACGGGAAAAGGGTAGAGGCTCTCAGGGATAATGGAGCCAGTGTAACCTCAGTCCGGTATCACCTGGTCGCTAAGACGCAGGTAGTCCCAGGGGCATTCCACCAGATTATCGCAGTCGACAATTCAGAGCGCCAGTGTCTAGCAGTGCAGGTTCCTTTCGAGTGGGGGGGGGGGTGGCCCTCCAGTCCCTTGAGGGTAGTTGTGAGCCCTTCCATGCCTGTCGATTGTCTGCTCGGTAACTACCTGGAGCAGCCCTTATGGAAGGATATTGAGCTCAGGTCCCACTTGGAGATGTTGGGGTTTCCAAAGTGGGCATGCATGTCCACTCGGTCGATGGTAGCCTGAGAGGGTGATCTGAAGGACCCAGAGCCTGAGATAGTGGCCCAGGTCCCTACCAAGAGAAAGGGCAAGGGGCACAGGAAAATGGCGCCTGAGGTTCTCATGGCCTGGGAGGAGGTGGACCTCGAGGGGGACGCCCAGGTGCCTACAGGGGAGCAGGTAGCCAAACTGGGGGACATCTCTGAGCGGACCCATTGGCAACAAGAAGGGAGTTCCCCCAGGGAGGAGTTCTGCCGGGAGCAGAAAGAGTGCCCTTTTTGGAGGGCCTGCAGCGGCAGGCCGCAGCTCAGGCGACTGATGATCAGTCCGGATCACATTGGATCTATTGAGAGAATGATCTCCTGTACAGCGAGCCTAAGGTCGTGGAACCTGGATCTGCCTGTGTGCCGGTGGTACCCCAGCGCTACCGGACCTTCCTACTGGGTCTGGCTCACGACGTGCCTTTGGCAGGACAAGACCGTTGACCGGGTTGTCACTAAGCTTGGGCGTAAAATCCGTTCCGTTTGCGGAATTTGCGGATTTTCTGCAATTTTGCGGTCCGCGAATCTCGCAAAATTGCAGAAAAATACGCAAAATCGCGTTCGGGACGGATTTTCACAAACTGAAGTACATGAAGCACTTACAGGGTTACAGCAGGTGCCCAAGATGAAGCTAATTTCTTTGTAACCATTTACAAAATGGTTACAAAGAAATTAACTTCAACTTGGGCACCTGCTGTAACGCTGTAAGTGCTTCATGTACTTCAGTTTGTGAAAAGTGCTTCCTGAGCGGCGGCTCCAGAGTTGTTGCCTATTTGCAACTATTCTCTGACCCTGCCCTGACCCTCAAATTCAGTAACACATTAACCAGCCCCCGGTTGAGGCTGGGCAGGTGTGCTTTCTCACCATATTCTACAGTGGTGAACCAGAGGGTGGCAGTGGTGAACCAGAGGGTGGCAGTGATAAACCAGAGGGTGGCAGTGGTGAACCAGAGGGTGGCAGTGGTGAACCAGAGGGTGCTGTGATGAACCAGAGGGTGGCAGTGATGAACCAGAGGGTGGCAGTGATGAACCACAGGGTGACAGTGATGAACCAGAGGGTGGCAGTAGTGATCCAGTGGGTGGCAGTGGTGAACCAGAGGGTGGCAGTGGTGAACCAGAGGGTGCTGTGATGAACCAGAGGGTGGCAGTGATGAACCAGAGGGTGGCAGTGATGAACCACAGGGTGACAGTGATGAACCAGAGGGTGGCAGTAGTGATCCAGTGGGTGGCAGTGATGAACCAGAGGGTGGCAGTGGTGAACCAGAGGGTGTCAGTGGTGAACCAGAGGGTGGCAGTGGTGAGCCAGAGGGTGCTGTGATGAACCAGAGGGTGGCAGTCATGAACCAGAGGGTAACAGTGATGAACCAGAGGGTGGCAGTGGTGAACCAGAGGGTGGCAGTGATGAACCAGAGGGTGGCAGTGATGAACCAGAGGGTGGCAATGATGAACCAGAGGGTGGTAGTGATGAACCAGAGGGTGGAAGGGCTGAACCAGATGGTGGCAGTGGTGAAACAGAGGGTGGCAGTGATGAACCAGAGGGTGACAGTGGTGAACCAGAAGGTGACAGTAGTAAACCAGAGGGTGCTGAGATGAACCAGATGGTGGCAGTGGTGAACCAGAGGGTGTCAGTGGTGAACAAGAGGGTGGCACTGGGGAACCGGGGGGTGCTGTGATGTACCAGAGGGTGACTGTGGTGAACCAGAGAGTGGCAGTGGTGAACCAGAGGGTGGCAGTGGTGAACAAGAGGGTGGCAGTTATGAACCAGAGGGTGGCAGGGGTGTACCAGGGGTGCTGTGATGAACCAGAGGGTGGCAGTGATGAACCAGAGGGTGGCAGTGATGAACCAGAGGGTGGCAGTGATGAACCAGAGGGTGGCAGTGGTGAACCAGAGGGTGGCAGTGGTGAACCAGAGGGTGACAGTGATGATCCAGAGGGTGGCAGTGGTGAATCAGAAGGTGGCAGTGATGAACTAGAGGGTGGCAGTGATGAACCAGAGGGTGGCAGTGATGAACCAGAGGGTGGCAGTGGTGAACCAGAGGGTGGCAGTGGTGAACCAGAGGGTGCTGAGATGAACCAGAGGGTGGCAATGATGAACCAGAGGGTGGCAGTGATGAACCAGAGGGTGGCAGTGATGACCCAGAGGGTGGCAGTGATGAACCAGAGGGTGGCAGTAGTTATCCAGAGGGTGGCAGTGGTGAACCAGAGGCTGTCAGTGGTGAACCAGAGGGTGGCAGTGATGAACCAGAGGGTGGCAGTGGTGAACCAGAGGGTGGCAGTGGTGAACCAGAGGGTGGCAGTGGTGAACCAGAGGGTGGCAGTGGTGAACCAGAGGGTGGCAGTGGTGAACCAGAGGGTGGCAGTGATGAACCAGTGGGTGGCAGTGATGAACCAGAGGGTGGCAGTTGTGAACCAGAGGTCAACCAGGTGTTGGCCGGGTTGGAGGAATTCAGCACCACATACCTGGACGACATTGCGGTGTCTAGTTCCAGTTGGGACGAACAGCTGTAACACCTCGGGGAAGTGTTGAGGGCGCTGCAGACGGCAGGCCTGACGATTAAGGCCAGTAAGTGCTAAATCGGTCAGGGGTCAGTGGTGTACTTGGGACACCAGGTAGAGATTGGCCAGGTGGCACCCCTACAGCCCAAGATCAACACCATTCTGGCTTGTGAGCCCACCAAGACCCAGACCGAGGTAAGGGCCTTCTTAGTACTCACCGGATACTACCAGAGTATTGTTAAGGGATATGGCATAGGGATATAACTGAGCTGACTTCCAAGAAGCAGCCGAAAAATGTAATCTGGATTGAGTCCAGCCAGAAGGCGTTTGATACCCTGAAGGACGCCATGTGCACGGCCCCCGTGCTCAAGGCCCCCGGCTTCTCCAAAGAAATTGTTGTGCAGACCGACGCGTCAGAGCATGGAGTGGGAGTGGTGCTCTCACAAATGAGCGAAGAGGGCCTAGGCCAGCTAGAAGTCTTCCTTAGCAGAATACTACTCCACAGGGAGCAAAGGTGGAGTGCCATAGAAAAGGAAGCTTTCACAGTGGTCTGGGCACTGAAGAAGCTGAAGTCCTACATGTTTGGTACTCACTTCCAAGTTCAGACAGACCACACCCCCTCAGATGGTTAATGCAGATGAGGGGGGGGAATCCAAAACTGTTGAGTTGGTCCACCTTTCTACAGGGAATGAACTTCACGGTGGAACACCGTCCTGGGACAGAACACGCCAACGCAGATGGCCTGTCCCGGTTCTTCCGCCTTAGTGAGGAAAACTCTCAAGAGTGTGGGTAGTTCCCCCTACATTCAGCTGGAGGGGACGTGTGTTAGACTTGGCATCTTTTGACATGTTCCCCCGAGGTTTTGCTTTCTGCCCTCCCGGTTTTGACTCCGTGTTTGCTGGTATAACGTTTCTCCGCGCTTTTCGCACTGCTGATCAGTGGGAAAGTGCTGGAGCTCCTGTGGTAAATTGTGTTATGATTGGATGTGTGACTTGCTTCTCTGTCCCGGGTAACGAGCATTGCGGGTACCAGGGCTTGTGAGTCCACCTCTACTCGTGGATTGTGCCACCCACGTACGTAGCACGAGAAAAGTATAGGTGAAGGAAGTTTGGTAGGCCTGAACTCAGCATCTAAAGACGCAGCCTTTAGCAAGGGTGCCCTTTTCATTCGGAGTTCATCAAGGCCACTTTTAGAAAGTGGGTATTATTTTACTCGGTCATCCAGCTTGCCTCTGCTGGAATGTGGATTGCCTGCCTGGTTTTTGGACGACAGATGGCTAGGGAGCAGCGTGGCTCCCGATAGTCTAGGTAGGTCAGGAAAGGGCTGAATAGACCTGGGCTGCGATAGGGGAAGAGGGAGGAGATTTCCTTGCACCTCATAGGGCCTGGTCTGCCTCTGACAAAGCCGTCTCCACCTCCTGCCAGGAATTCATGCCAGAAAAGGCCCAACTGGTTCTCGCCGGACACAAACACCCTCTGCCTGGAAGATCAAAGGATTTTTTAGTACAAATGCTGGGTCCCAGGCCCCTGAACTTTAGAACGCAACCGGATCAAGAAGACTGCACAGAAGGAGAGCCAGAGAAACTGCTGAAAGGACCGACCGCTTTGCTGCGGGCTTTGCTGGGCTGACCTGCAGTGGCTGCTTCTGTCTTGGGCAGTAAAAAGGCCTGGACTCGACTTTCTGCAACCGAATTGGTGAGACTCTCCAAGGGCTTGAGGTAGAGCCTGCCCCCTGTTCACAAAGAACCACCTGACGACATCTACGATGACCCTGCCGAACCCGTGTCCTGAAGGCACAGCAAAGGGCACCGCTGCAATGGCGCACCGCGACCCTGGTCTCACTGACAAGGCCTGATGACGCCATCACCGAGCCACTGCTCGCACTGTGACCTGTGGGCACCGCACTCTGCACTGCCTTATTTCATGCGAAGCTTTGGCACCTCAGAGGGCACTGCCACCACGCCGCACCATGACCCTGGTCTCACCTACGACACCTGCTGATGCCATCACCGAGCTGCTGCTCGCACCGCGACCTGTGGGCCCACACTCTGCACCGCCTCACTACACAACAACCCCATGGCCTTCCTGATGTCGCCACTTCCCGCCGAAACTGATGCACTGCCTGCACCATGGTTCGGGGGCACCGCTCGTAAGTTACACGATGCACCGCCCTCCTCCCACACCACAGCCTTGGCCTACCGACGTCAGCGACATTGACTCCAGTTCATAAGCCTACGACAGCACTTCAGCGACGACAACGCCGCTGCTTGCATCGTGACCTGCTAGCACAGTGACGAGCACCACCTCCATCTCACACCGCGACCCGGGTCTCACCGACAACACCATCTGATGGCGCTACCGTGCCGCTACTTGCACGAGACCAGGGGGCACTGCACGATGTACCGCTGAGCTTCACACAGCAGCACCTGACGCCTGTTTGCGCCAGCGCTCCGGATCCCATCAGAAAGGAGTTCAACCTGCAACACGAGTGACTTCAAGGGCCCCATCACCCTGCATCTCTGAAAGGTACGGTTTGCGGGTCTTACTGACCCCGTAGTTGGCCTGCGACCCCGCTGTCAGCCAGAACTGTTTTTGGATTTGTTGTTCACGACATCGTGATAGCCCCGGATGGAGCTATCGACATCAAGGAACTTTTTTTAAGGCAGATTTGGATAAGTGACAATTTTGAAGTATAGTATTAAAATAGAACCTTATAGACCCAGCCCTACACCAGTTTTAGATAAATTCTCATTGCTAGAAACATCAGACTCAATCAATCTTTTGAACTCTTTTCGATCAGGGTCAATAGACCCATGTCCGGCGTTTGTATTGAAATTAATCCCGGAAGTCATAGGGTCAGCTCTTACCCCTTTGCTCATTACCATATTCACCACCGGCATATTTCCCCGGGACTGGAAGAAGGCCTCTATCCTCCCTCTATTAAAAAAAACGACTCTGGTTCCTAAGGACCCAAGTTGTTATAGGGCAATTTCACGGCTTCCGCCTCCTGCAAAAATTACTTACAAAGCTATGAATACCCAGCTCGATTTATTTCTTCGAACCAATAATCTACTCGACCAGTCTCAATACTGGTTTAGAGGCAAACACAGCACGGAGCTGGCCTTAATTAAATCTACAGAGGAAGTGAGGGAGGCCTTAGACTGTGGAGGCAAGGCAATACTGATTATACTAGATTTGTCAGCGGCCTTTGACACGGTCCATCATGAAGCTCTGATGGACCGGCTGTCTGAAGCAGGGGTACAGGGTGCTGCTTGGAACCTCCTGCAGTCCTTTCTATCTGAAAGAACACAAACAGTTGATCTGGACGACAACAACATGTCAAAGCCGTTTTCCCTCTCTTGTGGGGTGCCTCAGGGCTCATCGTTAAGCCAGACACCTTTTAATGTGTACCTGATAACTCTGGCATGTTTAATAAGATCCTTTGGCTTCCAACTCACCTCCTATGTGGACGACACTCAAATTGTCTTATCTCTTAGAGATGGGGAGAAAAAGGAAACTGGGGCATGTTTTCATGATTGTCTGAAATCCATCTCAGGGTGGATGTCGACCAACTGCTTGAAACTAAATTCGAGCAAAACAGAAGTCATCATATTCGGGAATAACCCACACCTATGGACACCAGACTGGTGACCAGAAGATTTTGGTATTTGCCCTGCCCTCACCGGGAAAGCAACAAATCTGTGGGTGTTCGTGCATAACAAACTTACGTTTAGTGACAACATAAGCACGGTGGTGTCAGCTTGTTTTCTGATACTCAGAATCATAAGAAAAATAAAGATTTATCTTCCAGAAGAAAGTCTCAGGACGGTGGTCACGGCACTTGTTATGGCACATCTGGATTATTGCAACAGCCTCTGTCCGAATGCCCAAAAACAGCACATTAACAGGCTTCAGATCACACAAAACACGGCGGCCAGGTTGTTAACAGGGACACCTACATTTTGTCAAAAAAGAACTAATACAACTACACTGGCTCCCTGTGAAAGAAAGGGTACGCTTTATGGGCCTCTGTATGGCATTTAAAGCCCTCAATGGAATTGGCCCGACCATCTGAGTCAAAGATTCAAATGATATGTTCCTGGAAGGACTCTTCGGTCCACAGTAGCAAAACAAGTCCTAGTTCCTATATTTAAACAAGCATTTACAATGCAATAGGTCTCGCATTTGCAAAAGTTAGAGCTAATGGCATTTTAAATGACAAACCTTTTATTTATGTGTTGGTTTTGAAACCAAAACAGATAAATAAAAGGCATTGTCATTTACAATGCCAATAGCTTAATCTCTCGCAAATGCGAGACCTATTGCATTTGCAATGCAATAGGTCTTGTATTTACGCGTGTTTGAGCTATTGACATTACAAATCACAATGCGTTTTATTTATGTTTCAAAAACCAAAACATAAATAAAAGGCATTCTCATTTACAATGCCAATAGCTCAAACTTGTGTAAATGCGAGACCTGTTGCTGCTCTGTCAACCGCTGATAAACTTTAGTTGTATTGCCCTTAAAATGATAACAGTGAGCGTGCATTACAATCAAGTCTCTGATATGCAAATTGAGTAAAGACTGTCACAGCAGACACCTCCTGCTCAAGTATTTTCTGACACTGGTATTTGTGAACTACCCATAAAAATATAATCTCTGCAAAACATGCATTAACCCAATGAGCTGACTTGAAAGGACTTAAACCAACACATTACAGATCTTCGCAGCTCACATATTTTTGATACGGGAACCGAGAATAGCAGAAGTCGATATGTGCAAAGCAGGCGCATTAGCCCCACTAACATCCTTTCTAGGATTATAATCTTCATCATCCTCATGACACATACTTTGCAGCCCAAACACCCCTGCTTCCTTACCCTACATTGATTTTGAGCCTCCACTTCAGACAGAATTTTCTAAAGTATGCACATTCGCCCACTGAGCTACATTACTATACACTGCATTGATGGGTCATGCTCAGGCAACTTGATGATTCACTGAGCAGTTTATGGTAAACTACTACTCGGCAAAGATGCATTCATGCCACTGATTAGGCCATGTACGAACTGAGTTGCAATCCACCGCTTTAAGTTAACACATTCAGCTTTGTTCTTCTGAAGGACACGTGTTTAACTATAATCTTCCACAAACTCGGTTAACCAAGATAAAAACAAGAGATTAAAGCAATTTGGCAGAACGTGAAAAGAGCAGCAGAGCTAAAACAACCGAACATCATCTGAATGAAAACTTGCCGGTTGAATGGGCCTCTTGTTGTTTGGGTCTCTGCAAATGACCGCCTCCTTTTCTGGCACTTATTGTTTGCAATTATATCTTTCACTTGTGACAGCAGCTCCTGTTGCTTCACCTGTGGCAGCAGCTCCTGTTCTAGAGACTGCCTCCAAATTGTCCAGGGTTGCCACGTTAGAGGTGGAAGAATGTTTTTCTGGGTTGCACATGTGCCAGAAACAGATAAAAAAAACTGGCTTTGGAGTTGTGCAGAGCAACAATGCTTTGATATTCACTTGTATTTTCAATAGGCGATGCTGATGCACATAACATGGACCCTCTTGACGGGTGCGTCTACAGTGAAGTGTTTAGAGAGAATTACTTCTCGAACGTTCTGTTCAAGTTCGGAACTCGTATTTCAAAATAATAAACTATCTCAATTGCTTTGTAAGCCATGTCCTTAAATGCATTGGTCAGGCTTTTTGAGAGACACCCTAGTTTTTTCATCTCACTTAAAGCCCGGGTCTACATGCGTGGTCAGGTTCTTGGCGCACATAGCTTTGGCCGCAGCACACAGAGACCTTACTCTCTCGCACACAGATAAAAATAGAGGGAATATTGCTTGCGTGGTATTGTAATTAAATGAGTGACTGTGTTTATGAAATCATCCCCACATTTCCCAGGTGTTGGAAGCCCTGGAGTAATATTGCAGCTAACGCTCCTTGCATCGTCACTAAAAACATTAACAAAGCCAAATAGCTCTCAGATAACATTAGAGGTATTTGGCTTTATCAATGCTTATTTAGACATGATACAAAGCACGCAAGCTGCTGTGAACATGACAAAGAATAACAAAGTCCAAGGCCGCGGGACACTCTGGGGTGTCAGCGCTTTGCTCTGTTTGACTTTGAGCTGTGCAGCATGGCTAAACAAACATTGGCAAAGCCAAGAGACTTTGCATGGGTGAAATCTCTTGGCTTTGCCAATGATTGTCCAGGACCTGTGCTCTGAGGACATAGATACAGAATTCACGAATGGTTTATAAAAATGCAGATCATAAACTGAGGCTTATAAAGGCCCCGGGCCTCGAGGAGCCTCCAGGAGGAGGAGACACAGGGTCAGTGGGGTCAATGCTGAGGGTCGATGACAGAAATGAACCTCCCACCCCTCTTACCCCCCCCCCTCCCCCCTCCTCAGCTTCACCTCTGACTCACCAGGCCTCACAGCGCCTGGAGATGAAGCCTCTGCTTCGAGGCGCCCCCGGGGCTGCAGCTCCAATGTCTGCGATCAGCACTTCTCCTGGCTGCAGCCACGGAGGACGTCACTTCCGGAGGTAGTATGTGTAGATCTGCGCATGCGCTGAACTCGGATTACGTGTTTGTGAAAAGATCGATTGTTTACAACTGCGCAAGCGCGGACCTTCAGCTACTAGTTGGGATCAAGACCGAGGTTTAGGGGTCTGCGCATGCGCGGCGCGACCAGTGTGCAACCATGACAGCTGCCCGCCAGGGTCTGCGCATGCGCAAAGGGACCGGTATAGTACCCCTGACCCTAGGGTTCGCCACAGACAGAGCAGGATCCCGGGGGCAGGGGTGAGTGCAGCGTCATCACTGTTTGTGTTTATGGGATTTCAGAGCACCAGAGAGAGGTGAACCAGACCCAGACTGAGGGGGGGCACTGGACACCGGGGGGGGGGGGGGGTGGGGGGGACACAGGAGGTGAAGGGTTCTATGGGCCCCCTGGGGGGGGAGGGGCAGGAGGTGAAGGATTCTATGGGGCCCAGGGGGGGGGAGGGGCAGGAGGTGAAGGATTCTATGGGGCCCAGGGGGGGGAGGGACGTGACATCATACTATATTTGCCCAGCATTGAAGAGATTCCCACCTTTAGTTTACTAGAGGCCACAATTACTATTTTACAATTACCCCAGAGCGGCAGAATATCTGCAATAAACAAGGTTGTCATCGTATATATCCCAGACACGATTAATAAGCTGTGGGTAGCCTGTGAGGGGGATCTGGGCCCCTGGATGATGTTCTCTTTCACGCGGAGGATGGCTTTCTACCGGGTATTGTATAATACCATTCAAATTACTTATTTACATAGGGCTCCTTTAACCCCACCACAGCTGTGGTGAACACAGCATAGCCCTGGCCCATCCTGCCTCAGATGTCAAATAGAGGGAGGAGATTTATTCCTCAAGACTTGCTTGAGAAGCATTATCCATCCTTTCTGGAAGGTTTGGTAAATGTGTGCAGAACAGATTGAGGAAGCCTTGTCCCTCTAAGTCCTGCAAATATCCTGGAAGATGAAGGGGCACAGAGTGGAGAAGGTCCTACAGAGATTGGCATTGGCCTTGGACAGACTGGGCTACAATCAAACATTTTATGAACAAAGCTGGTGGCCACGCAGGGTTTTTATGTCAAAAGTAGGCAAAGGACATTATTGCCTAAAAACTAAAAGACCACTGATGTTGATTCTGCTACTCAGAAGTGGTAGAAGTGGTACTTTACTTATGGAAATATTTTAGCTCTGATGAAAAGTGCGGGAAAGCCCCCTTTTAAAATACATTGGAAGTGCTTGGAGTCTGTAAGTGCTGCTCATGTAAAGCAGTGGGTGGGAGTACATGCAGCCCGGAAGACTCTTTTGGGCTGTCTAGGTGTACATAAGTCATAGATCACAGAGGGCTTAGAACAGTGGCTTTATAAGTGTGGAAATACATATGTGTTTCCAGAAAATCATAAACAGTGAAGCATTGTTATTAGTAACAGCTGATTGCTGGTTCAGGTTGTTGTTCATTACCACATGCTCCAGCATGAAGTAGCAGAAGATTCCAACTAAAAACATTATCCTAATTGTTATTATTTTCTAACCATATATTTATGGATTCTATTAAGACATTTTTCAAACACATCGGGAAGGTTATACCGTACTGACTTAATAAGTATTATTGTTGCTTGATGAACCCAATATCCTTATAGGTGAATCTGTTTTTATACAGTTATTTAACTCAAAATGCATATGATTGGCGGATAATAATGGTTAGAGATATCAGTCTGTCTCCCCCTGAATATGCGCTGTGGACCTCCAGGAGTCGACGGACCACAGTTAAGAACCACTGATCTACAAGAATAACTTCTTACCAAATTCAGTATTCTAGCTACCTTTAGAGCAGCCTACCTTTCTGGGTTATGTGTATTTATTTTGGTTCAGCATAAATGTGCTTTCATGTAGAATCTGAGGCTTAAAACTAAGAAGTAAGTTAGTCTCTGTGGATGAACCCAGTGCCAGTCAGCGATGACTGGCCTAGAACAAACTGTAAGCACCACGAGCTCAAAGGATTAACAAGGGATTGAGTTGCACACTAGTTCTGGCAAGACTGTCCTAGCCATTTCCAATGCATGATGCTACATGTAAGAAAACACATCTTTTACCCGCTGTAGAGTGCTTTCTTGCTTGACAAGTTGCAGCCCAGTGCTTGGTCACCTTTGATATGTTTCATACTTTGTTTTCTTCAGAAGGGAAGGTCTTGGTGAGGGGTTGGCCATGTGGTGCTGCGGGCATGCACTGTGCTAGTGAGTGAATCTCCTTCATTCCCCCTTGGTCAGAGGTGGTCCTGGGCAAAAGTAATACAAGTGAATAGTATTGTTCCGTGGCATACCCACAGCATGGGTAACCTCATATACACTATGTTTATCCTACAATGTCTGTGCACAAAGCAAACTAATTAAAGCAAACATCTATAAAACAGGCTTCTCCAACTGGTAGCTTGTGAACTACTGGTAGCTCTCCAACTAGATAGATATAGCTCTCTTATGTGCATCCCAGCCTACTAATTTGGAACGTTTTGCTTTGTTGAATTATTATCTACAGACCAAATGAGTGTGTTCAAGACAAAAAAGTGTTTTCAGAACTCAAGTTAATGTTTGGAGACCAAAATGTCTGATTGTCCAAAATATATGTAACACTGATATCTGAGTGATAAATCATACACTATTACTGATATTACTACCTTGGTGCTAGGGGCAGGGCCAGCTACGAATGTCATATTAACCGTATGGAGGCATTCCAATCTGAAAAGGCTTTTTTATTTTACTGCTCGCAGTCCTGCCGAATGTACTGAAGTGATCACTGTGAGTAATCTAGCATGGGGTGGCCACTAATGTGATCTTGTCTTATGTGGTCACTATTACAGCACAAATAATATTAGTAGCTCACAAGGTTGGCAGTCTCTGCTCCTCTAATTAGCCTACACCAGATGCTAGCGCGCGCGCTGGCGCCTCTGACACCTGTGTGGTGTGCGCTCGGCCCGGGCCACGGCATACTTCACTTGGCAGCAGGCTCAGTATGTAACAGTCAAAGATCCGACGTGCTCTGCTCTCAGTGCTACAATGTTACATTTGATCTGCCCTGCGACCAGGAGATCCGGGTGGGGCCTGCTTAATTCCTGTCTGCCGCAGTTAAGTTATGTGTGGCAATTTGGCCGTGTCGCTGTGTGGGGACGCAACGTCACATCCTGCTGACAGGGTGCACGCCAGGAGTTAAATTTTGTAGTGAAATTGGAGGTGGAGGCTGGCTGCTCAATGGTTAGTGGGCGGCACCGGAATCATGGGGCTCGGCTGCCTTGCCACACTGCTGATCACACCTGCTGCACGGCCGGGACGCCCGCTCTGTGGGACAGAATTATTTTATGGCTGCCGGCAATGCTTAACAATGGATAAAAACTCACGTGTGTAAGTAATATCCCATACTTTCAAAGGAGCTGAGAATGCATGACATCGGTGGGTGCAACTGAACGGAACAAGAATAGAGCTCCCAGAGTGCACTGTTTCATTACATGAATCCCCAGAACTGAAAATGTGAAGCCCCGATACCTTGGCAGGCCAAGCACCCGGCCACCCTATCCCTACATGTAGGTGCTACATTCATCCAGGTGTCACCAGCTCACATTTGAAATGGCAGAGACAGTGAAGTCTGCCCATGTTTCCAAGGGTGGATTCATTGACTGGATGACTGCATCACATGGTGTGAAGTGGCTGCCTTCAGTCAGTTTAACGCCCTTCCCTTGCAGTCCTGCCAAGTACCACGCATCAGGCTTAGCATTTACATCGGGGGCTGCATTCACCTGACATGGCGTCAAGTGACTGCAACAATATACATTGTGTCAATTTACCGGGCGTGAAGACAGGAAGTAGTCACTTGTGAGGTGGGCCATGGCGCAAAAGAGGGGCAGTTATGTTTCTTTGGTTTGCGTGTGTGCACTGCTCACATTGCTGCCTGTGCCACCCGTTAATTGGTGCCTGTAGCGACTAGACCGAAGGGACATCCCACAAGCTTCATTACAAAGAGACTGGAGGAGATTCGTCATAGCCGTGGCCCGCTCAGGTCTGAATTACTTTTTGAAAATTGCATTTAAATGTCCAGCCTGACTGAGCCTGTCGCTCTGCTCACTGGCTGCTCTCGTCAGACTGGTGCCGCGGAGGGCCGAGCTCTGCCATTTAAATGGCAGTGGATAATTGAAAATATAATTTATTTTACAGCCCTGACTGAGCCTGTATAGCTCGCTGCTCTTGAAAGGCCCATAAAGAAATCTAAAACGTAATGATTTAAAACGGAAAACCCAAATGTAAGTCATTATCTATATAATTTACAGGTAGTTTTCCAGAGGGGGCACAGCAGAAAGAGTCACACTGGAGCCGACATGTTCAAGCCCTGGTATGATCATGTGAGGTGGAGCCCGGTGGGTGGTTCTGCCCCAGGTCTCTGTTGCTAGCACGTCTTTCTCACTTTCTCGTATAATTCATGCTCAGCTGTGTTTGAATGGGGGCCTCGCTTCTACTCGGCTGTCACTTATGTCCACAGATGTTAGTTGCTCCTTCAAATGGCGTGTGAGCTGAATTTCTGGGCTGTCCTACCAATTTTAGGTATATTATACTGACAGCCAGAGTTATGTTTTTTCTTAATTTCATATTTTCAGGTGCGCTGTTTTCTAATATGTTCTCAGTTCCTGTGGCACAGTATCGATTCACAATAAATGTTTTGTCAGGCTAAGCATAGGCCCTCTGCAAACTTCCTCATGGAGTGTCTGAATTCTGATGCATGATGGCGCTGTAATTGTTTTCTGCTGTAGAGTCATCTTAGAAAGAGATTGTAGGTCAGTGACCTTCCATTACAGGGGTACTGCTTTAGTTTCAAGAGATTTGAGAGATTCCCATTGCTCAAAAGTTTGTTCATTTTTGCTATTTAACTCTTTTCTAAGCACTTCATTGCTTGGTTTTCCTTGTGAGAAAGTGTCGCTCTAAATGTCATATATTTGGCACTTCTTACAGTTTCCGGTTGCCCAAATGGGTGTAATTTCGGATATTTATATGTTCACTTTGTCTTGATTGCTTGATTTTTCTAGTGAGGAGACTGTCACTCACAGGACCTTAAACACACAATGAGGGGTGGAGAGCACAAAACAACACATATAACAAAACAGAAAAACTTATCTGTTTAGAAAAACTGCCCTCACTCACATACCGAAGTATGTGACATGCTTCATCATTGGGCCTGCTTACAAAACGCCCTGGTGTAGCCACACTCACGGCGGAGCATAAGGGAGGGGGTTAAATAATAAATCAAATGCAACAAAACGTAAGACCACAAAACTCAACACTTAATACACGTAACATACAAAGCGGTAAAATAGTGCATATCACCAAGTGACTGGAACTAGTGATGCGACAAAAAGTGCAGTTAATAAGGATGTGATTTAAAACTGGTTTGAGGATACCAACCCAAACTTTATTCCAAGGTTCCCCCACCAGGATTAAAAAAGAAGGATGGGTAGTGTCTAGAAGAGAAGATGAGCTTTCTCAAGACACCCCTCCAGGTACTGCTAGTGTCAACATGTTTCAACCGACTTACTGTGCCTGAAAAGGTCACCCCGGTCTTCTTCAGGACTGATGTCGCTCCCAGTACCACCTCTGGCCCCACCGTACTTCGGTCGGTATGCCACAAAACACGAGCCGGTCTAACTAGATCCTGGCCCCTCTCGTCACGTGTGGAAAGTACTCCCAATATTATAGTGCTGTCTGTATTTCAAAGGCTATCCTGTCCCCTGAAAGCGCCACGTACGGCCCACATGAGAATTTACCAGGATGGGGGCCCATCTGGAGCATTTAAAATAAACCCGTAGCAGACAGGAACCAAGAGACAATAATGTGGTGAGGGCCATATTGATAATGCATGATGAATAGTATTCGTCCCAGCCCCCCCATATTTCACCTCTCACTCACTCGATTTACTACACATACTCACAGTGAACAGGAGGAGAGCCGGGGGTCTGTTGGGTCTATAAATATTATTATTTATCTTCTTGACTACCCTGGTTTGTCCTAAGTGGGTTTTTGGGTTAGACTTACTTCCGGAGACTAGTATCGTTTGAATAGCGGTCCCGGACGTGAGGAGCTTCGTTATAGAACTACATCTCCCAGCACCCCTACGTCCGTTCGTCTTGTGCGTCATGACGCCCCACATCTGGTTGGTCGATCATGTGGGCCTTACGAGACGCTTTCAGGGGACAGGATAGCCTTTGAAATACAGACAGCACGGATCTATCGCTGTCTTCACGGTGATCCGGAAAACAGGCAGAGGAGACAGGGCAAGCCTACGGAATAGTAAGGAGGCGGAAAGGGAGGTGGGCACTTGGAGGCAATGACAGGCACCTGAGGGCTCCTTCCTTTTTTAATACGGCTACGATCTATATGGACATAGCCAGTCCAATGGAGGGGCACGCCCTAGACACCGATATCGAGAGGAGAGATTCACTTGTATTTTTCCTCTCATTCTAATATAGGTTGTGCTCCTGGGATACCCTCCTGCCGGACACCAGTTTTAGTTTATATACTATATAAACTCGGTGAGTACAAAGTGGGTACAGTTCACTATGCCCGATGTACTTATCCACGACCCTAATGACACACCATGCCACAACAACTTGGTAGGGATAACGGGAGTCAGGGGGCTAGGTGAGACTTACGGAGAAGAGATGTGATGATATATGATATGTGTGTATATATGCAGCATTGTAGAAATAATAACTTTAGTATTACTTTTGTACTGTTCGGGATTCCTATACCTGGGGGACTAATTCCCTACAAGGGACAGGAACCAAGAGGGTGTATTATCACACCTCTGACCACAGTGGGAACAGAAACAGATGTTTTTAGACACGGTGATAGGATAAGAGATCACCTTGATGTGTAACACGACTATACTATTTCTGTTTATTTGTGTTCCCTATTAGTTTATGTTCTCATATAATATTGGGAGTACTTTCCACACGTGACGAGAGGGGCCAGGATCTAGTTAGACCGGCTCGTGTTTTGTGGCATACCGACCGAAGTACGGTGGGGCCAGAGGTGGTACTGGGAGCGACATCAGTCCTGAAGAAGACCGGGGTGACCTTTTTAGGCAAAGTAAGTCGGTCGAAACATGTTGACACTAGCAGTACCTGGAGGGGTGTCTTGAGAAACCTCATCTTCTCTTCTAGACACTACCCATCTTTTTTTTTTTATCCTGGTGGGGGAACCTTGGAATAAAGTTTGGGTTGGTATCCTCAAACCAGTTTTAAATCACATCCTTATTAACTGCACTTTTTGTCGCATCACTAGTTCCAGTCACTTGGTGATATGCACTATTTTATCGCTTTGTATGTTACGTGTATTAAGTGTTGAGTTTTGTGGTCTTACGTTTTGTTGCGTTTGATTTATTATTTTACCCCCTCCCTTATGCTTCGCCCTGAGTGTGGCTACACCAGGGCGTTTTGTAAGCAGGCCCAATGATGAAGCATGTCACATACTTCGGTATGTGAGTGAGGGCAGTTTTTCTAATAAGATGAGTTTTTCTGTTTTGTTATATGTGTTGTTTTGTGCTCTCCACGCCTCATTGTGTGTTTAAATGAGATTTAATGGGGGTTCGGGGTGGTAGAGTGAATTTCCAGACCCTCTCCCTTTCTACTTGTAAAGTGACTCATAGGACCTTGTCAATCACACCCAGGGAGTCTGAACCCTCGGTGGCTATGCTGTCTCTGCTCTGGCACCCCTGTGCGGCCCTCGCACCCGTTCTACCCGCCCCGGGACCGGTCTATGGGAACCGGGCATGCCAAACGTCCGCCTGCGGCTGCAACACCGCTCGGTCACAAACTGCGCATGCCCAGATACTGAGAAAATTCACTGATATCCGATTACGGATAGTGATGTTGGACTACGCAGGTTCAGATACTCAGACACCACACATATCGAACTGTGCATGCTCCAATACTGATGTTAGACTACAGATGCTCAGATACCGCGACACAGATACAAGCTAGTGATGTTGGACTGTGCACGCTCAGATACAAAGATGCCCAGGTCAACTACGAATGCTCAGAGATGCAGGTCTAGCGCCCGAACTGCGCACGCTCAGTCATTGTTCACAGTGAACTCCGAGCTGCGCATGCTCAGGGGAATGGGTGATGCTACCGGCGGCAGAGCGCCAAGAAATCTGTCCCTACGCAGGCAGGTGCTGCAAAGTTGACGATGACAAACGCAGAGGTGGATATTAAGCATTGTATCAAACAAAGCAGAGATAAGTAGATGGCTTCCAGGTGCTGAGAGCGAGATGGCAGGGCCTGGAAATGGCTGATGACATCTGTATAAGTGTGGAGGGGGGACACACGGGGCATATGCATGGTCATCACGTATATGCATAGAAGTGTGGTGGGTGGGGGCAGAGACTGCCACGCCCTGATCACCCCTCCAGGCTGACACCCCTCCCATGATATTGTGGTCAAGGAGGCCCCCCTTGCAGGCAGCTGGGAGGGACTAGAGTATATTTACTTTTGCAAACAAAATCAATCTATGAAGACGAGGGAAACGTCTAAATACCATAAATGACACCCATCGGAGCAACAAGAAACCCTAAGACGTTAATTGCTGCAAAGCAACAGCAATGGAAAGGCTCAGGCCTAGTGCCCTTGTACCCTGGAGTGGCATGTGAGGAGCCCCATGGAACTGACTGGTGATTGCTTGCCTATGGCGCAATAACAGGAGGACTCCAAACAGCAGAAAGCCTTCATTTAGAGGTGGCAGGTAATGGGACACCCCCGGAAACTGATGGCTTTATAATCTCTCTACCTCTCAGCGCCCACTCCCGCCCCATCTCATTCAGAGGTTGGGTACCTCTGTGTGTTCGATGCTGAATGTGCAGTAGCTGCACCGTCATAGAAACCTTGCAGGAGGGGTGTGGGACGGCAGCTGCTGCATTACATAAGAATGCAAATCAAATCTGCGATGGTTTTTCCTTCATCCAGGATGCAGAACATGGTGGTGCTGATCATGGTAAAATGATCCATGGCTAGTGACTTTGGCACTGGGAACAAGATTCGAGTCTCGGCGATGCCAGTTCAACATCCTGTGATTCTGGGTAAATCAGTTAATTTCCATGTGCCCAGCAAAAAAAATGAATGTGTCCTTGTAATGTAACTGGTCGAGTTTGAGCCATATAAACCTCTGCAAAAGAAAGCATGGCCTGGGAGAAAAGTCCCAGTGTCTTTGGAACACTGGCTGAATAGCATCAACTATATAAGGCCCTGCCTGAAACCTTTTTCGCTCTGGGGGTCTCCTGAAAAAGCCAACCGGATCTCCACCGTGAGCGCCCTGGTGCAGTAGTTTGGGGGACATTGAAACATTTCAGTAAAAGTACTCATGTCTTTTGATGGGTGGAGCCTAAGTTGGGCACTATACTATACAAACCATTACTGTAATCTGCCTCATTCCAGACATTCCAAACCTTGCCATCCTGTGTCACTACACTCGTGGCAGTTCACCCTGGTTTGCAATTGGACACCCAATCGCCTTCTTTGAAAGTAGACGATCACACTTTCTTTTCCTCATCATATTTCTCCTTCATTTTTGTACTACTTACAAAAAAGCCCTCTGTTCTACTTCCTCTCCCTGTTGCTCCTAACCACATTAGGTCTTTTAAGCTGCCATGAATGCAAGTCAGAAGCAGGTTCACGTCCTTCAAGCAGTTTCAAAACTCACCCATCTAGCACTTTGCGGAGTGATGTGATAACTCTATAATCTTACTGAATATAATTTTTCCAATCACCGTGGCAACTCCTCACCTCTCTGGTGTATTTTTTTGGAACTCTATTATACCTCACAAACCGCTCATTACTTAAAGGCCCTTTGTGATGTGGTCCACACTACTATTCTTAAGAAGGTCCTTCCTATCTTGCGAAATCAGTTGCAGACCATTGTCGTTTAAAAGGCAGTTTGGAAAACCTTCCTCAAAGAACACCTCCCTAAAGAAGGTAATCACTTTCTGTCCATACAACATCCGTATCACCTGTGTTATTCGTTTCCCCGCTCGCTACAGGTTACCTGGGCCAGCAAACTGTTGACAGAGTTAGCTTCCCTTCCCAGACACATATTCAATTGTAAAACTGTACTCCGGCATCTTGGAAACCGGTCTGGCAGTGTGGACAGTAGCATCTCAACCTCCACTTGGAGAAAGGATAATTACTAGAGGCTTTTGGTCTCTTCTTAGTATAAGCTGAGCGCCCCACACTTTATTCCGAATATGTTCCGTAGTCCATGCACACCGTTGTAACTCCCTTTCTGTCATTGCCTGTCTTCTCTTGGAGATAGATATGCAGTGTGTGGTTTACAAATGCAACAGTCCACTCTTCATTGCCTTATGTTTGTGATACCCTAACTCCGACACTATACAAACAAGCATCTGTTGTAATTACTCGTTTTTCCTATGCAGAAAGGGCAAAGTGTTGGTGCACCAGCAATGTGAGCTTTTATGACTTCGACATCTTTCTGTTGTTCAGTTGTCCATTCAAACTGTGTCTTTTCTTAATAGCTCTCCTAATGGTTTCTTGACAATTAGATACAAATTGCTATTTCACTCGCATAGCCAGGCAAACTAAGAAGTTCTCCTTGGTATCTGGTGCTAGGGCTTTGAAAAGAAATGAAGTAATTATTTATAAAGCACCACTGTTGCCTGAGGGGATCTATGTGATGCTTTCTGTAGAGGAGACAAATGAAAAGACTACAGTGCCAAGCAGAGAAACCTGTCCCAAAAAGAGATAATTGATTACATGTTTCCAGGCCTTTTCTGAAAGCATAAAGGCATGTACAGGCATTAAGTGAGAAAGGTATGGAGGTCCATCTTTTTGCTGTACAGTAGATAAAACTTCTTCCGCCCCAATTAACTTTTTTGAATTTGGAAACCATGACATTGCATGCTGATGAGGAACGACAAGGAAAGGGTAGAAGGCTATTGTCCTGTACGACTATATTAAGCACAACAATGATCCTCTCAAAACTAGAGCAAAGACAATTTACAGCTGATCTTAAATGGATTAATTGCAAAGGAGCACTCCTCAGGACACACTGAAACAATGCAAACCATTAATCCTTGTACGTGACACCAGAAACAAGAAAGAGAATGAAATGAACAAAACAACTGATCCTAAATATTAAGGATTCTTCAAAGCAAGCAGTCATTTTCGACGGCTTCCAGAAACAAGCCAATGGCTGAAGCGTGTAGATCAATAACATCTTCCTTTTCATTTGCATGATGGTTTTCCACGCCAGAACTAAAAAAATTGAATTAGCTTGTTGTTCATATCAAAAAGCTACATTGAAGGCATAAGTGCAGTCTCATCGTCATGGGGTGACTTTAAGTAGACTAGTTGGAAAATATAGGTATCCCAGAAAAGTAGATGATGTTTGTCCCTGATTTACCACTTTTCATGTAGATTTATTTGCTTCCATAATTGGTCATATTGTTTGTTGTTATATTTAGAATATTTTTAGAGTAAACTTAAATGAGGATTGTGTACAAATAAAAGTAAGGCTCGTATAGGGGGACGTCTTAATCCGTGTTGTGTACATTGTCTTAGGATAAACTGTATTTTGCGGAGGAGCTATAATCGATGATAATTCTGTTTATTCACCCTTTGATGTGTGCAAAGAATTTCATTTCCAAACATTCTTCCACATAGGTTACTTCTGTTGAAGAAACAGGTATTTTATATAGATTCTTTGAAATGATTTGTATTTAATTTGTCTCATGAAACACTTATTCTACTTTTCTGTCAATCTAACAGGTCACAAAACAGCAGTCCTACAGGAAACCGATAAACAAATTTGTGTATCTTTCAGAAGTTTGGACACCTTCTTGTTGTGATCCAAGAAGCTTCTTCCCAGGCACCAGGTAATGCAAACTAATTTGCTGCATTTTAAGGTAAAACATATGAACTAAAACTTGGAAACCTTAACCCATTACAGATTGCCCATCAGTGTGATTACTGTAAAGAGGAATTCAAGAGCAAATATTACTTGTGTACGCCCGGTCTTACACCAGCTAGGCAATCAATATCCACCTGTTGGACTTGGCCCTTCTGGCAGGTTCACCCCTGAACTTTTTGCATTGCACTCTGAGATAATTATAGCGATTTCTGGTCTTTGCACACTTTAGCACTGTGGCGCAGTGTAAAGTGCGTGAGCTCTCTGAGTGTGTGTGTGAGATTGGCCTGCCCTCCCATAGGAATGCATGGGGAATGTGTGTGTCCATGTTAGTTCCTGATGTGTGGGGAGTGCAGGCTCGAGTTTGGTATGTGCAAACTCGTGAGATTGAATGCTGCGCGATGATGTGTGCGACATTCATGTGTCTAGTGTGGAAGTGCCACTTCTAGAAGTTGGCCTGTCTGTGCAGTGACTGTCTGGCTTGTGATTGTCTGGAGCTGGCTGGTGTGCCTGGCTCCAGGAGTCAGGATGGGTCTGCCCCGGTGGTGAATGGGAGATCTGCATGTTGATGGCCGGGGAGGAGTGCACCTGGGACCTGAATAGGGCTGGGCTTTCCCCACACAATGCTGGCTCCGCCCCCTGTTGTGAGTCTGATGTCCCTGACCCATCCTGTGAATAGGCAGAGGGACTGAGAAAAACAAAGTGCTCAGGAACCAGTTGTATCTGATTCGCCCCTTGCCTGCACCTTTAGACAAAGGAATTGTGTGTATTAAAAGAGGCTGTGACCTCTTGTAAAATGTTCTTGTTTCCTGACTTAAAAATCTACCAGGGGCTTGCTGCTCCTGGGGCCCAGGGAAAGGCTTGCGTCCCTGGGCCCTGCCCAGCCCATGGATGCTTGGAAGACTCTTCTACTTTTTGGATTCCTGACAGAGGGGGCTTTGCTGATGGTGGGGCCCAGGAAGGACCGCCATGAAGGCTGTCTCCTTGCTGGAGTACCCTGTGTGCTGGCCCTGCTTTGCCTCCCTGACCTCCAGGACCTGTTTTTTTGCTGTTGCCCTTGCCCCAGGACTTGATGCTGCCTGTGTGCGCCCTCGGAGCGCGGGACTCCTTTCCCCTGTGGCCGTGTGCGAGGGAATCCTGAGCGCAGGGATTCCCCCTGTGGCCCCTTCTTCGCAGGTGCCCACGCTGCATTATGCTCGTTATGGTATCTTATATTTATGGGTGCCCACCCCGTTCATGTGCTCCTTAGCGGGTGCCCACCCCGCTTCTACGTTTATTTTTTAAACCTAGGGTGCTCACCCTTCATTTTGCCCCGGTTAAATCACCGCCGCGGACGGGCTGCAGACAGGAGGTCAGACGGCCGGGCACCTGGAGTGGGGTGGAACTTCCGCTTGCTTCAGGAAGTCCCGCCCGCCGCCGCACCGCGATTGGCTGCCGCCCCGCTGCAGAGACGGGAAGAGCAGCGTGGCCGAGTCATGGCCTCCGGTGGCCCAGGGCTCCCGTGAATTAGGGAGAGCCCCGGGGCCGCCAGCAGAACGCCACACCAGAGTTGCGGGGTTCCCATGCAGAGGAGGGAGCCCCAGTGAAGGAGAGCCCCGCAGCCTAAATATCCGCGGAATGGAGCAGAGGAGCCCAGCTGGGAGGACGCCGCCTCCCAGCTGACTGTGAGTGCGGGCGTCTTGGTGGGTCTCCGGTCTGAGGGTAGTGCGGCCCCGCTTGGCAGCGGACCGCTCCCCCGTTGCTCTCCCGCATTTTGGCCGCATAATTCCCGAGTCCCCAGAGGGAGGACTCCAGCGGTGGGGGTATTGATTGATTTAGAGTCCCCCGAGAGGGACTCCAACGATTCCGGCCATGTTCTACCTCGAGCCCGAGAGGCTCCTACGACCCCGGGGGCATCATGGTATTCCGAGCCCACGGAAGGCTCCTACCTACGCCCACATGTTTGCTGGGGCATTTTGGAGGATAGAGCCGCCCCGGTTGGCAGCGGCCCGCACCCCCCTGTTAGTCGTATTTGTTTCGAGCCCCCGAGGCTCCAGAGGGGGCCCGTGTTCTGCCCCTGAGGGCCCCAGTTGTTTTAAGAGCCAGAGGGCTCCAATGCACCTGTTTATTTCAGAGCCAGATGGCTCCAGCAGTTGGCGCAGTCCTTGTCCAGAGGCCTAGTGAGAGCCCTGTCGCAGTTCTGTTTCACAGCTGCCCAGCAAGTAGAGGCAGCTGCACCATTTAGGTTTTGCTTTTTAGGGGACTTGTTCTTTGGACTCAGGAGTGATTCGCACTCCTTCATCCCTAACTTGGCCTTCCACAGCTGCGCAGCACTTAGTGCCAGCTGCAGCGTTTAGGCCCTGTTCTTGTCCCCAGCTGCCCAGCAAGTAGTGGGCAGCTGCTACGTTTAGGTTTTGGCGCAGTGGCGCCACCTGGACCTAAATGTGATTTTTGCGCTAAATGCTGATTTATGTGCTGATGCTTTGGGTATTAGGAAATGTACTGTGTGTAGTATGTTTTGCTCACCCTGTGTTCTGGTACCTCTGAATGTGTTTTTATGCATCATGTACAAAGTTGCTTACCTATACCTCTGAATGTGTTTTCATGTTTAGGGGGTTGTTCTTCCTAGTATAGTTATACTAGTGTGTTAATGGTTCCCTGCATGATATTTTCCTAAGGTGGTTAGGGTTGCGTAGGTGGTACTTACCTTTTGCCAGTGGTTACTGGTTGTGTGCTACATTTGTTATTTGGTGCTACAGTTATGATATGCTCTATGTGCTAATTCTATTTCTACAAAGTGCTAGTTCTACCAATTGCTTAGTCCTGACAGTGGTCCGTGTGGCCCTGTCCTGTGTACATATAATCCCTTGTAAATATTGCCCATGCCAGTGGCACAATGCGCATTCTGTGATTATGATTTTGATGTGTTCTGATAATACAAAGGCTATATTTATATAACCTTGTGTGGAGTTCCTTTTGTGGGGGGCCTGGGTTGTTGTTGCTGGTGGGTGCGTGCGCACATGCTTTACACATCGCCTCTGAGATAAGCCTGACTGCTCGTGCCAAGCTACCAAGAGGGTGAGCAGGGGTTATCTTGGCGGGTGACTTCCTTGCCCTGACTTAGAATGGTGGTTTCTGCCTGACTTTGGCACAAGCCTTAGCCAACCAGAAATCCCATTTCTAACATAGTTGGTCAGCGGTGGGAAATGGACTTGTGTTTGCGCAGTACCACAGCGATAACAGGCTCCACTACAAAACTCTGCATTTTAGATAGTCACATGGAAAGGGATTATTGTTTTTAAGTTGGTTCTAAAAAATTTCATTTCTTTGGAAATGTATGTCTTGTGCACTGTGAGTTAGGTGTCCCTAGCTCGGGAGGGTAGATCATCCCCTAAGTGCAGAGTGAGTTTTCTGGATTCACCAGTAGGGTGGGATCCAGTGGTGGCAGCATAAGTGTGTCCAGTGCATGTGTTCCCCATCCTGTTCCCGGGGTAATGGTACCTGCGTCACGTGGTGGTCAGGTTGAGAAATCAGGGGCGGTAGAATGTGTCTTACCAGTCTTGAGAGGGGTTTGGGGATGAATGTGTGAAGCGCTGGATGAATGTGAACGTCCCATTTCCCGTTCCCGGAGTAATGGTACCTGTGTCACGTGTGGTCAGGTTTTGAAATCAGGGGTGGTAGAAACTGCCTTACCAGTCTGGGGGGGAGT
The DNA here is from genome assembly GCF_964261635.1 of Lissotriton helveticus. Lineage (NCBI taxonomy): Eukaryota > Metazoa > Chordata > Amphibia > Caudata > Salamandridae > Lissotriton > Lissotriton helveticus. The sequence continues at coordinate 2,450,606 of NW_027611725.1, read as the reverse complement.
ATGTGTGGATGAATGGTGTAAGTTCTCTGGGATGGGGAGCTTGCTGAATACTTTGGTTTGGACTACTGTTTTAGCTCAGACACTTAGGTTCCTTGTGTTAAACTTTTCCCAAGAAAGTCTGCAGAAGTGGAGCCTGCTTTTGATTTCTGTGGTCTGTTAAGATACAGTATGTTGGAGTTGGTAAGGTTCTGGGAGGAGAGAGACATAGGGGATGGAGTGATTCCAAAAGGAGTGGCTGAGGTGTCTTCCAGCTCAGCGTGGTAGGAAGAGGTTCAGTGTAGCCCAGCTGAGTCCCGGTGTAGGGGCTCACGTCCTGTCTCAGAGGAGAAGGAGTGGGTGGGACTGCATGTCTCCAGGTTCCCGAAACCCAGTCTCAGGGCCTGGATTGTTTCTGAAGGGAACATCAGGTCTGGGGCCTAGGCTGTACCAAAAGGTCATTTGAGGAGGATCTTCTAGAGTGTCTGGAGGACGTGGAACCTCTGTAAGCAGGGTTCCAGTAGTTTTGGTGTCTGGCAGTACCGCTCCAGTTGGGAGGGTGCAGAAGTCCAGATGGAGGGGTGCGAGGGGGAGACCTCCCAGTGGAAGAACCAGTGGGTCAGGGGCCATCCAGGTGCAATGTGTTGCCGTAAGTGACCATGGTGATGCCACTTCTGTCCTGAGTGACAGGCAGACTTGCACACAACACATTAGTTATGTGTCACCGTCAAGGAAGTCCTGGTCCGCCAGGCATCTGACCAAAGGGTATGTCCCTCGGTTGGGGAGCCAGTAGCCGGTGTTTCCAGATCTGGACATAAGGGCAACTGTAAGTAGTGTCCTGAAGTTACAAGAAGGAACTTCTGCCTGAAGAAAAGGAACCGGGTAAGCTGTATGGAGGAGTACTGTCCCTAACCTGGGGGATTGGCCTGCAGTGGTTGCCTTTCTGCTGAAGGAGGAAAGTCTTAGACTTTATTTCCAACTTGTAGAAGTCCTGGTGCGCCAGGCGTCTAACCAAAGGTTAGCGTCCCTATGTTGGGGAGCCAGGTTCAGGTGTTTGCCTGTCCTGGACGGCAGGGCGACTGTAGGCAGCGTCCTGGCCAGTTTGTCTTCTAGAGGTACCACTCCAGTTGGGAGGGTGCAGAACTCTGGAAGCGGGTCAGAGGGAGTCTGACCCCTGTGCATCCGGTGAATTTTGATCCCAGGTGGTAGACCAGTTGAGGGGGAGTGGTCCTAGACTGGTGGGAGAGTTGTGTTCTGGAGGGTGCTTCTCCTGGGAGACGGCGCAACCCCAGAAGTAGAGGTAGGGTGGGGCATTCTTGCCCGTGACCTCTGGTCAGCCTGAGGGTGCGGACCCCAGGTTGAAGGATCAGTGGTAGTTTGGAACTACACTGAAAAAGGGAGTGGAGAATGGCTATTGTATGCCAGGGGTTGCCACCCCCCACTCTGTGGATGGCAAGGACCAGTGGTATCTGGGTGGTCTAAGGCCTGATCCTGGCTGTGGACAACTAAGGAGTAACGGTGGGGTAGCCTGGTTGGGCCCGAATTTTTTTTGTGTGTGCTTGTTTTTGTTTTGTTTTTGTGGTCTTTGGGCACTTTAGCACTGTGGCGCAGTGTAAAGTGTGTGTGCTCTCTGAGTGCGTGTGTGGGATTGGCCTGCCCTCCCATAGGAATGCATGGGGAATGTGTGTGTCCATGTTAGTTCCTGATGTGTGGGGAGTGCAGGCTCGAGTTTGGTATGTGCGAACTCGTGAGATTGAATGCTGCGCGATGATGTGTGCGACATTCATGTGTCTAGTGTGGAAGTGCCACTTCTAGAAGTTGGCCTGTCTGTGCAGTGACTGTCTGGCTTGTGATTGGCTGGAGCTGGCTGGTGTGCCTTGCTCCAGGAGTCAGGATGGGTCTGCCCCGGTGTTGAATGGGAGATCTGCATGTTCACGGCCGGGGAGGAGTACACCTGGGACCTGAATAGGGCCAGGCTTTCCCCACACAATTCTGGCCCCGCCCCCTCTGGTGAGTCTGATGTCCCTGTGAATAGGCAGAGGGGCTCGGCAAAACAAAGTGCTCAGGAACCAGTTGTATCTGGTTCGCCCCTTGCCTGCACCTTTAGACAAAGGAATTGTGTGTATAAAAAGAGGCTGTGATCTCTTGTAAAATGTTCTTGTTTCCTGATTTGAATCTACCAGGGGCGTGCTGCTGCTGGGGCCCAGGGAAAGGCTTGCCTCCCTGGGCCCTGCCCAGCCCCTGGATGCCTGGAGGACTCTTCTACTTTTTGGATTCCTGACAGAGGGGGCTTTGCTGATGGTGGGGCCCAGGAGGGACCGCCATGGGAGGTGCCTCCTTGCTGGAGTATTTGCAAAAAACAGGGAGGGGAAGGGTCAATGGGAAAAGAGTTTAAAGACCTACTACCAGTTCACTACCCCAGATAAATACTATGAAAAACAAAACAAAACTAGTAAGGTCTGACGGCCAAATAAATTAGCCAAACTGGCATGAAATACACTATGTCAGTGAGTGCTATAAATGTCACTAAACAGGGTAACAAAGTGTGAACCACATATGTGAGATATGTGGATAACCATCGAGTATCCTGGTGACCAGGAGGATGTGTACATATATGTAGGTACAGGTTGTATCGTTCCTACTTACACTTGCTTTTTCAGTTCCATTTTCACTGATTAATTTAGAGTGAATTGTTTATTTTTCACAGATTTGATACAGTAGCAGCACGTTAGAGCAGTGGCCCTGATGAAAGCCAAGGGACGTTTAGCCCACTAGGCAGAAAAATGTCAGCCCTATTAGCGACAGTCATTCTTTCCATACTGTCTTTTGCACTGTTCCTGTTGTTTTAGCTAGGGGATATGCCTTGTTTTCAATAAAGAGTAGTTTTGACATATCACCCTATTTTAAATTCACCACGTTTGTGTTATGTTGCACTGTTTTTCCACCACTTTCAACCATCACTAACTGGCCAACAACTGGTGGCTCACAACACACTGTGGACCTGATCCTGTACTAACATCTTACTGTGTGGCATGGGGTCTAGATGATCTAAAGACCGGCCTGGTCACAGTGTGGACGATCAAATGATATGACTGATCACTTGGTTTGTTTGATGGTTATCCACAACAAGTTGCTCTGGATTTTGTTGACCAGTCCGTGATTACATTTGCTTCTCACATATGTGGTTCACACTTTGTTACCCTGTTTAGTGACATTTATAGCACTCACTGACATAGTGTATTTCATGCCAGTTTGGCTAATTTATTTGGCCGTCAGACCTTACTAGTTTTGTTTTGTTTTTCCTTGCTGGAGTACCCTGTGTGCTGGGCCCTGGGCCCTGCTTTGCCTCCCTGACCTCCAGGACCTGTTTCTTTGCTGTTGCCCTTGCCCCAGGACTTGATGCTGCCTGTGGGTGCCCTGGGAGCGCGGGGCTCCTTTCGCCTGTGGCAGTGTGCGAGGGAATCCCGAGCGTAGGGATTCCCCCTGTGGCCCCTTCATCGCAGGTGCCCACCCTGCATTATGCTCGTTATGGTATTTTATATTAACGGGTGCCCACCCCTTTTATGTGCTCCTTAGCGTGTGCCCACCCCGCTTCTACGTTTATTTTTTAAACCGAGGGTGCTCACCCCTCATTTTGTCCCTGTTAAATCACCGCCGCGGCCGGGCCGCAGACAGGAAGTCAGGCGGCCGGGTGCCTGGAGCGGGGTGGGACTTCCATTTGCTTCAGGAAGTCCCGCCCGCCACCGCGCCGCGATTGGCTGCCCGCCCCGCTGCAGAGACGGGAAGAGCAGCGTGGCCGAGTCATGGCCTCCAGTGGCCCGGGGCTCCCGTGAATTAGGGAGAGCCCCGGGGCCCCCAGCAGAACGCCACACCAGAGTTGCAGGGCTCCCATGCAGAGGAGGGAGCCCTGGTAAAGGAGAGCCCCGCTGCCTAAGTCCCCGCGGAATGGAGCAGAGGAGCCCAGCACTACCTAGCAATTATTTCAGTCTCCAAGCTAACCGACACTAGGGAAAAATAGGAAGGGGGGTTGCAGATATAATACACCAAGACTTAAAATTCTCAGTACTTACCCCGTGGACCTACCACAAGTACAGAACCTAGTGATTAAACTTGAGTCCGATTCTGCCCCTCTAGTCTGTGTCATACTCTATAGACCTATGAAATGGTGGTGTGGCACACCGAAAGTTTAGAACGTAATCCAATGGGTAGAACAAAAAAGATTTTTGTAGCTTTTTAGGGCACCTCAAGAATGCTTCTCTTCCGGCTAGTAGAGAAAGAATTGAATACTATAACATAGGGGGCGTGGGAAATCCCACGCTGGATCTTGAGGAGCACCAGAAGGTCTTAGCCTTAAGAATATCAGACTTTACTCAGGTTTGAATCTGAAATTATTTATTGTTCCAATTATATCCGAGTGGTTGTATATTATAAATCATATAAACAACCGTGGGTGTATCATTAGTGTCAACATTTAAGTTTCAAACTGTAGTTGATCCCGTAGTTAATCCCAATGCATTTCGGGACATAGCGTCCCTTCATCAGGGGATCTAGGAGGAGATAAACATCGTATAAGAGGGGGAGCAGGGGGGAAAATCTCATATCAACATTCATATTCAAAGGGGAAAGTGCGTGCTTCCCATGGTGATATAGCGAGTGACTTCGTGGGTCAAAAACGAGGACAGGATATGACGCAAATCACGAGTGAAAGATAGTGAGCATGCTGATTACGCAAAAAGAACGAGTGATGTGGCTAGACCACGTGGAGAAACAAAATACTTTTACGGGCATGCTGCTGATGCAAAATAAACAAATTGGTGATATGACTGACCATGGAGTAGTCGGCGGATAACGTGAGAAACAATTGTGCTAGTGAAGTAACCAAGCATTAGTGAGAGCTGACAAGTAGTGGTGTTGGCATATCAAAAAGTCGGTAACATGCGTGTAAAGCGAAGGTTGAGTACTAAAGTAAATACACTGAAAATAAACAATAAAAGAACCACTGTCGTGCGAAATTATTCTAACCGTGCATGGAATCCGGTGTGGAGTTCCTGGTAAAAACTCACCCGAAATCAAACGTTTTGCAAGTGATGTGGCGTTTCCGCGTTCACGTTGAATGGTGGAATACGGCGGCATGCAAGACGGGTGATATAAAAGACGGACTCACAGGAGAAGTTCGTACGCCCGACATAAACAACGGACTCAAAATAATAACGTGACAAACAGACTTACGGGAAACATTCATCCTAATGAACACAAACATAAGACTCAACCTTGAGTCAATCCATATTACAGGTGTGGGAGAAAAAATAATAATGATAAAAAATAATAAATATTAGTGTTGAGGATGGAATGTGATTAGAAGGTAAACAGAGGTAAGAGAATTATAGCGGTGAATACACAGGGTTAATGTGCAACAATGAAGATAGTTGGATGATGAACATCGATGAAGATGATCTGGTGAAAAAAAAGAGGAGCAAATTATAAAGGGTGGAAACAGTGGTAGAAAGAAAGCAGAAGACGATATAGGAGGAAATGTTGGAAAAAATGTTAGGAGAAAGAGTGATGTGAATGTTAGAGATTCATAGAGATAAAGAAGAGCATGATAAATACATGAGAAAAAATATATAATTATAAGAAACAACTATATTCAGTACGATCATTCAGTCCAAAGGGTTGGCAAGAGTCCAGTATTTTCATCCATATTAATTCACGTTGCAATAATCTCTTGTGATTATCAACCCCCGGTCTCATGGGGACAACCTCCAGTGCAAGGAATCTCAGCTGGCTGATATTGTGTGAAGCTGATGTGAAATGTGCAGCCAAAGGGGACTTCAAATTCTTGGTTCTGATGGTGCTTTTGTGTTCCGTTAAACGGATTTTCAGTTTTCTCTCAGTCTTTCCCACATATGGTAAACCACATGGGCATTTTAATAAATACACCAAATTCATGGAGTCACATGTGGCATTGGTTCTGAGGTGTATTGTTTTTCCAGTACGGGGATGATTAATGGAGTTGCCTTTGATTATATTGTGGCAATGACTGCAATTGTGGCATGGTTTAGTTCCAGAAAAGGTTTCTGCTCTGTGTGGTGAAGTATGTTCTAGCATGTTTTTCAAATTCTTTGCTCTTTGGTAGGCAAACAAGGGAGTGCTGTTGAAAATTCCCTGGAAGTCAGGTTCTAATTGTACCATTGACCAGTTGTGTAAGGGAATCTTTTTGATGTTTGGGCTGTTTGAAGAGTATTTAGACACAAATACAGGTCTCTCAAGTTTTTTCTGACGGGAGCTCAACGTTAAAAGTTCATCTCTGGTTTTCATCTTTACACGTTCTTGAGCAGCAGATAGGATTGTGTCAGGGTATTTTCTGTCTCTATATTTGTGTATGATGTTGGTTTCAAATTTGAGATAATCTTGAGGATCTGAACAAATTATTTTGGCCCGTAGTAGTTGGGAATACGGTAAATGTTTCTTCAAAGAAGTAGGGTGACAGCTGTTGTACAACAGAGCATTGTTGCGATCCGTTTCTTTGACGAACAAACTGGTTTTCAAACTGCCGTTGTCGATGGTAACCTGAATGTCTAGGAAAGGCAAGCTGTTGGAGTCAATGTGGTGAGTAAACCGTATGTGGTCATCTACCTGGTTGAGGTAGGTCAGAAACTCAAGGATCTCTTCTGAGGAACCAGACCAAATTAAAAAAATGTCGTCTCTGTATCTCCAGTAGGTCTGTATTTTGCAGCACCATTGGGGATTATCCAAGATGTTATCAATTTCAAGCCGATGCATAAACAGATTAGCGTAGCTGGGCGCTGCGCAATTTCCCATCGCTGTTCCGACTGTTTGGAGAAAAAAATCATTGTTCCAACAAAAATAACTGTGATATAGCATGAAATGCATCAGTTCCAAAATGAGGACTTTGAGATCTTCGTCTATTGGGTATGATAGTAATAAGGATTCCAACGCATCGATGCCTCTGTTATGAGGTATGGATGTATATAATGCGCATACATCAATCGTAACTAGGATGTATTTGATGTTTGGATTCAGGGTCACTTTGTTCACTTTGTTCAAAAAATCCGTGGAATCACGTATGTAGGTGGACATTTCTTTGACAATGGGTTGGAGGTACATGTCCACAAATTTCCCGATAGGTTCATGGATGGAAGTTTTGGTCGAGACAATGGGTCTGAACGGAGGTTGTTGTAGACTCTTATGAATTTTTGGCAGCATGTGGATGCTGGGACATTTTGGGTTGGGTTGAATCAAATATTTTAGGTCTTTTTGAGAAAGTGTTCCCATGAGTAAAGCTTTGTCAAGTATGGTTTTCAAAATTTTTACGAACGCTTCTGTGGGGTCTGAAATCAATTTCATGTATAGTTGCTCATCGTTTACGTGAGCTGTTACACTAAGATGGTAGTAGTCATGGTCCAAAATCACTAGGGCTCCCCCTTTATCAGCTCTACAACAGGTTATATTCTGATTGTTGGTAATTTCACGTAAAGCCCTGTAGTCTTTGGAACTGAAGTTTTTTATCTTGGGTGGGGTCTTTTTGTGATGATCTTGTAATGCCTTGAGGGTTATTGTTTCATATGAATCCAATATTTTGTGACTGACAGGGGCCACAAACTGGCTTTTGCTTTTCAAATTTTTACATGCGTTTTGAATACTTGGACCAGTAGGAGGATTCACGTTAGTGAAGAAATGGCGTAGTCGTAGGTTTCGCATGAACTTATAGAAGCTGATTTCGGTCTCTAGTTCGTTGGAATGGTATATGGGGACGAAAGAAGTCCCTTTTTGTAATACCTTCATCTGGTTGGTTGATAGTTCCGTTCGTGATATATTTATGACAAGTTGGTTTTGCTCCTGGTTGCTTGAGCTATCGATGTGGTTGTTTCATTTGCGGCGGATTCCGCCCCGCCTGAGTCTGCGTGGATAGCTGGGCCTTTCTCCAAAAAATGCACACCAGAAGTGGTGGGAATGGTTTGCGTAATCAGCATGCTCACTATCTTTCACTCGTGATTTGCGTCATATCCTGTCCTCGTTTTTGACCCACGAAGTCACTCGCTATATCACCATGGGAAGCACGCACTTTCCCCTTTGAATATGAATGTTGATATGAGATTTTCCCCCCTGCTCCCCCTCTTATACGATGTTTATCTCCTCCTAGATCCCCTGATGAAGGGACGCTATGTCCCGAAATGCATTGGGATTAACTACGGGATCAACTACAGTTTGAAACTTAAATGTTGACACTAATGATACACCCACGGTTGTTTATATGATTTATAATATACAACCACTCGGATATAATTGGAACAATAAATAATTTCAGGTTCAAACCTGAGTAAAGTCTGATATTCTTAAGGCTAAGACCTTCTGGTGCTCCTCAAGATCCAGCGTGGGATTTCCCACGCCCCCTATGTTATAATACTCTATAGACCACCACAGAGCATGCCACAGTTCCTACAGTCCCTGAGCGAACAGATGACATATCTCATAACAAATCATGCGAAAATACTACTCTGGTGATCTCAACTACTGGGCCAATGACCCAGCAGGTGGACCTCACTCAGCTGAATTAAATTGACCTACTTATGGGGCTCTAAACCTCAGCCAGCACATCACCTCCGCTACACACATTAAAGGGCATATATTAGACCAGGTATGGTCCACAAACCTGACTATGACAAATGTAGGTGTAAATCCTTGTATCTGGTCAGATCACCATCTAATTAAATTCTCCATAAATAACCTTGCCAAACTTAAAATACCCCAAATTGACCGTGGATACTTTAGGAGCTGGAAGACCATCGACAAATGTCAATTTCTCGAAACCCTGGCCAATACAATCCCCATCACCCAATCCTCTATAGATGAAAGTGAGAAAAACTTGTCGGACTAGCTCTTGACGGCCAGCAATAAACATGTCCCTCTTAGGAAAATCCAACGAGTACGTTGCCACGAAGCCCAGAAATGGTTTTCCACTGACTTAAAAGAATTACAACTTGCTCTACGCCAAGCAGAAAGGAGCGTCGAGCAGCTGAGCAGCAGACCGAGCGGATCGAGCGGCAGACCCGGAGCAGACCAGGAGGACGAGGAAAGACTCGCGGAATTGTTCCGGAGGGAAAGTCATCGCTGCCCTGCTACTGAGTAAGCCGTGTGGGAAGGCTGCCTGTTTTACCGCGGAAATACAACAGATGGATAGAGGACAGAGGTCGGAGGAAGACGGGCGAGAGTGAGACTCCCTCGAGACTGTCCCTCATCTCACCGCGGCGCTGGCACAGGTGAGCCTCAGGCGCAGCCTCAAGCGCGGCAAGGAGCAGGAGTAGCGGGAGGCCCCTGGTGTGGCGAGAGCTTTCTTGGCAAGAGCGGCCGAGGGCTTTCCCCCGCGATCAGCGGTCTCCGCAGGTTCCGCCACTCTCGTCACCACTTAACCCCTCCATCGTCCGACTAATCCAGAGTGGGGCGCAGGACTACGATCCTCATTTGCTCACCTTGCCCCTCGTATCCTCCCTCTCTCTCCAGTGCGGTCACGCCAGTGTGCAGCCTGAGGGGGGCGGTGGACCGAGTGGAGGTTTTTGGTCATCCAATGCGAAAGGGAGGGCGCAAAAGCAGTGCAGCAGTTGCAAGTTGCAAAGCACTGAGTGGGGAAGAAAACAATTATAACAGCTAAAAATAGCTAATAAATACCTAAACAAACAAACAATGGTTACAAGGAGTCAGTCGCTTTTAACTTGCTTTTGACCTGCTGTGGGGAAGAAAACAATCATAACAGCTAAAAACATCTAAACAAACAAACAATGCTGCTGGCAGTAGCTTTAGCAGTGGAGTAGTATCAGTATAACTGAAGTACCTTCAGAAGCGGCAGATCCTTCAGGAGTATAGATTACGGCTCACTGATTGTGGATTGTGGATTGTGGACTGTGGACGCAATACGTTATACACAACTCCGCGGCAGCCCCGAATAGTGGATCAACGCAAGGCAAGGCAAGCTAAAGGTGCTCTCGATAGCCGCCATGAGATCAGGTTGAGAGCGAGTGACACTCCCACTAACAAAGAGGAAAAGGAAATCTCAAGGTCCAATGGTAAAGAATAACAACAAAGCCAGACTAGAAGGTGGGGTGCAACCTCCAATTGCGACTGTGTACAGAATGTTTGTCAAATCAACCAGTATACCAAACAAATTCAACTTTCTAAAACATCCAGCAGACGTAATATTGTCTTCCCTCGTGCAATCGAACGATGGGGACAATCGCTTACCAGACCCGATTTTACCCTCTATACACGTTGGGGATATCAACTTGATAAAATACCAAACCAACCTAGAACCCATAACAACAGCTGGACCCCGGCAGATGCATGATCATTCGGACCACAAAGAACAAAATGATGAACAAAATGATGAGTCCTGGGGCACAATTAAGGACCATGAACCAGCAATAAATGAATATCTATCAGACTCGTCCAAATGTCCTGCTAAAGACACGTCACCAAATAAGCAAGGTCAGTTCTACCCCAGCTTGGCCCAACAACCAATTGAGGTAGAGGTCAAAATCATCAAGCCGGCTTCAAACGTTACACAACATGAGAATCAACATAGGGCACTAGTCCGTAACACACAGAAAACAACTGACATAGCAGTGTCTCAGAGCATACAGAATATTGTAATAAACGAGGGATCAAGAGACTCAAATCATGACGCTGATGGTGCTGAAGCCAATTACAGGAACACTCATTTGTTAGAAGCAGAAGTTTCAAACAGCGAAGAAAATAAACCATCTCAACCGATGCAGCTGATAGCTGATAGTGTGATCCCTTGCAATAACTCCATGGCCAGGGTTACCCCCGAAGCAAGTACAGATGCGGGATCAATATGGGATATACTTTTTAAAACATCTCAACTCACACTCGAGGCACTAACTTATCAATCAAATAAAATAGACGTCCAAGTGGACCTGCTAAACATTATAGCAACCACAATATCGGGGATTGATTTAAAATTAGCTAATTTGAACAAGCTGATAACACGAGTCCAAGAATACGCTTTAAACACAGATTGCGCTTGTGGGCCGACAATTGATAAACTTGTATCCATCCCAGAAATGCTCACCACTTTAATTGAAGATTTAAAAACTCAAACGGCCCAAACATACTGTAACAGAACGAAGGGGGCCAATAAACAATACTTCCAATAAAATATCACAAAAATAGCTAGTGCAAACCTAACTTTCAGTTTAAATATGGACCTAATAGCTAACAAACAAATAATGGAAATATCTGGAGCCTCTGACAAGGAAGAGCACCAAGAGACCACTACAAAAATATTCTCCACAAATTTAAATCTAGACTCAACAAATACAAATTCAATACTTAAAACTACCGGGACCCCTGAGGAGGAAAGGATACAGGAGATTTCAACTAGTAATGCTGAGATAAAAATTTCACGATGCAGAAAAAACAACTAAAACGCCAAAAGTCAATACAAAATACAAGGTTTATGGCTCAGCCTATCCATCTCCCTACAAAGGGTACAGACAAATCACTCCACACACAGGAAAGGTCAACATTAAGCAAACTGTATCCAATATTTATCAAAACCAAAATACAAGATAATGCCCTGAGTAAAGATGAGCCCGTAGACAAGGTAACACCAAGACCATCATTGTCGCAGGCCTCACCATGCTCTGGAAGTGGTAGTTTAACAAAGGAAACTGCAATAGCAATAAACGAACAGGAAAAAGAGAAATTTGAACATGGGTCTGTGGTAAATAAATAAATAATTACCGGTACTATTTTTCTATGCATTAACTGAAAAGGATAGCTCAATAAATAAGAGGCAAAATCCGTGGTATCTGAGTCATACGGGCTTTAATTAAGTGGCTCGAGCCAATGGACCATCGGGTTCCATCACCGGCTAAGGTTCAGGAAGGGACAATCTCAGGAAGAAAAAGGGGACAGCTCATATCTCATTAATATCATACAGTATATATAGTAAAACAGTACAGTTGCATTGAATACAGTAGGCGTAACAAGTGAAAAGAAGAAGATAAGAACATATGGGCGTGAAAAGAAGGCGTGCACAAGGCGTGTGATGTAGACGTCACAGAAGTGTCATAGGTGGGTGGACACATGGAGGGGGCTTCACGGGCAGCTGGAACCTTTAACCTACTGGTGCGCGCAAAACGAGTCATGACGTGTAACTGGGGAGAGCTGGGGGCCGCTGACTCCTAGCACTAGAAGAGGAGACTGAAGTCTGGGATGTCAGAACGACCTGTACCTATAGCATATCTGATATCTTGTGTTTAGAGTACATGTTGCTTGATTCTAAAAGTCATCTGGGCAAAGGATACTTGTCACTAAAGCTAGTGTGCGCATATATTTCTTCATGTATTGCGTGAACTATGGATCTTCTATGGATACTAATTCAGGAAATCACTTGCATGGAGACAGGAAGACTAGACTGTAGATGAATATGTTTATGCTGTTCGTTAGCTAGGAATGTGAAACCGGGGAGCTGAACAGATAACTGTAGGCATAACATATTCTTGGCAGGCAGGCTAGGCCGAGCCGGGCACCGCGCTGCTTGGCAGGAAGTAAGTGAAGGGTCAGGGATGCGGGCGGGGCTGCATCTCTCGGAGTGATTCAGGAGACTTGAGGCCTGAATCTGGTGTCCGGGCCCTGTGAGGCCTAGAAACGGGTGCATCTTGATGATTTAACGTGCACAATGTAAAGACGTTGGCAACATAGGCCTAAAAGCCTAATTCACGTTGCTTTCACGGAGGACTGGATAACTGACATAATAACGTTGGACGCAACTGTAAATGCGTCTTTATTCGGTCATGGAGGGAAAATGCATATTAATCATGCACATATATTTACATGTGGGGGAGCACGTAGGGACACATAACAGGGCAAAATTCAATTTTCCTCATTCCCTCCTTGTTCCCTACGTTCCCTTCAGGAAACATCAATATTCATAAGACCATCTATCTGTTCATACAGCATCATTTGCTCGTCTTTTATCTTTCGGGAATGGGACTTTGGACGTGGAATACAAGATGTAGCGCACAAGCCGCAAATCGCTGGGCCACATTGTAAACAGAGACAACAACTGAATATGATCATTACTACTACTCCTAGGAATGACAGTACTTTCCATCCCCATGCAGATATTACACTCCAGAGCCAGCCGGACCAAGTCCAGGTGCCTGGATTCTGGTGTAGCTGATGGGCTATTTTATGAAGTCTAGTTATTGCTGAATACACAGACGGTGCGTTATTAGGAATGAAAATGCAACAACTAGATCCGATGACTCTACAAGCTCCGCCCCTATCGGCCAGTATGACGTCAAGAACAAGGCGGTTCTGAAGAACAACAAATCTCATAGCAGACTGCTCTTCTGTTAAGTTACCTAGGGCGGAAGTAGTCTCATTCACTACTGCTTCAAGGGTTCTGGTTAACCTGCGTATTAATTTACTATTCTGTACAGGACCTATGAAGAAAAAGAAACCTTTATTGAAATCCGTATACTGTTCTAATGCAGTTTCAGTCTGATCGACAATTGGGGACTCGATCTCCCTTCTATGTCTAACGTGTACTAGATGTGTATTTCGGTGATAATCAGATGGGGCTAGGAAAACTGGTGGCAGTAGGAAGGCAATGTAACATGTTCCATCCCAATCTAGGGGCAAACGTACATATGCGGTCTGACCACATATAAAATAAGAATGACGTGAGGCTTTGAAAATAGATTTCCCACTGTCACTATACTCGACCAAAGTAGTACAATCACTGTGTCCTAGGTATACTGAACCATTCTTTCTAACACATAATTCGCCTTTCACTGGTAGAACTGTTATAGAAGGCAAGTCTGGAGTGGTCTCGGACTGAACATTCAAAACCATGAGGTTAGAGGAAAAGTTACCTAGATCATATACTTCATTTTCTAGATCTAACCCTGTCCTATGGGAAAGACCGTCCTTGTCTCGGAAACAGGTTCTATTAAAAAAAGGACTTATCGTCTAAAGATGATGTTAACGTAAACCATGCTCCACACGAGCCATTGTGTGAAAACGGATAGGGAAAGAGTGGCAGAGCTCCCTTCACTGTCTGGTAAGGGGGGAGTCAACCACATACCCAACAATTAGTGGCATTGCTGGTCTGGTGTGAATAATGTAACATACGAATAAAAGTATTGTTGCGCATTGCAAGTCGATAGGATAACTCGTGAGGGGGTAGTTCACTAAATGTGTGTTCTACAGTATCATTAGAGGAAAAGTGTGAATGTGAACCAAGAGGAGGAAAAAATACATGTAGCATATAACTTATACATGTGATCGTAAGACTCAGAATAAACATAAACAATAACGTAACAATGCATCTGCTTCGGAGAGTTTTACAGTATTTCATTTTCTTGAAGTTTCGTCTATCTCTCTCACTATGTGGGTCTATCTTATACATGTCAGGAACCTGTCTAACCGCTTCACCCGAGGGGGACTTAAACAATTAAACGCTGTCTGACTTACTAGACCTCAATTTCATTTTATACTCCTGCTGTGGAGTTTTCTCTAACAGGGGAAGTTTAGAGTCAGTATCGGGGCAGTCCTTGAAAAAAGTCTTTGGACGCAGTCCATGGAAACGCTTGACGTGACTGGAATGGAGCCAGCCTTTTCTTCCTTCTAGCTTTATGGCGGTCCTTGTGGTCATCAGAACGAGTTTTGGCTCCTTCCAGCGGGGCTCCAGAGGGCTTGAGCGATCGAAGTTTCGGACCAACACAAGGTCACCAGGAACGACCTCGTGCGGTTTCACCTGGGTGTTGTCTGGAAAGGCAGCCGCGACCTGTGAACGACAAGAGAGTAGTGCAGACATCAAGGAAGCTAGGTAATCTGTCAGCATATTACTGTCAACATCGGTGATTTTACGAGGCATAGGTGTACCCCACATGTTTGGGGACGACCGAACACTACTTCGTAGGGTGACAAACCAGATCTAGAGTGAGCGACCATTCTCATATAGAAGAGGGCAACCGGCAGGGCTACCATCCAATCTACACCTTTCTCTGCACAGACCTTCGCTATTCGTATTTTCAGAGTTTGATTGTGTCTCTCGACGAGGCCAGCTGCCTCGGGATGTCGTACGCAATGGAATTTCCACTGGTACCCTAACAGAAGTGATACCTGTTTCATGAGTTCGGACGAGAATGGCTGTCCGTTGTCTGAATACAGGACCCGGGGCAAACCATAGCGAGGGAAGAACTCACGAACCAGCTGCTTGGCAGTGGTCGCGGCAGTATAATCTGGGACTGGATATGCTTCTGTCCATCTGGACAACGCGCACACAACTACGAGGACATACTTGAAACCTCGACATCGATCCATCTGAATATAATCCATCTGGAGGACTTCAAAAGGGTGGTCAGGAGGATGGAATCCACCTTGTTCCACGGGAACACCTTTACCTGGATTGAACTGACAACAGATCATGCAGGTACGCACTTTCTGCTTCGCTGCTGCTCGTAAATGCTTGTTAAACCAGAGGTTCTGGATGCTGTCTAACATGGCTTTTTCTCCTAAATGTGCTGGACTATGTGCTGTGTTAATAATGACTTGAACCATAGAGTCGGGGAGAAACCATGTGGCTTTTCCCTTCGTCATCCATCCCTGATCTGTCTGGACCCCTCCTTGTTCAGACCATTTCTTGATTTCGTCTGGAGTAGCATGTGTCTGTATGTCTAGTACGTCTTGTGTAGGGTCCTTAACTGTCATACAAGTCGTCTTGACTGGGACGTCTGTCTTTGTCGTGTCAACTGGAATGTCTGGAGTCTGAGCTGTAAGCTTGGCTGTTCGATCTGCCAGGTCGTTACCCTGGGAAATGGTGTCAGTGACTTTCGTATGTGCCTTGCACTTCATAATGGCTATAGCTGTAGGTAAATGTATTGCTGCTAACAGAGCTTGAATGAGGGGGCCATGCTGGATCTTGGCTCCATGAGAGGTCATGAAACCTCTTTCCTGCCAGAGGACTCCAAAGTCATGTACGACTCTGAATGCATAACGTGAATCTGTATATATGTTTACTTTCAGGTTCTGGGCTCGTATGCAGGCTTGGGTCAGAGCGATGAGCTCTGCTGCTTGAGCAGACAGGGTGTCAATACGATGTGTTTCTATGACTTCAGTTTCAGTAGTTACTGCATATGCAGCTACTAACTCTCCAGTACTTGTTCTCATACACGAACCATCCACGTAAAGTGTCAGGTCGGGATCAGGTAATGCAATGTCCGTCAAGTCTTGTCTTGGCCTTGTCATGATGTTAATAACTTCCACACAATCATGTGTTACAGGGTTTGAGGTAATCGAGGGTAACAGTGTAGCAGGATTTAATATGTTGCAGCGTCTGATTTCTATGTGTGGCTGAAACAGTGTCAGTTCATATCCTGTTAATCGTGCAATTGTCAAGTGCTGAGTCTGTGTTCGGTTTAAAAGAACTTCCACAGAGTGTGGAACCTGTACTGTCAGGGAGTGTCCTAACACTATGGAATCACTTTGTCTGATAGCTAAAGCTGTGGCTGCAACTGATTTAAGGCACGCAGGCAGAGCCTGGGCTACTGGATCTAATGTACTAGAAAAATAAGCACAAGGCTTGTGTTGTCCTACTTGATCTTGTGTGAGAACAGATAATGCTGTACCATCACGTTCAGTGACAAAAAGTGTAAAAGGTTTACTGTAGTTTGGTGTCGCTAAGACAGGTGCTTGGCATAAAGCTTTCTTCAATTCTTCGAAAACAAGTGTATGTTCCTGGGTCCAAGGGAGGACAGTCGATGTCGCTGCCTCCTGTGTTGTCAATTGTATCAGTGGCTTGGCTAGATATGCGTACTGAGGGATCCATTGTCTGCAGTAAGAAGTGAGGCCGATAAAAGCTCTTACCTCCTTCTGTGTCTTGGGCTGTGGAAGATGTGCAATTAACTGGATACGGTCAGGTGTCAACTGTCTACCCCTCTTGGATAGCAAGTGTCCAAGGTATACCACTTGCTGGACACAGAATTGCAGTTTCGAAGGGGACACCTTGTGCCCCATATCTGCCAGAAAATACAAGACTGTCAGTGACGCACGTTCGCAGTCACGTTCTGTACGGGCTGTGATCAATAGATCATCAACATACTGGAGCAGGGCAGTGTCAGTTGGCATGTGAATACTGTCTAGTTGTTGTTTCAGTGCTTGACTGTAAATACTGGGACTTTCTGTGAACCCTTGAGGTGCACGTGTAAATTTATAGCTTCTTCCATTTAAACAGAATCCGAAAAGGAACTGGCTGTCTGGATGGATGGGGACACTAAAGAAGGCGTTCTTGAGATCGATAACAGTAAAGAACGCTGCTTCGGAATCAATGGCAGTCAATAGGGAAGAGATATCTGGAACCACTGGGTACTGGGGTATGATACATTTATTAAGTTCTCGAAGATCAATCACTAGTCGATAAACTGGAGGTGCATTTGGGTCAGTGCGTTTAAGAATCGGGATGATCGGGGAATTACATACATTGGAGTCAGTTTCTACAACCACTCCTTGAGCAATGAGCTCGTCAATAATTTTCGATAAGGCTGCTACAGCCTCAGGTGGCAACTTGTATTGTCGGATTCGGGGTAATACAACTCCTTGCTTCAGAGTGACACGATATGGTGTAATGTGCATACAACCTACATCAGTTGGACCTTGCGCCCATAAATGCTGTGGTACATTCAGTAATCTTGGATCAAAATCTCTTAACACATAATGTCCTTTAAAATCACGTAAAAACAATCTCACTCCTTCCGGAGAACAACAAATTACTGCACCCAATTCTTTCAATGTTTTAATACCAAGTAAGTTTTCAGGACATGATTTCGTAAGTAACAAGTCTGTAGTTCGGGACAATGGACCAACTTTTAGGGAAACTGGTTTCGATATTTCGTTAACAATAGGCTTTCCTGAAAATCCCAGGGAAACATTTCTTGAGCCTGAGAGAGGAGCCCCTGGAACCTCGTCATGACTGATGGTAGTCCTACTCGCCCCTGTATCAATCAGAAATTTTCTGTCTTTCTCTAATACTTGACTGTGTACATAGGGACCCTCTTGATCTACAGGAACCTCGATGAGAGGCAAGCCAACCTCCCTCTCTAGGCTGTTTCATGAATACTGCTGATATTCTGGATAATCTGACTGTGCGTACTGGTACATCTGTTGTGTAACGTGTTGTGTGGCAGCTATAGGCTGCGGTACTGTAACTGTCTGTTGTGCGTTCTGCGGTGGTTGTGTATTTTGCGGAACATGTTCCTGTCTAGGAGGACGCGGTCTTTCTTTCGTCTTACCAGTAGCTATGTTGTGTTTCAGAACTGCACATTCGTTTATATAGTGACCTGGCTGTTTACAATACTTACATGTCCCTTTAACGGGAGCTGCAGAATGACTAGTTTGATTCGTACCCTTCTTCTGACTATCTGCTGGAACAGACTGTGCAACTAGTACTTTCATTTTCGTGTCTTTCATACGTCTCCTTTCGTGTTCTTGCTCTTCTCTGATTCGGTTCTGGTGGTACTGTAACATTTGTAGCATTTGGGACGGGGTATTAGCTTGCCAGGTACTCTCGACTTTCAGTACTCGATTTTTAACTTGTGGTAAAGAATTTTCTACTAATTTGGTAACAAAAAGATGGGGATACGACTCACTACTCGTTTTCAAGCCGCTATTAATAATGAAACATTTTTCAAATCTGGAATAAAAATCACTAGTGTCTTCGTCTTGTTTCTGTTTACAGGCTGAGATGGCATCCCAGTCTACCTTTTTCGTGGCTAGTAATCTTGGCAAGACTTGTATTAACAACTCGGGCAATGCTTTGGCTTTTCCCCCGAGACCGGTACCAGGAACTCGTGTATTATCTTCGTTTTCTAATGCTGTCCAGTCAATCTTTTTCTCTCCCACCTCCCATTCTTTTTCTTTAAGTTTTTCATATATGCCCGCAGGCAACAGGACCTTCAACATTTTGATGATATCAGGATACGTGTATTGTCCCATACGGAGCATGTCTTTTAATTCACGGTGGAACCCTGCTGGATCTTTATCGTGACAGGGCACTAACTTTTTCATTTCCAGTAGTTCTATTTTCGTTAAAGGGGTGTAAACAAATACTCGTTCGAGCTCACCTCCCGTTCCCTTAACAGAATGCACTTCTCGCAAGGGATTCTGTCTGTCTATGTAGAATGTCTTCCTTACTGGGGGTGGAACAGGAACAAAATGTGGAGTCAGGAACGTTCTGTATTTGTGGCGTTGTTCTAAAATGACATTAATCAAATCGGTACCTAGGCCTTTCCATCTGTTTGGGAGTAACTCGTCCAGTACATTATATAAGGGACCTGGATCAGAATGCTGACTTTCGCACAGTGTAATGAGATGCTGGATCATGTACATACCCACCAGTCGCTGTTGATCTGGGGGAAGCTTCAGAAACGTTTGGGCCACTATTTCGTCTGGAAATGTGGTAGAATCACTAGTCCATTGGACTGCTGACCGGGCTAGTTCCTGTTCATGCATGGTACTAAGCTCACTGTAACCTATTCGTTGTTTCAAAACTCTATCAGTCGCTTGGAATAAATGCTCAAGAGAACACTGTTCTGGTACGGGAGGAAGAAAAGCTTTCTTGCATTCTAGGCGTGTGTGTCTGTCAAAAGGTCTCGTCCTACCTACATACGCTATTCTGTTTGGATTCTCGGTGTCTACATCTTCGTCTGAAGTGTCGTTCTCCTTCTCGGTTACTCTCATTGCTTTCTCCCTTTCGTGTATGCTTAGAATTTCTTTACGAATCTTTCTGTACATGGTTTCTATACAGGTTTGTTTACTGTGTTTTCCTTCTGCTATATTGTCACTCCACCTTGTCAGGGCTTTCATCTCGTCTTTGTCTTTATCAGGATGATCTTGTTCTCTTATTAAACAATTTATCAAAAACTGCAAAATCATACTTTGAATCTCCACTTTCCTGTGTGCCATAGCCTCGTGAATACTTTCTGGTTTTTCCCCTGTTCTGATGAAATGATATATTCTGTCTAAATGTTCCTTCATTTCTGGCATGGTAGTCAAAAAGTTTGTAACTCTTCGTAAACGTACGGAATATAATATCATCTTATCTTCGCCTGGCACTGGATCATATCTACAATCAGTAAGGTAGTGTTTGAGGGCTGCGTATGTAGCCACTTTTGGCGTACGCTGTAATGCTGCGTATCTTAGTGTCGTTCGTTTTACTTGAGGCGGGGTGACAGGAATACCTCCCCCTGCTCCTCCTGAACTGGAATCGTCAATTAATACGGAGTGTGCCATTGCTGGTAAAGTGACTGGTAAAGTAGGCATACGTAATGTGGGTTGGTCCTGGGGTACTGGCAGATTAAAAGGATTCCCGGGACCAATGACTGGAGGTACAGTAATTACATTATTAACAGGGTTTTGAGGTTGAACATGCGGGGTAGGATCCGGATTTGCATATTCTGGGACAGTATCGTCTAAATAGGAAGAAAGGAAAATTTCAGCTGCGGTCGGTTTATGACGTAACTTAGTCGGGACCAATGGTGGCGGTAAATTACAGGGTGGTTCCGGGGTCGCCTTTTGCAAGCCCTCGGCGAGAAGGGGATACATACCTTTAATAAGGGCATTTCTTTGTCTGTCTGACTGTTCTGCTCTAACTCGTTCACCTTCTTCTAGTAGTTCCCTTTCTTGGGCTTTTTCTGAAGATTCCCTACTTAGTTCTGCTTTTCTGAATTCTTTTTCTGTTCTTTTATGCGATTCTTTACGCCACAATTCTATGGCATCTTTCTGGGATTGTCTGGCTTTCTTTTTCCATAATGCTTCCTCTACTCCCATGATGCACTCGGCATCCCAAGTTCCTGAAACAGGCCATCTATATTTCTCTTTGAGATGTTTGGTATAATCTACCCATAAGTCTAGATACAGTATGGCATCTAAGCCATGTTTATGATACATGAAATGTCCGGGACTGTCCCTAGGAGGGACAGGAACTGATTCTTTGAGTAATGCTTTTCTGGTTCGTATCTGACGTAACTTTGAAAACAGAGGCATATTTGGACGTACTTGAACTTGAACACAATACACAATGAACACAGTAATGAATAGCAAAACAAATCACTCATACCACGACATCAAAAAACACATTTAAAACAGTTCTAACAGATACTACCTAGTACATTAAAAACATAACACATCGAAAACATAATACTGGAACTATCTCGAGAGATAAAACTATACTAGAGAACAGAATTACTAGAATTACTGGATGCACTGCTAAAACAGTACAGAACATACCGGTCTCAAAAAGAGACACGTCATACCGTATCCACCTAGGTGAACACGTCGGACCGGATCTGTGTACCCAAACCCGTCGGACCGGGCACAAATTAATGAACCCGTCTAGATGCGTTCCCAGCAATGGTACTCACCGGGAAGCAAAACTGAAGGCCTCGGACTGGACTGGACTGCTACGACGTCTGGTTACTGCTGCGCACTATGCATGCGCCTCGGGCTTCGGAAACAGGTGGGCCTCCGGATACCTCGGACTTTGCTCTCTCGGCTTGGGCTCTGGTCGGGACACTTTGCCTTCCTCACCGCCTCATCTGGATGCTGGACCGCAGTCTCCGTCTCCTCCGTGGGCCTCAGGGAGATTAAGCAGGAAAACCTGCAGGTGCACAGTAGGGGTCCGTCACGGCTGTAGAAGGGTCAGGGGGCCTGCGTTACATCGCCGGCGCGTGTGGAAGGGGCTCGTCCCTATTCGGGCGCCATTATGTGGTAAATAAATAAATAATTACCGGTACTATTTTTCTATGCATTAACTGAAAAGGATAGCTCAATAAATAAGAGGCAAAATCCGTGGTATCTGAGTCATACGGGCTTTAATTAAGTGGCTCGAGCCAATGGACCATCGGGTTCCATCACCGGCTAAGGTTCAGGAAGGGACAATCTCAGGAAGAAAAAGGGGACAGCTCATATCTCATTAATATCATACAGTATATATAGTAAAACAGTACAGTTGCATTGAATACAGTAGGCGTAACAAGTGAAAAGAAGAAGATAAGAACATATGGGCGTGAAAAGAAGGCGTGCACAAGGCGTGTGATGTAGACGTCACAGAAGTGTCATAGGTGGGTGGACACATGGAGGGGGCTTCACGGGCAGCTGGAACCTTTAACCTACTGGTGCGCGCAAAACGAGTCATGACGTGTAACTGGGGAGAGCTGGGGGCCGCTGACTCCTAGCACTAGAAGAGGAGACTGAAGTCTGGGATGTCAGAACGACCTGTACCTATAGCATATCTGATATCTTGTGTTTAGAGTACATGTTGCTTGATTCTAAAAGTCATCAGGGCAAAGGATACTTGTCACTAAAGCTAGTGTGCGCATATATTTCTTCATGTATTGCGTGAAGTATGGATCTTCTATGGATACTAATTCAGGAAATCACTTGCATGGAGACAGGAAGACTAGACTGTAGATGAATATGTTTATGCTGTTCGTTAGCTAGGAATGTGAAACTGGGGAGCTGAACAGATAACTGTAGGCATAACATATTCTTGGCAGGCAGGCTAGGCCGAGCCGGGCACCGCGCTGCTTGGCAGGAAGTAAGTGAAGGGTCAGGGATGCGGGCGGGGCTGCATCTCTCGGAGTGGTTCAGGAGACTTGAGGCCTGAATCTGGTGTCCGGGCCCTGTGAGGCCTAGAAACG
The DNA here is from genome assembly GCF_964261635.1 of Lissotriton helveticus. NCBI lineage: Eukaryota > Metazoa > Chordata > Amphibia > Caudata > Salamandridae > Lissotriton > Lissotriton helveticus. The sequence goes on along the minus strand of NW_027611725.1, from coordinate 2,427,885 downwards.
GGTGCATCTTGATGATTTAACGTGCACAATGTAAAGACGTTGGCAACATAGGCCTAAAAGCCTAATTCACGTTGCTTTCACGGAGGACTGGATAACTGACATAATAACGTTGGACGCAACTGTAAATGCGTCTTTATTCGGTCATGGAGGGAAAATGCATATTAATCATGCACATATATTTACATGTGGGGGAGCACGTAGGGACACATAACAGGGCAAAATTCAATTTTCCTCACAATGAAACTACAGGTTTGGGAACTAATAACCAAAAACTTGGGCAATTTATTTCGGTCCACGCTATAGAGACGACACAGTCCGAAGATATAACATGCACCGACCCCTCGCCTAGAATAACACCTATTGTGCAAGATGTCAGAAACAGTTTTAAAACAATCCTACAACCAAAGTACAAATCAAAGTGGAGGCATGACATTTTAAACAGGGGGAACCTCTTACGGCTCCTTCAATACATACCTGCACTTTCGCACATAAAAAGCAAAGACCTAGTCTGTATTCAATTTGAACCAAAGAAAGAGGACACCAACAATGAAAACACCATAGTTACCTGGTTAAATCAAAGCATGGCAGAAGTGGTGCTGAGAGAAAAGGACATCTTCAAAAACTGGGGAATTGGGGTGAGTCAACCAGAACAAGAAAAGTACCCATCAATTCTTCAGGAGCTAGTAAACATAACAACAAAGAACATGAAAGAGTCCTTTCAAGGAATACTTAGAGGCACATCAAAAATAAATGCAGACAAAAATTATAAAAAACTGACCATATCAGTCAGGAGACAAGAGGATGCGATCATAAGCAGGAGTGTTATAGATGACGGTTCAACAAGACTGAAAACACATGTTCAATTAAACAGAATAAGTCAAGAGCCACAAAGAACAATTCAATATTCCTGATGCCCAAGGGGGTACTCTAGAACCTAAAGGGTGTCGACAAGTGCCTACAATAGTTAAACCCGTAACACCGGAATCACTGTGCGTATTCCATACCAATCATAAAATGCTTTCCAACCTCAAAATCATTTCGTGGAACGTGGCAGGATTACAAAAAGCACTGAAACACGAAACTGTCCCACAAATATTGCAGGAAGGAGACATAGTATGTCTACAAGAAACTTGGGCAACAGACTATGTACACCTCGAAGGTTACGCTGGTTTCCATAAACTAGCAACCAGAAAGAATCACTTCGGTAGACCATCAGGGGGTATTTCGATCTACGTAAAACATCAAAAGCAGGTGACAGTAATTCTGACGCACTACAGGCACTAATAATAGAGGGAGACATGGTCCGAAAAGATAATGTACCTATATTAGTTATAAATCTATATCTAAATGGACACGGAAAGAACAAATTGGATGCCACTAAACGTATCATAACACTAATAAAGGAAATCATATACTCCAATGCGCTCCTGCCCAAAGTGATAGTAGGAGATTTTAACCTGCACCACCTGGGAATACACCAGACCGACAGGCTTGGTCTAACCAGTCCTGAAAGGGTTTTTAATTCCTGTCTAAAAAATTAAGACCTAAAATCGGTGAAGGACATCGCGAAATCTCCAGACTCCAAGCTCTTGAGCATGGCCACATTTAGGAATTGTTCCACAATCGACTACATCTTTTTATGTAAGCTGCTAGCCCAGAAAATTGCCAACGCTGACATAATAGCACATGAAACCAGTGACCACAAACTACTGCAGCTGGACCTAAACCTGAGCTTACTACAGAAGGAACAAGCTGTGGCAGTATCGCAGTCAACAGGGACTGAAGAATATTCCCTAGTTAAAAGGATAAAATGGAACAATACCCAAGTACAGCGGTACAATGTTTGGGAAAAGAAAACAAGAAATGGGCCAGGGGAATCTGCCCACAATGGAAAACTGGACAGAGTGGATTGGATACCTAAAAGCTAATTTGGTCAACAACTTCAAGGTCAGCCCACCGGGCCACAAAATGTTTACCTCACGGTTTAGATATAACAACACAAATCTAACTACACTGTCACGTACGCTAAAAAGGGCAAAGAGAATACACAACACCATAGGAACACAGGAAACAAGGGAGAAATGTATAGACTTATCCAAGAAGAAGAGACACTTATTATGGTCGCTCAAACAGGAAAAACTAGAGCAAGACTGGGTAATAATACACGAGCTCACAAAACCCCACAAACAATGACAACTTTGGCAATACATTGCGAACCTGGAGAATGGCAAAACGGATAGGCGCAGTTCGGTCCACGCCGATGCTTGGATAAGGCATGTTGCCTCAATCTACACAGAGAAACCAGCTACTACAGTTGATGAAAAATATGAGGTACAACTCGCACCTGGAGAAGACAGACACGGAGGCCACCATGGGATCACTTGATAGAGAACAAGATGGTAACTCAGTTAAACAGGTGATAAAAAGGATAAGAAGAGACAGGGCTCCTGGGCCCAATGGCCTCCCAGGGGCCATCTTTAGAGAAGATCCAGTTTACTGGAGTAGAATTCTCTCTAAACTGTTCACTGAATGTAGACTAAAAGCAAAGTTCCAGACTCATGGCGAGGGTCATTTCTGCACCCTATCTTTAAAAAGAGGGACAATACAGACCCAAAAAACTACAGACTCATTCCCCTTCTGGACATTGAAGGGAAAGCCTACGCTAGTACTCTACTTAAGGAACTAAATGAATGGATCAAAGAGAATTAAATCCTTCCCCACTATCTGACAGGCTTTCGTAAGGGCTGCTCTACAGTTGATAACATTGTGGCCATGTCATATTTGAGCCAGCAAGCCAACAGCAAAAATAATAAACCAATTTTCGCATGCTTTGTCGACTACTCAGCTGCCTTCGGCGGGGTACCCCGACATAAGCTATGAGAAAAACTGAGCAACTGGCATATCCCAGCAGGACTCCTTAACGCCATCATTTCATATTTGAGCCAGCAAGCCAACAGCAAAAATAATAGACCAATTTTCGCATGCTTTGTCGACTACTCAGCTGCCTTCGGCGGGGTACCCCGACATAAGCTATGAGAAAAACTGAGCAACTGGCATATCCCAGCAGGACTCCTTAACGCCATCATTTCATTATATAGTCACACCTGGATCCAAGCAAAGCTAGCGGATAACACTATAACAAAGAAGTGCCCGACAAATCGTGGACTAAAACAAGGATGCGTACTCGCCCCCATGCTGTTTAATTTATACACAGCAGATCTGGGGAAGAAGCTTTTGAACGCTAGTTTGGTGACCCCAAAAATCGGGTGAAATAAACTGCAAATTTTACAATATGCAGATGATTTAGTGGTAATGGACCACACAAAAATCGGGCTGCAAAGAGGTCTGGAATCCCTAAATAAGTACAACAAAATCAATAAACTCATAATAAATGCTCAAAAAACGAAAGTTATCATCTTTGGCCACTTCCCCAAAAAAGCCTTACTGAAATGGCATGTGGGTAAGGAAATTATCAATAACACGCGTTCATACAACTGCCTCGGATGTTGGCTAAGTGAAACTGGCAAAGCAACATCACACACGCGCAAAATGAAGGCCAGAGCACAGGCAACAATTTTCTCAATATGCAAACTAAACGAGCTTATGCAGAGTCCGACGTCAGCACCTACCTATCAGAAAGGTATTACAAGCCAAAATCAGGGCAACCGCAGGGTACGCTCAATAGGCATTCCCAGGAAAAATGGGGGCAATGTTGGACAAAGTGCAGTGCCAGGCCTATAAACGCATCGTTAAACTTCCCAAACACACTCGTAATAGCTTAATTCGTTTGGAGTTTGGCCTAAAGCAACAAAGTAAGGAATGCTTGGGAATACATGCAAAATACTTCTATCAAATTATAACAGCCCCAGCCGGTAGTTTAAAAAGTATGCTCAAGCCAATTTACGGAGAGACCATCAAACCGTGGCAAAGTTACAAGGATAAAGCAGTGGAAACCTTGGGGCTGGCAATTGAAAATTGGAAGAACGCACCAATAGACTATCTGGCGATTAAAAATGCAATAAATAAAAAATGTTTTCATCTGTCACATATAAATGACCTAGCAGAATTCGTAACAGGAAGAGGGCCACCCGGATTGGCAACATCATATATTGGGCATATCTCAGTCAAGCACTTGGAATGAAAGCACTTAAAAACATCATATGGGCCAGATTAGTGCCCCTTCAAATAAAAGAGCTATACCCCGGGTGGAGGTCCCTTGAACAGAAAATAAAATATAAAAAATAAGATGCAGACTCTGTAACTATAAACACGAATCTCTGCTACACATGATTTGCTGCTGTCCTGCGATGCTTTCGCCCCGACAGATCCTTTTAAAACAAATTTTGTTACGATATGGGGTTCGAACAGTAAAAGAAGCCGTTTCGGTACTTTTCTCCTGCACTGTTCCAACGGACCTGGCCAGGTTTGGGAAATACATGGCTGAACTTCGAAATAGGCTAATGCAGTCCTGCCAAGCATCACGCAACAGGTGTGACACTCACGCATTTCAGTGCGGTGATCCGCATTACCGCACTAAAATGCATTGTCACGCATTTTGCCACCAGTGCGAGGTGCGCCACCAGCGGCGCCTGTGCCCGGGCTCTGACTGCTGCTCGAGAGGTACGGTGCTGCCTGAGCCCGAGTTTCTAAATAGTTAACTGCTCTCAGCCTCTGTGAAGTGGCTGAGAGCGCTACAATGTGTCTGCACTCTGCCCGGCGCCGGCGGCTCGAGACTTACTCATCACACACTGCACGGGGAGGGAGGGGCTGCCCTCTCCCAGCAGACGCGATACTGCTCTCAATCACTGGCCGTGGCACCATGGGGGCCAGGATAATATCCGGATGTGCCGAAGGTAGAGTGTGCCGTCACGTCCGGACTCGGAGGAAGTAGGCAGAAGCGGCGGGGAAATGTGAAGTGCAGGCAGGAGCTGGAGACTCGGACTCAAGCAAGAGCGGTAAAAAAAAATTCCTGCTATCAGCCCGAGCCAAGCCCCACTATTGGCATGTATGCTGCCAAGTACCACCCTCGCATAAAGGTGAGGCTCAGAAAACTACTTACGGGACACAGGCCTTTTGTAACCTTGCTGAGTCCTGCAGCCCGCTCTCTTTCTGCGCAAATGAAGCTCTGCCCTCTGCAAGGTAATTCTTTCTACTTCGGCTCTCTCTGAGTCTCTCACGCTTTCATCAATGGTCGCCCAATGTCTATAAGTGTGTTGAGAAGGGAGGTTCCACTGACAGGTCCATTTGTCGACTCTTTGTCCAACCCCTGTTTTACAGGCAAGGCAGCTCCCTGAGGAAGTTTTTTGTCAGTGAAGCTCTGCGCACTTCCATTTCTTACAAGTTTGTTTCACTTTTAGTTCTCCCCGCAGCAGTCACTTTCTTACCAATGCCTCAGTGCCCTGTTTGTGGTTTTCTGGGTTACGTGACAATATGAGCTACTATTGTTTAAAGAACATACAGTTTCTGTTTCGAAAACATTTTATTTTATTTTTAAAAAAGAAATGCATATTGAGACGATCATCTACCATAAAGATGAATACTGTAAACCGGGATCCATCAAACCGAATACTTCAACTCATCGAAAGGGCACGGGACACGAAGTTATGAGCAAAGGCGAAATGCATAAATAAAGCGTGGGAACTGTGCGTGCTTTGATCAAGTGGGGGTGCTGGGTGAGTGAGCGTGGGGGCGGGTCAAAGGCGTGACTATAAAAACAAATATTTAGTAACTTTTTTTGGACTTTCACCTTCAGCTAACAGCATATAAAGTAATGCACATCATAAATAAAAAACAAATGCATGTTAAGTTAATCAGTGTGAAAACCACTTTTGTGCATTATGAAGCCTGTGTAAGTTGATGCACTGCAGAGGTCTGTGCGTGCAACCACAGAGCTACAGAATTGAAACCTGTGTGTATCAGTGGATAGTCGTGTCCTGGTGAAAAACAACAAAGACTCGTTAATCCGCAAATGGTCTTTTAAAGACCTGTGATCGGGTACAGCTGTGTGTGTGCCCGGGAAGCTGTCTCAGCAGCCCGGGCTGACACACACCAGGGCCCTTTCCCAATGGGCGCCCGCTGCATTCTCCCCTGAAGACTTTCCATTCCCATGCCCAGTGACAGTGAGAGGACCTGTACCTTCCGACCCGTCCCTGAGCTTCACACCCCTCCCGGTCTGTTTCGCAGGCACAGAGCCGACAAGGCTGCACTCAGGTCCCTGGGTTTGCCTTCTGCTCAAAAATATAATAGCTGGAGAAGCAGAGACTCAAGGTTGAGTCTGAGGGTGTGTGTCTGCCGAGGCGTGCCAACTGATGCATACACAACGCTCTCCTGTCATCCTGCTACTGCCTCCTGCAACCCCCACAGCGCAATGAAAGGTTTTTTTTATTTTAATGAATGCAGCATGCTTTTCAGAAGAATCTGCATTCTGTGGTCTGGTAACCTTGGATTTGTCTCTCAGAAGCTAAGAGCTCAGTGCGAGGGCAATTTCCACCGGTTCGAAGAAGAGTCTGGGGGTAATTTAAAACAGGTTTCTGACAGCAATAAGCTGTCATCTATGTTGTATGGGAGGAGATTATTGCACTGCCCTCAGCCTGTGAAGATAATGCAGAATGGTGCTAGGCAGCTGGTCTGTGCGCATGTCAGCTGAGACAGTGTGACACTTGGATAACTGAGATGGCTTTGTGGTTAACTTGTTCATGTTGGTGCCTCACACATCCTTCCTGTTGGACAAGGTCCAATGTGGACAGAGACCATTTCTAGTGCTTTGCAGCACTTTTAAGAAGATGTTCTTGGAGTTTCTAGTTGCTCAAATGGGTCTAATTTCTGATATTTATATGTTTCCCTCATCTTCATTACTTGATTTTCCTTGTGAGAAAGTGTCACTCCTAGTCGTTAAAATGTCACTCATAATTACATGGACATTTTGAAAATGTCACACATAGCAATCTGAAACCTTGGCAGCTATGTACAACTTACTGCAGAGAATGAGTGAACTGGCTCTGGCTGGTGATTCCGTTCCTGGGGGCCGCCGTGAGAGGCACAGCAGAGCAACCACAGGGCTCTCTCTGGCGCGCTCCACACTGCGTCCTCCTCCTGCAAAGCAGTCATTGCTGTGGTGAAAAGGACAAGCTCAGTGTGAACTAGTCCCGATCGTCTATGCAAATTAGATGGGGTAAACAGCATGTACCCGGCACTGAAGTTGGGCCAGACAGCTTGACAGGCAGATGAGGTACGCACTTGGAAGTCACAGCTGCCCGCCAACACTAGCATCAGTGACAAGGTCAAAACTAGAAAACAATGAGTCTGGCACTGTCTGTGATACTTACAAACTTGCCCCAGCTGCCCGGCCATCAAACCGGAACATTCCTTGTATGGTCAGTTGATCCTCCGACCAGCTGGGAAGTGTCTGTTTTGCATGCTTCTCCGTCAAATAAAGAAAGTGTTCCTTATCTGCTCGGCGTGGTCTTCATCCTTCTTTACCACAAATGCATTTATATAGAAGTTTAACCTGTAAATAAAATATCTATTCAACCATTTCTAATGCAAATTCAGGAGTCTAAAGACCTAGAATGCCAAGCAAGAAAAGTCAACTAAATTCTGGTGTTGATGGGTCTCAGTAAGGAGGTTAGGGTGACCAACTGGCATGGGTGCAAATTCAGGACAGTGAGGGTAAAAATTCAGGACAAAGGGTCAAAATTCAGGACAAAAATTCAGGACAGGAGGTCAATATTCAGGACAAAACTTCAGTACAAAAGGTACGTTTCACAGACACAAGGAGGTTGCGTAATAGTATATAAGTAATCCCATCTACATCCAAACATATTCATACATTTGCAAACCTATCCATCATGTATCCTTCCGTCACTCATCCATCCATCCACCCTTTCACCCTATACATCCGTATACTCATCCATTCACTCTTCCACCCAATCATCCACTTATCCATCCAGCCACGTATCCACTCATCCATCCAGCCATTTACCCTTTCACCTATCCTTTCACTTACTCATCCTTCCACCCATTCACCTTTTCAGTCATCCATCCATCCTCCCTTTCTCTCTCCATCCTTCTACTCATCCACTCATGAATCCATCCATTGACCCTATCACTCATCCATCATTTCACTCATCCATCCACCCATTCACTCACCCATCATCCACCATTTAACTCATCTATCCATCCTTTCACTTTTACCCATCCATGTACCCTTCCACCCAAACATCCATCTATTTACCTTTTCTCTCACATCCCCCCATTCACTCGCCCATCATCCACTCTTTCCCTCATCTATCATCTTTTCACCTATCCATGCACCATTTTATCTTTTCTCTCATTCATCAACCCATTTACTCACGAATCATCCACCCTTTCACTCATCAATCCATCCTTTCGCTCATTATCCATCTATTCACCCTTTGATTCATCCATTTACCCATTCACTAATCCACCCAGCCATCCACCCATCCCTTCACTTACTCACTCGCCCAACTTTTTATATTAATTATGAGCTGAGCCTTTGGCTGCAGAGTTGCAGACAGAAGAGTCTCATCAAGAATTTCACCCTTGGGTTAGTTCACAAAGCAAAGAGTGGGGTGGGGGGAGGATTCACTACACCCCTGCACATAGGCAATCTGAAAGAGTAGAAGGCATGAGTCATGCATGATGCACAGTGCCATGCGATGAGGTGACTGTGACATGGTGTTGTTTCCAGGGCTTTAAGCAGGATGAGGGGGGGGGGGCTCTCAAATGGGGGCGTTTGATGTAATTAAAAGTGTGGCTTAAAACACCTAAGCTAAAAATCTCTGCTTAGCATAGTGTACCGCCCTACTGGTATTTTGCCTCTTCTGTCAATGTATCCAGATATATAACACAAGTAACGTTACGCCTACACAAGCCAGAACTCTTGACTTTGTCAATGGTTGTTAGTTGCATAAAATAAAAATGCAGTAACCATGGCTTCGTTGAATATAATATTGAAATTGCACTTTTCTAAAGTGATGAGACTGAAAGAACTCTAGCCCCTTCTTTTCAACTTGTTTCACTAGTTTTTTTTCTTGAACTGGAATAGTAGCAGCATTGGTGCATTTGCATATTCCTTCTATCTCCCCCAGCCCATGGCAGGAGGAGGCCACCTCATGCAGTAAGTAACACTCCAAACTGGCCAATTGTCATTCTGTATGTGGTAATCAGCCGCATACAGAATGACAATGGGCGGGTGGGGGCTACTTGTGCTCCGAGGAGGAGTGCGAGGCGGCCCCATCAGGGGTTGAGGCTTCATACAGGGAACAGTGCTGTTCCCTGCAATACCCAAAATTACGGACAAAAGGCGTCCGTAAAAAGGATCCTCACAGACAACGGACGTGAGGTCCATATTACGAACGGTCCGTGAAATTTACGGACAGTTGGTCACCCTAAAGGAGGTCTCAGGAGTGCAGCTATTAACAGATACTCACGAAGGTAGCTGGGAAAAGTAACCTATAGAGGTTGCCAAGCATTTGCCACCTCAACATAACACCCAACCCCTGGTATACTCTGTCTGTGTGCTATGTCAGCTGAACAAGCTAGACACAGTTCCTGCCAACATCATGCATTGGGGCACGGCTCATACAGTCGCCTAAGCATTTACCACCTCAACGCTACATCCAGTTAGAGCTACTGTCACACATCACGGCACAACAACAGTACTTATGAGACACAGCTAGCACCATCATTTACTCAGCAGTGCTCAAAGCCCTGTGGTTGGCTAAGCATTTACCTCCTCAACAGAACACCAATGCAAGTTATACTGACACATCAATTCCGTCACACCAACCTAGATATCAACCAGCACGAAGAAGGGGGAATTGAAACCTATCAGGTCCACAGTGAATGGCAAAAAAAAAACCCAATGTGAAATATGCTTGAAATAGATCTCTAATTGTCTGTTGCGCTGCTTCCTTCGCTGCAATATAAATATTAATATAAATATATTTTCAATATATATTTTATTTATATATTTACAATATATATTTTATTTTAATAATATAAATATAATACATTTACATTATATATCTACAATATAAATAAATATATATATATATATATATATATATATATATATATAAATATATATATATATATATAAATATGTATTTATAATTACAATATAAATATAAATAGGACCATTTGCTAACTGGGATATTGTAGACAAGGAAGCAGCGCAACAGACTGCAACCAAATCTTTACCTCTGACTAACTGAGCTAAGCGGAAATATGAGTTACACCTGAAATAGAAAAACAAAATAAGAACTGCTATTACCACTTGTAAAAGCCTTGAGGAAGCCCTGATCCTGATGACCATGTAAGGGTGAAACACGTGTCAGCTGTCGATAATCAGATACCGAATATTGCAACATCTTGAAAAAATGATGAAATTCATGAATAAAAGGATAACTGAAAATCACAGTCCAAGATCTTGAATTATTCTTCATGTATCAATATTGAATAAGGAAGACGTAAAAGAAGTAAAAGAGCCACAACCCATCAGGTCTGCTCGAGTTCTTCTAAAATTGCCACCAGCCTTGTGTTTAATGCCTGAGGGCAGTCACTAAATACGTTGATAACCTATATATGCAAGATATGTGTTGCGTTGCTACTTACAAAGTGCAACAGAGCCAGGAAGGTAAGGCTGCTGTCATAACCTACTGGGATAAAGTCTTGTTGGCCACTGCAGCTAAATGGGATGACCAGCCCCTTGAATGTCTTGTGGAACAATAATGAGTTTTAATAGACACTACAACATAAGGTTTCATGTCCTGGGTTGATGCTGGTCTGAGCACACTGGTGAAATTGTACCATCAGGTGGTTGTCTAATGGAGAGCAATGTTTCACCTGAGTCCAGAAATGTTCTGGTGTTTTCTGAGGATCTCCTTTCGGCTGCATTCTATGGATAAACTATATGCCTATAATGCTACGACTGAAAAGGTAAATGTCTGGTTGGCTGGGGATTTTGTTTTAAGTTTTAGTTTTCATAATTTTAGCTCTATATAAAATATATTCCTGGAACAATATTCTGCAATAAATAAACTCAATAAAAAGCAAGTTCCAAAAAACAAATGTTTGAAGGACCAGGTTTCCGACGGCAGAAACCATCAGTCAATGTAAGTCAGAAGCCTTCCCTCGGGTGGTCATTCCATGGTATATTTTTCCTGTTTGAGACTGTCACTGAAAGCCTGGTGGTTCCCAACAGAAAACAAAATAAATGATCCCCAGTTGCTGGGAGAAAATTCCAAGGATGTCAAAGCCATTTGTAATATACTCTTTAAAAAAAGCGCTCTGCTGAGAAGGTGCAGTAAACATGGTGCCCATTTGGCAAGGGTAATGGCAGGTCCACTTACAGCACACACATTTCTGCCTGACTGGTGGGGCTTCCAGGTGTGGCAGGCTCTATTCTACCAGGGGAGAGGTGCCTAACCTCGCTGGCATGGTGGTCTGGTGGGCCACCTGCCAAACTCTAAATGAGTACCATACTTTACTACAACGATCTTGGGTGTACCAACATGTATAGAGAACTTTGCATCATGAAAACGTTAATACTGATGTAAGAATGCATCTCATGTCAAAGCCAGTAGGCCTTCCGTACTGATAATGATACCCCCTTGTACTATAATATTGTGTCAATGCCTATGTGTAGGAGTACTTGGATTTATTGGTATGGCTTCCTTGGGTGCCAACTGTTCAGCATGCGTCACCAAAGGTATTTCCATCTACCTGACTGTATATATTTGTGAATGATGCATAGTATGTAATAGTGTGTTTGCAATAAAGTAATATTTATGAGATAAAGCACTGATTGGACAATGACTTATTGAGTGTGGTTGTCCCGTACTAGCAAACTGGGGGTACCAGCCCACAGCACCTCCCGAATAGGCCTTGCACTGCTCTGCTTCATTAGCCGGGCAGAGTCAAGTGCTACAATCGGGTACTTGGTTCCCAGAGAATGTTGCAGACTTATTTCTTGTGAAGGACTAACATCCTTTTCAAGTCGTAACTCTCTTCCTTAGAAGGATGACGTTAGAAAGCAGGTGTAACAACCGCAGATAAAGATTTTAAAAGTCCGGACTGGACAGACATCATCTGGAGAGACTGAAGATTTGCCGTTCAGGAAAAAACAACAAGGGTTTGGCTAAAGCGCAGTGAGGCCGCACCGCAATATCAATACACTAGTATGATGCTAGCACCTCAGGTTCCCGGGGCACAGGAATCTTAGTTAGGAAATCCCTCGCACGCACCTGTTCATGTGCTGGGCTGACCCCCTAGACTGTTTTGCAATAGTGGAGGCCACCTGGGAGGGGCGTCCCTTGAATGTCATTTCCGCATACCTCCCGCCAACTTTAGTACGGGAATCCCTCAAGGAACTGGGCACCCAATTACTAGGTCTCTCCCCGGGTACACTCATACTAGGCGGGGACTTTAATGCCACAATGTGCGATGACCTGGACCGTAGACCCAAGAGAGGATCGCACCGTCAGAGCTCGGAACTGGCTGACTTTGCTCAAGCTCTGGGGCTAAAAGACATCTGGCGCCTACACTTTCCGGACACTCCATACTTCACGCACTATTCTAACACCCACAACGGCATGTCCAGAATTGACTATTTCTTTTGCCCCATCGCAGACCTTGGTTGCTTTGTCCGCCCGAGGGGCCTCCCCCGTGGCATATCTGACCATTCGCCACTCATGGTTGACCTAACATACAATCGGCAGATAACGCGCAGACCCATTGTCATCAATCCCTGGCTATTGCAGATCCCCGATATTAGAGAGGCGCTGCAGGAGCGAACGGAACTCAATTTTGCGGAAAACATTGGCTCGGTAGACTCGGCGGTTACGCTCTGGGAGGCCTACATAGCTGTTCTGAAGGGTGAAGCTTTAGCACTTAAGACGTGTCACCTGCGTAAGCATGCCGAGCAAATCAGAGGCGGAATCTGCTCTTATCAGCCTTGAGGCATCCCATAACGCAGCACCCTCAGATTCTACTGCTGCTCGCCTCCGTGCCCAACAACTAACATACAAGGCGCTGGTCCAGGAGAAGGCTCAGGCGCGGCTGCTCCACACCCGGCACCGGATCTATGAATTCGGGGACACTGCAGGCAGGATGCTCGCATGGCTGGAGCGCCGAGACCAAGGATCTCAATGGGTCACGTCCATTACTAGGCCAGATGGGTCTGTGGCGACAGATCCGCAGGACATAGCGGAGGCATTTGCAGACCACCTTGAACAGGTTTATACTGCAGGTAATGTCTATTCGTCCGCTGAGTCAAGACAATTGTTGGAGGAGATGCGCCTCCCGACCACTCGGACTCCGACCGGATTGCCCTTGACGCTGACCTCTCCGCGGATGAACTCACTACGGCGCTCTTTGAGGTGAATTCCGGTAAGGCCATGGGACCCGACAGAGTCCCCGTTGAGTTCCTGAAAGGAATGGTCCATGACATCATTCCACATCTTCTAAATATGTTTAGGGAAAGCCTAGAGCTCGGAGTGCTCCCCCTCGGCCAAAGACTAGCCTCCATCGCGGTCATTCTGAAACCAGCCAAGCCTCTCACTGCATGCAGCTCCTATCGTCCGATTTCCTCGATCAGCGCTGGGACCAAGGTTCTGGCTAAATTATTAGCGACTCGTCTTCTCTTGGTCCTCCCTTCCTTGATACACGCCGACCAGTCCGGTTTTCTACCGGGCCGAAATACGGCATTAAATCTCCGTAGGGTGCAGAACGTGCTGAGTCGTCGACCCACCATGTCCCAGGATGCGGCTATTCTATCCCTTGATGCGGCGATGGCATTCGACTCGATCGAATGGTCCTACCGGTTTGAGGTCCTCCGCCGATTTGGCTTTGGGCCCGTCTTCATCGGATGAGTGCGCCTTTTATATGCGGACCTCTTTGGTCAAGTCCGGGTCAATAACTATACGTCTCGGGTTATGCCATAAACTGGACCAAATTGGTGCTGTATGTGTTGCATGGTCCGCCACCTCGCATGCCTAGAGGGTTTACTATTACAGTAGCCACGGAAGGCTTTACATACCTTGGCATTTTCATCACTCCCGACCACAAGCTGTTTTATGACCATAATTTATTAGGCCCACTCAGTAGGCTCCGTAACGGCGTGGCTCACTGGCGATCACTCCCGCTCTCTCCCCCGGGCCGGGCGGCCTTGTTTAAGATGCTAGCGCTTCCACGCTTCTTATATGTCCTACAAAACTGCCTTTTCCCCATTCCGGACTCCTACTTCAGGGCGGTAGACAGCGAGCTTAGAACGCTACTTTGGGACGGCGGTGCTGCGCGAATTGCTCCCTGTAAACTGTTTCAGGGCTGGTATGATGGGGGCATTGCCCTCCCCAACCTCCGACTTTACTACTGGGCCTCCCAGCTCGTAGTGATCAACCAATGGATATACGGATCACCTCTTAATCCGGCCTTCCTATTGGATAGAGATCAAACGGGACGCGAAGGTTACCATGGGGCTCTATATTGCAAACCCACTAAATCTAGATATGTGGGTCCCATGCTACACACGGTGGACATTTGGCACAGAACCAATGGTAGGCTGGGATGGGCGGACAAACTCACCAAGGCATCACCATTATGGTCCGCGCAGCGCTTGAGCTCCCTCTGTTTCTCCCAGGGCTTTGATAGATGGGACATGATCGGGATTTCTGAGGTCGGAGACCTGGTCCACAAGGGTAAATTGCTGTCCTTTAATGACTTACGAACTAAATATGCCCTTGCACCCACGAGTTTTTCAGGTACCTGCAAATCACACACGCTCTTCGAACCGCTTTTCCGGACATTGCTTCCATACCTGACACCTCTTCGCTGGAAGACCGACTGCTGTCAGACCCCTCCCTGAATAGGCCATCTCCCTTACCTACCGTAAGCTCTGCAATAACGTCCCTGACCCCTTCCTGTCATTGCGGACCAAATGGGAGTCAGACTTGGACCCCTAAGATGAAGAGGATTGGCGGTCAGCGCTAATGTCTCCGAGGGAATCGGCCATATGCCATAGGTTTAGATTGATTCAACTAAAGGTGCTGCACAGAGCATACATGTTCGCCCTTACCCTGGCCAAGATTAGCGGACGACCTGATGCTCTGTGCTTACGAGGATGTGGCCTCTCCGGGACTTTTTACCACATACTATGGGATTGCCCAGGGATACAACAGTTCTGGAGGACAGCGATACGTAAAATGAGCACCTCCCTGGGAAAACCACTCCCCACATCACCTAGGGAATGTGTCCTCAATATATGGGGGCCAAACGACCTAAACGCCCCAGAGTTACAATGGGCGGCGTTAGGGTTTCTATTGATCAAACGGTCCGTGGCCATGGGTTGGGGCTCCCCAGATAGACCTTTGGTAGTGGGATGGGTGGCTGCAATGGACCAATGCATGATAGCGGAGAAGACGGTGTATAAAATATGGGGCTGCCCTAAGGTTTGGGACAAGAAATGGGGCCACTGGAATTCATACCGTGGCGAACTGTGCGATTCCCCTACAGTGAAACTGCCGTTATCCCGTAGGAACCCGGGGACTGGTTTATGAACCTGGGGGGACTGGACTCGTCTCTGCTGTGATCGGCATGGTGTTTTTTGCGAAGTAAGTGTTTCCCCTATGCATGTTTTTACACCAACAGAGGCCATGGACGCTCCGGCATGATGGTCAGAACTGGACACTCAGGTTAGATTGGATGCAATTTTGATTTTCTCTGCTGGATCTCTTTATTTGGTTGATGGTTATTGTTCATAACAAAATATGTGGTGCAGTGCCTTTATCTGTGTCTCATGCAGGTATTCATTTGCTTTTCATATGGTATTGTCTTATTAAGATGCCGTCCGACCTCAGGGTTGTGGACTGAATGGCTGTGTAGTACTACTTAACCCGTATCCTGCTTCACCCTTTGCCTGCATGTGTACAGTTGTGCTGTAACATATGTTTTTTGGCATACCACAATAAAAAGATTGAAAAAAAAAAAACAGGATGATGGATGGAGCGCTTGAGCAAATCAAACACTCACCCCCAGTTTGTTATTTTGCAATCTTAAAAGTACTAAATAGATAATGGAAACTGTATTTGGGAAAGGGCATCTCCAGTTTCTCAAGAAGACTTTGTAGGTATGAAGATTTTCCGTTGAGGAAAAAACAACAAAGGTTTGACTAAAGCGCAGTGAGGCCGCACCGCAATATCAATAAACAAAATAAGTTGCCAACACTGCACAGTTAGTTACACATTAGTTCAAGGCACAATGAACAAAGCAATTGCCCTTGTACAACTACTTTTTCAGTTCGATTTTAATCATCATCTTTATAGAATTTGTTGGTCCAATACCTTGCAGGACCGACTCAAGTGGTGGCAAATCTGGGCGCATGCAGTGGAACTTCTGATGAGCATTCTCTGCGAAGCTCAACATGGTCAAGAGCACAAAGGTCGGTCCCGTGAGTTGTCACTGAAGCAACATTGGTGAGGCCTGCTCTATGACCCAGGGCACCCTGATACCTTACACAGTACTGACCTGTGCAGTTACTAAGGCACACTTAACATGACAAACAACCACAGAGCATCAGAATTGCCTTCTTTCTTTAGAGCAGGGGTACTCAAAGTACGGCCCGCGGGCCAGTAGCGGCCCGGCAAGCCTTCAGTGGCGGCCCGCGGAGCTTGAGACACATCGCACCTGTGTGTGTGGTTTTTTTTAACTTCAGCAAACACCTCGGGGAGCAGCAGTACGAGTCAGAGACACTGCTCTGTGGGGGCCCCGGGCGATTCCAGCCACAGTCAAGAGTGGAGCTGCAGGGGCGCTAAGAGGTGAACAAAGCCTCATTTACATACAAATGGTCGTTTAAAGACCTGTGCAGTACTGGGGTGCCCGGGAGGCTGTGTCAGCCAGGCTGACGCACAGGGGAGAGGGGGTGGGAGGGGGAGGACAGCAGGAACTGAGAGCCGAGTGAGGTGGGAGGGCAGAGCAGGGAGTGAGAGCCGGGTGAGGGAGGTGGAGGGCAGAGCAGGGAGTGAGAGCCCGGGTGAGGGAGGTGGAGGGCAGAGCAGGGAGTGAGAGCCTGGGTGAGGGAGGTGGAGGGCAGAGCAGGGAGTGAGAGCCTGGGTGAGGGAGGTGGAGGGCAGAGCAGGGAGTGAGAGCCAGGTGAGGGAGGTGGAGGGCAGAGCAGGGAGTGAGAGCCTGGGTGAGGGAGGTGGAGGGCAGAGCAGGGAGTGAGAGCCAGGTGAGGGAGGTGGAGGGCAGAGCAGGGAGTGAGAGCCTGGGTGAGGGAGGTGGAGGGCAGAGCAGGGAGTGAGAGCCCGGGTGAGGGAGGTGGAGGGCAGCAGGGAGGAAGAGCCGGGTGAGGGAGGTGGAGGGCAGAGCAGGGAGTGCGAGCCCGGGTGAGGGAGGTGGAGGGCAACAGGGAGTGAGAGCCCGGGTGAGGGAGTTGGAGGGCAGCAGGGAGTGAGAGCCCGGGTGAGGGGGAGGGCAGCAAGGAGTGAGAGCCCGGGTGAGGGGGAGGGCAGCAGTGAGTGAGAGCCGGGTGCGGTGACAGAGGGCAGCAGGGAGTTAGAGCCGGGTGAGGTGACAGAGGGCAGCAGGGAGTGAGAGCCGGGTGAGGTGAGACAGATAGAGATAGAGACAGATAAAGACATATAGAGACAGATAGAGGCAGATAGAGGTAGAGACAGACAGCGATAGAGACAGAGAGAGAGACAGATAGAGGGAGGGAGACAGACAGAGGGAGATAGACAGAGGGAGACAGAGGGAGAGAGGGAGACAGACAGAGTGAGGGAGACAGACAGACAGAGGGAGGGAGGAAGACAAACAGACAGAGGGAGGGAGACAGACAGAGGGAGATAGACAGAGGGAGGGAAACAGGGGGAGGGAGGGAGGGAGACAGAGGGAGGGAGACAGACAGAGGGAGGGAGACGGAGGGAGGGAGACAGACAGAGGGAGACAGACAGAGGGAGGGAGGGAAACAGGGGGAGGGAGGGAGGGAGACAGAGGGAGGGAGACAGACAGAGGGAGGGAGACAGAGGGAGGGAGACAGACAGAGGGAGACAGACAGAGGGAGGGAGGGAAACAGGGGGAGGGAGGGAGGGAGACAGAGGGAGGGAGACAGACAGAGGGAGGGAGGCAGACAGAGGGAGGGAGACAGACAGAGGGCAGACGGAGGGAGGGAGACAGAGGGAGATGGACAGTGGGAGACGGAGAGAGAGATAGAAGGAGGGAGACAGAGGGAGGGAGAGATAGGGAGAGAGAGAGAGAAAGAGAGATGTGTGTGTATGCTGGTCCGTTGGCTCAGTGGATGAATGTGTCAGCTGCAGGGGCCTGTGTTCAACTTCATGGTCACAGTTTTTTTCTTTCTAGCCCCGCCCCCTCTGACCTCGCCCCCACCGGTGCGGCCCTTGGCCACAAACCACACTGTAAATTTGGCCCCCGAGAGAAAGTTTGTGAGTACCCATGCTTTAGAGGATTACCTGGTGTCGGAAGTGGCAGATGGCACTGGCCAGGAAGATGGGGGAATCCAGAAAAAAGGGGATATGCTGTCTTCAACACTGACACCCCTGGTAACCAGTCTGACGACGACAAAGAAGTGCTGGAAGCTGGAAAGAACTCTGCTCCCCCGCGACCTACGCTGGCTAATATCATGCAGACGATCACGGCCTCCAGGGAAGTACTGGAGGTGAAAATTGATGCAATAGGTACAGACTTAATCCTCTTAAAAGAGGATCACCGGAAACGTAAAGAACGAGTCGCAACCAATGAGAAAGTACTGGATGAGCTACCAGAGGCGGTGACTATGCTGCAGAAAACGGAATTGGAGACTAAAGTAATGGTGCTTAAAGTGCGAGCTGAAGATAGTGAGGGAAGCTTCCGCAGAATAATATACGAATTATCGGAGTGCCGGTGAAGACAGAGGGCACGAATATGGTGAGCTTCTTGGAGGATTGGCTCAGAATAAAAGTGGCCCCTGAGGGACTGTCACCCTTCTATGCTCTGGAAAGCGCCCATAGGGTCCCAGCAAGACCGCCTAGACCTGGAGCCCCTCCCAGACCGATAGTGGCCCGCCTTCTGCATTTCAGGGACAGAGACTATATACTGCAGCAAGCCCTCCAAAAACACCATCTGCTGATTGATAATAGTATAATACTGATCTTTCCGGACTCTACCAGAGAAGTCCAACGCAACAGAGCATCCTTCTTAGCTGTTCAAGAGAAGCTTCGCCAACTTCAACTGCCATTTGCCACATGCTATTCCCAGCACGACTTTGAGTGGCCGATCAAGGGAGGGGGCCGATTTTCTCCACACCTTAGGAGGCATGGAAATGGTTGGACACTCAACGATCACAAGAGCATTGCCACTTGTTTCCAGCGCCACCTCAACAGAGTCCTCATAGCAGCTAAGCTGGGTCCAGAGCTCCGTCAGTCAAGATTGACAAAAACAACTGCAGGCAGTTGCGAAACATAGCCAGAAGGCAACCAGCCCCATCTCGAGTAAAAGTGGAACGGGCGCTGAAAGGTCAGTGCACGAAACAAATTACAGACCCGGAAGGGAGGTATTTTGTAGTAGTTGGGAGACTAGATGGCAGGGATATAGTGCTGGGGAGCCTATATACCCCTAACTCGGACCAGCCAGCCTTTTTTTCACTGCTCTCTGGGAAACTGCCTTCACTGTTAACGGAGTCTGTACTATTAGGAGGCGACTTCAATTGTATATGAGATGTTGATTTGGATTTTTTTTGTTTTATATTGCGCTAACTAGACCCGGAGGTATCAGAGCGCTTTACATGAGCACCAGTTACGTTACATACGGATGCACATTCATTTTTATTAGGCACAGGGAGATTAAGTGATTTGCCCAGAATCACAGAATGCTGAGCGTCCCTGCAGAGACTTGAACCTGGTTCCCCAGCTTCGAGGTCGACCGCCCTAGCCGTGTGGTCACATTCTCTCCTGGATAGTTATCATCCTCCACTGTCTATAGCATCCACACATAAAGTGGCGGAGTCCAGGCGCAATTGGCAACGGCAATGGGGGTAGTGGACTCCTGGAGAGCCCAACATCCTAGAGTAAAGGATTACTTCTTTTTCTCTGCATTGCATGACCTTTATGTATGACTAGATGCCATACTAAGTTCCCCTGAAGTGCACGAGGGGGTGCAAAGCAGTGAATATCTTACCAGAGTAATTTCCAGTACTGGTAAGGATGCAGGGGTCTCGCGCGAGGCCTAAAATACCCACCTGGCGTCTATGGCCTGACGCCCTAGATGACCAGGGTTTGCGTGAAATGGTAGGCACGGCAATTGACCAATTTCTCCAAGATAATACTGACAGCAACAAATTCACTCATAGAATGGGAGTCTTTTAAACAATCGTCAGGTAGCGTTGTATTTCAGAGATGGTAGGAACGCTCCTGGTGCTGCAGCGGGATATACAGGTGGAGGATCAACGCCTACGAGAACCAGAACAGGAACGCCCCGAGAGTGCTGGCAAGCAGGGGGATTTCTTAGAAGCTAGGGAAGCAGTGGCAGTTCAGGTGGAATGCCTTTGTTGCTTTGAATACAAAAAATGCATAACCTGAGCACACTCCGAGAGAGATAAATATGGAGCCCTTCTGACTTGGTTGGCTAACCCAGCCAGGAGAGGTACGGTATTTTTAGAGCATCAAGGACAATATGGAGATATTCGTTATGATCAGCAAGGCATCAATGATTTCCTTGAATATTATACCGAACTCCACAAGAGTAGACTGATTGCAGACGAAGAATTGTTAGATAGGTTCATAGGGGTTGTGGAGCTGCCAGTGCTGGAGGAGGGATTAGCGGATACCCTAGGATGGGATATAGAAATTGGAGAAGTAAGAGGGGCCATTAAAAACATGGCAAGGAACAAGACACCAGGAACGGATGGTTTACCAATTGAATTTTATTTAGTTTATATTGAATTATTAGCCCCCAGGCTCGTAAAGGCATACAACGATGCAAAGCAAGTGGGTCACCTGCCAGTGTCAACCCGACAAGCGATCACTATCCCATTGCTCAAACCGGGTAAACCACCCTGGGATAGGATGGCGTACCGCCCATTATCCATGCCTAACCTCGACTACAAGATCCTAAGTCGCATCCTAGCCACTCGTCTTCTCCCTTACATGACAAAACTAATACACGAAGACCAATCGAGGTTCATTCCCACCAGAAACACAGCCTCCAACATTTGGAGCCTTTTGCAGGTATTAGAAGCAGTTTCCTATAGGAAAGATGTAGCAGCAGTCTTTGTGGTGGACATAGAAAAGGCATTTAATAGCCTCGAGTGGCCTTGTTTGTTCCACGTGATGCAGAGGTTTGGATTGGGAGACAAATTTGTAGGCTGGACAGCGCTCCTATATAAAAATTCCACTGCTAGAGTTAGAACAGGGGGGCCTAATATATGACACCTGCAGTGTAGGTCGAGGGACAAGACAGAGGTGTCCGCTCTCCCTCTCTTGTTCACCTTGGCCGACGAATCGCTTGCGGCTAGAGCCAGAACGGGGCAAGACTATAGTGGTCTCAATGTCCATGGGCATATACACCACATTGTGCTCAATGCGGACGACTTACTGATGTTCCTGGCAGACTCGGGGGAAGCACTTAGCGGGGCTAAAGAACTACTATACGATTTGGGCAGAGTAGCAGGGCTCAAGGTAAATTGGATGAAGTCTTGCCTTTTCCCAATGAAGAAGAATAGAATTGGTCCACAAAAGACAGAAGGAGTGATATGGGAAGACAGGTGCCTGACAAAAATACCACACTCAAGGGGACCTGTTGGACGGTAATTTAGGAAGAGCCATTAGAGGAGCCAAAAGCAACTTTGATTGCTGGGGTTCGTTACCATTGTCAGTAGCTGGTCAGGTAGCCTTACTTAAAATGGTGACTCTCCCGAGATAGTTTAATTTTTTTATTTTTATTGTTTGGCAGCAAGAAAAAAACACATAACAAGCATGTCAGTATCAAGCAGCATTCCCACATCCCCAACCCCTTACCCCTCCCACCTCCCTCCTGGTTTAGGGTCACAACTCCATCATCCAAATGTTCAGCCAATGCAACCCTCCAAGTCTTTTCCAACAGGTTTTTCCAGCCCCAAACTCTCTCCCCCTCCATGGTAGCCGTATAGGGTAATGATCGTGTCCCTTTAGAGTCCCCCATCTAGGCCATGATAGTGTCGCCATTTACCCCACACTCTACGGAACTTCTTAGGGCACCCTCGAGCTTTCTATGTAACCCTTTCGGCCGCCATGTAAAGGTCCATTCCCCTTCTCCATTCCCCTAGCTGTGGACTATCTGGTGCTCCCCATTTCCTGGCTATGTCCCTTTTGGCCACCACTAGAGCTAATACTAGGAAGATCAGCAGCGGGCCGGCCAAGTCCACATCATTAGTCATTCCCAAGAGTATGAGCTTCTGGTCCGCTGGGATGTCTACCCCTAGCACCTCTCCTAATTCCGCAAGGACCTCTCCCCAGTAAATTTGAATGCGTGGGCAGGACCAAATAGTGTGTAAGAAGTCTCCTCTATCATGGCCGCAACGTAGGCAGCGGGGATCGGCTATCCTCCCCATTCTATACAGCCATACTCTATCGAAATAGGCCCTATGCAGGATCTTGAATTGGATCAGTCGGAGACGCAACTTAATAGCCACCTCCCTGGGGTGCATCAGTACCATAACCCAATCTACGTCGTCCCACTTCCTGTTCCCAAGCCTATGGCGTCCCAGCCCCAAAACCCTTTTAACTTGCTGAGTTCCTTCAGCCAGGCGTAGTCCCACAACGGCGTCTGTTCCGTTGGCCTATGTTCCCAATTAATGGCTTTCGTCGCCCTCTTCCATGCCCCCAGCGTGATTCTAGTAGCCGGCAATAGTCTGGTCTCTCCCTTTCCTCCATAAAGATAGTGTAAACATGTGTGAGTACCCATAGTGTACCTTTCCAATGCGTAGGTGGTGTGTGTGGCCGGTGCGTGTATCCACTCATTTATGGGGGCCAGGTGTTCCGCCCAATAGTAGGCTTCCAGATCTGGAAGCGAAATCCCTCCGTCATATTGGTGTCTTTGTAGGGTCCCCAACGCTATTCTAGGGTGCTTTCCCAACCAGAGGTACGCTGGCTTCCCCTGTTTGTAAATTGGGACAATCGTGGCCTGTCTGAGGTCGAGTGGGAACTGGCCCTACTCCTCAGCGTCCTGGAAAAGGCTCAGCAAGTGGCGTGTCAACAATTGTCAAGAAGATCATTGTCCTGTCCCGTGCTGCCTGCCGGTGCCCGGAGCGCCTTCACCCCGCCTCTCAAGCCGTCCACGGTCCTTCACTGCTACGTGGCCCGGAGCGCCACAGCCAGGTACCCCAGGGTGTCTGCCCGCCACCCCCCAGTAGGCCCGCGCATGCGCTGTGTGCGCCCCGCGCCACGTATCGGACGCGCTACGCGGCCTACCTGCCGTTCACCACGCATTGCGCGTGTCATCTAACCCTGCCAAACCTCACGCATCTCGCGGAAAAGGGCCTACGAGTCCTCCGCTGTACCGGCAAGCCATCTACTGTGCCAGGTTCTCGTCTGGTAGCTGCTAGTGCCAACTGCAACTGTCTGCAGCCCCCCTGCTAGCCTCCCCTGCTGGGTTTCGTCCATCATGGCCAATGTACCGCCTTTGGAACCGTTTGCAGTCACCGGAACCCCCCCTTCTCAGGCTGCCCGGTGGAGGAAGTGGGTTGAGCGGCTTGAAAACTACTTCATCGCAGCGGATGTCGCTGTAGCACAACGGCGCGCCATGCTGCTACACCTAGGGGTTGAAGCAATCCACGACATTTCCAAAGACATTACGGAGGGAGACCCGCCTCACACGTACAACACCGTGCGGGACGCCATCACAAGGTATTTTGAGCCGTTCGCCAGCGCGGATTACGAACGCTTCCTACTCCGTCAAGCGCGCCAACTCCCAGAGGAGTCCGTAGATGTGTTCTACGCTCGGCTCAAGAAGTTAGCCAGCACGTGCACTCTCCCGGATGCGGAGGATGAAATTCGCGCCCAATTCATTCAGGGGTGCGCCTCCCTGAAACTGCGTGAGAGGGTGCTAGAAACGGACGCCATGTCCATGCGCGACATCCTAGCCCTGGGGCGGTCTAAAGAACTTTCCAAGGCCCGTGCTGCCCACATGGAACCAAAACCAGCGGTCACGGTCAAGACAGAACCCGTGTGCGCCATCAAGTCGCAACCTGCAGACAACCGGACGAGGCCTCCCAGGAAAGGGCGGCCGAAGCAGGCCCAATCCACCAACGATCAAGCATGCATGTGGTGCGGAGGTACCACCCCCCATAAAGGCGCCTGCCCAGCCCAAGGCAAAATCTGCAGCGCGTGCGGCAAAGCCAATCACTTTGCGAGCGTCTGCCTATCGTCGCAAAGGAGGAAGCAGGGTGCTCCACCCAGGAGGGTGCGACAGATGGCACCGTTACCGAACACGTCAAACAGCAGCGACATGGACGACGATGAAGAAGACGCCGTCCACGTGGTGCGCATGCTCAATACTCTAGCAGCCACATCTTCGACCGAACCAATGTGCACCGTCCAAGTGCATGGCCAAGCAGTCAGAGCCCTAATCGACACAGGTGCGACGATAAACCTCATGGCCGCCAGCGTATACCAGTGCCTCGAAAATGCTCCCATACTCCACCACACAAGAGTGCAAGTGTTCGCCTACGGAACCCGGCGCCCGCTGCGCCTGTGCGAAGTATTCCGGATGGCTGTGTCCCACGACTCAACGCAGCTACAGGCAAAGATCTACGTATCCCAAGAAGGGTCAGGATTCCTTCTTGGTTGCAGAACAGCACGAGAGCTCGGGCTCATACACTTTGCCCTGACAGTACAAGCCCAAGGTTTGGACCATCTGGTTTCGGAACACTCCGCGCTGTTCGAGGGCATCGGATGCTTAAGAGGGCCCCCCGTCCGACTCCACATTGACCAGTCGGTGGCCCCAGTAGCCCTCCGGCACAGACGGATCGCTTTTCACCTCCGGCCCAAAGTCGAAGCCGAGTTGAGGATGCTTGAACAAGCCGGCATTATTGAACGTGTGACTGGACCCACACCATGGGTATCCCCCATTGTGGTTGCCAAAAAGCCAAAGCAGCCTGAGGCAGTAAGAATATGCGTGGATATGCGCCCCCCCAACCTAGCAATTAAGAGAGAACGTCACCTGACGCCGACCATTGACGACATCATTGGGGAGCTCGCAGGGTCCAAGTGGTTCTCCAAGATGGACCTGAGGTCGGGGTACCATCGGATTCCTCTTCACCCGGACTCACGCCCGATCACGACCTTCTCCACTCACGCAGGCCTGTGGAGAGACACGAGACTTAACTTCGGCATATCAAGTGCAGACGAAGTTTTTCAAAACATCATTCACAACGTCCTACAAGGCCTCGACGGAGTGCTCAACGTGAGCGATAATATTCTGGTACACGCCCCGACCTTAGATGAACACATCAGACGCCTCCAAGCAGTATTCAACCGGCTAAAAGAGAGAGGACTAACTCTCCACAGGGACAAATGTGAATTTCTACGCAAAGACATCAGCTTCTTTGGATACAAGTTCTCCGATCAAGGAGTGGGGCCTGATCCAGAGAAAGTCAAGGACATCCACGACGCGCCAGCCCCCACATCTGTAACGGCTGTCCGCAGCTTCCTAGGTATGGTGACATACTGCGGGCGGTTCATTAAGGATCTGTCAGACCTGACAGGGCCCCTCCGCGACCTCACAAAGTCAAATGCCACCTGGACATGGGGCCCGGAACAACAAGAGTCATTTACAAAGACTAAGGCAGCCCTGTCAGCGGACACCACCCTGGCCTATTTCAACCCGCAACACGAATCGCAACTGCTAGTGGATGCCAGCCCCACAGGCCTCGGGGCTGTCCTGTCACAACAACAGGCATGCGGAGAGTGGGCTTCAGTGGCATACGCCAGCCGTACACTGACGCCTACCGAACAACGCTATTCACAAATTGAGAGAGAGGCCATCGCCATTCTATGGGGGTGCTGCCATTTCCATATATACCTCTATGGACATCCCTTCTCAGTGATCACCGATCACAAGCCCCTCATACCACTCTTCCAAGGCTCCTCCTCTCGCCCACCTCCGAGAATCGAAAAGTGGGTGCTACAGTTGCAGGAGTTCCAGTTTACAGTGGAGTACCAGCCCAGCACACGGAACCCTGCGGATTACCTATCGAGGCACGCCCGTCCAGTCACCGATGCTGAGGCAGCCAAAGCAGCAGCCACAGAAGAATACGTCCGGCTGATCGTCGAACGGTCAAGACCACGGCCGATGTCCCTGGATGAAGTGGCGAGAGCCACCAAAGATGACGACTGCCTCCAGATGGCAATCCACGCCCTAGAATCTGGCGACTGGAAGGCACTACAAAGCCCGGCATCTTTCCACACTCCAGACGCCCAGGCTGTCCTGAAGGCCCTGTATCAAGTCAGGCACGAGCTATCCATCTCAGCTGAAGGATGCCTCCTGAGAGGCCCTCGCCTTGTATTGCACAACAGCCTCGCCCAACAAGCTGCATTATTGGCCCACGGGTCACACCAGGGGATCGTCAAGTCTAAAAACAGACTCCGAAGCAAGTTATGGTTCCCAGGACTCGACAAAGCCGTCGAAGATGTAGTCCAAAGCTGCCCAGTGTGCCTAGCGACGAGCCTACCAAACCCTCCAGCACCCGTGATCACCGAAGAAGGGCCAACGTCCCCGTGGGTACCGGTAAGCGCAGACTTCGGCAGTCTCCCCGGGGGCAAGTACATGCTCGTTGTGGTAGACGACTTCTCTCGCTACCCCGAAGTGGAAATTGTGACATCAACAGCGGCGTCTGAGGTGATCCCTAAGTTCGAGAAAATCATCGCCACCCATGGGCTCATGGAGGAAGTCCGCACTGACAATGGACCCCCGTTCAATGGCAGCGAGTTTACAGAATATCTGCAGAGCCATAGCATCAAACACAGACGGATAACACCAAGGTGGCCCCAAGCCAACGGAGAGGTCGAAAGGCTAATGAGAACTTTAAACAAAACAATCCAAATCGCAATAGCCGACGGCCACTGTCTGGAGCTGGCCATCTACCAGTTTCTCCGAGAGTATCGCCTGACCCCACATTGCACCACAGGAGTCTCCCCAAGCTGACTGTCTTTTAACCGGGCTATCGCTGACACCATACCACACCACCCCTCGTGGGAGCTAGCCCCAACCCCCAGAAACCGGTCCATGGAACAGCGCGCCAAGAACAACCAGGAAGCGTCCCGAAGACAGAAGGCAGCGGACAGCCCGATCCAAGTTGGGGACAGGGTTCTGGTAAAGGATCGCCATCCTGGCGGAAAGTACCGTCTACCCTTTGAGCTTGACCCCTGGAGGGTAATGGAAGTAAACGGGACAATGGTCACTGCTGTCAGGAACGGAGAAGTAGTAACAAGGAACATTTCGTTTTTCAAAAAAACACCCGAAAGAGGTGAGGACCTGGAACCGGACGACTGGCAGCTGACCCCCCAGCGCAGACCGTCAGCGCCGACTGGAACAGACACCCTGATAAGCCAAGCCGGTGACATCACCCCGAGCGAGAAAGAGCCAGAGAGACCAGCAGAAGACCCCAGCGTCAAATAGAGAGAATCTGAAGACCAATCCCCGACTACGGCGGAAAGGCGAAGCCAAACAAGATACAGTCTACGTCCGTGCCCAAAACCTTCCCAGAGGTATGGAGACTTTGTGGCCCAGTGCTGGCGTTGAACTGACCGAGATGGCTGACCCCCGCCGAGAATAAAGTAAGACTGTTCTGATTTATACCCCATATGTTATGTTTCTCTCAGAAAATTCAGAGGCTGCACCAGAGACAGTTGGCGAACTTTGTTAAATGCATCCTGTTATGGTTATCACAGCACCTCTATTGACTATGAAGAGACCTTTGTGTGCCATTGTATCCCAGTTTGTTTTATCCCTAGGTAATGGAGGAATGTAGTGTCGCTGACAGTGGAGTATACCACTGCAACACACGCCCCCTCCCACTGTTCCTCTTAGTTTACCCCTCGAGCGTGAGGGGACCTTGGTTCAGCCCAACGTGAGCGTTGGACACGCTACGCAGTCAATAAAAGGCCCAGGGCTCTGGGCGTGGTCAGGTTAGATACCCGCCACTAAGAGTACACGTGTGTCCTACAGTGTCTGCTTCCTAGGCCCACACCAGGATACTACACTCTCTGGAGGCTCTAGACCATCACGCAATGCGGAAAATCTACTGCTTGAACCTCCCACTTTCAAGAAGGAAAGAACAATGGCCCAATCCTTTTCAGGCAACGCAGTGAGAATCGGGAACTCCCTTCCGCCTCAGCTGCGGACCACCGCCTCCTCCCAGGCCTTCAAAAGGGACCTCAAAGTTCTCCTCCTCCAGAGACACCTCCAAAAGTAATTCACGTCCTCTTGTTATTTGGAGGAAGACTTCCCACTACTGATAATTTCCACGACCATGGAAGTGCCTTCCCAGGGTATTCCTGGGGTTGGAGTGCCTGCCTCTTTGGAGTATTTTCCATGTACTTGTGTTTGGTGCCCTTGTGTAACATGCACACAGCACTCTGCCCTTGTAACACACGGTTTGCTACCTCTCACATGTTTTTACCTTTGATACTGGCACAAGTGCCACCTTTACCTACATAACGCATGTTCTTGTGCCTGAGTGTCTAGCACCTTTTGCAGTATTATACCTCAAATGATACTTTGTTTTCTCTTGTAACTGCACACTTGTCACTTTTTCCTCCTTTGCACTTTTTACTACCTCATGTATTTTTGGCTGCTCACAATTTTTACTACCTCATGTATTTTGTTTGCTCACAAATGTCACTATTACCTTATGTAAGTAACGTATGCTTTTGTAATCTGTTCTTTTGTAATGTTTCTCATTATGTGTCATTTCTGTTCCTTTTGTGAAGCGCTCGGACACCTTCGGGTAAAATCCGCGCTATATAAAAATGCATAAATAAATAAAATAAAAAATGTTCGAATATTAGTATCCATGCCTTTCCCTTCTCCCCCTCGTGTGTGCGCATGCGTGAGTGACTAGCATAGGGACTGCACAGCCAGACGGGGGGGCGCCAATACACAGGCAGAACCTGCATGAATCGGCACCCCTCTGACGTAGGGGTTGTACAAAACGACGGGGGTGGAAATATAGTTAGAACACCGGCTGCCCGTGAGGAGTTGGGCCCGGTGTGTTATTCCCCCCGAGCCAACATAGCACGCGCGAACAAAACATCCATCACAGCTGCGCACGCGCAAGACCGCGCGTCACAGCTGCGCATGTGCGGAGTTAAGACACTACTCTCTATCGCCGAGTTAGGACCTTGCACGGAGTACAGACTGAACTGCCCTGAACAGAGCACACTCAGTCTCACTGCGCCTGCGCAGAGGAAAGACTTCACCCCCACATAGAGGAGCCGAACCGAGGAGCTCTGCACTTCAATACATCTCCGCGCGAGACGTTTCGTGCTCCGTGGCGGGAGGCAGCTGTTGTCTCTCGTTCATTGGGCCCCCGCGCAGACACTGTTCTTCTTGTGCTTCTTTGTGACCCTGCGACCACCCCGTCCCACCTGTGCTGACACTGAGGTGTCAGCTGATGAGTCACAGGTGTGCCCCTTTACTGCGCCTGTGCTGTCAACTAAATAAAGAAATCTTTCTTGCAACGACTGCTGGAGTTCGATTGCCTCAACAGCGGTGTCTGTCCTCCGCGCATGTGCAGTTGTTCATCCAAGGCCCTCTTTAACCCGCGCGCCGCTACAAGAAGCTGTGTCTGTCCTCAGCGCATGCGCAGTTCATCTAAGGCTCCTTTAAGCCGCATTGTGGGAAGCCGTGCCTGTCCCCAGCGCATGCGCAGTTGTTCATCCACAGGCCCTCTTTTAACCCGACCCCAGCAGGGTCCTCAGCAACCACATGAAACCGCAGGTGAGGCCATGAGATACAAAGATTGTCTGCTGCTGGAGGGTCTCGAGCCTGCTCTCCGGGATTCATCTGTTGTTGTTGTTGTTGTCTGCATCGATCGATGATTATTATTGGCCCTCACTGGTGGAGTTGGGTCACTCAAAATTCAAAGTCAAAAAAAGTCAAAAAAGTTTTTATTTGATTTGGTACTCGACTGAGGATCACAAATATTGTATAAAAACAAACAAAATGCTTTACAAATCAGTATAATGTCAAAAAGATTTTTAAAAATTTATAAAGATTATAACAAACAAATTCATTAGGAGGTTGTTTACATGCGAATAGCAAATCTTTTGCAGTAACAATTCTACATTTACGGTATATGGGGTCCAGATATCTTGACCGTGCCGTTACAATGTTCGCATTTGGACATATAAACAAAAGGTGCTCAATGTTCTGATTTCCCCCTTGACAAAGAGTACATAACGGGGATCCGCCTGAGGACCATCTTGATGTAAAGGTTGATACGGGTAATATACCCAAACGCAACATTGTAATTGCTCTCCTTGCGCCATGAGTGAGGGAAAACCCTAGGTATAACTGTTCTTGCTTATACTCCAATGACTCAGTATAAAGTTTGTACAGAGATAAATTACTACAATGTGAAAGATCGAGATCATAGCTTAGTTTAGGGGTGAAACATTTTAGGAAAAGTTTGAGTTGTGAGGGTGACCAAGTTAACAAAATTTCAGTGCTGATTTTAGCTAATTGAAATGCCACTGACATATTCCTAAAAAATATTAAATGTGAAGCGTCTTGATCAAAAGTCTCGATCTTTAACATGAAACGTAGTGAACCTTCCTTCGCATTAAGGAGGTTATAAGCCCACCTAATAACATTAGCTACCGCCGTAGCATAAGAACTAGTAATCGAAAATTCAAGTCTTAGCGCTGGATTCGGAGACCGTCAGAATTTTCTTTAGTATTTTCCCTTCTTTTTGATCCATATAGGACCACTGTTTTATAGCAATGTGTTCGGTGGCATACGATAGAACCGGGGGTATCTTTGCTCTATATACTTTTAGTAATGAGGAAAAATGCCTGTTCCCAGTGGCCGAATACAGTCTCGAGAGGGCCCCAGCATGTAATTCGGATTTCCTTTTTAGGTGGTTGATTTGCTTAGTATTTTTCAGATTCTTTGAGAAAATCCTACCAAGATAGGTGTATTCCTCGACCTCTTCTACATTTTCTCCGGTCAGCTTCCAACAATACTTAACACCTTTTTTCCTACCGGAGAATGAAACCACTTTTGTTTTACTTAGGTTGGGAATTAAAAAAGTTGTCTTTCGAGTATTTATGTAGAATGTCGAGAAGTCTTTGTAAACCAAAGGGGGTAAGGTCCAACATTACTATATCATCCGCATATAACAAGGCATGTATACTTTGTGCAGCGATCTTTGGGCGCAAACTGGAGCCTTGTTGCAGATGAAGGGGTAGGTCACTAAGATACAATGAGAATAAGATCGGTGCTAAAAGGCACCCTTGTTTGAGCCCATTGGACGTGCAGATTATTTTAGACAAACCCTTTTCGCACCCCATTTGAACTTGGCACCATGTTTTATTATGGAGATTAACAACAACCTGAAGCAATTGTTCGGGGATACCTAACCTCCTCAACTTGTTCCACAGAGTCGGTCTATCCACTCGATCGAAAGCCGTTGAGTAGTCAATAAATGCTGCATATATTGTCTGTGATCTCCCTACTGTATATTTGTCGAGTATGGTCTGAAGTGTTGCTATATTATCAATGACTGAATGATTAGGTCGAAATCCTGCCTGAAACATTGGTATTAGACCCTGCGAGAATGCCCAGGTTTTTAATCGGTCCAATACTTCCGCAGCAAAGATTTTCCCAGTAGCGTCCATCAGCGCTATTTGCCGATAATTACCGGCTATGTTTTTGTTCCCCTTTTTGAATATGGGAATGATGGTACTTCCCTGCCACGATTTCGGTATTTTACCGGTTTCAAAGATGTAATTAAAAGGGGGAGAGAGCATCTGGCTCCACTCCTTGGGGTCTGTTTGGAGGACCTTGATGGGAATTTGGTCAGGGCCTGAAGCACCGGTGCTTCTTGCTCTACGGATGTGCATGGCGACGGAAATTGCTGAGGTTTTAGTGATTTTAGTATCGTTCCTTTCCACAGTAGTACCGAGGTCCTTTCCTTCTAAGTAGGTTGAGTTTGGTTTGTATAAGTCTCGCAGGTAAGTTTCCCAGTCCTGAGGCGAGACTGGGATTGCTGAAGTTTCTTTTTTGATCCAGTCATTTTAGCAATTAGAGACCAATATTTTCGCGGGTTGTGATGTTTAGCTGCTATTTGGATATCTACCCAGTTGCAGTCCTGCAGCATTTATTTGTGCTTATTTTTCTCCCTTGGTATTTGATTTTTTAGTTTATTAATTTCTACCTTAGTTGTTATTGAGAAATTCAAGTGTTGTGCTCGAATGAGTCTATTAAGCTTTTTTACAGTAAGTGAATTCCGGTTTTTATTGTTATTGGTGTTTTTGCTTTTTCCAGAAGTGACCAGTTGCGATTTGTTTATAAACGCATTCTTAAGATTATTGATTATATATTCAAAATTCGTTATGGGGTCATCTGAATAGATGTTGGTTAGCAGTTGGGTGTGAGCAACCAGTGCGCTTATGTTGTCCAAGATGGAAGGATTCCAGAAGATCCGCCTCTGGTTGATGTTGACTTCAGTTGTAGCATTATGAAATATTATCTGGCTTGTGAGGGAGGGGAAGGCCGTCCAGAGGGTAGTTAGATATAAAAGTGCATGGTCGCTCTCTTCTGTAAAATAGATATTTAGGTGCGTAACTGACTCCTTTATGTCCATCCCGCAGATAAAATAGTCGAGAGTAGAAGAGGTTCCATTTCCCCTTCTAGTGTATGATGCCGGTATGTCGCCTTCCATATTACCGTTAAGTATTGTCCCATATATACTAGGTAGTAATGATAGTAGCGACCTACCTCTCTTATCTGATTTGTTACCCTTTGGAAATTTAGGAAAGGACATTTCCAATGATTCTTCTTTATATAAATTAGTCCATTTTCCAATTTCACTGTTTGAAATTTTTCCGTTCAGGTCGCCCATGATTAGATATGGCATGTGAGAGCGGTCCTCAAGTATATGAATAATTGTTTCCATTATGTCATCAAATAATGCATCATAACTATTGCCGGGTGGGGCATACATGTTAAAAAGCAATATTGCATTATGGGGAGCATTAGTTTGTGTTTTCAGTGCCACTTTAATGCACTGCAAGCTTTCGGAATTTGTCTCGATGTTTTCTTGAGACCATAAGTATTCCTCACTTAACAGGATTGCCAATCCACCCTTTGCATGGCCCCGATTGGATTTTTTTGCAGGGATGTCATAAACATAGTATCCTTTCTGGGAGAAGGTTTTTGTTGCCCAAGTTTCCTGTAAGGCCAGGATATCAGGATGATTTTTGATGGCATCGGTCATTTTATTAGTAGTTTTCCCGGCCATATTCCATGTAATGATCTTCAAGCCGTTACTAAACAGTATATTGTTGATGGTTAGTAATTTTTGTACTGTTCAGTGTCTCCGATATCCAAGCCCAAGATTTTGTTGTTTTTTCGACCTTGCTTCCTTCTAAATCTTGACTCCATACTATCCTTTCACCATTGTTCACTTGAATTTTTAAGGTGTCATTTCCCAAAACATTCGGTACAAACTCTTCCCAATTAGTAGTGTTTTTATACTGATTTTTGCTTTGTGTAACAGTATTGAAAAGGCAATTAAATCCTTTATTATGTGTGTTTTTCCTGGGGTCTATTCTTGCAATTACATCGTAGCCATTTTTATGTAGTATTTCCTTCTCTCTGAGAATTATCCCTGGAAGTACTGATGACCAGAATGATACATGCGCAAGTTTGTTATTTTCTTTTTTCGGGAAGGTCACCAGATCTATTTCATTACTTGTAAGAGATTGTAAGGACGATATTTGTTGAAGAAGATTAATTATTCTTCCTCGATTTAGTGGCACATTGTCTTTGGGGAAGAGTTCTTCAATTATTAGTTGCTTTGACGATATTCCTTCCCCGCACAAAAATTTCCTATCGTCATTTTCTCCTACTTCATTAGGTCTCAGCCCTGTTTTTTGAAGTGATGAGGCCGGGAAATATACATCAGCTTTTGGATTCAGAGATTTCACATTCGATATGGTTTTATTAACTGTAGATTCGTTGCAGGTAGAAGTATTAGGAATTTTTGTAACATTTTTGCCCTTTTCAATTTTTATGGGAGTAGTTGGTTTTTTAAATTTGAGTTTTCGCACTTTTTTTTTGTGAATTCTTCTTAGTGGCATTCTTCTCCTTTCCCCCCCCCCTACATCTTGGGTTCCTTTTGTTTTAGAAGTCTCCTCCTCGAGATCTGCTTCAGGATCATTTTGGATAGTAGTTGCCTGAGCATCCTTATCACACCCAGTTTGATGTAGGTCTATTTTTTAGTAGATTTCGAAAAGATAGAGTACTGTTTAGGTATATTTCTAGGTTCTTCTCTGAATAACTTCTTCAGAGAATATGTAATTGGAGTTTCGTTATTTTTTCTTGGTTCCTTTGTTTTTATTTCTAGTATTACTACTTCTGATGTTTGTGTGCTTGTATCGCATTTGTTTAGGAACTGTGTATTTTTAGTCCCGTTTGTTGGATGACCTTCCTGATGTAGCGTCATGTCTGATACTTGTTGTGTTTCCGTTGCATTGATTAAATCTTTTTTTCTTTTTTCCTCTACTAAAAATTTAAGTATACCTATTTGAACGTCGAGGGTATCATCCGAGTTTGCTAAGAAGTGACCTAGATGAGTGAGAACCGATTCCAAGATTTCCTGCAAAGAGAAAAGAGCTTTTGACATAGGTGTTGCAGGATTTACAGAATTTGAATTAGGATAAAAGGGGTCGGGGAAAGAGTCGTGTACTGGATGATGATGCATTGAATTTTCCGGAGAGCTAGTAAATAACTTTTCTGGACTTAGCTGTAGTTCTGATTTATTGTTTGCAGACTTCGTGTTATTACTAATCGAATCTTCGATGCAAGCTTGGTTACCTAGAGGTTTTATCGGAGTTAGGGAGGTAGTATGAGACACCGCGTTATCCAAAATTTGTAGATCTTCGTATAATGAGTTTATCTTTTGGTTGCCCTCGAGATCTAGATCACTTAGGTTGGGTGAGCACTGTTTCTCCTCCTTAGTTTCCATGAGATCGAGTTTGTTTCCTACTTCCGTGATGACAGTAGATGATAATTTTTTTGGTGATAAAGCCGAAAAGTATTTGCTAATTGCCGGGGTACAAGTTATTTGGCCGTGCTTTAATGCTTTTTTAGAGGATTTCCTAACTGCTTCCTCGGTGCCCATACGTCTCATGAATATTGTGCGTGATCTAAGCTTTTTTAGTGCCATTAAAATTACCTAGAGATCCACTGATAGATGTGAGTTTAACTCCTACTCCAATAGATTATTTTTGAGATTATCTTTATAAACGATTTGAATTCTACTGGAAGTTTGGGTTTGGATTTCACAAGAATCGATAACTGCTCCTGGCTCCTATACCTGTGCCTTGGTATTTCCTTGAAGGTTCTCTGCTTAACGCCGTATTGCATGGGTCCGACGCAGGAGTCAAAATGAGGTGGCCCGTCCCGTCCTAGTACGTCCCCGGACGGCCACAGACGGTCCCGCCCTTGTCCCGGGCTTCTCCCGGCGCGCTCCCGCGTGCGCGGAGACTACTTCCGGGTTATAGGGGGAGGGGGCGGGAAGAGGACCAGCTGCGGCGAGTCTGTAGAACAACGCCCGCTGGTCCTCGCAGTCCCACCAGGGTGGGTGACTCTCCTTCAGCTCCTCAGGGTGGGAGGTGTGTCATGATGGTAGTTACCTCGAGCGTCGCCCGCGGAGCGGGGGCCGCGAGGAGTGGGGGGGTTGAAGAAATGAGACTTTGATCCCACGAAGCTTGCAGCAATGAGCACAGCAGTCAGCAGTCACACAGCGCCAAGACCCTCTCTCGACTGAATTTCGCCGAGGTCCCTACCCGCAGCCCATTTCTGTCCAGGTGGGAGGGGCGGGAAGAGAACCAGCTGCGGCGAGTCTGTAGAACAACGCCCGCTGGTCCTCGCAGTCCCGCAAGGGTGGGTGACTCTCCTTCAGCTCCTCAGGGTGGGAGGTGTGTCCTGATGGTAGTTACCTCGAGCGGCGCCCGCGGAGCGGGGGCCGCGAGGAGTGGGGGGGTTGAAGAGGTGAGACTTTGATCTCACGAAGCTCGCAGCAATGAGCACAGCAGTCAGCAGTCAGCAGTCACACAGCGCCAAGACCCTCTCTCGAGCCTGCTCTCCGGGATTCATCTGTTGTTGTTGTTGTTGTTGTCTGCATCGATCGATGATTATTATTGGCCCTCACTGGTGGAGTTGGGTCACTCTTTTGAAGGCCTCAGCAAACGGTGACATTTTTTTCACCTGAAAAGTCTGTGATGAGAAGATCGACTTGAATCCCGTTTGTGGCTTTCACCAGAGTAAAGGGGGGCAGCCCCGTCAATCGAAAGTGAAAGAACACACTCAGAGTCAGCACCGGCTGCGCCTCATTGTACCTGGGCCTGGGCCTGCACAGCATCATCTGAGGAGGATAAAACTCCCCCAAATATGTCTCAACCTCATTAGGGCCTTAGTAACCAGGCAGCGGTCAGCCAATGCCCATCAGGTAAACAAGCATTGGCATCGCCAGTAGGTCTCGCCTCTGGGACCTTATGAGTGTTTAGTTATCCAGCACAATATCCTTGGTGCAACAACATCAACTGTTGCATGGCTAAACACTTATAAGGTCCCAAAGGCGCAACCTATTGGCTATGCCAATGCTTGTTTTCATTGGTTCCTGTTTGTGCCTTTTAGAGATGCATGCTTCTGATTCTTCCTCATGTCTAACTACTTCCGCCTTTTGTTGATCTAGGTCACGGGTACTCATAAACATTTTCCAGGGGGCCGCAAAGTTTGGTCTGTGGTGTGACCGAGGGCCGCCCTGATGCCAGCGGGGTGTAAAGTCGAGGTAGGGAAACAAAGCATGTATATCTAGTGGCTGCCTTTAAGAATGAAGGTGTTCCTAAAGTTAAAGGCCTAGTTACCTCCTTTTCCTAACTGCAATTAACCTTTAAATAAGTGTTAGCTGTATATGAACGTTTCTTTTTCATGTTAGTTCTGAGTCGAGTAAACGGCAGCCCTGTGCTTCTGCTGCCCAGGAGTCCGCATGTAAAGACCTGGAGGGCCTTATGCGTCCCCCGGGCCGTACTTTGAGTATCACTGATCTAGATCCTCCCGGCGACCGCCCCAGCTACATGTGTATTTCCATGTTCTTCAAAAAGGGGTCGGGGTTGAGCCGGGGCCGCTGTATCTCCTTTTCTCTCGGTGGTCCCATGGGAGTTAAAGCTGCTCATTCTGCTAATCCTTCCCTAACTTTCCAGAAGTGTCAGAGCAGACAGGCTCGCTGAGTCATTCTTGGTTACTGAGCGAGTCTGTTACATTTTTGCAACATTTCTTCAGCGAGTCAGTTTATTCCCAATGTATGGTGACAACAGGCTCAGATCAGACTCTTCCTGTTTCTCTTGCTAAGCCATAGCGCGTCCATTGGAGGGAGTGGGAGGGGTAGAGCTGGGGCTGCCCTTCAAGATGCTCACACCCTGCACAGCTCAAGAAGCTGCCTTGGCTTAACAAGAGAAACAGGAAGAATCAGAGAAACTGACACAGGTCAGACACACGGTACCAGAGAGTACTAACTGAGAACTTGCTTCTTTACACAGTCTTTTTAAGCCATAGTATTTTGAATGATTGAATGCATCGCTTTTAAAATTACTCTAGATGCTTCTAAGACAATCGCATTTTAAATTTAAAGCTTTTTGAAACAAATGTTTTTTTTAAACTGAAATTGAATTGAATGCTTACTCACTGTGGGGAAGCCTGACCTACGTCGAACAGTAGAGCGGGAGCTGGGCGGGGCAGGACCAGTGAGCACAGCTGGGAGGACTCGCTCTCGTGGGGAGCGAGGGACAGGTCAGCGCTCTAATGGTTAAGCAAAAGCCTACTTATGGTGCCCGCAGCACGGACGCACAACGGCATGCTGCTGGCGCGCCTAAGGCTAGCCCGCCTGCGTCCAGACACGGTCAAGGGCAAGGAACCATGCCGGATTCGCCCTAGAAAACGGTAAGCTCATCACATATGATAGAGCATTATTACTCTCATTGAGATACTCGGGTAGAGCCCATTGTGAGATGACTCTAGCGCCAACAAGCTTGATAGGGAAGAAGATGGCATGCCCTGTCTGCCGGACTAAGTTTAACTCAGGCAAGATTGAAGGGCCACTACAACTAGATAGGCCCACAAGGAATGAGATATGGGACTTATTAACAGTAGATCCTTGCCATCACACACCACAGAAATCATTATGCTAATAGAGAATGAAGAAATTGACATTCTCTTCGTTACTGAAACGTGGTTGAAAGACTAGTCAGACCCTGACATAATCCACGGACTAACCCCAGATTTCCTTATCCAAAGACAAGGTAGGATGGGAAAAACGGGAGGCGGGGTAGCAATCATTTACAAAAACGACTATGAATGCATGATATCGTCCGTTGCCACCACCTACAGTGAAACTGTACAATTCAGATTAAAACATCGGCTAATAACTCGTTTTCAGGCACACTCCTCTATAGACCCCCCAGGACCCCCCACTCCATTCCTAGAGGAATTTCCCAGCTTAATAGCAGACTTGGTGGCCAGCAAGAGCTCCATTACATTATTGGGGGACTTTAACTTCCATCTGGATGAACCTGATAATACCACAGCAGTTAGATTAATTCATGACATGGAGGCCATGCAACTGAAACAACTGATAAACACAAGCACCCTTGTAAAGGGTACCATACTGGATGCCATTTTTAGGTCGCGCATACGCAGTGCGCATGTGCTGCATAGGAGGACCTTTAGCCGTTGCTCTCCTCTTTTTGGAAGCACATATTCGTGCTTGTGGCGGCATCCGCCTTGCGGGAGCAAGCAAGGGCGCGCCACAATCACAAGTATGTGCTTCCAAAAAGAGCTGACTGTGCACACATGCACGCTGACATTCTAACGTGCCGCAAGTGCACGCATGCAGTACTTGCATCTTCAAATGGCACTTGCTTTAACAAATCTCATCAAAGATCGCTCCTACCACTGATGCACGCACATCTACAGGGAGAATATTTGAATGTGCTTTACTTAAACAAAACCTGTTCATTCAACGATGGCTCCGTGGATGCGCAAGCATCAGCCAGAGCTCGCTTAGAGTACACTTTTGAATAGTTAACAAAATGCCACTTAAGGACAGCCACCGCAGATACGCATGCATACATGAATATCTAGGACAAGAACAAGCACCTGTAAAGAAAATAGTTTTAGCAAGCTTGTTTTATACTCAGACTTTTGAAGTTAACTGTCGGGAGTTCAGGTATTGTTGCAAGATTTGCTCCTGCTTCCGAATAAACAACCAGAGAGGTCTCGTCCGTGGCAGAGATGCATTTTCAGAGTCTCAGGGTCCTTCAATTGAATCTCTTTATTAGTTTAAAATGAGCAATAAACAGTTAGTGTAGACTCGTACTAGAATTCGCCTGCAACACGAGTCAGAATAGAATAATATCATATCTCCTCAGAATTACAAACATTTATTTATTTATTTATTTTATTTATTTATCAGATTTATAGTGCGCATGGCTGCCCCAGCGACGGGGCGTCCCAACGCAGACCACAGACTCCCGGACAAGAACCAGATACGAAAAGCTTTAAGCCGGAAAGAGCCAGGTCTTTATGGCCTTACGGAATGCAAAATGATTCCGGATCACTCTGATGAACACAGGGAGTGAGTTCCAGAGTTGCGCGGCCAGGCTGCGAAAGGAACGGCCACCCGCTCTGGCTTTCCAGACACGCGGGGTGCACACCAGAGCTAAGGCGGCAGATCTTGCGTCGTGGAGCAAAGAACTCTAGTAGCCCCGTCAGTTCCGCCGGTGCCTTTGGTGACAAGATTGTATGCGCCAAACAAAGTGCCTTGCATTGAATGCGCTTTTTTACCGGTAACCAGTGAAGTTTCTGAAGTACATGGGAAACCGAGCAAGTGTGCGGAAGGGCCATCAGCATGTGAGCAGCTGCATTCTGTGCCCTTTGAAGAAGCTTGACGCTAGCCTTGTTCGCGCCCAAGTATAGGCAGTTCCCGTAATACAGTCTAGACAAAATTGGCGACTGAGGGATGATTTGGCGAACTTTAGGAGGGAAAAAGCCCAACAACGGTTTCAGGCCCCTCAGAAGCCCAAAACAAGCCCCAGCCACTGCTTTGGATTGGGCGTCAAATGTTAGGCCATTGTCAAACCAAATGCCTAGGTTTTTCACTGTCTCCTTGGGCGAGGGGGCAGGTTTCAGGCGGTCCGGCCAATAAATCTCGGACCACAGCCCCTGATCTTTCCCAAAGAGCAAGATCTGGGACTTGCTGGCGTTAAGCTGTAAGCAGTTCATCGCCATCCAGTCCACAATCACAGAGAGGTCCTCTTTAAATTTGATCAAGTTGGTACAGCTTTTCTTGGAAAAAGCGATCACTAGCTGAGTATCATCAGCGTATGATACCAGTGACAAACCCCTTCCCTTCGCCAACACAGCCAGTGGCTGGACGTATATGTTAAACAATAGAGGGCTTAACACTGAACCCTGAAGTAC
Source organism: Lissotriton helveticus (assembly GCF_964261635.1). Lineage (NCBI taxonomy): Eukaryota > Metazoa > Chordata > Amphibia > Caudata > Salamandridae > Lissotriton > Lissotriton helveticus. Next base: position 2,387,130 of record NW_027611725.1, on the reverse strand, counting down.
ACCCTGGCGCAAGGCGAGCTCTTGAGAATGGAAAGGAGGGACGTGAACTTGGAAGGACCATCCCTCCAGAAAAGACCGTAGCCACTCCAGAGCCATGTCCCTGATGACAATTTCCTGCAGGCGGTTTAAGAGTATCGCATGGGAGACGGTGTCGAAATCGGCACTTAGGTCCAAAAGGACCAAGGCCGCTGAGTCTCCGACATCCAGGTTCGCCCGAATGGCCTCCGTGACTACCAATAATGCAGACTTAGTTCTATGGCGGGCACGGAAGCCATGTTGGGATGGGTCAAAGATGGCTTTCTGCTCCGCAAACTTGTATAAAATGGAATTCACATGCGATTCTGCCACCTTTGCCAAGAATGGCAGTTGGGAGATCGGGCGATAGTTAGCTGACTCTGCAGGGTCCAACGAGGAATAACCTTGGCATGTTTGGAGCAGACGCTGAGGTTAAAGAGATATTAACCAGGTTGAGGTTCAGCGGAAAAAGAAGAAAATGGAACTGATGAAAGTGAGCAGGCGTCAGTGGATCCGCTGGTGAACCTGATTTGATCTTTGAGCAGAGAGCCTCAAACTCCTGCTGAGACAGCGGAGGAAAAGATGACAGGGTGTTAACCCCCATGAAACCAAAAGTCACCGGGTCCCCCACCACCTGGGGCGAAATAGGGGTGGGTAAACCCTGATAAATCTTATCGACTTTATTCACAAAGTACAGGGCCAACTCAGTACACTGCTGATCGGAGGAGATCGAAGAAGTCCCCGTGGTGCCTCCGCTCTTCATGCTCTTCAGCACAGCGAAGATCGTTTTAGCAGGGTTAGTACTGGCCAGAATTTTATCGGCCACAAACTTGGCTCGAGCTTGCTGAATAAGCTTATGATACCGATTAATTGCGGCACGATATTTCATTTTTGCCCCCTGGTCATAGGAGGCCTTCAGGCATATTCCAACTGCTTGCAGCCCTTTTTGGCCGTGACTAATGAGTCACTAAAACAAGGGTTCGATGGCCCACAAAATTTCCCTCCCAGCCTCGCCGTAATACAACTATCCAGGCCTGAGGTTACCCCCTCATTAAAGGAGGAATTTGCTGTTTCCATATCCGGCGGCAACTGGGGCCTATGGCTCAACAGCCATGTTGAGAGACAGCCAGAGTCAAGCTTGTGCCAAGGGCACATTAGAACAGGAGCTGGGCAGATCAAGTCACCTTTTACCTGAAGTCGCATGTTAAAAGGGACCAAGAAATGGTCGGTCCATGCCTGCGGAACGGGCGGTAGAATCGTAAAAGGGCTTAAGTTGGAAAAGATAGGGTCCAGCAGGTGACCAGCCACATAAGTACCTGTTTGAACCTGTTGGATCATCTGATAGGCCTCCTGTTTCGCCAAAAAGCTGGAGATCTCAGCCGTCACGCAATTATGAAGATGGAGGTTGAGGTCCCAAAATATAGTGAAATTTGCCGTCCTGCATGCATATTGCGCGACTTTGTTGAGAAGATCTTCTCTAAAAGGACAAGATTGACCTGGAGGGCGGTAAATGAGGAGGCCAGTCATAGTGAAATTATAATTCAGTGTGATTTTAAACAGAGCGCTTTCACAGCCAGCGATGTTCTCCTTGCTCAGGGAACAATTGTAGACTTCCTTTGCAATGATTGCAATGCCCCCCCCCCTCTGCTGGCCTCTCTGCAAATACTATATAACCTATATCCCGAAGGAAGGGCCAACCAGGATTCAGCCACCGAGTCAGGCGTAAGCCATGTCTCGGTCAGGAATAGAACATCCGGAGCCTCCTCTGTTAGGAGATCAAAAACCTCACCGTGATGTTTGGCAAGAGATCTACAGTTCAGACTCAAAAACTTTAGATCAATACCATCTCCCAGACGGGAATAGGAATCCTTAGATGGAAAATGGCAGGCACAGTACTTGCAGTGAAAAGCATCCTCGCTTGGAGCCCAGACAAGAGAGGGACACTTAACTTCCCACGCCAATAGCTCATCACGCGCATACACAATGCGAGCAGCAGTGAAAAGGGCAGGTGTCCTGGCGACGGCCCGGCGCGGACGGGTGCAGACAGACGTGCCTTAGGCCCCGGAGGTTGCCAGGCAGGCGAGTCAGCAAACACTAGTCTGCGACCTCGTTGTTCCTCCCCCAAGATGGCGAACACACTCCCTCCCTTGCCCCGACCAGTGGATCCCCGAGGGCAGCAACAGTGCAATCAGCTTTAAAATAGGGCGCAAAGAGGTAGAAGATAAAAGCAATTAAGTCCCCACACAGTTAGAAGCACAAATATGTATGAGCAGTGAAATTATTAATGCAGCGCTGGCAAAGCTCCCGGCTCACGCCTCAGGAGTATGGAGTATGGAACATGCATAGATGGTGCCTTCAGCATGCCAATGCACAACATTGATGCCATTTTTAGGTCTCGGCTAGCGTAGGCTGCGCTTGCCTAGTCTCGCTGGCGAGATTTTATGTTTTCTAGTAGTGGGGCTTAAACCCGCCCCTCTTCTCCATTGGCTTGCTTCCTAAAGGGCAGCCAGCCACTGGAGAAGAGGTTTGTCTGTCAATATAAGCCCCGTCTTTTTCGGATTGGGGGGGCATGTTTTTTCGGTTCTTTCTTTCTGTGACGTCTTCAGTCAATCAAAAAAACACGCCCCCCTATCTAAAAAGGACGGGGCTTAGTTCCTTCGTGTTTACGCTTGTTTTTTTTATTTTACTTGATATGTTTATTCCATTGCTTGGCTAGTACATGAGTTTTTAAGGCTAAACACGTAACACAGAACATTCCGCACTCCCCAAATATGTTATATTCTCCTCCTCGTATATCGTAGAAAAACGGTTTGACTTTTTCTGTGAATAATAAATAAAATGCCGGAAGTCAAACCCAACATAGCAACTTGGCAATATTTTAGTTGTCTTTTATTCATATTAATGACAAGGCTCGGCTGGATAGGTCTCTGGATATCCGCTTTTGAAATGTTCACCAGCGTGCATGTCAAGCCTCAACAAAAAATGACGTCAGGAATGTTAATTGTGTTGCAACGTTTGCGATTGGATTAGTGATCTCGCGAGAGTTCTTTGAGCGAGTCCCTGTGATATTAGCTGGTAGACCCCGTGCGTCTTTCTTTCACCCCCAACATGGCACCGAAGGCCAAGAAGGAAGGTAAGAGCTGGTGGCCGAGTGAACGGGCCTTCGGGGGATTTGTGGGGAAAAGAGATCGCTGAAGGGTTTATTTTGTGGAGAAACGTGATAATTGTCTGTCAACCTCCGTGCAGGGTTTTGTAGGCAACGTACAGCCTTTAATTGTAGATTAGAGTTGGACCGCATGTGTAAGGGAGTACCGGAACATGCCGCGCTTCCTGGGCTCGGATGCTTGTTTCCGTTCTGGGAAGGACATGGCTTTTGTAGTTCGGACTGGACTGTTCCCATGGGGCACTGGGTGAGCGCTGATTTGCATATCGCCATTGTCTAACCCAGGGTGGTGTGGAGTGGAAAAACGATGGATTTGGGCCCAGATCTTTGGACTGGGGTGAATGTGTGACATTGATCCACATTCTGTCCATCATTGTTGTGTTTGCAGTTACCGCTCTAAGTGTACTGGGGATGCTCAGACGTGAGTCCCAGGCACTCCACACCACTGGAATCAAGCTAGCCGGGCTGAAGAGAGGTGTTACCTCGAAATCGGGCCGGTCCTCGGATGCTTGTTTCCGTTCTGGGATGGACATGGCTTTTGTAGTTCAGACTGGACTGTTCCCATGGGGCACAGGGTCAGCGCTGATTTGCATATCGCCATTGTGTAACCCAGGGTGGTGTGGAGTGGAAAAACGATGGATTTGGGCCCAGATCTTTGGACTGGGGTGAATGTGTGACATTGATCCACATTCTGTCCATCATTGTTGTGTTTGCAGTTACCGCTCTAAGTGTACCGGGGATGCTCAGACGTGAGTCCCAGGCACTCCACACCACTGGAATCAAGCTAGCCGGGCTGAAGAGAGGTGTTACCTCGAAACCGGGCCGGTCCTCGGATGCTTGTTTACGTTTTGGGAAGGACATGGCTTTTGTAGTTCGGACTGGACTGTTCCCATGGGGCACAGGGTCAGCGCTGATTTGCATATCGCCATTGTCTAACCCAGGGTGGTGTGGAGTGGAAAAACTATGGATTTGGGCCCAGATCTTTGGACTAGGGTGAATGTGTGACATTGATCCACATTCTGTCCATCATTGTTGTGTTTGCAGTTACCGCTCTAAGTGTACTGGGGATGCTCAGACGTGAGTCCCAGGCACTCCACACCACTGGAATCAAGCTAGCCGGGCTGAAGAGAGGTGTTACCTCGAAACCGGGCCGGTCCTCGGATGCTTGTTTCCGTTCTGGGAAGGACATGGCTTTTGTAGTTCGGACTGGACTGTTCCCATGGGGCACAGGGTCAGCGCTGATTTGCATATCGCCATTGTCTAACCCAGGGTGGTGTGGAGTGGAAAAACGATGGATTTGGGCCCAGATCTTTGGACTGGGGTGAATGTGTGACATTGATCCACATTCTGTCCATCATTGTTGTGTTTGCAGTTACCGCTCTAAGTGTACTGGGGATGCTCAGACGTGAGTCCCAGGCACTCCACACCACTGGAATCAAGCTAGCCGGGCTGAAGAGAGGTGTTACCTCGAAACCGGGCCGGTCCTCGGATGCTTGTTTCCGTTCTGGGAAGGACATGGCTTTTGTAGTTCGGACTGGACTGTTCCCATGGGGCACAGGGTCAGCGCTGATTTGCATATCGCCATTGTCTAACCCAGGGTGGTGTGGAGTGGAAAAACGATGGATTTGGGCCCAGATCTTTGGACTGGGGTGAATGTGTGACATTGATCCACATTCTGTCCATCACTGTTGTGTTTGCAATTACCGCTCTAAGTGTACTGGGGAAGCTCAGACGTGAGTCCCAGGCACTCCACACCACTGGAGTCAAGCTGATGAGAGGTGTTACCTCGAAACCGGGCCGGTCCTCGGATGCTTGATTCCGTTCTGGGAAGGACATGGCTTTTTGTAGTTCGGACTGGACTGTTTCCATGGGGCACAGGGTCAGCGCTGATTTGCATATCGCCATTGTCTAACCCAGGGTGGTGTGGAGTGGAAAAACGATGGATTTGGGCCCAGATCTTTGGACTGGGGTGAATGTGTGACATTGATCCACATTCTGTCCATCACTGTTGTGTTTGCAATTACCACTCTAAGTGTACTGGGGATGCTCAGACGTGAGTCCCAGGCACTCCACACCACTGGAGTCAAGCTAGCCGGGCTGATGAGAGGTGTTACCTCGAAACCGGGCCGGTCCTCGGATGCTTGATTCCGTTCTGGGAAGGACATGGCTTTTTGTAGTTCGGACTGGACTGTTCCCATGGGGCACAGGGTCAGCGCTGATTTGCATATCGCCATTGTCTAACCCAGGGTGGTGTGGAGTGGAAAAACGATGGATTTGGGCCCAGATCTTTGGACTGGGGTGAATGTGTGACATTGATCCACATTCTGTCCATCACTGTTGTGTTTGCAATTACCGCTCTAAGTGTACTGGGGATGCTCAGACGTGAGTCCCAGGCACTCCACACCACTGGAGTCAAGCTAGCCGGGCTGATGAGAGGTGTTACCTCGAAACCGGGCCGGTCCTCGGATGCTTGATTCCGTTCTGGGAAGGACATGGCTTTTTGTAGTTCGGACTGGACTGTTCCCATGGGGCACAGGGTCAGCGCTGATTTGCATATCGCCATTGTCTAACCCAGGGTGGTGTGGAGTGGAAAAACGATGGATTTGGGCCCAGATCTTTGGACTGGGGTGAATGTGTGACATTGATCCACATTCTGTCCATCACTGTTGTGTTTGCAATTACCGCTCTAAGTGTACTGGGGATGCTCAGACGTGAGTCCCAGGCACTCCACACCACTGGAGTCAAGCTAGCCGGGCTGATGAGAGGTGTTACCTCGAAACCGGGCCGGTCCTCGGATGCTTGATTCCGTTCTGGGAAGGACATGGCTTTTTGTAGTTCGGACTGGACTGTTCCCATGGGGCACAGGGTCAGCGCTGATTTGCATATCGCCATTGTCTAGCCCAGGGTGGTGTGGAGTGGAAAAACGATGGATTTGGGCCCAGATCTTTGGACTGGGGTGAATGTGTGACATTGATCCACATTCTGTCCATCACTGTTGTGTTTGCAATTACCGCTCTAAGTGTACTGGGGATGCTCAGACGTGAGTCCCAGGCACTCCACACCACTGGAGTCAAGCTAGCCGGGCTGATGAGAGGTGTTACCTCGAAACCGGGCCGGTCCTCGGATGCTTGATTCCGTTCTGGGAAGGACATGGCTTTTTGTAGTTCGGACTGGACTGTTCCCATGGGGCACAGGGTCAGCGCTGATTTGCATATCGCCATTGTCTAACCCAGGGTGGTGTGGAGTGGAAAAACGATGGATTTGGGCCCAGATCTTTGGACTGGGGTGAATGTGTGACATTGATCCACATTCTGTCCATCACTGTTGTGTTTGCAATTACCGCTCTAAGTGTACTGGGGATGCTCAGACGTGAGTCCCAGGCACTCCACACCCCTGGAGTCAAGCTAGCCGGGCTGATGAGAGGTGTTACCTCGAAACCGGGCCGGTCCTCGGATGCTTGATTCCGTTCTGGGAAGGACATGGCTTTTTGTAGTTCGGACTGGACTGTTCCCATGGGGCACAGGGTCAGCGCTGATTTGCATATCGCCATTGTCTAACCCAGGGTGGTGTGGAGTGGAAAAACGATGGATTTGGGCCCAGATCTTTGGACTGGGGTGAATGTGTGACATTGATCCACATTCTGTCCATCACTGTTGTGTTTGCAATTACCGATAGATAAGATACGGCAAGAGAAGAATGCTAAAGGCTTAACAGATAGTTGGTACAAGGATTAGTTAGGCCGGGCGTTGTCTGGGCTTTGTTTCGGACAAGGACGGAGGGGGTCTTGTGACACGTTGCAGTCAAAAGGGCAGAGACAATTTGTTCGTCGAGCTGCCTGTGTAAAGGCAACACAAAATGGCGGATGAATGTAAGATGGAGTCGAATTTAGAGAACCTCAGACCCTCCTTTTGCCATTACACAGGCAATACACAACGATTCCCGTTAGTCTGAGTCGATGTCGATGATCATGAGGTGGTCAAGCTGCTGTTGCAACATCATCTTCATGTTGTCTGTCCTCTGTGACATAGGTTTGGGAACACACATAGTGGCACAAAGAACACAAATTGCGGGACCACATTGCAAACAAAGGCAGCATGAAAAGATGATAGCCAAAACTATTCCAATGAAAGTCAATACCTTCCATCCCCATGGACAGCAGTCCCCATAACCATCCCGTTAATGACCAGACCCCGTTCGTCCTAGTGAATGGATTTAGAGATTAGGTGTAATCTGGAGATGGCCTGGTATACTGTAGGGGCGTTGTCTGGTATGTAAATACAACAGCTAGACCCAATAAATTTGCATACTCCGCTTCTATCTTCAAGAATAACATCCAACACCATTCTGTTCTGTAAAGTTACGAGACGGTCCGCCTGAAGCTCAGCGGTGAGGTTACTTAGTGCCCCCACCGTATTGTTTACTGTAGCCTCAACAACGCGAATAAGGTGTCTGATGTCTCTGCTATTGGCCATAGGGCCCCAAAACGGGAGGAGTCCCTTGATAAAGTCCCCTCCCTCTTGTCCTGCCGGGTCTCCTGAAGTGATAACCCCTCTCCTGTACCTAGTCTTATGATGTCCCGAAGGGGCTGTATATGTTGGAAGAAGGAGGAAAGCCACATAACACAATCCCGAAAAATTGGTCGGCAACCATGTGTAGGCTCTATCAATTCCTAATTGGGCTTTGGCATTCTGACCATTCCCTTGCGAACAGTAATGGCCTCGACGGGGTAGAGTCCAAACGGGCGGAGATCTTTTTCGTCCAGCCCTATCTGTAAGGCTGTTTTTGTATCGGGTCAAGTTCCAACCATCATATGCTTGCTTCTCGTCAGGTGGGATCTTCCCACCTTCACCAGTATTCCTTGTCATGGCTACTATTCCCTTCATCAAGGGATCGTGACCAACATCAGAATTAACAGGGTATCGAGGTTGGTGCTCATATGCGTTGGAAAACATGGCCAGAAATCCATCATAAGAAAACGGCAAGACTAAATATGGCAACCCCTTATCCGTGCTGTGAGGCATGAGCCCACAGACCCAACAATCGGTGGTGTTAGTGACGAGTTCATGCTGATGCAACAACTGTATGAATGAATTGTTAAAGAATTCCATTCTCCTGGTCGGTCATGTTCAGAGAGGGTATGTAGCTGGTGCGGGGAGACAGTAGTGTGAAAACATATAGGGTGAGAGGTTGGTGTAGGTACAGGTATTGGTTGCAAAGTATGAGTAACCCAACCCACACAAGCTAATAAAACACATAGAAAAATCAAAACACATAATACTACGCCACATCTACTAAACAATAATTTACAGTATTTCTTTTTCATTTCTGCTCTTTTATCATTTTCTGATTCACCAGAATCCATCCTCTAAAGTGTTGCTCGTGGCAATCTTCCTATCTCACTTAGTTGTGGTTATTAACCGTCCCATGACACTGCAGGTCCTGCTGGCCTATTGCCACTACTCAGGTCATAAACCAAGTCTCCTACCACGACCCTGCAACTTAAATTGGATGATTCCAGTATCACACTGGAAAGGAGAGAAAAAAATATATATGCAATTCAAAATTTGAAATGTAAGTTCAGAAAAAGGAAAAGTTTTCAAATGTCTCTTGACTTTCTAGGCCTCAGATTGTATTTGTTTTTGTTCGGCACAGTCTGGTCCTGAAAAAGTGTCTCTGGATCAGTTGTATCTATTCTGAGATGCGATGGTACAGCTTCTTGCAAAACATCATCGTCTTCCTTCTCAGTCCGAGTCCATTCTAGGTGTGCATCGCCAAAAGGTACAAACCAGGGGACCCTTTCTCCTTCAAAATCACCTAAACCTCCGTGGACCCACTGGTCAAAAGGCAAGGGTACCTTTTTTCAGTGCACACCATGAATCCAGTTCTTTTTCCCAACAACCTTCACGGCTGTACGTGTCGTCAGCAGGACCTGTCTTGGCGGTCCCCAGCGGGGCTCCAGATTCTCTTTTCTTTGGAAATTCTTCAGACACACCCAGTCCCCAGGTTGGATGGTGTGCCCGGCATCTGAAGAGGCCTGAGGCAAAAGCGTCTTGTACCTGCTGATGGAGAACACGCAATTTAGTGGTGAGGTCATGCAAATATTCAACCAACATTGGATAATCTATATCCGAGTACTTTTTGGGCCTAGGGACACCCCAGACATTAGCCGGGCGTCCGAACACAATTTCATATGGGCTAAGTCCCACACGAGAATGAACAGCTGTTCGGGTGGACAAGAGAGCCAAAGGTGACGCATCGGCCCAGGCAAGACCCGTGCTGGCCTGTATCTTTGCAAGTTTAAGCTTGAGAGTGCCATTATAGCACTCTACCAAACCCGCTGACTGAGGGTGATTTGCTGCATGGTATTTCTGCTTAATACCAAGACCTGTACATACTTTCTGCATGATTTGGCCCACGAATTCACTTCCATTGTCACTCCAGACAATTCGAGGTAAACCAAACCTCGGGAAGTATTCCTTCAGAAGGACCTTGGCTGTAGACAAAGCAGTATTATCCTTTAGGGGGTAGGCCTCTATCCATATAGAAAAGGCACACACCACCACAAGGACATACTTTAGGTTATTGCATCTCTCCATATGAATGTAGTCTATCTGCAACACCTCAAAAGGATACGTTGGGAGAGCAAAATGGCCTGCTGGAGTTGGTGTCCCTCTTCCTGGGTTATGCATTAAACAAACAATGCAATGCTTAACTAGATTGTCTGCACATTTAGGGATTCCCGCATTCTGCCATACCGGAGCCAAAAGCTTGCATATTCCTTTCACACTGATGTGGGCTGGACCATGCGCCATAGTTACTACTGGAAGTACATAGGCATCTGGTAGCAGCCAACGCTGATGTTCTGACAATTCTATCTAACACCCCGTCACATCTAACATTCCCGTACCATCTTTCCACTTACTTAATTCTCTCTCTGTAGCCTCTTCCTGAATCACTTTCACACTTTCTATTGTGTCCTCACACATTCCTCCTTGACTGACCCATCTGGCATGTCCAGCAACATACATACGACTTGTCACATCTCTAGCTGTCTCTTTTGCTATCTGATCCGCGAAAGCATTTCCTTCACCTACCTCATCAGTGATCCTCTTATGTGCACTACATGTCACAATCGCGATCTGAGTGGGCAAGGCAAGTGATTCTAAGAGGTCATTTACTAGCTGGCCATGCTGTATTTTAGTACCGTGTGTGTTAAAGAATCCTCTTTCCTTCCAGAGGCGGCCAAAACTATGGGCCACTCCGAATGCGTATTGGCTACCGGTGAACACATTCACTCTTTTTCCTTTAGCCAATACACAAGCTCTAGTCAGAGCTATCAATTCAGCTGCTTGGGCTGCATTCTTCCTAATGCGTGCTGTATCTACAATTGTATGCAAGGTGGTAACAGCATAGGCTGCAGTCGTTTCACCATTGGTAAGCTTAAAACAAGAACCATCCACCCATAGGATCCCATCCGGGTCCAGCAGTGGCGTATCCTTCAAATCGATTCTACCCTTTATCTCTTCCTCCGTACGAAGAAAACAATCATGTTGTTCTCGAATGCCTTTCTCTACTGGAATCGGCAACAGTGTAGCCGGATTCAGGGTGTTACATCGTTTGATGTGTACATGACTAGCCAGGAGCGTCAGCTCATACCCAGATAGGCGTGCGCTCGTAAGGTGCTGAGTTTTTGTCCTATTTAGGAGAGTATCCACTGCATGTGGTACCATGAAAATAAGTGTAAGCACCAATCCAGCAGATTGGCGAATGGAAACTGATGCTGCTGCTGTAGCTCTCAGACAACTAGGTAATGCTTTAGCCACGGGATCTAACGAAGCCGAAAAATAAGCACATGGACGTTGCTTGTCCCCAAATTGTTGTGTCAAGACTGACAACGCGCAACCTTCTCTCTCATGTACATAAAGTGTGAAAGGTTTACTGTAATCCGGAGTACCCAACACAGGAGCAGAACATAAGGAAGTGCGCAAATCAGAAAAACTTTTCTGGCATTCCTCAGTCCAAGGGAGAGGTTGGGGTGTATCTTTAAGGGTAAGTGCTAACAAAGGTTTCGCTAATAAAGAAAAATTAGCAATCCACTGTCTGCAATAAGAGGTAATGCCCAAAAAGGCACGCACCTCTCTCTGTGTACATGGTACGGACATTTGCGCAATTGCTTGGATTTGTTCGGGGTCAATCGCCGTCCCTCCTTCGACAAGAGATGACCTAAATAGGTAACCTCTTGGCGACAATATTGTAATTTAGAGGGCGAAACCTTGTGATGAAAGTCAGACAAGTGACGTAACAGAGAAATAGTAACTTGTTTACAAATTTCTTCAGAATCAGCAGCAACCAATAGATCATCTACGTATTGAATAAGGGTGGCACCTGGAGGCAAAGTAAAAGCGTCAAGCTGAGTTTTCAAAGCCTGACTATAAATGGATGGACTTTCCCAATAGCCTTAAGGTGCACGCTTGAATCGAAAGCTTCGGCCTCCTAAAGAGAAACCAAAAATATCCCTACTTTCCTCAGCAATGGGAATGCTAAAGAAAGCGTTCTTAAGGTCAATGACCGAAAACCAGGCAGCCGAAGCAGGTATCATCGTCAATAAAGCAGTGATATCTGGGACGACAGGAAACTGTGGTACAACAATCTTATTGACCTCCCGAAGATCGATCACAAAACGATAAACAGGTGGCTGGGAAGAGTCAGTACGTTTAAGAACAGGCAAGACAGGACTATTGCATACATTTCCCCTAGTCTCTTCAACCACATCTTTCTCAACTAGATCATAAATAATAGCCAACAGTGCTCTCTCACCATCACTCGAAATCTTATACTGGGGAATGCGAGGTAGCTTAACATTAGACTTGAGGGTGACAGTGTAGGGTGGGATCTGCAAGAGACCAACATCATTGGAACCTGTAGCCCAAAGATCAGCGGGCCAGGAACATAATTCAGAAGGGAGTTGGTCTCTAGACAAATATGTCGGGGAGATCAATCTCTTACCTAAAGTAAGATGCACGCCAAAAGGGTAACAATGCAGTGTCACATACAGTCTTTTCAACAAGTCCAAACCCAACAGATTCTCACCACAACCAGTCGTCAAAATAAGTGAAGCCTCTAAGTCATAAGGACCTATCGAAATGGGCAAAGGACAAGAAACTGGGTTGCGAACTGGGGCGCCAGAAAATCCTACAGAAACATTTGTTAAGCCAGACAAAGGTGCCCCAGGGAATTTGGAGTGGATGATAGAACTCTTTGTTGCACCAGTGTCCAATAGAAATGGCTCTGACACACCAAGCGCAACGACTTCAACATAAGGCCCATTTTGGTCCACTGGAACTGAAATGACTCCCTCACTTTGTCTATGGCTGTCCTAGCTAGAATTAAAATACTGAGTCTCATCCTCCATACAATAATCGTCATTATAATAGTGTGCAGACTGAGTATTTTGCTGATCAAAACAATTCATGGAATTTTGGGGCGGAAAGGAACGTTGCTCCTGGGACATTGTACCTCGCCCCCTCCCCCTAGGGGTCGACTGAAAACCACCTCGGCCTCGTGGCCCAGGTGTATCACCAGCACGCTGCAATAAAACTGGGCAATTATTCTTAAAGTGACCTTCTTCTTTACAATTGGCACATTGATTAGGGCCCAGTGGAGGTCGTGGAACAAAGGGCTCAGGTTTCTGAAACACCTTCTGAAACTGGGGAGTTGGCTGAAACTGACGCTGAGCGGGGCGAGGGGGATAAGCCTGTTGCAAGAGTACTTTCATTTTTAAATCTTTAGCCTTTTTATCCAATTTATCCTTTTCCTCCTTATCCCTATTCTCGTAATATTGAGCAGTAGCCAATATCTGAGCTGAAGAAGAAACGGCCCACAAACTTTCAGAATCCTTTAATTTATTAGAGAGTTCGGGAAGTAAATTAAATACAAATGTATCCACAAATAGTCGCTGCCCACCTTCTGTGCTCATATCTTGACCACTGTGATCAAGAAACGTTTCCTCAAACCGAGTAAAGAAGTCGGAGACACTTTCTTCTGTTTACAGGCAGCTATTAACACGCAGAGCGGGCATCATAGTTTGCATTAAGGTGATTATCCTACCAGGAAGTTCTGTAATTAGATTATCAGGTTTGGAACCACCCACTTGAAGTCTATCGGCGGCAACTATAGCAGGCCAATCTCCTCCTAATTCCTGGATATGGTCCTCTTTCCGAATTCTAGCCCACAATGGTTGCGGAACAACATTTCCCTTCAGCATATCTATGTCGGCCAAATTCATAACACACGCATCAACAGTCTGAGACAGATCTTTGTAATAACCAGCAGGGTACTTACGGGGGTCAGGTAAGGACTGTTTAAGGGCCAGCCCCTCAGATCTCTTCCAAGGTACATGTACCCATACACGTTGAAAATGAGCGGGAATAGCAGGATTTCTTCCCGCAGGTGCAACCTCATCCCTAAAACTGGGGGAACCTCTCTCATAGGATAGTGTTTCAGTTTCCGTCTAACGGAAAGATCGGGTTCAGGTAAAGACAGAGAAGTGAGCATGGGCCTAAGGGCGACAAGTGTCTTTACAGCATTCTCAACTTCAGGACCTACAAATATTCCTTTATCGAAGTCAGCCTGAATATCTAGCAGATCCTGGGGAGCTAATCCCAATCCCGTATCCTCCCACTTTTGGCTAAGAATGACGCACATGGCATCAAAAACATGTCTTTGTGTTGGTGCATTCCACTGTGAAAAAGTGTCCATGATGTCTTGTACACTATACTCGGGATCATTCATGATCCACTTACGAGCAAGAACATCTAACACATTTTGTTCGTCAGGACCCAGGAGTTGTCTACGGGCCTGCCTCCGAGGAGGAACAGGAGTCGTGCTCAATAACCCAATGAAAGGGGACAAGAAACCAGAAACGGTATCTACCATTCGTTTATAAAATGAGGGGGAGTTGGACATAACGACAGGGGACAAGGTATTAGGCGGAGCACAAGAGGGGGCAGAATAAGGGGTAACACGTATAAAGGGGGTCGAAGGCAAAGGAGCCAGTGGCAAAGGAGGTGGCAGGATAGGCATAACTTGAAGGGGCTGTGGTGGAGGTGCAGGGACTGGTTGAGAAACAATAGGTGGCTGAGCAACAGGTGGCGGAGCGGGTGGTATTAACAAGGGTGCATTAGCACCTTGTGCATAGGGCGGGGGTAATCTCAACAAATTGGACATTAAAGGATCCTTTTTGGGGTCAATATCTTTGTCCGGAGGGGAAGTTGGCAACACCGGATAACACTTATCCACAGCCATACAATGTCGTCTTTCTAAAACCTCAATCACATGATCAGTCTCATTGTCAGTAAACTGCTGGGCAGCCTGTATGACAGTCATGCCGTTTTCCTTTCTATCTCTCTTTGGCTGTTTAATTTCTTTTTGTTTGGCTTCCTTGCGCCAGAGGCGAAAAGAGTCAAACATAGCCGGCCGGGCTTTTCTTTTAAACAATGTAGCTTCCAAATTATCTAGGATGTCAGGTTCAAAACTACCATTTTGTGGCCACTGCAGAACACCATCTTTCCTAGTATAGTGGACCCACACTTCATTAAAGGTGATGGGGCCCACACCATGTTTAGAATAGAGCTCATAGGTGGGAGTTCCAGCCGGAGGAATGGGACAAGAGTCCTCCAGTTGGGAATCCCTATCACAATCACAACAGCACCAACGTCTGAACTTACTGAAACCAGGCATCGTTATTTCACTGGCCTCTTTTCAAAACATCAAGGGGTTAATCAAGCAACACAGCACAAACGTACTCATGCCTTGGCTTCGGTTATTGCTATAGTCAAATCAAAATCGAAAAACAAAAGAAGTGGGAGCTACCCACTAGTACTTAACCAAATGTCTCCTTACGCCAACAGAGGTCCGTTCTAACTTCTTGAGATACCAGTTGTCACCAAGGGACCAAGACAGGGCGGCAGTCAGGGCAGCAGTTGCCAGCAGCCGTTGGAACGGAGAAGCCGCGCTTCAAAAGACCATCGGTCCACTTTCGACATACAGGGATCGCTGATGTGGGGCGCCTCCTCCAGAATTTTCCTGCGGGGCTCCTCTCGATCCTCGGGCTCAACCACTACCTCTGAAGCCGTCCAACGTTGGGCGCCAATTGAAGAACCGGGCCTTAATCTCCGATTTCACCTGTCTTGTTGCACAGAGACACGGAACACTCTGTTGTCGTAGGAAACCGAATTTATTAGCTGCAGCTAGGCACAGTTGTCCTAGAAGTACACCAAGAATGTTCTCAGGAGACTGCCACTTTACTCCGTGGCTCCCAAGCTTTTATGGTAAAAATGCAGTTGTACAAACATATACCCAATGCACAAAGTTACAGCCAGTCAGAAGAGTTTGAAAACAAAGTGTTGTGCAACCGGAGTGTTCTCTGCTTACATGTTTGTGTGTTATTCGGCCCCTCAAGTTAATCAGTCTGGAATGAAAAGGCATGTCTTGTATGCTTCAAAGGAAAGGTTGTAAAATAGGAAAACAAGAGGAGAGAATAGCGAAAGGCCGATAGATAAGATACGGCAAGAGAAGAATGCTAAAGGCTTAACAGCTTGTTGGTACAAGGATTAGTTAGGCCGGGCGTTGTCTGGGCATGGTTTTGGACAAGGATGGAGGGGGTCTTGCGACATGTTGCAGTCAAAAAGGCAGAGACAATTCGTTTGTCGAGTGGCCTGTGTAAAGG
The DNA here is from genome assembly GCF_964261635.1 of Lissotriton helveticus. Classification (NCBI taxonomy): domain Eukaryota; kingdom Metazoa; phylum Chordata; class Amphibia; order Caudata; family Salamandridae; genus Lissotriton; species Lissotriton helveticus. Next base: position 2,371,225 of record NW_027611725.1, on the reverse strand, counting down.
CAACACAAAATGGTGGATGAATGTAAGATGGAGTCGAATTTAGAGAACCTCACCTGACCCCAGGCCACCCCCCATGCCGCACGGCTCCTCCGCTGTGACAGCGTCTCGGCCCCCGGCACCGCAAGTTCGACCCTGACCTCGGTGTCCCCCTGCTGCTACCTTCTCCTTCTTCATGCTGCTGCCCACACTTGTGACTTGTGAATTGTGCTTTTTTTTTCTGGACTTCTGCATTTTTCTGTATTTTTCGTAGTTGCTGTTGTATCCCTGTCCTCTGTGTGTGCCCCCCCCGCTGCTCCCTCGCGGCCCGCCCCTTTTTCTTTTGTACCCCCTGCCCATTGGCCACTCCGCTCCCGCCTCCCTCCCACTTCGTCTCATATGGAGGCCGCGCAGCGGGCGTGCTGAAGGCGCGCCGAAGGCAAGCCCGTCTGCACCCGTCCGTGCCCTGGACCGCGCCCAGCGCAAGGACCCCTGGCCCTCGACGATGCCTGCCCACCCAACGGACTTACGACGGCACAACCATCCACGCACTCAACGCCGGACAGAACCCTGCCTGCTACCGAGCCATCCCGAAACGCACCCACGGACCCTTCACCTGCCAACCCTGCAAATTCACCTGCCTCCAAACCTGCACCGCACCCTCCAAGTCAGCTACCAGCAACAATCACCTCAAGTGCATCTTGCTCAACACCCGCTCCGTCCACAGGCACGGCGTCGAACTCTGGAACCTCCGGGACACAACATCACTAGACGTCGCCTTCCTCACAGAAACCTGGATGAACGCCTCCTCAGCCCCCGACATCGCCATAGCCATCCTGGATGGCTACAAGATCACCCAGAGGGACCGCGTCAACCAAACCGGAGGAGGCAAAGCTGACTCCATCATCTTACCCCAACTCCGGGACATCATCAACAGCTCCTTCACATCCACCACCTTCCCGGAGAGCCGGAAACATGCCGAGCTCAGCGCCCTCCTGAAGAAACCCACCGCGGACCCCACGGACCTCAAGAACTTCCGCCCCATCTCGCTCCTCCCGTTTCCGGCCAAAGTCATCGAGAAGACCGTCAACAAACAACTCTCCGCCTTCCTCGAGACAAACGAATCCCTTGACCCCTCGCAGTCTGGTTTCCGAGCAAACCACAGCACCGAGACCGCCCTCATCGCAGCTACCGACGACATCAGGTCCTTGCTCGACAACAGGGAAACAGCTGCCCTCATCCTCCTGGACCTCTCAGCAGCCTTCGACACCGTGTGCCACCGCACCCTAATACAGTGCCTCAGCAACACCGGAATCCAAGGAAAGGCCTTGGAGTGGATCATCTCGTTCCTCGCCGGAAGAACCCAGAGAGTCCGTCTCCCCCGTTCCGATCCGCGGCCACCGAAGTCATCTGCGGCGTACCGCAAGGATCCTCGCTCAGCCCCACCCTCTTCAACGTCTACATGAGCCCCCTCGCACCCATCGCATGCCAACACAACTTAAACATCATCTCCTACGCTGACGACACCCAGCTGATCCTCTCCCTCCCCATCGACCCGCCACCGCCAGAGCCAGCCTCCAGAAAGGAATGAAAGACGTCGCAGAATGGATGAAGCTCAGCCATCTGAAACTGAACTCGGACAAGACAGAAGTCCTCATCCTGGGACCATCCCCCTCTGCCTGGGACGATTCCTGGTGGCCCCCTGCCCTGGGCACCGCCCCCAAGCCAACGGACCATGCACGCAACCTGGGCTTCTTCTTGGACTCCTCCCTCACGATGACCAAGCAAGTCAACGCCATCTCGTCATCCTGTTTGAACACCCTGCACATGCTTCGAAAAATCTTCTGGTGGATCCCCACCGAAACCAGGAAGACGGTCACCTAGGCCCTTGTCACCAGCCGACTGGACTACGGGAACACCCTCTACGCTGGAACCACAGCCAAACTCCAGAAAAGACTCCAGCGCATACAGAACGCCTCTGCACGACTCATCCTGGACATCCCCCGTCACAGCCATATCTCTCCCTATCTGAAAGACCTGCACTCGCTCCCCGTCAGCAAGAGGATCACGTTCAGACTTCTCACCCATGCACACAAGGCTCTCCACGACATGGGCCCCAAATACCTCAACAGCCGCCTCACATTCTACACACCTACCCGCCAGCTCCGATCCGCCAGCCTCGCCCTCGCCACTGTCCCACGCATTCGCAAAGCCACCGCCGGAGGAAGAGCCTTCTCCTACCTGGCGGCCACGACCTGGAACTCCCTCCCCACCCACCTATGGCTAACCCAGGACCATCTTTCCTTCAGGAAACAACTCAAGACCTTGCTCTTTGAGCAGTAGCGACCCCCTCCCTCCTCCCAGCGCCTTGAGACCCTTACGGGTGTGTAGCGCGCTTTACAAATCTGTTGTTTGATTGATTGATTGAACAAGCATGCATTATGTGACCAAACAAGGGGGCAGGAGATACACTTTGCTATCCCTACAAGCTCAGCACATTTGGGATTGGGCGATTCAACATCAGATCACAGCAGTCCATGTTCCGGGGGTGTCCAATCTTCTAGCGGACTCCCCGAGCAGGTCGGTCTCGTCAAACCACTAGTGGGAACTTCATCAGCCGACGCTGGACCGCATCTTTCAGCTTTGCGGACACCCCAAACTGGATTTATTGGTGACCAACCTGAACCGCAAATGCCCATTCTATGCAAGTTGGCTTCCCCACTCAGAATCGTGCAGAAATGCGTTTTTGATGAACTGTTAAAAATATATGCTCACGCTTTTCCACTGATTCCTCTAGTCGCAAGGGTACTTTGGAAAATGCAGAAAGAACCCTGCAGCATTCTTCTCATAGCCCCCAGATGGCCTCACCAGTTCTGGTTTACGGAGCTCCTCCTTCTGTCGGAGTGCAATCCAATTTGGCTGCGCTCAATTTCGAATCTTCTTACTATGAACCATGGCCTGATCTGCCATCCGAATCCAACTGGTGCCTGAGCACTATGAGTTTGCTAATTTGATTATTCCTCCGGACTGCAGGGAGGTCCTCACTAACGCTAGAGCACCCTCCACTATCAAAACCTACAAACTCAAGTGGAAACGGTTCTATCTTTGGTGTGAAGCTTCAAATTTAAAGTCTTCATTTTAACTCTGAGAAGACAGAGATTCTACACTGTGCAGTAGATAGAATCCCTCCTAAACTTCCGCTTGTGTTTTGGCCAACATCCCCTGCTACTCCATTGGCTCCCAGTAGCCTGGTACATAATCTGGGAGTCATGGTTGACAACAAATTGACATTAGAAAACTGTCAACAAAACAGCTGGAAGTGGTTTTACTCTGATCAGAGCATTTCGGAAAATCCTTCCGATGTTCTCTTAACAGAACAGAGCGCTGATAGTCCGGGGCACCATCCTCAGTAAGCTGGACTATTGTGATGCCCTGTTACTAGAATCCCCGCAATATCTGATTAAGAGATTGCAGAGAGTACAGACCATGGTGGCCAAAATGGTACTAGTGCAACCACGCCACTCCTCCACCTCCCGGGCACTCTCAGATTTACACTGGCTGCCAGTCTCGCAGAGGATACGATTTAAGGCACTATGTATAGTATTTAAGGCTCTACATGGTCACTGTCCCAGATCTCTGCAGGAGAAACTGACATGGTATGCCCCTCCACGAGCGCTGCGCTCCTCATAGGCTAATCTGGTGAGGGTGCCTAAAGTTAGGAAAGTCAAATCAGGAGGTAGGGCCTTCAGTGCGGCAGCGTCCCGCCTTTGGAATACTCTTCCATTTGATACGAGACAAATGGACAACATCCTGCAGTTTAGAAAAAGGTTAAAAACCTGGCTCTACCCTCGAGTATGCTCCTTGGCATCCTGCTAACTCCATCCTGGCAGGGGACACAGTCTCTCGGCCCTAAGCTAGTCGCCTGTATCACAGCGCCAGGTTACCCGTAGGGTGTCAGTTGCTAACTTAAATAAATAAATGTTCACCCTGTTCACTCTACGCCAATTAGCAAAATCCGGCCTCTCTCACTCTACCCTGAAGGTTTTTCTGGATGCAGTTTCCAGATTGCAGCACAATGACTCCAATTCTCTTTATTCTTCAAGAATTATTCAACAATTTTTCAAAGGCTTATTTCAGATGTTCCCTCTAATTCGACGCCCGCCTCCTCCTTGGCATCTGAACATTGTGTTGGCACAACTCATGAAGTCCCCATTTGAGCCCATTCGTAGGGCTGATCTTAAATTCATCTCCTGGCAGACATCACTGCTTTTAGCTCTTACTTCAAATCAGCGAGATACAAGCTTTTACTATCAAACCACCTTTTCTTCAATTCACCAAAGACGCTGTGGTGCTCCGCACTAATCCGGCCTTAATTACTAAAGTTTCATCTGATTTCCAACGGAATGAGCATGTCATCTTAAAGACTTTTTCCCCTAATACACAGTTGCCAGCAGAATAGACTTTACATTCTCTAGATGTTAAGAGATGTTTGACATTTTATTTGCAAAGAACAACCAGTATCCGTAAAACTGATCAGCTCTTCATAGCCTACGGCAGGATGCGTAAAGAACCTCCAGTTGCTAAACAGACTATTGCACGTTGGATATCTAGAGCAATTTCCTTTTGCAATCAGTAAGCAGGCAAGACACTTGAAGCAACGATTAAAGCACACTCTACTAGCGCAGTCTCCTCTTCTACTTCTCTCTTTGGTGGTGTGCCTCTTCATCAGATTTGCAGAGCTGCGACCAAGCACTACTGTCTGGAAGCTGCCAACAATGCTGACACAGCTGTTGGGCAAGCGGTGCTACGTAATCTTTTTAAGTAAGGTGAGCCTCTGTTTCTTACCTCCTCCTGCACACATTGTATACATGTATATATTTCTGCTTTTTACAGATGTGCCGATGTTTACTGCTATACTGTAATATATGTATATGTATTCTCTCGTACTCTGTTTACAATGTACTTATGGCTTACTATGCATAGTTCTCGAATTACTGCTATCTACTCTGATTCAAGCATGTGAATCTATGAAAGATACCCCAATACTGGAGAAGAACATAAGTTACTTACCTGAAAACTGTGCTTCTCCAGTATTGATATCTTTCATAGATTCACATGTGACTCACCCACCTCCCCTCAGAGGCTCCCCTCTTCTCCTTGGCTCTTATGCCACACTTGTGCTAAAAAATTGGAGAGCCTGAGCCTCTGAGGAGAAGGTTCCAGAGGGTGCTGTCGCCTGATTGGCTGGAGTTTGGACCATATCTAATGACTTTGACATGACTGTCACCCTCACTCTGTCTGTCGCCCTCACTCTGTCTGTCGCCCTCCCTCTGTCTGTCTGTCGCATCACCACTGCATCACTCAGGGGCACCACAACATCACTATGCGTTACCACAACATCACTATGCGTTACCACAGCATCACTGAACGCGACAGCATCACTCAGCGCCACCAAAACATCCTTCAGCGCCACCACAGCAGCAATCTGTGCAACAATTCAACAACTAGTTCAAATATGTTCTCTCAATGTTTTAAGCTTTATTACAAATGTCACAAAAAGATGTTAATATTTCACTTCTGTTCTTGGATTTTCATCACAATACAATACTCTGAACATAATCTTCACAAAAGTTATTTACAAACGTTTAAGCAATTGCCATTATAAATTACAATAACTTTTACTCAAGTATTAATTATTTAAAAAAATTAAAAGCCATTGTTATTTGTAACATCAATAATCTAAGTCACGTAAATACAACACATATTGCATTACAAATGCAATAGGTGTCACATTTGCGAAAGTTAAAACTATTGGCATTGTAAATGACAAAGCTATTAATTTCGCTATTTTCAAAACCAACACATAAATAAAAAATGTGTCATTTACAATACCAATAGCCCAAACTTTCCTAATGCAAGACCTATTGCATTGCAAATGCTTGTTATAATTACAAGGGTGTGACGACACCACATAACACCGCATAAGCAACAAGTGCAGATTAAACCACAGGGTTAAAAAAAAAACACACACACACCGTGAGCTTAAACCTGTACTAAACACACACGCCTCAATAACAGGTACATCATAGAAAGACTGATGGACATAACGAAGCGGACCTAGAGATACATGCATAGCACAGACAAGATAAAGCTCTTGATTTAGAGTTTGGTGAGCAGGGTACTCCTTCACAAGCGTGGTGTAATGTAATGTATACTTGTAAAGCGCACTGTTGCCAAGCGGCTTCCTGGCGCTGTATACCGCTGGGGAACCCGTCCTGGCTTTCCCTGTGGGATGGTCCCTCCTGGGTATCCCCAAGGTGAAGCCAGGCATCCCTGGCGTTGGTGGGGCCGTTGTGGAGATGAGGCAAGCTAATGCCCAGAGTTGCCGAGTGAGACCCCTGGTTAGAGTAGGCACCGAAGCGAGAATTATCGAGTCTGCTGACCCTGGTCCACGACCCTGCCACGTTGGGAATTGAACCCTGGTCCCGGGCCGTCCTCTGCTTCCGGGTCTGCCGCCTCTAACCAGTGAGCCACATTACTACAACACATATTGTAGATCAACTTCCTATAGATGGTTGAGATTGCTTTTTCGGTCAGGGGATTAGTTAGCAGCTGGTCCTCCAGTGGGGATGCATCAGGCAACTTCCCCCCCCCTTCCCAGATGTTATCTTGCAGAGCGTGACCCACCTGCAAATGTCAGAACCGTTTTTAGTCGCCTAATTCATACCAACCGGACCATCGAGTTGCACCTCCACCAGCGAATGGTCTGAGATTCTTCTGCCTGTCAAACCACATGCCATTCACTATTTCATAGTGTTTTTCTGCTTTTATTTACCACTTGTTTTATGCATGTGGTTGGTTGGGGGGGAGGAGATGGGCGAAGCAGGGGAGGGAAGGGGAAAGATATTTCTAACAGAGGGAAGAATTGTGTGTTTCCCCCAGTTAGTAAAAAAACAGCATAAGTCTTGGCTGCTTCTGCTGCACCCAGAGTCTTGTGGGTCTTTTCAGTCTAATTTTTCTGTCTGGAAAAAAATCGTCTCCTGTTTTTCTGCACAAAAGCCTAACGACTGATAATCAGGTGGAATAAAATGAACACATGAAAGTACTCCTTAATTTCATTGCCCTTGATTCATACTCTGGGCCATAGTTGAGGGATAGGTCTAGGCATAGTCCTCTGCCACACACAATAGATTTGCGTGTGGCAGAGGCCAGAGCTCAAAAGTCAGGTTACCAGATACAAGTAGGTGGTAACTCAGGGCAGGGGAAATGCCTGTTGTCTGTGGAGGGGAAATTCCCATCCTAGAAATATACATTAAAATTAATTAATAGTATTCTATTTTAAATATCTTTTTGGTGCCAGTCCATATGACTTTAATGTCTGCTTTTGGGATTCCATGTTACAAGTCCATAGGGTACATGTATCCTTTCTGAGCTTAATAAAATGTTGGAAATTCTACAAATCCTCACTCCTAGATCCAAGTACTCTCAGGCTACCATTCTACACTCTGCTCTGTCTGAAGAACGGCTCAACACTTTCAAAATTTTGCAATTCTGCATTGATATGGCTTGTAAATTATTTTTGGGGATATTTACATGTATTAACTATTTAATTTTAATACTATAGGTGATTGAAATTACGGACGAAGAAAGCAAGATTTAGCACCAGCCAACTGAATGTTAGTGCCATAAGAAGGATTATTTTGAAAAACCGAAGGACATCCAGCATTCTAAGTTTAAACAATTTCCAAAATCTAGGTGTGGCGAGGAAGTAGGAGCTGAGGAAAGTACTATACCTGTAAGTCTCTAATTTTGCATTTCGTTAACCCAGAGCAAAGTCATATCTGTCCACACAGCATCAGAAATAGTGCCAGAAAGACCAATCACAACATCCTCATCTGAAATATTATCAGAAAGACAAATTGTCTCAGCATGACAGAATAACGTTCATCTAAAGGACGCATGATCTAAAGCATCATGTAATTCCAGAGAGGAAGCACACACTGCATAAAAGAAAGATACAACAAAAGGTTTCTTCTGCAAACCATCAAAGAAAAGACACTGATAGAAGACTCCGAAGCTGACACGCTAACAACCAAAAGATTGGAAAATCACCTTTGTTGAACAACCGTTTTTAACCACTTACGCAAGTTTGAGACTATCTGCCTCGGGATAGAATACCTCGACCCACTCTGCTCACTCTGGCGAAAACCTTAAAAATTCACCACTTTATTGTGTTCATGACCATCTCAGATTGTTTCCTTTTTATTGTGTACTGTTCTGTAATTCTATGTAAATCGCCTCAACCTTATCTGTTGTGCAGAAATGATATGTAAAACTGTTAAATATCAAAATGGATTAAATGAGCACCGTTGCGCTATAGCTAATATAAATAAATCCTCGTCTTCAGAACTACAATCCTTAACCTTACACCAAACACAGAACGGGTAAAAGCAACTGATGTTCTGCGACTGGTGAGACACAATATTACTGTGCACGTTCTAACGCCCTCAGTTACTGCCATTACGCCAGTGCAAAACGGTACTTCTCAGTTGAATCATTAAATATCAGACTAACTCCTTATCACTGCATTGCTAAGAACCTATACAAATAGATTTGAGAAAAACTTCAGTCACAAAATAAGTTGCTGCCGGAGAGGCTATAACCAAAAGACTATTATCTGCTACAAACATTTCGACATGTGTTACAGGGCTGCTTCCAGACATATTTTGCTCAATTCAAGTGTTAAGACGATTACACACAATATCTTTTAGAGATAAATGCTGAACATTATCTAAACAAGCCCGACTCTAAAATCGGGTTCACTCTTACCGTGGCATATAAGCAAGAGAAAACTAAATGTAGAGATATTAACTCTAGGAATACACCTTTTAAAAACACGGGCTGTGAGAACAATTTCAGTGTTCAAACCTGCCTCAATCAAAGCAAAATAACCCAAGTTGGGGAAAAAGTTACCTGAGCCAAAAAAGATTAAGCCATAAATCTCATCTCACTGAATTTGAGAGAATGCACACTGGGAAAATCCTCTCTCAGTGCTCTGAATGCCAAAAAAGTTTCAGCAGTAAATCTTATCTCACTGAGCATATGAGAATCCACACTGGGGAAAAACCTTATCAGTGCTCTGAATGCCAGAAAAGGTTTAGCTTAAAAGCGAGTCTGTATCGACATGTGAGATTCAGCCATAAATCACATCTCACTGAATTTGAGAGAATGCACACTGGGAAAAACCTTTCTCAGTGCTCTGAATGCCAAAAAAGTTTCAGAGATAAATATTATCTCACTGAGCATATGAGAATCCACACTGGGGAAAAACCTTATCAGTGCTCTGAATGCCAGAAAAGGTTTTGTAACAAACAAAGTCTTTCTCGACATGTATTAACCCACTCTGTAGAAAAACCTTACCAGTGCTCTGAATGCCAGAAATGTTTCAGTTTAAAAAGTAGGCTCACACATCACATACGAATCCACACTGGGGAAAACCCCTATCAGTGCTCTGAATGCCAGAAAAGGTTTAGTTTCAAACCGCAACTTTATCGGCATGCATTAACCCACTCTGTGGAAAACCCTTATCAGTGCTCTGAATGCCAAAAAAGTTTCAGCAGTAATTCTTATCTCACTGAACATATAAGAATCCACACTGGGGACAAACCTTATCAGTGCTCTGAATGCCAGGAAAGGTTTTATAACAAAAAAAGTCTTTCTCGACATGTAATAACCCACTCTGGCAAAAAACCTCACCAGTGCTCTGAATGCCAGAAAAGGTTTAGTTTCAAAGAGAGTCTAAATCGACATCTATTAACCCACTCTGTGGAAAAACCTTACCAGTGCTCTGAATGCCAGAAATATTTCATTAAAAAAGGAGACCTTACTGTACATACAAGGACCCACACTGGGGAAAAACCTTATCAGTGCTCTGAATGCCAGAAAAGGTTTTGTAAAAAACAAAGTCTTTCTCAACATGTATTAACCCACACTGGGGAAAAAGTTTACCAGTGCTCTGAATGCCACAAATGTTTCAGTACAAAAAACAATCTCATTCATCATATAAGAACCCACACTGGGGAAAAACCTTATCATTGCACGGATTGCCAGAAATGTTTCATTAGCCAAGCCCAGCTCACTCTGCATAGAAGAACCCACACTGGAGAGAAACCTTATCAGTGCCCGGAATGCCAGAAATGTTTCATTGACAAAAACAGTCTCACTCATCATATAAGAACCCACACTGGGGAGAAACCTTTTCAGTGCTCTGAATGCCAGAAATGTTTCCGTGTAAAATTCAGACTCACTGAACATACAAGAATCCACACAGGGGAAAAACCATATCAGTGCTCTGAATGCCAGAAAAGGTTTTGTAAAAAACAAAGTCTTTCTCAACATGTAATGAACCACACTGGGGAAAAACCTTATACATGTTCTGAATGCCAGAAAGGTTTCAGTTTAAAAAGTAGTCTCACAAAGCACATAAGAATCCACACTGGGGAAAAACCTTATCAGTGCTCTGAATGCCAGAAATGTTTCAAAAACAAACTCGGTCTCACCCAGCATATACAGACCCACACTGGGGAAAAACCTTATCAGTGCTCTGAAAGCCAGAAAAGGTTTTGTAACCAACAAAGTCTTTCTCCACATTCAATAACCCATTCTGTGGAACAACCTTATCAGTGCTCTGAATGCCAGAAATGTTTCAGTAAAAAAAGTAGTCTCACACGACACATAGGAATCCACACTGGGGAAAAACCTTATCAGTGCATTGAATGCCACAAATGTTTCAGTGAAAAAATCAATCTCACTCACCATATAAGAACCCACACTGGGGAAAAACCTTATCAGTGCTCTGAATGCCAGAAATGTTTCAGTGAAAAAAGACATCTCACGCTGCATATAAAAACCCACACTGGGGAAAAACCTTAGAGTGCTCTGAATGCCCAAAACATTTCAACCGTAAATCACTTTTAACTGCACATGTGAGATTCCACACTGGGGAAAAAACCTTATCAGTGCTCTGAATGCCAGAAATGTTTCAGTGACAAAAGAAGTCTTTCTCGACATACAATAACCCACACTGGGGAAAAACCTTATCCATGCTCTGAATGTCAGAAATGTTTCAAAAACAAACTCAGTCTCACTCGGCATATAGGAACCCATATTGGGGAAAAACCTTATCAATGCTCTGAAGCCCAAAAGATTTCAAACTTAAATCACTTCTAACTGCACATGTGAGATTCCACACTGGGGAAAAAACCTTATCAGTGCTCTGAATGCCAGAAATGTTTCAGTGAAAAAAGAATACTCACTACACATACAAGAACCCACCATGGGGAAAAACCTTATTGCATTGAAAGCCACAAATGTTTCAGTGAAAAAATCAATCTCACTCACCATATAAGAACCCACACTGGGGGAAAACCTTATCAGTGCTCTGAATGCCAAAAATCTTTCAGCCGTAAATCTGATCTCACTGCACATTTGAGAATCCACACTGGGGGAAAAACATCAGTGCTCTAAATGTCAGAAAAGATTCAGAGGTAGTGATGGTTACATGCACCATAAGAAAACACCCCATCAAAAATACTTCAGTGCTCCAAGTGCCAGAAAAGCATCCATTTTAAATGCAATCTCACCTACATGAGAAGACGCACACAGGGAAAAAACATTACCTATGCTGTGAATGCCAGAAATTCCTATTTTTTGATAGGCACAGCCTCACTAACCATAATCCACTCCATACTGATGAAAACCTTATGAGTGCTCTGAATGCCAGAAAAGCTGCAGAGACAAACGTTATCTCACCTTGAGAAACTCCACACTGAAGAAAATCCTTATGCTGTAAAAGCTTGAATCTGAAAGACAGAGTTATGCTTCATGAGTGATCCCACTCTGGGGAAAAACCTTATGAGTGCTCAAAATGCAAGCAAAGTTTTGGTCACAAATTACGTCTCACTTGTCATGAGCAAACTCACACGGGAGAAAAAAGCCTTATGTGTGTTCTGAATGTCAGATAAGGTTTAATCAAAAATCAATGTCACTTCACATGAGAGAATTCACACTGGACTAAAGCCTTATACAGGAGGGGAAAGCCAGAAACGTTATACTCAGAAAGGAGATCTCACAAAACAATAGAAATGCACCCGCACCAGGTAAAAAGTAAGGCGTATCTTGAGTTGCAGAAAAGCTTCTAACAACCTGACTTTACATGAGAGAGCACATATTGTAGTTGCAATAGGATTATTCAAGAAATTCTTGCAGGATAACTTAGGCTGCCCGCAGGCAACCTCCAAAGAAATTTCAGGCCTTGAAAATGTTTTAATTGCAACAAAATCCACAATTTGAGTATCTGAAAGTTACAAAACTCTCAAGGTCTTTACTTGACACAGAGAAGTGTTAGTACTTGCAAACATCAATTAATTAACAAAAAATTCACAATATTAATGTCTTAAATTTTCTCCACTCAAAAGGTTTCTACTCACACTTGTTTCTTAACATATGACTGAAATCTAGATGTTCATGCTAAGATTAGGCCTAGGCGGTGTTCCTCAATGAAGAACTCGGCAAAGTGTCAAAAAAACTCAACCGCTCAACGTTGAGTTCTGCGAGCAGCAGAGTGCGTTAGGGTCAATTTGAACCGCTTTTTCGGCGAGTAGCACGCTACTCCAGGATCCCAAAATGATTAGTGGTGAATTAGTGTAGGGAAATATGAAATGTATTTGAGAGCTGGACATGTTGGTCTGTTAGTTGGGTTGAAAAAGAGACTGGAGGGATAGAAGAGGGAAGGTTTTGCATTTATATAGTGCTTGCTGCCCCTGATGAAGTGTTGAAGCGCTTTTCAGCGAGTAGCATGCTACTCCGGAACCCAAAAAGATGAATAGATAGATCAATTATTGTGGGTAGGTTGTTTTATTATATAAATACAACTGTACGAACATTTATAAAATTCTCTTGTAAAGTTGTATCCAAGTGTCATGTATAGTCTCTGATAATAATGTATACAAAGTTGGCTTGCCATCAAGACTGATGCCCCGTAATATTGATGCAGAGTCAGTTGTGCTGAAGTATTTTAGACACTTGTTGAATTGTAACATCCACCTCATAGTGTTGTAGACGAATATAGGATCCTAGTGTAATTTTCCCGATTCACTTCTCTTGCATGAGAAAGAAGACTGCTCAATAAATAACCTTTTTTTATTGAAAACACCCATCTCTCTATTTCTCTGCAAATCCTGGTGAAACAAAGCATGCACAATTGACTGAGTGAAATAGCAATCTATGGTTTCTGCAACTCTAGAGATATATTTCTTATTCTTGGGGAACAAAGTTGTCATGTTTATGCGGATGTCAGAAACTAATCCCTTCTTGTGAATTCGAGAAAGTTTCTAGTGACCTCTGAGCTAGCTGGCATTCACAATTAAGTCTAACATATTCAATAGAGACCTAGTCGACTTCAGTCCTACGTCTAAACTATTGTTTATGTTATTCCAATACGCAGAGCCTATTGGGAATATAGGAACTACACTACAGTAGGTACTGTTGTTTGTATCATGTCCATATTGTAGGCAGACACAAACGCCGAAATAGTGCACTATTTATATTAAGCATAATGTAGGTGAACAGATCACAGTAACCACTGTACAAGCTGTAGTAGGTGTTTAGAAGTAGAGTGACATAGAGGGCAATAAACACTCCACTTACTCTGTCACTAGCTTAGTACAGACGAACGCCAAAGGCTTCGTACATGATGAAGCATCAGAGTGCACCCTCTTTCTGCGTCCCATGGGCATTTTGGCTTTTGTTCTACAGAAGAGGCTGCAGACACTTACATAGCCCTTTATGTAGTGTGGATCACATTGGAGAGATTCTCAGCGGGCATGTTTACCTTTGTATTGGGCATGGCCACATTCAAATGTGGGAAAACCTTTTGTCTTCCGACTGCACTGTATTATTGAAACGGGCGAAAGGGCAAACAAGCAGTGAGGAGATGCACTGATTGTATATCACCACCTGACAGGATGGTGACAGACCCCAACCACCTGCAGGGGAAACGTGCCACCTCGTTTAATAGCTGCCAGACGCTTTACTTTGTAAGCAGACTGGTGGTTTACAACTGTACCTACGTTGGGGCACCACATGCTTTTTCCAGCATAATCTGGTGTACTCCCCCTGTGTGACATGACAGCACCCACTGAAGACTGCACCGTTGTGTAGTCTGGGACAGGACAGTTCACCTTCCCTGTAATTCTGAACTGGGCCTTTAAATACGGTACTATTTTGTGTGCCTATTTAATTCAGGTATACAAAGAATGTGGTACTACTTGTATACTAAGGTACATAATGAGATTACGTAGATTACACCTTTGTGTGCCTAATGCTGCCATTTGCATTTCAAGACCAGTGATTAATGTGGCTTTATGAAGTTCAACGCCATTGGGTGTTCCCGACCTGTCTTATACTGGCATATGGAAAAGATGGGCCATTTGGAACCTAAAGATAGATAAACATGTTCATAGGTCACGATTTAAGTCTGCATCTAAAATAAAACTGAAAATTAGGAGAGGTGATAAGTGAGATGTTAAAAGGCAGCCGCTTATCGAGTTGCATTTGTAAGTAGGCCTCCCGATATTATGAGATCTATTCCTGCTTCAGTCCTTAATTGCAATGAATACTTTAATACCCAGGCATGAAGTCATTGTCGAGCTGTTTAAATGTCCCTGTCTCCCCACCTCTTCCCCAATGCATCCTTAACCAGTGGCCTAGCCTGTGTGCCCTGGGCCCTAGGGCAAGAAAGGAAATGTGACACCTGCCCTCCGTTTGGACTGTGGAAAACATCAATAATTGTTCTGTGGGCCCCTCATGCCTTTGTTTGAACTGTGACAAACTGCAGTCATCAGGGTTCAGTGGGCCTTTAAGGCGTCTGGGACCTGGTGCCACAGCACCTGCTGCACCAATAAGAAGCTAAACCCCTGCCCTTAACAGCTTCTATTCTAGCCCCACTGGTGAACTGAACCAGCCAAGTACTGATCTGGCCATATCTGCAGGCATGCAGCCACCTCTTCGACTGAAGGGATTTAAGTCGCATGAAAGCAGCATGCGGGAAACAACTATTTTCTGAGGCAGTCAACCAACACCTTGTCTGTTCCAACCTGAATCCATTTAAAACCAGGGACGAAAAAACGGTTCATCGTCATCTCTTGCTTATCAAAAGGGTAAAACAGATTCATCTAACATTACAGTGTACCACATAAAAAAAATTGTGATTCTGTTTACAAATTAAAACTAGCATGCATAAAGAAAGAGGAGCCTTTGGCCAAAATAGCCATTTCCCCTAACACATCTTATACAAAGAAATGCTACCTACATTGTCATCCGGAAATAGTCATTAGCGCCTACTCATAAGCAAATGACATTTAGAATTCTCTTTCACTTCAAGCTTTCAAAAGTAAATTGATATAAAAGCAGTATTGAATTTTTTGACATTGTGTACTCTTACCAAAATTTAGACCATCAATTTTATGACATGCCATGGAAAAAAGGATTTCTTTATATATACTAAACCTCCAGAAACATTTGATTAACCAGTAATAAAGTCACGTCTACCTTAGTTAGTTTATAGTCTTCTTTTTTAAGAGAAATTATTTCACATTGTTACTGGACCTGCATGGGTAAACACTTATAAGGTCCCAAAGGCGAGACCTATTGACTATGCCAATGCTAGTTATTGAGTGAGTACAATGAGCAGCAACACTTTTGATTAGGTCCTGAAGAAAGCCGCAAACACCTCTTTGGAGGGTTCATAAGCTGAAACATATTGACCTCTTATTACCTTTCACTCTGCTGCCCCCACTACCCTGAGCTCATTTTTGTGGTATTTCGTATACCATTCTCTATAACAAAACATGCCTGAACTCCTCCCTCTCAGTGAGGGGCTGTACCCTGTACTGTAACTAGGTATAATGGTGGGAGGAGATTCCGAATGAGGAAGCATGCAACTATGGTGGGTGAGGGAAATCTTCCCTTTAAAGGGATATTTCATCTTAGCTAGGTCTTCATTTGCAGCAGTAATCCTCATAGACACAAGGGTTTCTTGATTGTGGTAGAAATACATATTTACCCCTTCATTGTACGTTTAAGCACAGACCATTGCTTGAAATGTTGTGATCAATGTAGGAAAAATACTCTGTGCACTGAGAAAATGTGTTAAACTAACGGAAAGTTGATAATTGCATTTAATACCTTCTCATACCTGGATTTAGCTAGAAGAGAAGTCTGTTAATTCTAGCAGATTTTTGATACCAAAAGGTATAAGAAATTAGGGGATCTTTATCTGATATCTTTATCAGTAAATTATCTGAAATTATTGGACATAAACTTTTGCAAGTATTATTTCTAAAGATAAAGTAAGTTTTATATTTGTTTTTTCTAAACTAACCCCAGTGCGTATGACTACAACAACCACCTCTCTCAAATCAATATTGTACTTGGTTTAGTGAGAAAGCTAAATGATCTAGGAGAAACCAGGACTGCGCGTCAGTATTTTTCTTAGGAAGCTTTAAGGTAGAGAGTGAAAACACTTTTTAGAATGCCCCATAAATTGTGACATAGATATTTCTATATGTTTGACAAAAAGAATAGGTACATTTCATGACAATATTGAAATGGAAAATAAAATAATGGAAACAAATATTTACACCACATGACAAAAATATTAGAGACTACATTTCAGCAATATGTAGGAAATACTGAGGTTCATGTATTAATAATCCATTTGGTAAAAGTGGTTGCTTGTGGAGTCAGCACACTACTGTGTCTGTGATTGCTTTTAAATAAAGGCATTTTTAATGCACCCCATTTTACTTTCAGATTCACAAATGTCCCCTTTGGTTACTACCTCCTGTTACTGTTTTTCAGCCCACGTATGGTTTCAAAGCTTAATACATACCTTAAGGATGTATTACGTATTTAGAAGGGACACTATTAACATTCCCCTTCCAAATTCTTAATTGTTAAATGGGCTAAGTACATTTCAAAAAGGGGTTTAGAATTTGCAAACTCTGTGAATTACCGAACCAGTGGATTTTTGAATATTAAAACCCTTGGTACATGAGTCAATTTTTCTCAATTCCCTCCAAATTAAGTTTGCTAATAATGTTAGTTGAATGATAACCGGTGCACGTACCTATTTAGTGTTAGTGTTGCTTCAGATCAAATAAAAACCATCACACATAACTCTTACACAATGCTTAAAGACAGAATTTCTGACATCCAGCTTTAATGTTTTGTTAAATATATTTGCAAATGTTGTTACTTAAACAGGAGAGAATCTAAACCGGTCTCTGGACATACAATAGGTTGTAATCATAATCTTTCGATACATTTTCTGAGTTTCAGGAACAATGTGTGTCATCTGTGTTTACTCTAAACCACTATAATAAACATATTCAATGCTTTTAGATTTGATCTGTTTGTACTGGTTTCTATTGCAGACAATGATCTAGATTTAGACCAAGGATCAATTCCACCCATGGCTTTTAAAACCAATTTATCATTGATCTCTTTTAGTGTTATCGCAAATAAAACTGTAATAGAACTGATCTGAGAGATGGACCTTTAAGTATTAAAATCTGATTAGATTAGATCTACAAGCATTGCCTGACCACTGTATTTTACATCAATAGATTACTAATCAGCACATGTTGTCTAAGTGCAATTCACTCATCTTCAATTTTTCACGGAGCTCATGCTGTGTCTGTGTGAATTCTTTTAAAATATGACATTTAAATGTCCATAAGTTCAGGAATTCTAGTTTCAAGCCTGGTCAAACCTTAATGAATGCTATACCTAAAGATGCCCTTCTGTTCCTACATTTTATTGTGCACCATGATTCAGAAATAGCATGTTTTTGCTTTCGGAGGTAAAATTCTAAACATATTTATTGTTGTTGCCATCTGAAACATGATCACTAATTGGGAAGATAACAACTAGTGGTCCTGTGATGCTTGCTGGAATAGGAAGTGTTTAATCAAAAGGTGGATTGAATTCAAGTTTAGGTTACAATTTTACAAGAGTGTATGGATTTTTTTATATATTTAAAATTGTTGATCTCCAAAAAGGCTTAAATCAATAAATCGAATTGAAATTCAAGTTTATCATTTTAATCCTATTGTTAGAAAAGATATAATTTTGAACGCCATGAGGTGGTTCCTTTCCAGAAAGCATTCAGGTTGTAATCATGAGTCAAATAATGTTGAGAAGGTTAAAATATTCAAATTGAATTCTAATTACACATGAAATGTTCATTGTTCAATATATTTCTCTTAGTATTTTAATGTGAGGACTTTATTGCTTAAGGAAAATAATTAGTATTTGTTTTTCTATATGTAGCAAGCATTACATTAATGAAACCGATACAGGAATATACATCAATTCTCAATTTGCTTTTTGTTCTGTCTTATGGCTATATTTGAAGGATGTGTAATGCAAAGAGTCTGGCAATACTTTATTTGTATTTTGATCTGTACCGTTATTTGATTTTATATTATATGTTTTGTTAAAAATGTATTCGTTGATCTCCTTGCCCTGCTTGTCAATAAAGAATTTTAAAAAAAAACATTAATGAGACCACTGTATCCCACCTTCTTTCTTTCCTTTCCTGCTCTTTATGAACGTTTCTATTGTTGAACTTTAAAGACTGCCCGAAATTAAGAATTGTGCTCTCCCTAACTTTGCTAAGTTACAGTTTGTTGATTTTTATGTACAACTTTCGTCTCTTATGTGTATGGCAACTGATGTTCTGTTTTGCTTTAATAATCAGCTTATGTTTATTAGGTTTTATTATTCAATAAAATGTTTCAAACACAACAAATGGTAGTTGATATGTGTTTACAACTGCAGTATTTTTATTGTATGGGCACTTTCAAAGGGGCCAAAAATATTGTCTGCGGGTTGACAGAGTACCACATTGGCATCAGGAGGGAGAGGTTTGGGCAGGTGATTGGGGATACATGTAAAGTTGGAAGTAGGGGGAACAACGCATGTACATTGTGTGGACTGAGACTCCTGAAGTTATTGTGAGGGATACTATGCTACCCTGTAAATTAATCCCCTAGTGATTATTATCAACAAACTTTATTCGGTTTTATAAAAGAAAACCATAAAAATCATACATAAAATGATAACATTTTCCAAGTTACAGATTGACAAATATAATATGTACAAGTTAATCAAAACACAAGATAAAAATTCATGAATTACAGTACAGAAGTTAATCGCAGTTTGACCTGAGTCTAACAGCGAACCGTAAAAAGTAAAGCGTATGCAAAACAGTGTCTTTAGAGAGGAGTTGTAAAAAGATAAGAGCTGGTCTCACCCTCCTAAAATCTGTTTTTTTGAGAATGGGAATAATAAATAACTTTCTAGGGACAGCACAAAAACTACAAAACATTATAAAGTGCATCATGTCCTGACAAGACTCACTGTTGCAGCTACAGGCATGAGGCACTGGCCTCTGTGGAAGCCGCAAGGGTGTGCCATGAGGTAATGGTAAAGGTTGAGCCGAAACCGGGACATTGAAAATGATTATGGATGCTTTTAAGCCCTAGAAGATAAGGTTCGCTGGTTGGTACGGTTTTTAACACGATTTACATACACACACTAGGCTTACACAGCTCATTTCCCTCTCTATCACAGTGGCTCATTCCTAAAAAACACTTATACCAGAAAAGTCACTCTTATATCTGGGCTCAGGGTTAGCGAATAGTTCCTACCTTCCCTGGAGAGGCCAACTTTTATATACTGGAGCCATCGGATGCGTGAGACACTGTCAAGTGAAAGGCATTCCCTTAGGATGTCTTTGCTAAGTGTATTTTCTTGCTTAGCCCAAATATTAAGCCACAAAGCCAGGGGACGGAAAGACAGTACATTTGAGAGGAAAGGCATTCCCAACTCTTTGTGCATGACATAAAACGAAGTGCTTTGTGGGACAGAAAGGGCCCTTCGCAGGAAAGAGTTTTCAATACTTTGCACTGCTCCTACCCCAATGTGGCCCAAAATCTCACTCCCATAACTAACCTTTGAGATATATTTGTCTTCATATGTCTTCAAAAGATCCCCTATTGTCTTCCCTCCCCCTCTGCAAAGTTAAAAACAGCTGCAAAAGCTTTCACTAGATCCCCTTTCTTCCAAGTAAGCAAAGGGCACCAACTCAAGAAATCGTCAAACACAACTCCCAAATAGGAGAAAACATTGGTCTTCGGTATTGATGAAAGTCAGAGTTTAAAAGTGAACTGCTTAGCTTTACGAGGTCCCACCTGCATAATGAACGACTTGGCATGATGAAACAACAGGTCCAAGTCCTCCATTAAAAGGGCAAAAGAATACAGAAGAAGTTGTAGGCCCCTAGCTGTCCTCGCCAAGAGGACTGCGTCGTCAGCGTATAGAAAGACTGGCAGGCTAGGCTTGCCTACCTGGCGACAATCCGCATTTGTGGCCAAAAGGGCCTTCTCTAAGGAATTAATATATAGGTTAAAAAGAAAGGGTGTTAAAATGCACCACTCATGCACCCCTCTCTTGATGTCAAGCTGACAGGACACTTTCAGGTCATTTGAATAGCGGACAACTGCAGTTTAATCACAGTGAATGAAATGATGTTACTGTCAATGCCAATGGAGGACATCAACTGCCACAGCTTGGTCCTATTGACCCAGTCGAAAGCTGAGGACAGGTCCATGAAGGCTAGGTTTATGGGGCTGGAACGAGCCACAGTGTATTTGTTCAGAACCATGTACAGGTTTAGACACTGTTCCACAGTGGAACGACCTGGACGAAAGCCATTTTGGATATCGGATAAAAAGTTGTTTTCATCAACCCATGATACAAGTGTGTCAAGTACCATGCGGACCACCACCTTCACCACAGAGTCCAGCAGAGAAATGGGTCTATATCAATAGGTGCTGTCCCGTTATCCCTTTTTTAATGCCGGGAATATAATCGATAAAGCCCAAGAATTTGTGCGGCCAATCTGGACAGCAGTATTGATGACAGCTGTGAGGACAGGCACCCAGGTTTTTAAGTGGGCGATATAGAGATCTGGTGGGATCCCATCTGGTGCGGGAGCCTTGTTTTTAGATAGACCCAGAATACGGGCACTCACCTCTTGCGTGGTGAAAATAAGTTCCGACTTGCCTTCCACCCTTTCCTGCCCCTCAATTGGAGGGGTATCCGACTGGAAGATACCCTCGAAATTATGTATCCAGTCGTCCTCTGTGATTTGGGCATCCAGTAAATTAGCATTATTTCCAGATAGAAATGGGCTGTTAATAATGCACCAGAACTTTGAGCTATTACGCAGTGTACTAGCCTCCACTAAATCAATCCAGGCCTCCTCCTTCAGGACAGACTCGCAAGTTGCTAGAGCAGGCTTATATGCTCTTCGTAGTCCTTTGACCGACACCTGGTCTCGGGGCTTAACACCCAAGGCCTGTCTCAGGTTCCTGGAAGCCTGGGAGCACGCCGAGTAAAACCATTGTGAAACTGGTTGCTACCAGACCCCGTAGAAAGTTCCTTATGACAGTACACATGGATCCAAATGCACCCATGATGTCCGGAGCACTTGCCTCATCGTCGAGACAGGTGGCAAACTCGCTTCAACACCGAGTTAAAAGTGACTCGTGGAGTAACTCTGGGACAATACACCCCCACTTTACGCTCCTTCCGCTTCCACCTCTTTAAGGGGGACACCAGCCTCCCGCCCACCTTGGTGTGTCCGAGTGTTCGGGTCCAGCCAGTTAAGACACAAATGGGGTTGTGGTCACTGCATTCACTCGCCTGCACAGACAAATCGGTAACCAGAGAGTAAAAGGGGGTATATACAAAGGTGAAATCAATAACTGTCACACACCCTCTCCCAATAAAGGTGGGAGTAATATCTGTTTTTCCCCGGAGGCAGCTTATTTATTACAGATGTTAGATCAAATTCAAGCAAGATGGAGTTAAGCTCAACACCCTTGGAAGTATGTTCCATGTGTAAGCCTGCTTGTCGCGCACAGCCCATATCTTGCACTCCTCCTTGCATGATGTCCCTACACATGAGTGTTAAAATCCCCTGTTAAAAAAATGTAGTGATAACTCTGACCTTTCAAGATGCTATGCTGAAGTACAGACCCCAGCAGAGTCATATTTCCCTGTGTAACTCCAGCGTTGAAAAAGTTACCAGAGCAGCTTGCTCCGTCCACTGGGCAACAACATCACATGTAAATTGAGAGAGACATACAGTGAGGTATTGTAAGAAACTGGATCTGTATACTGCACCAAAGTGAGGTATAGTGTGTATTGAGTCCAAGGGTCTCCAGAGGTAGGCAGAGGTTAAAGTTAGATAGAACCTTACTCTCTAAAGTGGTAGCTTGGTCGAGCAGTAAGGCAGTATAAGAGGACAGTGTTAAGCATTTGATGTACACACTCAGTCAGCAAATGAATTCACAAACTCAAGAACTGAACTCTAAGCCAATTGTTTTTGTATAAAAAAAATATACTGTTATTTTATTTCTAGAACCAAGCAAGCCTGGTACAGGTAAGCATAAAAATAGTTTGCGGTAATCATTTACTTGTATGAACACAGATCAAGACTGTTCCCATGAGGCACAGGGTCATATTGATTTGCATATGGCCATGTCTGAACGGGGTGGCGGAGTGAGCTAAAGACGGTGATGGATTAAACCCAGCTCAGTTGACTGGGGGTGAGTGTTTGATTTGCTCAAACGCTCAGTCCATCATCCCCTTTTGTATCGCTTTGGATACCTAGATTCAGCACTGGGACATTCCCTTGAAACGGGTAAGTAAACACGTTTTGGTTATTTGTGCAATTTAAAAAAATATTTTTAGATTTCAAAACTCCACACTTCGAAACATTTTGGAGAAAAAGTGTCCATGTTATCCTATGGAGGGAAAACAGGTTACCGGTTCTCAGGTAAGTAATTGACTGTGGGAGTTACGGTTCTGGGGTTAGACTCAGGTGTCCGCCAGGGTCAGTGATGCATTGTTGTTGCACCCTCAGCGGCACTAGGACGGCCGGGTGCAGAGTGTTGAGGCCCAATGTTATCCTATGGAGGATAGGGGGGCTTCGTTTGGTGGCGCCTGGCAAGCAGGCCACAGGATTGTGAGAGCAAAGCTCCTAGTGTTTAGCTCAGGGCAAGTTGGGAACCAAAGGTGCACCCTCAGCGGCACTGGGGCGGCCGGGCGCAGGGGCTGTTTTGAGGTCGGGTGCCCTGTTGATTTCAATGGAGATTCTCCGGGACAAAGAAACACTGCAGGCTTGTGGACGAGGATCTTCCAGGAGTGACCACCACTTCGAGTGGTAAGTTGGGATCTTGTAGGTTGGTTAGGCACCTCTGGGTTAGGCACACAAGGCCGTGGGGCGTCAGATGTAGGGGTGCCTTTGGACGTCAGATTTTCTTACCCGCTCCGGTCACGGTAGGGGGAGTCCTCTTGATTGAGGCTACAGACCTCTTCTGGAGGCTTGAGGCAAGTCATCGGTCACCGGATCTTGGGTCAGGATCGCCGGGGGGACCTCCTTGTGGTGTTTTTCCACTCGAGCTCGGGTGCGGCGGGTGCGGCGTGGGCTGGATTCTCGGTTTCTGGCTGGCACCAGAAGCTGCAGTTTAAACACGTCCGGTGTTCACAGGAGAAACAGCCTTGAAAGTGAAGGCAGGCAGGTCCTCTGGGGTTTGTGAGTGTGCTGCCTGCTGGAAAGGCCTGGGTTTCGCAGGAGCAGGTGCAAGGGGAGACAGGCCTGTAGGGCTGGGGCCAAGTCAGTGGGCGTCGTCCTCTTGTTAGCTCTGCACGGCTTCTCATCCTTCTTCTCTTCTTTTCTTGTTGTTGCTGGATCTGAGGAAGGAAGGTTCAGGCTGCCACTAAATACAAAATTTAGGGGCGTTACAGGTAGGTAAAGGGCAGGGACCAATGGGTCCCTTCCCTGGGGTGGGTACACCCCTTATTCTGTCACTCACCAGTGGGAGGGGTCAGGAGCCTGTCCCTGGTTGGCTGGGTCCCCCCATCCTCGAGATGGTGGGGACTCGAGGTTGTGCTTCACCTCGCCTCCTCCACCTTAGGGGTGGAGTTGGCAGAGGTGGGCACACCTCTCTTCCGTACTTGTTTTTCCCGTCGGTTCTCCCGCCCAAAGTGGGGGGTGGAACCAGTGGGGACCCATTGCTGAAAGCGGCAAATGGTCTGGAGAGGCTCACAAAGGTGGCATGCCTTTGAAGCTTCCCCTTCGTGAACGCTGCCTATCCTTGGGAGGAGGCTTGGGTCCTCTTCCCAGGATGTGCATTGTTTCAGTACCCCGATAGCAGCAAGCTCTCGACCCAGGCGTCCAGAAACATGTCTGGTGGTGGCAGCCTAAGCAGCCACTCAGTCAGGTCACTAGGAGTTGGCCGAGTTTTAGGGGGCATCTTTAAGATGCCCTCTGTTGTGCATTTTACATTAAATACCACACTGGCATCAGTGTGGGTCTAATGTGCTGAGAAGTTTGATACCAAACTTCCCAGTCTTCAGTGTAGCCATAATGGTGCTGTGGAGTTCATAATGACAAGCTCCCAGCACCATATATTCTTAATGGCAGCACTGCTCTTACAATGCCCAGGAATAGACTTGGGCACTGTAGGGATATAGGGCTCATGCACCTGTATACTCACCACTGGCATAGGGCACCCAGCTAGAGGGGTGACTGATGTTTGCCAGGGCAGTGGTTTGTGGGCATGGCTCTTCACTTTGTTCTGCACCAAGTTACTGCAACAGAAACCCACTGTTCTATGAGCTGCAGAATTCACACTCTGTGCATAGATCGCCATCTGGTGTTGGGTTTGGATGCTTGCAACTTGTTGTTGTCTTTGAAGAAGTCTTTTGTTGTCGCGAGATATGTGACTCCTCCCTTGGACGATAGTGTGCATGGGCATCGACTCCATCCTCAGATTGTTTTTTTCCACCATTGGGTTCGGATGTAACTTCTGCGCTCCGGTTCGGCACCATATCTCCAAACCTTTTCGATGCACAAACCATCATAAAATTCGACGGTATTGTCTCTCGATCGCGTGACCTTCGACGCACTCCTCAAATATCCCATTCCGGTCGTCGACACGGGCCGCTGGGCCTATCGACGCCATTCGGGACTACGGTTCATGGAAAGGACTCCACACAGTGACCACCACAAGGTCTGTAATCTGGGTCTCTCGACAGAGCACAACGAGAATAATTGCCATGCCTGCGCCCCTTTTCGATCCAAAAAGACCGTCCGTGATCGCCGGACCCGACGCAAGCAGCTCTGGTGCCGGTGGACATCTTTGATGAAGGCCCGATGTCCCGGAGGAAGATTCTGAGGAACTGGAAATCGTGTCCGAAGCAGACGACTCCAACTCAGACCACCCCATCCCTCCAGATCAACGAGTGAGTACCACTGCCGCAACCCCAACTCCACCTGCAAAAAAGAAGGCCCTGGTCAAGACCTCGCCTGTTGGCCCCAGCGGTGACCGAAAACAATGTTCAGAAGCCCCACCCCCGGGCTCGGCTCCAAAGACAAAGGACAAGCCTTCAGGCAGCTTGTGACCGAGCAAGCCGCATGTTAGTGTCCCACAGGCTCCATCGGCACCGAAGTCACAGCCTACTCCCAGAAAGAAATCAGCATCGACCACCCCGGCGCCGAAAGAAAAGGCATCTGATCCGAAACCAACACGTTCGGAAGCGAAAAAGATTTCTGCCTCCACATCGAAGCCAAAGGATCCAAAAACACCTTCCAAGGCTCCGAAGCAGAAATCCAAACATCGCTTGAACCCGAAAAGATCAGCACCGAAGAGGAAGAACTTTTTCGACCGGATCCTATTGATCTGAATAAAAAAACACTCAATATAGACCCTAAAACCGGACATGTGTCTACCGTTCCACACAAGAAGAGGAAACTGGATACACCAGGTATTCCTGCAGTGCATGTTAAGAAAAAAAACTGTGCTACTAAACCTATACAACCCTCTTCTCCTGTTGTTCCTACCAATCCTATCTCTCCTCCACACTCTCCTATACTTCCACCAAACTCACCATTACCACAGTTCGATGATGATTTAGGGGATGGGGGAGGCAACAATGACCCTTTTACAGACCCTGATACCAACACAGACGTACCACAGGACGACTGGGACAATTATGGTCACCTGGTCGACCCTCCAGCCCTCCCTCATCCCGAGGCATACCCAACAAAACCATCTCCCCCAGATGACAATATTGGCTTTAGTCAGTTGGTAAATAGGGCTGCTACATTCCATGGTGTTTCAATGCAATTAGACCCTGCAGAGGAGGACTTTCTAATAGACACTTTTGAGCAGTCAGAGAGACTGTACAAACCCTGTCAATGTTAAAAGGTGTCATTAAACATGCCCCTGACATATTTAAAGACTCTGTTAGGGCTAGAATTCTCAATCCAAGAATTGACAAAAAATATAAACCTCCTCTCAAAGATCCTGCCTACATCAAAAGTCAACTCCCTTAAGATTCCCTGGTGGTAGCTAACGCTAGAAAACGGGCTAATTCTCAGACCTCCATCTCTGGACAAGAAGTATAAATTATTAGATGCTTCCGGCAAACGAGTTGCTGCTCAAGCAGCCAATCACTGGTGGATACCCAACACACAAACATTATTTGCTAGGTATGATAGGGCTCACTATGACCAACTAGAAACCCTATTGCAACATTTACCAGATCAATACAAGACCAAGGCCAATGATCTCATCCAAGAGGGGAAATTAATAACCAATGCATCAATCAAGTGTGCCCTTCATGCAGCAGACACCGCCTCTAAGGCCTTTAACACTAGCATGTTACTCAGACAACATGCTTGGTTGCGCATTTCTGATTTCAAACAGGAGGTACAAACAACTAACCTCAACCAGGTGTTCAATCAGCAACAACATTTTGGACCGGCTGTAGACACCACTCTGGAAAAAATGAAAAATGGATTCGGAGACAGCTAAATCCATGGGAGCATTACAGTCTCCATCCACACGTGGTTCATGTCGCCGCTCGTCCTACAGAGGATAATCCAAGAACATTGGTACAGACACTGCTTCCTCTTCATACAAATACACCACACAAACATCTCCCAGTAGGGGATATTTCAGAGGTGGATACAGGGAAAGTAACAACAAAGGGAGAGGTCGAGGTAACAACAGCACTCGCACCTCCCCCGCTAGTAAGCAGTGACTTCCCTCCAGCCCATTCCACTCCGGTCGGAGGGAGACTATCACAGTTCCTACCTGTCTGGAATTCCATCACTATGGACAAGTGGGTAAGACATATTATCCAGTATGGTTACTGCCTGGAACTTTCTACTACTCCCCTCAACTTACCACCCAAACAGGCTCCAATGTCCGGGGAAATCTAACACTCCTCAAACAAGAAGTTCTTTCACTGCTTCAAAAGCACGCAAAAGAACCAGTTCCCAAACAACATCAAGGAACAGGGGTTTACTCCCTGTATTTCCTAATCCCCAAAAAAGACGGGACTCTAAGACCAATACTGGACCTCAGACCTCTCAATTTCTACGTTCAATCAGATCATTTTCACATGATCACTCTTCAGCAGATCCTTCCACTGCTTCAAACAGGCGACTTCCTTGCCACACTAGATCTCAAGGACTCCTACTTCCAAATTCCCATTCACCCTCCTCACAGGAAATACCTAAGATTCACAGTGGATGGCCAGCATTATCAGTTCAAGGTCCATCCATTTGGGGTGACCACAGCACTCAGGGTGTTCAGAAAGTGCCTTGCAGTAGTAGCAGCGCACTTAAGAAGGAAGAAAATCCACGTACTTCCATACCTGGACGAACTGGCTCATAAAAGCCAAGTCATACAGCCATTGTGTTCATCACACTTATCAAGTGATCCAGCTATTACACGATTTAGGGATTACACTAAATTACACCAAGTCACACCTTCAACCCTCCTACATACACCAGTATCTAGGAGCTACAATAGACACTTGCAAAGCTCTAGCATACCCCAATCCAGCCAGGATAGCCAGCATGCAAAACATCATCACCCAGTTTCAAGCTCAACACTCTCTCCCAGCACAAGTGTTTACACAGCCACTAGGCGTGATGCCTCTTGCATTTTCATCGTACGTCACGCAAGACTTCTGATGCGCCCACAAGTTCTTCAACCTTTCTTCCAAATGTGGAGCCAACCAGACATAGATCTGTTTGCCACACACGCAAACGCAAAATGCCACACCTTCGCCACCAGGTTCCCACACCCATTGACGAACGGCAATGCAATATGGAGGAACTGGTCAGGCAGATTTGCGTACGTTTTTCTGCCTCTCCCACTCAACCCACTAGTACGCAAGCTCAAACAGCAGTCTCTCAAGATGATCCTGGTTGCCCCCACATGGGCACGGCAACCATGGTTCACAACACCCCTCAAATTCTCAATAGTTCCACACCAAAAACTAAGTCTCTCCCCAAAACTGCTGACGCAGAACCATGAAAAGATAAGGCACCCAGATCCAGCACAACTGAATCTAGCAATCTGGCTCCTGAAATCTTAGAGTTCGGTTACCTGAACCTCCCACCGGACTGTACAAAGGTTTGTCATTTACTGCAATAACAACAAAATTGACCCATTACATGCTTCAATTCAGAACATTATTTGCTATTTACTACATCTAGAAAGATGAAATCTTGCATACTCATCAATCAGATTACATCTAGCTGCTCTTGCAGCCCACTTACAAAACAGGCAACATTTGTCCTTTTTTAGGGTACCTGCTATCAACGCCTTCATGGAAGGCCTTAAAAGAATAATTCCAACCAGACTGCCACCATCTCCAGTGTGGAACCTAAGCAATGTTCTTACTAGGCTCATGGGTCCCCCGTTTGAGCCTTTACACAAATGCGAATTACAATTCCTTACATGGAAAGTAGCTTTCCTTGTCGCAATCACCTCTCTCAGGAGAGTAAGTGAGATTCAGGCTTTAACCATACAAGGACCATTTTTACCAATACACTGTAACAAAGTGGTTCTTAGAACAAACCCAAAATTAGTTCCAAAGGTAATTTCTCCATTCCATCTCAATCAATCAGTAGAGTTACCAGTATTTTTTCCAAAACCCTGATTCTGTAGCGGAAAGAAGTCTTCACACACTTGATGCCAAAAGAGCTTTACTTTATGAAATAGACAGAACTAAAGCCTTTAGGAAAACAAAACAACTGTTTGTGGCTTTCTCACCACCTCATAAAGGCAACCCAATTTCCAAAGCTGGAATTGTCAGGTGGATAGTAAAATGCATTCAAATATACTATCAGAAAGCAAAACGCTTCTTAATAATTCCCCCTAGAGTGCACTCAACACACAAACTAGGGGCTTCCATTGCATTCTTAGGGAACATTCCCCCAGAAGACACTTGTAAGGCAGCAACATGGTCTACTACACACACCTTCACCAAACACTATTGTGTAGATGAGCAGGCAAAGCAACAAGCTTCTGTAGGTCAGGCTGTTCTTAAAATACTTTTTCAAACCACTACAACAGATACAGGCAACCACCGCTAGGGGAGACACTGCTGTACAGTCTATGCACAGAGTGTGAATTTTGCAGCTCATATGCCTCGAACGGAAAATGCTACTTCCCAGTATGCATCTGTTCTTGGCCTGTATAGCTGCAGAGATTCACACGCCCACCCACCTCTCCGAAACCTGTATCTTTTCCAGTGTTATCTTACTTAGATACATTCTCATGGACATCTCTGTTTCTTACAAAATCCATCATTTCCCTTCACAGGGGTGGGGAATTCCTATCTCCCGTCGCCCGAGACATCTAGATTTCTTAGGAGGGCAAGAGGTTTTAATTTGCATTTTGTCCAGAGGACAAGTAGACAGTTTTTTAGTTATAAGATACACAGCTGTTCAACCCTGTAGGTCACAGCCAGTAAATAAGTTGCTCTGAGCAGTTTATTGGCAGTGAAAGGGTCAATGCAAAAGCTGGGGCCTGCACTTAAATTTCCCCAGAGCAGAACAACAAAATGATAGAGCTCTGTGGCTTCCAGGCCCTACCCTGGTCCTTTTATTTTCTTCAAGCATGAGACACGCATCCAGCTTCTGCAACTCCAGTACACTCGCAGCAATGGCATGTAAGAGGCTGCTTTTTGTGCCTCTTGGCCCCTTGCTCTGACTTGAACTGTATGACCCCTGCCTTGTATTCTCTGCTCCACTCCTGGGCCTCATAGGGCTCCAATATCCCTGCTCATCTTCAACTCAATTTGATTTCCCTTCTCATGCACCCCCTCCTTGGCACTTTGCGTTTCCTGTACACCTTATGTTACACCTGGTGCCTAAACCTGCTAACCCCACCACTCCACCCTCCGCTGCACTCTGACATCCCTGACCCGCTCCCCTTGGCCTCTCATATATCTTACTTCATCTAAAGCTCATTAGTTTCCCCATGGGCTTTCATGCAGGCCTAAGGCCACCCCCAATTCTGTCCTTGCACTAGGCCTCTCATCTCACTTTGTGCCTGCACCAGGAGCATTGTGAACACACCGCTGTAGCAACTACAGCAGCTGTAGAGTTTTTGATGGGCCTCTTCAGTCTGCAGGTCCGCAGACAAAGGCCCATAATGGATTTGAAAGGGTGGGTGGGAGAGTGAGTGAATGGGTGGATGAATAGATGCATGGATGAATAGTGAAAGGGTGGATGGATAGATGCATGGATGAATAAGTGAACGGGTGGATATATAAATGCATGGATGAATACGTGCAAGAGTGGATGATAGATGCATAAATTAATGAGTGAAAGGGTGAATGGATAGATGCATGGATGAATGAGTGAAAGGCTGGATGGATAGTTGGATGAATGAGTGGAGTGAAAGGGTGAATGTTTAGATGCATGAATGAATGAGTGAAAGGGTGGATGGATAGGTGCATGGATGAAAGAGTGGATGGATAGATGCATGTATGAATAAGTGAAAGGGTGGATGTGTAGATGCATGGATGAATACGTGCAAGAGTGGATGATAGATGCATACATTAATGAGTGAAAGGGTGAATGGATAGATGCATGGATGAATGAGTAAAAGTCTGGATGGATAGGTGGATGAATGAGTGGAGTGAAAGGGTAGATACATGGATGAATGAGTGGATGGATGTAAGGATGGATGTTTGAAAGAATGGTAGGATAAGTGCAAGGGTGAATGAAGGGATGGATGAGTGGATGGATAGGTTGAAAGTGGATTGATAAGTGAAAGGATGGACAGCTAATTGAAAGGGTGGATTTATGGGTGAGAGAGTAGATGAATAGATTGCTGAGTGGGTGGGGATAGATGGCTGAGTGGGCGGGGATGGATGGATGGGTGGGTGGCTGGGTGGGTGGAAGGGTTGATGGATGGATGGGTGGACAGTTGAGTGTAAAGGTGGATGGAGGGATTAGTGAAAGGGTGGATGGATATATGAGCGCAGCATCTGCGGCTCATCAAGGCTGGGAAGCAGCTGATCCCTCCCTGACCGTGAATTGCCGCTGGTGTCCTCTGGGTGCATCGGCGGGTCTCGCAGCAGCCTCTCGAAGTGAATCGGAAGGTGCCCGGCATAAGAAGAACGCAGCAACAGCCCGACAAACCAACGTGACAGCCAGAAATCGGGAAAAGTGTGTTCGTTGAATGCAGAGCTCGGTAATGGTTAAGATGGAGGAGGTGCTTTGAAGTGGTTGCATATCGAAGCGAGTGAGGTGTAGGAATCACGGTTGCCACACATAAAAGTAAGGAAACGTTGCACTTGCAAACATTAGCGGACACAGACAAATCGATTTGAACTTTAAATGCAAAAGTCACTGCGGGGCGGCGATGAACAACTGTGATGAGGAGCGCTAGCGTCCAGCACAAAATGGCGGATGGCCACCGTGTGAACGGCCGTTATTCTGCGATGCCGGAAAACATAAGCATGGCATCGCACACTAACGTGGCGAACTAGATATACAATGCACTGCGCCTGTGTAAGACCTGTCAGCCTTAGGGTGGTCTTCCCCCGTGATTTTTTGCCCTGGCCTCATTTTTTCCACCTATTTTTTTGTTGGCCCTTAGGTCTTCGGGCACCTTTTCACAGCTAACCTGTGTTAGGGTGCAGGTGCTCTCTACTTTCAACATGGCTCCCACTGGCCCCTGCTACTGCAGCGTGGTCTTTTTAGTGTAGCACCCTAGTTGCCAGGAGCAGGCTGGGTCCCCATACAATGTTGCAACACCAGCCACCCAGCCCCTGTCCATAGTTAGAGTGGGTAAGCTCCTGGAACCTTCCAGAAGGAAGGCGGACCTGACTTTTCCCACCTTAGAGAGTGGTCACCTGACCTGGACATATATACGCCAGGGAGGGAACTTTTTCCAGTCAGTTGGGGCATCACTGACCTGGGGACCCCACGCAGGAGTTTTAGGCGGGAGGGCCTAGTGAGGAACCTATGCTACTGGGAGTGACAGGATCTAGGTGCTGCCTCTTAAGCTGGGTGAGGTGTCCAAAGCTAGCCCCCTGATCTGGCCCAGTGGTAGTGAACCCCAGGGCCCATCTGCAGTGACTGAGGAGAAATTCTTCAAGCCCTCAACTCATCACCCCCCCCTTCAACTTCAAGAAACAAGCAACTAAGGGCGCAGAACCATCCAAGCGCCAAGAAACCTTCTTCCTGGGACCAGGTACTGGACTGAGCTGCCCTGCGCATCCCCTGCCTATAGCTGGGCCTACCTGCCTCCACCTGACTGAACTGAGTGATGAGCGCTATGATTTGTCCCCATCCTGCCTGCAAGTCTGACTGACTAACTTTCAGAGCGCTGTAACCTGCCCCCCTGCCCAGCGCTGTGTCAGAGGCTGCCTTCCCTGAGCTGTCTGTGCCCCCGTGACTCCAGCGCTGAAGCCCCCTCAGGAATCATCCTGCCTGCGAGGCGCTGTAATTGCCCTCACGCACTCGCCTGACTCGGCGCTAGCGCTGTACCTCAGCGCCCCCAGGCGCCTGAAGAGGACCCCACGTCATCGCGGCATCAGCACCGCCCACGAGACGCCTCAAAGGTGCTGCCGGCCTGCCCTGGGGCTGCCCGCCTTCGCGCTGTGTCCAGCGCCGCATTTGACCCCCCCCCCGGTACCAGAAGAGGGCCGCCGCATTGACACTGACAGGCCGCGCTAGGCCTGAAGCCGCCTGGGGCCTACACCACGTGACGGGGGACAAGAGCCGCGTCATCGGCCACGCCCCCGCCGGAATAGCGCAGCGATTGGCTGCCGCCCCGCGCCTCGTCCCTCACACGGGGAAGCCCAGGATCGCTGTGGAGGGGGCCGTGGAGCCTGAGAGCCCCCTCCGCTTTTCCCCGTATGCAGCCCCCGCCTCGTCCCCAGCGCCGGTGCCCTGAAGTGGCGTCTGCACCGCGCTGGGTCGAGTGAGGCGTCGAGAGGGTCAGAGCGCCCTCTCCTTCCCCAAAAACCACGCAAGGGCCCCGGAGGGCCGAAGAAGAGAGGTAACTCCCTGGGGAGGAGGGCGGTAGGCCGTGAGAGGCCCGAGGTCGCCCCGCCCCCCGGGGTTAACTGTGACTGGGCCCTGTTGGCCCCTTTCTGAATGTGCCTCATTTTATCGTTTTGCCTACATATTTACAAGCCTGAATTACTCATCGTGCACCATATTTACAAGCCTGAAGTATTCCTCGTGAATCATATTTACAAGCCTGAAAGGGTTAAAGTGTACCATATTTACACGCCTGTTAAATGAGAGGGAGAGTCACTTCACTGTACTGATTTTTCTTGCAGAGGTGGACTTCCATACTATTCTGATGAACTGTTCGGGGTCGTAGCCGTCCCATATTCACAAGAAGAAAGGCTTGTCACGGATGACTAAAGGCTGTGTTCTTTGAAGTTCTTTGTTAGATTGATAAGCACTTGCTGATTTGTTTTATTTCTTTCTAGGGAAAGCGTCCATGAGAGGTTTGATGTGCTACTTAGATGCATTATAATTGTCGCTTCTTGTAGGATCCTCCAGGTTTATACCATTACCACTTTGCCTGTCAAAGAGTCTGATGCGACAGGCGGGGTTAGTTAATGTTTCACGGCATAGATGAGCTGGTTGTTATTTTAATGAAATGTCTTACTGAAATGCTTATCTGAAATGTTTATCCCTTCACAGGAAATGCAAACTGTACGTGATACCTGAAATGTCTTAATGGAATGTTTATCTGAAATACTAATGAATTACCAATGCCTTGCTCTAATTGAAAGCCTATATAAAAGATCTTAATTTTTCCAATACAACATCTGGTGTGGTCTCCATTATTGCGCCACTGTGTGTTTCATTGGATGTGTGTGTTAAGTAGCTGCTTTACACATAAGCCCCTGGCCGCCTTCCTGCTCGAGCCATGCTACCCCCAGGAGAACTGGCGGTCCCATTTCTTACATTGTTGGCGAGCGGGGGATCCAGGACCTGTAGCTACCTAACACCCTCCAGTGAGACAGGGTGTGCTGCAATTAATTGGACACCTATCGTGCTACAAGCATACCCAATTGCCCACCACTGTGTAGCCTGCAGCAAAGTGTGTTGAACCAGTATTGTTGCCCACGTCCTAGAATTTTTCTTCCAGGTTATCTAGGTCCTCACCTGACAGAATGGAGTTCCAGCTGGCTGACCTTGATAGGTACACGGTAGTGCAGTTAAGGGAGTTTTGTCAGGGGATGGGGGTGCCTGTGGGGACGAGAGCTGTAAAAGAAGAGCTCTGTACCGCCTTAAGGGCATGGGTAGAGGCCCACCCAGAGGAAGAAGAGGATGGGGAACAGGTCACACACGGGGAGGTGAACACTCAGGAAGACCCAGGCCTGCTCAACATTGACATGTCAGACAATATATTGCCAGGAAGACGTTCCAGGGCACGGAGCAGTGTATCTAGGGAGAGTGTGTCACCGCAGGAGTACGAGGACAGGAGGGAGGAGAGGCGATTGAAGTGGGAGCTTGCCAAGTTAGAATTAGAGAGAGAAAGGGAAGATAAGCAGTTTGCTTTGGAGAGAGAGAAATTAGCGTTGGAGGAAAAGAAGCTGGCGCATGAGCTGCAGCTCAAGGAAAT
This sequence comes from Lissotriton helveticus, assembly GCF_964261635.1. NCBI lineage: Eukaryota > Metazoa > Chordata > Amphibia > Caudata > Salamandridae > Lissotriton > Lissotriton helveticus. Next base: position 2,336,141 of record NW_027611725.1, on the reverse strand, counting down.
GGAGCTGCAAGCATTGCAGATGAGTGCGCCTGGGAGTCCTAATGGTGGCAGCGGACCAGGAGCTCATCAGGAGCCCAGATTCTGGTTACCTAAGGAGGTGATAGCGAGCTACACCAAGGGGGATGACATTGCCAGGTGGTTGGAGGCGTATGAAGTGGCCTTGACTGCCAATGGGGTGCCTGAGAAACACTGGGGAGGTGGTTTGTACCGGTGTATACCTCCTGATGTCAGGTACTCACTCCTGTATTTGGAGAAGGCAGACCAGTTTAGGTATTCCCCCATGAAGGAGGCACTTATCAAACATTTTGGCCTCACCCCTGAAAGGTATCGGCAGAGGTTTGGTGGCAGCCATAAGCTGTCCACGCAGAATTGGGTGGATTTTTTTTAGTATGCCCAAAAGGCTCTGGATGGTTGGGTGCGTGGCAGCGAAGTGCGTGATGGTTGGGTGCGTGGCAGCGAAGTGCGTGATTTTGTGGTAAATAAATAATTAATTACCGGTACTATTTTTCTATACATTAACTAAAACAGATAGCTCAATAAATAAGAGGCAGGATCCGGGGTATCTGAGTCGAACAGGCTTTAATTAGGCACAAGGGAAGGGACAGGATCGGAGCAGCCTGTAATAGAATGGAATGGAATGGCAGCTGCTCCGTCTCATTAACATTACATGATATATATAGTAAGACAGTACAATTACATTGCATACAGTAGGCGTAACAAGTGACAAACGGAAGATAAGAACACATGGGCGTAAAAAGAAGGCGTGCACAGGTCGTGCACGAAGACATGTGATGTAGACGTCACAGAAGTGTCACAAATGGGTGGATACATGGAGGGGGCTACCTGGGCAGCTGGAACCTTTAACCTAGTGGTGCGCGCAAACGGACCATGACGTGTAACTGGGGAGAGCTGGGGGCTCTGACTTCTAGCACTAGAAGAGGAGACTAAAGTCTGGGATGTCAGGACGACATGTACCTATAGCATATCTGGTATCTTGTGTTTGGAGTACATGTTGATAGAATCTAAAAGTCATCAGAGCAAAGGCTACTTGACACTAAGGCTGGTGCATGCATATATTCTACATGTATTGCGTGTGCTATGAATCTTCTATGGATATTAATACAGTAATTCTCTTGCATGGAGACAGGAAGACTAGACTATAGCTGAAGATGTTTATGCGGTTCGTTAGCTTAGGAATGTGAAGACGGAGAGCTGAACTGATAACTAGAGGCATAACATATTCTTGGCAGGCAGGCAGGCAGGCCAGGCCGGGCACCGCGTTGCTTGGCAGAAAGTAAGCGAAGGGTCAGGGATGCGGGAGGGGCCGCATCGCTCCTCGGAATGATTTCAGGAGACTGGAGCTTGAATCTGGTGTTCAGGCCCTTTTTAGGCCTAGAAACGGGGACATTTCGATGAATTAACGTGCATAATGTAAAACGTTGGCAACATAGGCCTAGAAGCCTAATTCACGTTGCTTTCACGGGGACTGGATAACTGACATACTAACGTTGGACACAACTATAATGGCGTCTTTATTCGATCATAGGGGGATATATGCATATTAATCATGCACATATAACATAGGATGGGGAACACGTAGGGACACATGACAAGGCAAAATTCAATGTTCCTCATTCCCTCCTTGTGCCCTACGTTTCCATCAGGAAACATCAATATTCATGATACCATCTATCATTTCATATAGCATCATTTGCTCGTCTCGAATCTTCTTGGAACGGGACTTTGGACTTGGAATACAAGATGTAGCGCACAAGCCGCAAATCGCAGGGCCACATTGTAAACAGAGACAGCAACTGAATATGATCATTACTGCTATACCCAGGAATGACAATACTTTCCATCCCCAGGCAGATATTATACTCCAGAGCCAACCGGACCATGTCCAGGTGCCTGGATTCTGGTGCAACTGATGGGCAATTTTATGAAGTCTGGTTATAGCTGAATAAACAGACGGTGCGTTATTAGGAATGAAAATGCAGCAACTAGATCCGATGACTCTACAAGCTCCGCCCCTATCGGCCAGTATGACGTCAAGAACAAGGCGGTTTTGGAGCACGACAAATCTCATAGCAGATTGTTCTTCAGTTAAGTTACCTAGAGCGGAAGTAGTCTCATTCACTACTGCTTCAAGGGTTCTGGTTAGCCTACGTATTAACTTACTATTCTGGACAGGACCTATGAAGAAAAAGAAACCTTTATTGAAGTCTTGATACTGTTCTAAGGCAGTTTCAGTTTGATCGACAATTGGGGACTCGATCTCCCTTCTATGTCTAACGTGTACTAGATGTGTGTTTCTGTGATAATCGGATGGGGCTAGAAAAACTGGTGGCAGTAGGAAGGCAATGTAACATGTTCCATCCCAATCGAGGGGCAGACGAACATATACGGTCTGACCACATACAAAATAAGAATGACGTGAGGCTTTGAAAGTAGATTTCCCACTGTCACTATACTCGACCACAGTAGTACAATCACTATGTCCTAGATGTACTGAACCATTCTTTCGGACACATAATTCGCCTTTCACTGGTAGAACTGTAATAGCAGGCAAATCTGGAGTAGTCTCGGACTGAACATTCAAAACCATGAAATTCGAGGAATAATTACCTAGATCATATACTTCATTTTCTAGATCTAACCCTGTTCTATGGGAAAGACCTTCCTTGTCTGGGAAACATGTTCTATTCAGAAGGGACATATCGTTTGAGGATGACGTTAACGTGGACCATGCTCCACACGAACCATTGTGTGAAAACGGATAGGGAAAGAGTGGCAGAACTCCCTTCGGTGTCTGGAAAGGGGGGAGTCGACCACACACCCAACAATTTGTGGCATTGCTGGTCTGGTGTGAATAGTGTAACATTCGGATAAAAGTATTATTGCGCATGGCAAGACGATAGGATAACTCGTGAGGAGGCAGTTCACTAAATGTGTGCTCTACTGTAACATTAGAGGAAAAATGTACATGTGAAACGATAGGAGGAAAATATATATGTAAAACATAACTTATGCCTGTAATCGTAAGACTCAGAAATAACATAATTAATAGAGTAACAATGCATCGACTTCGAAGATTTTTCCGATAACGGATTCTCTTAGAGTTTCGACTAACTCTCTCACTATGAGGGTCTATCTCATACATGTCAGGAACCTGTCTAACCGTTTCACCCGAGAGGGACTTAGACAATTAAACTGGCTGACTTACTAGACCTTAATTTTTCTTTATACTCCTGCTGCGGAGTTTTCTCTAACAGGGGAAGTTTAGAGTCAGTATCTGGGCAGTCCTTGAGAACGGGGCAGTCCTTGAAAAAAGTCTATGGAATCGTTTAACGTGGCTGGAGTGCAACCACCCCTTGCGGCCCTCCACTTTAATCGCAGTCCTTGTTGTCATCAGAACAAGCTTCGGTTCTTTCCAGCGGGGCTCCAGCGGACTTGAACGATCAAAATTTCTAATCAAAACGAGGTCGCCTGGTATGACCTCGTGCGGTTTCACTTGAGTGTTGTCTGGAAAGGCAGCGGCGACCTGTGAACGACAAGAGAGTAGTGCAGACATCAAGGAAGCCAGGTAATCTGTCAGCATATTACTGTCAACATCGGTAATTGTACGTGGCCTAGGTGTACCCCACATGTTTGGGGGACGACCGAAAACTACCTCGTAAGGGGACAGACCTGAACGGGAGTGAGCGACCATTCTCATGTAAAAAAGGGCGACTGGCAGTGCTACCATCCAATCTACGCCTTTCTCTGCGCATACCTTTGCAATGCGGATTTTCAGGGTCTGATTATGTCTCTCGACGAGACCAGCTGCTTCGGGATGTCGTACACAGTGGAACTTCCACTGGTACCCTAACAGAAGAGATACTTGTTTCATGAGTTCGGATGAGAATGGCTGGCCGTTGTCTGAATACACGACCCTCGGTAATCCATAGCGGGGGAAATACTCACGAACCAACTGCCTGGCAGTGGTCGCGGCAGTGTAATCTGGGATTGGATATGCTTCTGTCCATCTGGACAAAGCGCATACAACTACGAGGACATACTTGAAACCTCGACATCGATCCATCTGAATATAATCCATCTGGAGGACTTCAAAAGGGTGGTCAGGAGGATGGAATCCACCTTGTTCCACCGGGACACCTTTACCTGGATTGAACTGACAACAGATCATGCAGGTACGCACTTTCTGCTTGGCTGCGGCTCGTAAATGCTTGTTCTGAATACTGTCTAACATGGCTTTTTCTCCTAAGTGTGCTGGACTATGTGTGGTGTTAATAATGACTTGAACCATAGAGTCGGGGAGAAACCATGTGGCTTTTCCCTTCGTCAACCATCCCTGATCTGTCTGGACCCCTCCTTGTTCAGACCATTTCTTAATTTCGTCTGGGGTAGCATGTGACTGTATATCTAGTACGTCTTGTGTAGGGTCCTTAACTGTCATACAAGTCGTCTGAACTGGGACGTCTGTCTGTGTCGTGTTAACTGGAATGTCTGGAGTCTGAGCTGTAAGCTTGGCTGTTCGATCTGCCAGGTCGTTACCCTGGGAAATGATGTCAGTGACTCTCGTATGTGCCTTGCACTTCATGATAGCGATAGCTGTCGGTAAATGTATTGCATCTAACAGAGCTTGAATGAGGGGGCCATGCTGAATCTTGGTTCCATGAGAAGTCATGAAACCTCTCTCTTGCCAGAGCACTCCAAAGTCGTGTACGACTCCTAATGCATAACGTGAATCTGTGTATATGTTTACTTTCAGGTTCTTGGCTCGTATGCAGGCTTGGGTCAGAGCGACGAGCTCTGCTGCTTGAGCAGACAGGGTGTCAATACGATGTGTTTCTATAACTTCAGTTTCAGTAGTCACTGCATACGCGGCTACTAACTCTCCTGTACTTGTCCTCATACATGAACCATCCACATAAAGCGTCAGGTCGGGATCAGGCAATGCAATGTCTGTCAAGTCTTGTCTTGGCTTTGTCATGGTGTTAACAACTTCCACACAGTCATGTGTGGCAGGATTTGAAGTAACTGAGGGTAACAGTGTAGCGGGATTTAAAATGTTGCAGCGTCTGATTTCTATGTGTGGCTGAAACAATGTCAGTTCATATCCTGTTAAGCGTGCAATTGTCAAGTGTTGAGTCTGTGTTCGGTTCAAAAGAACTTCCACGGAGTGTGGAACTTGTACTGTCAGGGAGTGTCCTAACACTATGGAATCACTTTGTCTGATAGCTAGTGCTGTGGCTGCAACTGACTTGAGGCACGCAGGCAAAGCCTGGGCCACCGGATCTAATGTGCTAGAGAAATAAGCACAGGGCTTGTATTGTCCCGCTTGATCTTGTGTGAGAACAGATAATGCAGTACCATCACGTTCAGTGACAAAAAGTGTAAAAGGCTTACTGTAGTTTGGTGTCGCTAGAACAGGTGCTTGGCATAAAGCTTTCTTTAACTCATTGAAAACAAGTGTATGTTCTTGGGTCCAAGGGAGGACAGTCAATGTGGCTGCCTCCTGTGTCGTTAACTGTATCAGTGGCTTGGCTAGATATGCGTACTGAGGGATCCATTGTCTGCAGTAAGAAGTGAGGCCGATAAAAGCTCGTACCTCCTTCTGAGTCTTGGGCTGTGGAAGATGTGCTATTAACTGGATACGGTCTGGTGTCAACTGCCTACCCCTCTTGGACAGTAAGTGTCCAAGGTACACCACTTGCTGGACACAAAATTGCAGTTTCGAAGGGGACACCTTGTGCCCCATCTCAGCCAGGAAATACAAGACTGTAAGTGACGCACGTTCGCAGTCACGTTCAGAACGGGCTGTGATCAATAGATCATCGACATACTGGAGCAGGGCAGTGTCAGTTGGCATATGACTATTGTCTAGTTGTCTTTTAAGTGCTTGACTGTATATGCTAGGACTTTCTGTGAAGCCTTGAGGAGCTCGTGTGAATTTATAGCTCCTACCATTTAAACAGAATCCGAAAAGGAACTGGCTGTCTGGATGAATGGGGACACTAAAGAATGCGTTCTTGAGATCAATAACAGTAAAGAATGTAGCTTCGGAATCAATGGCAGTCAATAGGGAAGAGATATCTGGAACCACTGGGTACTGGGGTATGATACATTTATTAAGTTCTCGAAGATCAATCACTAATCGATAAACTGGAGGTGCATTTGGATCAGTACGTTTAAGAATCGGAATGATAGGAGAATTACATACATTGGAGTCAGTTTCTACAACTACTCCTTGAGCAATGAGCTCGTCAATAATGTTTGATAAGGCTGCTACAGCCTCAGGTGGCAATTTGTACTGTCGGATTCGTGGTAATACAACACCTTGCTTTAGAGTGACACGATATGGTGTAATGTGCATACAACCTACATCAGTTGGACCTTGCGCCCATAAATGCTGTGGTACATTCAATAATCTTGGATCAAAATCACGTAATACATAATGACCTTTAAAATCACGTAAAAACAATCTCACTCCTTCTGGGGAGCAACATATGACTGCTCCTAATTCTTTCAGTGTCTTAATACCTAGTAAATTTTCTGGACATGATTTCGTAAGTAAAAAGTCTGTAGTTCGGGACAATGGACCAACTTCTAGGGAAACTGGTTTCGATATTTCATTAACAATAGGCTTTCCTGAAAATCCCAGGGAAACATTTCTAGAGCCTGAGAGCGGAGCCCCTGGAACCTCGTCATGACTGATGGTAGTCCTACTTGCCCCTGTATCAATCAGAAACTTTCTGTCTTTCCCTAACACTTGACTGTGTACATAGGGACCCTCTTGATCTACAGGAATCTCGATGAGAGGCAAGCCAACCTCCCTCTCTAGGCTGTTTCATGAATACTGCTGATATTCTGGATATTCTGACTGTGCGTACTGGTACATCTGTTGTGTAACGTGTTGTGTGGCAGCTATAGGCTGCGGTACTGTAACTGTCTGTTGTGCATTCTGCGGTGGCTGAGAATTCTGCGGAACTGGTTCTTGTCTAGGAGGACGTGGTCTCTCTTACGTTTTACCAGTAGCTATGTTGTGTTTCAGAACTGCACATTCGTTTATATAATGACCTGGCTGTTTACAGTAATTGCAGGTCCCTTTAACAGGAGCTGTAGAATGACTAGTTTGATTCGGACCCCTCTTCCGACTGTCTGGTTGAACAGACTGTGCAACTAGTACTTTCATTTTCGTGTCTTTCATACGTCTTCTTTCGTGTTCTTGCTCTTCCCTGATTCTATTCTGGTGGTACTGTAGCATCTGGAGCATTTGTGACGGAGTATTAGCTTGCCAGGTACTTTCGAATTTCAATACTCTATTTTTAACTTGCGGTAAAGAATTCTCAACTAGTTTGGTAACAAAAAGATGTGGATACGACTCACTACTTGTTTTCAGGCCGCTATTAATAATGAAACATTTCTCAAATCTAGAATAAAAATCACTAGTGTCTTCGTCTTGTTTCTGTTTACAGGCTGAGATGGCATCCCAGTCTTCCTTTTTCGTGGCTAGTAATCTTGGCAAGACTTGTATTAACAACTCGGGCAATGCTTTAGCTTTTTCCCCAAGACCGGTACCTGGAACTCGTGTGTTATCTTCAGTCTCTAATGCGGTCCAATCTATCTTTTTCTCTCCCACCTCCCATTCTTTTTCTTTGAGTTTTTCATATATGCCCGCAGGCAACAGGACCTTTAACATTTTAATGATATCGGGATACGTGTATTCTCCCATACGTAGCATGTCTTTTAATTCACGGTGGAACCCTGCTGGATCTTTATCGTGACAGGGTATTAACTTTTTCATTTCTAGTAGTTCTATTTTTGTGATAGGGGTGTAAACAAATACTCGTTCGAGCTCACCCCCCTCTCCCTTAACTGGATGTACTTCTCGCAACGGATTCTGTCTGTCTATGTAGAATGATTTTCTTACTGGGGGTGGAACAGGAACAAAATGTGGATTCAGGAACGTTCTGTATTTGTGGCGCTGTTCTAAAATGACACTAATTAAATCGGTACCTAGACCTTTCCATCTGTTTAGGAGTAACTCGTTCAGTACATCATACAAAGGACCTGGATCAGACTGCTGATCCTCATACAGTGTAATGAGGTGCTGGATCATATACATACCCACCAGACGCTGCTCGGCTGGGGGCAGCTTCAGAAACGTTTGGGCCACTATTTCATCTGAAAACGTGGTAGAATCACTAGTCCATCGGACTGCTGATCGGGCTAGTTCTTGTTCATGCATGGTACTAAGCTCACTATAACCTATTCGTAGTTTCAGAATTTTATCGGTGGCCTGGAATACTTGTTCAAGAGAACACTGTTCTGGTACGGGAGGAGGAAAAACTTTCTTGTAATCTAGACGTGAATGTCTGTCGGAAAATCTAGTTCTACCTACATACGCTATTCTGGCGGGATTCTCGCTGTCTATGTCTTCACTTGAAGAGTCATTCTCTTTCTCGGTTGCTCTTATTGCTTTCTCCTTCTCGTGTATACTTAGAATTTCTTTACGAATTTTCCTGTACATACTTTCTATACTATTTTGTGTCTTATGTTTTCCCTCGGCTATATTGTCACTCCACCTTGTCAGGGCTTTCATCTCGTCTTTGTCTTTATCAGGATAATCCTGCTCTCTTATTAAACAGTTAATCAAGAACTGTAAAATCATACTTTGAATCTTGACCTTTCTGTGTGTCATAGCTTCGTGAATACTTTCTGGATTCTCCCCTGTTCGGATAAAATGATATATTCTGTCTAGATGTTCCTTCATCTCGGGCAGGGTGGCCAAAAAGTTGGCAACTCGTCTTAAACGTACGGAATATAATATCATGTGATCTTCGCCTGGCACTGAATCATATATGCAGTCTGTAAGGTATTGCTTGAGGGCTGCGTGTGTAGACACCTTTGGCGTGCGCTGTAACGCTGCGTCTCTCAGCGTCAGTCGTTTTACTTGAGGCGGGGTGGTAGGAGCACCTCCCCCCGCTCCTCCTGAACTGGAATCGTCAGTTAATACTGAATGTGCTGGTAAAGTGACTGGCAAAACGGACACACGTAGTGTGGGCTGGTCCAGGGGTACTGGCACATTAACGGGGTTCCCGGGACCAGTGGCTGGAGGAACAGGAATTACATTATTAACAGGGTGCTGAGGTTGAGCAGGCGGAATAGGATTTGCATATTCTGGGACTGTATCGTCCAAATAGGACGAAAGAAAAATTTCAGCTGCAGTCGGTTTATGACGTAGCTTAGTCGGGACCAATGGTGGCGGTAAATTACAGGGTACTTCCGGGGTTGCCTTCGGCAAGCCCTCGGCAAGAAGAGGATACATACCTTTAATAAGGGCATTTCTCTGTCTGTCTGACTGTTCTGCTCTAACTCGTTCACCTTCTTCTAGAAGTTCCCTTTCTTGGGCTTTTTCTGAGGATTCCCTACTTAATTCTGCTTTTCTGAAATCTTTTTCAGATCTTTTATGGGATTCTTTACGCCATAATTCTATGGCATCTTTCTGGGATTGTCTGGCTTTCTTTTTCCATAATGCTTCTTCTACTCGCATGATGCACTCGGCATCCCATGTACCTGATACAGGCCATCTATATTTCTCTTCAAGATTCTTTGTATAATCCACCCATAAGTCTAGATATAGTATGGCGTCTAAGCCATGCTTGTGATACATGAAATGTCCAGGACTGTCCCTAGGAGGGACAGGAACTGATTCTTCGAGTAACCCTTTTCTGGTTTTTATCTGACGCAATTTCGAAAACAGCAGCATATTTGAGCCGTACCTGAACTTAAACACAATACACAATAATCACAATAATGAAATGGCAAACAAATCACTCATACCACGACATAGAAATACATTAATAACAGTTCGAACAGAATACTACCTGATACACTGAAAACATAACGCTTGAATTTCTCGAGAACGGACTTACTAGAATTACTGGATGCACTGCTAAAACAGTACAGAACATACCGGTCTCATAAAGAGACACGTCATACCGTATCCACCTAGATGGACACGTCGGACTGGATCTGCGTACCCAAACCCATCGGACTGGAGACAAACTAATGACCCCGTCTAGATACTCCCCCAGCAACGGTACTCACCGGGAAGCAGAACTGAAGGCCTCGGACTGGACTGGACTGCTACGACGTCTGGTTACTACGCATGCGCTTCGAACTTCGGGCTTCGGAAACAGGTGGGCCTCCGGATACCTCGGACCTTGCTCTCTCGGCTTGGGCTCTGGTCGGGACGAACCGCATTCCTCACCGCCTCGTCTGGATGCCGGACCGCAGTCTCCGTCTCCTCCGTGGGCCTGAGGGAGACTTGATGAAGCAGAAATATCTGCACGTGCACGGTAGAGTTCCGTCACGGCTGTAGAAGGGTCAGGGGGCCTGCGTTACATCTCCGGCGCGTGGGGAAGGGGCTCGTCCCTGTTCGGGCGCCATTATGTGGTAAATAAATAATTAATTACCGGTACTATTTTTCTATACATTAACTAAAACAGATAGCTCAATAAATAAGAGGCAGGATCCGGGGTATCTGAGTCGAACAGGCTTTAATTAGGCACAAGGGAAGGGACAGGATCGGAGCAGCCTGTAATAGAATGGAATGGAATGGCAGCTGCTCCGTCTCATTAACATTACATGATATATATAGTAAGACAGTACAATTACATTGCATACAGTAGGCGTAACAAGTGACAAACGGAAGATAAGAACACATGGGCGTAAAAAGAAGGCGTGCACAGGGCGTGCACGAAGACATGTGATGTAGACGTCACAGAAGTATCACAAATGGGTGGATACATGGAGGGGGCTACCTGGGCAGCTGGAACCTTTAACCTAGTGGTGCGCGCAAACGGACCATGACGTGTAACTGGGGAGAGCTGGGGGCTCTGACTTCTAGCACTAGAAGAGGAGACTAAAGTCTGGGATGTCAGGACGACATGTACCTATAGCATATCTGGTATCTTGTGTTTGGAGTACATGTTGATAGAATCTAAAAGTCATCAGAGCAAAGGCTACTTGACACTAAGGCTGGTGCATGCATATATTCTACATGTATTGCGTGTGCTATGAATCTTCTATGGATATTAATACAGTAATTCTCTTGCATGGAGACAGGAAGACTAGACTATAGCTGAAGATGTTTATGCGGTTTGTTAGCTTAGGAATGTGAAGACGGAGAGCTGAACTGATAACTAGAGGCATAACATATTCTTGGCAGGCAGGCAGGCAGGCCAGGCCGGGCACCGCGTTGCTTGGCAGAAAGTAAGCGAAGGGTCAGGGATGCGGGAGGGGCTGCATCGCTCCTCGGAATGATTTCAGGAGACTGGAGCTTGAATCTGGTGTTCAGGCCCTTTTTAGGCCTAGAAACGGGGACAATTCGATGAATTAACGTGCATAATGTAAAACGTTGGCAACATAGGCCTAGAAGCCTAATTCACGTTGCTTTCACGGGGACTGGATAACTGACATACTAACGTTGGACACAACTATAATGGCGTCTTTATTCGATCATAGGGGGATATATGCATATTAATCATGCACATATAACATAGGATGGGGAACACGTAGGGACACATGACAAGGCAAAATTCAATTTTCCTCATGTATAACCTTTTTTTGAGAGAGCACCTCTTGGATAAGTGTTTTCCGGAGTTGCGCCAACATTTGGTGGACCGCAAGCTTACTGATTCCCGTGAGCTCGCGGAGGAGGCGGATATTTAGGTTAGCACCCGGGTGTCACACAAGGGCCCCGGGGGAGTTGGCCCGAAAGGTGGACAGGGCGCCCCTCAGAAGAAAGAGGGTGGTGATAAAAGAACAGAGTTCTCACGAGGCCCACAAACTAGACAGTTTGGGAAAGGAGTAGGTACCCCACCTCAGAACCGTTCCCCAAAACCCACTTACCCTGACAAGAGTCAGCAGCCAAAAGTGGTCCGATGCTATGAGTGCGGAGAGGTCGGAAACTACAAGGGTGACCCCCAGTGTCGCAAACGACCCCCAGCCCCCACTGGTGGCACGAGTCCCAGGGTGGCTAGTATAGCGCTTGGGTTGGAGCTGCCCCTAGATAGGGAAGGGGAGTGGACAGGCCTGACCCTGGTTTCACTTGGGGATAAAGAGATGGTCCCAGTGACGCCCTTACCATCGAATACTGGTAGGTACCAGCAGAGGGTGAAGGTCAATGGGGAGGAGGTGGACGCTCTGACGGACACAGGAGCCAGTATGACCACTGTAGTGAGGCGGCTGGTGTCCCCTGAGCAGGTTGTTCCTGATGTGTACCATCCGGCCGTGTTGGCTGACGGCAGAATGAGCTACTATCCCGTGGCTCAAGTTCCCTTTGAATGGGGAGGAGTGTCAGGCCCGTTAAGAGTTGCGATCAGCCCTGCCTTGCCTGTGGACTGTCTGCTCGGTAACGACCTCGAACATACTGCCTGGAAGGAGGTGGAGTTTAAGGCCCACACTGAGATGCTGAGATTACCAGGGTGGACGTGCGTAGTCACGCGGTCCACGGCTGCCCGGCAAGAAGCTCAACCCGGGTTGGAGCCTGAAACAACGGCCCAACCCACTGTCGGTCCAGAGGAGAGTGTTGTGGAGGACACACCCCGTGTGACGGATGGGGAGCCCGCGGAGGTAACCCCGGAGTCCGTGGAGGTGGATGTCGTTCCCGTGGGGGATTTGCCGACCCTTGCCGAGTGGCATGTGGAAGGGGGTCCTACCCGGGAGGAATTCTGTCGGGCGCAGGAGTGCCCCACGCTTGAAGGCATGCGGCGACAGGCCGAAGCCCAATCGGTGAACAAGGAAACCGGCAACTACTACGTGTATTGGGAGGATGGCCTCCTGTACAGTGAGCCAAGGGTTCCGGTGCATGGATCCTCGAGGGCCTTAGTGGTCCCCCAGTGCTACCGAGCCTTTTTGATGGAACTGGCGCATGAGATACCTCTAGCCGGACACCTGGGCCAGGACAAGACCTTTGTGAGGCTAGTCCCACATTTTTATTGGCCTAGGATAAGAGTTGCCTCTGACACTTATGTGGCAAGATTGGGACCAAATTGAAGGCCCCATTGGAACCACTCCCAGTGGTCGGGACCCCTTTCGAGCGGGTCGGTATTGACATCGTTGGGCCCTTGGACCCTCCGACCTCTGCGGTACATCGGTTCATTCTGGTGTTAGTGGAACACGCCACTCGGTACCCGGAGGCCATTCCTCTGAGGACCGTTACTGCACCTATGGTGGCGCGGGCCCTGATGGGGATATTCATCCGAGTGGGATTCCCCAAGGTCGTGGTGTCGGACAGGGGCAAAAATTTCATGTCGGCCTACATGCAGGTCATGTGGAAGGAGTGCGGAGTGACCTATCGGTTCTCCACTCCTTACCACCCCCAGACTAATGGGCTCGTAGAGCGCTTCAACAAGACCTTGAAGGGGATGATCCGGAGTCTGCCAGAAGACCTGAGGCGGAAATGGGACATCCTCCTCCCTTGCTTGCTGTTCTCGTACCGCGAGGTACCCCAGAAGGGAGTCGGATTCAGCCCCTTCGAATTGCTCTATGGCCACCCCGTTAGGGGACCCCTTAGTCTGGTCAAGGAGAGTTGGGAGAAGACTTTGAAGAAGCTTCCCCGTGATGTTGTTAGCTACATGCTGGCATTCCACAGCCAGATGGCCAAGCTGTGGAAGGAAGCCTCAGACAATCTAGAGGCTAGCCAAGCCATCATGAAGGAGTGGTATGACCACAACGCTCGGACGGTGGAGTTGGACACTAGACAGAAGGTGTTGGTCATGGAGCCTGGGGAGTTTAGTGCCCTCCAGGACCGGTGGACTGGTCCGTACGAGATTGTGGATCGTAAAGGCCAGACCACCTATGTCATGGATTTGAAGACCCCCCGACAGCCCCACCGGGTGCTCCACGTAAACCGCCTGAAGCCTCATCATGAGCGATCGGAGCTTGCTCTCCTCATGGTGACGGATGGGAGCGAGGAGGAGGAAAGTGAGCCTCTCCCTGACCCTCTAGCGGTTCAGGAGAAGGATGGTTCAGTAGAGGGAGTTGTCCTCTCCCCATCCTTGACCCCAGAACAACAGAGGGACTGTCGCCAGGTTTTGGCGCAGCACGCCTCGTTGTTCTCCCTCACGCCTGGAATTACGCATCTGTGTACCCATGATGTGGACACAGGGGACAGTCCGCCAGTGAAAACCAAGTCTTACCGGCTGTCCGACAAAGTAAAGAACAGCATCCAGGGTGAGGTGACCAAGATGCTGGAGCTGGGAGTAATCGAGCCCTCCAGCAGCCCGTGGGCTAGTCCGGTCGTTTTGATGCCAAAAGCGGCTCCACCGGGTGCCACCCCAAAACTTCGGTTCTGTGTCGATTATCGGGGGTTGAACTCTGTCACCAAGACAGATGCTCACCCGATACCACGGGCGGACAAGCTGATTGACCGGCTGGGAGCAGCCAAGTACCTCAGCACCATCGACTTGACATCAGGGTACTGGCAGATTGCCATGGCCGATGGAGCAAAGGAGAAGACAGCGCTCTCCACCCCCGAGGGTCACTTCCAATTTCGAGTGATGCCCTTCGGGCTCAAGAATGCTCCAGCCACCTTTCAGCGGTTAGTGAACCAGGTATTATCTGGCCTGGAGTCCTTCTCAGCAGCTTACCTGGATGACATAGCTGTCTTCAGTAGCACCTGGGAGGACCATCTGCAGCATCTTCAGGAGGTGCTGCGGGCGTTACAACGGGCTGGCTTAACCATCAAAGCTAGCAAGTGCCAGATTGGACAGGGCTCTGTCGTGTACCTGGGACACTTGGTGGGCGGAGGTAAGGTGCAACCCCTCCAGGCCAAAATTGAGACCATCATGGCCTGGGAGCCCCCCAAAACTCAGACTGAGGTCCGAGCTTTCCTCGGCCATACTGGCTATTACCGCAGATTCGTCAAGGGATATGGCACCATCGTGGCCCCCTTGACCGAGTTGACATCCAAAAAGCAGCCCCGTCAGGTCATCTGGACGGCTGCTTGCCAGGAGGCATTTGAAACACTGAAGCACGCGATGTGCACCGCTCCGGTGCTGGCCACTCCGGACTTCCAAAAGGAATTCATCGTGCAGACAGATGCCTCAGAGCATGGCGTAGGTGCTGTGCTGTCGCAACTCAACGATGATGGCCAAGACCAACCTGTGGCCTTCATCTCCCGAAGACTCCTTCCTCGGGAACGGCGATGGAGTACCATCGAGCGAGAAGCCTTTGCTGTGGTCTGGGCTTTGAAGAAGTTGAGGCCATACCTCTTGGGCTCTCACTTCCTGGTTCAAACTGACCACCGACCCCTTCGCTGGCTCATGCAAATGAGAGGCGAAAACCCCAAGTTGCTAAGGTGGTCCATTTCCCTACAGGGGATGGACTTTAGGGTGGAACATCGGCCCGGAGCTGACCACGCCAATGCTGACGGTCTCTCCCGGTTTTTCCGCCTGAGTGACGAGAACTCCCTAGAGGTTGGGTAGCTCTCCCCACTTTCAGCTGGGGGGGGACGCATGTTAGACCTGTCAGCCTTAGGGTGGACTTTCCCCGTGACTTTTTGCCCTGGCCTAATTTTTTCCACCTATTTTTTTGTTGGCCCTTAGGTCTTCGGGCACCTTTTCACAGCTAACCTGTGTTAGGGTGCAGGTGCTCTCTACTTTCAACATGGCTGCCACTGGCCCCTGCTACTGCAGCGTGGTGTTTTTAGTGTAGCACCCTAGTTGCCAGGAGCAGGCTGGGTCCCCATACAATGTTGCAACACCAGCCACCCACCCGGTTAGAGTGGGGAAGCTCCTGGAACCTTCCAGAAGGAAGGCGGACCTGACTTTTCCCGCCTTAGAGAGTGGTCACCTGACCTGGACATATATAAGCCAGGGAGGGAACTTTTTCCAGTTGGGGCATCACTGGCCGGAGGAACCCACGCAGGAGTTTTAGGCGGGAGGGCCTAGTGAGGAACCTATGCTACTGGGAGTGACAGGATCTAGGTGCTGCCTCTTAAGCTGGGTGAGGTGTCCAAAGCTAGCCCCCTGATCTGGCCCAGTGATCCTCCAGGTTTATACTATTACCCCTTTGCCTGTCCAAGAGTCTGATGCGACAGGCGGGGTCAGTTAATGTTTCACTGCCCAGATGAACTGGCTGTAATTTTAATGAAAAGCCTTACTGAAATGCTTACTCTTCACAGGAAATGCAACCTGCACGTGATATATGAAATGTCTTAATGAAATGCTTATCTGAAATGCTAATGAATTACCAATGCCTTGCTCTAATTGAAAGCCTATATAAAAGATCTTGATTTTTCAAATACAACATCTGGTGTGGTCGCCATTATTGCGCCACTGTGTGTTACATTGGATGTGTGTGTTAAGTAGCTGCTTTACACATAAGCCCCTGGCCGCCTTCCTGCTCGAGCCATGCTACCCCCGGAGAACTGGCGGTCCCAGTTCTTACAAGCAGGATGAACAAACTCATACTGTAAGAACTCCTGAGTTTGCAATGAGGGGGTCAACGATAAATGTGACATCCGGAGATGTCAACGAAGTTGCCCATTGTATCCAATTAGGATATATAACTTTCGAATTTGGTACACTGGCTTTCATCACTGCTTCAGATGCAGGATAAGGTGTAACAACCAACATGCGTTTTCCTTGTGACAGCGCTCTCTCTTTTAGAATCGCCATCTGTACAGCTGTCAAAACTTTCTCGACAGAAGAAAATCGCTTTTCAGCCGAAGTGTACAAGTGTGACTTGTAAGCGATAGGAATTGTGTCTCCTTCATTAAACGTCAAGTACGTGAAACCCACGGCACCAGGCACAATTCTTATTACCAGGTTAGTAGGTTAGTGTGGTTATCAAGAGTCAATAAGTACTTAGATTCAAGAAGATCAGATTGCAAAAATGGCGGAATAGCTGAATGTTCAGGCAGCCAACATGACTTGGTAAAAGTTGGTTGTATCAAAGCATATATAGGTTTGATATGCTGGGCATAATCAGGAATATAAGTACGCCCAAAATTAAAAAATCCCAGCAAGGATTGTAGTTTTTTCAGAGTTGCAGGAGACCGTAAACATGCGCATTTCTCCAGGAAGTGAGGTGCCAGACTTCTAGCTTTGTTGTTGAGCTCATATCCCAGGAACAACACTGTGTACTCCGCAATGTGTGACTTTGCAAAGTTACATTTATAACCAAAGTCCGCAAACATAACTATGATGCGGTCAATGCAACACATATGCGGCCATAATTTGTCATCCATGAGATAAATATCATCAATGTACGAGTACGCATCAGGATCAATGCCATCTAACAAAGAGACGACACCTGCGGCAAAGACGCCTGGGCTGTTTGTATAGCCCATAGCCAATCTTTTAAATTGTTTTTGTTTGCCGCCACAAGTGAACGCTGTCCATTGACTACTAACAGAGGACAGGTTATGACTAAAAAAGCCATTCGATATGTCTAGTGTGGTCTTAAATCTTTTTCGCACCAGACTGTCAACGAGAGCTGAACTGTGGATGCTATGTACGACAATGTGAATTTAAATGTCAATAATCCAAAACCAGGCAGTACGACCCATCAGGTTTGGTAACAGTGAAACAAGGATTATTCATGGGTGACACACATGTCTCAATCAAACCTTCATATTCTAATTGTTCAAGGATTTCTGCAACAGGAGCTTTAGCCTCTCGCCGCATGGGATATTGGGGTTGTGGCTGTGGCATAGACCGCGATGGAATCTCGTGTCTGGGAGAAAGTTTATCCCACCCGACTTGACTAAGGTACAACACAGGTGCAAGCACCCGAGCCCACTCTTCTGCAAAGTTCTGTGGACTGCTCCTTGGGCACGCTGTGCAGAAAACTAGGGTGGGTCATCTCATCCCCTCTTGGAGCGGCCAAAACGAAAAGTCTGCCTCAGTTAATAGAATGTCATATGTAGAGGTCAGATGTTCCCCAAAAATCCCTTTTATTACACGTTGAATGTCACCTTCTATTAAAAGAACTATATCATATAGTCTGTCAGGGGGAGCCACCTAGTGTCAGTAGTTTCCACTGTGACAACAACGCCAACTCCGCCACCCTGATCGCCAACCTCGCCAACCTTGGCCTCAGACAACTTGTCACCGCACCCACGCAGCCGGCCAAACGCCGGACCCTGTCTTCTCGACAGGCACCCACGTTGACTTCGACCACACCACCGAACTCCACTGGACCGACCACCGCTGCATCCATTTCACCTTCAAGAAACCAACCACGCACCACCGCACCCAACAGCTGCCTCGCCGCTGCTGGAGCAAAGTCACCTATGACCAGCTGATCACCACCCTCGCCCAGAACCCACCCGCCGACCCCACCAACCCAGACGGCGAAGCCAGCAACCTCAGACAGTGGATCGACGACTGCGCCAACTTCCTCGCCCGGCTCAAGAAACCCTCCAACAGCCACACCACCAAGAGAGCCACCTGGTTCACCGACAAGCTCCATACCTCCAAACGCGCATGCCGGAAACTGGGGAAGATATGGCTCCATGAACACACACCGGACAACCACGCAGCCCACAAGGACGCCACCCGCAGACATCACCACCTCATCAGATTAGCCAAGAGATCCTCCTTGCAAGACCGCTTGGATAACAACGCACACGACAGCAAGGAGCTCTTCAGCATCGCAAAGGAACTCTCCAACCCCAGCGCCAACGACATCCCGCCCTCACAAGAACTGTGCGACTCACTAGCCATCTTCTTCCACCGCAAGATCGCTGACATCCACGACAGCTTCAACACCACAACCACCCCGACTACGCCAGACTCCACCTATCCTGTGAACACTACTAGTTCCAACCGCCTGACCTCCTGGTCCAACATCAACGACATCGAGACAAGCAAGGCCATGAACTCCATCCACTCAGGATCTCCGTCAGACCCGTGCCCACACCACGTATTCAACAAAGCAGACGCAGCCGTCACACCCCAACTACTGAAGTTCATCAACATCTCCTTCAAAACAGCGACGTTCCCGGAAAGCTGGAAGCATGCCGAAATCAACGCCCTCCTCAAGAAGCCCAAGGCGGACCCCAAGGACCTCAAGAACTTCCAGTCCATCTCCCTGCTCCCGTTCCTGGCATAGGTCATCAAGAAAATCGTCAACATGCAACTGACCCGCCACCTGGAAGACAACAACATCTTGGACCCGTCCCAGTCCGGATTCAGACAAAACCACAGCACGAGACAGCCCTCATCGCCGCCACAGACGACATCAGGCGCCAACTAGACAATGGCGAAACATCAGCCCTCATCCTCCTGGACCTGTCAGCTGCCTTCGACACGGTCTGCCATCGGACTCTAAAGACACGCCTCCTAGAAGCCGGAATCCAAGAAAAGGCCCTTGACTGGACCACGTCCTTCCTCTCTGGCAGAACCCAGAGCGTCCGAGTCCCACCCTTCCGATCTGAAGCCACCGACATCATCTGTAGCGTCCCCCAGGGCTCATCTCTCGGCCCGATGCTGTTCAATGTCTACATGGCCCCCCTCACACAAGTGGCCTGCCATCACAACCTCAACATCATCTCCTACGCCACAATAACACCCAGCTCATCCTCTCTCTCACCAAGGATGCACACCCCGCCAAAACCAACCTCCACGAGGGAATGAAGGCCGTCGCCGACTGGATGAGGAGCAGCCGTCTGAAGCTGAACTCGGACAAGATGGAGGTTCTCATACTCGGACCCACCCCCTTAGCCTGGGATGACTCCTGGTGGTCGACCACACTGGGAACAGCTCCAACACCCACTGACCATGCACGCAACCTATAAGGTCGCATCAAGAAAATGATTTTCCAGCTCTCGAGTCTTTTACAAATAAGAAGCTTGTCTTTACCAATGCTTGTCTTTTGATCCTGAGTTGCTTGGTAACCAGATCTCTTACTTCTTTACACAGGAAATCAGATCAACGAGAGAAGGCTCAACCGGAACTGAAGATCGACGGAACTGAAGCCTCCAGTGCCTTTCGGAGATCGGAGGACGACGAAGGAATCACAAAAGGGGAAGATAAGTTTTTAAAGGGAAAACAGGAACTGAGGTTTTCTAAGGGAATCGGGAACAGAAGCTAGCGGGAGGAATTCCAGACGGGAGGGAAGAGGAACCAAAAGAAAGGGACTGAATCAGACGGGTCTCAGATGCCAAACAGGAACACTCACGGTGATGCTGTTGCACGAAGCGAAGCATCATTGTGAGCGAGGGCAGGGTATTTATAGTCTTTGCTTGGGCGTTCCTTCACCTGCTCATGTGTATTCAGGAAACCGTTCAAAACGTGAGAGTGAAAAGGCTCTTGTATTCAGTTCTACACGTGCATAAAACTTGAACAGTAACAATCATTGCTAGCTGCAAGAAAATGTACCAACAAACATTGCTACCTACAAATGAATCAGTAGCAGTAATTGCCACACATAAACAGTACTTGTCACACAATACGAGAACATGCATAATTAAAGGGATTAACTTGCAATGGCATAAGAACCCATGACACCCTCACGGGTAAGTAGCGCGCTTTACAAGTACTCTGATTGATTGATAAAAGTATCAGTTGCTGTCGCCTTCAGATATGGCCGCAGTGCTTGCTGCACTATTGTAACCTCCGCTGCGCTGTCGAGCAGCGTTAATGTCCATGTCAGGTTCCGAAGCTATGTTCTCACTAGCCGTGGCATACCTTACGGTTAACGCAGCAACTTTCTTTTTCTGAAAATGAAGGCGTTAACGTGGCAAGTCGTCCTGCTTGCCTTTACCATCAGAGGGGCGGGGCCGCTCACGTCCTTCTGGGGCACCATGACCCCTGCCGTGTTCTCCGCCACCGGCTTGCGTGCCCGATGTTTCCTCTGAAGAACGACGAGAATGTTGCTCCGGTACCTGAAATTTATCAGGAGACCTAATTCTTGCGTGGTCGCACAAATCATAAGTGCGCTCAGTAGACACTGGTATCGGCGACGCCGGATGGGACCCCTGTTTCTATTGCTGCTTCCTCTGTTTTTTATTCTTCCAATTCTGTTTTGGAAAATTTGGACGGTCGTCTTAAGTAGACTTTGCCATCTGAGTCTGCGGTTGAGTTGCCGTTTTAGCAAAAGGCTTAACA
Organism: Lissotriton helveticus; assembly: GCF_964261635.1. Lineage (NCBI taxonomy): Eukaryota > Metazoa > Chordata > Amphibia > Caudata > Salamandridae > Lissotriton > Lissotriton helveticus. The sequence goes on along the minus strand of NW_027611725.1, from coordinate 2,315,010 downwards.
CCCAAACTATTGCGACCAATGGTCTTATAAGCCTCCGCAATAATTCTCGGTAACGCTCGGGGTTTGACGACGTCTGGGACAAGGCGCAAAGCATTCAACACCTGAAAGTTAACCGCATCTCCCTTTACATTACAAAAGATGAGATCAGCAACTACATCAAACACTCCAAAGAGCCTCATTCTCAACTCGACAGACACCTCCGGACTGTGCTCATCCTGAACACGCTTGATCACAGAGGGCAAGCCAGTCATAGACGGCATGCCGAAACACTTCGCATATACTGCTGCAAATACTTTACCCCAATTCTCACAATCTGTTACCTCTGGCAATAAGTCTTTCTGCAAGCTAATTGTGAGAATCCTGTGTTTTTCCACAGGAGTGGTATTAGGAAACACTGCTTCCAGTTGGTCAAATTTCTCAGCAAGCCAATAAGGCATTTCGTACTTAGTTTGGGGGTGCTTTCCCATTACCGAATTAACCGAATTAACCATGACGGGACTAATCGGCATCCCGGCCGGTCCAACTTGTTGCGCTGCAAGAAACATAATGAACTAAAGCCCTATGTACCCCAACAAAAGAGGTATAAAGTTGACACAAGTCGTCAGTCGGGGCATTGAGATAACGTGGATATGGTGTGAACCCGGCTAAGACTGGCAAAGTGGCCCCAGGAATTGACAAGGGACCTAACCGAACCGGAGTTATGGAGTGGGGGAGGGTGCCATTAAACCAAACACGATGCTGCCAAGCGGAAATTGGAATCTCTTGTGTCCTGTGATCCTGAGTCCTGAGTCCTGAGTATAGTTCATAGGAATCGCAGTGTGAGTGTATGTTTGGAACATATCCTCATCCGCATTTATTGCAGGAAACGTGACCCAAGAGTAGAAAAGCTCAAAGGGGAACGACGAATCAGCACTCACCACAAAGATAACAGACATACCATCGTCTGGTACTCCAAACTGCGTCAGATGACGCCGGAGCGCTGCCTGACTATGCTGAGCTATATCAATATCACACATAAGGATATAGAGAAGAAAAACAATTTATATAAATTGCAGCACAAAAAGGGTAGTTATTCAAAACGTGAACCTTTTTTATAAATCTCAAGCTTGAATTAACCTATAACACATTCGTATAGGTAGATTAATCCGTCACGCCTGTTAACCGGAAACAGTGGTGAGGGTATTGTGGACAGATACAAGCACTAATCAAGACGTTGGGCGCCATGTTGCGGGGATTTTGCTTATTCACAGAACTATGCGCAGGAAACCAGGACCTCAGTGTATTGTGGTGTACCAAAACCCCACCTCAGTGCCCAGAACCCCTATCCAACTAGCATCAGTGTCTCATTCGTTCTCCGTACTACAGCAAAGCTACCAATGATTAGACAACCCAGAACAAGTGACTTTGGGACCTCTCAGGAATAGTGGGAATCAAGAACACTCTTTCACTTTTATTCTCATAAATGTCCACAATGTGAGTAATCAGAGACAAGGTATAGTTTAAAATGTTTATTTCAACTACGTGCTCTAAAATGCAGTATCTTTGCTAACATAAGTAAAAATATGCAAAAAATCAATACAATCAGCATTGTTACAATTCCATAAAATACAAAGGGAGAAATCATATTATAATGATAGTGGAACCAGGTATATAGCGCCTTGTGTACTACCCTCCCCTTGTTTGGTATTATAATAATAGAGGATCTCTAGGTTAAAACGGGGACCGCATACCTCCAAAGTCAGGTGAAGTGAATCACATCCCAGATCAGCACAGCTCTTTCTCGATTGAAAGTTTTTGTCCAAGTGCTAGTCTCATGCATGCAGTGCAATATTAAAATCACCTGAGTTTCAGAGATGAGCAGCTGTGTTTGTGTTGTGTCTAGAGCGAGGGCCGATCAACCTGCATCAACAGCATACATTGTTATTTTAACCTTGAACACTTTGTGCAGACTTGAGGTCGCAGTGTGAGTCTAGAGATATAAAAAACAGACCGTCTCATGTGAAGGAAAAGCAAGCAGTTTGTCTTTATAAAAACAGAGACATGTAGTGTCATGTGCAAACGCAGCAAAATGGCGTTTTCGCAACTAACTCACTTATGCTAATATAGCAATGTGTGCAGGCAGAATCATAATTATCCCTACACTTTTACAGTAAGCATGAACAGGAACACTTGGATGTTTTTCTTTGTAACTCTTCATCGCCAAATAAAAACCACCAGTGTTTCTTTTCTTTCATTCCACATTGAGCTAGTCTCCCAGTGGATTTCCTGTTATATCACATTGTTTTTTCTATGTGTACCGAAGTGAACAATCACTGGGAACAGACCCGTTCAATATTCTACAAATCTTTGGTTTTCTTCATTTCTTCTAGTTGAGTCTTCATTCATCTGGTATTTGAATATCCCACATAATTATATACTTGTTCCTGTAATTCCTTAATCTCACAATAACTGCACTGTTCTGCTCCTGTCTATGTCCTCAGATGAGTCAATATTATTGTTTGTTCTTAAGTTCTTTTTGAATTCACTGCATCTCTAGGATTATTTCTAAGTGAGTTAAATGAAGGTGTGTGTTCGCTGAGGCTATGTAGGATCAGAAATTGACAAAAGCTCGTCACACTTTTAGTGTAATTGTAAGGTTTACCCCAGGTGTGTTCGCAATTGACAAAATCACTTCTGACATTCATTGCAATGCCCATTTTTACTCTGTGTGTGTTAGTTGATGTATCTGTAGGTTTAATAACTGACAGACGATATTTACACATTCACTGCACCTGAAAGGTTTTTTCTCTGTGTGAATTAACTGATGAATCCTTAATGCAGAAGATTTCCTAAAGGTACTTCTACACTCACTACAGTTGTATGGTATTTACAGAGTGAGTGCAAGCTGATGTCTACATAGGCTTGATAATTGACTACATTTCTTCACACATTCATTGCACTTGAACGCTTTTCTTCTGCGTGTGTTCGCTGATGCCTGTTTAGGATTGATAATGGACTACAGCTTTTCAAGCATTCATGGAATTTAAAAGATTTGTTTCCCCTTTGTGAGCTCGCTGATGATTTCTTAATGCTGAAGAGTAAGTAAAACTACTGCCACATTCATTGCAATGGTAGGGTTTTTCCCCTGTGTGTGTTCTCTGATGTGTGTGGAGGTTTGTTAACTGACTGAAGCTCTTTACACATTCACTGCACTGGTATAGTTTTTCCCCTGTGTGTGTTTTCTGATGTGTGTGGAGGTGTGATAGTACCCTAAAACTACTTCCACATTCACTGCAATTGTATGGTTTTTCCCCAGTGTGTATTCGCTGATGTCTCCGGAGGCTTGTTAACTGACTGAAGCTCTTTACACATTCACTGCACTGGTATGGTTTTTCCCCTGTGTGTATTCTCTGATGTGTGTGGAGGTGTGTCATTTGACTGAAGCTCTTCACACATTCACTGCACTGGTATGGTTTTTCCCCTGTGTGTATTCTCTGATGTGTGCGGAGATATGTAATGTGACTGAAGCTCTTCACACATTCACTGCAATGGTATGGTTTTTCCCCTGTGTGTGTTTTCTGATGTGTTTGGAGGTCATGTAACCGACGGAAGCTCTTCACACATTCACTGCAATGGTATGGTTTTTCCCCTGTGTGTATTTTCTGATGTGTGTGTAGCTGTGAAATCTGATTGAAGCTCTTCGCACATTCACTGCATTGGTATGGTTTTTCCCCTGTGTGTATTCGCTGATGTGTTTGGAGATATGCTAACAGACTGAAGCTCTGCACACATTCCTTGCAATGGTAGGATTTTTCCCCTGTGTGGATTCTCTGATGTGTGTGGAGGTTTGATATCTGACTAAAGCTCTGCACACATTCATTGCAATGGTATGGTTTTTCCCCTGTGTGTATTCGCTGATGTCTTTGGAGATGTGATAACTGACTGAAGCTCTTTACACATTCATTGCAATGGTATGGTTTTTCCCCTGTGTGTGTTCGCTGATGTCTTCGGAGGACTGCTAACCGACTGAAGCTCTTCACACATTCAGTGCAATGGTATGGTTTTTCCCCTGTGTGTGTTCGATGATGTCTTCGGAGGTCTGTTAACCGACTGAAGCTCTTCACACATTCAGTGCAATGGTATGGTTTTTCCCCTGTTTGTATTCGCTGATTCTCTTTCATGGTTTCTAACTGGCTAAAGTTCTTGACATATTCAGTGCAATGACCAGATTTTTCTCCTGACCGTGTTTCCTGAAGGGTCAGCATAGTTAATAAACCACTTGCGTTATTTTCACATTCCCTGTATGTGTGTTATATTTTGGACGCGTGATTTCCGATTTAACAATAAAATACAAGACTCACTAAATAGCTGACACATTCATAATATCAGTAAGGCTTCCTTGTGGGTGATTGCATCTTTAGATTGGATAATGGCTTTGCATGCTTGCGGGTAAAGCTTAATATTCCTTCCGGTAGGTGCAAATTGGGACAACACTCTGTACTTCAGAGAGCAGATCTCCGCTTTCCTTTAGCCTTCAGTTGTTAGGCTCCACTTCGTTGGGCTTTTCCCTGGTGCCTGCGGTTTGGCTAGAAAGTGTTTGCAATACACCTAGAGCACTGAATGCTGGTATGTTGCCAGTTTAGATAGCGAAGCACTGCTCTAGCCATATCATGATGGTGAAGCGACTCGTAATGTGTACAGCTACTCCAAAGAGTGTCCCGGGGCAAAGCACAGGTCAGAAAAGAAAGTAAATCAGTTTGTTTCAAACATGGACAAAAAGCCAAGTTTTCAACCTTTTTTAAACATGTTCATGTTGCTAACAGCTCAAAACTGAAGAGGGAGTTTGTTCCAAGCTATGGATCCCAAATTGACACGAGACCTTCCTCCAACTCTCATACCGGCCTCATGATCAAAGCTGGTGTTAGACGCTTGTTTATGCAGCAGGTGGTTTGTCAGTTTTGTTGCCTTAATTTTGTTGAGGTCATTTCTTCGTCTTGGGGTGTCGAGGTGCAGATCTCAGACTCGGACACTCACTGAATTGCCTTTGACTGCTTCTTCCTGGATCTGTCCTCTGCCTCTGATTGCACTGATGTTTTTGGAGCTCCTTATTTTTGATAATTTTTGCAGGTTTGATGTGTTATCTTCATTATTCATAATCAATCCGTGCATTTAAGGCTTATTCTCTGTTGGATGTAAAGAAATGCAATATTACTAAATGCAAATGTAATAGAATGTGAATACACAATATTTAACCAGCTGTAGAAGACATCTCTTCTCTGCCATATTTGAAATTTAGTAAGGAACATTTTACCATACATGGATATTTCATTAAAACTGCGGTTGAACATGTCACAACTTATTTACTTCTGAAAAGGCAGTGATTTACCACTGTTCCAGAGTACATTACTAACGAAAGGGCAGCCGCAGAGCACTCATGCTACAGGTAGAGTTTTGGGTAGATCCACATGGACAAGATTTCAATTAACCAGAACAGATTGTGGAAAAAGAGAGGAATCAGGAAGCGCTGCCGTTAATTCAGTTTCAGGAAGTATCTACCAAAGGTAGCTCTTCAGGAAGTGTACAACAAAGGTAACTCTTCAGGAAGTATTTAACCAAGGTAACTCATTTGGAAGTGTATAACAAAGGTAGCTCTTCAGAAAGTGTATAACAAAGGTATCTATTTTTCCACAATACTTTCCTGTTCACACTGGATCAGCTCAAATGCCAACTTCCGCCTTTACCTTGCAGCTCATTAAGAGTCTTTCTATGAGTGCGACGGCCCTCATGATCGCCGTACTCAGGGTTGCGGTCCAAATGGCACCATCCTGGCAGACTGATCGGCGTATAATAATTGTGGTGGTGGGACCGCCCCCCCCGCCAGGATCAAGGATCCCGCTGTGGAGGCAGTCTGCAAACACCCTGAATATGTTGGCAGTGCCAATGCCGACATCGCCGAGCATATTACGGTCTGCATATCCGCTGCCCTTTTCCTGGCGGGGACCCCACCATGAAAAGGATAAAGGACATGCAGGTAAGAAGGCCCCGGCCGATTCTGCTCATGGGGTTGCATGCGGGGGGCACGTGTTGTGCCACTCCATGGAATTGAACCTTGTTCCTGCACAGTGTGGCATGCATGACATGGTGCAGGAACGTGCTGCAGGCACTCTTAAGGTGGTGGTATGCTGTTTAGGCTCTCTAATGAGCCTAATACAGCCGCCGCGAGACCGCTGTGGCACCGCCCACCCACCCTGGATTTAGGTCATAATCCGGCGGCGGGCTCTCAATGGGCTTGGCAGTCTGCCTGGTACCTCCGCCTGTGGTAGTCCCATTGGAAGACCGCCACACTCGTAATAAGGCCCTAAGTCACCTTCAACACATTTTACAGCCCTCCTGGCTCAAGCATTTCTGGATCCTTCTAACCTGGAAGACTGGAGCATTATCCCGAGTTGAGGTGGATTTTCTATCAGCGTAATATATATCCATCTCCCTTGAACTATTGACTGATTCTGCCCTGAAAGACAACTTAAAAAGTGAGTCTTTAGTTCTTCCAAAAGTAGGTAAAGTTAAGATCCTGTTGTATTTCAATCAGCAGTTCCTGCCTGGGTTTTCTGTGAAACAGAATGAGGGGTTAATTCTAATGGCCCGTCTTTATATTGCGCACACAGATAAAGCAAAGAAATATTAATTCATGAAATGTAATATGCAACGATATCCATCACAAGCAATAATTTATCTGAAATATCAAGCATCCAACAGATGTGTGCATATTAATAATTGTTTTTGTTTTTCAACATTTACAAGATATTTGACTTATTGTGGTCTGTCTGACGGCCAGGATGCTACTTTGTGACTCAACAGGGCTTTGGTTGAGCGAGAGGAGGTGTCTGTTGTGCACAGGTGAAGTCACATTTCTCCATTCCCATCTTTCTTTTATCCAGGTTTACCTCATTTCATGTCCTTCAGCGCCCTCCTCCCCTTGGTCTGTGTACTCACTCTACAGGGTTCATTGTTAGCTGTGACAGGGGACACACTTGAAGCATGCACAGAGCAGATGAAGATAATGGCCTGATAGTGAAGAGGCCGTCGTTGGCAGTACGGAGCTCACAAGCTTCATTTCAGAAGCTCGCCTGGGAGGTACTAACTGAGGGGGGTGCACAGGAAGGGGCCGATTAGCTATAAACAGAGATAGTGCACAGGTGGGTGCTAGTGAGGTATAAACAGATGAGGTGCACATATAGGTACCTATGAGGTACAGACAGAGCAGGTGTACAGGTAGGTGCTTATGAGGTATAAACAGAGGAAGTGAACAGGTAGGTGCTTCAGTGCCTCTGGCACTATATCTGCTTCTAGGCACTCTTCCTATAATGCTGGCTCTTGCTCCTTCTACAACACTTGGTGCAGACATGGGGCCTGATTCTTAGTTTATCGGACAGGTTATTGCTTCAAACATGACAGATCCCGTCCGCTTTATTACAATTGCCAGAGGATATAATACACTTTTAATAGGGTGGACGGGACACCTGCCACATTTATGACAGAATAAACCATCCACCTAAATATAAATCGGGCCCTTGGCGGACGTTGTGTCCAGTGTCTTTTCAGTGTTGGAAAGCATCCATTTTATTAATGGCACAGTATTATCTCACCACTGCTGTGGCTTGCAGTCATAAGGCCATTATGAATGGTCTAAGTTGTGTGCCAGAATGCCTGTGAATAGTTTAGCATGAGCGTTTAGGAGGGAGATGGGTCTGTATGATGAGCAGGACTAGGGTGTTTTCCAGGGCCGGTGAATAAGCGTTATTACTGTCTCTATCTTGGTGTCAGTGGGCTTGTCTGTGTCCCCAGACAGAGTTGTTGACAGCTTATCTTATTTATGCTCAAAGAGTTGGAGTTTTGAGGACTAAGCAGCTCTTTCAACAAGGTTAGAAAACAAAACTCGTCAGATGATCGCTGCCAGGTGTACATGTTTTGCATGTGTAGAATCACACACTAGTAAAGGTAGCGCTCGCATGCTTCGCCTTGTCAGTTTGTGAATGACCGCTAACTTGTGAGTAAATGAGCATTCACAGATGCCAATCAGACTCTTTATGACACTGGAAACAGTTAAGGAGTTTCACTTCAACAAAATGCTCGAGTAACTCCCCTTCCAGGGTAGGAAGAGAAATGGATCACCCTCTAAACGTGGTGGCGAGTAGCGCTATACTGTTCATAGCACCATTTATCCGGACACAACTGGGGAAATGGTACAATGCACTGGGGAAATGGCATGTGATGACAATGTGACATGACATTCCCACTACATGTGCTTTTACACTTGTTTTTTGGGCTGTCTGTGTCCAGTTTATCAAGGCTCAGGGTTTAGTTTCAAGTCAAGGGATAGTGCAGGAATAGACTAATTATAATGTTATACATTCCAACAAATGCCTTTACCACGCAAGTCTTTACCATGCATATGCCTTGACCACGTACCACCTTTACCACGCAAGTCTTTACCATGCATGTGCATTGGCCACGCACCACCTTTACCACACAAGTCTTTACCATGCATGTGCCTTGACCACGCACCACCTTTACCACGCAAGTCTTTACCATGCATGTGCCTTGACCACGCACCACCTTTACCACGCAAGTCTTTACCATGCATATGCCTTGACCACGTACCACCTTTACCACGCAAGTCTTTACCATGCATGTGCCTTGACCACGTACCACCGTTACCGCGCAAGTCTTTACCATGCATGTGCCTTGACCACGTACCACCTTTACCACGCAAGTCTTTACCATGCATGTGCCTTGACCACGCACCACCTTTACCACGCAAGTCTTTACCATGCATGTGCCTTGACCACGCACCACCTTTACCACGCAAGTCTTTACCATGCATGTGCCTTGACCACGTACCACCTTTACCACTCAAGTCTTTACCATGCATGTGCCTTGACCACCTAACACCTTTACCACGCAAGTCTTTACCATGCATATGCCTTGACCACGTACCACCTTTACCACGCAAGTCTTTACCATCCATATGCCTTTACCATACACCACCTTTACCACGCAAGTCTTTACCATGCATATGCCTTGACCACGTACCACTTTTACCACGCAAGTCTTTACCATGCATATGCCTTTACCACGTACCACCTTTACCATGCAAGTCTTTACCATGCATGTGCCTTGACCACGTACCACCTTTACCGCGCAAGTCTTTACCATGCATGTGACTTTACCACGTAACACCTTTACCACGCAAGTCTTTACCAATCATGTGCCTTTACCACGTAACACCTTTACCGCGCAAGTCTTTACCATTCATGTGCCTTGACCACGTAACACCTTTACCACGCAAGTCTTTACCATGCATATGCCTTGACCACGCACCACCTTTACCACGCAAGTCTTTACCATGCCTGTGCCTTGACCACGCACCACCTTTACCACGCAAGTCTTTACCATTCATGTGCCTTTACCACGTAACACCTTTACCGCGCAAGTCTTTACCATTCATGTGCCTTGACCACGTAACACCTTTACCACGCAAGTCTTTACCATGCATGTGCCTTGACCACGTACCACCTTTACTGCACAAGTCTTTACCATGCATGTGCCTTGACAACGTACCACCTTTACCGCGCAAGTCTTTACCATGCATGTGCCTTGACCACGCACCACCTTTACCACGCAAGTCTTTACCATGCATGTGCCTTGACCACGCACCACCTTTACCGCGCAAGTCTTTAACATGCATGTGCCTTGACCACGCACCACCTTTACCGCGCAAGTCTTTACCATGCATGTGCCTTAACCACATACTACCTTTACCGCGCAAGTCTTTACCATGCATGTGCCTTTACCACGCACCACCTTTACCACGCAAGTCTTTACCAATGCATGTGCCTTGACCACGCACCACCTTTACCGCGCAAGTCTTCACCATGCATGTGCCTTGACCACGTACCACCTTTACCGCGCAAGTCTTTACCATGCATGTGCCTTGACCACGCACCACCTTTACCACGCCAGTCTTTACCATGCATGTGCCTTGACCACGTACCACCTTTACCGCGCAAGTCTTTACCAAGAATATGCCTTGACCACGTACCACCTTTACCACGCAAGTCTTTACCATGCATATGCCTTGACCACGACGCACCTTTACCGCGCAAGTCTTTACCATGCATGTGCCTTTACCACGCACCACCTTTACCACTCAAGTCTTTACCATGCATATGCCTTGACCACGACGCACCTTTACCGCGCAAGTCTTTACCATGCATGTGCCTTTACCACGCACCACCTTTACCGCGCAAGTCTTTACCATTCATGTGCCTTTACCACTTAACACCTTTACCGCGCAAGTCTTTACCATGCATTTGCCTTGACGACGTAACACCTTTACCACGCAAGTCTTTACCATGCATGTCCCTTGACCACGTACCACCTTTACCACTCAAGTCTTTACCATGCATGTGCCATGACCACGTAACACCTTTACCACGCAAGTCTTTACCATACATATGCCTTGACCACGTACCACCTTTACCACGCAAGTCTTTACCATGCATGTGCCTTGACCACGCACCACCTTTACCGCGCAAGTCTTTACCATGCATGCGCCTTGACCACGTACCACCTTTACTGCGCAAGTCTTTACCATGCATGTGCCTTGACCACGTACCACCTTTACCACGCAAGTCTTTACCATGCATGTGCCTTGACCACGCACCACCTTTACGGCGCAAGTCTTTACCATGCATGTGCCTTGACCACGTAACACCTTTACCACGCAAGTCTTTACCATGCATGTCCCTTGACCACGCACCACCTTTACCACGCAAGTCTTTACCATGCATGTGCCTTGACCGCGTACCACCTTTACCGCGCAAGTCTTTACCATGCATATGCCTTGACCGCGTACCACCTTTACCACGCAAGTCTTTACCATGCATGTGCCTTGACCACGTACCACCTTTACCACGCAAGTCTTTACCATGCATGTGCCTTTACCACGTAACACCTTTACCACGCAAATCTTTACCATGCATGTGCCTTGACCACGTACCACCTTTACCACGCAAGTCTTTACCATGCATGTGCCTTGACCACATACCACCTTTACCATGCAAGTCTTTATCATGCATATGCCTTGACCACGTAACACCTTTACCGCGCAAGTCTTTACCATGCATGTGCCTTGACCACGTACCACCTTTACCACGCAAGTCTTTACCATGCATGTGCCTTGACCACGTAACACCTTTACCACGCAAGTCTATACCATGCATGTGCCTTTACCACGCACCACCTTTACCGCGCAAGTCTTTACCATTCATGTGCCTTGACCACGTAACACCTTTACCACGCAAGTCTTTACCATGCATATGCCTTGACCACATACCACCTTTACCACGCAAGTCTTTACCATGCATGTGCCTTGACCACGTAACACCTTTACCACGCAAGTATTTACCATGCATATGCCTTGACCACGTACCACCTTTACCGCGCAAGTCTTTACCGTGCATGTGCCTTTACCATGTTCCATCCATTATCGCGCAAGTCTTTACCATGCATGTGCCTTGACCACGCACCACCTTTACCGCGCAAGTCTTTACCATGCATGTGCCTTTACCACGCACCACCTTTACCGCGCACGTCTTTACCATGCATGTGCCTTGACCACGTACCACCTTTACCACGCAAGTCTTTACCATGCATGTGCCTTTACCACGCACCACCTTTACCACGCAAGTCTTTACCATGCATGCGCCTTGACCACGTACCACCTTTACTGCGCAAGTCTTTACCATGCATGTGCCTTTATCACGCACCACCTTTACCACGCAAGTCTTTACCATGCACATGCCTTTACCACGTAACACCTTTATCACGCAAGTCTTTACCATGCATGCGCCTTTACCACGTACCACCTTTACCGGGCAAGTCTTTACCATGCATGTGCCTTGACAACGTAACACCTTTATCACGCAAGTCTTTACCATGCATGTGCCTTGACCACGTACCACCTTTACCACGCAAGTCTTTACCATGCATGTGCCTTGACCACGTAACACCTTTATCACGCAAGTCTTTACTATGCATATGCCTTGACCACGTAACACCTTTACCACACAAGTCTTTACCATGCATGTGCCTTGACCACGTACCACCTTTAACACACAAGTCTTTAACATGCATATGCCTTGACCACGACCCACCTTTACCGCGCAAGTCTTTACCATGCATGTGCCTTTACAACGCACCACCTTTACCGCGCAAGTCTTTACCATTCATGTGCCTTTACCACTTAACACCTTTACCGCGCAAGTCTTTACCATGCATGTGCCTTGACGACGTAACACCTTTACCAAGCAAGTCTTTACCATGCATGTGCCTTGACCACGTACCACCTTTACCACTCAAGTCTTTACCATGCATGTGCCTTGACCACGTAACACCTTTACCACGCAAGTCTTTACCATACATATGCCTTGACCACGTACCACCTTTACCGCGCAAGTCTTTACCATGCATGTGCCTTGACCACGCACCACCTTTACCACGCAAGTCTTTACCATGCATGTGCCTTGACCACGTACCACCTTTACCGCGCAAGTCTTTACCAAGCATATGCCTTGACCACGTACCACCTTTACCACGCAAGTCTTTACCATGCATGTTCCTTTACCACGTACCACCTTTACCACTCAAGTCTTTACCATGCATATGCCTTGACCACGACGCACCTTTACCGCGCAAGTCTTTACCATGCATGTGCCTTTACCACGCACCACCTTTACCGCGCAAGTCTTTACCATTCATGTGCCTTTACCACTTAACACCTTTACCGCGCAAGTCTTTACCATGCATGTGCCTTGACGACGTAACACCTTTACCACGCAAGTCTTTACCATGCATGTGCCTTGACGACGTAACACCTTTACCACGCAAGTCTTTACCATGCATGTCCCTTGACCACGTACCACCTTTACCACTCAAGTCTTTACCATGCATGTGCCATGACCACGTAACACCTTTACCACGCAAGTCTTTACCATACATATGCCTTGACCACGTACCACCTTTACCACGCAAGTCTTTACCATGCATGTGCCTTGACCACGCACCACCTTTACCGCGCAAGTCTTTACCATGCATGCGCCTTGACCACGTACCACCTTTACTGTGCAAGTCTTTACCATGCGTGTGCCTTAACCACGTACCACCTTTACCACGCAAGTCTTTACCATGCATGTGCCTTGACCACGCACCACCTTTACGGCGCAAGTCTTTACCATGCATGTGCCTTGACCACGTAACACCTTTACCACGCAAGTCTTTACCATGCATGTCCCTTGACCACGCACCACCTTTACCACGCAAGTCTTTACCATGCATGTGCCTTGACCGCGTACCACCTTTACCGCGCAAGTCTTTACCATGCATATGCCTTGACCGCGTACCACCTTTACCACGCAAGTCTTTACCAATCATGTGCCTTGACCACGCACCACCTTTACCGCGCAAGTCTTTACCATGCATGTGCCTTGACCACGTACCACCTTTACCACTCAAGTCTTTACCATGCATGTGCCTTGACCACCTAACACCTTTACCACGCAAGTCTTTACCATGCATATGCCTTGACCACGTACCACCTTTACCACGCAAGTCTTTACCATCCATATGCCTTTACCATACACCACCTTTACCACGCAAGTCTTTACCATGCATATGCCTTGACCACGTACCACTTTTACCACGCAAGTCTTTACCATGCATATGCCTTTACCACGTACCACCTTTACCATGCAAGTCTTTACCATGCATGTGCCTTGACCACGTACCACCTTTACCGCGCAAGTCTTTACCATGCATGTGACTTTACCACGTAACACCTTTACCACGCAAGTCTTTACCAATCATGTGCCTTTACCACGTAACACCTTTACCGCGCAAGTCTTTACCATTCATGTGCCTTGACCACGTAACACCTTTACCACGCAAGTCTTTACCATGCATATGCCTTGACCACGCACCACCTTTACCACGCAAGTCTTTACCATGCCTGTGCCTTGACCACGCACCACCTTTACCACGCAAGTCTTTACCATTCATGTGCCTTTACCACGTAACACCTTTACCGCGCAAGTCTTTACCATTCATGTGCCTTGACCACGTAACACCTTTACCACGCAAGTCTTTACCATGCATGTGCCTTGACCACGTACCACCTTTACCGCACAAGTCTTTACCATGCATGTGCCTTGACAACGTACCACCTTTACCGCGCAAGTCTTTAACATGCATGTGCCTTGACCACGCACCACCTTTACCGCGCAAGTCTTTACCATGCATGTGCCTTAACCACATACTACCTTTACCGCGCAAGTCTTTACCATGCATGTGCCTTTACCACGCACCACCTTTACCACGCAAGTCTTTACCAATGCATGTGCCTTGACCACGCACCACCTTTACCGCGCAAGTCTTCACCATGCATGTGCCTTGACCACGTACCACCTTTACCGCGCAAGTCTTTACCATGCATGTGCCTTGACCACGCACCACCTTTACCACGCCAGTCTTTACCATGCATGTGCCTTGACCACGTACCACCTTTACCGCGCAAGTCTTTACCAAGAATATGCCTTGACCACGTACCACCTTTACCACGCAAGTCTTTACCATGCATATGCCTTGACCACGACGCACCTTTACCGCGCAAGTCTTTACCATGCATGTGCCTTTACCACGCACCACCTTTACCACTCAAGTCTTTACCATGCATATGCCTTGACCACGACGCACCTTTACCGCGCAAGTCTTTACCATGCATGTGCCTTTACCACGCACCACCTTTACCGCGCAAGTCTTTACCATTCATGTGCCTTTACCACTTAACACCTTTACCGCGCAAGTCTTTACCATGCATTTGCCTTGACGACGTAACACCTTTACCACGCAAGTCTTTACCATGCATGTCCCTTGACCACGTACCACCTTTACCACTCAAGTCTTTACCATGCATGTGCCATGACCACGTAACACCTTTACCACGCAAGTCTTTACCATACATATGCCTTGACCACGTACCACCTTTACCACGCAAGTCTTTACCATGCATGTGCCTTGACCACGCACCACCTTTACCGCGCAAGTCTTTACCATGCATGCGCCTTGACCACGTACCACCTTTACTGCGCAAGTCTTTACCATGCATGTGCCTTGACCACGTACCACCTTTACCACGCAAGTCTTTACCATGCATGTGCCTTGACCACGCACCACCTTTACGGCGCAAGTCTTTACCATGCATGTGCCTTGACCACGTAACACCTTTACCACGCAAGTCTTTACCATGCATGTCCCTTGACCACGCACCACCTTTACCACGCAAGTCTTTACCATGCATGTGCCTTGACCGCGTACCACCTTTACCGCGCAAGTCTTTACCATGCATATGCCTTGACCGCGTACCACCTTTACCACGCAAGTCTTTACCATGCATGTGCCTTGACCACGTACCACCTTTACCACGCAAGTCTTTACCATGCATGTGCCTTTACCACGTAACACCTTTACCACGCAAATCTTTACCATGCATGTGCCTTGACCACGTACCACCTTTACCACGCAAGTCTTTACCATGCATGTGCCTTGACCACATACCACCTTTACCATGCAAGTCTTTATCATGCATATGCCTTGACCACGTAACACCTTTACCGCGCAAGTCTTTACCATGCATGTGCCTTGACCACGTACCACCTTTACCACGCAAGTCTTTACCATGCATGTGCCTTGACCACGTAACACCTTTACCACGCAAGTCTATACCATGCATGTGCCTTTACCACGCACCACCTTTACCGCGCAAGTCTTTACCATTCATGTGCCTTGACCACGTAACACCTTTACCACGCAAGTCTTTACCATGCATATGCCTTGACCACATACCACCTTTACCACGCAAGTCTTTACCATGCATGTGCCTTGACCACGTAACACCTTTACCACGCAAGTATTTACCATGCATATGCCTTGACCACGTACCACCTTTACCGCGCAAGTCTTTACCGTGCATGTGCCTTTACCATGTTCCATCCATTATCGCGCAAGTCTTTACCATGCATGTGCCTTGACCACGCACCACCTTTACCGCGCAAGTCTTTACCATGCATGTGCCTTTACCACGCACCACCTTTACCGCGCACGTCTTTACCATGCATGTGCCTTGACCACGTACCACCTTTACCACGCAAGTCTTTACCATGCATGTGCCTTTACCACGCACCACCTTTACCACGCAAGTCTTTACCATGCATGCGCCTTGACCACGTACCACCTTTACTGCGCAAGTCTTTACCATGCATGTGCCTTTATCACGCACCACCTTTACCACGCAAGTCTTTACCATGCACATGCCTTTACCACGTAACACCTTTATCACGCAAGTCTTTACCATGCATGCGCCTTTACCACGTACCACCTTTACCGGGCAAGTCTTTACCATGCATGTGCCTTGACAACGTAACACCTTTATCACGCAAGTCTTTACCATGCATGTGCCTTGACCACGTACCACCTTTACCACGCAAGTCTTTACCATGCATGTGCCTTGACCACGTAACACCTTTATCACGCAAGTCTTTACTATGCATATGCCTTGACCACGTAACACCTTTACCACACAAGTCTTTACCATGCATGTGCCTTGACCACGTACCACCTTTAACACACAAGTCTTTAACATGCATATGCCTTGACCACGACCCACCTTTACCGCGCAAGTCTTTACCATGCATGTGCCTTTACAACGCACCACCTTTACCGCGCAAGTCTTTACCATTCATGTGCCTTTACCACTTAACACCTTTACCGCGCAAGTCTTTACCATGCATGTGCCTTGACGACGTAACACCTTTACCAAGCAAGTCTTTACCATGCATGTGCCTTGACCACGTACCACCTTTACCACTCAAGTCTTTACCATGCATGTGCCTTGACCACGTAACACCTTTACCACGCAAGTCTTTACCATACATATGCCTTGACCACGTACCACCTTTACCGCGCAAGTCTTTACCATGCATGTGCCTTGACCACGCACCACCTTTACCACGCAAGTCTTTACCATGCATGTGCCTTGACCACGTACCACCTTTACCGCGCAAGTCTTTACCAAGCATATGCCTTGACCACGTACCACCTTTACCACGCAAGTCTTTACCATGCATGTTCCTTTACCACGTACCACCTTTACCACTCAAGTCTTTACCATGCATATGCCTTGACCACGACGCACCTTTACCGCGCAAGTCTTTACCATGCATGTGCCTTTACCACGCACCACCTTTACCGCGCAAGTCTTTACCATTCATGTGCCTTTACCACTTAACACCTTTACCGCGCAAGTCTTTACCATGCATGTGCCTTGACGACGTAACACCTTTACCACGCAAGTCTTTACCATGCATGTGCCTTGACGACGTAACACCTTTACCACGCAAGTCTTTACCATGCATGTCCCTTGACCACGTACCACCTTTACCACTCAAGTCTTTACCATGCATGTGCCATGACCACGTAACACCTTTACCACGCAAGTCTTTACCATACATATGCCTTGACCACGTACCACCTTTACCACGCAAGTCTTTACCATGCATGTGCCTTGACCACGCACCACCTTTACCGCGCAAGTCTTTACCATGCATGCGCCTTGACCACGTACCACCTTTACTGTGCAAGTCTTTACCATGCGTGTGCCTTAACCACGTACCACCTTTACCACGCAAGTCTTTACCATGCATGTGCCTTGACCACGCACCACCTTTACGGCGCAAGTCTTTACCATGCATGTGCCTTGACCACGTAACACCTTTACCACGCAAGTCTTTACCATGCATGTCCCTTGACCACGCACCACCTTTACCACGCAAGTCTTTACCATGCATGTGCCTTGACCGCGTACCACCTTTACCGCGCAAGTCTTTACCATGCATATGCCTTGACCGCGTACCACCTTTACCACGCAAGTCTTTACCAATCATGTGCCTTGACCACGCACCACCTTTACCGCGCAAGTCTTTACCATGCATGCGCCTTGACCACGTACCACCTTTACTGCGCAAGTCTTTACCATGCATGTGCCTTGACCACGTACCACCTTTACCACGCAAGTCTTTACCATGCATGTGCCTTTACCACGTACCACCTTTACCACTCAAGTCTTTACCATGCATATGCCTTGACCACGACGCACCTTTACCGCGCAAGTCTTTACCATGCATGTGCCTTTACCACGCACCACCTTTACCGCGCAAGTCTTTACCATTCATGTGCCTTTACCACTTAACACCTTTACCGCGCAAGTCTTTACCATGCATGTGCCTTGACGACGTAACACCTTTACCACGCAAGTCTTTACCATGCATGTGCCTTGACGACGTAACACCTTTACCACGCAAGTCTTTACCATGCATGTCCCTTGACCACGTACCACCTTTACCACTCAAGTCTTTACCATGCATGTGCCATGACCACGTAACACCTTTACCACGCAAGTCTTTACCATACATATGCCTTGACCACGTACCACCTTTACCACGCAAGTCTTTACCATGCATGTGCCTTGACCACGCACCACCTTTACCGCGCAAGTCTTTACCATGCATGCGCCTTGACCACGTACCACCTTTACTGTGCAAGTCTTTACCATGCATGTGCCTTAACCACGTACCACCTTTACCACGCAAGTCTTTACCATGCATGTGCCTTGACCACGCACCACCTTTACGGCGCAAGTCTTTACCATGCATGTGCCTTGACCACGTAACACCTTTACCACGCAAGTCTTTACCATGCATGTCCCTTGACCACGCACCACCTTTACCACGCAAGTCTTTACCATGCATGTGCCTTGACCACGCACCACCTTTATCGCGCAAGTCTTTACCATGCATGTGCTTTGACCACGCACCACCTTTATCGCGCAAGTCTTTACCATGCATGTGCCTTGACCACGTACCACCTTTACCGCACAAGTCTTTACCATGCATGTGCCTTTACCACGCACCACCTTTACCGCGCACGTCTTTACCATGCATGTGCCTTTACCACGCACCACCTTTACCACGCAAGTCTTTATCATGCATGCGCCTTGACCACGTACCACCTTTACCACGCAAGTCTGTACCATGCATGTGCCTTTACCACGCACCACCTTTACCACGCAAGTCTTTACCATGCATGCGCCTTGACCACGTACCACCTTTACTGCGCAAGTCTTTACCATGCATGTGCCTTGACCACGTAACACCTTTACTGCGCAAGTCTTTACCATGCATGTGCCTTTACCAAGCACCACCTTTACCACGCAAGTCTTTACCATGCATGCGCCTTGACCACGTACCACCTTTACCGCGCAAGTCTTTACCATGCATGTGCCTTGACCACATACCACCTTTACCGCACAAGTCTTTACCATGCATGTGCCTTTACCACGCACCACCTTTACCGCGCACGTCTTTACCATGCATGTGCCTTGACCACGTACCACCTTTACCACGCAAGTCTTTATCATGCATGTGCCTTTACCACGCACCAACTTTACCACGCAAGTCTTTACCATGCATGCGCCTTGACCACGTACCACCTTTACCGCGCAAGTCTTTACCATGCATGTGCCTTTACCACGCACCACCTTTACCACGCAAGTCTTTACCATGCATGCGCCTTGACCACGTACCACCTTTACTGCGCAAGTCTTTACCATGCATGTGCCTTTATCACGCACCACCTTTACCACGCAAGTCTTTACCATGCATGTGCCTTTACCACGCACCACCTTTACCACGCAAGTCTTTACCATGCATGCGCCTTGACCACGTACCACCTTTACCACGCAAGTCTTTACCATTCATGTGCCTTTACCACGTAACATCTTTACCGCGCAAGTGTTTACCAATGCATGTGCCTTGACCACGCACCACCTTTACCGCGCAAGTCTTTACCATGCATATGCCTTTACCACGTAACACCTTTATCACGCAAGTCTTTACCATGCATGCGCCTTTACCACGTACCACCTTTACCGCGCAAGTCTTTACCAAGCTGACTTCTTTGTCGAAAAGGTGGAGAAAATTCACGCTACCTTTCCCAAATCCTCTACATCAGGTAAAGAGACAAGGTCCAGAAACCCCCCCACTCAAAAGACTATCCTTACTAAATTTACCACACCTGACAATAAAGATCTGGCCATTATCATCAATGGTATCCACTCAGGTTCCCCCAATGATGTGTGTCCTCTAGCAAAAAGTAAAGACATCATGGAAAAGTGTCTCATTGACCAATTAAGAAACATGATAAGCCTCTCCTTTAAAGAATGTTATGTTCCTGAGGCTTGGAAAACAGCACAAGTTATTCCTCTAAAAAAAAAAACGAATATCTCTGTTATCCAATTCCAAAATCTCAGGCCTATCTCCCTCCTGCCACAATGTGCCAAGATTATAGAAAAAATAGTCAATAAACAACTTATGGCTTTTTTAGAATCAGTAGATGTTCTCCACCCGACACAATCAGGTTTTAGACCTGGCTATTCCACGGAATCAGCTGTTTTATATTCCACGGAATGCATTCGCAAGATGGTGGACGAGGGAGAGACAGCAGCGTTGGTCATGTTAGACTTAAGCGCAGCTTTTGACACTGTGCTACATGCCACGCTGCTGTCCCGACTTTCGGATATAGGAGTGAAGGAACATGCACTGGCTTGGTTCAAGTCTTTCCTCACTAAAAGATCGTTCCGGATACATTGCCCACCCTTCAAATCATCCTCTCGGGACGTGAGCTATGGGGTTCCACAGGGCTCTAGTTTGAGCCCTACCTTATTCAACATCTATATGGAGCCCCTGGCTCGCGTCGTAGAGAACTTTGGGGTGGGCATTGTTAGTTACGCGGACGACACCCAGCTTATGTTCAAGCTTACCCCAGACAGTGAGAAATCTGCCATCAATTTCTCTGGCTGCATGGGTGCTGTCGCCACATGGATGGAAAACAACTGCCTCCGTTTAAATGGAGACAAAACGGAGGTGTTGGTGGTCGGGAACAAAATCTCAATATGGTCCCAGGCATGGTGGCCGGCAGCTTTGGGTGACTTTCCCCGCCCCGTAGAGAAGGTTAAAAATCTAGGGATTATGATTGACTCTGATCTTTCAGGAAAATCTCAAGTCAACAAAACAATAGGTAAATGCATTGGCACGCTAAAAATCCTGAGAAAAATTATAGATCTCATCCCGACAGAAACAAGAAAAACGATTGTACACGCGCTTATAACGCCTCATTTGGACTACGGAAACGTTCTCCTATTAGGCGTGAACCAAAAGCAGTTACATCAGTTACAATGCATTCAAAATGCTGCCGCCCGCATGGTACTGGGTCTTCCTAAAAGAACATCTTCCAAAGCGGTACTGGCCAAACTTCACTGGCTCCCTGTTAGGGAAAGAATTAGATTTAAAAGCCTTTGCTATGCCCACAAGATTGCCCATAACAAGGGACCCATCTATCTAAGAAACCTTCTCACCATCCATTGTCCGATCAGAGATCTTAGATCCTCAGGAATGACACAATTCAAGCTCCCTCGTATTCACAGAGCCAAAATGGGGGGTCGCTCCTTCCGATACCTTGGAGTAAAACACTGGAATGCCCTCCCCGTCCATTTGCGTATGGAACCCTCAGAAACCCTTTTCAGAGCCAGATTAAAAACCCATCTTTTCCCTCAATAACTCTGCCCTTCGCCTTTTCCGTCCTTTCCCTCTGTTAGTTTAGTCTGCAGTCAGCGCGGGGATACACTGTTTGTGCAGCCAGGCGCTTTAGAAATGTTTTTATTATTATTATTATTATTATTATGCATGTGCCTTGACAACGTAACACCTTTATCACGCAAGTCTTTACCATGCATGTGCCTTGACCACGTACCACCTTTACCACGCAAGTCTTTACCATGCATGTGCCTTGACCACGTAACACCTTTATCACGCAAGTCTTTACTATGCATATGCCTTGACCACGTAACACCTTTACCACACAAGTCTTTACCATGCATGTGCCTTGACCACGTACCACCTTTAACACACAAGTCTTTACCATGCATATGCCTTGACCACGACCCACCTTTACCGCGCAAGTCTTTACCATGCATGTGCCTTTACCACGCACCACCTTTACCGCGCAAGTCTTAACCATTCATGTGCCTTTACCACTTAACACCTCTACCGCGCAAGTCTTTACCATGCATGTGCCTTGACGACGTAACACCTTTACCAAGCAAGTCTTTACCATGCATGTGCCTTGACCACGTACCACCTTTACCACTCAAGTCTTTACCATGCATGTGCCTTGACCACGTAACACCTTTACCACGCAAGTCTTTACCATGCATGTGCCTTGACCACATAACACCTTTACCACGCAAGTCTTTACCATGCATATGCCTTGACCACATACCACCTTTACCACGCAAATCTTTACCATGCATATGCCTTGACCACGTACCACCTTTACCACGCAAATCTTTACCATGCATGTGCCTTGACCATGTACCACCTTTACCACGCAAGTCTTTACCATGCATGTGCCTTTACCACGTAACACCTTTACCACGCAAATCTTTACCATGCATGTGCCTTGACCACGTACCACCTTTACCACGCAAGTCTTTACCATGCATGTGCCTTGACCACAGACCACCTTTACCACGCAAGTCTTTACCATGCATGTGCCTTGACCACGTACCACCTTTACCGCGCAAGTCTTTACCATGCATGTGCCTTGACCACGTACCACCTTTACCACGCAAGTCTTTACCATGCATGTGCCTTTACCACGTAACACCTTTACCACGCAAATCTTTACCATGCATGTGCCTTGACCACGTACCACCTTTACCACGCAAGTCTTTACCATGCATGTGCCTTGACCACAGACCACCTTTACCACGCAAGTCTTTACCATGCATGTGCCTTGACCACGTACCACCTTTACCGCGCAAGTCTTTACCATGCATGTGCCTTGACCACGTACCACCTTTAACACACAAGTCTTTACCATGCATATGCCTTGACCACGACCCACCTTTACCGCGCAAGTCTTTACCATGCATGTGCCTTTACCACGCACCACCTTTACCGCGCAAGTCTTAACCATTCATGTGCCTTTACCACTTAACACCTCTACCGCGCAAGTCTTTACCATGCATGTGCCTTGACGACGTAACACCTTTACCAAGCAAGTCTTTACCATGCATGTGCCTTGACCACGCACCACCTTTACCGCGCACGTCTTTACCATGCATGTGCCTTTACCACGCACCACCTTTACCACGCAAGTCTTTACCATGCATGCGCCTTGACCACGTACCACCTTTACCACGCAAGTCTTTACCATGCATGTGCCTTTACCACGCACCACCTTTACCACGCAAGTCTTTACCATGCATGTGCCTTGACCACGTACCACCTTTACTGCGCAAGTCTTTACCATGCATGTGCCTTTACCACGCACCACCTTTACCACGCAAGTCTTTACCATGCATGCGCCTTGACCAAGTACCACCTTTACCGCGCAAGTCTTTACCATGCATGTGCCTTGACCACATACCACCTTTACCGCACAAACCTTTACCATGCATGTGCCTTTACCACGCACCACCTTTACCACGCACGTCTTTACCATGCATGTGCCTTGACCACGTAACACCTTTACCACGCAAGTCTTTACCATACATATGCCTTGAGCACGTACCACCTTTACCACGCAAGTCTTTACCATTCATGTGCCTTGACCACGCACCACCTTTACCGCGCAAGTCTTTACCATGCATGCGCCTTGACCACGTACCACCTTTACTGCGCAAGTCTTTACCATGCATGTGCCTTGACCACGTACCACCTTTACCACGTAAGTCTTTACCATGCATGTGCCTTGACCACATAACACCTTTACCACGCAAGTCTTTACCATGCATGTGCCTTGACCACATAACACCTTTACCACGCAAGTCTTTACCATGCATATGCCTTGACCACGTACCACCTTTACCACGCAAATCTTTACCATGCATGTGCCTTGACCACGTACCACCTTTACCACGCAAGTCTTTACCATGCATGTGCCTTTACCACGTAACACCTTTACCACGCAAATCTTTACCATGCATGTGCCTTGACCACGTACCACCTTTACCACGCAAATCTTTACCATGCATGTGCCTTGACCACGTACCACCTTTACCACGCAAGTCTTTACCATGCATGTGCCTTGACCACGTACCACCTTTACCGCGCAAGTCTTTACCATGCATGTGCCTTGACCACGTACCACTTTTACCACGCAAGTCTTTACCATGCATGTGCCTTGACCACGTAACACCTTTACCACGCCAGTCTATACCATGCATGTGCCTTTACCACGCACCACCTTTACCGCGCACGTCTTTACCATGCATGTGCCTTTACCACGCACCACCTTTACCACGCAAGTCTTTACCATGCATGCGCCTTGACCACGTACCACCTTTACCACGCAAGTCTTTACCATGCATGTGCCTTTACCACGCACCACCTTTACCATGCAAGTCTTTACCATGCATATGCCTTGACCACATACCACCTTTACCGCGCAAGTCTTTACCATGCATGTGCCTTGACAACGTAACACCTTTACCGCGCACGTCTTTACCATGCATGTGCCTTTACCACGCACCACCTTTACCACGCAAGTCTTTACCATGCATGCGCCTTGACCACGTACCACCTTTACCACACAAGTCTTTACCATGCATGTGCCTTTACCACGCACCACCTTTACCACGCAAGTCTTTACCATGCATGTGCCTTGACCACGTAACACCTTTACCACACAAGTCTTTACCATTCATGTGCCTTTACCACGTAACACCTTTACCGCGCAAGTCTTTACCATTCATGTGCCTTGACCACGTAACACCTTTACCACGCAAGTCTTTACCATGCATGTGCCTTGACCACGTACCACCTTTACCGCACAAGTCTTTACCATGCATGTGCCTTGACCACGTACCACCTTTACCGCGCAAGTCTTTACCATGCATGTGCCTTGACCACGCACCACCTTTACCACGCAAGTCTTTACCATGCATGTGCCTTGACCACGCACCACCTTTACCGCGCAAGTCTTTAACATGCATGTGCCTTGACCACGCACCACCTTTACCGTGCAAGTCTTTACCATGCATGTGCCTTTACCACGCACCACCTTTACCACGCAAGTCTTTACCATGCATGCGCCGTGACCAAGTACCACCTTTACCGCGCAAGTCTTTACCATGCATGTGCCTTGACGACATACCACCTTTACCGCACAAGCCTTTACCATGCATGTGCCTTTACCACGCACCACCTTTACCGCGCACGTCTTTACCATGCATGTGCCTTGACCACGTAACACCTTTACCACGCAAGTCTTTACCATACATATGCCTTGACCACGTACCACCTTTACCACGCAAGTCTTTACCATTCATGTGCCTTGACCACGCACCACCTTTACCGCGCAAGTCTTTACCATGCATGCGCCTTGACCACGTACCACCTTTACTGCGCAAGTCTTTACCATGCATGTGCCTTTACCACGCACCACCTTTACCGCGCAAGTCTTTACCATGCATGTGCCTTGACCACGTAACACCTTTACCACGCAAGTCTTTACCATGCATGTGCCTTGACCACATAACACCTTTACCACGCAAGTCTTTACCATGCATATGCCTTGACCACGTACCACCTTTACCACGCAAATCTTTACCATGCATGTGCCTTGACCACGTACCACCTTTACCACGCAAGTCTTTACCATGCATGTGCCTTTACCACGTAACACCTTTACCACGCAAATCTTTACCATGCATGTGCCTTGACCACGTACCACCTTTACCACGCAAGTCTTTACCATGCGTGTGCCTTGACCACATACCACCTTTACCACGCAAGTCTTTACCATGCATGTGCCTTGACCACGTACCACCTTTACCGCGCAAGTCTTTACAATGCATGTGCCTTGACCACGTACCACCTTTACCACGCAAGTCTTTACCATGCATGTGCCTTGACCACGTAACACCTTTACCACGCAAGTCTTTACCATGCATATGCCTTGACCACATACCACCTTGACCGCACAAGTCTTTACCATGCATGTGCCTTGACCACGTAACACCTTTACCGCGCACGTCTTTACCATGCATGTGCCTTTACCACGCACCACCTTTACCACGCAAGTCTTTACCATGCATGCGCCTTGACCATGTACCACCTTTACCACGCAAGTCTTTACCATGCATGTGCCTTTACCACGCACCACCTTTACCACGCAAGTCTTTACCATGCATGCGCCTTGACCACGCACCACCTTTACCGCGCACGTCTTTACCATGCATGTGCCTTGACCACGTAACACCTTTACCACGCAAGTCTTTACCATGCATGTGCCTTGACCACGTACCACCTTTACCGCGCAAGTCTTTACAATGCATGTGCCTTGACCACGTACCACCTTTACCACGCAAGTCTTTACCATGCATGTGCCTTGACCACGTAACACGTTTACCATGCAAGTCTTTACCATGCATGTGCCTTGACCACGTACCACCTTTACCGCACAAGCCTTTACCATGCATGTGCCTTTACCACGCACCACCTTTACCGCGCACGTCTTTACCATGCATGTGCCTTGACCACGTAACACCTTTACCACGCAAGTCTTTACCATACATATGCCTTGACCACGTACCACCTTTACCACGCAAGTCTTTACCATTCATGTGCCTTGACCACGCACCACCTTTACCGCGCAAGTCTTTACCATGCATGCGCCTTGACCACGTACCACCTTTACTGCGCAAGTCTTTACCATGCATGTGCCTTGACCACGTACCACCTTTATCACGCAAGTCTTTACCATGCATGTGCCTTGACCACGCACCACCTTTACCGCGCAAGTCTTTACCATGCATGTGCCTTGACCACGTAACACCTTTACCACGCAAGTCTTTACCATGCATGTGCCTTGACCACATAACACCTTTACCACGCAAGTCTTTACCATGCATATGCCTTGACCACGTACCACCTTTACCACGCAAATCTTTACCATGCATGTGCCTTGACCACGTACCACCTTTACCACGCAAGTCTTTACCATGCATGTGCCTTTACCACGTAACACCTTTACCACGCAAATCTTTACCATGCATGTGCCTTGACCACGTACCACCTTTACCACGCAAGTCTTTACCATGCGTGTGCCTTGACCACATACCACCTTTACCACGCAAGTCTTTACCATGCATGTGCCTTGACCACGTACCACCTTTACCGCGCAAGTCTTTACAATGCATGTGCCTTGACCACGTACCACCTTTACCACGCAAGTCTTTACCATGCATGTGCCTTGACCACGTAACACCTTTACCACGCAAGTCTTTACCATGCATATGCCTTGACCACATACCACCTTGACCGCACAAGTCTTTACCATGCATGTGCCTTGACCACGTAACACCTTTACCGCGCACGTCTTTACCATGCATGTGCCTTTACCACGCACCACCTTTACCACGCAAGTCTTTACCATGCATGCGCCTTGACCACGTACCACCTTTACCACGCAAGTCTTTACCATGCATGTGCCTTTACCACGCACCACCTTTACCGCGCACGTCTTTACCATGCATGTGCCTTGACCACGTAACACCTTTACCACGCAAGTCTTTACCATGCATGTGCCTTGACCACGTACCACCTTTACCGCGCAAGTCTTTACAATGCATGTGCCTTGACCACGTACCACCTTTACCACGCAAGTCTTTACCATGCATGTGCCTTGACCACGTAACACGTTTACCATGCAAGTCTTTACCATGCATGTGCCTTGACCACGTACCACCTTGACCGCGCAAGTCTTTACCATGCATGTGCCTTGACCACGTAACACCTTTACCGCGCACGTCTTTACCATGCATGTGCCTTTACCACGCACCACCTTTACCACGCAAGTCTTTACCATGCATGCGCCTTGACCACGTACCACCTTTACCACGCAAGTCTTTACCATGCATGTGCCTTTACCACGCACCACCTTTACCACGCAAGTCTTTACCATGCATGCGCCTTGACCACGTACCACCTTTACTGCGCAAGTCTTTACCATGCATGTGCCTTTACCACGCACCACCTTTTCCGCGCACGTCTTTACCATGCATGTGCCTTGACCACGTAACACCTTTACCATGCAAGTCTTTACCATACATATGCCTTGACCACGTACCACCTTTACCACGCAAGTCTTTACCATTCATGTGCCTTGACCACGCACCACCTTTACCACGCAAGTCTTTACCATGCATGTCCCTTGATCACGTACCACCTTTACCATGCAAGTCTTTACCATGCATGTGCCTTGACCACGTAACACCTTTACCACGCAAGTCTTTACCATTCATGTGCCTTTACCACGTAACACCTTTACCGCGCAAGTCTTTACCATTCATGTGCCTTGACCACGTAACACCTTTACCACGCAAGTCTTTACCATGCATATGCCTTGACCACGCACCACCTTTACCACGCAAGTCTTTACCATGCATGTGCCTTGACCACGCACCACCTTTACCACGCAAGTCTTTACCATTCATGTGCCTTTACCACGTAACACCTTTACCGCGCAAGTCTTTACCATTCATGTGCCTTGACCACGTAACACCTTTACCACGCAAGTCTTTACCATGCATGTGCCTTGACCACGTACCACCTTTACCGCACAAGTCTTTACCATGCATGTGCCTTGAGCACGTACCACCTTTACCGCGCAAGTCTTTACCATGCATGTGCCTTGACCACGTACCACCTTTACCACGCTAGTCTTTACCATGCATGTGCCTTGACCACGCACCACCTTTACGGCGCAAGTCTTTACCATGCATGTGCCTTGACCACGTAACACCTTTACCACGCAAGTCTTTACCATGCATGTCCCTTGACCACGCACCACCTTTACCACGCAAGTCTTTACCATGCATGTGCCTTGACCGCGTACCACCTTTACCACGCAAGTCTTTACCATGCATATGCCTTGACCGCGTACCACCTTTACCACGCAAGTCTTTACCATGCATGTGCCTTGACCACGTACCACCTTTACCACGCAAGTCTTTACCATGCATGTGCCTTTACCACGTAACACCTTTACCACGCAAATCTTTATCATGCATGTGCCTTGACCACGTACCACCTTTACCACGCAAGTCTTTACCATGCATGTGCCTTGACCACATACCACCTTTACCATGCAAGTCTTTATCATGCATATGCCTTGACCACGTAACACCTTTACCGCGCAAGTCTTTACCATGCATGTGCCTTGACCACGTACCACCTTTACCACGCAAGTCTTTACCATGCATGTGCCTTGACCACGTAACACCTTTATCACGCAAGTCTATACCATGCATGTGCCTTTACCACGCACCACCTTTACCGCGCAAGTCTTTACCATTCATGTGCCTTGACCACGTAACACCTTTACCACGCAAGTCTTTACCATGCATATGCCTTGACCACATACCACCTTTACCACGCAAGTCTTTACCATGCATGTGCCTTGACCACGTAACACCTTTACCACGCAAGTATTTACCATGCATATGCCTTGACCACATACCACCTTTACCGCGCAAGTCTTTACCGTGCATGTGCCTTTACCATGTTCCACCTTTATCGCGCAAGTCTTTACCATGCATGTGCTTTGACCACGCACCACCTTTATCGCGCAAGTCTTTACCATGCATGTGCCTTGACCACGTACCACCTTTACCGCACAAGTCTTTACCATGCATGTGCCTTTACCACGCACCACCTTTACCGCGCACGCCTTTACCATGCATGTGCCTTTACCACGCACCACCTTTACCACGCAAGTCTTTATCATGCATGCGCCTTGACCACGTACCACCTTTACCACGCAAGTCTTTACCATGCATGTGCCTTTACCACGCACCACCTTTACCACGCAAGTCTTTACCATGCATGCGGATTGACCACGTACCACCTTTACTGCGCAAGTCTTTACCATGCATGTGCCTTGACCACGTACCACCTTTACCGCGCAAGTCTTTACAATGCATGTGCCTTGACCACGTACCACCTTTACCACGCAAGTCTTTACCATGCATGTGCCTTGACCACGTAACACGTTTACCATGCAAGTCTTTACCATGCATGTGCCTTGACCACGTACCACCTTGACCGCGCAAGTCTTTACCATGCATGTGCCTTGACCACGTAACACCTTTACCGCGCACGTCTTTACCATGCATGTGCCTTTACCACGCACCACCTTTACCACGCAAGTCTTTACCATGCATGCGCCTTGACCACGTACCACCTTTACCACGCAAGTCTTTACCATGCATGTGCCTTTACCACGCACCACCTTTACCACGCAAGTCTTTACCATGCATGCGCCTTGACCACGTACCACCTTTACTGCGCAAGTCTTTACCATGCATGTGCCTTTACCACGCACCACCTTTTCCGCGCACGTCTTTACCATGCATGTGCCTTGACCACGTAACACCTTTACCACGCAAGTCTTTACCATACATATGCCTTGACCACGTACCACCTTTACCACGCAAGTCTTTACCATTCATGTGCCTTGACCACGCACCACCTTTACCACGCAAGTCTTTACCATGCATGTCCCTTGATCACGTACCACCTTTACCATGCAAGTCTTTACCATGCATGTGCCTTGACCACGTAACACCTTTACCACGCAAGTCTTTACCATTCATGTGCCTTTACCACGTAACACCTTTACCGCGCAAGTCTTTACCATTCATGTGCCTTGACCACGTAACACCTTTACCACGCAAGTCTTTACCATGCATATGCCTTGACCACGCACCACCTTTACCACGCAAGTCTTTACCATGCATGTGCCTTGACCACGCACCACCTTTACCACGCAAGTCTTTACCATTCATGTGCCTTTACCACGTAACACCTTTACCGCGCAAGTCTTTACCATTCATGTGCCTTGACCACGTAACACCTTTACCACGCAAGTCTTTACCATGCATGTGCCTTGACCACGTACCACCTTTACCGCACAAGTCTTTACCATGCATGTGCCTTGAGCACGTACCACCTTTACCGCGCAAGTCTTTACCATGCATGTGCCTTGACCACGTACCACCTTTACCACGCTAGTCTTTACCATGCATGTGCCTTGACCACGCACCACCTTTACGGCGCAAGTCTTTACCATGCATGTGCCTTGACCACGTAACACCTTTACCACGCAAGTCTTTACCATGCATGTCCCTTGACCACGCACCACCTTTACCACGCAAGTCTTTACCATGCATGTGCCTTGACCGCGTACCACCTTTACCACGCAAGTCTTTACCATGCATATGCCTTGACCGCGTACCACCTTTACCACGCAAGTCTTTACCATGCATGTGCCTTGACCACGTACCACCTTTACCACGCAAGTCTTTACCATGCATGTGCCTTTACCACGTAACACCTTTACCACGCAAATCTTTATCATGCATGTGCCTTGACCACGTACCACCTTTACCACGCAAGTCTTTACCATGCATGTGCCTTGACCACATACCACCTTTACCATGCAAGTCTTTATCATGCATATGCCTTGACCACGTAACACCTTTACCGCGCAAGTCTTTACCATGCATGTGCCTTGACCACGTACCACCTTTACCACGCAAGTCTTTACCATGCATGTGCCTTGACCACGTAACACCTTTATCACGCAAGTCTATACCATGCATGTGCCTTTACCACGCACCACCTTTACCGCGCAAGTCTTTACCATTCATGTGCCTTGACCACGTAACACCTTTACCACGCAAGTCTTTACCATGCATATGCCTTGACCACATACCACCTTTACCACGCAAGTCTTTACCATGCATGTGCCTTGACCACGTAACACCTTTACCACGCAAGTATTTACCATGCATATGCCTTGACCACATACCACCTTTACCGCGCAAGTCTTTACCGTGCATGTGCCTTTACCATGTTCCACCTTTATCGCGCAAGTCTTTACCATGCATGTGCTTTGACCACGCACCACCTTTATCGCGCAAGTCTTTACCATGCATGTGCCTTGACCACGTACCACCTTTACCGCACAAGTCTTTACCATGCATGTGCCTTTACCACGCACCACCTTTACCGCGCACGCCTTTACCATGCATGTGCCTTTACCACGCACCACCTTTACCACGCAAGTCTTTATCATGCATGCGCCTTGACCACGTACCACCTTTACCACGCAAGTCTTTACCATGCATGTGCCTTTACCACGCACCACCTTTACCACGCAAGTCTTTACCATGCATGCGGATTGACCACGTACCACCTTTACTGCGCAAGTCTTTACCATGCATGTGCCTTGACCACGTAACACCTTTACTGCGCAAGTCTTTACCATGCATGTGCCTTTACCAAGCACCACCTTTACCACGCAAGTCTTTACCATGCATGCGCCTTGACCACGTACCACCTTTACCGCGCAAGTCTTTACCATGCATGTGCCTTGACCACATACCACCTTTACCGCACAAGTCTTTACCATGCATGTGCCTTTACCACGCACCACCTTTACCGCGCACGTCTTTACCATGCATGTGCCTTGACCACGTACCACCTTTACCACGCAAGTCTTTATCATGCATGTGCCTTTACCACGCACCACCTTTACCACGCAAGTCTTTACCATGCATGCGCCTTGACCACGTACCACCTTTACCGCACAAGTCTTTACCATGCATGTGCCTTTACCACGCACCACCTTTACCACGCAAGTCTTTACCATGCATGCGCCTTGACCACGTACCACCTTTACTGCGCAAGTCTTTACCATGCATGTGCCTTTATCACGCACCACCTTTACCAAACAAGTCTTTACCATGCATGTGCCTTTACCACGCACCACCTTTACCACGCAAGTCTTTACCATGCATGCGCCTTGACCACGTACCACCTTTACCACGCAAGTCTTTACCATTCATGTGCCTTTACCACGTAACATCTTTACCGCGCAAGTGTTTACCAATGCATGTGCCTTGACCACGCACCACCTTTACCGCGCAAGTCTTTACCATGCATATGCCTTTACCACGTAACACCTTTATCACGCAAGTCTTTACCATGCATGCGCCTTTACCACGTACCACCTTTACCGCGCAAGTCTTTACCATGCATGTGCCTTGACAACGTAACACCTTTATCACGCAAGTCTTTACCATGCATGTGCCTTGACCACGTACCACCTTTACCACGCAAGTCTTTACCATGCATGTGCCTTGACCACATAACACCTTTATCACGCAAGTCTTTACTATGCATATGCCTTGACCACGTAACACCTTTACCACACAAGTCTTTACCATGCATGTGCCTTGACCACGTACCACCTTTAACACACAAGTCTTTACCATGCATATGCCTTGACCACGACCCACCTTTACCGCGCAAGTCTTTACCATGCATGTGCCTTTACCACGCACCACCTTTACCGCGCAAGTCTTTACCATTCATGTGCCTTTACCACTTAACACCTTTACCGCGCAAGTCTTTACCATGCATGTGCCTTGACAACGTAACACCTTTACCAAGCAAGTCTTTACCATGCATGTGCCTTGACCACGTACCACCTTTACCACTCAAGTCTTTACCATGCATGTGCCTTGACCACGTAACACCTTTACCACGCAAGTCTTTACCATACATATGCCTTGACCACGTACCACCTTTACCACGCAAGTCTTTACCATTCATGTGCCTTGACCACGCACCACCTTTACCGCGCAAGTCTTTACCATGCATGCGCCTTGACCACGTACCACCTTTACTGCGCAAGTCTTTACCATGCATGTGCCTTGACCACGTACCACCTTTACCACGCAAGTCTTTACCATGTATGTGCCTTGACCACGCACCACCTTTACCGCGCAAGTCTTTACCATGCATGTGCCTTGACCACGTAACACCTTTACCACGCAAGTCTTTACCATGCATGTGCCTTGACCACATAACACCTTTACCACGCAAGTCTTTACCATGCATATGCCTTGACCACGTACCACCTTTACCACGCAAATCTTTACCATGCATGTGCCTTGACCACGTACCACCTTTACCACGCAAGTCTTTACCATGCATGTGCCTTTACCACGTAACACCTTTACCACGCAAATCTTTACCATGCATGTGCCTTGACCACGTACCACCTTTACCACGCAAGTCTTTACCATGCATGTGCCTTGATCACATACCACCTTTACCACACAAGTCTTTACCATGCATGTGCCTTGACCACGTACCACCTTTACCGCGCAAGTCTTTGTTTATTATAACCCTAATGGACGGGGAAAAAAGGAAAAACTCTCAGAGTTATTAGAAGACATAGAAAATCTCCTCTTACAATTTGCCCAGATGGACTCAATAATTCTCGGGCATTTCAACACACATAACATTGGAGATAAATCAGTAGAAAGCTACAGTTCCCCCGCGACGGAAGCATTCAACGCTATCTTGCATGCCTATCAGTTGGCATCAGCCCACTCCCTACTCAGAAAGGATTCTCCAGGAAACCCCTGTCCGCCAACTTACAACAATCTTACCACAATTGACTATATCCTTTTAAGCTCTCGGCTACAGAGCCTAATGCCAGGGTATAAAGTAGCACAGCCGAAGGAAAGTGATCATGTGGCTCTAATAACAACCTTAAACCTGACAGCAGACAACCACTACACACTTAAACAACTGGGATCGACAACCGGTATTGAACAGCACATATTGATAAGAAGGATTAAATGGGACGCAGGCCCTATACATAAGTTTGAGGAATGGAAAAAAGCATGGGTGGACGGCACATTAAAGGAAACAAACAGGGGCATAATTAAAGAATGCGACCAGCTTGCCCACAATCTAGTAATACTCCTACAAGAAGGGAAAAGAAGTAAAACTAACTATTACCCGAGGCACAACCTTGGTGATATACTTGCAATCCGTGAAAGCACAAAACTAGTGCGCATCAAACAAAAGACTTACCTGTAAACCGGTTAAACTAAAGGTAAACAACTCCTGCAGGAAACAGCAAAATCACACTCAAAGCAAGTTTGGGCGGAAAAACGGAAACAAACTGAAGCAAAGTGGCTAAAGATCTTCGGACTGTTAAGTCCCAGTAAAACACAAGAGTTCTGGCAATACCTTAATACTCTAAATCAAGGGAACATGCAGAGAGAGAACTCAATTGACTCCGACATCTGGATAGCCCACGTGACATTTTTATACAAAGAGGAAGGCATCCTAAATCATTCAAACACAGAATTATACAACGTAACACAACTGACTAACCCAAAAAATTCATACACATGGAAAAAAAGTTAGTCAACACAATATTTTAAAAAATCACACCCAATGGAGCGCCAGGACTCAACGGCCTGCCGGGCTCCCTTTTCAGGCAAGACACAGACTTTTGGTCCGAAAATCTGTCCGTGTTATACGCCGAATGTCGATTGGCAGGGAACGTACCGGATTCTTGGCGTGGGTCGCTCCTGCATCCCATTTATAAGAAAGGGTCGAAATCAAATCCACAAAACTACCACATGATTGCACTCCTTGATATTGAGGGAAAGGCCTACGCCACCACCCTATTAATGGAACTCGCAAACTGGATCAGTAAGGAAGGCCTCCTGCCATTCTATCAAACAGGGTTCAGACCAGGAGCTTCAACAGTGGATAACATCATAGCGCTCTCATACCTAAGTTACAAGGCAGTGGCACGAAAATCTCTCCCAATCTTTGCCTGTTTTATTGACTACACTGCGGCCTTTGATGGTGTCGACCGCTCTATTCTTTGGCAGAAACTGGCTACCTGGAATATCGACACACATTTACTAAAATCAATTATATCCCTATATTCAAGCACATGGGTCAGAATTAAACTGTCAACTACGTCAGCCTCAGAGAAAATTTACACCAATCGCGGCTTGAAGCAAGGATGCGTACTAGCCCCGATGTTATTCAACTTATACAGCGCAGACATGGGCAAAGCCTTGATGGGAGCATCACTAGCAACTCCCCGTCTTGGCCATACCAAGATTCAATTACTGCAGTACGCTGATGATCTGGTACTACTAAAATTGGGCTTCAAAAAGCCTTAACGGCCTTGGGAATCTACAATGCAAAAAACAAACTGACCGTGAATGCAGCCAAATCAAAAATAATAATATTTGGTCCTTTTCCGAAACAAAAAATGATAAAATGGAAGATAGGACAACGGACGTTGGACTGCACACAACAATACACTTACTTGGGAATTTGGCTTTGCGAGACAGGGCGGCCAGGAATACACCTAGAGAAAATACGGGCAAAAGGGAAAAGTATCTCGTATGCCCTGGGGAAGCTGCATGCAACTCTACATAGCCCTACGACAACAGCAATTCAGAGAGTATTAAGGGCAAAGCTAATACCATCATTAAATTACGCTCAGCAGGCCTTTCCAGGTAAACTATCAAGCACCCTGGAAAAAATCCGCTGCTCGACCTATAAAAAAACTATTCCACCTACCCTCTAGCACCAGAAACCCTCTGGTGCGGCTCGAATTCGGCTTGACACAACAAAAGCTTGAGGAACTGGCCACAATTAGCAAATACTTTTATCTCACAACGTGGCCCCAGAAAACTCGCTGAAATCTAGCATAAAGAGCATTTTCCTAGAAGAAAAGGATCCGTGGTCAAATATTCTCTCCTCCGCTAAAGAAACTCTGAACCTTGCTGTGGATAACTGGGACCCTGAGTTACTCAATTATGCCGCCATTAAAAGCGCAACGAAACGACAAGTCCGGCTCTGCTCACGGATCACTGACCTGGAAGCATTGGAACTAAGAGGCTTCCATGAATCGCTAATACTCCCGCAGCTGGCACAGACCTCGAAACCGCACCTTATCCAAGCAGTGGGCAAGGCGGCAGTTAATAGGATTTTAGCGCTCCGACTACACCCTCTGCCCCTTAAAGAGCTTTACTCCACGAGTAGACTTGAGACAACGCACTCTGAATGCCGCTTATGCAAGTATAAACAAGAAAGCTTCGCTCACATCCTGTTTTGCTGCCCGGGGCTTTCCGCTGAGCGTAACCGCTATTTAAAAGCCAATTCTACTCAGACAAGGAATTAGAACGATAAAGGAGGCGGTCAACTATCTATTCACAATGGAAACAGTGAAAGACATGGCTGTGTTCAGCAAATTTATTCAACAGACACGCCGGAAGTTGATGGCCCTGCACAATTAGGCCAGCGGACGCTAACTGCTAAATCAATGAGACATTTCAGCTTACGAAGAAACGGACTAATGAACTTAGTTTTTTAATCATGTTTTTATTTATTTTTAAGTGTTTTCCTTTTTCATCTTTCATTATTTTACCTCTGACATGATAACAATGTTTACTTAAAGTTTGACGTCTTATTTAATGGTTTTGAGTAACCAAATAAAGTTTTATTCATTCACCTAGCTGGCTGGGGGTGTGAGGGCCCTAGTTCCGAAAGGAGGAATTCCCCTCCCGCCAATTATTTTAGGACTGCCATGCCTCTTTGTGACAATACACATTGTTGATCTCTCTTTACTTCTCTTGACCCATCTAATCAATCAATCATTTGTAAAGCGCACGACATACATAGTAGAAGGTAAATATCATGCCAATGGAGCGTGGAAACGGGGATTGCTGCAGCCAGGCTCACGCGCCGTGCAGCTGAGCCTGATTTTGTGCGCACTCACGGACTGTATGTGGCAGAACGACAGGACTGTGTGACTGCCTAAACCAGTGGTTCCCAATCTGTGCGCCGCGGCACCCAGGTGCGCCATCAAAAGTAGCCACGGGCGCCGCAAACAGTTTGGGAACCACTGACTGATACACAATAAAAGTAATACCTGCGGTGAAGGGCAAGATGCTTCAGACACTGATTTGTGTTTGTGGCAGTTTTGTTTATTCTTTCAGTAATGCAGTTCAGGAGCTGAGAAACTGGAGTTCAGATTCCGCACGGAAATGTGTAAGCACTGCAGCAGCTTGATTAGGAGTTCAGGCAGAGCCATTCAGGGGAGGAGGATGGGGCCTACGTGGGGCACACAAGGTCAGCAAGTTGGTAGACAGGGCTGCCAGGATTTAGGTTAGAGGTGTTACTTAAGAACAGTGTTTAATGTGTAGAACATTAAGTCCTGGTGCTCAAAAACGGCATAAGTGGCGCCCTTGATTTTACCATTGTATATGTACTGGGAGCTATCGCCAACACCTAAATGCTAAAATCTGCAATATCTAAGCAGACACAATTTGCGCCCAGCTCTCACGCACTACCATTACTGTTTTGTGCCCATTTTATTCTATCACCGAGGCAGGCGACAGGAATGCACATTTGGTAACTTCTGCGCGAGAAGCCTGTGAAATATGAATGTGCACTTGTGAAAACTAGAGTGGACATCCTCTGCACTATAAGTTCACTATGATGTCAAACTTGATCACTGACTGCAGTGACAAGACAGAGTGTGTAGTTTGACACAGCTTCAGTATAAGGAATCTCCTCTTAGCAGGGACGTGGGAGGAATCACAACTGTACACAGCGGAGTGGAGGTCTGTGGGGTTATAAGAGGCACCTCACATCTCCTCAGACAGGTAAAACTAGGCCCTGTGCAGACAATGCGAAGCAGAAGGGGCACACTTCAGTTGCACGAGGGGGCCATACGGTGGCGCTTTCATGCAGCCAGGCCTCTCGGTGCCAGCAGTCAGTCTAGCGCAGCCACCAGTCTGATGGAATCCCCCACCTGCTCCTAGTAACCGTCATCCGACTGGGAGCCAGTACTGGAACACATGCAGCAGCTGGCACCGGGGTGATGCTGAGCTTGCTGGAGTGAGTAGAAACAAGCATTTGCAATGCAATAGGTCTCGCATATGCAAGAGTTTAAGCTATTGGCATTGTAAAGGATAATACCTTTTATTGATCGGTTTTGTTAACTAGCACAAAAAAAAGGCATTGTCATTAACAATGCCAATAGCTCAAACTCTTGTAAATGCAAGATCTGTTTCACTTCAAAGAAGCGACTGCCATTGTCCTGAGCAGCTTGTAAAGTGAAAGTGCGCATGGCACGCTGAACGTTGCAGGAAAGCATGTCGTGCCTGAAGTAGGAAAAACTCATTAAAGAAATTAGTGCTTACAGACTAAATAAGACATACCGTGTAACAGATGCAAAAGGGTCAGTCCTCGTAGGAGGTTACAAATGAAGACAAGGCGGTACTAAGGAGGGACTAGCAAGCCTACTGATGAATCAGAAGGCCGCATTTACAAAACAATGACAAGCCAATGAAAAATACAGCTGGAGCTTCAAGTCCATACTCTAATACAGTATGCCTCGAAGAGCTGCGCATGCGCTGCCCAGGCTTGACCTAAAAACAAAAGAAGTATTCAAGTTTTTGTCTTTGTTTTTCAATCTGCAATTATGGATTAATAGAGACAAACTGCACAGTTTATG
Source organism: Lissotriton helveticus (assembly GCF_964261635.1). Lineage (NCBI taxonomy): Eukaryota > Metazoa > Chordata > Amphibia > Caudata > Salamandridae > Lissotriton > Lissotriton helveticus. The sequence goes on along the minus strand of NW_027611725.1, from coordinate 2,275,377 downwards.
CAGTCTTCGCTTTCAAATGACGTTTATACAGTGAAGTACTAAGACAGATGTGCTGAGGACATCAAAGTGGCAAGAACAATACGGGCCATGCCAGCTTGTTTGTACTGACCCTACACATACCAGCCTTCCCTGCTATTTTAAGATTTTGGCTGAAGGTAGTAGGATTGTTGTAGAGGAAAGACTTTTTTCAGTTTAGGCTTGTGAACCAGCCCTATCATTTTTCAGGTCATTGTAGGTTGTAGAATTCTAGATATATGGTTGGCACTATTTATTAATCACTCAGATGAGCTAAAACTTGATGCTATGGAGAGCTACCATTATGAGATCATGCTGTTATGAATGAGTTCCAACCACCATTTTATTTTTAGAAATTATTGCAACATGCCCATTTCAAACTAAATGCTAGACCATCCACCAGTTCTAACATTCCACAAAACCCCATTCACACTGAAGAGAGACATGAAAAATCTTTTACATAAGGCAGCATAACATTCAGACTTGTGTCTTAGACACTAATTTAGCAGAGTGCACGAACGTTAGCATAAGGCACTACATGAAATGTACCGTGAAAGAAGATAAAACAGAAGTTATTTACAAGGATTAAGGATTATCAAGGATTATCTCATATTTTCCCCATTAACCACAGAGGAATCCGGCTCTCTTACATGCACACATAGAGAAGGTGAAAGAGTGTGGGTGGAGGGGGGAGAGTAGTATGAAAAGGATTTTTTAGATTTCACTCGCACACACAGACACACACACACACCTAAAAACACACAAGCACCTTTGCATTCAGAGACTTTCCTCAGCCCACTCAGATTAATTATGTGAGCTACATGGTATCATGAAAGCAGAACACCATAGAAGCTCTACCAGCACAGCCAAATACATCAAAACTGTATTTCAATTCAATATCAGTCAGTCAACAAAAGTGCCATCACTCAAGTTACACGAACTGCACTGACTCTGCCCCTGATTTTAAAACACTAAGACTGCATTTATATTGTGTAGCATTCACAGACATAATAAGCTCAGCACGATCTCATGTTACGAAGACCGTACAGTCTCAGGGCAGACAGCAGAACTAGGCCTCTAAAAGGTCAAAATAAACAGATACCAAAGAGTTCAAAGATCAAAAACTATCACGAAATTGAACAAATAAATAGTGGAATATTAAAATGTGCAATTTATAGCTATTTACAGTTCGGCTACGGAGTGTCTGCAGTCCCAGCTTGTCCATCAGCTTGCTTACGGCCATGGCATTGGGCAAATCTTGTTTGTTAGCAAAGACCAGCAGAACAGCTTCCCTTAGTTCATCCTCTTGTAACTAAAAGAAACAAGTAAAACCCAGATATTACCTTGATTTGCCCCCATTCAGTTCATCCTATTACAATGCGTCCCCGTCTTCGAACAATGACGTACCCATGGCTAAATCCCACATCCGGGTACCGGGGGTGGGGAGCCTGCTGGAGTGTTTCCGGGTCAGCAGAGGCGGCTGCTACAGGCGCTGGGGACGCGGCGTCCGCTTCCACTCGGTCTCGGCGCATGGCTGTTGGGTGTTATGTTATGTTATGTTATGTTACTGGATTTCTAGTAACATAACATATCAATCCAGGCCAGGTGATGCGGCGGAGATACCAGGGTAGTCGCGACAAAAGATCCAGGTGAGTGGTGTGTGAGTGTGCGTAAGCACGCGTGTGTGTGTGGGAGAGCGGGTGTGTGAGCGAGAGCGCCCAGGAGAGTCAGCCCGCCAGCAAAGCCGGTCTTCGAGGTTAAATCGCCGAGGTAATGCGTGTATCCACCCTCTCTCAGCCATTCCCAGGAAACCCACAACAATAGGTTTTTTGCTGGAGTAGCGCTATGCGCTGCTAACACCAGCGAGACCTAAAAATGCATAGTTCCGGCCCTATAAATTAAGTGCCGGTGCTGAGCATTGGAAACCAGTAGCACAAATAAAGCACTGCTTAAGAAGGAAATAAAATGTCCTGTAGCCCTCAAAGCGAAACAAAACATTTGCAGAGAACCTGCTTTTACACACAACGCACCTTGAAAAATAATGATTCACAGCAGCGGCACTCTTACACCTAGCGGTCATGCAAATGGTGCCAATGACAAAACGTTTTTTTATCCCTCGCCCATCTCCCCAAATTTGGTTTCCAAGAGTGTGCCCCACATCAATCATTATAATACCTTTGTCAGCTTCATCCCAATTATTTTCAGGGAGAAAAATGGAAGCTGGGTTTACATCCACCCACCGCCCCAAAAAAATACCATATTGGGGAGCCGCAGCCAAAGGCCAATAAGGCAGGGGAGCCGCAGCCAACGGCCAATAAGGCAAGGGAGCCGCAGCCAACGGCCAATAAGGCAAGGGAGCCGCAGCCAAAGGCCAATAAGGCAAGGGAGCCGCAGGCAAGGGCCAATAAGGCAAGGGAGCCGCAGCCAACGGCCAATAAGGCAAGGGAGCCGCAGGCAAGGGCCAATAAGGCGAGGGAGCCGCAGGCAAGGGCCAATAAGGCGAGGGAGCCGCAGGCAAGGGCCAATAAGGCAGGGGAGCCGCAGGCAAGTGCCAATAAGGCAGGGGAGCCGTGGGTTGACAAAGTTTGGGAACCACTGGCCTAAACGAACACCAGCAATCAGACACCAGCCGTCACCCATGGGGAATGGGATTTTGTGGAATTGTTTGACTATGGCGATTTCATTGTCTCCTATTGTTGTTCATAAAAAACAACAAAAAATATTTTTAAAAAAACCTTAAAATCCAATAAAAATATTATTTAAAAAAACACACACACATGGTTGGGCGCTTTGAGGTCTCCTCACCTCTGCTTGAGCGCTGGTCAGTGGGGGCTGCAGGGCCTGGGAGAGAGAGGGGGCACCGGGGGCCCGGCCCGCCTGAGTCCGGCTGCCTGTGAGGAGTGGGGCCCGGTGTGTTCTTCCCTCCCGAGTGACGCACGCGCTCACGCCGCTGCACGAGCCACCATCGCGCGCGAGAACAAAACATCCATCACAGATATGCATGCGCAGGACCACGCGTCGCAGCTGCGCATGTGCGGAACGAAGACACTACTTCCTATCGCAGAGCAATCACAGAGGGTTGGGGTCTTGCACGGGGAACAGACTGTGAACTGCCCTGGACAGAGGACGCTCAGTCTCACTGCGCCTGCGCACAGGAAAGACACTTACCCCCAATAGAGGAGCCGAACCGAGGAGCTTTGCACTTCAATACCTCTCACCCTGTGCTGTGGCGCGAGGCGCCTCGTGCTCCGCGGCGGGAGCCAGTTGTTGTATCTCATTCATTGTGTCCCCGAGCGGACACTGTCATTGAATTGTCTTAACGGGTTGTCTGTCCTCTGCGCATGCGCAGGTGTTCACCCATCATGCCCTCTTTAACCCACGCTCCGCTGCAGGGAAGTATCTGTCCTCAGCGCATGCGTAATTAATTCAAGGCCTTCCTTTAATCAGCGCTCGCAGTTGATAATGCAATAGGCCCTCCTTATTCCGCGCTCCGCCGTGGGAGGCAAACGCTCTCCTCAGCGCATGCGCACTTGTTCATCCATTAGGCCCTCTTTAACTAGCCCTCCGCTGCAAGAAACAGTGTCTGTCCTCAGCGCATGCGTAGCTAATTCAAGGCCTCTTTAACCCGCGCTGTGGGAAGCAGTGTCTAACCCCAGCGCATGCGCAGTTGTCCATGAACAGGCCTCCTTTTAACCCCGTGCTCATGGTTCGGTCCTGGCCTCAGGCTCAGCAGGGAGCACAGCACCCAAACCACCCAGGTGAGGTATTTATTTATTTACTTATTTTATTGAATGCATTTTTATAAAGCACGGACTTTACCCGACGGTGTCAGAGCTCTGTGCAATAGAACCAGTTACGTTACAGGAATAGAACAAACAAAGCCATAGAGTCAAAATGAAGACAATAACAAACACAGAATGTACAAATTAAAATATATGAGTATATATGACAAATTTACAATGACTAAAGAACTTCTTGGCGAAAAATAGAATGCCATAGAATCAAAACAACGCAGGCAAAAGGAACACACTCTCAAACGCAGCAAGCACAGGATGTACAAACACAAATATACATATGTATGACAAATTACAATGACTAAAGAACTTCCTGGCGGGGTCTGAAGGAGAGAATTAGTTCTGAAAGTGTCTTTGGAATAGAAGAGATTTGAGGTCTGCTTTGAAGATCTGGATGGAGGTGATGGCACGGAGCGAAGGAGGAATTTATTTATTTCTTTATTTTATCCATTTGTAGGGCGCAACAGCTACCCAAGAAGGGTTTCCCGGCGCCTAGACACAGCTAGTATGAGGACAGAGGAGAGGGGTGATGGCTATAAAGTTATTATTGTTCAAATAGCCAGGTCTTAACAGACTTTCTGAACCTGGCGTAATTTTCCTCCTTTCGGATGAAGGGGGGCAGCGTGTTCCAAAGTGCTGGTCCCAGATGGGCGAAGGATCTACCACCTACTCTTGCCCGTTTGAACCTCGGTACACAGAAAAAAGCTGCCGACTGCGACCGGAGGTTACGCTTGGGGGTGTAGGGGTGGGCGAGGGTCAGAAGATATTTAGGTGCAGTGCCCGCTTTAATTTTGAACATATAGTTCAATGCTTTAAAGCGGATTCTGGTTTCAATCCTGAGCCAATGGAGTTCCCGACGGTGGTTCGAAACTCCGGCGAATTTGGGGATATTGCATAGTAAGCGAACTGCTGCGTTTTGCGCCACCTGTAGTCGACCTACTACAGATTTATTTGCGCCCAGATATAGAATGTTGCCGTAGTCAAGCCTAGATGTAATAAGGGCATTGACTACGGTCTTTTGTGTGGAAACAGGCAGCATCCAGAGGATTTTCCTCAACCATTTGACTATGGTGAGGCATAGACCAGTAACTTTACTGGCCTGTTGATTCATGGATAAGGAGTTATCCAGAATAAATCCTAGATTTCGAACGTGGGTCACTGGAGTGGGTAAAGCGCCCATCTGGTCAGGCCAGTGTACGGGATTCCACAGATCTTGCTGTTTTCCCAGGACCAGAATCTCCGTCTTGTCGCCGTTGAGTTTTAACTGATTTTTGGTCATCCAGCTCAGAATATATAGGAGTCCTTCTTTGAGTAGAGAAGGGGAATTGGGACAGGATTCGGATAGGGAGAAAATGATTTGGGAGTCGTCGGCATAGCTCATAAGAGTGAGACCCGATTTTTCAACAAGGTCGGCCAGGGGTCTGAGATATAAATTAAAAAACAGAGGACTAAGAATAGACCCCTGAGGCACTCCATGGGGTACCGACAGGGTCTCTGATGAGGCTCGTGAAGAGGTAATCTGGAAGGTGCGGTTTGTCAGAAAGGACCGGATCCAATCCAGTGCCTTACCACGTACACCGTGTTTGTACAGTTCTTTAACGAGTGTTTCGTGGGAAATGGTGTCGAAGGCCGCGCTCAGGTCTAATAGCACGAGCGCGACCGTCTGACCATGATCAAGTAGTTTTCGGATATGTTCCGTGACTCCGAGCAGGGCGGTTTCCGTAGAGAAACCGGTCCTGAAGCCGGATTGAGAGGGGTGCAATAAGGAGTTTTCTTCTGCAAAAATGGCTAAAGCAGAATGCACATGTCTCTCCAAACATTTAGAGAAGGCCGGAAGCAAGGATATGGGTCTATAATTGGCAAGGGTATCCGGGTTTACAGTAGGTTTTTTTAGAAGCGGCGTGACCATGGCATGTTTCCATAGAGCTGGGACAGTGGCGAGATCAAGGGAGGAGTTCAAAAGGTTAGTAACAATCTCCAAAGCACCGTCACCAAGTTGTTTAATGATTTTGATGGGAATCGGGTCCCTAGGGACGCGAGTTCCAGATTCTCACCGCATTACCTGAGAACGATTGTCTGGTGCTGGTTGGGTCTCGAGCGTGCTGTCACGGCATTCATTTTTTTTTGTTGTTGCCTGCATCGATCATTAGACATGATTATTTTGTATCAAAAATGTTCATTGACACTCATTGGTGTGGTTGGGTAACTATTTTGAAGGCCTCAGCAAACGTTGACTTTTTTTTGCCTGAAAAGTCTGTGTGATGAGAAGATCGACTTGAATTCCGTTTTTAGCTTTCACCAGAGTAAACGGGGTCAGCCCCGTCAATTAAAAGTAGCACAGTTTAAAAAAAAAATGTGCAGAGTTTTATATAACTCGAACTTGACCCAAATCAGGTATCAGAGCGCTTTACATAGCACCAGTTACGTTACATGTGGACACACATTCATTTTTGTTAGGCACGGGGAGATTAAGTGATTTGCCCAGAATCACAGGATGTTTAGCGTCGTTACCAAGACTCGAACCCAGATCCCCAGGTCCGAGGTTGAGCGCCCTAGCCGTTAGGCCAACTCCTCTCCCCACAGTGAAAGAACACACTCAGTCAGCACTAACAACTGTGCTTCATTGCTACCTAGGCTTGGGCATGCACGGCAGAATCTGATTTGGCTAAAACTCCACCAAATATGTCTCAACCTCACTAGTGCCGCAGTAACCAGGTAGCGGTCAGCCAATGCCCAACAGGTAAACAAGCATTGGCATAGCCAGTAGGTCTCACCTTTGGGACCTTATAAGTGTTTAGTTAGCCAGCACAATATCCTTGGTGCAATAACATCAACTGTTGCATGGGTAAATACTTATAAGGTCCCAAAGACAAGACCTATTGGCTGTGCCAATGCTTGTTTTCATTGGTTCCTGTTTGTGCCGTTTAGAGATGCATGCTTCTGTTTACTCCTCGTGTCTAACTACTCCCGCCTTTTGTTGATCTAGATCACGGATACTCACATTTTCCTGGGGGGCGCAAAGTTTGGTCTATGGTGCGAACGAAGGCCGCGGGCCGCACTGATGCCAGTGGGGTTGTTAAGTCTGGGTAGGGCAAACCCGAGTAGGACCCTAAGGTCATCAGAGGATCTTCTTATGCAACACAGCAGAATAAAAAGAGCAAGATAGGGAGAAAGGTCCTTCAAGCACTTGGTTCCTAAAATGTGGAACACACTACCCAGGGACATGCGCATGATAACCAACGAATTAGCATTCAGGAAAAGACTCAAAACATTGCTCTTTCCCTAAAAACTCCCGATCTCAGGCAACTTCACTTAGTCCACCGTAGTTATGTTTCTCTTAGCGCTGGGAAGCCTACGGGCAGCTATGCACTTTACAAATACGTAAACATCTTATCTGAGCCTAAAAAACATTATTAATTGCAGATGAGCAGCCCCTCCCTCTGAAAGTCGTTTGGGGGAGGGAGCATTATCTTTTGTAGTTGCATCAATTTCTATAACAATAATTAAGTTAAGGGTGTTCAAATGGTCCATTAGCTCTCTACCCCTATTGCATGTTTGTCTGCTGCTGTGTGAATATTCGCTTGACCATGAGTAAGATAGCTTAGCATTAAAATTGACCCAGACAGATTCCTACTGACTTGAAAGAGTCTTTGGATTTTCCAATAGATGCAATAAATGTAATCACATTTATAAAATGCATATTTGGAACAGAATGAAAATCATTGTTATAAAAATTAATTATCCAAAAGGAAATTCCCCTATTAAATAATATGCCTAGAAAATTATTGTTATCTGTATGTACAGTTTTTATGCATCCTCCTGTCGTAATATTGACCCAGATTGATAAAGTCCCCCCCCCCCCCTGCTTGGGGGTTGTTGCTAGGATAATATGGCATTCAAACCCCTCAATATGCAATTCTTGTGTGGCCCATGTTTCCTAACACAACAGGATATCTTGGTCTTCAATGAGTTGTACCCAATCTGGCTGGTGAAGTTTAGAGTACAACCTTGCAACATTCCAGCTTAAGATACGAAGGTCTGAACTTGCTGAGGCCTTCGTTTGCATAGGGGGGATAAGTGGGTTGTGGGAATAGTACAGTCAGTTACTGGCAGGGCATGAGGTAACCTAATAGCAGGATCAGTATTTTCCCCAAAAGTTCATAGTCAGTCTTGTGTCTCTAATCCAGACAAGGCCTGGAACCTATTAGAGGTAGTAATTCAAGAGAAATTGTTTGTGAAAGGAGCATGACTTGGTTTGAGGAAATAACCAAGGGGTAGTGCGCATATTTTAGTGCTATTAGGTGTTATGAATTTGCAACCCCTTAGTAGGTGTCTCACCAAAGAAGGTCTGTGAAAGTTAATTATAATGCTGTCCCCTTTGATATTTTTTGTAGATGCACTGACTCACCCAACTCTGCGTGCCATAATAATATCCTTTATTTCGGATACATGGACGCTTCTATGCCTTGATAGCCAGTCCGCACATTTCATGCGTAGCTGGTCTCATGACTCATGCTGATCCCTCTTTAAAGTAGGTACTCCTGCCAGTACCAACACATAGGGCAAGCAGCGGGCGGCAGACTCAGGACATCCTGATTAGCCATTCATACTTGGGGCGGCAGGAACATTAATGCACGAGGTACTAGACAACCTGTTCTGATTCGATCCCCTGGGCCTGTTTAACCTATTAGCACCATGCCTTGTGGGGTTGGTATTTGAAATGGTTATTGGTATAGAGGGGTGGGGGAGGACCCGTTTATATCTATAGGCAATTGAGGCAGCCCCTGGATTGATCGTATATCAGGTGAAGGGTGATTGCAGAAGCAGTATCTGCCAGTTTGCGACACAATTTCGGCATCTAAAATACTCATACCAACACCTACGCTATCGAAGGCCCTGCTCCCATCAACCTCTTTGATTTCGGCCACCTTTTCCCCTACTGTCCCCTTCAAACGCTTGGCTACTAAAATAGCCACCCGCCGTCTTATCCAGGGTAGATGAAAAGAACTGCTGGGGAAAGAGTTGTGACCTCATTCTATGCCAATCTTTGGAGAGGAGCTGTGTCTCCTGGAGGAAGCACACATCTGCCTCCATGTTATCCAGGTAGGAAAGGATGGACCTCCTTTTATTGAGATTGTTGAGACCTCTCGCGTTGAGAGTGAGAATTTTCAGTGTGGGCTGGGAAATAGCATGTCATAGTGAGTGCATCAGCTTTGGCCTGTATTTGGGTCCCTGTGATCCCTCTTCCCCCGGAGCTCCCAACGTCTGCCCGGCCTCCATTGCCCTGTGATCCTCTCTTCAACTCCATTAACCTGCTTACCAGTTCTCCACCCTCCCCTCCCTAACCCCAACTTAGAAACCCATTAACCTCAAATTGTCCAGTGCCTGCCATTCGTGCGTGCACGTCCTTGGAAGTCGGAATAGTTGGGGCCGTGTGTGGCCTGTTCCCTGTGTCTCTATACTCCCCGTGTCTCTACGCTCCCCGCAGACTTCTTCACTGCCCACCCAGGCTTGCAAATGTCACTTGTTTGTCCCTCAGTCGTTCACGGTGTCATCATGGGGGAATGTCTCCTTCGACAATGTCTCCAGCACTGCCAGTCTTTCTTGTGCCATGGTCTTGGGGTCCGGTCTCGTTGCTCGCTCTGTGCTACGCCTCCCGTAGACCTTATGTCATCTTTCTCGAGGAGTTTTGGTCTGTGGGCCCTCTGTCTCCTCCTGGATTGGATTCTCGATGCCTAGCACCTGGCAAGTGTCCTGCATGGATCTGAGCTGGAGGAGGTTGCCCTGCCATATGAAAATCATCCGGAAAGGGTGACCCAAAAAATACGGTATTCCTTGATTTCGAAGACGTGGGGTTGCCACTCGGAACTCCCTACACTTTTGAAGGGGTATTAGTGCCAGGTCCTGGTACAAAGCTATGGAGTGGTCCTGATATCTTAGTGGTTGCTTGTCCCTGGCAGCACGTAGCATACACTCTTTTAGTTGAAAGTCTGGAATGTAAGCCAAAATATCCGGTGGGGGCGCCCAGAGACCCTGCAAGTATTGTGTGATGTCTGGCCCTTCTTCTTTAGGTGGAACTCCCTTCACGCGAATGTTGTTTCGCCGAGACCGATTCTCCAGGTCTTCTGTGTGTGCCTTGAGATCGATCTGTTGAGCCTTGAGCCGGACTATCTCTTGCTGTAGATGCTCCACCTCCTCTTCCCGGGCTTGCTTCTGATCCTCAATGGAGGCCATACGGTCCCCAACGGCATCAGCATCGCGCCTTATCAAAAGGCGGGACGTTGATGCTGTTTGGGAACGTGTGGCCTCCATTGGTTATCTCCTTCATCTCCCCCGCTATTTCCCTTTTCAGCACCTGCAAGTCGCCTTGTAATGCACCGAATAGCGACTCTAAAAAGGCGTGGGTAACTGGGGCTTCAGAGGTGTCTACATCTTGGCTGATTTGTGTCGTTGGGGAGAGCCTCCCTTCTCCGCTGCCGGTCATCTGGAGCTTGGTCAGCATATTTTTTAGATTCTGATCCTTCTTGCTTCTCGCTGAGGACATGGCTGCTATATCTCTTACCACATCACCAGACCGGCCTACCTTTTCGTGGGGGTCACAGCCCCAGTGGGTGGCAGTCACCGGGTTGACCTCCCGCTGAGCTCCACTATGCTGTTGCTTGATGGTGAGGGCCCGAGGTGTCACTCCTTTCAGTCTAGTCCGGGCCTTGCTGCGTTCGACCGTCTGCTATTGCCCTGCTGGGCATCTGCTGCTTGTTCTCAATTCTCTAAGCACTTTGCGCCCGAACCTGCTGTGAATCCCCTATCTGAGCCTGGAGCACTAGATGTCTTCTAAGACCACTGCGGCTAATTCCTGCACCATGTGCTTGCAGCTCGTGGCCTCCGGTTTCCTCTGACTTGGCAGTCAGCTCCAGAGAGACTAATCCATGCCCGGGCCCCTCATCCATTGGCACCTTGTGATTCTTACAGCGTTACAGTTCATATCTCATTCTCCTTATTGGATTTTGTCATTTTAGTGTCATTTTGTTCAATACACTTTACTTTATTTTTCTATTTCGGTTTGGGTTTTTTATTGTTTTGCATTTTGACTTTTACTTTTTTGGTTTCTGCATACATATTTTACATACTACCTTAAGTTAAGCCTGCCTGTTCGGTGCTTAAGTACCAGGGGTTGATCCTAGGTTAATTAAATGGCTTTGAAAGTTCACTCTGACAACGGTTGTGATTGTTCCTCATCTATCGCAAATAATAATTCAGTTTTCTTACAGAAACTATCTAAAATTATCTGCAAAACAGGCAGTTGATAACCTACCAGGGTTGAAGCACCCTGTGGACAAATTGGAATATGGGACGAGTATTGTGTGGCAATAGAACCTCTAAAAAACTTCAGTTTACAGGCTAACCAAGAATCGCGCTTGAATCTCATAACTTTTTAAAACAAGGTAGTCAGGAAAGTGTGGCGAATATATTGCAGCTCTTTGTATTTTGACAGCCACAAGCAAATTCGAAAAAAGAGTGCATGTATGTAGCAGAGACGAGTCTGTTCACCCAATGTGAGTGGTGATATCCGCTTTACTGATCTGCCTGAAGTTATGATGCTGCTGACAGTAGCGTGTCTGCTAAAAGCGATGGCGTGACTGGTGGAACTATAAAGCCAAATAAGAGAAAGTTATCTTCCGACACCACAGTCTTCATGACTGAGACCAGTAATACTGAAGACTCTGAGACTCATAGCAGTAATTTCTCCTTTCAGAGCGTTATTGCTGCAGATGGAGTGAAGCCAGAAGCAAGCACATTCCTAAGGTACCAACAAAGTTTAATATTGTTCATTTGTATTAACTGTTTCTCTTTTGCAGCATTTGGAAATGAATTTTCTAGTTTTGTTGCTTTTTGGTTAGTTTTTTATTGTAGGCTGTTATCTTTGGTTTAAAGGGAATGATGTTGTAGTGTGTGACCTTAATGCTGCAGTTTGCATTTCATTCCCATCATTTGCTTATCCTGGAGGTTTGCTGTTTCAGAGTTCTTTCTTCAGCTTCTGGGCAGTTGTCACTCTGTGGCTATCTGTAGTCCTGTTTTTCTGCTCTTCTTGTAGTAGCTCCTATCAGAGCTTCATCCTCCCGCCAACGATAATAAGATGCCAGGCATCACCCAGCCTACAACACAGCCTATGTTGGGCTACGTCCATCTGCTCGGCACAGTTAGAGCGCGGATAAAGTTCTCTGGACCCCTCAGGCTGTGATTGTAACCTAAGGGCTTAAGATGAAATGTAGAGCTTACCTCCTCCCAGAGTGGCTCCAGTCTGCTGTGTGCAGACCCGATAGCTGGCAGCACCCTGGAGTATGTATGTATAAATCAGATTATGTTGGAAGTAACCTGCAATATGGTGGCAGGCAGCACCCTACCATAGAGTAGGATTTCTCATAGTATTTTATTTCCTGACACATTAATGGAGATTGTCTTTTAACAGGCAGAAGAACAACACTGACCATACATTTTTCTGGGTTTGTCTTTAAAATGACGTACACATTAGGAATGGCATTTCGTTCTGCTGGAATAATAACACAAGTTATCTTGCACTCTGCTATGATGTTGCATAGATTGTTGGCTGCAATGCATTCCATGTTTCATTCAAACGTGCTTTCTACAAGGCGCATACAAGGGAAAATTCCCTTTTACATCGTCAATTATTGTTTTTTAAATATCCGGAATGGTAGCTAGTTTGCTCATTAGTGGGGCACAACTACACTCTGCATACGTAGATATTGGCTGAGATTGTGCCCTTACTATTAGATTATTTTGCGTTGTTATCTTCTGCTCAATTCCGGCAACAGAGGAGGCCGTAGCACTCAAGATCTATTTGGACCTCCTTTTTGTTGGACTGATATGTGAAAGCTTCCAGAGTTAATTGCGAGGTTTTGAAGAATAAATCCCAAATTGCTCCCTCGTTCCCACTTCCTGGTACCTGAGTACCTGGGCTATGATGTTGCCCATTTATGAATGATAGGTCCTTATACTCCTCTTTTTCTTGTCCTTGAAAATCATGTCCTCGTCACAAGAATTAATGAATTGTGAATTACTATTGAAAACGTCTTTTTGATACGGAGTACTCCAACGCTGCAGAGTTTCTGGGTTGCTGTTGTATTCGTCCTTATTAATTTGAGATCCGTTATTTTGATTACATTTGATTACATTTCGGCTGGTCCTGTTTTTACCTGAATTTATTTTAGACGAGTAAGATCTGATTTCAGTGGGGTATTGGCTTCCCTTATGATTTTCACCCCACCATTTAGTTCATTTGGAGCTTCTTGCTCTCGTTGATTTATTTGGCCCAAATTAGATGGTTCCCCTATACCGTTAGCTTTTCTGATTTTTACTTGCACTTCTATTGGCATTGGCTGCCTAGTTGGTAGTAAGTGCTGAGTATCTCCCATTGTTATATTTGTGCATTTTGTGTCCTTTTGTTGTGAATGACCAGTAAGTGGAATAGTTAACATCTCTAGGTCCATTATTCGACCCCAGTGGTTGACTTGGTCCTTAGTTGAATTTGACATTCGTTCGACTTCAGCTTCAGACTCAGGGTGGCCTCGTTCACTTACTCCTTGCTTAGGGGATATAATTTTTGTTCTACTCAGTGGTTTAATTGGAGTTTGAAGAACACATGGGTTAGTTAGCAATGTTAGCATAGCACCAGTTGGATCTTTCATAAAATCAAACTTTGACAGCGACTTTCCCAGTTCCCCAAATGTATAGACCTTAGATGATTTAAAGGACTATATGTCACCTGCCTGTTCTATTTTAAACGTATCTAATATTGGTGTTTGTTGTATTTTTCTTTTCCTTTTGATAGGAGGGAAAGGTGGCTGCTCCTTTCCTGAGCTCATAATACACCCTCTAAGGTAAAGAAGTCTTGCTTCTGTCAGAGAATCAAACGGGCCAGTGACAAGACCATAGGACAAAAACACCACCAAACACCTCCAAGGGAAAACACCCAAAAATTACACCTCCGTACAGAATCTGCCGGTACTGCTGGTTACTTAATTAATTAATTAATTAACCGATTGATTAACATCCGGGCACCGGGTAGGGCTGTAGTCTAGGCATGCGGAGTAATTCAGGGGCCGAGGGGTGCTTCAAGAGGGTCTAAGTCTATTGTCACTTTCCTCTTTCTATAATTTCTCAGATTTTGTATTACAGACTTATTACAGACTCCAATGGCTCAGCGACTTAGGGACCGATCAATCTTAGCTACTCGCCACCCGCCACACACCTCTTGCCACTTGTCACTCACCACTCACTGTTCATTGCTTGTTCGTTGCTATTCATCTCTGAGAAGAGTACAAGGGAGAATGCTGGCAATCGTTCAGGAGCAAGAGCGGAATCCAGAGCTAGTCCCACTACAGACGGCAGATGTGGGCACTTCCCTCCACTCCTCGGCTCAGCTCTGTCTACTCTGCTCAATGCTTAGTAAATACGTAAAATCAGGCGGCAGGCCAAGGCTCCTCTGTGCTCCTCTATTCTCCTCTGTGCTCCTCTATTCTCCTCTGTGCCCTTCTGCAGCCACCGCACCAGCAGCACCGCAGGCCTAGGCTCCTTTGACCTCTGCAGCGGCCGCCGCACCAGCAGCACTAGCAGCGCCTTAGCACCGCGGTGCCGGCAGCGGCCGTTCCTGCCCCCACAGCAGATCCATAGAACTTAAAGCGCCCGCATAACAGGACGCGAATGAAGCGGGAAAAACCTTTGGGAGCAGGAACCGGTCACAAAGCAAATGCGGGCAGTCGTCCCAGGCTCCGCTCCGCTTGCTCGTCAACTCCCCCTCGGCTCGGCCCCTCAGCAATACTCGGTACGCTTTCCACTCAATGCCGAATCACAGGCCGACAACGACTGTGAACACCAACAGAGGGAAGAATTGTGTGTTTCTCCCAGTTAGTAAAAAAACACAGCATAAGTCTTGGCTGCTTCTGCTGCACCCAGAGTCTTATGCGTCTTTGCAATCTAATTTTTCTGTCTGGAAAAAAATTGTGTCCTGGTTTTCTGCACACAGTAAATCCAGGTGCAGAAAAACCTAACAACTGATAATCCAGTGAAATAAAATGAACACATGAAAGTACGGCTTCATTTCATTGCCCTTGATTCATACTCTGGACCATAGTTGAGGGATAGGTCTAGGCATAGTCCTCGCAGCACACAATAGATTTGCTTGAGGCTGAGGCCAAAACTCAAAAGTCAGGATACCAGATACAAGTAGGTGATAACTCAGGGCAGGGGAAAATGCCTGTTGTCCATGGGGGAGTCATTCCAGTCCCAGAAATCTGCATTACAAATTAATTAATAGTATATATTTTTATATTAGCTGTTTGGTGCCAGTCCATATGACTTTAATATCTGCCTTTGGGGTTCTATGTTACAACTCCATAGGGTACATGTATCCTTTGTGAGCTTAATAAAATGTTGAAAATTCTACAAATCCTCCCTCCTACATCCAAGTACTCTCATGCTACCATTCTACACTCTGCTCTGTCTGGAAAAACAGCTCAACATTTTCCAAATTCTGCATTAATTTGGCTTGTAAATTATATGTTTGGAAATGTACATGTATTAACTATTTCATTTTAATACTATAGGTGATTGAAATTACGGACGAAGAAAGCAAGATTTAGCACCAGGCAACTGAAGTCTGTGCCATAAGAAGGATTATTTTGAAAAATTGAAGGACATCCAGCATTCTACGTTTAAATAATTTCCAAAAATCTAGGTGTGGCGAAGAAAGTACTATACCTGTAAGTGAAGTCTCTAATTTTGCATTTCATTAACCCAGAGCAAAACCATATCTGTGCACACAGCATCAGAAATAATGTAGAAAGACCACTTCAGCATCCTCATCTGAAATATTATCAGAAAGACAAATTGCCTCAGCATGGCAGAATAACGTTCATCTAAAGCATCTTGTAATTCTAGAGAGGAAGCACACACTACATAAAAGAAAGTTATAACAAAAGGTATCTTCTGCAAACCATCAAAGAAAAGACGCTGAAAGAAGACTCTGAAGCTGACACATTGACAAGCAAAAGATTGAAAAATCACCTCTGTTCAACAACCGTTTTTAACCAGTTACACAAGTTTGAGACTATCTGCCTCTGGATAGAACACCACGGCCCACTCTGCTCACTCTTGCGAAAACCTTAAAAATTCACCACTTTATTGTGTTCATGACCATCTCAGATTGTTTCCTTTTTATTGTGTACTGTTCTGTAATTCTATGTAAATCGCCTCAACATTATCTGCTGTGCATGAGTGATATGTAAAACTGTTAATTATAAAAATGGATTAGATGAGCACCGTTGCGCTATAGGTAATGTAAATAAATCCTCGTCTTCGGAACTACAAACCTTAACCTTACATCAAACATAGAAAGGGTAAAAGGAACTGATGTTCTGCGACTGGTGATCCACAATAGTACTGTGCATGTTCTAACACCCTCAGTTACTACCTTTACGTCAGTGCAAAAAGGTACTTATCAGTTTAATCATTAAATATCAGATCAACACCTCATTACTGCATTGCTAGGAACCTATACAAATAGATTGGAGAGAAACATCAGTCACAAAATAATTTACTGCCGGAGAGGCTATTACCTAAAGACTATTATCTACTAGAACAATTTCAACAGGTGTTACAGGGCTGCTTCCAGACATATTTTGCTCAATTCAAGTGTTAAGAAGATTACACGCAATTTCTTTTAGAGATAAATGCTGAACATTATCTAAACAAGCCCGACTCTAAAATCAGGTTCACTCTTACCGTGGCATAATAGTAAGAGAAAACTAAACATAGAGATATTAACCCTAGGAATACACCTTCTAAAAACACGGACTGTTAGAACAAATTCAGTGTTCAAACCCGCCTCAATCAAGGCAAAATAACTGAAATTGGGGAAAAAAGTTACTTGTGCCAAAAAAGATACAGCTATAAATCTTATCTCACAGAATTTGACAGAATGCACACTGGGGGAAACCACTCTCAGTGCAAAGTATGCCATAAAAGTTTCAGGAGTCAATCTTATCTCACTGAGCATATGAGAATCCACACAGGGGAAAAACCTTATCAGTGCTCTGAATGCCAGAAAAAGTTTAGTATCAAAGCGAGTCTATATCGACATGCATTAACCCACTCTGTGGAAAAACTTTACCAGTGCGCTGAATGCCAAAAAAGTTTCAGCCGTAAATCTTATCTCACTATTCATATGAGAATCCACACTGGGGAAAAACCTTATCAGTGCTCTGAATGCCAGAAAAGGTTTTGGAACAAACCAAGTCTTTCTCGACATGTAATAACCCACTCTGGCAAAAAACCTTACCAGTGCTCTGAATGCCAGAAATGTTTCAGTCAAAAAAACATTCTCACTCAGCATAGAAGAGCCCACACTGGGGATAAACCTTACCAGTGCTCTGAATGCCAGAAATCTTTCATTTACAAACACAATCTCACTTTGCATAGAAGAATCCACTCTGGGGAAAACCCTTATCAGTGCTCTGAATGCCCAAAACATTTCAATTGTAAATCACTTCTAACTGAACATTTGAGATTCCACACTGGGGAAAAACCTTATCAGTGCTCTGAATGCCACAAATGTTTCAGTACAAAAAGGATTCTCACACATCATATAAAGATTCACACTGGGGAAAACCGTTATCAGTGCACTGAATGCCACAAATGTTTCAGTGAAAAAAGGAGTCTCACACATCATATAAAGATCCACACTGGGGAAAACCGTTATCAGTGCACTGAATGCCACAAATGTTTCAGTGAAAAAAGGAGTCTCACACATCATATGAAGATCCACACTGGGGAAAACCGTTATCAGTGCTCTGAATGCCAAAAATATTTCCGAGACAAAAGAAGTCTTTCTCAACATATAATAACCCACACTGGGGAAAAACCTTATCACTGCCCTGAATGCCTAAAAGATTTCAAACTTAAATCACTTCTAACTGCACATGTCAGATTCCACACTAGGGTAAAACGTTATCAGTGCTCTGAATGTGACAAATGTTTCAGTGTAAAAAGCAATCTCACTCAGCATATAAGAACCCACACTAGGGAAAAACCTTATCAGTGCTCTGAATGCCACAAATGTTTCAGTACAAAACACAGTCTCATTCATCATATAAGAACCCACACGGGGGAAAAACCTTATCAGTGCTCTGAATGCCAGATATGTTTCATTGAAAAAAGCCGTCTCACTCATCATATAAGAACCCACACTGGGGAAAAACCTTATCAGTGCTCTGAATGCCAGAAATGTTTCAGTGAAAGAAAGAATCTCGCTCGGCATATAAGAACCCACACTGGGGAAAAACCTTATCAGTGCTCTGAATGCCACAAATTTTTCACTGGAAAAAACAGTCTCACTCATCATATGAGAATCCACACTGGGGAAAAACCTTATCAGTGCTCCGAATGTCAAAAATGTTTCAGCCGTAAATCTCATCTCACTGAACATGTGAGAATCCACACTGGAGAATTTTTTCTATCAGTGCTCTAAATGTCCGAAAAGATTCAGAGGTAGAGATGGTTACAAGCGCCATAAGAAAACACACCATCAAAATAATTCAGTGCTCCGAATGCCAGAAAAGCATCAATTTTAAACTCAATCTCACTCTACATGAGCAGACGCACACAGGGGGAAAACATTACCAATGCGGTAAATGCCAGAAATTCCTATTTGATAGGCACAGCCTCACTAACCATAAGCGACTCCATACGATGAAAAACCTCATGAGTGTTCTGAATGCCAGAAAAGCTGCAGAGAAAAACGCTATCTCACCATGAGAAACTCCACACTGGAGAAAATCCTTATGCCATAAAAGCTTGAATCTGAAAGACAGTGTTATGCTTTATGAGCGATCTCACTCTGGGGAAAAACTTTATGAGTGCTCGAAATGCAAGCAAAGTTTTGGGTACAAATTACTTCTCACTTGACATGAGCGAACTCACACGGGACAAAACTCCTTAGTCTTGAATACAATGTAATTTCACATGAGAGAATTTACACTGGACTAAATAAAGCCTTATACAGGAGGGGAAAGCCAGAAACGTTATACTCAGAAAAGAGATCTCAGTGTAGCCATGTAGTGTTTTGAGGGTAGGGGTCAGTGTGGAGGAGTATTTTAGGGCAAGCAGAAATGGCCAGTGTTTTGTGGGAACGGATGATGGCAGTGTTTTGGGGAAAGGGCCTATGGTTTTCAAGGCTATTGGGGGGGGGTTGGTGGCAGTGCTGTGGGGTAGGGTGACATGCAAAAGGGCTAGGCTATTCTAACTCCTTTTTGTTCTTGTGTAGAGTCTTGGAAGGTAGATTCTGCTGGTTCTAGAGCTCTTGAGCTGTCTGATAACTACAATATACTCTTGCTGCTTCAAGGCTCCGGTCGGTCTGGGGTTCAGTACACTTCTGGAAACTCAGAACCTTGTGGGCTGGATCCATATTTTTGAACTCCCACTTGAAAAGGGTGGAGGTAACATGTGTGCCCATCTCACTTTCACAATTTGCATCATGCCTGTCCTATCTATCCTAGACAATTATTGCAAGTGTAAATCAATCAATCAATCAGTACATTTATAGAGCGCACTACTCACCCGTGAGGGTTTCAAGGCGCCGAGGGTGGGGGGGGTGGTGGTGCTGCTACTGCTCGAACAGCCAGGTCTTGAGGTGTCTCCTGAAGGTGAGAAGGTTGTGGGTCCGTCGGAGGTGGGTGGGGAGGGAGTTCCACGTCTTGGCAGCGAGGTAGGAGAAAGATTTGCGGACTGTTGTTGTTCTTCTGGTGCGTGGTACGGTGGCGAGGGTGAGGCTGGCTGAGTGGAGTTGGCGAGTCGGGGCGTAGAACGAGAGGCGTTTGTTGAGCCCCCTTTCACAGGACTGGCCCAATGGAAACTCTTTGTTTTTTAGCACATTTCTGGGGTTTTTGTGTGCATTTTTCAAAGTATTTGATTTTGGGGATATTAAGTGTTTACAACAGGCGTCTTCAACCTTTTCTGTACTGAGTGCTACTTCTAATCAGTGAAAATCTTGAGCTACTTAAGGCTAAACATCTCGCGCATTGTTACCAGACAGTTTGTCAAGTACGGCCTTTTAGATTGAAGTCTAATGATCTGCCTGCGCCTTCCGCGCCATGGTACTCCTATGATCTCAAGAAATGTAAAAGAAAATGTAGGCAGCAATAACAATTTGGGACGAAGACTTACAGTCTATTGTTCAACACAATTAAATCACTTTCATCCTTTGATTATAAAAATGTAGCAACTCCCAGCCGAAAAGCTGTGATGAACTAACCGAATTCTTTTTTCCAAAGTAAAAAAAATATTCCTGAATTTTAAGATAACACCTGATAATCCTTAGGGACAGATACAGTGTAGTAATCGTACGGTGAATAAACTAACTTACCATTTCCTGGTAATGAGTACATTCACCCCACTCTCTGAAGAGAAAGTCTCTAATCTTATCAACACTATGAAATTTGGACTCTGCAGATTCTTGCCCTCCATTCAGTTTCAGCTACCATTTCTGCTCATCTCAGTTTGTTATTACAATGGTGTTCAAGTCCGGCTTTTTTCCAGACGCTTGGAAAAAGGCTTTGATTTTGCCCCTTTTAAAGACTCCTTCCCTCGATCCCTCAGATGTAAAGAACCACAGACCCAGATTGGTCCTTCCTCTTCCTGACGAAATTTTAGAAAAGGCCATGAATCAGGAGAGCACCATCTTTTTTGAAAATACGGACTGTCTGGAACCAGCTCAACATGGGTTTAGACCCTACTACCGTACAGAGTCAACCTTATCGGCAGTAACTGAAGAGATCAGATCCATTGTGGATAGAGGAGATTAATGCAGCCTTGATCCTATAGGATCTTTCGGCCACATTTGATACGGTTAACCATTTCTCTTTGGTAAGCCGTTTAGAAAGTATAAGCATCAACGGTACTGCTCTCAAACTGATCAGGTTATTTTCGTCAAACAGAGAACAATTGGTATCTTTGGAAGATTTTACCTCTGCTCCATTTTCATTTCCTTGTGTGGTTTCGGGGATCTTCAATAAGTCTGACTTTGACAGGGTTAAGACTGATTCTTATATGGCTGGGCCTGAACTGGGATGGAGAAGTGAGCTTAAGAACGATGATGGATTCAACCCAGATCTGTGACTGGGGGCGAGTGTCTGAAAAGTTTCAGCCGTTCGTCAATCATCTCCTTGTGTTTGCTTTGTTTGCCCTAAGGCGGCAGGGTACGCCCAGACATGGGTCCCTTGCTTACTTTGCCACTGGATTCAAGCTAGCCTGGCCGATGAGGGGTTTTACCCCGAAACCGGTCCCAGTATGCTTGTATCTGAAAGAGACTATTAGTTATAGATTCCTTACCTTACAATTACCCCCAGGCTTCAGACTGGATCCAGAGATATTTTTTCTTAGCAGTACACCTGTGCTTCAGTAGGTGGGGTTGGTCGACTCCGTGTCCGGCGTTGTAGTCGCCAGGATGATGTCACAGTGTCTACTTAGACGCCACACTTGCGTGCTGACGTCTGTCTTTTTCTGCGCCAGCCAACCCAGATCCGGAGAGGGTGGGCCTTTTACTCAGTTTTTAACTAAACCCTTTTTCGACTTTAGTCGACCTCTTTTTTTGAGTCTTTGACTTCTGGTAGCACAAGGGATGTCCCATTGTCGGACCGGCTTCAAGCCCTGTGACTTCTGTCACAAGTTGATGTCAGTCACCGCTCCGCATCTCGTGTGCCTTTGGTGCCTGGAGCGCGACCACGATGCTGAAGTCGTGCTCCAACTGCCCAGCCATGAACCTGCAGTCTTTACTGGAGCGGTCCCAAAAGCATTTAAAGGCCCGGCAGTCCGCTCCGGTCAGCTCTAAGTCCCCATCAAGAGGAAGGTCGCGGGACCAGTCACTGAGTCATCACCATTCCTCTTCGAAGTCTTCGCACTCCTCAAGTAATTTGATGCACAAAAAGAAGGCAAAGATTCATCGTCGCTCTTCGCCTTCTCTCTGTCCGTCGGCCAACGCGACGCTGGACCCGGAGCATTGTCGCTCTCTGGCTCCTTCCTCGTATCACGATGGGGCGACTCCACGCTTCACTACCTTTCCCAGAGTGTCCCCTGCCCAGCTTCGTCAATTTAACGAAGCACTGCACAGCATCTTTGGGCAGCCCGACTCCGCAGGCGTGCCTTCGGGCCCCATAGACTCGGCTGGGGGCTGTAGGCCTTCGATGCCGGCGAATCCGGCCCTGGCGCTGCAGGGTCCCGAAGGATCCAGGCCTGGATCCGGATTGGTGCTAGTCGCCTCACAGTACCTTCCCCGGCACCGATTCCAGTGGCGACGACCCAGACTCCGATTGTGCTCCCAACTGGCATCAACCCCAACCTCACTCCGACATGGACACGGTGCCGGACTTTTGTACCGCTGTTCATCAGTGGCATTCCCTACCCCCCTGAGTGGCAGCCTGTGGAGGACTGGGAGGAGTCTATTGACCCTCTAGCAGACCAACTTGAGGAGCCGGACTGGCAAGATAGAGTTGGGTGATGGCAGTGGTCTGGATACCTCCCCAGACCTTGGTATGCTTTCTCCCTCTACCGTGGCTACAAAGGAGAGAGCCTCCTACGCTTCGGTGTTGCGTAGGGCGGCTGAAACCTTGGGCCTCGAGCTTCCTACTGTGGCTGTCCGGACTACCCTTCTGACTGAGGTGCTTCATCCGGAAGCAGCCTCTTCGGAGCCCCTGCTGCCTTTTAATGAGCCCCTCACTGACATGCTTCTGGGAACTTGGTCCAAGCCCAGTAGCTTCTGTGGACATGATGATTACCCAATGCCACCACCCGGCCCTGGGCAACCCATTATTCCTCTCCTAACACTCTACCCCTGAGAGCTTGGTGGTCAAAGTCTCATCCTCAAAGGGCGCATTCCCTACTGATTGCTTAGGTGCTGCCGCAGTGCATAGAGGTGGCCTGGGCAGTGCTCACCCGAGCTGTTGCTGAGGGTCAAGACGCAGCAAAGTTCACCATCCGGTGTACGCTGGATACCGCCGACTCGTTGGGTAGAACGGTTTCCACGTCGGTTGCCTTGAGGCGCTACTCCTGGCTGAGAACGTCTGACTTCTCTGGTGAAGTCCAAACTAACCTTTTGGACATGCCCTTTGATGGCCGTCGCCTGTTTGGTGACAAGGCGCTCGGGTGTTTAAAGAACTCTAGGGCTACGGCCAGATCCTTGGGCCTCGCGACAACTTAAAACCCCATGCAGTCTGCCTTTCGTGGCTACAGAAGGGGTGCCTCACCGCGTTCCACCCAGAGCCACAGGGTTGTGCAAGCTACCCAGCCTCTGCATGGTCGGGGACGTGGGACCCGGCGTCATGGGTCTGGGGGCCAGTGGGCAGGCCAGTCCACCAAACCCCTCTGTAGTAGCCTCCAAACCTTCCTAGTCCGATCTTCCAGGGCCACCAGTTGCCAGTGGGTTGCAGTATCTACCATCACGTCCCCCACTGGCTCAACATCACGTCGGACAGGTGGGTTTTGCAGATAGTCCAAAAGGGCTTCTCCCTCCCCTTTGAGACTACCCCTCCCTCTATGCCACCAACACTCCATCCCATGTTGGAGGATTATTTTGCCCTTCTCTGCCAGGAAGTTACAGATCTCTTTGCCAAGGGAGCTATTGAACGTGTCCCTGTGCCAGAAGTAGGTCGTGGTTGCTACTCCCACTACTTCTTGGTACCCAAGAAGGACAAAGGCCTGCGTCCTATCTTAGACCACAGGGACATCAACCGCTTCCTCCGGAAGGAGAAGTTCAAGATGTTAACCTTGGCTCAGGTCTTGTCTGCCCCGACCCTGGAGATTTGATGGTAGCCTTTGACTTGCAGGACACTTACTTTCACATCCCCGTCTTGCCTGCCCACCGGCATTACCTACGGTTCACGGTAGGCCACACGCATTTTCAGTTTACTACTCTCCCCTTTCTCCTTACCAGTGCCTCCGTGTGTTCACGAAAGTGATGGTGGTGGTCGCAGCTCATCTGCGCAGATCAAGGGTTCCAGTCTTTCCCTATCTCGACGACTGGCTGTTAAAGGCGGGCTCGCCGAGACTGTTGTCTCCCACCTCCAGACTACGACAGACTTCCTGCATTCGCTGGGGTTCACAGTTAACGTGCTGAAGTCGTACCTGATTCCCTCCCATAAGCTCCTTTTCATCGTAGCGGTTCTGGATACAGCGCATTTTTGGCCTATCCTCCCTAGCAGCAAGTCCAGGATATTCGGGCTATGATACCGATGTTTCAGCCTCCATCCCGGTTTTCGGTGAGAATGACACTGAGGCTGCTGGGTCTCATGGCCTCCTGCATCCTGCTGTTGGGTCATGCCAGACGGCATATACATGTTCTGCAGTGGGACCTGAAGTTCCAGTGGGTGCAGCACGAGGGGAATCTTTCCAATGACGTTCAGATTTCGGAGGGGACTGCAAGTCAGTTGCAATGGTGGTTCACAAACCAGGATTGCGTCAACTGCAGATCCCTCTCCCTTCCCCAACCTGAGTTCACAGTAGTGACCGGAGATCATAGGCCTCTGGTCTCCGGTAGAGTCCAGGCACCACATCAACCTTCTGGAGCTCCGGGCGATTCGTCTTGCACTGAAGCCATTCCTTCCTTCTGTCAAAGGAAGGACAGTGCAGGTGTTCACGGACAACACTACCACCATGTGGTACTGCAACAAACAGGGCCGGGTGGGGTCGTGGACCCTATGTCAAGAGGCTGTTCTCCTTTGGACATGGCTGGATCATCAGGGCATACCTCTGGTGGTTCAACACCTGGCAGGTTCCCTGAACGCCAGGGCGGTCAAACTCCGCCGCTGGTGCATGATGGATCACGAATGGTGTCTTCACTCGAAGGTGGTGCAAGGTCTCTTTCAGCAGTGGGGAGAGCCTTGGTTAGATCTATTCGCCACCGAAGAGAACGCGCAATGTCAGCAGTTCTGCGTGTTTGAGTATCCAAGGCGGCTCTCGCTCGGCAACGCTTTTCATCATAACTGGAGTTGCTACCTCCTGTAAGCCTTTCCGCCTGTGCCACTTCTGCCAAAATTTTGAAGAAGATCAAACGCGTCCGGTCCCAAGTCATTCTTGTGGCTCCGGACTGGGCAAAAAGAGTCTGGTACCCCAAGCTCTTGAGCATGGCCATCGATCCTATTGTTGTCCTCACTTATCTTATGTGTGCTCCCTTTGAGCCCGTACATAATTGTCCTCTTCGCCTCCTTTGAAGACTGCTTTTTTGCTTGCCATCACCTCTGCTCGCAGGGTGAGTGAGCTTCAGACTTATCTTCCAGACCTCCCTTTCTTGCAGTCCATCCGGACAATGTAGTCCTCTGTACTAAGCCCTCTTTTCTGCCCAAAGTTATTACCTCTTTCCACATAGGTCAGACCATCACATTGTCCACCTTCTTCCCTCCTCTGCACCCTTCCAAAGAGGAGGGAAGATTCCACTGTCTGGACCCAAAACGTGTGCTCTCTTTCTACCTTGACCACACTAAAGACTTCCGGGTGGGAGATCAACTCTTTGCGGATTATGTGGGCACCAAGAAAGGTCAGGCAGTGCACAAAGGTACCATCTCTCGATGGGTCGTCCTATGCATTAAGATCTGTTATTCTTTGGCTAAAAAGGAACCTCCAGTAGGACTGTGCACCCACTCTACCAGCTTTGTTATTGCAGTGCACATCAAACACGTCCGCAGTTTTCAACTTGAAGAATGCTGCATCTATGTTTAAATTAGGCCGTGTTATCATGTGCCTTACCGCTGCATATTTTAATGGGGCAGTCGCTTCTGAAATCTAAGCATGCTGTACTTGTGTGTTAGGCCAACTAGCTCTAAGAGTCTTTTTTTCCCTATAACACCACATGTTTCCTATGGAAGTTTCTGCACTAGGTTCTGCTTTTGCTCACCCTGTGCTGCCTCAACACACGCCTGTTATGAGGCAAGACCCATCAAAAGCATTGATACACAAACTTCAAGGCAGACACACAACTGCCTCCATTGTCTTGGCGTGTCTCCCCCTAGTGTTAAACACCATTACGCTGCCCGCTTGTCTCGATAAACCTTAGTGACAACTGAGAACATGCTTGGGAAACCTATTAGGGACTTCACAGCCATACAAAAATACCTCAATCACTATTGCAGACACCGCCTATGAGTATTTGGAAGGTTTTTAATCTACATGGGCACACTTTATCCTTACACTTGTTCTGAAATGCCTAGAACTGTTACAGCCTTCCAGAAGACTTATTTTCTTACCATGCTCCACTTCATATAATTCTTTTATTGGGCGGAGAGTCACAATGAGCCGCTTGCCACGGTGAGTTGAGGCACATTTCCCGACGTCAGCGGATTAACCTTTCTACAGTATATTGTTATTGTAGTGAATGTTGTCTAAAAATTATTTTATTTTTCACCTATACTAAGAATAACAGACATTGACTAAACAGTATATGGTTGTGTCCCGTTCGGACAGGTTTTGTATGTCCTGGACTGAATAGCTTTGAAATGTAACGCTAGCACAGTTGTTCAAATGTCTGACCTAGATTTTTTTCAAACCTTTCTTATATTTCCTATGTATGTATTCGTTTAGGTACCACCAGTGAATTCACCACTCTATGAAGATTAATATGATCACTGGATGGTTTTGTATATTAAAACCCTTCTTTATACTTGTATTGGTTCGTACACCATTTTTAGGTCTCGCCTGGGCCAGCGCGGATGTTCTGCTGTGCGAGGCTTTTAGTAAAGGCTTTAAACTCTGAACACACGCTTGTGCTTGTTTATCCTTGCTGTCTCTCTTTATCACCTTCCCCTTTTCTGCCTTTCCCTCTCTCTTTCTTTGGGACTTTTTCAATGGTTAACAAAAAACTGTAAAACCTGCTGACCGATCTTTGTTCTTTTAATAAGGCGTTATTTTTTTATCACCCTGTGCCTGGAAGCTATGGCAGATTGGATTACGACAAACCCATGAAAAATGGACCTCGTCTGCCGGTTTCTGAGCATCAACCAAGAAGAAATAAATTGCTTTATAGCTTAGCGAGATGAACTGACCCGTCAGAGATCCCACAGCAGCTCTGTGGAGACTCAAATTCACGAGCTCCTTCTTGCAAGGAGTAATGGGAACCAAATCATGCACACTCTGGAACACGCTGTGCCCTCTGACCTTTTGCAAGCGACATAGTTAATTTTAAATCCCTCCTTCCACAAAAAAATTCGGAATGCCAAAGAATCCATTCTTTTGAGGTCAGGAGCGTTGGATCTGTCTTCTATATCTATGCGTTGTAATACTAAATAATGAAAGCGCCTAGATTTTTGCACCATATAAGTCAAGGTAGTTTACGAGAACTCTGCGTGCCCCTTTCATCTGTTCCCTGCGGCGCGTTCATCATTCCAGGAATCCGACCCAGAGCTGGGGGCTCCTGCCGCATTCCTGTGCTTTGGTAGCCTGGTTCATCGAATTGTTGCCTTCTGAAACATTTCCCCCCGGTTTGTCCAAAATG
Organism: Lissotriton helveticus; assembly: GCF_964261635.1. Lineage (NCBI taxonomy): Eukaryota > Metazoa > Chordata > Amphibia > Caudata > Salamandridae > Lissotriton > Lissotriton helveticus. Next base: position 2,248,023 of record NW_027611725.1, on the reverse strand, counting down.
CCTTCAGTATTGATACAGTGCCTATTTATTACTTTACATTTACTTTCCAGTTGGCCCAGTAACATTTTCATTTTCGGAGGAGGTATGTTTTTGATAATTCAGATATAACTCCTGTAGAGGCGCACATTTCCATAGAGAATATTGCAGTCACAGTGTATCCTTCCTGCTATATTTGGATGGGTGTGGCCCGGAGCGTTTTTCAAAATCATCCAATTTTCTTTTGCATATTTAGAAAGCTTTTTTCCTAACCTTGTGCTTGCGAACATGAATTGTATTAAAATTACAATCCTTTACTGAGCCAGTAGACTCTTCGATAGATATTGTATGCTGTGTTTGTCTCTGCCAGGCGCACAACATATAGACTGTTCACACACTTTCTGTAGTATGCTTGGTTCTTGGCAGATCAACTCTAAGCCACTCTCTACTTCTATCCTCTTGTTAGTGCAGCCCGATGTAAACAGAAATTGTAATGTATTGGCATTTATATAACGCTTACTACCCCTGACGAACATTGAGGCTCTTTTTCGGCGAGTAGCCCGCTACTCCAGGATCCAAAAATGGTTAGTGAGGAATCAGTGTAAGGAAATATAAAATTAATTTGAGAGCTGGACATGTTGGTCTGTTAGTTGGGTTCAAAAAGATAGTGGAGGGATAGAAGAGGGAAGGGTTTGCATTTATATAGAGCTTGCTACCCCTGATGAAGTGTTGAAGCGCTTTTCGGCAAGTAGCATGCTACTCCAGAACCCAAAAAGATGAATAGATAGATCATTTATGGTGGGGAGGTTGTTTTATTATATACACACAACTGTATGAAAATTAATAAAATTCTGTTGTAAAGTGGTATCCAAGAGGCAAGTATAGTCGCTGATAATAATGTATACAATACTGATAAGTTTTAAGTTGGCTTGCCAGCAAGACTTATGCCCCGTAATGTTGATGCAAAGTCAGTTGTGCTGAAGTATCTTAGACTCTTGTTGAATTGTCCCATCCACCTTGTAGGTACTGCTATTTGTATCAGGTCCACGTTGTAGGCAGTCACAAACGCCTAAATTGTGCACTATTTATATTAAGCATAATGTAGGTGAGCAGATGACAGTAACCACTGTACAAGCTGTATTAGGTGCTTAGAAGTAGAGTGACATAGAGGGCAATAAACACTCACTAAATATTTTTTATTATTATTAACAGTCCTCCTAAGACCATACAATTCAATACGATGTACACATAGCCCATTGGGGAACAGTTCAGGCATCATCTGGGGATTACACATCCCAGAAACACAAGTGTCTTTCATGAATACAAATTGACTACTCCTCCAAGGACTGCACTGTATTATTGACACGGGCGAAAAGGCAAACAAGCAGTCAGGAGGCGCATTGATTGTATACCCCCCACCTGACAGGATGGTGACAGACCCCAACCACCTGGAGGGGAAACGTGCCACCTCACTTAATAGCTGCCAGACGCTTTACTATGTAAGCAGACTGGTGGTTTACAACTGCGCCTACGTTGGGGCACCACATGTTTTTTCCAGCATAATCTGGTGTGCTCCCCCCTGTGTGGGATGATAGCACCCACTGAAAACTGCACCGTTGTGTAGTCTGGGACAGTGCACCTTCAATGTAATTCTGAACTGGGCCTTTAAATACGGTACTATTTTGTGTGCCTATTTAATTCAGGTATACAAAGAAGGTGGTAATACTTGTATAGTAGGGTAGGACAAGGAAGATTGAATTTCTATGGTGGCACAAATGTTTTTGTCAAAGTGCTCTATGCCCTAAATACTCTTCCGTACGCTGAACATAATGAGATTACTTAGAATACACCTCTGCGTGCCTAATGCTGCCATTTGTATTTCAAGACCAGTGATTAATGTGGCTTTATCAAGTTTAAAGCCATTAGGCGTTTCCGACCTGTCTGATACTTGCATATGGAAAAGATGGGTCATTTGAACCTAAAGATAGATAAACATATTCATAGGTCACGATTTATGTCTGCATCTAATATAAAACTGTAAATTAGGAGAGGTGATAAGTCTGAAGTTAAAGGCAGCCGCTAATCGAGCTGCATTTGTACATAGGCCTTCCTATATTATGATATCTATTCCTGCTTAAGTCTTTAATTGTAATGAATACTTTAATACCCATGCATAAAGTCATCGTCGAGCTGTTTAGATAATCCACCTGTCTCGCCACTTCTTTCCCACTGCATCCTTAACCAGTGGCCTAGCCAGTGTGCCTTGGGCCCCAGGGCAAGAAAGGAAATGTGACCTCTGCCGTTTATTTGGACTGTGGAAAACAGCAATAATCATTGTTCTGTGGGCCCCTCAGGCCTCTGTTTGACCTGTGACAAACAGCAGTAATCAGGGTTCAGTGGGCCTTTAAGGCATCTGGGACCTGGTGCCACTGCACCTGCTGCACCAATGGGAAGCTAAGCCCCTGCCCTTAACAGCTTCTATTCTAGCACAACTGGAGAACCGAAACAGCCAAGTAGTGATCTGGCCAGATATGCAGGCATGCAGCCGCCTCTTCCTCTGAAGGGATTTAAGTCGCATGAAAGCAGCATGCGGGAAACAACCATTTTCTGAGGTAAAGTCAACCAACACCTCTTCTGTTCCAACCTGAATCCATTTAAAACCAGGGACGAAAAAACGGTTCATCGTCATTCCTTGCTTATCAGAAGGGTAAAACAGATTCATCTAACATTACAGTGTACCACATAACAAATTGTGATTTACAAATTAAAACTCGCAAGCATATAGAAAGGGCAGCCTTTGGCCAAAATAGCCATTTTCCCTACTCATACTTTTAACACATCTTATACAAAAAATGCTAATTACATTGTCATCCGGAAATAGTCATTAGCGCCTACTCATAACCAAATGCCACTTAGAATTGTCTTTCACTTCAAGCTTTCAAAGGTATATTAATATAAAAGCAGTATTGAATTTTTTGACGTTGTGTACTCTTACCAGAAACGTTTGATTAACCAGTTATAAAGTCACGTCTAGCTTAGTTACTTTACAGTCTTTTTTTTTTAATAGTAATTATTTCACATTGTTACTGAATGCATGGCTAAACACTTATAAGGTCCCAAAGGCGAGACCTATTGGCTATGACAATGCTTGTTATTGATTGAGTACATTGAGCGGCAGAACTTTTGATTAAGTCCTGAAGAATGCCGCAAACATCTATTTGGAGGGTTAATAGGCTGAAACATGTTGATCTCTTATTGACTCTAACAGTGCATATATATTTCTCCCACAGTGTTCTATTTTTAATCCTGGCCCAGGGGTGTACAAATAATGGAAACCACATACCCTTTAGCAAGTTGTAACTTTCATTCTGCTGCCCCCACTACCCTGAGCTCATTATTGTGGTATTTAGTATACCATTCTCTATAACAAAAAATGCCTGAACTCCTCCCTCTCAGTGAGGGGGTTGTTTCATGGTGCAAGGAGATTCCCAATAAGGAAGCATGCCAACTATGGTGGGTGAGGGAAATTGTCCTCTTAAAGGGATATTTCATCTTAGCTAGGTCTTCATTTGCAACAGTAATCCTCAGAGACCCAAGGGTTTCTTGATTGTGGTAGAAATGCATTTTTACCCCTTCATTGTACGTTCAAGCACAGACCATTGCATGAAATGTGATCTATGTAGGGAAAATACTCTGTGCACTGACAAAATGTGTTAAAATAACAGAAAGTTGATCATCGCAAATATAACTAGAATGTTAATTCTAGCATATTTCTGATACCACAAGGTATAAGAAATTTGGGGATCTTTATCTGATATCTTTATCAGTAAGTTATCTGAAATTATTGAACATAAACTATTCCAAGTATTATTTCAAAAGATTAAGGAATTGGTCTTTTCTGAACTAACCCCAGTGCGTATGACTACAATAACCACCTCTCTCAAATCAATATTGTGCTTGTTTTAGTGAGAAAGCTAAATGATCTAGGAGAAACCAGGAACTGGCGTCAGTATTTTTCTTAGGAAGCTTCAAGTTAGAGAGTGAAAACACTTTTTAGAATGCCCCAAAAATTGTAATAAAGATATTTCAATATGTTTGACAAAATGAATAGGTACATTTCATGACAATATTGAAATTCTGAACTAACAGGAACAAATATTTACACGACATTACAAAAATATTAGAGACTAAATTTCAGCAATATAGGAAATACTGAGGTTCATGTACTAATAATCCATTTGGGAAAAAGTGGTTGCTTGTAGAGTCAGCACACTACTTTGTCTGTGATAGCTTTTAAATAAAGGCATTTTTAATGCACCCCATTTTACTTTCAGATTCACAAATGTCCCCTTGGGTTACTACCTCCTGTTACTGTTTTTCAGTCCACATATGGTTTCAAAGCTCAATACATACCTTAGCAATGCATTAAATATTCAGAAGGGAAACTATTAACATTCCCCTTCCAAATTCTGAATTGTTAAATGGGCTTAGTACATTTCAAAAAAGAGTTTAGCATTTGCAAACTCTGTGAATTACTGAACCAGTAGATTTTTTTAACAATAAAACATGAGGCAATTTTTCTCAATTCCCTCCAAATTAAGTTTGCTAATATTGTTAGTTGAATGATAACCGGTGCATGTACCTATTTAGTGTTGCTTCAGATCAAATAAAAACCATCACACATAACTCTTACACAATACTTAAAGACAGAATTTCTGACATCCAGCGTTAATGTTTTGTTAAATATATTTGCAAATGTTGTCACTTAAACAGGAAAGCAGCTAAAGCAGTCTCTGGATATAAAATAGGATGTAATCATAATCTTTAGATACATTTTCTGAGTTTCAGGAACAATGTGTGTCTTCTGGGTTTACTCTAAACCACTATAATAAACATATTCAATGATTTTATATTTGATCTGTTTGTACTGGTTTCCATTGCAGACTTTAATCTAGATTTAGACCAAGGATCAATTCCACCCATGGCTTTTAAAATCTATTTATCAATGATCTGTATTAGTGTTATCGCAACTAAAACTGTAATAGAACTGATCTGAGAGATGGACCTTCAAGGATTATGCTCAGTCAATTTATTGAACAAACTATGGAGTTAAAATCTGAATAGATTAGATCATCAAGCATTGCCTGACCACTGAATTTTACATCAATAGATTACTTATCAGCACATTTTCTCTAAGTACAATTCAGTCATCTTCTATTTTTCGCGGAGTTCATGCGGGGTCTGTTAGAACTCTTTCAAAAATATGACATTTAAATGTCCCAAAAATCAGGAATTCTAGTTTCAAGCCTGGTCAAACCTTAATGAATGCTGCACCAAAAGATGCCCTTCTGTTCCTACATTTTATTGTGCACCATGATTCAGAAATGGCATGTTTTTGCTTTCGGAGGTAAAATTCTAAACATATTTATTGTTATTGCCAGCCGAAAAATTATCACTAATTGGGAAGATAACAACAAGTGTTCTTGTGATGCTTGCTGGAATGGGAAGTGTTTAATCAAAAAGTGGATGGAATTCAAGTTTAGGAGACAATTTTTACATAAGTGTATGGATTTTGTATATATTTCAAATTGTTGATCTCCAAAGTGGCCTAAATAAATAAATTGAATTGAAATTCAAGTTTATCATTTGAATCCTATTGTTGGAAAAGATGTGATTTTGAACTCCATGAGGCGGTTCCTTTCCAGAAAGCATTCAGGATGTAATCAAGAGTCAAATAATGCTGAGGAGGTTAAAGTATTCAAATTGAATTCTAATTACATATGAAATGTCATTGTTCAATATATTTCTCGTAGTGTTTTAATGTGAGGACTTTATTGCTTAAGCAAAATAATTAGTATTTGTTTTTCTATATGTAGGAAGCATTACATTGATGAAATCACTGTATCCCACCTTCTTTGTTTCCTTTCCTGTTCTTTATGAACGTTTCTATTGTTGAACTTTAAAGATTGCCCGAAATTAGGAATTGTGCTCGACATAACTTTGCTGTGTTACAGTATGTTGATCAGCTTATGTTTATTAGGTTTTATTATTCAATAAAATGTTTCAAACACAACAAATGGTAGTTGATATGTATTTACAACTGCAGCATTATTATTGTATGGGCAGTTTCAAAGCGGCCAAAAATATGGTCTGTGGGATGACGGAGGACCGCATTGGCATCAGCAGGGAGAGGTTTGGGCAGGTGATTTTGAACTTTATGAACGTTTCTATTGTTGAACTTTAAAGATTGCACATCATTAGGAATTGTGCTCTTAATAACTTTGCTGTGTTACAGTAGTTGATTTTTATGTACTACTTTTGTCTCTTACGTATATGGCAACTGATGTTTTGTTTTGCTTTAATAATCAGCTTATGTTTATTAGGTTTTATTATTCAAATAAAATGTTTCAAACACAACAAATGGTAGTTGATATGTATTTACAACTGCAGCATTTTTATTGTATGGGCAGTTTCAAAGCGGCCAAAAATATGGTCTGTGGGATAACTGAGGACCACATTGGAATCATCAGGGAGAGGTTTGGGCAGGTGATATGGGGTACATGTAAGGTTGGAAGTAGGGGGAACAAAGCATGTCCATTGTGTGGACTGTGACTCCTGGAGTTAGTGTGAGGGATACCATGCTACCCTGTAAATGAATCCCCTAGTGATTATTATCAACAATTTTTTTTCGGTTTTATAAAAGAAAAACATCTTCCAAGTTACAGATTGACAAATATAATATGGCCAAGTTAATCAGAACACAAGATAAAAATTCATGCATTCCAGCAGTAGCTTTTTGCGTCTGTGAGATCTCAATGAATGCCGTCATCAGAATCGGTAGCCGCTGGGGACAACACAGAGCATGGGCTGTTACTGGTGCAAGCAAAGTATCAACATCCGTTGGCATGACTGATGGGAGTGTGAGACATGTGTCTAACACGCTTTCTTCTCCGCATAGCAGGCAGCGTAGAACAGGTAGGATGCAATCTTGCCAAATTTGTCTGAATTACAGAAACCATGTGGTATTTAATTCTCTTAGACGAGGTAGTCCCAAAATGTGGACAATGCGCTCACGACACTTCATCGCCAGTAGAGTTGTCTCCATGGAGAACTAGGTATCGTTTGTGAAATGACTTGCCATATCACAGCAATAGAAGCAAAAATAGTATTCCTGCAGGGAGTCCCAAAATGAGAGGCAATCCGCCAAACACAGAGTGCACAAAGTTTGGAAATATTACCAGGACTGCTTCAAAAGGTGCTGACAGTCCAGAAAATACGGTCTTGAATACATGCACAATACCACTCATATCAGACATGTTTAAGATACGACTTAACATTTCTGATTAATGTATAGGGCAATGTGTAGTTAAGAGGGCATGTAACTCTGCAGAAGTCCTTGCGATTTGCAGATCATAGGTTTCTTTGGCCGAGGTCAGTGGCACTGTTTTTTGCAAAAGAATGGCTTTCATTCTGCTTAAAGTATCAATTTGTATAGAAGAGATGTTCAGTGAAGACCAAAGTGGTGACTCCCAGCTGTCTTGGTTTTAGGAAACAATACTTGCATACAGCAAGTGACCCTGGCTGACACAGTTACTAGATATGGTATTCCTGGCAACATGCCACAGGAGCTGCGATTATTCAATGTAAGGTAACTCCCATTCGAGAGTTGTCCAAAAATTGGATCAATCACCGCAGCTGGTGAACCTTGCAGGTGGGAGGATAAGTTTTTAGAGGAACTATCGCAGGCCCTGTGTAAGTTTATACCCTGACATAGGAGAGAACTGCTTAGTGCATTTTCACAATTTTCCCCGCTAAGAAATACTTCACGACCCCCACTCCAACATCTGTATGTGTACGGCAATTCCCAGGATGTCTTGATGTATTCTTTACCCAACCTTTTATATGTGCCTGCTGGTATATGTTGTAGGCAATATTGAAAATGAAAAACTGTAACAGACTGAGTGAATGTTCCAATGTATAATCCATTCCATAACTGGCTTTTCAGCGACAGTAAATGACAATCTTTCCAGTTTTTCAATGCTCAGCACCGTATTTTCTGCTCCCCTTTGTGCCAATTTAATCTGTTTATCAGTGAGATTGAATTCTGAAAACAGTGACGTAGTATAGCCTGAATGAAGGTTTTGCAACGTCCAGCCTAATAGCATGATAGAACGTACTTGCGACTGACCATATTGCAACATTGAAGGACTGGGCTATTTAAGGCCCAGCGGTGCCAGGGGACAACACCTAGAACCTTCGTGGATTACCTGTTCTGGCGCACTAAAGACAGAGACACGGGACACTTCCTTGTGCGTCAAAGATCAGGGTTTATTACTGCAGGGAGGCAAAAATCACAAGAAGTACAACAGAGTGTAGGTTCTGAGAGTCTGCTCTCTTTGCATATGTGAGTCGCTCTCTTTTATACAGGATGTTGTCATTGCACAATATGTAAGCAAAAGGTTACAACTCATTTCACACAGTAAAATTCAAAGGATCGCTTTCATGTATTCAGAGCACCGGAACATAATTACATTAACATCACCAGTTCCAACTGTAAAAGCACATCTTCCCACCATTAGGTACATTCCACTTGAGTTGTAAATAAACAAGAGAAAGAGACAAGAACAGCTGCAAGGAAGTCAGACAACAGGGAAGAGGGAGTGTGAGGATAATATTGGATGCGTAATCGTAGCCTAAAAGGACTTGATCCCAGCACGTGCGAGGCTGAAACAATAGACCGGCACGACAGGATCACCTCCGAGCGGAGGCAACTGCTTTAGCAGTGTCCTCCCCCTGCTCATAAAAGACGCATGAAAAGGCATATGCTTCTTCCGTGAAACTTGGGAACAAAAGGGTCACGATGCGGACAGTTGCCTGTTTGCTGACTACGTGAGGGCAAGAAACAAAATGGATGCCGTATCTAAAATGGAACCCGAGCGTCCATTGAAGAAACCTGTAAATGTGAACAACTCTTCTGAGTAGTATGGCGAAAACGCGTACACTTACACAACTCGTCATTTACGGTTCATTGATACCACATACGTCCATATTCGGCGGTGCCCAAAACGTCGTAACGATTTTTACGGAACCTCAGACGCTTCTTTTGCCCTCATGTAGGCAAGAACTAGTCTAAGTCGGAGTCGATCTTGATATTCATCAGATCATTCAGATGTTGTTGGAACATAATTCTATCCATCAATGCCTCCTTGGAAACAGGTGGCCTTCTTATACACGTTGTAGCACAAAGGCCACATAAGGCAGGACCACACTGTACACAAAGACAACACGTGAACAGAAATGTCACGACAACCCCTATAATCATCAGAATCTTCCAACCCCAAGTCGACATTAGACCCCAAAACCATCCTAGAAGCGTCCAATCTCCCTCGTCCTCGTGTATGGACTCCGAGATTTTGTGCAACTTGGAGATGGCTTGATAAACCGTTGGAGCGTTATCAGGTATGAATATGCAGCAGCTCGAATGGATGACCTTGCACACACCATCTCTATCCGCTAGAACAACGTCTAGAACCATACGGTTCTGTAACGTCATAAGCCTATCCGCTTGAAGCTCTGCTGTCAGATTACCAAGGGCGCTTGCAGTTATGTTAGCAGTTGACTCTACTACACGAGTTAACTGTCTCAGATTTCTGCTATTGACCATGGGGCCCCAAAACGGTAGAAAACCCTTGAAGAAGTCTCCTGCTTCTTGACCGGAAGTATCCTCTTTACTAATGACACCTCTCACAACTCTGGTTTTGTGATAGTCGGCAGCAGCAGTGAAAGTCGGGGGCAAGAGATTTGCAATATAGCAGGTACCTGAGAAGTCATGTGGTAACCACGTATATGCTCGGTCATAACATACAAAATAGGTACCCTTGGCAGTCAGAAAGACAGGGGAAGAGAGCATCGGTAGAACGTAAGTATCCACACAAGCACTCTTCCCAAGCTGGGCTCTTGGATTTCGGCCACGACCTTGCAGACAAAAGTGGCCTAGGTGAGGTACAATCCAGATTGGAGATGAGCTTTTAAGCTGCCTATCATCCACTGATATACTATACTCAGCCTCACTAAGGTACTTATAGGTTTGCACCTCCTCTTCTGGGATAAGTGACGTATCAAAGATATCTCTATCTAGATCGGCAATAGCTATCATTAGAGACTTGTGATACGGGCCAGGACCAAAGTTTGCTGAGCGTGGCTCACTATGCTATCTAAAGAATATATCCTGGACCACAGAGTCGTTAACCCATTGTCAACCACAGAGAGAGATTTCTCTAAATAATTATGATCAATTTCTCGTATTCGTTCTGCAGTCTCTGCTTGCGTAATTTTCCATGCTTCATTATAAGCAGCAAAGATACCGGCATATATAAAACGTTTATGGCGCGGTGTTCTTGTTCCTAGCACCAATTCCCTAAGATCAGTGCCATCTTTAAGTAAAGATAAGTGTTGCTTTACATCCTTAAGTATAGATCTATGTATCCAATCAAGGCAAAGTTTCCCTACACTGTATGTTGTTACTATTCCTGGATGCTGTCTTTGAACATCTTGGTTCTGGCGTAATGAATGTGAACCCCTTTGTTTTATTCAGGAATCTATCTTGACAGTTGTTTGTGTCTGTGGGCCAGATCAACCATTTATTCCAATCTGGATCTGTTCTGTTGTGATGCAAAATAGTATGTACGTCGACTCCCTCCTCTGAAGTTTTATCACTAACAGGTGTAGGTGTAGGTATAGACAGATTGTTCAAGTCTTTTATCTTGGCTAACCCAAGACAAGACGTCTCTTAGACAGTGTCATTCAAAAACATAATTTTCTCAGGGGTGATGCAGGCTCTAAATTAAGCTTCTATCCTCTGCACTTGCCAATCTTTTGTGCCCCAGACAGTTTTTTGTCTCAATGTTGTCTTTCCAAGATTCGAAACCTAGTGAAGACAGTTGAGCATAAAAGGCTGTAGAATAAATTGGCTTGGTATTTGTTAACATACTTTTCATTCCTGTTTTTGTTTACATTTTTAAAGTAAAATGATTCCGGATTGGATACATTGAACCCTAAAAAGTACGGACATTTTCTAAAAAATGTTTTTGAGCTACCCTTTGGTGGCGTAGGACAATGTTTCCATTGGTTATACATTAATACATTTCTAGGATTTGCAGATTTGTGCACGAAATGATGACCATAGTGATTATAACAATACATTTGTTCATAATATGATGAACCTTCTAAGTATTCATGATTTGTAAAGTCTGACATCATATTATTAACAGTCTCGAAGTCCCAATCATCAGAAAAGGTACTAGATGAAACAAAGTCATTCAAGGAAATCTTGAACTGGTGTGGAATCTTCAACAGCTCTGACGGGCCAAAAATGTCATAATTAGTTCTGTCCCAAGCTATACTCCCTGGTATAGGAACGGCTGTGATGTTCACTGATGACAAGTCTCTTTGTTCACGATGGGATGATTTGTGTGGCTTGAGAATTAAGTTGATGTTCTTACTTGCTGTGTCCATTTTGACATATCTTCCATTTATCAGCATTCCCAAAGTTATTACCAGAGTCAACCAAAGTAGAAGAAAAAGCACACCCATCACAATCCAAAGTTCAATCCATGGTGAAACCAAATATGTCTTTTCCAGGTGATGAAAAAGGTCTGTTGCTTGTTCTTTCAAAGTTCTTTTTACTGGCGCAGTTTTAGGTTCGCTTGGATCCTTGGAAAATGTATCAAAGTTAATGAAATAGCCATAGGCAGGTCTGTCAATTGTTGTGATTGCATCTGGATTTGTTGAAATCGCTGGAACCTCAGGATTACTTGTAACATTTGTGTTGTCAGATGCTACTTCATTGTAGACAGGCGTTTCTTGACAAACTGTTATTTGGGTTTCAAGAGGTACAAGTTCCATAGCTTTGTTGCTTAGTCCTTCATTTCGCACTGCAGATTCTTCAAAGGTGATGAGTCTCTCAGTTTGAACCTCTTGGATAGTAGCCAGAGCTGGGCATCTGCTACATTGGCGGAGTCCACTTGGCCAACTGCTTATGATCGGCCACATGAGGTGGTTTGACCAGGTTGATAGACACAAGCCTGTTCTCCTTTTTTCCAGCAAGGGGCGGCAGTAATACTGTTCTTGATCCGTGGATTGCTAGGACAGGTACTGGTTGTCAGTAAGAAAGCCCAAATTCCTTCTTGTCCGCGATCTTTTCTCTGACCAGATCACCAAGCTTTGGGATCCAGACAGGCCTTGCTGGGATGGTCGGTTTCTCTTCAGTGGTGGTTGGCTTCAGGAACACATTACTTTGTTTCGTTCTTATTTCATTTAAGTCCTGTAAGACAGCCAAACGATCTTTGATATCAAAGAGTTTGTGGTCTACCAATCGAGGTCCGCCACTAACATTCTGGTCCCAAAAAGGACTTCCTATGGAGTGATACCCCCTAGAGAACTTCTTGGCAGATTGTTAAGACTACGTTGGACACTTATTAGATGTTTGACCCACCCGCCAGCCGAACCTAATACCCTAGCTGTTATAGATTGCTTTATGTCTCGTTTTTTTCTCTCCACTACCGAATTTCCCTCAGGATGGAATGGACTAGAGTACCGCAATGCAACGCCCAGATTGGCCATGGCCTCCTGGTAAGCTCGAAAGGTAAACGCAGGACCCTGGTCAGAATGTAGCATGCCGATAAAGACTCGCAAATCTTTAACAGTTCGAGCGTCAGCCGAGTGCTGAGGCCACATCCAAATGAATCTTGAACACGAATCCACTGCGATCATGATATATTTATAGTTGCCATCACTCTATATGGGACCGCAGTGGTCCAGGTAAACGCAAGCTAATGGTTTATCCGAA